>NC_081858.1:18437461-19637461 GCF_963259705.1 Myotis daubentonii
CTGTTCCACGGCCTGCTCTCAGCCGATGGGGAGAAGATATCTGGCTGGAGCACAATTGCAATCTCCCACCACCCTAGAGACTTCCTCTACTAAGCATCACCGCACCCTCGATTTTAAAACTAAACTGGACTCTAGGTCTTCCTGAAAATGGAAATCAGAACAGCATCCTCCCCCGTCTTCGCAAACAGCCCTATTAAAAAAGAGTCCGCACCAACGAGTAATTTGAAAAACTTTGAGATCATGCTGTAGCAGCAATTAAAGCTTCTATGTCCTGCACTCTCAAGTCCAAGGAGCAAATGTCAGGCTTCCCGGTCAGACTTCCATTCACCCAATAAGAAAAAAGAAAAAAAAATATATATATATATATATATATGAATGAATCACAACCATCACTACCCAAAGCTACTGCAACAATAAATCCAAATACTGGACCGAACTAGCACATTTTCTGGACTCTCTGAGCCACTGTCCTCTGGCACCATATGCTTTTTTCTGCTCCCAGTAGAAACAGGAATACAGACAACAGTTTCCAAAAGCCAACAATGTATCAGGAGTTATTCCCATTCAGCCTGACCTAAAAGGTCTAAATCTGTGCCAAATAAAAGTCGGAAAGAATGGGAAATAAAAGAGAGGCTGACAACAATGCAATGCGGCCCAGCTGCCAGCTACCCATGTAGCATCATGCAGTGCCCCAAGCATCGCAAATTGCAATTCTGCGTGCGGATCAAAATTATAATTATCCCAATTCTATTTCCTAAAAGCTAACTATTAAACTGCATCCCAAGCATCCGGCTTTGGGGGGGGGGGGTTGTCAGGGGGAGGGTATCCGGGTATCCTTCTTGCCTCCACCTTCTTTAAGCTTCAGCAAGAGAAGGTGATGCGAAAAGGGGTCCAGAAGTAGGACCAAAACTAAGAAATCAGGCTGGACGCTCTCCTCCTACCGTGTCCTGGGATCAGTTTGCTAAAATCTTCAACATAAATATTTAAAGTCAACAAAATGAGAAAAGCTAGATAAGGGGGTGGCGGGGAGTTCAAGGGACGGGGGGGGACGGGGGGGGCGGGGGGGGATGCACTAAGTCACCAGTGTCGTCCAATATGTAGCAGCAACTTCAGCCAATTGGAACGATGGGAGGGAAAACTCCACGGGAGTCCCCGCGAGCTGAGACCTGTCGCCCAGGCTGCCCCCCCACCCCCCAAGGGGGGCGGCACCGGAGGGAAGGATCGCGGCGGTACCCCGAGAGCGGTGCCCTCTGCCACCCCGGGAGTCGCGGCTCGAGCCCGCCAGGAGCCTCGCGGGGAGCCCCGCACCGCAGCCCCGCAGCGGCCAGACCCGCCGGGCCCGGTCCGCCGAGGCCCTGGGGCCACGGGCAATGCTGGCGCGGAAGGCGGTCGGCCGAGCCGGTCCCCCCCGGGAGGCTGGGGCAGCGAGTGCGGAGGGACCGGGGAAACCCGAGATGGTCTAAGCACATTCGATCCGGAACCTTGACTTGAAAAAAGCATTTTTTTTTTTTTTCCAAAAAGGAAAGCAAGGCCCCCGCAGCCTTCCCCGCAGGCGCCTGCCCACGTCACCGGCGCCCCCGGCCCGCCCGCGGCCCCCGCCTTACCGAGCCCCGCGGCCCCGCCGCGCCGCTGCGGCCTCGCTGCGCCCCAATCGCCGCTCCGTGTCTGCCCTCTGCGGGCGCCGGGCCCGCCGCTCGCCGCTCCGCCTCCTCGTCCTCCCGGTCCTCGCCGCCGAGCACCGCCCGCGCCGCGGAGCCTAGCGCCTGGCCGCCCGGGGCAGCCGCGGAGGCTTGGCCGGGCGCCCCCCGCGCCAGCGCCTCATCCCGCCGGGCCGCCCGTCAGGCTCGGGGGGGCGGGGACGCCGGGCTCCCCGGCGCGGCCTCGCGGGCCCCGCCGCCGCCACGCACCGCGCTCGCCGCCCGGCGGAGTCGGCCGGGGTCCGCGATCCTCCGATCCGCCGGCTCGGAGCCCCTCGCCCGCCGCCCCAGAGCCGCCCCGCCGCGCCCCCGCCCCGCTCGCCGCGCGCGCCCGGCCTCCGCCTCCTCCGCTCCGCCCCCTGCACCGCGCCGCCCGCCGCGGGAGAAGAGGCGCGCCGCCGGGGCCACGGGCGCGAGGACGCGCGAGGGGGGCGGGCGGAGCGCGCGCGCGGCCGGGGGCGGCGGGGGCGCGCCCGGGCCTCGCCTGCTGTTGTCCCGGGAGCGCACGTGGACGGCGGGGGGCGCCCGGAGCGTCGGGGCCCGGAGACCCTGACCCAGGAGTTCGGGCGCCGTCCTGTGCCCGGGTTTCTGCTCTGCAGGAATAGAAACCGGGCCGCGGCGCCGCTGACACCGGGGAAGAACCCTCCACGGAGACTACGGCAGTGGCTCCCCTCCACTCCCGCTGACCCCCGGAGGCTGTCACCGCGCGGGGGAGGAGGGGGGGGGGGGCGGGGGAGGATGAGGGGCGGGGGGGGGGCGTTGCCGGCAGCCAGGAAGCTCCTCGCCTCTCCATCGCTCGTGCATTTGGATCTCAAATTAGCGCTCACCGGTTATTATTGGGAATGAGGGGTCTAAAAGTTCCTTCGGAGGCTCCTCCATTCAGGTTTATGGTTATGGGCCGGGAGATGGGAAGTGACATGGCAGGGGAGAGGAAAGGCAGGGTGAAAGCCGACCTGAAGATAGGGGCGTGGGCAGACCGGGAAGAGACTTTGGACCTGACAGGGGACCCCCTGCCTGTGGGTGGCACTGACCTCGCTGCTCCCCCTATTCCTTTTGTTCAGACCCTGTGCAGTGGCCTCCACGGAAACAACCATCTGTGTAACAATATACTTGATCTTCTACCATCTTCTATTTTCATTGTTTCTTTTATCTTCCACTCCTTCTGACCCATTTGATAGCTAAATGTTGGCG
Source organism: Myotis daubentonii (assembly GCF_963259705.1). Classification (NCBI taxonomy): domain Eukaryota; kingdom Metazoa; phylum Chordata; class Mammalia; order Chiroptera; family Vespertilionidae; genus Myotis; species Myotis daubentonii. The sequence goes on from NC_081858.1 coordinate 18,440,350, forward strand.
GGAGCGGGAGCTGGGGGGGGGGGGCGGAGAGGGGAGGGCACATAACCTACATAATGTAACTCTTAGTCCTACATCCGCCAATGCCACTGCAGTGATTCGGGTTCACCGAGCACTTAGCCATTTCAGAGGGAATTACTGAATATAAAACGTGGTCTTGCTCACCCTTAGCAGGATTTCAAGGGCGTGGAGGTGAGGCAGGAATTCATCACATTCTGGAGAAATCAGGGAGTGCACATGGAGGGTGATCCCACGCTGGCCAGTTCCAGTATAATCAGCAGTTGACAAGATTGTAGATGTTTTCTAGCAGAGAACAAGGAACGGGATGGAATGAGAGGATTTGCTCAGAGGCACAAACTGAGGTGGGAAAACTTCAAGAAGCCTTTTATATTTATTTGTTTGTTTATTTATGTGATATATTGATTTTAGCTAGGGAGATAGAAACATCAATGATGAGAGAGAACCATGGACCAGCTGTCTCCTGCACGCCCCCCACTAAGGATCAAGCCTGCAGCCCCCTGCATGTGCCCTGACTGGGAATCGAACTGTGACCTCCTGGTTCATAGGTCGACGCTCAACTACAGAGACACGCTGGCCAGACAGGAAGCCTTTTTAAAATAAATGTGTCCTGATATATAGCCAATTCCTGAGAAAAGGTGCAGTTAGGACCCATAACTCTTAACGGGTACTTCCTAAGTGCTAGGGAGACAGCAAAGGACATGAGGGAAACTAGAGACCTTCAACTTCAACATACGCCCAGGGTTTAAAAATTGCTTTCTCCAAACTGCAACCGTTTCATGGTTACCGCTTTTGGCCACAGAGAGCCGTCTCTGCCGGAGTGGGGCAGATATGCTCGTGTGGGGCCTGGAAATGGTGAACATTAAACTTCAGGCCTCCTGCGATGTTAAGAGGGAGTCAGTATAGGACAGGGGTCGGCAAACTCATTAGTCAACAGAGCCAAATATCAACAGTACAACGATTGAAATTTCTTTTAAGAGCCAAATTTTTTAAACTTAAACTATATAGGTAGGTACATTGTTATTAACTTAATTAGGGTCCTCCTAAGGCTTAGGAAGAGCCACACTCAAGGGACCAAAGAGCCGCATGTGGCTCGCGAGCCGCAGTTTGCCGACCACGGGTAGAGGACAATAAACTGAGTCACCAGGGGAAGCAAGTTTTGCCCAGGGCTCTGGTCCCTTGACTACTCTCGTGTAAGACAATGATCATCTGTATTCTTTGCATAAAGCCTTTTTCACATCTCAGAGTTTGGTCATCCCATCCCAAAATTCAGCGGCATTGGTTGCATGTTAAATGGTTTATGCTCAGCCGGTGGGAAAGGTGAAAATTATCAAAAGGAGCAGGGACCCATGCCTACATTGGATGACAGATATTTACTTCATTCTCAAAACATGTTGGTATCCCAACCGCCCCCTCCCCCCTTTGGTGTTATAGCTCCTTCCTTAGGCGTCTCCCGAATATCAGCGAGGTCTGAGCAAGCTCCAGGGGGCTGGTGCTCCTCACTCTCCTTCAGAGCCAGCGCTCCGTCTCCTTGGAAAGAACTATTCAAATGTCCTATGAATAGATAGTCAGTCTTGCTAACCCTGCAGATCAGCTGAAGTCCATGACTTCTGGACAGCTCTGCACCATCTGCACTTACTTTTCAGATGTTTGCAACCCATGACCTCTAACCTACTAATACCCTTAGAGATTCAATACACTTATCCCCCAAACTGCAGCACTTCCTAAAAAAAGAAAACGCCTGTCCAGCTGTAAAATAATGTACAATAACTGTATTTGTTATGGTTTGATTCAGTATTCCCCAGGTGAGGGGCAGGAGGGGAAAGAAAAAGACATATTCTCTCTCTCTCTCTCTCTCTCTCTCTGTTGGAGGCCTCAGCCTGGCCTCCTTTCTAGGCCTTGGCACTGTCATCTTCTGCTGGTAGCATCTGGGCTCGCTCCTGGCACCTTGGATCGGTGGCACTGCAGTCCCCTCCAGGCGCTGAGCAGCGTCATGGTGCAGACAAGTAGAGCCAGCCGGGACAGCAGCCACACAGGGGATTGCAGCACACTTACCTAACCTTGACGTTGAGAGCGAGCCTGGGAACTGAGCAAGGGACAGAGAGCAAGCTTATTCTCATCCCCAGATTGAAGGCTCAACAGCTGGCTTGAGAAAAACGAGCTGCTCAAAGCAGGCCAGGCTTAATAGAGAATTTTCCCCAAGTGACATTTGGCATTGCCTTGTTTATTTCTTTTTCCTGCCCAAAGGGGCAGTGCCATATTGTGCCCCCATAAAATAGAACAGCAAAATACATTTCAAAAAGGCGTGTTGTCTGTGTGTAGCATTCTCCTAACTCAGGGGTGGGGAACCTTTTTTTCTGCCAAGGGTCATTTGAATATCTGTACCATCTTTCACAGGCCACACATAATGATCAACTTAAAAGTGGACCTGCTGTGTTTGGTCAAACATTTAATTAACTCACCCCTAATGCCTTGGCAGGGCCAGACCAAATGATTTAGCGGGCCTTCTACGCCCCACGGGCCTGACGTTCCCCACCCCTATCCTAGCTAATATGGATGCCCATGGGGTAGCCTCTCAAAACATTGAACCCTTTACAACAAAACTACTATTGAGCAACACTTTGCAGTGATGGCGAACCTATGACATGCGTGTCAGAGGTGACACGCGAACTCATTTTTTTGGTTGATTTTTCTTTGTTAAATGCCATTTACATATATAAAATAAATATCAAAAATATAAGTCTGTGTTTTACTATGGTTGCAAAGATCAAAACATTTCTATATGTGACACGGCACCAGAGTTAAGTTAGGGTTTTTCAAAATGCTGACACGCCGAGCTCAAAAGGTTCGCCCTCACTGCTTTAGGAAGTAGTCAGTAGTCCTAGTCCCTGTGGATGGGACAAATCCCTGGGGATCTGAAATGATCATTTTCCCCATCGTCTCTCCTCTCCTGGTCACATTTCAGTTCATTATTCTCTATCATGGCAGTTTAGAACTTTTGCTTGTTTTCCCACAAATAATTTTTTTTCAGTTCTTAAAGCTTAACACCAGTTGTACCCATCACATGCCTGCTCCTGAACGGTTCAGACAGTAGCTCCTTGTCTACTTCCCCCACTAGTAGAGGTCCTTCACCTCTTGCAGAATTCTAAATGTTGACTGCCCCCGGGTTCTGGCCTTCAGCCTTTCCCGTTCTCTTTCTGCTGTCCCTCCCAGGGCAGTCCCCAGCCGCCCTTGGCTGTAAATAGCCTCCATTCAGTGATGTATATCTTTAACCTTGACCTCTCCCCTGCACTCCAGGCTCAAATATCCAGCTGCCTATATGACATCTCCACTTGGATCTCTCAAACTCAATGTGTCCACAACTGAACTCTTGTTTTTCCACATTAAAAACAAAACCCAAAGTTGCTTCCTGCAAGTCTGCCCCATCTCAGAACAAAGGCATCCCTTTCTCTCAAACACCACATTCACTGTAGCAGCGAAGCCTTCCAGTTCTACCTTCAAAACGTATACTGAATCTAATCTCTTTCCTCCCTCTTAACCACTAATACCTACATCTGCACCCTCCAAGCCCTGCCCCCATCCTCCATGATCTCCCTCCTGGGTGACTAACTGGTCTCCTTGCTTTCATTCTTTCCCCTCTACGGTCTCAACTCAGCAACCAGAGAATTTCTTTTAAAACTTTAGTAAGATAATGTCATTCTCCTCACTCAAAACTCTCCAGCGCTTTATGCTGCTAATCACACTACATTAAAATTCAAAGTCCTTTCCCCAGCCATGCAAGCCCTTCGGCCCCTAGTCACCTCTCCAGCTGTTAGCTCTTTCATTTAAAAAAATATATATTTTTATTGATTGCATAGAAGAAGGGAGAGGGAGATAGAAACATCAATAGTGAGAGAGAATCATTGATTGGCTGCCTCTACACACCCCACACTGGGGATCAAGCCTACAACCCAGGTATGGGCCCTGGCTGGGAATCGAAGTGTGACCTCCTGGTTCATAGGTCAATGCTCAACCACTGAGCTACGCCAGCCGGGCCAGCCTTTACCTCTTAACGCTCTCTGTTCCACCTACCAAGGCTAGCCTCCAGCCGTTCCTTATACCAGCAAGGGACACTTCTTCCTGGCTTTTAAGTGAACCTTTACAACTACTAAAAGAATTTTGTCTCTGTTCCCTTACTCTGCTTTTTTTTTTTTTTTTAACAGCCTTTACCACTGCATGATTGTGTTTGTTAATAATTATCTATTATTTGCCTGTCTTGCTAAAACAAAACCTCCATGAGGGCAGGGACTTGGTTTCATGGGTATCCACACTGCCGAACAAATGAATAAATAGTACCGTCAGCGTACAGAATCTCTGTGCTCGCTTATTGCTACGGATGTGTCTTCTTTATACTTGTTAGGACCGGGGACAACTGCAAATTATAAAATTATATCATTTGTCATTCACAGGAAATCAAAACAAATTATACTGAAAGCCCAAGAAAAGACCAAGATTCAGCAGAGAAGAGTACATATTAAATGAGAAATATAATGTCTCTGAGGCAAAATCATAGACTAACCTTGCAATTAGGTTTTGATTGTATAAAAGTTAAAGGTGCAGCACATTAAAGCCAAGTTACATGAAGTACCTCTCGTTCCCAAATGAAGTGATCACCATGTTGGGAAGGACTGTGGTAAAGTTTAGGAGCTACCACTGGTCCCTTTCCTGTCTTATCTGGCCCCACTATGTAACCTTGAACAAGCTAAGGAACACGGCTGGGTTTCCATCTGTAAAATGGGCCTGCCTTCTTCCTTCTTTAACTAATATCATAAAAGTAGAACAATTTAATTATTATGAAAAAGCTTTAGAAGAAAGGACACTTGGAAATTAAAATACTTAAAGTTTCCCCAAATTCGTGCTTTTAATCTTTATTGTTGAAAGTATTACGTATGTCCCTTTTTTCCCTTCTAGCCCGCCCCTGCCCCCCACCAAAATTCTTTTTATTTATGTTGGGGGTTTTTTTTAATTCTCACCGAAGGATATTTTTCTCATTGACACTTTTTTAGAGAGAACGGAAGGGAGGGAGAGAGACTGAGAGAAAGAGAAACATTGATGTGAGAAAGACAGATTGGTTGCTGGAGACGGAGCCTACAACCGAGGTATGTGTCCTTGACCAGAATCAAATCTGGGAGAGTGTCCGTAGGCTGTCGCTCTAACCACTGAGCAACCGGCTAGGGCTCCCAAACTTTTTTGTCTAATATTTTGAAAACGAGGAAGAAATAAATGTATTTTTGAAATACAACCAATGATGTATGAAAATCACTCAGCATTTCTAACATGATCAGAAAAAAATGTCTGAGGCAGCAACGCCATCTCAGTCAGGGGAGCAAACCACCCACCATCTGAGGGCTACACCAGCATCCATATTAATAAAAGGGTAATATGCTAATTAGACCAGATGTCCTTCTGGACAAAGCCCTGGTGGTGGGGCCAAGGCAGAGGCAGTTAGGGGTGATCAGGCCGGCAGGGGAGAGCAGTTAGGGGTGATCAGGCCAGCAGGGGAGAGCAGTTAGGGGGGATCAGGCCAGCAGGCAAGTGAGCGGTTAGGAGCTAGCGGTTCCGGATTGCAAGAGGGATCCCAGATTAGAGAGGGTGCAGGCCAGGCTGAGGGGACGGACAACCCCCCCCCCCATGCACGAATTTCATGCACCAGGCCTCTAGTCATCTTATAGTCAGATGTGCACTTCAACCAGGAAATGAAAGGCAACACATTGGAATGCAGGTTTTTGTATAAAGTATTAGTTCCACCTCTTCTCAGACAAAATTATGTGAAGGCTCCTGGAAGAAGGAACAGAGGCAACAATGACATTTCTGACTATGAGATCCTTGATGTCTGGAAGGGAACCAGGGCTCGGGGACTTTTTGAACCTGTATTTCCTCAGCACACTTGCTACTTTACTTAAAATGTATGCTTGCTACACAAAGGGAAGGTCCTGTGAAGGCACAGGAAGAAGTCGGTCATTTGCAAGCCAGAGAGAGAGGCTCAGAGGGGCTAATCTGCTGACACATTATCTTGGATTTCTAGACTCCGGAACTGTGAGAAAATACATTTCTGTTGTTTAAGCAAAAAAAAAAAAAAAAAGAGTATGTTTAACCGAGGTAACTTAAGGAAGCTACGTCTCCCATTGGTGGCTGTGATGATGGTGAGATGTTGGCACTCTTCATGAGAAAACACACACACACATATTTACACACTCATGCATTTATATACACGCCCATTTACACACACATGCATTTACACACATGCATTTATATACATGTCCATTTACACACACACGCATTTACACACACGTGCATTTATATACACGCCCATTTACACACACACACGCATTTACACACATGCATTTATATACACGCCCATTTACACACACACACACACACATACTGCACTGTAAACCGTGAGCGTGAGCGCTCTGCCCCGCTCAGAGCTCTGCCTGAATCAGCACTCTGCTCAGCTGCTTGGTGATGCTCCCAGCCCCAAAGCCTTTTATTAGATCTAAAGAACTGAAACCAGTGTGAGGAAGTGCATGGGAAAGTGACTTGGGAAAGCGAGAGATCAAAGAGAGGTCATTCCTCCCCAGGCTGCTGCTTTCCCAGGGTGCTGCCGGCCATTCCCCTCCCACAATTCCATCTTTTATGGCTTCCCGTTTCCAGAATTTAGTGCATCTCAGAGGCTCTAAGACATCTGTGTTTTCCTGTTACGGGCTGGGCTGAGAATGTACCTATGTTACTGAAACTTAGTGCAGTAGATGCTAGGTTTCCTGGGCAACTTGAGAAGAACTGTAGTTGATAATTCAATATGCCATTTTATTATGTTTTAAAAATCCATTACTTATACTTGGCTTTGGAAGTTGTTTTGTGTTTAGCTTTTAAGTGGGAATGATCCCTGGGAATACTGGGGGTGAGGGGGCCATAATATATCAGAAAAACAATAAAACTACTCTATCAAAATATGATTTCCCTGTTCCCCACTCAATTTTTTCTCTTATGTAAAACAAACAGCTGAAAACAAACAGTATTACTACTCCTCAGAGTGATATAAAAGGCCAGTCTTAAGCAGAGCTGATAACAGACACAAACTTACTAGTTCAGTTCTTTCCTGAGTCATGACCTAATTTACAAAGAATTTCTCTTTAGTTCTTGAAGGATTTTAACCAAAAAGCAACAGTAAACATCTTACTCATGGTAACAGACTACTTTGTTAAAGAGGACTTGGCCTGGCCAGTGTGGCTCAGTAGGCTAGAGCATCATCTGGTACACCAGGCAGTGGTGGGTTCAATTCCTGGTCAGGAAATGTGCCCAGGTTGCAGGTTTGATCCCTGGTCGGGATGTATGTGGTAGGCAACCAACTGATGTTTCTCACATTATTATTTCTCTCTCTCCCTTCCTCTCTCTAAAAAAAATCAATAAATTTTTTTTAAAAAAGCACCTAATTTGATAGAAAGTTGTAGTTTAGGTACCTCACAGTTTTTCATGCTCTGTGGAGGGAGCGCCTTTCAAAAGTCAACCTTAGGCTTTATCCACAAGATTAAGGCACTACTGAGAGAAACTGAGGCACAGAGAGATTCAAATTCTGAGTAAAATTCAACCTGTCCTTGGTCTTTATTATCTATTTTTTAATAAATTTTGTTGACGGCCAGGTCACACACAACTGGACAAAAATGTTATTTAAGAATAATGTTATTTGGCCCAGCAGCATGGGTCAGTGGTTGAGTGTTAATCTACGAACCAGGAGGTCACGGTTCTATTCCCGGTCAGGGCACATGCCCAGGTTGCAGGCTCGATCCCCAGTGTGGGGTGTGCAGGAGGCAGCCGATCTATGATTCTCTCTCATCATTGATGTTTCTATCTCTCTCTACCTCTCCCTTCCTCTCTGAAATCAATAAAAAAATATTTTTTTAAAAGATGATGTTATCTGTACATTGCAGGAGAAAGCCCAACCAAACATAAAATCCCCTCTCCACTCTCTTTCCTCCCCTTCTCTGCTGGAGGGGGGAAGACTGGGGCTGCTTGCCTTTGCATCCCACCACTGCCTCCAGGAACTGAACCCAGTGCAGTTGGCTTTTCCCACACCCCCAGGAAGACAGCATCAGAAACAAATACACGTTCAGGTGCTGTGACTCAAGCTAAGGTCTGGTATTAGCCAAACCATTGGCATTTCTCATACCCAGTCCTTTCTCAGTTTTTTTGATGGGCAAGTAAGTCTCCATAAGAGAGCGATTTTTCCATCCCAACCCCATTCCATACTTAACTAGCACTATTTCCATGCTAGGTCTCATATCCTGCCCCTCGCCAAATCCTCTGGTGCAGTTTTCTGGGAGAGACAAAACCTCCTCGACATCACCTTGATTCTATAATGGTGTCCTTGTAAGAGGGAAACAAAGTCAACCATCACACTTTCCCTAAGCAGATCAGAAAATCGGGCCCTTTTCTTCACCAAGGGAGAAAAATATCTTTTTTTTTTTTTTAAATCCTCACCCAAGGATATTTTTTCATTGATTTCTAGAGAGAGTGGGAAGGAGGGAGGCGGGAAGGGGAGAGAGAAAGAGAAACATTGATGTGAGAGAGAGACATCAATTGGTTGCCTCCCACACATGCCCCTATCGAGGCTGGAGAACCTTCCACCGAAGTACATGCCCTTCACCAAGAATCGAACCCAGGACCCTTCAGTTCGCCGGCCGACACTCTAACCATTGAGCAAACCGGCCACCAGGAGCAAAGTGATCTTAAAGGAGATGGCTAACTCTCAAGTTCTCATCTATATACTACCATGTCGGAAGCTGGGCAAAGGAAAGTGAACTGGGAGCCCCCTCATCTCTCAATGCTTAGAGTTTAAGATAGATCAAATCAACAAAGGCTAACCTATGGGTTCACACAGACATCAAACAGCTGTGCAAACACTGGACAGATGCATAAATTAAATACAAAAGTCAATAAAGTATTTACATTAAGCAAAAGTCATGCAGCTGCTGTTATTATTCTCCGCGAAGGCTCGGGAGGGCGGGCGGCTCTTTAGGCTGCACAGATTGCATGTTTCTGTTGGGGACGGTGTCAGCAGGAAGCAGTGGAAAGGACACACACGGCTAGAGGAACAAAGACGAGCTGTTACGTAAACTGGTGTCTGCTGGCACGCAACCTCTAAGCTGGGTCTTCAGGCTGAGGTGGCTCTGTTTCCCAGAAATTACTTTTACTTCCCAGACTATGCTTTTAGGAATCTGTGTCAGGAACTAATTTTTATTTTATTTTTTTAAATATTTTTAATAGATTTTTAGAGGGGGGAAGGGAGAGGGAGAGAGAGAAACATTGATGGGCTGCCTCCTGCGCGCCCCCTACTGGGAATTGAGCCAGCAACCCAGGCATGTGCCCTGATCACAATTCAAACCAGCAACCTTTTGGTGCACAGGACAATCAATGCCCAACCCGCTGAGCCGCACCGGCCAGGGCAGTAACTAATTTTAAAAGGTCAGAGGCCACCCCAATGGCCAGCAACAGCAGGAGCCCAATGAGGTGACCTGAGAGATGCAACAAGGACTGTCCTACCTGAGAGAGTCCCTTGCCATCCTACACGTGTCCAGGGTGAGATGACAGTCGCTAAATGCAATCGGACACTCTGCCTGGTAGCCAGGCACCGTGGAAATTTCCTGTCTTCTCTGTGGAGGAACCGGGATGCAGCACAGCTTTATTTAGCCTGGATTCCTATACTCGACACCTGCAGCATGGGAGACATGAATGATTGATGAATTCCTAAGTTGCTCATGAATCTCTCCTTACTGTAGGAGGTGGAAGGGAGTATGGCCCTTTGTGCTTATTTTAAACACAAATGTTATTTTTATTCAGAGGCATTATGCAGTGTTCTATCTTTGAAAAAAAGAATAAAGATGGATAAAACAATACGAGCTCATTGTTAAAAAAAATTAGAAATGGCAGCAAACTAGAAAAATCAATCCTATAATTCAGAGATAGTCAATATTTTGGTACATGTCATATATATATATATAATGTTTATCGGAAACTGGATCATATTGAAAATAATGTGTGCAATCTACTTTTTCCCTTAACATTTTTTTTCACTTTTCATGTAAATAAATATTTGCCTACATCATTTTAAATGATTATATGTCCATATCATACTTCTTATTCTTCTTTTGTGGGATATTTCTTTTTTTTTTAACATATTTTATTGATTTTTTACAGAGAGGAAGGGAGAGAGATAGACAGTTAGGAACATCGATGAGAGAGGAACATCGATCAGCTGCCTCCTGCACATCCCCCACTGGGGAAGTGCCCGCAACCCAGGTACATGCCCTTGACCGGAATCGAACCTGGGACCTTTCAGTCCGCAGGCCGACGCTCTATCCACTGAGCCAAACCGGTTTCGGCCTTTTGTGGGATATTTCTACATCTCTCACTAGTGCTGGCTGGAGGGTCAGCCTTGTTGCTAAATGTGTGTCCACACCATGCACCTTTGAGAGCTGAGCGTCTATTTTCACCTCCTAGCTGATACCTAAGCTCCCCTGCTGAGGGCCTCAGCCCTTTGGCTTACGGATTTTTTTTAGTTAAAGAGTGAGAACCCCAGGAGAGGTGCTCCTTAAACACTATCCAACACGTGTTTCCCCTTTTTTTTCCTTGGGAAGTCCTGAGGAGGATCTCAAAGACGGGGCTACACTCCGACCTTGGCCCTAGGCCTCGGCTGCTCAAACCAGCGAAGCTCCAACGTCCACACGCAGAACTGTTATTCCTATATAATAAAAGGGTACTATGCAAATCGACCGAACGGCGGAACAACTGGTCACTATGATGCGCACTGACCACCAGGGGGCAGACCCTCAATGCAGGAGCTGCCCCCTGGTGGTCAGAACGCTCCCACAGGGGGAGCGTCGCTCAGCCAGAAGCCGGGCTCACGGCTGGAGAGCACAGCGGCGGTGGCGGGAGCCTCTCCTGCCTCTGCAGCAGTGCTAAGGGTGTCCAAGGGCTCCCGGACTGTGAAAGGGCGCAGGCCGGGCTGAGGGGACCCCCTCCCCCCGCCCCACACCAAGTGCACGAATTTTGTGCACTGGGCCTCTAGTACTTCTTTTAATTGACTAAAATCCCAAGCAGTTGGAAAAACAGTTAATGCTAGCTGGCACTAATTACTGCCTAAATTTAGTTTCTTATAGGAAACATGTTCAGTCTTAATTCCCTCAATACCTGGTCCAGATATTCATTTGAGTCTCATGTTTTTTACATATTACTTTTGGTTTTCTGTAAATATTAATTCTTTTTACCTTACCGTCTCTTCATTACTGCATAGTCACTGTATTAACCTTACTGAGACTCAGTTTTTATTTTACTTCCAAGCAACACGCACCACATTCAGGTCAGGGGCAGCCTCCTTCCCACAGAGAGGGTCACAGTTCGATTCCCCGTCAGGGCGTATGCACAGGTTGCAGGAGGCAGCCGATCAATGGGTCTCTCTCATGGGTGCTTCTATCTCTCGCTCCCTCTCCCTTCCTCTCTGAAATCAATAAAAATGTATTTAATAAAGAATAAATTTGTTTACAGTTGGTGTTTTGAATATGTGTTTTCATTCACATAGTAGCCAGATTGTCTTCATCCCAATAAGTGTGTCTCTGAGGTGTGTTATCAAAACACACTTGTGTGTAAAGGCAGAATCTAAGGAGAGGGAAGGTTCCTGTTTCTATGCAGCTGTGTGTGCCTATGTGTGTGTGAGAGAGACAGAGAGAGAAACAGAGACAGAGACAGAGAGACAAACGAGAGAGTTATTTCTCATGAGACGTGTAGTCCATCCCCAGAGACTGAAGGTTGGCTCAATGTCAAGGGCTGCCAGGTATTTAAGAAGTGCTAATTGCTGTTGTTACTAAAATTCTGTTTTCAACAGAGACTCACAGAGTAACCTGGGGGAAATGACCAAATGATTCCATTCCTCCAGTCTCCCACCTGAACACCAAGGACAATAATCTTTTCTGACTCCTTCCATTACGAAGGCATAAGAGTGGCCCGGGCAGCATGGCTCAGTGGTTGAGCATCAACCGACCTATGAACCAGGAGGTCACGGTTTGATTCCTAGTCAGGGCACATGCTTGGGTTGCAGGAGGCAGCTGATCAATGATTCTCTCTCATCATTGATGTTTCTAGCTCTCTCTCCCTCTCCCTGCCTCTCTGAAATCAATTAAAATGTATTTTTAAAAGGAATGAATTAGCTTACAGTTGGTGTTTTGAGATTCTACTACACTGCAGTGGTTCTCAACCTTCTGGCCCTTTAAATACAGTTCCTCACGTTGTGACCCAACCATAAAATTATTTTCGTTGCTACTTCATCACTGTAATATTGCTACTGCTATGAATCGTCATGTAAATATCTGCTATGCAGGATGGTCTTAGGCGACTGTGTATGGTTTTATATTTGTTTGTTTGTTTATATTTCCCCCCACGTCCCGCGTGGTTCAGGGTTCAGGATCTGGAAGAGGTCCGCACGCAAATGAAAGCGACAAGACAAGAAATAATAATTTGGAAATATTGGGGGACCAGGCGGGCAAGTCCAACTCAAGAGGAAGGACTGCCCCTGGTGCTCAGGCCTCGCCAACCTTTTATTGGCTTGGGATACACCCATAGCCCTTGGGCAGGCAATTCCCAGTAACAGGCAGACTAGCCCATCAGCAAGGATTTACATAATAATAAATGGGGAAGTTGCTTCAGCTACCATTGTCTGGACTAACAGTGGGTGCACAGCTCTGACCTTTGCCAGGGCTTCAAGGATCACCAGCCTTCCGGGTTCCTTGTCCACACCTCTCTGCTAGTGAAGACAATAGGCGGCTTCCCACTGGCGACCCCTGTGAAAGGGTCGTTCGACCGCCAAAGGGGTCGCGACCCACAGGTTGAGAACCGCTGTTCTACAGGCACATCGTGACTTCATGCTCCTTTCCAATGGCTTGTATTGTCACTCAGCCATTAAGGAAGGACACCTATGCTATAGACATGTTGCTTTTCTAGCAGTGCTCTCTCGGGAAGAGTACCCAATTGCTGAGGCTTAGCAAGTATAAGAAGTTCACGCAAAGAGAATGAGGGGGAGAGAAATCATAACCGCCCACTCGCACTCACACACACCTGGCATTTCAGGTTTTGAGTGGTTAATAACCAGCTCCTTCCGTTGGAAGCTGTCGCGCTCACAATGCGGGTTTAATTGCTCTCACACACCCCTCCTGAGCGCCCCTTCTTTCCTGAAAGGGCTCCGCACAAGCCCATGTTTCACCTTCGGAAGGCAAAGGGGTGGCGTGGAGTTTCAGAGGAAATACAGAGGCGTTCATAAAGCGGAGCAAGGAGCAAAGGTTCTCGGTCCGGGAGGCCAGTGTGTTTAAGTCAACACTCCTGACCGTTTTCCGCCGCTCTGTGTCCATTCACGGAGAGTTTGGGTTGAAGGTGTGGTTCGTCTGGATTCCCTTCCTCTGACTGAGGGATTGAGGAGTCCGAGGCATCACTGGGAGATTCACAGGAAAGAGAATGGATGGGGGAGTCTTTTACAGAGAACGGTGAGTCATGCTGAAATGAAGATAGCACGCAGATTCAAGAGAGGCAAGGATCATGAGTCAGCAGAGGGAGTCTGGAGAGGCCACCACGTTGAGCAAAGCAGCAGGTGTGGAGGTCAGAGAGCAGAGCTGGAGGCAGAGAGACAAGAAAACCAAGGCAGGGCGCAGAGGGGGCAAGCGCTAAGGGAAGGCTGTCCTGGGCAAATACTCGGGACTAGGGCTTAGGGCCGCTGGCTCTTCTTTGCTCGCTGAGTGTGGCGACGGCCTGCTACTGAGGGCTAAAGGGGACAGTCCTGTAAGGGCAAGCCAGTGGATCCGCAGCCACTCAGGACTCTCTGATCTTGAAGAAGTTTTATCGAGGTGACAGCAAACACTGTCACTAATTATATGGAATGCTTACTCTGCTCTATGCTAAACTGTGAACATTGATTTAAAATACGGTGCTTCATACTTGCAACAACAATACTTTTTAAAATGTATTTTTATTGCTTTCAGAGAGGAAAAGAGAGGGAGAGAGAGATAGAAACATCAATGATGAGAGAGAATCATTGATCGGCTGCCTCCTGCAAGTCCCCTACTGGGGATCGAGCCCACAACCTGGTCCTGTGCCCTGACCAGGAATGGAACCCTGACCTCCTGGTTCGTAGATTGACGCTCAATCACTGAGCCACCACGCCAGGCACAACAACAACATGGAATAGGTATAATTACCCCTGCTTTGCACCTCAGAAAACTGAGGTAAAATCACGTGTCTAAGATCACATAGGAACTGGCAACACGATGGCTTGAGGTCCGGTCTTTGTGTTTTCAGAGCCCTCGTTCTTCTCAAACTTGAGATAATTAAATATGCACAGTCCTCCCAGATATTCTGACTCACTGGCTTTGGGGGCAGGGCCAGGGAATCTGGGTTTTAATAAACATCCCCAGTGTAGACAGAGGGATTCAGGTCCCGGTGCCAGACACTCCACAACATACCCTGTCCGGGTGCAGGGGACTTTGCTATCCAACAGCAAAGTTCAGAAACAGGCATACAGGGAATAGGGAGAAAATAAATTGGAGGGAGTAGGTAGAAGAGGTTTCGCCTGCTGGCCTGTGATAGACAGTCCCGATAGTCTACTCATTCTCCCAAAACATTGTTTCCTGCCACTTCAAAACAGCGAAAAGTATTCAATCTGGTAACTGATGATCAAGCTTACTCCTGAGTTTAGGAGTTTGGGTCTGCAGACCCCAATCCCTTGTTCCATCCCGGGTTAGGGATACAGGAGTCTTCCCCTGACCATCCCTGGGACTGGATTATTTTTTATTTTTTAAAAATCCTCACCCAAGGATATTTTTCCATTGATTTTTAGAGAGAGTGGAAGAGAGAGGGAAAGACAGAGAGAAACATCCATGTGAGAGAAACACATGTGAGAGATGGGTTGCCTCCTGCACGTGTCCTGACCAGGGACTGGGCCAAGAGAGGAGCCTGCAACTGAGGTATGTGCCCTGGACCAGAATCGAACCCGGGACCTTTTGGTCCCCATGCCAATGCTCTATCCACGGAGCCAAACCAGGAGCTAGGGCTCTGGGCCTGTATTCTACAAAGCTCTCAGGACAGGAACATTGGGCACTGTCATTTCTCATTTGTGAGAATCCCATTTCATTGGTTCTAACCACAATAGAAAGAGAGCAAGGACTGGACTTTCCAGCAATTCTAAGGACAGTTTTTAAACAAACGGATTTGTTCTCCGAATTATCCACCAAACAAAGCACATTGATAAAAATCACTGCTGGGTTTCCCAACATCATTATCATGCGTGAACAGGCATCTCTCCCACTTGGGTTAAACTCTTGGATTCTCAGATCAAGCATCATAGGAGAAATCTGTCTTGCTCACGATGCGTTTTCTAAATCTCCCAGTGTCCCCCCTTTTAGGGCTGATAACTTTGTTTTTATCTAGATTTTTTTTTAAAGAGCCTGGGAGACAGGTTCCAGCAAGCGAAAGGAGGCCGTAGGTAGTTCCTTTGCAATTTTCATTTCTCCACATGCCATTTGCATAACTCATCATCTACATCAGCTGGAAACATTCTCGTGAATTTGTTTATTTCTTCTCGCAGGTCTCCTCTGTCTCGGCGGCCCTTCTACTCCCCTGCGTCTGCAAGCGCCTTTGTGGCCTCCACTGCAGGCCTCCAGCCAAGGCCAAAACGGATTCTTTTCATCTATTCAAGTGTGATCTGGGCCAGACAAGCCTGCTCCCCAGGCAAGAGGCATAGAAAAGTATTCTGTATTCAGCTTTCAGCTCTGCAGACTCCATGGGGAGGGCCCAGCCCAAGCTTGGCAAGGCCGACGCGGTGACCAGGGCCATTTGGCAGATGCAGGAATGCTGTCTGTTTGGCCCCTTCCCTTCACCTGGACAGAGCACCGAGCAGAAAGCAGCAGGAATGGTGAGTGTGTCCTGTTCCAGATGCTTCCTCTCAGTGCACGCCCAGCTTTAAAAAGCACCTTCTAACAGTGGTTCTCAACCTTCCTAATGCTGCTACCCTTTAACACAGTTCCTCATGTTGTGGTGACCCCCAACCATAAAATTATTTTCGTTGCTACTTCATTACTGTAATTTTGCTACTGTTATGAATCGTCATATGAATATCTGATAGGCAGCATGTATTTTCATTGTTACAAATTGAACATAATTAAAGCATAGTGATTAATCACAAAAACAATATGTAATTATATATGTGTTTTCCAATCGTCTTAGGCGACCCCTGGGAAAGGGTCGTTCGACCCCCAAAGGGGTCGTGACCCACAGGTTGAGAACCGCTATTCTAAGAGATCAACCACAGGACTTGAATGCATGCATGTAAGTATAAGCAATGGGCACAGACAGTAGGGGGGTGAGGGCATGTGCTGGGTGGGTGGGTGGGAGCGGCCGGGGAGAGGTCAAGGCAGAAAAAAGGAGACCCATGTAATACTTTAAACAATCAAGAATTTAAATTTAAAAAAATAATTAATAAATAAAAAGTACCTCCTTTTCCCTCTCAACGCAGCAGGGGCGTGTTTGTTTGCTTGTTTGTTTGTGTGAGATGCCACATAAATTTCAAGAGCAGTACAGCGGTTATATATAGACTTGCTTAATATCATAATCAGCTGGTATGTTGGCATGTAAGTATCAAACAGAGCACCTATTTGTCTTCAATACGTAGAGGATGCAAGGCTTGCGGTATATTGACAGGAGAAGGGAACTGGGTGAAAATGGAGATTGAGCTACTTAAAAATACCTTTGCTTGCTGGGGTCCAACCCCAGCAGGTCCAGGGGTCCCTAAAGGTGTGAACGGAGTTGGCGAAGAAGGAATGACACGGAGACAGCGTTCAGTTGATCAGCAGCCTAGCCAGGATCTCTAGCCAAGTTCTGGTCAGGATCTCCAGCGAAGTTCTGGTTAGGATCTCCAGCCAGGTTCTGTGTCCATGTTCTCTTGCTAGGTTCTCCAGCCAGGTTCTCCAGGTTCTCCAGCCAGGTTCGGTCACCAGATTCTGTAGCCAGGTTCTCCTGCCATGTTCTGTCTAGGTTCTCCAGCCAAGTTCTGTAGCCAGGTCCTGTCCAGGATCTTTTGCCAGGTTCAGTCACCAGGTTCTAGTCAGGTTCTCTTGCCATGCTCTATCCAGGTTCTGTAGCCAGGCTCTGTCTCTAGGTTCTTCAGCCAGGTTCAGTTGCCAGATTCTGTAGCCAGGTTCTGTCTCTAGGTTTCTGTGTGTAGGTTCTGTGTAGGTTCTGTGTCTAGGTTCTGTCTAGGTTCTGTCTTCTAAGTTCTGTTTCTAGGTTGTGTCTCCAGTTTCTATCCAGGATCTTTTGCCATGTTCTCTCCAGCGAAGTTCTTCTGTCTCTAGGTTCTGTGTAGGTTCTGTGTCTAGGTTCTGTGTCTAGGTTCTGTGTCCTGTTGTCTTGTTACATCTGTATTTATACCACTTGATTCCAATCCTATCAATCTCTATTCCAAAGGTTAGGGCGTTTCTTATCTCCATTCCAGGGAGTAAAGATTCTGTAGCTTAAGCATGATTGTTCGTAGTTAAAGTGATTAATTACCCCCCTGGCACTTAGTTAAGGGGTTTTATTCCCTCCCTAACTTCAGGGGAAAATCCCTACCTGGGGAAACAACCTTTCTCAGAGAAGTGACCTTGGTTAAAGTACATAGTGCCAAGAAGGTGAGCAAACATATTAAGAACAGTATGCCATATATGCCAGGTCCCTTGAAACAGCAAGGATGGACCGGCTCCCGGCATTTGCTTTGAGTCAATTGCCTAAAAATATACATCCTGGTTGGGTAGCTCAGTTGGTTAGAGCGTAGTCCCAATACGCCAAGATTGTGGGTTCAATCTCCGGTCAGGGCACATACAAGAAGCAACCAATGAATGCATAAATAAGTGGAACAACAAATCAATCTCTCTCTCTCTCTCTCTCTCTCTCCCCCCCCCCCCACTCCTGCCAGCCAGTGAACTGACTCTCCCCTCTTGCCCAGCCCTGCCCTTTCCAATCTAGTCATCACTCAAGCCCTAGTAATGCTATGCTTCAACTCCCATTTAAGCTAGCTCGTTGTCTTTAAACTCTGTTGGCCACAACCCTGAAGGTGGGGTGGCGTGAAGGATGTTTCTTATAGTGATCATACCATTTGTATTAGTCCTTCACACCGAAATGAAACTGTTGTTTCGAGGAATATTTTGGCTTTTTTGGTGAAGTCTTATAAGTCTATAAAAAATTCCTTATTATTTTCCTGTGTTTTTAGAAGTAAATTCATATACATTGTTGACACACGAAGTTGTAGCACCTCAGTATTTATATTTTCTTTACTCTCCCAATACTGCCTTTTGGTGTACCAGAGGAACATGGAACTGAACGAATCAAGAAACCTGAGATTTCATCCACAACAGCACCCTGGATGAGTTTTCTTCTTTGTAAAAATGAAGATGATCCCACTCAGATTCAGTTCTATGACTAGTTTCCCACATGCTCTCCGATAGCTCTTGTTTACTATTGGCAGTGTCACTATTGGGGGTTGGGTTAGGGATACCAGTCACCCCAACCCTAGGGCTCTTGATAATAGAATAAAAACCATAGCGTGGCCTGGCCGGTGTGGCTCAGAAGTTGAGCATTGACCTATGGACCACAAGGTCACGGTTCGATTCCCAGTCAGAGCACATGCCTGGGTTGCGAGCTCGATCCCCAGTGTGGGGCGTGCGAGAGGCAGCTTATGAATGATTCTCTCTCATCATTGATGTCTTTCTCTCTCTCTCCCTCTCTGAAATCAATAAAAATGTATTTTTTTAAAAACACACCAAAGGGTGGTCTCAATGAGAGTCAAAGCTCTCTGGTAACAGCCACACGAAGAATGTATCTAATTCTTATTCAGATCAGCGTTGGTTCCTGACTGACTCAGAACCCTAGTCTAACCCATTTCCTTACTAAATTAGTTAATCTCTTCCCACAGATAATTTCCAAATCTCTATTAAGCAGTCTTTCCTCTTGGAATACCGCTTCAACGTTCAGGAAGCTTGACATTCTTGATAACAATATGCAGTTGTAATATAGAGATACAGGTCTCTTTTCCCTCATCATAACAATTCAGAGCTTCCCTCTTGGCCATTTGGTATCTTCTTCAGGAAGAAAGCAAAGGCTGCGTGTCTACATTGCCCAAATCTCCGCCAGGAGTGAAAAGTTCAATCCCTCGCATGCAGTGCCTAAGAGTCTGAAACTCGCCTTCAGGGGACCGATTGAAATGTTTCCTTTTCGTTCCAGTGTTTGTGCAGGTAGATTGAGCTGGAGTCGCTGGTTGTAGAATTGATCAATCAAGCAGCCCTCCTGTCATTGTGTGAAGGGAGATCAAAGAACAGTCTGAAATCTGCGTGTCTTTGCAAGGTTTGGGAGGCGATACTAAATGTTCAGTCTACCTACCTTGCAGCGTCTACCTGATTTAGGACACAATAGCCCCGGATTAACTAGGAGCAAGTACCTCATCTGGAGAGAGGTAGGATGAGCCATTGAAGACAAAATAACACTTATTTGTAGCAAATCTAACTGTTGTTGAACAAATTAAGAGGTTTTATTTTATTTTTTTCTCTTACATTGCAAAGCACCAAGAGAAAGATAGTCCAGGATGGGTATGGTAGCTCCATGATGTCATCAGACTCCGACTCCTGTTGCCTTTCCATGCAGCCATCCTTAGAGTGTGCTTTCTCCATCTTCATGATACCAAAATGGTACCTATTCCACCCTCCCTCCCCCCACGCCTACCCCAGGCATCATGACCCAATTCTAAGCAGGAAAAAGAAGAATGGATAGCGGACAATGGTGTCAACTGAGTTATTTCTCTTTTAAAAACATTACAGAAAGCCTGACTCAGTAACTTTGGCTTTCATTTTAATGGCAATGACTGTCATAAAATTCCAACTGCCATGCATATTGGGAAATTGAGTTTGATAGCTTGGTCCATGACATCCCATATAACGTCAAAGCTCTGATTATAAGAAAGAAGTAGTTCAATTTGGGTTAAACAACTAGTAATTTTTGTTACAATGTGGAAGGTTTTGTGTGTGTGTGTGTGTGTGTGTGTGTGTGTGTGTGTGTGTGTGTGTGTGAGAGAGAGAGAGAAAGAGAGAGAGAGAGAGAGAGAATGGAAAATAGCATTTTGGTGGGTGGATCATGGGAAAGAGATAGAAAGAGATCATTTTCTGCTAGGAGTCCTGGTTGTTCAGGGAATGAGCAGGTGTGTCTGTTGAAAGATCGCAGCTGACAGCACCTGCTGGGAACTGGCTGAGGCTCCACACAGGGTTCCACAGAAGCCCCTGGGAACCGCCTCCTACCTTTCAACTTCACAGACAATGAGTCAGTAGAGGTCTGCATAACTAGTGAGGGAGGAATTTTGTAAGACTGCACGCACGCATACCTTGCAGAAGCAAGGCTTGTTATATATTTCTTCTATTACTGAAGTGGCTCTATAATCCTGTAGAAGACTGACTTAGGGTGGTAGATAAGACCACTTGGCAATATTTGATTTCCCCCCAGATGCTGGGAGAGCGTAAGTCAAATGAAGGCTGTGGTCTGAAACTAGTGACCTCTGGGAAGGACGAGGCTGGCCAAGCATCGTTACTCATTTCATCTGCCTGATCTCTCTTTTTGGAAACAACGTAGAACCTAGTAGAGAGTTAAACTGAATATAAACAAGTCCCCTAAATTATATATATTCAAAATGAGAAGAAACACATGTAAGCTAGAATAATTAGAAGGGCTTCGTGGAGAAACTAGCTCTTTTTTAAAAAATATATTGTTATTGATTTCAGAGAGAAAGTGAGAGGGAGAGAGAGAGAGACATCAATGATGAAAGAGAATCATTGATTGGCTGCCTCCTGCATGCCCCCTGCTGGGGATTGAGCCCACAACCTAGGCATGTGCCCTTGACTGGAATCAAACCCAGAACCCTTCAGTCCGCAGGCCGATGCTCTAGCCATTGAGCCAAACCAGCTAGGCCAGAACTAGCTCGTAAATTGAACCTCACAAAATTGGGAGGATTTTTTTTTTTTTTAATCCTCACCTAAGGATATTTTTCCATTGATTTTTAGAGAGAGTGGAAGGGAGGAGGGGAGAGGAAGAAAGAAACATTGATGTGATAGAGACGGATTGATTGGTTGCCTCCCACACACACCTCGGTAGGGGCTGGGGATCAAACCTGCAAACTAGGTACATGCCCTTGACCTGGAATTGAACCTGTGACCCTTTGGTAAGAGGGGACAGCACTCTAACCACTTAGCAACACTGGCCAGGGCACAAAATCAGAAGACTTTTGGTACTTATAGTCAAGAATAGGGAGAGCACCCTGTTGAAGGGCAGTGAAAACTCTGACACAAGGAAAGAAGCAGTTCGGGGTGAAGTTCTCCTCCAGCAGGCTCTGGAACCCTCGGAAAGGAATAAGGAAACTAGGGGAGGACAGGAGAATGGAGAGGAAAATCCCTGGGGGAGGGGATCCGGAAGGCCATAACTCACCCACCTTGTCCCTATCTTTCTTTTGTTAATACTTCCAAGTAGTTGTCCCATCAGACAGAAACTTCAGAAAATCAATTCAAATAAAATAGTGATGAATAATATCAAGCATGTGAATGCATTGCTGGTGGGAGTGTAAATGGGTACAACACTTGCAAAGCCATCTGGCAGTACTGACTGAAGTGAGGTTTACATGTGTGCTGTGAGGCATCAATTCCACATATGTAAAGTGATATGTATATAAAATGACGCTTGCCGGCCGGCATGGCTCAGTAGTTGAGTGTCATCGACCTGTGAACCAAGAGGTCACGGTTCGATTCCCAGTCAGGGCATGTGCCTGGGTTGTAGGCTTGATCTCCAGTGGGGGGTACGTAGGAGGCAGCTGATCAATGATTCTCATCATCGATGTTTCTATCTCTCTCTTTCTCTTCCTTCCTCTCTGAAATCAATAAAATAAAAATTTTTTTAAATGACTCTATTACCCATAACTAGGGGAGTGGATAAGTAAAATGTGAAAAATTCACACTATGGAATAAAATGCTACAGTTTGAAAAACTGAACTAGATATACATTTAGTGACATGATGAATATTAAAAACACAGTTTGTATTTTAAAAGTAAGGAAGAGAATGAGATGGAAACACAATGCCATTTATAAGAATTAAAAGCACATACTAGTACATGCACATAAAGAAAACACATACACACAGACCATTACGTCATTTAGAGCTTGGAGATACATGGGAAGAGATCAATCCATCAATCAAGGGAGGAGCTTTCAGATACTAATGATGAAAGCATGTGCCATGGACTCGCCTCTCTGTGCCTATGGTGTTGCTCCCACCTCTCCTCGCCACAAAATAAACCTTTAGACCTCCCAATATTTTTAAATGTATGAGTCGCACATGACCATATATTTCTCCCATGTCTGAAATTGCAATAAGAAGAAGAATCTCAGTGGGTTGCGAGGAAATTTAAGGAGCTCCATTAGATGCCCAAAGGGAGCCACACTCAGAGAGTAGGCGTGAACTGGGCTCGCTAACTGCCCAGGGGACTCACAATGAGCTTGATACCAATCTCACAGCACCGGTGTTCAATTCCTGCCTCAGCGAAATGGTAAATCATCGCATCAGGAACTTTCAGCGTCAAACAAATCGTCAAAACCACGACCAGTAGGGGAAGTCCTCAAATGCAAGGATAGACAGCCCTGTTGCCTGTTGACTTCAGCCCCACAGAGAGCATACCGTAGCTATTGATTTGGGCTTACAGAGGCTCATCAACACCAATATTCTTCCCTGTGGTCAGGTGTAGCTCAACTCAGTGCTCCTTTCTGATCATTACTCACTGGAGAAGGCAGTCCTGCCGGTTCAGGGATTACCAGGCGGCGTGAGCAGGGCGGCGAAGGCTAACGTAGCCAACTGACACTGCGGGACGGAGGAGACTGGCCAAAGTATAATGACCTCACCTGGCGTTGGATCAGATGATGGGGATTTTGCTGGCCTTTGGTCAAAGGTCTGGAACTGTGCACTCAGGTCTTCGGGGAACAATGTCACGCCATGGTATAATCTGAAAAAGTAATTGGGAGCATACCATTGAGGGCAATGGAGGTATTGTTTGTAGCCAAGTCTACAAAGATTAGAGGTTTGAGAAGCACTGCCGTGTTCTATTACAAATACATAAGCGGTTCTGAACATAGTCCAAGGCCTCTTAAAATTAAAGTGAAATGTGACCCAAAATTCTTTCCTGTATAACCACTATCCAGCCCTGCCTCAGTGTGGCTTAGTTGATTGAGTATCGTCCTATGCACCAAAGGGTCACAGGTTCGATTCCTAGTAGAGGCACAAGCCTGGATTATGGGGTAGGTAACCCAGTATGGGGCGTGCAGGAGGCAGCTGATTGATGTTTCTCTCTCACATTGATGTTTCTCTCTTTCTCTCCCTCTCCCTTCCTCTCTGATATCAATAAAATATTTTTTTAAAAAAAACTACTGTCCATGCAAGAGGAAAGTACTTTATTTTTCCACCCAATGAAGGAATTTTTAGATATCCTATCTATCCCGCTACAGTACATTATTCATAAAGTCTGTGAATCCTCTACTCCTTAGCCTCAAAAAAGTGGGACATCTTAAATGACTGGATAAACTAAAAGAATTCTCACCTATCTCCTGTAGATGGAGTCAAGCTAAAGTCCAAGACTCCATCAGAGGATCCCTCAAGATCTCTTCCGGACTGGAGTTAAAAGATTCTTTAGTATATGAATGGGAAACAAATT
The DNA here is from genome assembly GCF_963259705.1 of Myotis daubentonii. Lineage (NCBI taxonomy): Eukaryota > Metazoa > Chordata > Mammalia > Chiroptera > Vespertilionidae > Myotis > Myotis daubentonii. Next base: position 18,464,199 of record NC_081858.1, read on the forward strand.
TAGAACTTGAAGGGATCTTAGAGGTCTTCCAGTGCAATTTCTTCCCTTTATCTTTGTAGAAATTATGTCTCAGAGAGGATAACTTGCCCCGTGTTGAGCAGCCAGCTCATTTCTATTCAATACTCATTTATCAAATACCTACTACATTTCAGGTATCATATTAAACAGTAGTACTACAGATAGGGTGAATAATAATAAAGCATGGCCTGTTAGTTCCGCATGCATGCTAGAGCCAGATTCCCTGGATCCCATTCAGGCTTCACTACTTACAAGCTGTGTGACCTTGGTCAAGTCAACCTTTCTATGCTTCCGTTCATCTTCCATCCAATAAGATGATAAAAGACTATATATAACCCACGGGATCATTATAAGACTCAAAAGCAGCAATATACTGCCCAGCAGGCATGGCTCAATGGTTGAGTGTCAACCTATGAACCAGGAGGTCACGGTTCGATTCCTGGTCAGGGCACATGCCTGGATTTTGGGCTTGATCCCCAGTGTGGGGCATGCAGGAGGCAGTCAATCAATGATTCTCTCTCATTATTGATGTTTCTCTCCCTTTTCCTTTCTCTCTGAAATTCATAAAAATATTTTTTTAAAAAGAAGCAATACACTTAAAGCACATAGAACAGAACAGTGCCCAGCTCATAGTAAGAGCTCTGTTAAGTGTTTGTTAATGAAAATACAAGATTTCTGCTCTCTGGGAGCTCTCTGTCCTTCGTTTAGACAGCCAGCCCAGCACATGGGGGACATGCAACACTAGCCTATCTAATTAGCGCTATGCATTTTCTTTTGTCTAGCTCGCCAGTGAGTCATCCCACCTCATACCTAATACAGTGCCCGGCATGCAATAGACTCCGTATTTGCTGAATGGGCAAATAACTGAACCACAAAACTCAAGAGTCAAGGAACAGGCAACCTGATAAGCAAATATTTGCACAGGACCTTAAAGAATGAAAAGAAGAGCAGCATTTCTTCAGATAGAGAAGGGATGAGGGATGTGAGGCAGCGTAAGCAGCCAGAGCAGAGGCATGGGAGTGTGAGGGTGGCTGGTATTCTTCCACTGTGTGCGTAGCCTACTCTTCTCGCCTCCTTCATTTGGGGGCGCGGGGGGGGGGGGGGGGGACTTAGACCACAGTGTGCCATGGACTCTGCAGCTCCCAGCTCCTGATGTCTTGTGCAGCCCCATTCTGGCGAAACCAGGTATGATGAAGATGCTCAATAAGCCACCAGTCATGCTTTCCTTTAGCACCTGTTCATTCAGACAGAATTGGCTGATTTCAGAAAGTCAGCAGGGGTTAAAACAGTAAAAGTATATTTACTTAGCCCACTTCTTCTTTGTGATTACATTTTATTGTTGTTTATTATATTTTCCTCTTGTTGGATTCTCTTCCATGAGGGACTGAAACCGTCTTATAGTTACATGCAACTAAACTACATCTAATTGGATTATTTTCTTTGAAATTTTTTGACATTGTTAACCATCTGGTGGTTCTTATGGCAGAGATGTCTGGCTGTCCCCCAGTATCCATCCTCCCTTCTTCTATAGCAAGAGCATACTACGCAGTTTTTACCTGGGCCCATGGACATTGAGGATAATGACCACATTTCCCAGCCTCTCTTGTGTCTATGGTAGCCAAATGACTAAGTAGACATGGTATGTTTGGCTTCCCAAAAAATACATTTTAAAAGAGTGACAGCCCTGACTAGTGTTGGTTCAGTGGTTAGAGTACCAGTCTACTCACCAAAGGGTCGCTGGTTCGATTCCCGGTCAAGGGCACGAACCTGGGTTGCAGGTTCAATTCCTGGCCCCCAGTCAGGCACATATGGGAGGAACCAATGGGTGTTTCTCTCTCTCTCTCTCTCTCTCTCTCTCTCTCTCTCTCTCTCCTTTTCTCCCTCCCACATACACCTCCCTCTCTCCACTCTCTCTAAAAATCAATGGGAAAATATCCTAAGGTGAAGATGAACAAAAACATAAATAAAAGAGTGACATTTTCTTCTCCCTCCTTCATGTCCTCTCCTCTAGATGGAATGTGGATGTGATGGCTAGAGTTAAAGCAACCATTTGACCTTCTGGGGTGACCTTGGGAATAGAAAAAAATGCTCAGGAGAACAGATAGAAGTCTGGGTCTTTGATACTCGGTGGAGTGTCATATGGGAGTGAAATAAACGTCTGCTTGTTTAAGCTGCTGTTAGTTTAAGTTGGTTGTTTATGTTTCTTGCAGCCACATCTAATCCTAACTTAAACAGCTTCCTCTTGCTAGCCACCCTGACATCTCCTTTGCCCCTTCCAAGTCAGTTGTACAACTCAGAGAATAAAAAATGGCCCTCAGAGACGGGGGGTGGGGGGTTGCTCAGTGGATAGAGCATCGGCCTGCGTACTGAAGGGTCCCGGGTTCAATTCTGGTCAAGGGCACATGCCCAGATTGCAGGAGGCAGCCGATTAATGATTCTCTCTCATCATTGATGTTTCTATCTCTCCCTCTCCCTTCCTCTCTGAAATCAATAAAAATATGTTTTTCAAAAGAGCTGAAATACATAAACCTATTCATGACTCACTGACGCAGTCTGAGACATCCATAGTTAAATGGCACATACTTGGGACAAGGGGTGGCAAAGATGAAAGCTGGGAGAAGGGAATGGACTGGAGGGCTGGGAGGGCTGAAGGCAGGAGGAGGTGAGGTGAGGTTTCCCAGATGAGGGAAGGGTGGAGCCCATTGTCCGGAGGGCAAGGCAGTGGTGTGGTGGAGAGGCAGTGCCGACAGGAACAGCCTGCTGTCTGAAATAACAGAGTGTGAGTCAGCCAGTGGCATCCTTTTAATATGTGGTGCTGGGTGGGTGCTCCCAGCCTCCTGGATGCAGGTAACCAAGGGACACACTGCAGCCAGAGCTCATCTGTACCAGCGGCAGCCTCCAGCCGACTGGCAGGCTGTAGGGCTCTGTCTGGGGAGGGAAGGACCCAGAGCCGGAGATGACCCATTGGAAAGGAGGGGACCACACTCTGTGTTATTTTTAGTGCTGCATCCCCAGCAGAGCGGACCAAGGCCTGTGCGTGCCTGTGAATTCCTCCGATGGATCTGTGAGCGTGCAGTGCCTGTTCTCCAACACCCTTGCCATCAGACTCCTGTCTGCAGCCTGGCCTGCAGTGCAGGCAGGTCCTACCCAGCGTCCTCCGGATGCTCTGCGGGTCGGCTTCCTAAGGCCTTGTCGAAGAGATGCTCTCAGCAAAGTAGTGGATGTTGAGGAATCGGCAGCTTTGGACATCAGAGGCAAAGAAAGTTTCTGCATTTCCCAATGTTTCATGCGCGCCAAACATACGCCCGGCCTGGTTGGAAATATCAGCACAATGGAATCCACAAGGACCTTCAGCGAAGCCACACGGACAATTTCCCCCAAGCTGCAGGGGAAACTCGACACCCTCCCAACACCTAAGAGCCCTCCCACCAATAGAACATCTTTGCCCAGCATTACATCATCGGCAAGAGATCCCATTGGCTGAGTCTACCCTCAATCAAAAGCCCCATTTCTGGCAGAGAAAACTTTTTGCAAAAAACCTTTTTGGACATCAAACACCAAATTCAGTTGTTTTTTTCTTTTCTTTTAGTGCAAAACTTTAGTGCAATGATCAGAACGGAGGTGGCTTCGGTCGGCTAGAGGTTGCTTTTCCCTGAGCCCCTGAGGGCCAGGCCCCACGCGGGCAGCGCCCTGCCTCGGTAGGTGGGAAGCTGCGAAGAGGTTTCATGAGGAAACTTGCAACTTAGCTCCCAGACGGGACATGCCCATCGCGCTTTTGAGCCACAGCCAAGGGATGTCATCGCGGAGGCTCCTGTGCAATCACATGAACGCAGCGCAGGGAGCAGGGGAAAGCCTTCGAATGGGAGATTTTAGCTAAGTGCTTGCATGCCCTGCGTTGGGCTTGGTAGGTGGGCCCTTGCCCTCGAGGAAAACACAAACACTCCCTCGGCTGCCTTTCGCATGAGGTACTGGCATCACAGAAGCGCCGTAAAGAAGCGGAAGCAGGAGGCCCGGGGAGCAAGCCATACACATTTCCTAATGCGTAAAAAGACCGATTGGTCTTCGCCCCGAACTAAGTAAAAGGAAGTATAACTCACTGCCTCCCCCCCAACCCTGCCCCCCCCCCCCCAACACACACACATACTCACCCCTGTTCTTTCCTTTGGCCTTATTCGTTCCTTTTTATCTGTAACTGTCTCGGAGGTGAAAGCTACAAAGGTAGATACGTTATAGTCATTGCACTGCTTCTACCACTGCTTTATTACTCTGTATCCATCCCCATATCTCCTTCCTTCTCTCTCTCTTTCTTCTTCCCTCCCTCCCCCCTTTTTCTCTCCCTCTCAGTCCCTCTTTCTTTCTCTCTGTCTTTTTTTAAAATATATATTTTTATTGATTTCAGAGAGGAAGGGAGAGAGAGTTAGAAACATCAATGATGAGAGAGAATCACTGATCGGCTGCCTCCTGCACACCCCACACTGGGGGATCGAGTCTGCAACCCAGGCATGTGCCCTGACAGGGAATCGAACCGTGACCTCCTGGTTCATAGATCGACATTCAACCACTGAGCCAGGCCGGCTGGGCTCTCTCTGTCTTTCTTACAATACAAATAGATCTCCTTGGTCCTCCCTTAGAGAATGCCGCTCTTTCCTCCAGATCGATTCCCACCTGACTCTGACTGTGGTCTAGTCTAGGGAGATCTGAGTTCCCATTCCTGAATTAAAACATCCTGGGGCAGGGAGGGGCGGGACCAGTTTCCCAGGAGACAGCCAGTGCCATTTGCATCTGGATGGCACCTTTCCCACAGGTCTGAGTCCAGGTAACCACAGTGCACTTGCCAAAGGGCCCTTAATCCAGGCGATGGTTTCCCAACATGCAGTGTCTAAAGCAGTGGTTCTCAACCTTGGCTGCACATTAGAATCACCTGGGAATCTTTTTAAAATCCTGATTTCTGGGCCTCATCCTCCGGAAATTCTGTTTCTTTGTTACTAATGTTGTGGCCTCACCCCATAACCAAGAAACAGAATTTCCGGAGGATGAGGCCCGGACATCAGGATTTTAAAAAGATTCCCAGGTGATTCTAATGTGCAGCCAAGGTTGAGAACCACTGGTCTAAAGGGAGAAGGAGGCCACCCCTAGTCCCCCCAGGAAGTGGGAGCTGGATTACATTGCCGCGGGGACATCTAGGGTAAAGTGTGGATTTTCATGCGCTGGAATCTTTCTGTCTTCACAGTTTGGGTTTCAGAGGAGTGAAGATAATAATAGAAGGATGCAAGTTTCCCGTGATGGGGAAGAATCGCACTTGGGAGGTGAGTAAAAAATGGAAGGGATCACAGGGACAGATCGCTCAGGTGGCTGCCGTCAGCACAGGAATTCCAGGGCACGAAGAAGCAGTGGGCGTAGGGTGAGGTCAGCCCCAAACACCGAGGGAGGGGCTGCTCGGTCTCTGGTCACGCCTTGTTCTTTTACACGGAACAATGGGAGAGGCAGCCAGACTTTGGTGAGAATGAACTGTCACCTGGCCTTACCCCCAGGCTCACCTTGGACCAGGCTCTACCTCTAACTCCCTTCCCATCTCCTGACACTCCTGCTCCCACAGGCTCCTGCCGGCGTCTTCCTATCCTGCCGTGACCCTCCGATTGCGTGCTCTTCTGTCTTCCTCCAGGACTGATCTCGGCTTGCCTCTCTTAGTCCAGCCGCTGGCCCTTTAAATGCGGCCGACTCAGCAGGCCCAGACTGGCACAGAAAAGGCAGTGGCAGACAATAGTGTTTATTCTAGGCAATTGTCCCAGCCCGGTTACTCCCTGCTTGCTCCCCACCTGCTGCTGCTGCTGTCTTTCCCAGCATCTGAATTCCTCCTCCCCGGGCCCTGGCTCAGGCTCCCTCTCCCAGCCCACCCAGGGCTACCCAGGCCCCTCGGCTCGGGGAAGGGACTGGAAACAGCAGGCCAGAGGTGGCTCTCTGCTTCCACTCTGACTGTTCCAGGTACCAGCAGCCCTGGGTCAGGCAGGGCAGGCTCCGGGCGCCGCCCCAGCGCTAACCTGGCCAGCCAGGTCCTCAGAGGGGACAAAGGGCCAGGCTTCAAAGCAGCTTAGGCCACACACCGATGGCGCTTCTACTCACTGCCTGGAGGGAAGGGCGGGGGAGAGGGTGCCTCCGCCCAGCTCGGGTCCTCGCCATCCTCCCGTCCTGCTTGCCCCCTCATGCAGTGTCCTGCCTGGAAAAGCACCTGCCAGGTTGGTCCCAGCACCAGCTCGGGAGCCTCAATGCGTTTTGCTCACCGAGCATCAGCTGTGGCCTCCCTCTGCCTCGGCTGGGCTTCCCAGGGAACCAGGCCTCTAGCCCCACCCTCAGGGCTCTTGGCTCTCCTCCCTCCTTCCTCTGCCCAGCCACCCTTCTCCTCCTGCGCCGAGATCCCCTGCTTTCCCAGAGACGATTTTTTAAAAATCCTCACCCCAGGATATTTTTTCCATTGCTCTTTTTAGAGAGTGAAGGGGAGGAAGGAGTGGGAGAGAGAGAGAGAGACATTGATGTGAGAGACACATCAACTGGTTGCCTCCCACATGCATCCCGACGGGGCCGGGATTGAACCTGCAACCGAGTTACATGCCCTTGACCAAGAATCAAACCCATGACCCTTCAGTCCTCGAGCCGGCACTCTAACCACTGAGCCAAACCAGCCATGGACAGGGATGGTTCTTTTGAATCACATGGATTTGGAGATGAAGGAAGAGGAAGGACAGAGAATGGCTAGAAAGGGGGGATAAAGAAGCAGGGGCCACAATGGTGGCGGTGACAGACACGAATGTCAGGACCATTGAGCCTCCAAGACCGAGGACACTTTGGGGGGTGGGTGGGGAGCGGGTCTCACTTCTGGTTTTCCTGTAAGTTTCTCTATGTGTCTGGTTATTTCCATCCCACCCACCACAATATGCTAGCATCAGTCCTCTCAGGTGGTGGTGATGGGGAAGGGAAGGTAGGAGCGGACTTAAGACATTCTTCCTACGTTTTATGACACTTGTATCTGTTTTCTAAGCTTCCTGAGGGTGGAGAGCATGCCTTGCAGACTTAGGAGGTGGGGCAGCGCCGTGACATCAGACCACGACGCGTCTGCGTGACTGCAAGCAAGTCTCTGGAGCTCCGTGAGCCTCAGTTTCCTCGTCTGTCAAGTAGAAACAGTAGCTCTGTTTTCCAGGGTTCTGAGGACTACGTTCAAGACACATCAGAGCCCTGGCACATGGTAGCTATTTCAGAATGGAACTCTATATAGTCTGGCTTCAGTTTCCTCCATGGTCAAATGGGAATAATAGAATACCCATCGTACTGAGTTGTCTTAAAAATCAGCCACGTGGCCCTAACCGGTTTGGCTCAGTGGATAGAGCGTCGGCCTGCCGACTGAAAGGTCCCGGGTTCGATTCTGGTCAAGGGCATGTACCTTGGTTGCGGGCACATCCCCAGTAGGGGGTGTGCAGGAGGCAGCTGATAGATGTTTCTAACTTTCTATCCCTCTCCCTTCCTCTCTGTAAAAAAAATCAATAAAATATATTTTTAAAAAATCTAGCCACGTGAATAGTTGTAAAGTTTTCAGACAGGGACCCAGCACCCGGTGAGCTCTGTCCAACGGCTGTCAAATAAAGTTAGTCTTCCTGTGCCTTTTCACCATACCCAGGCACTGCCCCGCCCAGGGCGGTGCTTTGGTAACGATTGCTGACATCGGTCCCAGGCACACACAAGGGTCGGGAAAGAGGCAAGGCAGACACACGCACAGGTGGCTGTGGACTGAGGGGTCCGCATGCTTCTGGTTCTTCTTCTCCGTGTTTATCCTCCTTTTACGGATGCCTCAGTCTGGACCACCTCTGGCAGCGTTCCTCTCCATTCCCTCTGCTTAAGGCTTTCCTGAAGGTCATCAGGGCAGAGAGCCCCGGGTGCCTGGCAACACACAAAACTGGGAAGACAAGGACCTCGCCCTGGGGCGACCTCCCCCCCCCGCCCCATATATAGTTATCACTGGTCATGCGGGTTAGACCCCCTGACCTTTCCTATCGCTGGTCATGCGGTTGGGCCTCTCCCCTGACTTGTCCTTCCCTGGCATGTTGCTAGTCATGAGGGTTAGACCCCCGTCGAGGGGAACGAACAAAAGGGCTGAAGAACAGCCCCGAAACGTGAAGCCCCCGGAACAAGAGGTTCTTACCCACATCAAATACATCCACTTGTAGGTTCCGCTGTCTTTCCGTTCCAAGCCCAGTAAAGCAGCAAAGCCAGACAAGCAATGCCACGACTGACATAAGGACCAGATGCATTGACTAATGACCCCCGGCCCTGGCACCGACCAATCAGGAGAGACCTGGGCCCTAAAAGGACACAGGAAAGCTGTTGCATATTCTACTGGGATCCTCCCCTGAGACCTCCAGACAAATACCTTCAAGATGGAAGACCCGGAGCTCTCCCTCCCAGGAGCATGGGTACGCCTTCCCCTCCCCTTTGTCTCCCCCTCTTCACCACCCCCACAACCACCACCTCCTCCACCCCTTACCTTTACCCTCCTCTCTCCTGAGCACCAGAGGCCCTTCTTTTGCTTCTGGAACTTGTTTCCTGAGCCCAGTCCTTCTCCAGCTCACCTCTCCCACCTCTGTGGCTTTCTAAATAAACTTTCTGTTATAGTTTGAGTCTTGGCTCTGAATCTGGCTCTGAAGCCAGAACTCAAGTGCCGAGGTCGCTGAACCCAGGCCCGGTCTCGCTCCACAGGCCTAACACCTGGTGCTGTTTTCGTTTTGCCGCCAAGCGAAGGCATAGCAGCGGATCCCAGGACTCCCTGCGTTCACTGCTAAAGCGCATGAGCAGGCCCCACAGCTCCGCCCGCACCTTTCCTTTCTCTCTCCCGGGGCCCAGCCTCCACCTGAATCTCCTTTTGTGACCTCTCATTGAAAGACCCAGCCCCAGCCGGTTTGGCTCAGTGGAGCGGGCGTTGGCCTGCAGACTCAAGGGTCCCAAGTTCGATCCTGGTCAAGGGCACATTCCCAGGTTGTGGCCTCGGTCCCCAGTGGGGGACGTGCAGGAGGCAGCCAATCAATGATTTCCTCTCATCATTGATGTTTCTGTCTCTCTCTCTCTTCCTCTCCCTTCCTCTCTGAAGTCAATGAAAATATATTAAAAATTTAAAAAATAGGCCCAGAGGTTCCACTGAATACAGTGTCTCATCCTAATTTATTAAATTTTCGTGAGGAATTTAAATGCATATTCTGGGGCATAAAGGAAACAATTCCCCCAGCAACCAAGTGAGAACAGCCCAGTTAGTCACTCTATTGACTTCCTTCCCTATTCAGCCAGGGCCCTATCCATTTGCATGATAACATTTACTGTGTATTTACTAGGTATCAGCTACTCCCTAAGCCAGTGGTTCTCAACCTTCTGGCCCTTTAAATACAGTTCCTTCTGGTGTGACCCAACCATCAAATTATTTTCGTTGCTACTTCATCACTGTCATGTTGCTACTGTGATGAATCGTCATGTAAATATCTGCTATGCAGGATGGTCTTAGGCGACCCCTGTGAAAGGGTCGTTCGACCGCCAAAGGGGTCGCGACCCACAGGTTGAGAACCGCTGCCCTAGGCCCTTCCATGCTGCCTCGTTCCCACGTGGTCTGCAAATCAGTGCTATGGAGTCGCTGGTGCGATGCCCTTTCACAGGGGAAGACATGGAAGGCTAGAGAAGTTATCTCCTCCCAGGCCTAACCAGTCAGTGACAGTCCATCGTCCCTGAACCTGCCTCCCAAGGTCAAGTTCACTCTACTATATTCACAGGCACCAGCAAGTTCCCATAAAAGTTAAACTTGACTGTTCTCTGGGCCTTCTCAAACCCACTCTCCAAAATACAGAGGAGCCTTTGCCGACGTTTTTGGTGGGCAAAGAAAATGCGTGCATAACTTTCTTCCGAACAAAGCGCCTTTGGCGCTACTGTGCTTTTCACGTCGGAAAGCGTCCTTCCTGCCACAGGCCCTCAGCACAGCCAGCCCCTGCCTCCTCTCAGCTCCGCAGCCTGTCACTGATTCTAAGAGTTTTTAACAAAAGAACTGGAACAGGAAGGGTTTTTAAACAGGCTGTCCCTTTCTTTAAATAATTAAAGAAGATGTTATCGGGGGAGATCAGGTTTTTATGAGCGCTTCTCAAGTTCTCTGTCATTCGCTCTCATCCAAGGCAGGATTGAAGGTTGGGGTGGATGGTGGACACAGCAACGTGCCCTAATTTTGGACGGAGTGTTGGGGAGCACTTTGGAGAATCCGGCCATTCACCTCCCCGCCTTGATTCCTTGCCAGCAGAATAGAGGGTGGGTTTGAATGGCGGGTTACGGTTCTTTGGAAACAAATTTAGAGAAAATGAATGAACCGAGGGATGAATGAAATAATTGTTGGACCCTGACAATAGCGGGTGTATCGTGGGCAGTGAGGCTTTGAGAAGGCTAGCTCCAGGCCTTGGACAGAGCAAAGCAGCCAGATCCATGGAAAACAAGCATCAGGGAAACAATTTCTAAACCGGGGACTTGGGAACCCAACTCCCATTCAAACGTGTCTTCAAAATCTCGGCCTCGGCAGCACATGCCCTGCATTTCCACTCTCTCGGTGCGCGCGGAGCAGGCCGGGGTCCCGCCCCCGCCCCCCCCCCCCCACACACACACACAGCGGGGTGTCTGGCAGCGGCCTGCAGGACAATACGGAGGAAATTGGTTTTCCAGGAAGCAATTTCTCTATCAGCAGAGTGGTTCTGCATTTGCATAGAGGAGAGGTTAGGCTGACAGTTGGAAGGGTGCCATCTGCCACTTGGGAGTCCTCGCTTGGAAAGCCCCAGTGTGCAAAGGACACGAGGAAATGCTGTTTTTAGTGTGGGAAGGAGTGTAGATCAGGGGTTAGGGGCCTTCAGGCTGAAGGAACCGCAAGTGGACTTGCCCTGAGCCCTTGACCTGATTCTCCACCCTCCTTTTCTCTTACTAAATGTAAAATGAGGTCAAACAGTCCATGGAGCAGGGGTTAGGGGCAAAGGAAGATTTCATAATGAATATGTATAATGCCCAGCTCATTGCAGGGCTGATGTAGATGCCTGTGAAATGCTAGTCAGTGTGACGTGTTTCCTTGATTTATACTAGAATTTAGAAGGCCAGAGGGGTGATTAGCTTATACCTTGCCATTTTAATGGCCTGTTTCTGGGAGGAAAAAAAAAACATAAAAAGAAAGAAAAGGAAAACATCATCCAGGCCTGCCAGCGTGGCTCAGGGGTTGAGTGTCGACCTAGGAACCAGGAGGTCAGGGTTTGATTCCTGGTCAGGGCACATGCCCAGGTTGCAGGCTCGATCCCTACTAGGGGGGGTGTGCAGGAGGCAGCCGAGCGATGGTTCTCTCTCATCACTGATGTTTCTATCTCTCTCTCCCTCTCCCTTCCTCTCTGAAAGCTTAAAATATGTATGTAAAGAAAACATCATCTACTTTCCCCAGAATGATGCTCTCCGGGAGGAAAACTACCTTTAAGTCTCCAGATGCCCTGTGGCCTGGCTGCCCGGGTCCGCACGAGTTCAAGCCCCCGACCTTTATCTGGCTTCTAGTGTTAGCTCTCCGGTGGTTAGGGCCCAGCCGCACCCGCTCTGGATGATGCAGGCCCCGCGGGGTTAGGTCGGTCCACTGGAGAAGCAGCAGGCTAGAACAATGGCCCTTCTTGTCGGGTGCCACCCACACCCTGTTGACTCGACCTTCAGAGCTGAGAAAACAGAAAATATTTCTGCCTACGACCTCTGGCGAGTCAGTCGATCAGCCCCGCCGGGCGTCAGTGGCCTCCACCGTGAAACGAGGGAGACTGGGCTGGGTGGTCTGTCAGAACCACAGCCATGAATCCCCTTTTCGGGGGGCAGCCCCAGCTCCCACAACCTGCCCGCTGCCCCTGGAAGTGCACTTGGGTTTGTCAGGCTAAGCGTCCTAGTTTTGGGTTCTGAAGATGTGGTTCCTGTGTTTACAAGATCATGTCGGCACTGACATTCTAAGCCTCTGGGATTCTAAGTAGGTAATAGCCTTAAGTGGCTGTTCTCATGACGAGTGCTATGAGCTTGGGCGAGTCGGTTTAACCTCTCCAGGATTCAGGTCCTTCTCTGTAAAATTAGGAATAGTAACATCTTGCTTCAAAGCCAGAAGCTGGATTAGAGAGAGAGCCCTCTTGCTAAAGATTTATGATTCAATGACTTGGGGCCCATCCGCTGAAGCGAAGGCGGGGCTGGACCCCTGGAGGTTTAAAAGAGGTCTACAGACTGTCCCCCCCCCCAAAACCACCCCCCCATGGCTGAACAGAGGCATCAACGATGCCCCTGAGGACAATGTCCCTTTGCAGCTGGAAAGAGTCCAGGCACACCGGCCCAGCTGCTGACCGTGGGGAAGGCATTCCTGTGGTGAGATGTCAGTGGCCTTGGAGGCGAAGCTTCCTGTGCAGTCCTTCTTGGGATGGAGGAAAGCCTCTTAGGAATTCACTCTAAGTCCTAGGAATGTCCAAGTATTACCTCTCCTTCCCCCCAGTATTTCTGTTATCAAAGAAAATGAGACCGGGGGGGTGGGGGTGGGAGGGGGCTCAGATCCGGGGATTCAGGGACTCTACACCTGGATCCAGTAACAACCTGTGTGATGCTGGGCAAGTCACATAATCCCTGATGCTGGGTCCAGGTTCCTCCTATGAAAAAGAGAATGTTTGATTACATGGGCTCCAAGAAGCAGTGGTTCTCAACCTTGCTAATGCCGCGACCCTTTAATACAGTTCCTCATGTTGTGGTGACCCCCCCCCCAACCATAAAATTATTTTCGTTGCTACTTCATAACTGTAATTTTGCTACCGTTATGAATCGTAATGGAAATATCTGATATGCAGGATGTATTTTCATTGTTCACGACCCACAGGTTGAGAACCGCTGCAGAGGGTTGTAGAGAGTGGCTATAGGGTCAAGCCTTGGACTGACCTGTGGCAGAGCCATGTACAAGTCCAGAGCCCTCCTAGCACAATTAAGCTTGACCTTATAGTCCCCCCTTGTTCCTAGGTAGCTAATGGGCTGTGGGAGGTACAGCAAGTGCTGCCAAAACAAGGCTTGAGTAACAAAATAGATTTGAAACCCACAAGAACATTGTAAACATGTTGACCACTCCCCTTGTTTTGCTTTGTGAGATCTGACTATAAAATAAAGCTCATAGGGTGGGGAGAATTAAATGAATTTACTCATTTGCATGCTATGTGTGTTAGCCTTCCTCTCTAGCTTTCTCTGATTTTGTCAAACTTGAACCCAAATTATTCTGCACTCTTTCTCTAGAGCAGTGGTTCTCAACCTTCTGGTCCTTTAAATACAGTTCGTCATGTTGTGACCCAACCATAAAATTATTTTCGTTGCTACTTCATAACTGTAATGTTGCTACTGTTATGAATCATCATGTAAATATCTGATATGCAGGATGGTCTTAGGCGACCCCTGTGAAAGGGTCGTTCGACTGCCAAAGGGGTCGCAACCCACAGGTTGAGAACCGCTGCTCTAGAGGGTGCACAAATATAAACCTGTCACGCGTCTTCCTAAATGCACTAATGGCTCCCTGTTGCCCTGAGGACACAGTCCAAACTCCCTCACACAGTTCACCTGAGCCTGGGAGGTCTGGCCCGTCTCCTCCTGCAATTGCATTGGAATGAGGCAGGGAGAGCGGACATTCCAGGCTGGGAACGCTTGGTGAGAAAGTAGAAATGAGGCAGGTGGGTTGCAGAGGCCGGCAGAGAGGTGGCTCTGAGCAGGTCTTGGTCTGCAGCCGGACTGCAGAAGTTCAGACGGTCAGCAAAGGTTCGCTGCCACCAACTAATGTCAACAAAAGGCCCACATCGGAGGGCAGAGAGAGGAGACACTTTTTTCAGGTAAACATTTTGCAAAATGGGGGAACAGTCTCTAAACTAAAAGTGCGTTCTGTGGAGACAAAGTGCTAAATAGGATAAGGGTGTCAAGGTCTGGACAGTTCTTACTAAATTATATTCTTTTGATGTTGATGTTGTTAATCCTCTCTTGGGGGTATTTTTTTCCATTGATTTTTAGAGAGAGTGGAAGGGAGGGAGGGAGGAGGAGGGGGGGGGAGAGAGAGAGAGAGAGAGAGAGAGAGAGAGAGAGAGAGACACTGATGTGTGAGAGAGACATCAATTGGTTGCCTCCTGACCTGGGCAACCCAGGTACATGCCCTTGACTGGGAATCGAACCTGTGATCCTTTGGTGCAAGAGCCAACATTGTAACCACTAAGAAATACCTGCTAGGGCCTAAATGCTATTCTCCTTAAAACGTAGCACAGTATTTTGCAGACAGAGCTGTAAGCAGGACGAGCTTGACAGGGACCCAACCGATAAGTGGTTTTTCCATTTGGCAACCTGTAATTAACCAAACATTGCCTATAAGCAATGGCTAAGCCTCCCTTCAGGGAGGCAGGGCTTTGGATGGGAATCCCCTGTCTTCCTTACTTCGCCAGTAAATAATACCTAATGAGAACCACGGCTCGCTCCTTCCTGAATAGAACGCCTCAAGCAGCAACCTCCTGAGCTGGGTAACAAAAGGGGAGGCCTGCTTTTACAGAGGAGGTTCCCACTCCAGCCCCTGATTGGCCCATTTCTATGCAAATGAGGAATGCAAATTTGCACAGTCTGATTGGTCCAGATAGCACTCTCCTGACTGGCCAGAATCACACATCCTGATGGTCCTTGTGGAGCTGCTCTCATTGGTCAGCAAAAATGCAAATGAAAATATAGCTGTACACTTCCAATGGGATGGGGCGGGGTTAAGCCCATTGGTTGAAAGACAATTCCAGGAAGTCCTTTATAAGGGGTGGCTCTGATAGCAGGCACACAGAGCAGGAGGCTGGCAGTCCAGCCTGTGGCTTCCCCCTGAAATGCTGAGTGTGTGAGAGGTTCCCATCAGCAGTGACTGGTCGGCTCTGATTATGAACTTGAGCCCAGTTAACCACAAGGATTCATTCTTGGCAGGTATATTACGTCTCGGCGTCCACAGTACTATAGTCCTGCTGCTTATCAGCTATCTGTCCATGGGCTAGTTACTCAACTTCTCTCCATCTTGGTTTTTCCCATTTGTCAAATTTCAAAAGAATGCTCCTACTTCATGAGGTCGTAGGAGGATTGCATGAGCTAATCTATAATAATAAAAGTGTAATAGGCTAATTAGACCAGACTTCCTTCCAGACAATCTTCTGGATGAAGCCGGGGCTGCAAGGGAAGCCTGGGGCCCGGGTGCCAGAGGGAAGCCTGACGCCAGCAGCCAGGGGGAAGGATGGCCTACTCTTGCACAAATTTTGCGCATTGGGCCTCTAGTTAATATATAAAGTGCTTAGAACAGTTCTGTGCAGGTAGCGAGAACTCAAGAAATATTCTTATTTGGGGTAAGAGTCAAAGTGCGTGGTGTGGGTTTTGTAGACTCTCAGAGGCGGCTGGAGGAGTTAGACTGGGCTGGGTAAGGATGAGGCAGGATAGAGTTCAGGTTGAAGAACTGGACCTGGGCAGCCCAGCCAGGAAATTGCTGCCGGGCTTAGGACAGCGGGGGTGGCAGAGAAAGAAAAGGCACAGCTGACTTCTCACTGCTGAATGCCAGGTCAGATACACAGGTAAAATAAATTGCTTTGGAAATGTTCCCTGGCAGCATTCTTTAGAATTCTAGGTCTAGAAGGCACTCCGTGAGTAATAGCTGTTCATCTAAATTTGAGACATGCCATCTACACCAGGGGAAGCTATGCAGCCGTAAAAACGAAGGGGCTCTTACCCTTTGAGACAGCATGGAGGGACCTGGAGCGAAGTAGGCCAGTCAGAGAAAGACAAGCATCACAGGATCTCACTCATATGTGGAATCTAATGAATAAAACAAACTGATGAACAAAAAGGATCCAGAGACATAGAAGCATGGAACAGACTGATGTATCTCAGAGGGAAGGTGGGGGCTGGGGGGTGGGGGAGGGGTGGGAAGAGATGAACCAAAGAACTTGTATGCATATATGCATAGTCCAGTGGTTCTCAACCTTCCTAATGCCACGACCCTTTAATACAGTTCCTCATGTTGTGGTGACCCCCAATTTCATTGTTACAAGTTGACCATAATTAAGGCATAGTGATTAATCACAAACACAATATGTAATTATATATGTGTTTTCCGATGGTCTTAGGCGACCCCTGTGAAAGGTTGAGAACCGCTGGCATAATCCATGGACACAGACCATAGGGTGGTGAAGGCCTGGGGTAGGGAGTGGGGCGGGCTGGAAGGGGGCAATGGGGGGTGGAGACATCTGTAATACTTTCAACAATAAAGATTAAAAAATAAATATATTTGAGAAATGCCACTTATCTCCCAGTATGGAGAGTCACAGTGTCCATTAGGCGAAAGCAAGTCTAGAAACCCTGCAGTAAACAAGCATGGAAATTTGTGATGAATCCAGTCTTTCTGAAATAGTTTGATCACAGGACATGCCCGCCCCTCGTCCCCCAGCAATAACATAAGGTCTTGAAGAGGAGCTAGTGTTCAGTAGGACCCCCTGTGGGACCCACGGCCCTGAGCTGGGTAAACAGCGCTGGAGAGGGGAGAACACACACATTCTCCGCAGCTCAATGTTACTATTTTCCTTTCCTCTGTTCTCCCTCGGGCTCCAGCGGTGAGGAGCCCTGGAGGACAGTTTAAAATTAAATGCAGATTTCCCTTTCCTTGCCTGGTGTGAACGTTGTTGCCTCTCTCACCCTCCCTCCTACCCACTTCTTCCTCCAATAGCATTTGTCTACCCTGGAGAAAGCCATGTGGATATTAATGTTGCAATATTGACTGTTTCAAGGGACGCCTTTTGGCATCCATTCTAGTTTGCAGTGTTTTACTCGCGTCTCTCTGTGTTAGAAAAGCATCCGACTTCTCTAAGCGGCTTCTTTGGGGTGGTATCATTATTACAACTTTGCCTTTTCTCCGGAATTAAGGCTATCCCCCCCACCTCCCCGCCCCCTCAAGGACTTCATGGCATTTCCGCAAGGTTTATTATTCTCTTGTGCTCGAGGTATGTGGCATCCTGTTTGCACTGCAAACAGTAGAATAAGGATCACTCAGAGCCTCAGGGTCACTTCTGCTGGAGGAATCCCAGCTGTTGAGGGTCAGCATCTGGACCCTGGCGGGCGACATGCTGGGCCTGGAAAGGGAGATCAGACCAGGGGAGGAGAGGCTGACCTTCAGCATCATGTCAGAGTCCTGAACGTGAGAGGAAGAACAATGCAGACAGGGCCCGAGGCAATGAGGTTGTGTTGACCGTGGAGTTTCATGACCTTGGAAAGGACAGCAGGCCCCACCTCTAAACCTGAAGCTGAGCTATGCATGCTAGTGACTGTCATTATGAGAAGTCATCTGGACCGATCGCAGATCCCATGCAGAAGCCCATAGATAACCTGCCAGGAGGCAGATGTACCCGGTAACACTACAGGCTGGAGAAAGGATGCAGCAGGGAGTGTAATGGGGAGGAGAGGAGTGGGAGTGGAAGATATAACGAGAAGGGAAGGTGCCAGGGACTAGCTCAATAAATGATAGAGCGATTGAGTGATAATTGTATTTATTCACTCTTAGGCTACCTACCCTGGGCCAGGGCCTGCTATACTGCAAGAAATAAGATGAATACGAAATGGACCTTGTCTAGTGAGAGACAGAAATGTAAACAAATATCAATTACAAAACAATGTAGTGTAGAACCTACGGCTTAATGGCTTGCTCAGCCTCTGCATTTGCACTGTGTGGCTTTGAATCCCAGTTCTACCACTTTCTGAGGAAGCTTGGCCACGTTAACGAACCTCTTTCTGCCTCAGTTTCTTCATCTGTTAAATGGGGATACTAGGATTTTTCTTCCTCCTAACATGGGCATGAAGATTGAATGAGTTGTTATACATAATGTATGTAGACCTCTGCCTGGCCCACAGAAAGTGCTATATGCCTGTTGGAAACTATTATTATTATCATTATTATTATTATTATTATTATTATTATCATCATCACAGATTAGGTCCCATGTGCTATGTGGTCACAGAGGGAAGAGCAGGTGACTCTCTGGGGAGGTCTGGGGGTTTACGGAGGAGGCAACATTTGAATGGAGCCCTGATCTAGTTGTTTGCTGGGCAGACATAGGGCAGGGGTAGGTGCCTGAGAGGAGAATCCACACAGAGACAATATCACAGGCATGGACGAGGGCCCTTGGGAGAGAATGGGGTGACTGGGAAACCACCAGGGGGCTGATCACTTGTGGGACCTTCGAGCACTTCTTTATTTTTTCTTTCAAAGATGCAATCAAGGGGAAATGACCAAGGTGCATGGAGAGAATATATTCGGACTGTGTGTTGTTCTGATGTTGCCCTGCAGCCTGCGTGCGTGTGGAAGTGGCCTCCGAAAGCTGAAGAAAGCTGCTTCCACGTGTACAGGGGCCTCCAGAAACCTGCGTGCACGCACATACCGATTCCATGCGCAGAGACAATTGTCCTTTGTGGCTGGTTTGGAAATCATCCTGCTTCTGATCTTGCAAAATTCACGCTTGTCCTGATGGTAGTGATCATGGACTTTTCGACCACAGGGATGACATCATCCGACAACCTTGTTTTCTAGCCAATGAGCCTGAGGCCCGGAGAGCGGCTTGCTTAGCATTACTACATCGCCCGCCCAGTTCGTCAGCAGGAGAGCCAGGGCATTGTTATAGGCTGAGCGTGTATCCCCAAAATTCTTATGTGGAAATCCTAACCCTCAGTACTTCAAATGCAACTTTTTTTAAAAAAATATTTTATTGATTTTTTTTTTTACAGAGAGGAAGGGAGAGGGATAGAGAGTTAGAAACATCAATGAGAGAGAAGCATCAATCAGCTGCCCCCTGCACGCCCCCCTCTGGGGATGTGCCCGCAACCAAGGTACATGCCCTTGGCCGGAATCGAACCTGGGACCCTTCAGTCCGCAGGCCGACGCTCTATCCACTGAGCCAAACCAGTTAGGGCTCAAATGCAACTTTTTAAAAAGTTTTTTAAATCCCAGTTTTAAATCCCAAAATTGATTTGGAGAGAGAGAGAGAGGAAGGGAGAAGGAGAGAGAGAGAGAAACATCAATGTAAGAGCAAAACAATTGGCTGCCTTCTGCACGCCCCCTACTGGGGATCGAGCCTGAAACCCCAGGCATGTGCCCTGAGCAGGAATGGAACTGACAACCTTTCGCTGCAAGGGACAACACCCAACCAACTGAGCCACACCGGCCAGGGTGGAGACAGGGTCTTTCAAGAGGTAATGAAGTTAAAATGAAGTCATTAGAATGAACCCTGGTTTAATCTGACTGCTGTCCTTCTAAGAAGAGGAGATTGGACACGGATCCCTATAGATGGGAAGCCACGTGAAACAAGGGAGAAGGCGGCCATCTCTAAGCCAAGCACAGAGGTCCTAGAAGAAATCAACCTTCTGATACCTTGATCTTGTACTTCTTGCCTCCAGAATTGTGAGAAAACGAATGTTTGTTGTTGAAGTCATCAGTCTGTGGTAGGTTGCTATGGTGGTCCTAGCAAACTACCTCAAGTGCCGTCGCCCCAAGAGCCAGGCTCGGGCACTTGCCTCTGCAGGTTAGTAGGATGAGGCTGTGATGCCAGGCGGAGTTCTCTGTGAGTCCTCACTGCTGAGGGGAGGAGGCTGGGCCTGTGCTTGGCGCAGGGCAAGGCCTCCAACAGGGTGGCACATACCCAACTCTGGACAATTCTCACGATGACTAGTATCCCAGGCCCCGCCCACACAATTCACAACTTCACCCAGTGAATCCATTTCTGTCCACAAGACTCAGAAGAAGTTTCACCAAAGTCAACTCAATGAAAAGTCCATACCAAGCATCTTTTGTAATTGATGATGATGACTTAATGTGTGTATCGTGACTATCAATAAATCTCACTTTTATTTGCGTGTCTTGACTGCAGTCTAATTGTAGGCAAAGACCATGATAACATACTCATTTTTATATTCTTTGCTCTTTTTTTTTTAAAAAAAATATAGTTTCATTGATTTCAGAGAGGAAGAGAAAGGGAGAGGGGAATAGAAACATCGATGATGAGAGAGAATCATTCATTGGCCGCCTCCTGCACACCCCCTACTGGGGATTGATCCCACAACCCGGACAGGTGCCCTCCTGGTTCATAGGTCGACACTCAACCACTGAGCCACACCGGCAGGGCTATATTCTTTGCTCTTTTTTTTTTTTTTTTTCTTTTTTTTTGATCAGCTTCTAGGACAGTGATGGCGAACCTTTTGAGCTCGGCGTGTCAGCATTTTGAAAAACCCTAACTTAACTCTGGTGCCGTGTCACATATAGAAATTTTTTGATATTTGCAACCATAGTAAAACAAAGACTTATATTTTTGATATTTATTTTATATTTTATTTTATTTATTTATTTATTTATTTATTTTTTACATTTTTTTTATTGCTTAAAGTATTATTCTTTGCTCTTGATTAAAAAAAAAAATCCTCATTAGATAACGACAAGAAAACTTATCAGCAATAATCCAAACACATGGTGCCTCTGTTCCGGAATCAGAACAAAGTCATTAATTGTCAACTCCCCATTGACACACTGCCATCTGGTGGAAAGGGGCCTGTGGAGCCTCTCTCACAGGCTGATGCTGCCTGCGTCTGGACATGTCTGTTCTCCTTTCCTGCTGCTTTCCCTGACAGCTGTCCAAATCCAGGGGCGACAGCCACTCAGGTCCAAGGCTTTGCTAAATGTTGCAGGGGGTCAAAGCTGTCTTTGATGTTCCTCCTGCTCTGCCTTTGAATGCTGCTAGCATTCTGGTGTTTCCTCCGAATGAAATCTTGAATCCCATTCACCAAATGAGCATCTCTCTCCCTCCCCCCAATTCCTTTTATTTGTGTAGAACTCACAGTTTGGAAACTGCTTCTGAAACTACTCTCTCATTTGGTTCCCAAACAACTTTCTGGAATATTTACCTCATTCGGCAAACATGTATTGGCTATTGGCTGTGAAAATAGTAGGCTGTGAACTAGGGATACGAAGATGGGCTCAGAAGGCCCCAGTGCCCCGAGTGCACAGTATTTCTAGGGACTTTCAAAGTTCAAAAATAAAAGAAGTAAAACCAATGAATCAGCAAAGTAGTCATTAGCAAAAGCTTGGTGCACACACCAAGAAAGACAGTTTGCAAACCAGGGCCCTCAACCCGAAACATGGGGTGAGGCCCTGGGGTATAGTGTTATAAAGCAGCTTATATAGTGAGAAAGCAGTGACTGGGTATTCCTAAAGCGGTGATTGGTCACAAGATTATAATTTTCTCAAATGATAGGGAATTGGTCAGTGCTTCCCTCATGTCAACCTTGGGAAACAGTTTAACTTTTGCGTATGATTTTCAGAGGCATAAGCAAGAAATGACCCAGGTTAAGTTAGCGTTGCAAAATGAGCTAAATCAAGCTTCCTTGTAGGACTAAACTGGCGGTGCCTGCTCAGGGCATTTTCAAGGCTGGCCTCTGTTTTTTTATTTTAACCAGACTCACCAAAATGCTTTCATTTCTCTTAAAATCAGAAGGAAAAAAGGAACTTGTAGGTGGAGGAACATGTTTTACTCTGTAATAGTGATATACTCATCTTTATGCCAAGGCAAGTTTTTAATACAATTTTCATATTTTTAAAATAAAATTTGTAGTATTTTTTTTTAATAGAGAAAGAAGTCCACCAAGGCCAATCTGCCTAGGAACCGCAACAATTAAAATGCAACCCCTGGAAAGGTAGGAATAAAGTGAAACAGTCACTTATGCCAACAGAAGTAACGTGAATAAGGGGATTTTCATTGGGTCTGAATGGGATCGAAGCCTGTTTGGCTGAACACAACAGGGAAACCAGGAAGTAAGTTGTGTGTGGGCTTAGGCGACCCCTGGGACAGAGCCACAGCCACGGCCATTGCTGGGGTCACATGTGCTGAGAGCATCTATTGAACTGGGTCCACACTCTAGGGTTAGGATGCAGGGGAGAGTAAGGAGTTTCCAGGGAGAGAAATCATCTAAGAAAGAAGAAAACAGCCGCAATGTGCCGGACCCCAAAGAAAGTCCCGCTCACCCTCCTGAGGGGAGGAGCTATTCATAGGATGCCGGGCACATGGGTTCACCACCCGCCCAGTTCTAGGAAGAGCATTAAAGGGACCAGCTCATTTGAGAGCACCTGTGAGACCCTGTTAGCCTCTCAGAGGCACTATAGGTAGGGGGACCTCGCAGGGCAGGCCTAGCGTCTTGATGGGCATAAAGTGGTATCTCACGGTGCCTTTCATTTCCATTTCCCTGCTAATGAATGGTGTCGAACATCTCCCCATGTGCTTACTTGCCATTTGTGTGTCTTCCTTGGAGAAATTTCCAGTTAGATCCTTCACCTATGCTTTTTAAGTTTTTATGTCTGCTTTACTAGAGGTATAGCTGACATATAAAATTATAATATATTTAGAGTGTAAACTTTTTTTGTTAATCCTCACCCCAGGATATTTTTCCCATTGATTTTTAGAGAGACTCGAAGAGAGGGAGAAAGGGGAAAGGAGAGAGAGGGGAGGAGAGAGAGGGAGAGAGAGAGAGGAAAAAAAACATTGATGTGAGGGAGACACATCAATTGGTTGCTTCCTGCGCCCACCCTGACTGAGGCCAGGCTTGGAACCTGCAACCCAGGTACATGCCCTTGATTGGGAATCAAACCCATGAGCCTTTGGTGTGTGGACCAATGCTCCAACCACTGAGCCACTGACCAGGGCTAAAGTGTAGATTTTTAATATGATTTGATATACATATACGTTGTGAAAGGATTCTCCCCATCTAGTTTATTAACAAATCTATCAACTCCCACATATGTATATGCTGAGAACATTTAATTTCTATTCTCTTAGAAAATTTACATATATGTACATATATACATATTTATTTTAATATATATTTAAATATGTTTTTATTGATCCTAAAGAGAGAGGAAGGGAGAGGGATAGAAAGATAGAAACATCAAATGATGAGAGAGAATTATTGGGCAAAGTGGAAGTTCAATAAATATTTGTAGTATAAGTTACCTCTATATTCAATTTGTATATATTTCTCTCCACCACAGAATTTCAATGGACAGCCACAATTAAAGCAATACAATGCAAGGCTTACAAGAAAACAGTGCCATTCAGAAACACGGTATGAAATGCCCAGAACTGTAACAATATCCTATCCCCACACTTCGTTATCTGATTGGCAAAACAGCCATTAGGAATGCAGTACTGCTCTCTGCCAGCTTCTGAATCGTTGTCCGTAGTTTTGTGGTAGTTTGAGCAGGTCACATGAATTGGCGTTTTGTTTTGAAGGTTTTGCTGAGGGGGAGGGGTGGCTGTAGTCATATGCCCGCTTGTTTTCATACCTGGAAAGACTGCTCTGGTTGATCCACTGCAGAGAGAGAGAGAGAGAGAGAGAGAGAGAGAGAGAGAGAGAGAGAGAGAGAGAGAGAGAGAATGCTGACCTAGGCGTGTATGGGGCAATAGCACAGTTGCTAGCAGTTTTGAATTTGCAGTTTACAGTGTGAGGGCTTTCTCTCCTGGTAGGAAAACATTAGCTCTTCCTGTTTCTCTTTTTTATGTCTATTTTGTTATTAACATTTCACCTTTGAAGTTTTCCTTTTTGAGTCAGACCCTCCACTCTCTTTTCTCAGACCTTCAGCTTTAACCTAAGTCAAAGAAGACCAGATGCCACCTCTAAATTCACACCACCATAAGTGCACCCAACCCACACAAGCGGGGTACATTAAGATAGGGTCCAAAGCAGACAAACATATATAATTACATGTAAATGTATGCACAGGCTGCTGAACTGATGAGATATCTAGCACCATACACTAATTAGATCCCTGAGACGAACTTGGGAAAGTAGGCCTTGTACTTGTGGCTGAGATCCCCATCCTTAGGTCGGACTAAAGCTGCATCCTCTTCAGCTGTGATATGGAGGGCTGGGGGGGGGCACAGCCCTAGATCTTGTCATTGGTGTAGACCAGTGGTTCTCAACCTTCTGGCCCTTTAAATAGAGTTCCTCATGTTGTGACCCAACCATAAAATTATTTTCGTTGCTACTGCATAACTGTAATGTTGCTACTGTTATGAATCGTAATGTAAACATCTGATATGCAGGATAGTCTTAGGCAACCCTTGTGAAAGGGTCGTTCGACAGCCAAAGGGGTCGCGACCCACAGGTTGAGAACCTCTGGTGTAGACTTTCTACTTGTATTATGTGCTGCTTTCTGATCCTCCCTTGTTAAATGTCCTTATTACAGTGATTTTCAACCTTTTTCATCTCAAGGCACTTATTAACTAACTAGAGGCCCAATGCATGAAAATTTGTGCAGGACTAGGCCTTCCTTCCCCCGGCTGCCAGCACCGGCTTGCCTCTGGCACCTGCCCGCAGGCACCCGGGACCCTGGCCAGCTTCCCTCTGGCCCCGGCTTTGTCAGAAAGGACGTCTGGAATGACATCCAGAAGACGTCCAGTCTAATTAGCATATTACCCTTTTATTATTATAGATTACTAAAATTCTGTAGCACACTCAAAAACACATTATATTTTTTGCCCATCTGACAAAAAATAGGTATAATTTTATTCGTCCACACCAGACGGTTATTATTGTGTTGGCTGTTGTCATTTCTTTATTTGACAATCGAAGGGGAAAGAGGTCAGGCTATTGCATGTTTTAAAAATACTTGCGGCACACCGGTGGAAAAATCACTGCCTACTTAATAGAAGTAGAAGCAAGTTGTGTGAGTTACTTTAGATGGAGAACTTAAATCCATGACAGAGAGGATATTAGGACTAAACCTAGAGTTTAAGGCCAGCAAAGAGCCTTCCTTGT
The DNA here is from genome assembly GCF_963259705.1 of Myotis daubentonii. Lineage (NCBI taxonomy): Eukaryota > Metazoa > Chordata > Mammalia > Chiroptera > Vespertilionidae > Myotis > Myotis daubentonii. Next base: position 18,489,129 of record NC_081858.1, read on the forward strand.
GAAATCTAAACAGTGTCCCTTGATCTGCTGCACGAGTTAAGGAAGGAATAGCAACTAGTGGCCCCTCTGACACAGAACTGAGGTTAAGGGACCCCCCAGAGGAGAACTTGTTTGCTGCTGGTAGGATGACTGAAATGTCTGTGTTGAAGGCCCATCCAATGAGGACTACTGAAGACCACAGAGCTTGCCAATGCCAAGAGAATGTTCTGAGACCAGCGGGCAGTCATGAGCACGGAAGGACTCAGCGCCTCACTAGAGCCCGTTTTCAATTTTGCAATGATTTTCTGCCAATAGAGGGAGACACGATTCCAGAGCACAGACGCCGAGCTGCCTTTCCATCCGGTAGAGGGCAGCAACGGGACACTTTCAACTCAGACCTCGCTGCGCCCTTAGAACCCGCTCCTGATTCCAGACTTGGTCAACCGCCACCCCGGCTTGGCCCTGAAGTTCCGTCAGATGCCTGGGCGGCATGGCTAGACGGTGAAAAACGTGTGAGGACGCAGATAAACCCCGTTGACAGTCCACATTCTACGTAGTCACCAACCCATATTCTTTGATCATGAAATTTGTTAGCTCCTAACAGGTGAGTGGGAATGTCTATATTTAGAGGGTTACTGGTAACCAAAGTTGCAGAACTCGGTTTCTAGCAGAGGTCTGGCTTTGATATATCCCGACTGCAATATATTCTCCTATCGGCTTTCTTCATATTCAGTTTATTTCATTTTCATCCAGTGCTTAACACCTTTTAAATGGGGAAGATAAGTGAAGTGGAAAGTAGACAGTTGTAAAGCTGGAATCCTATAATCCATATATGTGATTAGTGGGGAAATACTGCCCAGTAGAAGGTTTGATGAACCTGGACTCAAAAAACTTGTGTTTGAGACTAGTCTGCAACTTCAGCTCTGTGTGGGTGTCCTCAGTTTCTTCATGTGCAAAACAGAAATGCTAAGACGCCTCCTTTTTCTTTTATTTTCTTTTTTTTTAATTTTTATTAAGGTATTACAAATGTGTCCTTATCCCCCTATTGTCCCCTCATCCCCCCAGTCCTGCCCTCACCCTCACCCCCTGTTGTCTGCATCCATCACTTATGCTGACATGCATGCTTACAAGTCCTTTCGTTGATCTCTCTCCCTTACCCCCACCCTCCCCTACCTCCTTTTTCATTCACAGGGCTGTGTGAAGCTCAGATGACGTAAGGTATTTGGAAATGTTCTGCAAAGTGTTCTGAAGTGTTATGCAAATGTACGGTATTATGGAAGTACCTTTTATATTTTTGAATGTAAAAATATATTGGGGGAATATGTGAATGTTAAGTGTAAAACAATTCAAACAATACTCAAAGCTACAGAAAGGAAAGTAAGTCCTTCAAAAGCCTGCTGTCAAGAAATGATCACTGTTAACATTTGAACATGATTTTGGGTCTCTCTGCATGCACTTATATACATATGTATATAAACAAGGTTTCAACATTTGAATTCTATTATACGTTCGATTATTTTAATTTGCTTCCCCCTCAACATTTCAGTAATAATAGCAAACTGTTATTCATCTCTCACAACGTGTCAGCCATCGCCTAAATCACTTACATGAATTCTCATTTAATCTCACAACTATGCCGTGAGCATGAGTACTTATTGTAAAGATAAGTGAGCTGAGGTTCCGAGAAGTGAAGGAAGAGATTTTGCAGTTTCCTGCCATTTTAAGGAATCTTACAAGTAACACATTTGCTCCTGCTTACAGCCTTTCCCCACTTTTATTATCTTGTTAGCACCCTGTCTGTTAAAAAGTAGTCCAATCAAGAGGGCCTCTTGTTTAAAAATGTCAGTCCTCACCCCTAAAGGACTCCGGGGGAGGACACCTAGGAGCTGGGAGTTGTTCAGCAGGCTCTCCTAGGAGATTGTCATGTGCACGATCATGTTTGAGAGCCACAGCCTTGGTGTAAATTCCTTGGTTGGGATTGCTGGCTGGCTTTTGGATTTGAGACACAATGCTAAACTGCCCTCCAGAAAAGTCATACCAGTTTACATTACCACAGAGGGTGGGTGACTAATTTAGGCTTTTTTTGTTTGGGTCTTTGTATTCCACAACATTACCTTGTAAATTCCTCCTTGGTTTGTCATCAGGAGAGTAACCTGCTTATAGGCTGTTTAGCATTCGTGTGTGTGTGTGTGTGTGTGTGTGTGTGTGTGTGTGTGTGTGTGTATTCTGAAGGGTGAGTTTGAGGTTGTGCACTTTTCTTTAAGCTTGTGAATCATGTTGAGGTTCCCGGGAACCTATCTGCGGATTCTGCTCACTGACAGCCTCTCTTTCTCTCTCTTCTCTCCCACGCCTTCCCTCCTGACTGGCTGCCTTTCTGTTCTGCAGGCCATTGGCTTCAGGGCTATAAGGAATCAAGGCATAAACTTCGCATAGTTAGTCCTTACAGATGGAAAGAAGTTCTAGTTCTTTCCACAAGAAGTCAACTACCATCTACCTTCCACCCCTACCCCCACCCCCACCCCCCACTATTTGATGTCCCTAGTTTATCCTATTCTTCGTCTAGAGTCCTGCTTAACCTCCAAAAGTCTTGATCCTCCCAACTTCCCATCTCAACACCAAAATTATCAAAATGAAACTCCCCTTCACTACATAAACATCATTCCTTTGCTGGGTCTGTTTGAACTATGAGCTATAATTTCTAGATTTTCATCAAGTCAGATTCCCCTTATACTGAAGTTGTAGGTAAATTTCTTTTCTTTCTCAAAAATTATCTTCCTCCTACCTAGAAAACTGGATTTCTTTTCATTTCTTCATCCTTGAGGTAAAGAGCTACTTCCCCTCCTAAAGGAGGCAGAAAGACTTTTTAAAACTAATTAATTAGCAATTAACTCAACAATTAAGTTAGACATTTAACAAGTGATAACAGACTTCAACCTAAGAGACTGTGTACTCTGGAATATTCAGTGGGAGGGTGAGTCATCTCGGACTTAATATCAAGTTTACATTATTCGGTTATGACAGTAATTATTTTTAATTGTCTATGACTTAAAAACATACTTCAAATCAATGCACAGAAAACAAAGCCACAAAAATTAGACTGACAGGTTATCTGTGCTTAATGTGACCCCCAAATGAATATAAACAATGTTTTCTTCCTCCAGTGAATTTCTTCAAGTGAGAGCTGCATTTTAATACAGATTTCATCATGGTTTCGAACACTGCAGATCAGAAGGTTTTCAGCCCATGAGTGAAAATGTTAATGCCAAAGGAAAATGAGGTAACATGAGCAGAATGTTGGGCTGGGATCCTGAAACTCCCCTCCCCTCCACTGAGCATGTGTTTCTCTGTGGGACTGTCTCTGTGTAATCCATAAAGATAATGATTTGAAATCCCACGTACCCATAGATGACATCATATACGAGACGAAAGGACTGTATTATTTTGATTTCGTAGAGAAGCAATTTTGTGCAACAGTGGTTCAGATGAAAAGCTGTGTTCACCAATATTTGGTCATTCAAATCACGTGTTAGATTTCCTTCAAGTAAAGACACACGGGCATAGAAGTGCCAATAAATTAGAGGGGAATACACACTATTGTGTGATTGGTAGTGCTGCTGCTTTTATTTTTCAACACTTAGTGAGCCCTAGCCCAGCTTAATTCTGGCATAGCCCCAACCTTGAGAACACGGAATCCAATTGAACACAGCAGTGTCTTCGAGACTGGCTATGGTGAGGTCATCTTCATATCCATGACATTTTGTCCTGAAGATCTGTCAGTACACCTTCCAAACATGAACTGATAAAAATCACAACCTCCTCCAGGAACTATGGACTGTGTTCTGGTGTCAGAGGAGAAACCCCAAACCTTTTGAGCTACACCCACTTCTCACTACGCTGAGAAAACAGCCCATTGTTCTGCCTATCCAAATGACTAATTTGACTAATTTCCCACCCTGCCTTGGCCAGGATCTTGATTGAACTGATTGAAACGGCCAGATGTTTTGGTAGCGTATGTAGACATAATCTAAGAGACTCACTTTAATTGACTTAAGCACACGTATCAGAATGTGGACTGGCAATAGAATGGCGGAGTCTCTGTTCTGTGATGGCTTCAAATCCCGATTAGAAGGGCAGGCTGCTCCTGTCATTGAAATGCATAGAGATTGGCACCATCTCATTCATTTGCTTTGGTAATTTGCGGCCTATTTAGATCTGAGCATCCCTGTAACGTGTGAAAGTCAGCAAGGAGAACTCCCGCTTTGAAGACCTATAAACACTGCCGCTGAGGCTTCTGCTCAAAGTGACATGAAGTATTTCTGGGCATAAAAAAAAACACACCCAAATGTTCAACTCTAAGCAAACTTTTATTCCACTGAGATGACCTAGCAAATGATAACATTTGCATTTTCTTAATGTTTGAGCATTTTTATATGCGAATGTTTAACGCCAGGATTTTCCATCTTATTTTTTCAATTTTCCCATTTTGCTCTGAGAATATTGGCGAGGTGATAACCTCTATGGGTGATTTTCAAAAGTCATTATAAATAGCTCACGGAAATCAACGTTGCCTTTTTAAAAAGCCTATCATCACAAGAAACACTTCAAATTGTGGTTTTACGTCATAGAAAAAGAGTCTACATGTCATCCCACACATGAAAGCCTAGGCTGAGAATTCGGGCTAGACAATTCACTTGGCTCTATTTCCTCTTTCCTCCCTCGAAGATTAAGGATTTCTCCTGAATTAGTTTAGTAAAGAAAATTTTCAGATCTTTCTCCCCCTCCCTTTTTTTTATTTGTATTTCCTTCCCCTCTCTTCATTCCTAATACAAAACAAGCGTACAGACCATGGACCCAGGCGCGAGTAAACACACACGCTCTCTCTCCACTTTGACCTAAGTAGGTGCTTAGCACCTGTGTCCAGGAGTTTGTACAAACTTCCTCTTAACAACCTGAAGAGCAGACACTATAACCTTCTCTGATTGGCACACTGCACCCATAGTTCTGGGTAAAATGTTGTTCTGAATTAAGTAGCAGAATAACAATCACGCCAGCGGATTTCTGTAACCCTGAAAGCTTTCTGTGAGTGTGTTTTCCTTTCTGTGTTCAGAAGGCAGACTGGCTCCGCAGGTCCTGCTCCGTCTTGGCTGAAGCAGGGCGTCTGGTCCTTGGTATCTGGTGAGGGGAAAGGCGGACCCACCAACCGCTTGTTCTCTTTGAAATCCTACCTCCTGTGGGTTGCTGACGGGCCCTGTGTTAGGGAAAACTACAGGAAATTCACAGAAAACCTGGCTGAGGCCTACTTGAGGCCAAGGAGAGAATAAAAAATACTTTATGAAATAATTTGGCTGAGACGTCACCCGTGGGTGCAAGATCATGGCATTTCTTCTGCAGACAATAAAAAAACGTGACAGCTATGCATGAGCCAGTCTCCTAAAAAGTGCTGGCTGGAATGATTGACACCTGCAGGTGTGCGGAGTCTGTGGTCCTGGGTGCCAGGTGTTCAGTAGCACTTAGGGACCCTTGGTGGCCAGGGCCATTTCCTTTAGTTAATGATAGTCCCCACTCCCCATGCCTGCTCCTCGCACTCTTTATATCTTGGTTGATCCTGGGTGTTAAGCATCGAGCAAACCCTAATCCCAAACACATCTGAAACAGCAGAGGCACCGATGCCTTTTCAAATGCAGTTTTAGTTTGTGATTTAAAAAAAATAGCAAATTGCTTTTCTTTTTTTAAAAAAAATATATATTTTATTGATTTTTTACAGAGAGGAAAGGAGAGAGAGAGTCAGAAACATCGATGAGAGAGAAACATCGATGAGAGAGAAACATCGATCAGCTGCCTCCTGCACATCTCCCACTGGGGATGTGCCCGCAACCCAGGCACATGCCCTTGACCGGAACCGAACCCGGGACTCTTTAGTCCTCAGGCCTACGCTCCATCCACTGAGCCAAACCGGTTTTGACAGCAAATTGCTTTTTTAATTGAACTCGAAGTAAAGGTGGTGGGAGACTGGCAAATGATGGGTGAGTGCTGTGCACAGGGACTTCCAGGGATCCTCCAGGAAACCTCTGAGCTGGCCATCATCACCCATGTGCTATGGTTGAAAACCGGAGGTCAGAGAAATGGCTAAGTGGGAACGGAACCAGATTTTTCTAACTCAAAAGTTCTTTCACTCACCCATTGCGTGTTTTGAGTGCTTTTCTCTCTTGTTGCAGCTTTCTTATTAGTAAAGGGATATCATGTGGGTGGGTGGGGGGCTAGGGGGGGTAGTCAAAATCCACTGAGCCAAACCGGTTTCGGCACAAAACAAACAATTTTAATCTGTATGCCAAGTTTAAAAATGTTTTAAATATTTAAACAATTTGCTGTGATTTTACTCTTCCTGTAAACGTTTGACCCTCTGTATATATAGCCACAGTCTTTTTTCCCCCAGTTTAACCTTCTCCTCCAGAAAGATGGGTGAAGAAAGAATAGAAGGACTTCCCCAGTCCTTTCTAAGCCACTGATCAAATGGACTGCATTAGTGCCCTCTCCTGAAAGGATGCTTTGCGATGTATGAGAGCAGTTTTTGTACATGGACATCATCCTTAAAAACCGAGCTGGGCTCCTCGTCCACCTCCTTTAGCGTCTTGTTCTGCAAGGCTGCAGCGCCGGGCTCCGCAGACGGCAGCTTGGCATGGCCCTGAGGCCTGGGGAATATTAACTTACAAGGCTTCCCCTATGTTGCTTTTACATGTCTGAAACTATTTCAAAACCTAGCGACTGAAATACAAGTGATTAAGGACACTTGACTAGAATGTAAGAAGTGCTTTTGTTCCTCCCTCCCCACCCCCGCTCTGGAGAGAAGGTGGTGGTTGGGAATGAATGAGTGTATTTTTAAGACATGTCCCGGCTGCTTCGGAAGATCTACATGGACAAGGACGCCGGAGATTCTAAAAGGGCGGTCAAAGTAAAAATCAGGCAAGTTCTTCTAGGGGTAGATCCTCGTTGCCATTTCAGTGCCACTCTGTGACTCTTTGTTTTATTAAGTGTCATGCTCTAGTTGAGTGGTGAGACTGGGTGTGTGCTGAAATGGGAAACGAGGATTCTTTGGTTTCTAGTCCCCGGAGCCTCCTAACTTTGCAAAGGTGTTCTTTTTTTTTAAAATATATTTTATTCATTTTTTACAGAGAGGAAGAGAGAGGGATAGAGAGCTAGAAACATCGATCAGCTGTCTCCTGCACACCCCCCACCAGGGATGTGCTCGCAACCAAGGTAAATGCCCTTGACTAGAATCAAACCTGGGACCCTTGAGTCCGCAGGCCAACGCTCTATCCACTGAGCCAAACCGGTCAGGGCTGCAAAGGTGTTTTTGCTCCCTTCTTTCTGGCTTGGCCTTGGGGGGGGGGGGGGAAGCAGGTGCCAGATTGGGGAGGGGGGTGGGGGCCTCACCTCCTGAAACCTCCTGGAGGGTGTGAATTTCCATTCCCCTCTGTGCCTCCCTAAGCAGCTGGGTGCAAATGGGCCCTTCCCTCTCTGTGGGTCCCCTCCCCAGACACAGGGACAGACACTGCCCGGGTATGGTCACAGGAGGCTGGGAAGTGCCTGCGGGTCTCCAGCAGCTGGAAAGGTTTGGGTCTCTTTGGCAGATGTTTGCTGTTCCAGCCACTTCATTAATGTTGGAAACTAAACCCCTGATGCTTCCTGACCAAAGCCCTAGGTCAGTGATTGACAGCTGGGGTGTGCTCCCCCGCCTCCCCCCATACACATACACAATCTGAAAGCAGGAGAGAGGAAGTGAAAAGAGAGAGGTGAGGGCAAAATGGGGACTTGCAGCAGCTATTGCTAAACAACCAAAATATCAAGGAAGGAGAGAGACTCATTGGAGGAGAAAGAAATTCAGTTCAACTAGTTAAGATTTGAAGTCCCATCTTGTGCTTGGGTCTGTATAATTATATAACTATCCCACCTTTCACGCATTCATCAATTCAGGACACCTAGTGCCAGGCACATGCTAGTATTGATGATATCAGATGAATAATAACAGAGATTGGCCCACCAGGAGTTCCTTGTCCAGTGGGTGACATGAACATGCAAAAGAGAGTCAAGGGACCACTAAGACAGGGGCAGGAATCACAGCGTTGGGGAGTGGAGAAGCGAGCAGAGGATTCACAGAGCGGGTGACATTTGAGATGGGTCTTGAACGAGTTTTGGGGGGCGAGGAGGAGGGAGGGCCTGGGGTGCGGAGGGCATTCCCATAAAGGGGACTGCTCGCGTAAAGGAACGGAATATGTAGGAAAGGCCAACCTTGAGAAGTAAGTGTTATGATCACCACTTACAAATGAAAAAAAAAAATAGGGTTTTTTTTCAGCTTCGATGATACAGGATGGAGCGCTAGAGGCTCCAGACTCCAAGATCTGGAATCTCTCTCCCCACTGCAACCTGGGGAGGTCCTCAGACCCCCTCTGAGATAGTTCGTCTCCGTAGCAGAAAACAGAAACGATGGAAAACAAAAGGATTTGTTGAATCGAAATGTCTTACTTCTTTAGAGACTTGGAACACGGCAGATTTCAAATCAAAGGACCAGTCTGCAGGAAAATATGGGCGCAGTTTGTGCCTGGAGTCGAGTAGGAGCGGGGAGGAGGGAGCCGGCCGGGGCCAGGCGGCTGGAGCCTCCGCGCGCGCTGCCCTCTCTGCGCGCTGCCCGCAGCCGTCCTCGCGCCGCGGCACAGGGGCACGGGAGCCGGCGCAGCTCCGGATCCCGGTCTAAAGAGAGGGAAGGAGGAGATCAAGAGGAGAAAGATCGAGAAAAGGAAGAGAAGGAAAGAAAGGAAAAAGAGAAACGGGGATGTAAGATGGAGAGAAGGGAAACAAGGGCAGAAGAGAGAAGAGACAGGGGAAGTTGGATAGAGAAGAACGAAAGTGGCGAAAACAGTGGGAGGATGGGAGGGAACATTGCAAAGGAGGGAGCGGTGAAAGGAATGGGAAGAGACCTAGAGGCTAACGTAGTCAGGAGGATGAGAAAAGAGTTAAGGAAAAGGGGGCATGAAAGGATGGAGGGCCCCGGAGATTCATTTGGAGCGCGCGCGTTCCGTGAGCGCACGGCAGGGCCTGGGAAAAGAGTCGGAGCGGGCAACGCTCAGTGCCTCGACCGGGTCGCAAGGTGAAACGGAGAGTCAGTCGCCCAGGCGCTGGCCCGCAAGCGCCCGATCGGCCCCGCAGTCCGCGCTGCCCGTGGGGTCGCCCCCGGCACGCGGCGCTCAAATTCTGCCAAACACCCATTTCTCGGCGGCTGCCGACATCCCCGCATTTTCCACGGGTTAACTGTAACTCCCCACCCAATTCTGTCCTCCGCCGGAACGCCGCGCCCCTGGGACCCCTCTGGTCCCTGCTCCTCCTGCGTCCAGGAGAACCCCTCGGTCTCGGCGCCAGACGGCGGTGCTGGGCTGGTCCAGGTGCGGCCCTCCGCCCCGCGCGGGATAGCGGATCCGCCGGGGGAGCTGCCGCCAGAGCCGGGGCGCGCAAGGGCCAGAGAGCGGTGACCTTCCGCGGGACGCGCGCCACCATCCGGACACCTGGAGCCGCCTCTGCCTGGATTGGATTAGGAGAATAAAGGAAAAACGATTGTAAATAAAGAGGAGGGGGCGGAGGAGCACACAAGCACCCCGGCAAGGAAGTTTCTTAAAGGTGCCGTGTCTGGCGCTCGGCCCTGATTGGGGTTATTACTACCTATTTTCTCCAAGTGTTCAGTGCTTAGTTCCCCCTCTGTGTCCCTCTGAATCGAACCGCCTGCTCTCGCGGTGGGGTCGCCCAGCTTCTGCGGCGACTCGCTCCCGGGCAAGCAGCTCCTCGGGAAACCCCGCCACGACTCGGGCCCCGTCCAGGTTTCGAGTGAGGAAACGTCACCAGCTCCCAAACTCGGTCTCGGAGAAAGCGATCCGCATCTTTAATTCTCGATTTCCTCTCAGCCCCGCGCAGATCAATTTGGAGACACACCGTGGGAACGCGGCGCCCCGGGGCGGTTTCCGCGCACGGCCCGCACGGTGGCAGGACTCGGGCAGTGGGAGCCTCCCTGGAGCGAAGGCTGGGCGGCGGGGGTGGGGGGGTCCCCTCGCCCAACGATCTCAACTGAAAACAAAAGTTCCTCCAGACGCGGTTGCGAACGCACTAGGACGGTACGCGCCCAGGAGGCAGGCCAGCCGCTTAACAAGCGTGTGTCTCTGCGGCTCCCGGAACCCCGCGGCGTGGCGAGGGAAGAGGGACAAAAGTTGCTTTGCCGGGAGTGTCCCTGGTCCGAGATGACGCGAACACGCTGCCTGCGAAGGGCACGCCGGCGCTGGCGACCGAAAAAGTTTATCCATAGTTTACAAATAAAAAGGAATGCACACTTCTGTTGGTTACTTTTTTATTTCTACAGTTTATTACTGGGATAGCGGACAGGGCAAGGGTCATCCATGGTATGGGATCTCCATGGGGCAGTCAAGTTTGCAATCGGCGCAAACATCCGATCCTGGGCTCGCACGGGCAGCGAGCGCAGGGGACGGGAGGGGCGGCCGCAGTCCTCTCGACCGGGCCGGCGGGGGTCCTAGCCCGGAGGGAGAAGGGCACATTGGTTTCTGGGGTTGCCGAGGACTCGGCTTCTTCCTAGTAAGGGACCTATACCCGCCCGTTCCTGGTTTGAAGGCGGGGGGAACGGGGCCAGGTGGGTAGTGAGATGCGCGCGAAGGAGACGCGCTGGGACGCGCTGGGGGCAGCGGCCCGCGTAGGCCAGGCCGGCGGGCGGGGCAGTGCGCGCTCCCCGCACCGCGCGCACCCTCGAGCGCGCACGCTACACACACACCTGGAGGTTGTTCCAGCGGAGGGGCGGGGAGGACAGGCAAAGCGAGTGTCTTAAAATAGAGAGTCAGGCAGAAGAGCGAGAGACGCGCGCAGGCGGGAGGAGGCGAGGAGGGCGACGGGCACGCGGCGCGCAGGCTCCCGCCGAGTTGGCACAGGCGGGCTCCCGGCCGCCGACGCCCCTCGGCGTGAGTCCGCACCCGGCCCTGCAGGAAGCGCGCGCTGATTGACAGTGGCGGCGTCCCCAAAAAGGCGCGGCGAAGATGCTGATCTGCGGGTGGGTCTAGACGCGCGGCCGGCGCGCCCGGTGCCCGCTCCCCTCCGCGCCCCGCCAGCCAGGGCTCCGCCGCCTCCCGGCTGCCGAGGCGCCGGGCACAGACCCCAGCCGGTGCGCCAGCCCCGCGGCCCCGGCTCACCATGCACTGCCACGCGGAGCTGCGGCTCACCTCGCCCGGCCAACTCAAAGCAGCCAGGCGGCGCTACAAGACTTTCATGATCGACGAGATCCTCTCCAAGGAGACCTGCGACTACTTTGAGAAACTTTCCCTCTATTCCGTGTGCCCCTCGCTGGTCGTGCGACCCAAGCCCCTGCATTCCTGTACCGGTAAGGCGCCCCGCTGGGGTTTTGGGGGGGGGGGGGGAAGGGGGCGCTAGCTCTCTCGCTGGTGTCGGGCGCTTTACCTCTTCTGTCCTCCCATCCGAGGGCGAGAGGACTAGAATTCTCAGCGGCGGGCAGATTGCTAAAGCGGCTGCACTTTTCGGTCTGGGAGAAGGCGATCCCTGGGAAGGGCTGGTCAAGGTGTGGGACACTAGGTGGGAACAAAAGGGAAGGCGACGCGCCCCAGGAGCGGGTCGCCGGAGCCAGAGGGAGCTTCCTGCTTCCCAGCGCTGCCTGGGTTTTCGGTCAGAAAGTTCAAACTCTTGACCTGGTTCAGAGCCTAAAACATTGTTTCAGGAAGTGGTGTTGCTTCTCGCCTTGAGTTAACTCCAATCTTTGGTCTTCATTGGGAATTTTTCAAGGAAAGCGGTATGCTAAGGCTCTCGACAAAATGCCATATTCACTGAACTTGACTGGAAAGGCTCTCCCTTTGGGGGAAATCGTTCCGGATTATGTCGCACTGTGTTGTAAGCGGAATTAGTTTTCTGTGCCTGCTAAACGAAACGAAACTCAACTAAACAACCAAAAAACAACTGTGATAGCAATAAAAACATTCCTCACATCTGGGTTTCGTTCTCTGCAAGAACTAAGACCAATAGTGACGATCAAGAGCACTTCATAAATATACTGAAAAAGGGCGTAGCTTTATGTAGAAAATAAATCCAAAGGTATTTATTTTTAAAAAAACACACACACACTTTGAGTACATGAAGAGAATTGAGACTATCTAAACGTAGGGATAGCAAAAACAAAAACACAAAACAAAAAGCTGAAGCAATTTTTATTAAAAAAGTTATTGACGGTGCTTTCAACTCAAGGTGTCCACGTGGCATTTCCAAACCAAGAGACCCTTTGAGGTTATGTTTGTTGCATGGATGGCATGACATAAATTAATTTAGTCATATTTACATTGAACAAGGAAACTGAAGAGCCAGCAGTAATTTTAAAAAAACACGTTTTTGGAATGGCCAGGCCAAGACCTGGGCAGTGATTGAAATCCTTTACTTTCTGTTGGTTCCATTGGAAGTCCCTGTAGGATAGTCAGTGAATGTGTGTAAATACATACCATAAAGCTCTCTTACAACCGAATTGTGCCTACATGTATTTGGTTATAACATGAATATTATGCTCAATTACACCTTTGTAAAATAAATTTTATCTGTCAGGTGAAAGTAGGCCTAAGAGCCCATACCACAACTTGTAATACTGAATTTTAAAAATCCAGAAATAGCCAAGACAAGAAACAAATAAGACATTTTAGAAACAAGGTAGTTATCCTTGATGTTGATATTTTTACAGTTGTGTGCCTGCCGCGTAAAAACCCTGGGTGAATAGTTTTCGTAGATGTTGGATAGGGGAGGTAGGCTGCATCTTGTGTTAAGCATAAATTTAATCCTTTGCTACAATAACTCAGATCCTTTTCATCACAAATTAAACAGAGAGGATCTGTTTTAATCACAAATCTCAATGCGCCTTGCTAAGGTTACTTACCTGGAGGTTCCCAGGACAAAACAGAACAACTTCTAAATACCCAGGTAGAGCATAGAGCCTGCAGGTTTGTTTGTTTGTTTGTTTGTTTGTTTGTTTGTTTTTAGTAACTTCGCAGCATGCATTGATTTGAAGGCAGCCTTTTCTGGCTTTTATCAGTTGCGGAACTGGATCATAGAAGAAAACAAGAAGTAAAGAGCCTCTGAAATCAGTGGTCCAGTTATCCGTCAAGGCTAAGTGCTGTGTTTTACGGGACCTTGTGTGGGAAATTAATCAGAGGAAAATCAAATGACTCATCTGAGGCTGTGAGTTAAAAGAGAATTGTGCGCGTATATCATGAACTAAAAGCGTTGCTCAGTTTTGTGCTTCTGGTGTTCATTGGTTTGTGAGAGAGGGTCGTGGCTGGTTTTCTTGCCCTATCACCCCAGGGCTTGCTTTCTATGCATTGTTCTTTTGAAAATGTGTTGTGAGTTTGCTCTCATTGAGATTTAAAATACAGAAACTGGGATTTGCCAGTGGAATTAAACCCATAAAAACTGGCTACAATAGTCCATACTTTCAGACCCAAAGCTTTCAGTGGGTTTACGGTTACAGTTAAAGCCTTACATGTATTAGATCATGGGAATCCCATTAGTGACTTCGCAAAGGTTTTGCAAATAACCCTACTTTCAAAGCATTTTGTTGCTTTTAACGGTTATGTTCAGGATCAAAAATCTTAGCTTGGATGAACTTAATCTTTTTTTTTTTATTAATTAAAAAACAACAGCAGTCAGTTCTTGGCACCCGTCACCCATAATGAAACTGTAGTTTTTTTCTGTATCAAGATAACTAGCACTTTTGGTGGAACCAATGCATTAAAAAGTTCAAATCAAGTGAAAGGCACACATTGGAATTAAAGTAACTGAACTTTCTCATCCTTTGGTCTGCTGTTTTAAGATTTAAATAAACAACAGAAGTGAACTTTGTCAGGTCAGACAATGAAAACTAAGATACAAAAAGTCACCACCCTGCATAACCAGTATATAAAATTGGGGTGGAAAGAAAGCGATCGCATCGAAAAGGCCTCTTCATAGTTAAGCAGTCCATGTTCTTTAGATTAATAATTCAAATATCAATTCATGATACTGAATCTCCTCAGGCAGAAGATCTTGAGTTCCAGTAAACTGGGAAATGGAAACATTTTATGTAATCACCTGACAAAGATTTATTATCAGGCACGCTAACCTTAATGGAATACTCACCTTCAAAAAATTACTCTCTATATTCACAGGCCCATTTCTTATTACAAATGGTGTGATTTTAGTCTTAGAAAGCTGTTTCTAAATCACAGGGGATCTCCTAAGTCACATTATAATCACTGAGAAGGAACCTTATGTGGGAAATTAAGCCAAACAAAAGGAACGTTTATCATTACGTTTAAAATAAGATTTAAAAAGCGAAGCGCAAAGAAAGCCTCCATATGAAAACAGGTGTGTTCTGCAGACCCCTGTTGAGCTGTGCAATACGCTCAGAATTAACTTGGTATATAACCTGTTGGTCTCCTTTTCAATTTGATCACAGTGATCCTCACTCAGAATGGAAACATATTGCCATTTGGGAATCAATAACGATCACACATCAACATTAGAGCATAGACAGTGACTGAAGGCCAAGCATGAGGTGCCCTTTAGGGTGTCGTAAATTCTGTTGAAGTCTGCAGTGTGTTGTTGATTTCTCTGGTTGGGATTTATGCTTCTTGGTGGAGGAGTCACTTGCAGAAACCGGCCTCCAGGACGGAATAGACTGCAGGGCGGGGGTAGGGGGGGTACCTGCACAGTAGCTTTGGGGGGATCCCTCTTTCAGTTTGATCTTTAGACACAGGCAGAGTTTCTAAACTTGAGGGGTGTTTGGAAACAAATGAGTAACTCGCTTCACAAAAACAACGATGTCACAGTTTACCCTCAGAATTTTCATAGGAGGGTACCGAGAAACCAACTGACTGTGCTTATAATTTGTGCTAATTACTTATAATTATTTATAGTATAACCTAGATTTACCGCAGACTTGCACATACATATTTGTGGGGAGGTGGATATAGACATTTGGACATTTTACAACCCATGACCAGTACGTGACTTTTAATTATTCCACTGAAACCATAGTCCAGCCCTGGCCGCGTGGCTCAGTTGGTTGGAGCATCTTCCTGTAAACCAAAGGTTTCAGGTTCGATTCCTGGTCAGGGCACATACCTGGGTTTTCGGTTCGATCCCTGGTTGGGGTGCCTATGAGAGGTGGCTGATTGAAGTTTCTTTCTCCCCCCTTCTCTTTCTCCCCCCTCTCTCTCCTTTCCTCTCTCTAAAATCAGTGAATACATCCTTGGGTGAGGATAAAAAAAATTTAAACCATAGTCTAATTCCTTCCCCCTTCTCTGGCAGAATGATCCTGTTGAATGTGTCCGTGATTGGCCAGTCTTATTGCATAGCTGACTGGAGGTATAGAGGTGGGAGGGATCATAGACCAGTGTCCCCTAGGACAGTGGTCGGCAAACTCATTAGTCAACAGAGCCAAATATCAACAGCACAATGATTGAAATTTCTTTTGAGAGCCAAATTTTTTAAACTTAAACTATATAGGTAGGTACATTGTTATTAACTTAATTAGGGTACTCCTAAGGCTTAGGAAGAGCCACATGTGGCTTGAGAGCCGCAGTTTGCCGACCACTGCCCTAGAAGAAGACACTTTTTTGCAAAGTGCTAGGGTCACATCAGTGTGGGCATCGTTTCTGTCCGTGCTACCCACGCTGTCCTTCTCGTGAGGGTACCCAGGAGTTGGAAGACCTTTCCCACGTGGTCACACACCCGGGGTAAACTCCTGCAGTCACACCCAAGGCACAGACAACCAGCCAATTAAAAGGGGCATTTGGGGAAGGGTGTTTATCTGAGGAGGTGGCATTGAGAACATTTTATCCTTTGGTGGGTCCAAGAGAAACAAGTTCTTTGGGGTGGTGTCCTTGGGTTCATTCTTCTTTTCTTTTTTTAATCACAAAGATTGGGTGTCATCGCAGTGAAAAATGAAAGGAGGTGCGGACATGTATCATGACTCCGTAGGGAGGTCGGGAGCCAGCTACTGCTTTCTGGAGTTGGCTCCTGTGGCTCCCCAAACTCAGCTCTGGCTTTCAGTCAGAAACCAGACCCCGTAGGATCTTGGGAGCTGGGAGCTGGGCACTGGAATGTTAATGGAGAAATGCAAACTGGGGTTTGGGAAAATGATCATTACGAACAAGCATTTGCATTTCTGCCAGAGGCAAATAGGCTTTTATTAGCAATTACTCATAACCGCGTCTCCTGTTCCCATTGTAAGGGCACATAAATCAAGGGGCTCACAGGGCCAGGACTCATCAGGGTCAGAGACTATATTTGGACTGAGTTCTTTTGAGATCCTCAGCTGTCGTTTTATTATCCCTTAAATGTTATAACTCCTTTGTTGAATAGGGATGCTGAGGGGTTCCTTCAGGAGTCAGTTTTAACTAGTGACTACTGCATGAGCCGTTTCTTCTCTGGTTGTGTTTTTCTAATGAGAAAATGATTAGAAGTTTCGTTCACAGGTTACCATACCTCTCCAAACACCTGTCATCTTCAGTTTCATGGAATGCAATAATTTAACTCAACCAATATTTATGCTTACTGGGTGATGGCACTGTTATGAGTCACTAATGTCAAGTTTCTTCTAAATCTTGACAAACAGTTGGGATATTTGAAAAATGCCTCTAGACTACTTGTAGAACCACTGCCAAGCCCTTTGTGGTCCTTCTCTCAAGTATGTGGTGGGCAGTTTGGAATTGGGATGGGGAGCATTTTGACACTTCAATGCTTTTGCTTACCATATGGAATTTCCTCTTTGAACTCCACCTAAAGGGCGTTATCACCAGCAAAACTGTCATGTTAACCTCGTTAACGACAACTCAAATGAACTCCAATGAAACCGTACCCATGGTAACTCTACGAAATCAGTTTCCTACAAAGATGCTCGTTTGTGTGTTTTTCGGTTGTACGTCTGGATGGAAAACAATTTGTGATACAAGCGTGGACAGCAGTGATAAAGTTGCCAGTTTTAACATACCTCGGGAATCTAAAGGCAAAGATCGTTAGGATTAATATATCCCAGGGATTTGTATGAAAAGCAGTTGAGGATTGTACAGAGAGATGAAGGGAAAGAGAGAGAGAGAGAGAGAGAGAGAGAGAGAGAGAGAGAGAGAGAGAGAGAGAAAGGAAAAGGGAAAAAGAAAAAGGGGTTTCTTTTGAAACTTGAAGCTACTTGACTTAGCCTTGTGTGTGCCACAGTGCCCTTCAGTGGCTGTAGGGACAAAACAAAGGTGGCTTCGGAAATCCTTCTGTCAGCGTAGGGCCTGTAAGTGTGATTCCACTTAGACACACGCCGGAGCCCCTTAGGGGAGGAGACCCAGAGCCTGGGGCCTGCCCGGCATGTGCGTTCAGTGTGGAGGCCTGAGCAAGTGCTAACCCAGGAGCAGTTTTAGGTGTCACTGGCACTTTTGTTTTGAGGTCAAGGAGGAAGAGGAACAGAGATGAAAGCCAGGCAGGTCGCCCGGATCTGAGGCTCCCTCATGTGCACGAAGTCTGTGAAGTTCTGTGGGTGTTGTGAGCCCGACCCCCACACTTGCCACTGGTCCTGGCCGAGGGAAGTGAATTCGGGTCCTGTCGCTGAGTCCGTTGCCGAACTCTTAACTGGGATCTGGTGGCGAGGGCTGCGAGGATTTGGATGTGATGCATAGATCGAAGCTTCAGTGCTCTCTTTTGCGGAGGAGCAGGAGTTTTCTGTGTGGGGGGATGGACCCCATGCTCACAGCTGGCTGAGCTTCTTCGAAGCCAGAACGTCCGCAGAATTGTCATGAGCCACTCCTCTCAAGTGGCACACTTGGGCTCTGTATGACAAGGAGGAAGGGAAGAGAAGGATTGAGACTATGTGGGAGACGCCAGGGCCTGTCTCCGTTTTGGCTGCTCCAGATGTTGGAATGGCTCTCCTTCCCGCCCCCCCCCCCCTCCTGCATGGAGGACAGGATAGAATAGGCAGTAGAATGTATTAATCACGGGGTTCAGATCAGGGCCTTGTACAAAGTTGGTGGTCTTAGCCAACGAAATACTCTGGTGTGTTTTCTGTTTTCATTTTAACCAAAAAACCCTTTGCAAACCCTCGGGATTTCATTGATTTTTATTACAGCTTAATAACAGTTAGAAAAAGAAATGTCTCATTAAAATGAATGCTCTAAATAAAAACACAGTTAGTTTTCCATTACGGTGTCTAATTACTCATCATCGCCAGGGCATTTTTATATGGCAGTTTAACTTCTGGAAGGTGGAAACTTGGCACGTATTGAAGGAACAGAGCAGTGCACCTAGATAGATATCAGAAGATGGGCTAATTATATTTGGGCTGGGGTTGACTCTTACCCAGGATCTCTCTGAGAAGGCCTCTTTCTTCAGTCACTACGGGAAGTCTCTGCTTTTGCTAGTGCCCGTTGAAAAGGAATCCGAAGGGAGAGAATTCTGAGCATTAGATCATGTACAAGTGCACCTGGAAAGGGACCCTGCCAGTTACCCACTGGTGCTGATGTCAGGACTACCTGATAGGCCTGGAGGACAGCTATCCACGCTTGCTGACTCCATGGCAGGGCTTGTGAGGCTGAATGGACACAGCCTTTCTCCCAGGAAAGGTCAGGCTGCCCCTGAACAGGAGCCAAGCTGGAAAACTCTCACCACCAAATGAAGGATGTCAAGAGCGCCAGCAGGGAGGCTGATGTGGGTCCTTTTTATTGCGTCTCTCGCTCACCAACACGTCCTCTGGAGCGTGTCCCTCTGGATTTTGGCGACAGATAGGTAATTCCACAGTGAGCACTGAATGGGACCAGCTGCCCCCCTGGGGGATGTCAGTGTGCTTCTGGCCATTATTACAAAACACCCGTGTCTGTGATAAGTGACAGGATAATTGTCCTTCGGCTTTTCTTATCCAAGGATCACGTTTGATGTGTGGGGAAAGGGACTGGCCCTGGGCCTGGTGGAATCCCATGAAGTCACGGCTGAGTTTCTATCTTAGGAAACCTGACAGGTCCCTAACCCTGATTTACCTGCTGGCTTCCACAGCCCTTTGCCCTCTGCCCAGAGTTCCTGCCACACTTTAACGTAACCGACTCGGGCTCATGGTCATTCACAGAGGAGGCCACAGCCACGTGTGGATTGAAGGAAGTGTAACTTCCATGTTGAGTTTAAGCAAGATCAAGGGGAACTGACTCCACATTTTCCTGATGGTAACTTACAAATAACCAGGTACTGATATCATGTCTTTGAATCATGGGAAATAGTCTGGACAAGGAGAGTTGCTGAGGCGGCTCCTCTGAGTCCTCCGGTACTTATTCCAAAGGGAGCTACACATCTGGGAGAAAAGCTAGAAATACTTTCTATCCTGAACCTTATCCATATTAAGAACAATAGTAGAAATAGTGATGGTGTTTTTTAGTGTCTCACATGTCCTAGGCACTGGACTCGGTCTTCATGATCAGCTTCAAATCATCCCTAAGAGATGGATATTATTATCTCTGCCGTACGGATGGGGAAGCTGAGACCCGAAGCAGCATTCTCAGAGTCACAGAATAGGCAAAGATCTCTTACAAGCAATAAGATAAAAGGCAAGTACAAAAATGGGCAGGTCATAGAAATGAAGAGCAAGACCACCAGTAAGCATGAGAGGAAGTTTGCCTCACTGGTAGTCAGCCACACACCAGTGAACAGGAGAAGCCAATTCATACCCATTGGGTAGGCGAAAACGAAAGAATCTCACAGTATTAGTTCACGACAGGGATGTGGAGCAGTAGACATTCTCATACTCTGATGGTGGGAGTAGGATTTGGTACAATTCCTTTGGAGAGGTTTGTGGCAACACCCAGTAACGCTGCAGATGTACACACATCCTGTAGCTCCCACTCCCACTTCGGCATGGATGTCCTGAGAAATCGCTGTACGTGTGCTAAAGGACACGTGTATCAGAACACTCATTTCTGTGTTGTGTGTGATACGAAAAATCTAAAACAATCACTGCTTTTTAGAAGGAAAAAAGAGAAATCATATGTGCTATCTTTTTTTAAAATATATATTTTTTGTTGATTTCAGAGAGGAATGGAGAGGGAGAGAGAGAAACATCAATGATGAGAGAGAATCATTGATCGGCTGCCTCCTGCACACCCTCCACTGGAGATCCGCAACCCTGGCATGTGCCCTTGACTGGAATCAAACCCTGAACCCTTTGATCTGCAGGCCAACGCTCCATCCACTGAGCCAAACCAGCTAGGGCTGTGCTATCTTTTTATGCAGTGATGAAAATGAATGAAACAGATCCACTTGTGTGAATATGGATAGATTTTAGAAACTCAATGCTGAGGAAGAAAAACAAAGTGTAGATTGACACTTACAGTCGGACACCATTTATATAAAGCTGGAAAACATGTAAAATATCTATATATTGTTTAGGGAGGCAAGGGTATGGGATCGGAGAAGGCTCCTCACAGCTTTTTATTTGCCTGTGTAATTACGGTAGTTATCAAGGAAAAGGCCTAATGTAAACATGGCCAAGCATTAAGTTTTGGCAAAACTTGGTCATGGGTACACAGATGTTCTACATTATGCTTTGTGCTTTTCTGTATGTTTGAAATTCTCTATAATATAAACATTGAAAAATGATAGTACGGGAGACCCCCGTACGCATGAAACCCTTGATCTTGTGGGGCTTTTGATGGCTTTCTTAATAGCTTTTCTCTCCTGAAACAGAAGCTTTTCAGTCTCACAGAGGGGAAATAAGAACACTTTAGAGTTAGACACGCGTACAGCTCACACTCACGCAGCCACTGTGACTTCTGAAATTGGTGTTCGGAACTTCCTTACCGCCTCTGGCTGGGTGGGGACATTATTTATCACCAAGGTAACTGCTGTTCACCCAGTAATGCTTTGGCATCTGAGTGAGTGGTTCCTGAACTGGGCACCAGGGCCAGAGGAATTGCTGGGAAGTGTGTGTGTGTGTGTGTGTGTGTGTGTGTGTTCCCAAATATACATCGATAATCATGCAAGCAAGAGTGATTAGGTTTCTCTTTCCCCCACTTCTCAATGATGTTGAAAACCACACTAAATCGCCTTTGATGGCATCTGCTGGTATGACGTGCCATCCTTGGCTTTGAGAATGGCCCATTGCTGTTGACAATTTAACTTGAAAAACAAAACAAAACATGGAAGGACAGCTGTGAATGCCAAGGATCTAAAAATGTTAATGTAGCTGCTTAGCCGGGAAGAATGATGTCGATATGGGCTGATACGCTGGTGGTGTTCTCTTTATATTTTGTAACCACGATTGGATTTTAGGCTTTGTTTGATGTGTGGTACCAGGGATTGTTAGGGAGGGATGGGAACCGTCACCATGGTGATCACACAGAGAGCTATTTATTCAGGATAATAAATGGTCGTCCTGTGGTTTGGAGAAGGTAACCTAGACCATGAGACAGTGACAGTGGGGGTGGCAGATGCTCGGGGCAGCCGACTCATTTTTCTCTTCTCTACAAAATACATACGGCCCGATTTAGAAATATTTCTTTAAGATGTTTTCGACACAAATGTGGCCCTTTAGGAGCTCTGCCTTCCTGTGCCCGTTCAGAGGGGGAAAAAAACTCCTTCGTGTGTAGATGAAACAGTTTGTACTGTCGAGAGTTGGCCAAAGGGTTTCCCCTTCTCAGACCAGCCCTCCGGGCCTAAACACACACATGGGCAGAGAAGAAAACACTAAATCAAAGCACCAGACCTTTTATAGCCAGAGTGGCTGTGCTGTGGCGCTTGGCAGCGCACCCGGTCAGCAGGAATTAGTGACCACATCCAGGGGATGGTGGCCAAATAGGACATGACGGAAGGGATGGTGGATCTGTCGGACCTGTGGCCAGCGAACAGACATTCCTGGGGGCAGGAGCCAGTCCTCTGAGCACGACACGCACGGTGGCTGGGCTCACGCCAAGGGACTGAACCTTGGCTGTGTCATCAGCCTCCCGAACCCCTCCAGTGAGGCCGTATTCCTCATAAAGTGAGGAAGCACGCTGGGCTTTGGGCCGGGAATGGAGGAAATCTCATCAAGAAAGATGGTCCACGCCCGGCTGGTGTGGCTCAGTGGTTGAGCATCGACTTATGAACCAAGAGGTCACAGTTTGATTCCTGGTCAAGGGCAGATGCCCGAGTTGCAGGCTCAATCCCCAGTAGGGGTTGTGCAGGAGGCAGCCAATCAATGGTTCTCTCATCACTGATGTTTATATCTCTCCCTCTCCCTCTCCCTTCTCTCTGAAATCAGTAAAAATATATTTAAAAACTAAAGTTAAAAATAAAGTTCAGTACTACCTAGAATCTATATGAAAGTGTGTAAACGAACTCAGGTCTGTCCCTTTCCACAGAACTCACTACTGTATAGAAAGCCAGGTCCATAGGAATTTATTTTGAACCTATGAACTCCTTTGTTCATATTTATAATCATTTAATGCGTGCCAGTCAGTCTCTTGTCTCTCATCTCCCTTGATGATTTGGGTTTCTGAGAGATTCCAGAAGAATTCTAAGAAGCACGCAGACTTCACAGGAAGTGAGGTCTTGGGGCGGGGCGGGGGGGGGGGGGGCTAATGGACTTGATACCGTCCGACTGTGCGACACTGAACTCATCGCATGGGCTCTGAGCTGTGGTTCTAGGGCCATCAAAGGTGGAATTCCCATCAGGTATTCATTGGTTGCTGTGAACCAGAGAGAAAATGTTTAACAATTAAATGCCAGACCAATGCTTTGAAGAATTACGACTTGGGACTATTTTTTATGAAGTATTTGTTGGGGGGAAAAAAGCCTCACCAAGTGGTTTGGCATCACTTAAACCAGGGTGGGAAACATCCAGCCCGAAGGCTGTCTAAGGCCCGAGAAATCATTTGGTCTGGCCCTGCCCAGGCATTAGGGGTGAGTTAATTCAATGTTTGACCAAATACAGCAGGCTGGTTTTCAGGTGGATAATTTTGTATGGACCTTAAATGATGTTATAAATATCCAGATAGCCCTTGGCAGAAAAAGGTTCCCCACCCCTGACTTAAAAGAATGCAAGATGGGTTTTTCACATTATGTCTAGTTGGGCTGCTTCTGAGAGTCTCTATTTTTAAAAAGCTTTCTCTATGATTATCCTAAAAAGTCACGTTGGGGAACTACTGTAGTGTAGATAACAGCTTGCAGATGAGGCTGGTGCAGTTTACACCCCATGACTCAAACGTGTGAGGCTCTTTAGGGGAGCAATCCTAGTGTATGGCTTTCCCGTCCGATGGTCCTCGGTTTGCTTGCATTTGACTGTCTGTGTGACCTTAGGCGAGTCATTTCATCTCCCTGACACTCAATTTCCTCATCTATAAAAGGGAGATATTAATAACTACCTGGCAGGGTTAGTCATGTAGGCTAAACGAGATAATGTATGTAAAGCTTTCAGCCTAGTCCCTAGCACGTACGTGCTCGGTAATTGATAGTTTCTATTACAAACAATCATCTTAAAATGATAACCCCATCTTGATTGACTGAAGCACAGCCCTTCAGGGAAAGATCACTATAATGGTGAAGTTAACACAAGAAAAATGAAATATCCTGGAAAACAAAACGAAACACAACACAACCACCCCACTTCAGTCTGGAGCATTCTTGTCGGCTGTGTCATTGCCTTTGGAGGCCTCTTGCAACCTGGGTGGTCTGTGAGCTGTTCAAGTTCATGGATAGATAGGTTTCATCCACCCCCCCCCTTTCTGTTTTAGAATGGGGATTCAGAATTTTGTAAATTTGTAAATGAGTGGCGTAAACAGGTCAACCCTACGGCATCAGAAAATGTGCTTTGTCACTTCCTTTTTTACAAGACTTGCTTACGGTTAATTACCCTGAAGCCATGTCTCCTCATGCTGCTGTGCATCCCAAGGACTTTGGGTTTTGTTTTTTTTTAGGAAAGTGGCAGAGTTTCTCCACACGTTTAATTTCTTCTTTGAAGCGCGGAGTTTAAGGAGAGTCTTTTCTTTTAGAGGAGAATACGGTGTGGGAAAAGGTAGCAGTTTGGAGGCTCACTGTTGTCCTAGTCTAACATTGGGTCTGTGGTTCCGAGGGAGTTGCTGAGGAAGTGCCTCTCTCAGGGCCTTTGAGTTGCTGTTGGGGCTGGCTGAGGGTTGCACTCTGAGTGGTACAGCAGGCCATTCTCTGGACAGGGCTGCAGGGACCAGGGCCCTACATGGATTTGTTTTCCTGGAATTGTGTTTCTCAGCTAGTCACTGGTGCCTAGGAAGTCAAGTATCTGCTGATGTAATACTCTGCTTGGTGAATCCGCTCCGTGGTGTGAGACACCTTCTCTTGACGAGGCGTTCTCCCTCTTCATGGTGGGAAGGAAGCCCCAGTGAAGAGGGTGCTACCTCCGCCTACCATGTAGAGTGAAGATTCCCATGAGCCGTCTCTAGTGACCCCACCCAGGTGCAGTGGTGGGTGGGGGCCAGGTGGGAGCAGGTGGGATGGGGCATGTGGCAGTGTCCTCCTGGCTGCCATGGAGCCCTGTTGATTTGTGTAGGGAGCCTGACTTGGTCCCCAAGTTTCTCAGACCATTGTTCCAATAGGACTCCCTGGGAGATAGGGATCTTTGGCAGCGTGGGGAGAATATTGTTAAAGGTATGAATTCAGAGAAGCAAAGTACACATGTCTGTGCTCCAGTAGGAGGGGAGTGGGCAGGAGTGGGCGGTGTGGGTGGCGGGAGGTGAGAGGGAATGTTGGCAAGAAGAGTCCGGGTAAGAAAGCCAGTTCTGCTGACGCCTGGATCTTCAGATGCCTGTTCAGCACTTGTCCCCAGGAGGAAGACACCTTTTCAAACGAGAATGGAATATTTCACTGTGGAACTTGTCCTAGGAGTACGTGCTTATTATCAGAGGCGTTTCTCGGTGACTTCTGATTGGGCAATGGCCCGCCCAGCCACACATGTAGCCAAATTATCATATATATTAACGATGCAGTAAAGAATTTCGTCATCCTGGGTCACAAAGGATCATTATTATTGTATCAGAACACAGTCATGGTATTCATGCGTTGCCGTGCTAGCAATCGCGTGTACTTGGTGTCCGGAGGCCATGTGGGAGCCGAGGTCTGAGTGTACATCTTGTCAGAAAACCCCTCTGTCGTCTGGCCAGTGTGGCTCAGTGGTTGAGCGTCGACCTATGAACCAGGAGGTCACAGTTTGATTCCTGGTCGGGGCACATGCCCAGATTGTGGGCTCAATCCCCAGTGGGGGGCGTGCAAGAGGCAGCTGATCGATGGTTCTCTCTCACCATTGATGTTTCTATCTCTCCCTCTCCCTTCTCTAAAATCAATAAAAATATATTTTATTTTTTAAAATATATTTCATTTATTTTTTTACAGGGAGGAAGGGAGAGGGATAGAGAGCCAGAAACATCGATGAGAGAGAAACATCGATCAGCTGCCTCCTGCACACCCCCTCCTGGGGAATGTGCCCGCAACCAAAGTACATGCCCCTGACCGGAATCGAACCTGGGACCTTTCAGTCCACAGGCCGACGCTTTATCCACTGAGCCAAACCAGTTAGGGCTAAAAATATATTTTAAAAAAAGAAAACCACTCTGCTTAGGACCCCCCCCCCCCCCACTGACTGTGAGGTCCCAGTGCCTCGGTTCCTGCTATTGGCAGAACAGACCTACCTCCCAGTGTGTTGGGGAGGAGTATTAATCCAGTGCTTTGAAAATGTTCAAAGTGACCGACTGAGGGAAGCTGGTCGTCTCAGGGGACCGACACGTCACTGTGATTTTCTAGACGGCTTGACCGGCGGCCAGATCTGGCCTCCCGCGTCTTTCTCTGCTGCCACGAGCTCAGAACGGTCTGTACATTTGTCAATGGTAGAAAAGAGATCCAAAGAAGAAGAATATTTTGTGGCAATGAACACTATATGAAATCCAAACAGTGTCCCTGAGCGTTTATCGGAGCACAGCCACACCCATCTATTTGTGGTGGCTTTTGGGCTACGTCCGCAGAGGTGAGTGGTTCCAACAGAGACAGCGTGGCCCACAAGCCTGAAATACTTCCCGCCCCGCCATGTGCGGGGAAAGTGTGCCGCCCGCTGAACTAGACTGTTGGGAGCAGGGTTCCGAGGCAGTGAAACAAGATTGTTACTGATCCATGGCAGATGATGTCATTCCAGGCCAGCAAAATACCTCCTTTGATTCTTCAGGGACCAGGGCCCTGTGATGTGTGAAAGGCCCGGGGGTGGGAGTTTAGTGGGGAATTTTGCAAGGACTCTCTTAAATTGAGATCAGGCTCTGAGTGCTGAGGATACATTTCCAAACCTTTCCAGAGACAACACAGGATTTTTCTTGCACTGAGAGAGGGGTCAGAATATTTACAGTAACATGTTTGGGATTCAACTGAATTTGGGGGATTTTTTAAATGTTTGTTTGTTTATTTATTTATTGTTGCTGTTCCAACCCTCACTGGTTTTCCCAGAGAACTTTAGGATGACAACTTAGAGGATCTCAGGAGTATCGATATTACTGACATTTTCCAGTTTGAGGTTTGGGTGACATTTTATAATGCTTCTTATTTCCCTTTGATGTGTTGCCCATCCCTTGAAACAATAGTAGTCATAATAATGCAAGTTGTACAATTAATTCCATTTGCAAAGCCCCACCTGAAAGGGTTTGCACAGCTGGTAAGGCACTGAATTGCGGGGGTACCTCTGCTGTGGAAATGCACGTCTATCTACATCTGTTGGAATTTTCAACTCATTCAAGATCAGGGCTGCCAGGATGTTCAAGAAGGATGAAGCCCGATTCTGTAGATGCCTCAGTCACACTCTTGTTTTCACTGAGGCACTTGGGTTAGGGGAGACTTCAGTCTCCGCCGCAGGCTTGGAGCTAATGAAACCCACTGGGAAGTGGGGGATGTGAAATTAACCGGATTCAGCTGTAACTTCCTGTCCACTGTTGGGTTTATCCAGACAGGAGGCTGGGAATCCTTACCACCAAAAGGGAGTTGGAGAGGAGTGTGTATGTGTGGAAGGCAGATTGACTTCAGAGGAAGAAATCATTGGTGTTCTAGGTAAAATTCTACTTCCTAGAGATGTGTGGTACATGCTACAATGATTTTTTTTTTTGTAATCGTCACCCAAGGATGTTTTTCCATTGATTTTTAGAACGAGTGGAAGAGAGAGGGAAAGACAGAGAGAAATATCAATGTGAGAGAAACACATCGATTGGTTGCCTCCTGCATGAGCCCTTGGCCCAGGGAAGAACCGCAACTAAAGTACATGCCCTTGACCAGAATCAAACCCGGGACCCGTTGGTCCACAGGCCAATGCTCTATCCACTGAGCCAAACTGGCAAGGGCTACAATGATTTTCTTCAAATCAGAGATGAGCTTACAAAATGATAAACAAAACACATATAATAGCAAATACTTATACTGAACTCTGCACCAGGAACTTTTCTGAATACCTTACATGAATTAACTTATTTAATAATAATCATGTGATACTATTATTTGTGGAGAGTGGTTACAGTGTTTGGACAGGTTCAAGCCTCGGACTAATGAGAGGGCACAGTCCTCTCATGGCCACGTGCAAGTCCCAGCTTAGAGGGCAGAGCCCTCCCAGCACAATTATAAAGGGTATAATTGTAAGCTTGAACCTATGGTCCGAATCTGTGGCCCCACGTGGCTGAGTGATATGGGCTGCAGGAGGTACAGCAAGTAAACAAAGCTTGATCAGGTGCATGTAATTGAGTAGATTCGAAACCCACAAGAAGGTTGTAACCACGCCCTTACTTTGCCTGGTGGAATCTGGCTATAAACTAAAGAGACGGCTTACAGGCCGTGGTGCTGTCGCTAGCTCTCCGTCAGAGAGGGCAGCGTCCCACCCAGACCCAGCTTTCTTCTCTTGTCTGTTTTTTCCCAATCCTTCACTGCCCCCTCTCAGGCTCACCAAACCTGGCTGAGCTGGCTTGGCACATATGGCACCCAACGTGGGGCTGAGTATGCCATGGCCGTGCCGGCTCACCACAGTTATTCTTCTCATTTAGTCGAAGAGGAAAGAGAAAGAAGTAGAGAGAGCCCTCTTCTTGGGTGGAATAGTACGGAAGCGGAGAGGAGAAGTAAAAGAACATTCTAGGTTGTCTAGAGATTAACTACATTAAGGGGTTATAACCTCTGATTTCTACCGTGCTAATTAAAAAGAAAAAAAAAACCTACTCCAAAAATATGGGTGGAGGAGCAGAGGAGAAATCCAAACCTCACTCCATAAAGGAGAAACTCAGTTGCCTAATTTGGAGTTTAGACTTCTGAATAGCATCTTCTTTTTAAAAGTGTGGTGATGAGTCCAGATTAGACCTTCAGCAATGTTTTTTAAAATTTCGGATTTTTTAAAAATTAGGACTCATTAGATTTTCCTTAGTTCTTTATTTCCAGGCTATCAAACTACCCCTAGACTGAGTAGGACATTTTTTTTCACAAGGAGCAGTAAGTTCTTACGTAGCTAGAAGCCTCTGGAATGTATTAGCGTCCAGATTTGCAAAGCAAGCGAGTGATGGCCATGGTTCAGTATTTTACCCATTATGTTTCACTGACTTAGGTACTGTTCCAGGAAGGGTCTGACTTAAATAAATTTTATCTCCTTATTGATACTGAAACGTAAAATGTTGAATGGATAAAAATATTTATAAGATCTAAAGAGGATATAAACAACAATAATACAATGAACAGAGAACGTTTCTTCTGAGGTTGCCGTGTCCCTCGTGCCATGCGCCTCCCCTTCCGGCAGTGCCCAGTTCTATGTTCAGATCCTGCTCTTCGCTGTAGTTTTTCCATGTTTGTGTCCCTACCTCGAATATTGTGCAGTGTGGCTGGGTTTTGAACCTGATATAAAGGTTAGCACACTGCTGTATTTTTTTGTGACTTGTTTTTTTCACGTAGCATTACATTTCCAAGAACCACCAGTGTTCTGTGTAGCTGCAGTTCACTTACTCTCATTACTGCATAATATCCAAGTGTATAAACAACCAGAATCTATTTACCCATTTCATTGATGGGCTTTCGGGTGGTTTCCAGGTCTTGCTATAGATATTGCTGCTTTGACCATTCTTAACAAATGCCTGGGCCAGGACTCATTTAATTAATTTTTCTATGAAAAGGACAGTCTTATGGTTTAATGAAAATAATATGCACTCCTTGCATAGATAAATGCTGTTTTTATTTTGGAACACATACTGCATATTAAATGGGCTTATTTTTTTATTTGCTTTATTGGTGAATTTCCCCTGAGAAGTGACAATAATTTGTATATTTTCTTTTCTAAATGAATCAAGGCATGTAGTGTAAAAATTATGAGAAAATAAGCCTGCCCAGTTTTACATTAAAGGTTTTGTAAATATGTAACAAAATAAACAAATTAGAAAAATTCTAAATTTCATTAGAATGTGAAGTACTTTCTTCTCTACACTAGACATGAAATAAACTTTTGTCATCCAGAGCAACAAAACAAAACAAAAAAATATTCCACTGAAAGGGAAGATGGTCTCTGCCCCACTCTTGTTCATTTGCAGACTGGAGAAGACATTTTTATTTTCAACATTTTTCAACTTAAAAAAGATAGACCTTAAAAAACCTTTCGAAATAATTTATAGAGTTTTGCAAAGACTCAGAGCTTTAGAGCAGCGAACAGTCTGTAGTCTCTTTGCTTTTCTGACGGGGAAGGGAAAAAAAGAAAAAAAGCTCAGAGCAAGTAAATTACTTAACCAAGATCACAGAGGACTGCCAGGCCTAAAAATACCTCTTCTTTAAAATAGCTACATGAATCTATAGTTTCTCTTCTAAATTAGAAGCCACAGCTTCTTCTCATTATATATATGCATCGTGTAAACGGAATCTTTCGCGCATCTGAAACTTAGTGTCGGTAAAACAATAGAACGAGGTTTGATTTTTGAAAATTGCTCTTCTCCACCCTGTGGGTTGTGCTGACCCTGGAGAGGTTGTATTTAGTTCCCACAGCCTGGTTGCTGGCGTTGACAATATTGCCATTGTCTGACACCTGGGCTGCCACCGGCTCTGTTGGGAGACAGCACTGAGCTCAGAGGACCCTGCTGGAGTGTCAATAGAGCTAGCACAGGCATCTCCTCCCCAGCCTGTCCCCACCCCGCCTGCCCGGGGCTTCCCCTCCAAGGAAGCGGCAGCTTTGCAGCAGAGAATTTAATGAGGTCATTGGGATTAGCCTGGGTTCGTGGGCAGGGGGCTCCTGCATTTAGGGTTGGGTGTGAGGCCTTTAATGTTCTTGGAATCTCGCTGGTCCCCAGGCACACCCCTGCCGTGCCCCGTCCAGCCCTCTCCCTCTGCCCCATCCTGAAATAGCCCTGGTTCACACGGAAGAAATTTACTTCCCTAATCCCCACGAGCTGGCCAGCTCTGCATTTGCCACGGGGTGGGTTTTGACTTTCTTTCCCTGAAGGAGAATCTCTAAAAGCTTAAAATCCACTTTTAAAACCTAGTAGGAAAGCAACCAGACCTGAGTCGCAAGATGTAGATCGAGTCTCCAGCGCTGCCACTTGCTGGGCGACTGTGGGCTGGTTGCTGCGCTTCTCTGATCCTCTCCTTTTCATATACGTATTTCAGAGAGGAAGGGAGAGGGAGACACAGTTAGAAACATCAATGATGAGAGAGAATCATTGATCGGCTGCCTCCTGCACGCCCCACACTGGGATTGAGCCTCAACCCCGGCATGTGCCTTGACCGGGAATTGAACACTGACCTCCTGGTTCGTAGGTCGATGCTCAACCACTGAGCCACCCTCTCCTTTTCCATGTGAAATAGGTATGGTAACACCAATGCTCCTGGGTCTGCTGTAGAGATTGAATGAGCTAACGCTCCTGAATCTCACATGGACAACAGGTTTCACCTGTGAAATAAATTGAAGCACAAATAAATACTGGTGCATCCTCCATGTTTCCTTTTTTTAAAAAAATATATTTTATTGATTTTTTACAGAGAGGAAGGGAGAGAGATAGTCAGAAACATCGATGAGAGAGAAACATCGATCAGCTGCCTCCTGCACATCCCCCACTGGAGATGTGCCCGCAACCCAGGTACATGCCCTTGACCGGAATCGAACCTGGGACCTTTCAGTCCGCAGGCCGACGCTCTATCCACTGAGCCAAACCAGTTTTGGCCTCCCTGTTTCCTTATGTTTCAACATCAGAAAGCCAGGGGACACATTTGCAAGAAGCCAGAGCGATAAGGGATGCTAGATTTAGAGCATGTTGCACACCAGCTGCCCCCTTCCCCTGTGCTCCGGCCCCACCAGGCTTAGTCAAGAGGGGACACTGAAACTTCTTGTGTGACCATCTCTCTCCCCTGTGGGGCTCTGGGCTTCCATCAGGCAAGGATTCTGCCTGATTCTTCTTTAGGCCTCTAGCATCTAGCATATTTGGGGCATATTTTTGGCCTGTGGTAGCTGCTAACAACAGTATTGTTTTCAAACTTACCCAAGTGTTGAGAACTGACTCTGCCCAGTGTTTCTTTAGGGCTTGGCTTACTGTAGTCAATTTTCCTCTTGCTCAACCCTTCCCCACTCTCTCCACACAGTTGACTTTTTCGTCTCTAGGGACCACCCTACACCTGCGGTGCTCAGATGTTGCTGCTCCTCTCCCCCTCGTGTCCCCCCCCCCTTTTTTTGGTCTAAGAATTTATAATGTGGGGCTTGTTACACTTTCTTAATGGACTTTATTATCTGCTTCCGTGTTATAATCTTTACATTTAAGGCCTTATTTATCTATAGTAAACTGTCTGCTGTGTGTGTGTGTCTCTTTTAATTCCCTAAGTGGATATTGATTGGACTGCCCCAAGCAGCATAATGGTTCAAGTTCATCTACAAGACTCAAGTGTAGCCTATCTGGATGGCGGGTAGGAGTTAAATGGCAGCTGTTAAACAGTGCATAGCAACTCCTCACAACGGCTTAAACATGAAACGGGACTTGGAGTAACAGAATATGCTGGAATTTGATGAGGACACTGAGTGCTACAGGACATGGGATTTGAACTTGCAGTTGTAGACAATGACTACACCTCCTACGATCAGAGCCCTTGACCTTTAGACCCACGATGCCCAGAAGAAAGGCTGGTGGAATTACCAGCAAGGCCCCAGTGCAGCTCGCACACCCTCCCTGTTGCACAACATTCGCTCCTTTCTTCCTTAACTTTCCATGCAATAGAGACATAGAGCCCCCTTCATGAACCATGAAGTTGATGATCAGAATAACTGCAAGACCTTCAAAAACTTCCAGGGATGAAAAGTGCTAAGAAACCAAAAGAAGTAAGTCGCCTAACACATAACTGGCACTAAACATCTTTTCATGAAAGGATCTGACCTAAGCTAGTGGATATTGAGAAATGCCCTAAAAAGGTGTATAGCATCATTTAAGAGTGGTGCCCCTTTGAAAATAAAATTATTAATGAGCACACTAGCCTCTTTTTGTGCATAAGAAGTTGAACAGATCGCTGTGATTTCTTAGATTTCATACAACATCAGATTCCAAATAATTTATCAAATACAATGTCTACATTAAAACCTTAGTGATTAAATGCAACCCTTAAATGATGGAGTGATCCACACTAAATTTTCTGATTAAAGCACAGAAAAGCTAACAGCCCTTACTGTTTCAATTAGAATTGCTTCAATGAAAATTCATTCATAAAAATTTTATTGGGTATGTACTCCCCCAAGGTGTTGTGCTAAGACTGGAAATATGGTGGTGACCAAGCTGCCAAGTTCTGCCCTCAGAGTTGTGGGAGATGCAGATGAGTAAATATGAAGTCACCAGTACAGAATCATATGACAAATTCTGTGATGGGGGAAGGTGGGTGTGCTGAGGGACACCTGACCCTGACTGGGACTTGGGGTTGCATGTAGGGAAGGCATCCTCTAACCTGAGAGAACAGGATGAACAGGCAGGCTGAGTGGAATGTTCTAGCAGAGGCAGAAGGTTGCTAAAATGAGTTCCTTTCCCTGAATGCTATAATGAACATAATGGAACATTGGTTTTTGTGTGCGTTTTTGTTTTTGATGGTTGAAGGACTCATGACCTTCAGGTAATTGTTTTTTATCACCAGTCTTTATATAGTGTTGTAGGTGTAGTTGTGTGAAATTAGTAGAAGTTGTGTTTCAAAAGTAAACCTGCATCACTCAACCTAATACTTGTGTGGTAGAGAGGCAATGCAAAAACCATTCAGGTGAATTGTGTGTTTTTGAGTCATGACTTACTGTCACTTCATAAATCCATTCTGTGTTCTCCCCCCTTTCATCATTGTTGCTTTGGAGGTTCATGATATTATCTATGTCTCTTGGTGAAAGTAGGGTTTTATGTTTTACCAGGAATAGAGGCTCATTTGATATATGGAGTTTACTTCTCATTTTATAATGGGCCCCTAGAGTGACATGAGTAAGTTGTTTCATTTTTCTGGATTCTTTTTTTTTTTTTTTGCATAGAGATATGCTCATTGGTGAAGTATGTGGAGGTTCTTAAATATCAAGTAGGAAACAGGAAAGTATGAATATGATTATGTATCTACAAATATTTGCCTGTTCTAAGCAGATGCTCAGCAAGTGTTTGCTGAAATAAATTTGAGAGCGAAACCATTCACAGTAAAGTGGTAGAATCCTAGTTGCAACAGGTGAATTAAAAAAAAAATGTCATTGCTGTTTCCATTGGAATTTCAGAGCTTTTTGTGTGACTGTTTTTGATTCTGGTTCACTCATCATTGGTTGGCTAAGTTCATCAGAATCTGCATGGGAGGTCAGGAAGTATGTTGGTTCACTTTGCACAGAACACACTGCAGCCCCATTGGCAAAAGCTGAGCTTGATTCCAGTTCTAATACGTGGCTTAAGAAACCTCCAGAGAGCCAAGGGCCATGATAGGTTTTGTGAGAGAAGGTGCCTATGTAGCTAGGACTTTTCTTGTTCTTAAAAGCTGGGGATTCCTGTGTTTTGTTCCTTCGTAACACAGTGGCTCAGAGAAAGTCAGACTGGAGTACTTTACCTCCCTGACCTCCCATTTTGGGATTTCAGTTCCACTCTAAGGATATTTTCAGAAAGAGAAAAAACATAATCCGTTGTTCTAATAGCTATTCCAGGAACATCATGATGCTCCACGGGTCAGATCAGCTCATGTCCACCTGTAGGGTAGCCATGGGTATTACACTTGCGGCATCCAGGGTCTCAGCTGGGTAGGCTCTCCTGGAGTGTAAGTGTGGTTAGCTTATTATCCGGGTGACTGTTCTCCTGGGAAGACTGTCAGGTTGACCGTGAGGGGCAAAGGACAAGTGGTTCTTAGAACCAAGGGAACAAGTTCAACTGCAAGCCAGCTGTTGACTCTCTCACACCTTGAGAGCTGGTTTTTTATTAGAACCATAGACTGGAAGAGCGTCTTCGTTTGGCAGAAGAGAAATAGATGTTTGTCAGCTTAGAAAACATTCATTGAGCGCTCACTCTTTGCCATGTTGAGGGAGCAGCTACAAAGATGAATTATCAAAGGGCTTACTGAGTAGTAAAAGGATACAAACATAAGTCCATTTACATACTCCAAGGAGAGCTCTGTGGAAGGTAGGCATGACCTACAGTGAACACAAAAGACAGGATTTAGCCCAGTCTGTGTAGGAGGAAGCAGGGAAAGGTTGGAGAAGATTTTCTGTTGAGAAAAGCTGAGCTGAACCTTAAAGTATGAATAAGAATTAGCCTTGGGAATGGGACTCATGGAGGTGAGGCTGGTGGCAGGTGGGGGAAAGGGGGGAAATATGACCAAAGATAAAGTGGCTCGAAACAGCATGGTATGTGTCTGGGAACTCTGGGCAGGTCCATGTTAATAGAAAGTGAAGCATAAAGAGAAAGTGTTGAGAGTGAGGTTGGAAAGAGAGGGGCCCATGCTGTGGAGATTTTATTTTGTAAACTCTGGAGAATCACCGCATGCCTTTAAACACAGGAATAACACTTGGATTTGGGTTGGGGGAGAATCATTTTGAAAGATGACTTTGACCAGGACAAGGCTGAAGGCAGGAGAACCAATAGGAGGCTCTTGTCCTCATCCAGACAAAAGCTGATGAACGAGGGTAGTGGTGAGAGGATGGCACTTTAGGGAATCCCAGCATCTAATGGGCAGGAGAAAATTAGGACCCTAAGCAAAGACCCAGTCAGAGAGAGGAAAGAATGTCAAGAAGAGAATTTCAAAAGGAATAAGAGATCAGCAGGGCTATGTGTAGCTGAGGGGTGCAGTTGACTGAAGACTGACAAGTGTTCAGATTGTGTTCTGGGGGCCAGCAGCTCCAGCAGCATCGGGGAATTGGTAAGGAAAGAAACTCATGCCCCACCTGAGAGAGATGGCCGGGCTGTGGAAATGCTTGTTGATGACCAGGACATATTTGCATTGGGGTGGTTGGGACAGAATCCATCTTGCAGCCAATTTGGGAGGAAATGAGAAAGTGGAGATAATATAGTCTAGGCCAGTGGTCGGCAAACTGCGGCTCGGCAAACCACGGCTCGCGAGCCACATGCGGCTCTTTGGCCCCTTGAGTGTGGCTCTTCCACAAAATACTGGCTCTTCCACAAAATACCGACTTCTGCGCATGGGCCACGAGGTTTCAATCGCACTGTACGTGCGCGCCCGCACGTGGTATTTTGTGGAAGAGCCACGCTCAAGGGGCCAAAGAGCTGCATGTGGCTCGCGAGCCGTGGTTTGCCGACCACAGGTCTAGGCAGAGACTTGGCTAGGATAGTAATGAGATAAATTGTTAGAGACGGATACAAGTCAGAAAACTTGACTTTGAGCTTTCAGAGACTTCAGCACCTGCGTTTTGGCTTAAAGGAAAGTAGAAAGCTTGAGGTTTATGATCAGGAAGGTGGATAAAGAAAAAAGGAAGATGTTGAAGACATCAGTAGCCTTTTATAGAGGTGTATGAGCAAATGTGAGTTATTGTCGTGTGGGGTGAAGTGAAATCATCGCTGCCCTGGCATTGTGAGGCAGGGCTTGTAGTCTGGCTGTTTTTCAAGGTTTCTTTGAGAGGCATCGCTGTGTATTCATAATAACGTGCAGATTTTTGCAGCGTTTTAAGGCACAGACCTGGTTTGAATTCTCAGTCCCTCGTCAGTAAGTGTGTAAATTTGGACAAATTACTAGTATTTAGGTACTCTGAGCATTTGTTACTTGTTTCCTAATCTTCAGAAATGGCATAATAATACCCACTACACAGGATTGTAAATGAGAGAATGTATCTATGTAAACAACTGCATGGCTCCACTTATATGTGTTTTTGTTTTCAATAAATACCTGTACTCTTTTCAATCTGAGTTTGGGAGTCTGCAGGTGCAGAGGGCAGACAGTATGCATTGATCTATGCCATTTAAAAAGAAAAAAAAATATTGTTACTGATTTCAGAGAGGAAGGGAGAGGGAGAGAGATAGAAACATCAGTGATGAGTATCATCAATTGGCTGCCTCTTGCATGCCCCACACTGGGAATTGAGCCTGCAACCTGGGTATGTGCCCCAACTGGGAATCGAACTGTGACCTCCTGACTCATAGGTCAACACTCAACCACTGAGCCACCACGGCAGGCCCTGCTGTAGTTTTGCTGTGGAATTGTGGGTGCCTGGATGTGAAAGCAGTCGATTGGCCCCCACTCTCTTTCTTGCTGAGATAGTTCTTGATGGCTTCCGCTGCCCCTGGATTTCGGATGAAATGGTAACTTGTACTTTGCCGAAGGCACAGAAAGGTCAGTAGAGGAAGGATAGCGCCAGAGCAGAGGTTAGGGTGCTGAACCAGGAACCCACGCTAAGCAATGATTTGATCCAAACTTCTATGCGAGATAATCTACTACCCATTTCACCTTGAAATTCCCAAAAGGAGAACCGTTGAGACCCAGAGCTTCACAGGCTGCCGTTTTTGTTATGGTTTTGACTGCTATTGCCACATCCTTAAGTAAACCCCAGTCCGACTGGAGAGGGCACGTGGGTGGCTGGAGGAGGAGGTGGTGAACAATGCCCCATTCACAGGTGACAAGGGCAGGCCTATCTCGTGTGCCCATCAAAACGGTGCTGGGGATAGATGTCACTTTTCTATCTTGCTTCGGGTGATTAGAACCAATTAAGAGGGTGACACACAGCATAGATGGGGAAAGAAAGCACAGAGGGCGGCCACGTCTTCCCCCTCGTCCCAAGAGAGAAAGCGAGGGTTTGCCACCTGCTTCCCAAGTTCACGTAGAAACTGCTGGATGAAAGCTCGTTTGTCAGTTGACCTTCTTTCTGGACTCTCCTCCCACCTTGGTTCATAAAACAACAGTGATAGCCGCTCTGCCTTGTCTCGGGGGGCCTGGTGGGAGATGCTTTTCTCTTTGCAGAGCCTCGGTCCCGGGACAACACAAAGCCTGTCCATTTGGTGTGAGCCGTGAAAGGAGGGTTCCAACAGGTGCCATTGTGAGCGTGCCGCGGAGGAGCCAGGCCGAGGGCAGCAGGCTCGTTTTGATCTGGGCTCAGATGGGAGGCTTTAGCGGAATACCCTCTCGGGCTGGGCACGGGGGGCGCTTTGATCCTTCCTTTGCCTAAAAGGCAGAACCCTCTTCTCTGTTTCCTCCAAGGACAAAAATAAACAGAGAAGCCGAGTTTGTGAACAGCTGCGTAAACAATGCCATTGGGAAGTATGCAAAAAAAAAAAAAGAGAGAGAGAGAGAGAGAGAGGGTTATATATACATTCCTACACATACCCTCCTGATCCGCGTTGTGCATCCGCATTGCGACCCTCGCTTGATCTGGGAGAGGTTTCCATCGATGGGGTGAAACACAGACCCTTCATGCCGAGGGGCTTAAGGCCTCCGATCATTGGGGCAGGAGCGTTTCTTTCCCCTGGACGTGGAGCAGTTCTGAGATGCTCCAGCTATAGTGGAGTAAGAGCCCCCTTCATGCACCAAGAGCAGGACCCTCACACTCCCGAGGGAGCACAACTGGAGGTGCTGGGTTCGCACTTAGG
Source organism: Myotis daubentonii (assembly GCF_963259705.1). Taxonomy (NCBI): domain Eukaryota; kingdom Metazoa; phylum Chordata; class Mammalia; order Chiroptera; family Vespertilionidae; genus Myotis; species Myotis daubentonii. Next base: position 18,527,174 of record NC_081858.1, read on the forward strand.
CGATAGAATCTGTCAGCCTGAAACCAAACTCATCTTTTTTGTGCCCCTCTCTCTGCAGGAGGACTTTCTTTTCACACCTGTGCTGTATGTAATGAGATCGCCGTTTGCCTGCTCACAGGCATGCAGCTCTAGAGTAGCTTGATTTGTCTCCTTACGTCCCCCACCTCCGATCAGTCTCCATAAATTGTGTAGTTTCTCTTTTTCGTCTGTCTCTTCAGTGACACCCTTGGTTCAGGCCGTTGTTACCAGGACTAACGTAACAGTTTCCTACGTGGTCAGATAGCTACATTTAAAGCGGATCAATAAAAACTGTTTGGGTAATACATATGATAGGACGGAAAGCTCAGACATACCCTTTAGGCTCTTGGGAGAACGTAGAAGAAATAATGACTTTCAAAAGACTGTAAAGGTTAAAAGTATAGAAAACTCCTTTTCACATCTCAGTCTGCTCCCTCATTATCTCCCATGGCTTCTCCTCCCTAACCTGACTTACATGTTTTTGCCTTCATACCTCTGTCATGAGGTTCCTTCTGCCTAGCATGCTTGCATTTCTTTCTTCTGCCTCAAAATCATCTGTTATTCAGGGTGCATCTCATTGCCGTCTCCTTCCCTCCATACCCCAGGTAGAAGTTTCCATCTCTCTACTGAATTTTTAGAGCCCTTATATTTGTTATTCCACATTTCATTGACTGCCTGGGTCTATTGGTACCTGTGTATATTACTTATCTGTCTCTTTACTAGATTATGAATTTGGGAGAAACGTGTTTTGTTGTTTTTTTAATTTGTTACAAAGGCCAGCAGAGTGCCTCACATATGCTAACTCCTAAATGAATACTTTAAAAAAGAAATGGATGCTATAAAAACCATGATAATCACACATTCATCTAATATCCCTGGTGCCCATTATTTTTTTCCAGCTTTACTGAGGTAGCGTTGACAAATAAAACTCTAAGATACTTAAAGTGGACAATGTGATGATCTCATATGTGTATACATTGTGAAAGGCTTTTCCCCATCGAGTTAATGAACACATCCATCACCTCACGTATTTACCTTTTTGTGTGTGTTTGAGAACATTTCAGTGCTAGCCTCTGACCGAATTTCAATTACACAGTACGGTGCTACTAATGTCACCATGTTTTCCATGAGCTCATCTTACAGCTGAAAGTTACTAACCTTTGAACAACCCCTCCCTGTTCCCCCCACTCCCAGCCCTGGCAGCCATTTTTCTTCTCTCTGTTTCTGAGTTCCACTTTTTTTTTTTCATTCTAGATTCCACATATAAATGATACCATGCAGTATTTGTCTTTCTCTGTTTTTGTACCCATTATTTTAAACAGTCATTTATGGAGCTCTTCATTAAGAAAAAAAAAATATCACAAAACATTCATTTAATTCTCACAGTAATCCTATGGCATAATTATTACTTTTGTCCTCATTTCACAGTTTAGAAAACTGGAGTTCAAAGAGATTAAATCATTCCTCCAGGACTGCCCAATGTGTTAATGGCAGAGTCTGAACTGAAATTCAGATCTGACTCCAAAACTCACGTTTCTATTCCTGGTTGTATTGACCCTCAGGGTCCTACCTGGGGATCCAGGTGAGTAAAGCCCAATCCCTGCTTCCCTGGAGCTTTCAGGCTAGTGTGTGTGTGTGTTGGGGGGGCTGCTGGGGAAGCAACAGTTGCCCTGCAGGGAGGTGTCACTCTGGGGACATAGGAGAGGGGACACGGGAAGGCACCATGCCTGTGAGGGGACTGTGAACAGAGTGGACACACGGCTTCCTCTGGGCTGGGTTCGCCAGCTTTCATGGAGATTGAATCCACAATTGCTCCTTCTTAAGGTCTTAGTTCAAGTGAGCCTGCATTTCATGGTCAACAAATGCATTTACCCTAAGTGTTTGGATGTTTATGGCTTCTGAGGTAATAGGTAGCCTGTAAAATGCATAAAATAGATGATGATGATGATGATGATGATGATGATGATGATGATGATGAAAGAGAGAGGTGACTGACTTTATGAGTCAAAGTTTAATTGATAAATTAGGCACAGTAAGAAATCAACAACAACAATAAAATGGGACAATTATAACAATACACTGTTGACCCTCGCACAACACGGGTTCGAACTGGGTGGGCCCACTTATAAACAGATTTTTTTCAAAAAATATACAGTCGTCCCTCCTCATGTCCCCGGATTTCACATCTATGGATTCTACCAACCGTGGACCTAAACAGTATTTTTGGTCCACGGTGGGGCGTCCAAGGATGCAGAGGGCTGACTGTGCACATTGCACTACACCGTTTTATATAATGGACTCCAGCATCATTGGATTTTGGTAGCTACCAGGGTTCTGGGACCAGTTCCCCATGGGTACCAAGGGATGACTGAGTTTAGGGAGAGTCAAAAGTTATATGTGGATTTTCGACTGTGTGGGGTTGGCTCATTTATACCTTTATTTAACACCATAATTTTCATTTATTTTATTTAATATTAAATCTTTTATTTATTTATTTTTTTACTTTAAAAAATAGATGATTCCCCCTCTTTGCCCCGTGATAAACCTTATGAGCAAGAGTGATTTCGGTACTTGGTAATTTTCTCAGTTCACTCCTGGTGATAGGCCCCCTTGCTAGCTCTTAATCGATGGTTAATGGTTTTAAACAACAACAATGACAAGTTTTAAGTGTGCTAGCATTGCCTAACCAGGCTGACTCGGATGCTCTCTGTGACTTCAGTGTGTGGGCTGGCCATTTGTTCTCCTCACAGCCCTCTTCCCCTTTTAGGCAACAAAGCACCGAGAGAAGCCTTTCACCTTATTTGTTTATTTATTTATTTGTAGCAAACCCTGCAGGAAGTCCTGGGAAAGGCTCTCTCAGAACTATTCCCGGCAGCCAGCTTGGCTTCCTCCAGCTGTCCAGCAATTTCAGATAACAATATCGGTTGCTCTGCTGAGCCCATTGAATACAATTTCTGCAGTCTTCCTTTCCTCAAGAAGGATCAGATGCTTGCAATCCATTTCCCAGATCACAGAGCACTGGGTGCAGAATGGTTTAGCTCCTATGAAAGCTACACCTTTCAGAGTTGTAAGGATGAACAACACATCCTTTGTTGCACTTGGCATGCTTAGACAAGGCATGTATCAAGGCTGGTTTCATAAACTCTTCCCTTACCCCAACTATCCTTTGGACCCCTCCTCCTGAAAAAAAGATGCCAACGTGCCATTTTAGTCCTGTCTGAAACCATGGGTGACCCTAGATGTTTTTGAAGTGAATGGGTGGTTTAAGTCCCACTAACTTCCTTAAATCTTCCCATGATACTATTTCTCGAGACTACTTATTATGGGGTCTGACATTACCTGGACTTTCAGCTCTCATCTTGGGCTTCTCAGAGTCCATGCCCAGAAAGACCCATCTAGTTTCAGACATGTGGGCTTTGGTAGAACCTCCAGCCCACCCCCCTTTTTTTTTAATCTTTGTCTTGTATAGGTGGGGTTGGTTGCATTAGATGAGCTGGCTGTTCTCCATGTAGGCACTCGAAATGAAGGCCTTCACCTGGAGAGTATTATGCTAAGCGAAATAAGCCAGTCAGAGAAAGAGAAGTATCACACGATCTCACTCATATGTGGAATCTAATCAACCAAATAAACTGATGAACAAAAATAGACCCTGAGACATAGAAGCATGAACAGACTGTTGAACCTCAGAGGGAAGGCAGGGGAGGGTGGGTGGAAAGAGATCAACCAATGAACTTGTATGCATATGGGCATAACCCCGTGGACAGAGACAATGGAGTGGTGAGGGTCTGGTTAGGGGCAGGGGATGGGAGCGGGCTGGAAGAGGTTAATGGGGGGAAGGGGGGTAACAAGGGACCTATGTAATACTTTCCACAATAAAGATTTTTTAAAAAATGAAGGCCTTCCATTTGGTCTGCAGGTGAGTTCAGGGCCAGGGGTTGGTAATGAGGATGAGGCCAAATGTGCTTTTAAAATCTTAACACTGTGGTTCTGTGGGTTCTGCCACTTCATCTCTGTGTTTGAGGATCATGCCGGTGGTGTCTGCACCCTGGTTTGTTTACCCAGTCTTCACAGATGGGTGCCACTCAGTGGGTGTTGTGGAGAGAGCAGGGTGTGGTTAGGGGTGGAGGTGGGAATGTCGGTTAAGAAAGACGAGCAGATGTTAGTGTGTGAAGTCGGAGGAATGGTGCTGGGGATGGAGAAGTTTGGTGGGCAGTCTCCTACAGAAACTTTTTCAGAAAGCATCTGGGAAAAATGAGTTGGCTGTATTTCTGATCGCTTATCTTGGTCTATAATGCCCAAAGAATTTTGATACTAAGAATTGTATAGATCCTTGGTAGTTTAGAACTCTCCCGCCTTCTGCCAATCCTTTGCTGAGTTGATGGGGTCGTAATGTGGACACAGCCAGATTAGAGAGGGACACTGTGATGCCCTGACTCATTCTCAGCTCCATTCCCCAGGACGGGGAAGGTGCTGCTCCCGGGACAACCTCATCCTGTCCTCTCACACATATGGTGAGAAGAAAGGCAGGATCTGGCCTGAAAGGACCTCAGGGGACAGCGGAATGGAGAGCCCGTGGGGTTGGACCACGAGACGAGAGTCCTGGCCAGATTGGAGGAGGCCGTGCCTACAGGGCAAAGGGCCTGTGTAAGCTCTTCTGTTTTGGGACCTAAACGTTCCTCTTGTCAAAAATCTTCTTTCCCTGCGCTGGATGTGAAGAGCAGAGATGAATATACATTGCAGTTGTTGGAGGGATGCGGGCCTATGGCAGAATCACATTGAGCCTCTGCTGGTAGTTACACTTGGGGTGGGAATTGGGTTCTGTCATGTTGCCGGAAGAAGGGAGATGCTTGGGAAGGACTGTGCTGGTCCAGAGGTCCCCTGTCAGATAACAGCACCTACGTTTTTATAGCCCTTTCAGTTTATGATAGTACATATGAAGAGAGTCATGTCGATTCGTCCACTGACATTTTCATAATCTTCCATTTTCTAATTAAAATTCAAAACCTTGTTCTGATACCCACCTCATTCAATAGGCAACAGATCTTAAAATCTAAAAATATGGGCTTATTTCAAAAAACATGTGCTTTGAAGTAGGCTAGGTCACATTCTACACTGCAATTTGTTGACCTTATTTTTTTTTCCCGATGATAGAACGACAGTTTTTGAGCCTATAACTCTGAGCTCAGAATTTCCTGAGAAGGAGGATTCGTTTTTGCAATTACTGTACTTTCCTACAGCACTTGCTAACTTGCTACCAGCTGGGAAATAAATTTGGCTCATTAAGGGCAACCCAGAGCAATACATACTGGTATATATCCCTGGGAATAATGGATAAAAATGCCTCTCTACTTTTCACATGGTCAATGAGGAAATAGCTCATGGAAAATGAGCGACACCTGGGCACCTGGCTACCAAAGTCAGTTTTGGCCCATGTGTGTGGCTTGGCTCAGTTCTTTGGTCTTGGTAAGAGAGTCATTATTTCTGTGTTAGATGGGTTTCTGAATGTCGTATGTTGTTTCAACCCAAGCCGTTCCCCAGGAAACACAACTGTTCGTTCTCTTTTCTTGCCTGGACCGGAGCTATAAGGCCATCATTCTTCCAGGAAGGGCAGAGCCTCTCCAAATGGTCCCCACTTCATCTTTCAGAAATCTGTGCCCTTCATTGGTTTTTCTCTATGTGGGAATAGGCGTACATTTTTTGGTGTTTATATTTCTATAGATTGACATTTTCTACAGGGAAACACCTATAGGAAAAAAATTGATGTGATTAATGAAGCAACATATGTCCTTTACTTGCCTTTTTCTTTTGGGAATTGGGTGCTGTGTCATGAATATTATGGGGACCTTGAGATCAGTATTCACTCTTCTTATGCAACATGAGCCAATACCAGTGCATAACTCACCCGCACACCCTGGAAGAAGCAGGAGGTTCTAAGGAGGTATGAAGGCCCCTCAAGTCTGGGAACGCTGGGATGTGGGGAAAGAAAGTCCCTGGCAATTGTGCCTTAACATTTTGGAAGGCAGGGTGATCTGATTAAAAGAGCATGGCTGTTACTCAGATTTTCTTGTTCAGATCCTAGATACATGCCCTAGTCATCGGATCTTTTTGTGAGGAGCAGAAGAGGGGTGTGTGTGTGTGTGTGTGTGTGTGTGTGCGCGCGCGCGCGCGCGCAAAATCTAGCCATGGTTGTGCTTAAAGGTTTCCTTCCTTCGTCCCCTCCATCTGTCCAATGCCTTGAGATCATGGGTGGAATTTAAGAGACATGAGATGGATTGAGTGGTTTGTTGAGCAACTCTTCCTTTGGAGAGATTGCCACTTCCTAAGGCCCTTACTACAAGGTGAGGCGTTGTGTGGTGGTTGTTGTTGTTTAAGCTGCATAATCTTTGAGGACAAACTTTTATCAGAAAATAGGGGGAGACCAGGCAGAGGAGATTTAAGCATAGAAACCACATGACTGCAAGATACTGCGTGCGACATGCTGACGAAAATGCCTGTACTATGCCGGTCACCCCAGCGAAGGGAAAGGTTTGATCGTTGACTGTATTTTGGGGGCTGGGCCAGACACTGGTTTGTTGGAGGGTGCTCCTGCTTGATGGCTTGCCTTCCTGTTCCAGCAGAGAGCCCTCCCCACCCAGTGGAACCAGCTTCAGCATCAGAAGTGCTGTGGGTCGTCCTCAGTAAAGTCTTCTTTGTTTTCTCTGCTCCTGTGATTTTCGCTTTGCTTAAAAACGGGGGGATGGGAGCATGAGTTTGTGTGTGGGGGGGGAGGTTGGGGGTTAATGGGGGGGATGAGGACACATTTGTAATACCTTAACTAATAATAAAAAAATAAAAAATAAAAAAAATGTATTTGTCTACGTGTAGTACTTGGCAAATTTGTATACTTCTACCTGTTCCTTTCTATTCTTTATTTGTTTCTGATTGGAATCTCGGCTAATTTCATCCTTCCAATCTCAGTTTATTTTTACTTTTTTAAAATCTCAGTTTAAGTGACACTCTCTCAGGGGGCTCCTGACCACCTACACTTGGTTAAGTCCTTTTTCTTAACTGTCTGCCATCCTGGCCAGAGCATCAGCCGGGCAAGGACCTGACCTGTTTTATCCCCGGTTCTTGGCAAACAATCTACACTAGATAGTCCATAATTTGTTCAATTGAATTGAATTTTTATTCTCTTTTATCCCATTTTGTTTCTAATTCTTTGCAATGAAAGGCAAGCCATGAGAGTGTATTTAAGCCGGATTAGAACGTGTAGGGAGAAGGAAATTAAATTGGATTTAGAAAATTACATGTTGGCATCCGTGTTCTGAGTTTGGCAAATGATTCCCCATTAGGTGTTCAAGGGCTTGCCTGTGCACCCACAGGGCTACTAGCAGGAGGCAGTAAATCTCCTGTGGTTTTTCCTCTGGAAACTTTGCCCAGTGCCCTGACCTTATGCACATTTTCCCAGCCTGCCCGTGGAGAGTCCTATACCAGGAAGGCAGGTCTGAAAATGCCAGAGAAGGGGGAGTTTCCAAAGTGATATCAAAGATTTGCCAGCAAGTGACCGTGTTGAACGTTTACCATTCTTGACATTCTTTTGGGCCATTTTCACTGCTCCTGTGCTCTTTGGCTTTTGCTACGAGGCCTGTCTTGTTGATAAGTTCTGTTTCCTTTGCCAGCCCCGTTGGTGAAGATATACCCTAAGGCCCAGTCCTTCATCCTCCGTTGTTCTTAAGTCTTTCTCTGGAGATGAATTATACTATGACCCCTTCATCTCTGGTTCTGTGAAATCTACATCCCCATCTCAGAGCCCGTCTGCTGGGGCACCAGTTTGTGACTCTCCCTGCCTGGGAGGTGTCATTCCTGGGATGTCTGATTGTCATTTCAAACTAAATATGTCTCCAGAAGCCTTATCTTTTCTCCCAAAACATTCTCCGAGGTGCTCTGATTCCAGCAGTTCCCACTAGAGTCTGTGAATCTTCCTACACCTTCTATACGCCTGCCCTCCTTGCCTGCCCCAACCTAATGGTCTTCCGGAGGTTGGTTCTTCCTTGTTGTGCCTCTGAAATCCATTCTTTTCTTTCCCCTTAGGACCCAGCTCCTCCTCTTTTCACAACTGTACTCTCTAGAGCAGCGGCCAAGAGAATGTTTAAAACATGCAATACCTGACTGTTTCGTCAGGGGCACTGACCTCTTTTCCCTTAGCTTGTCTAATAAAACAATAACAGCCAACATACTTTTCTGGTGTGAATGAATCAAAAGTATACTTACGTTTGGTCAGATCAGCAATACAGAGTTTTAGTGATTAGTTGGTGTGCCATGAGATGAAAAAGGTTGGAAATCGCTGCTTTGGAGCACAGCTACTCTGGAATCTTAGGCTTTGTATGCCACTCAGCTTTGGCCACAGGCTTCTGTGTTTTTTTATGTTTACCTTTTTTTTTTCATGTCTCATTTCCCCAATTTGATAATTAGCTCCTTGTGGACAGAGATGAGGGACTGTTTCTCTTCCTGTCTCTAGCACTTAGCACAGAGCTCAGGAGCTACCTGGTAGGGAGCGTTCGCTGCTGATGGTGACTTAAGAACAACAGAGGATGAAGGACTGGGCTTAGGGTATATCTTCACCAATGGGGCTGGCAAAGGAAACAGAACTTATCAACAAGACAGGCCTTGTAGCAAAAGCCAAAGAGCACAGGAGCAGTGAAAATGGCCCAAAAGAATGTCAAGAATGGTTGGGGATCGAACCCTCAACCTGGGCATGTGCCCTGACCAGGAATCGAACCGTTGCCCTCCTAGTTCATCGGTTGACTCTCAACCACGGAGCCATGCCAACTTGGGCACTCTTTGATGTTTGTCCTGAAGAAGTTGGAAATCTAGGGAACAGTGGTAAACAAATGAACTCCTACTACCAGATTCGAATTAAGTAAAGGTGAGTGAGGACACCGCAGAAGGCTGTGGGTGCATGAAGGTGGGAGTGATTAATTCAGGCCTGAGCTAAACAGCAGCTGCCCTGGCTGCTTTTCATCAGTGAGTGATTACGAGGAATCTGAGAGCAGGTGTGGGTGTGTGAAGACAGCAGGACGGGCAGGAGGAGGAAGACAATGCCACTTTCAGTGTGCTCTTGGCTGGGGGAGCTGTGGAGTGGGGCGGGTGGATGATGACCACATCGGGGTGGTATGGCACTTCTGGCAGACGGGAGGGTCCCCAGACCTATCTGCCAGGCTGGCTTACTTGGTTTCACTCAGCTCCCTGAGTAGCCTGGTGCTTTTGTGGGCGGCGGCAGTTTTGATGACATCACGGGTTGAACGTGAGAAGACGGAGCTTGTCCCTTTGCAAAGACTCTGAAAAGATCCCGTGATGATGCAGTGGTCCTCCCAGGCTTGCTCTGATGTCCTCTGCTTATTTTGCAAACTCGTTCCACTTTCCCAGGTCCCCCCAATGTTACCTCCCCGCTGCATCTCTTTATCTTTCAACCTCGGTGAACCCTTCTTAAGACTTTTATTTAACTAGATGCTCATTCCAGAGTCTACATTATGGCAGTCTCGTGGACTTTGGAATAACTTTATTCCATATGTTTCTAAGTCATTTATACTTAATTCATCAAATGTCGTCCCCTCCCCCCCCACCCCTTTGATGAGGTAGTTAATGGCTAAGGCATTTTTGTAAGCCTTTGAGTTGGCCTCTTAAAGCATTTTCCTCTTTTCTTGAGTCATAAGCCATAACCTGTAAAGACAGCTTCTATTTCATTAACTCTTGCTGGGCTAGAGACTGAAGTGAATGTCAGAGTTCATAGCCCACTCAGAGCCTCTTTATAGTTCCTTTCCTCTTCTGTCCCTTCTTTCCACCCTTACAGATTACCCACACAGACCAACAATGACTGGTTGCCTCCGTGTCCGGTTGCCACTTACCCACAGCCCGGCCTTTCTCTAGTCTACTTTCAGCATAAGACAGGGCAAATGAATGTTAACCCCCCCCTCCCCGCACCCCATATCTGTTTTCCTTGTAATTTAAGAAACTTGACTTGGGTCCGTCTTGTGTCCCACCAACTTCATCCTTTTTTGCCGATGCCTAACCTGGGGAAGGGTTCTGCTTCGGGACTCGTGGGCTGCTCTGTGAATTTTTGAGGCCGGGCTGCAAAACCAGAGCAGTTCTTACTGGAGCCCTGATAGTTCTAGGGCAGTGGTTCTCAACCTTCTGGCCCTTTAAATACAGTTCCTCATGTTGTGACCCAGCCATAAAATTATTTTCGTTGCTACTTCATAACTGTCATGTTGCTACTGTTATGAATCGTCATGTAAATATCTGATATGCAGGATGGTCTTAGGCGACCCCTGTGAAAGGGCCGTTCGACCACCAAAGGGGTCGCGACCCACAGGTTGAGAACCATTGTTCTAGGGGGGACCTCTGGCCAGGTTGGCCCTCTCGCTGATTCCCCTTGGCTCTCCTGTCACTGTCAGTCTCAGGACATCGCTGTAGGGGCATTTGAAGTCCTCTCTTTGGCAAAGAAAAGCTGGCAGATTCTGGTGTTTCTGGATCCTGCTTGGCACACGAATGCGCAGCAGGTAAGAAGATCACATGCATAGTTCAGAGGTAGGTCTGCTTTCTGTTTTTAAATATATATATTTTTTATTGATTTCAGAGAGGAAGAGATAGAGAGAAACATCAATGATGAGAGAGAATCAGTGATCAGCTGCCTCCTGCCCACCTCCTACTGGGGATGGAGTCCACAATCCAGGCACGTGCCCCGACCGGGAATCTAACCGTGACCTCCTGATTCATAAGTCAATACGCAACCACTGAGCCACACCGGCCGGCGGTGAGCCTGCTTTCTTGATAAGACAGTTGATCCACTTTCATTTGACACACGCACAGAGTGCCAGGCAACAAAAGTGAGAGGAGGAAAGGAAAGGGAACGAAGAGCAATTACATGCCCAACGGGCACTTGACGTACGTTGACGCATTTAATCCTTGCAATTACCTGCAATTATTAGCCCTGCTTTTAGAAGAAGGAATTGAAACTAAGAAAGTTTTAGAAGCCTGCTTACGGTCACCCCACAAGTCATTGGGAGAGGCCCTATTCTTTCCACGACTCAAAATTCCCAGCCAGTTTGCAGGGGTGGGAGCCCCTGGGAATACTGGGGTGCGGTGGTTCTATGACTTTTCCCAGGAAGCAGCCAGAGCTACCCAGTTGTTCCTCCGAGTCCCCCTTCAGGTCGGCTGACTCGGTCCACACCCGTGTCTTTGTGCTCTTGTCTGTCCGCCTGAGGCCGTCTGCGGACATATGCATCACGCGTTCCTGCCCCATAAATCAGACAGGCAGGCAGCTCGGAGAGGCTTCTGCCCTCGGACCTGTGGCCCTCCCTGTGCCAAGCGGACATGTGGGTGTGGAGAGCCCACTGGGGACTGGTATGGTGGAGGGATGGAGGAGAAGTGCAGGCGGGATGTATAGGAGCAACAGCAACTCGGGATTCTCGCCAACGTTGAGGCGCAGCTGTGGCAGGAGTGGACGAGGCCCCTGCGGTGAGGCGCTTGGTGAGGAGACGTGCCTGTGCATGGCCTGAGCGAGTTCCCATCCATGAGCTCACCGCTTCAGAATCGGTGCAATGGAAAACGCACTGTTTAGCCTACCCGAGGTCCTACGTGTGTCCCGCCTGGGGCTCGAACCGTCAACCTTTCGGTGCATGGGGTGACCCCCAACCAACCGAGCCGCACAACCAGCTAGGGCCCCAACTCCATTTCTTTGTGAGCTGAACTGTATCTTAACATTTTAAGTCACTGGACTAGTCATCATATGGTTTGGGGATTATTGGCTCTGCATTAAAAAAACAACAACAACAAAGTGATATTTATATTTTACAAAATAAACACCTTGTAATGATGTGTGTCAATAGATCAGCATACATACTACTATATTCGGAACAGACGTATGTTTGTCCATACCTAGGAACAATGATGAAGTCTGTCTCTATGATTCAGGGTTGAATGCTGTGAGGGGAGACTTCTTTACATGTTTCTGAGTTGTTTTAAGTCCCTGGGCATCAGCCTACCACTAATGTATTCCGGTTTTTCTGATCCAAAACAGACTCTCAAAGCGGCCAAACATTTGGCAGGGAACTATTTCTAGGTACAGGATACACACGGTTATGCGAGAGCCATCCTACAGCAAAACACTGGTGAGGGGCCTTGGTGGGAGAAAAAAAACAACCCAAAACGATTAGGGAATGCATTCATTGCGGTCACGTTTGCACGCCTTTTGTCAGCCCGAAAGATGTTTGCTTAAACAGTGTCTTCGGTTTAGCACAGTCATTACTCCCGCTCAGGGGCCGATCCTGTGCTTGAATTTCACAAGCGTATGCGCAGGGTCCGAGGGCGGCAGGCAGCTGTCTCCAGCCAACACGGTCACATAGTGCGAATTCTCGGGAAAAGGGAAAGACAAACTTTGTACATAGTGTTACACATGATCTGCCCCCCCAGAAACCAAAGGACCCCCGCATGCACGCGCTCATGGATACATTTTCTCCTATTTTTAAAACCTGAATTGGGTTGTGTAGCCAACATATCAATACGTGGCTGGACTATCTCACAGCGCTTTTGTGCGAATAGCAAGTGGGGGTGTGCACGTGCTTTGTGGAATTAAAGCTCCGGGCCAGTGCTGTTTGGTTGGAAATCAGGCCGTGTATGAAAACGGGAAAAGACAGCGAGCAGCTGGCTAGAGTCTATTTTGTCTCACTTTTCTGCGCCCCGTTGGTTTGCCTGTAGGGAGACTCAGTGCGTGGCAGACACACATGTCCACCCTGACTCCTGTTCCAGCCTTGTTGGTTCCTCTGAACCTGGAGACGGGCCCCACACACCCCGTACACACACAGCGCCTCGCCGCAGTTAGACTTATGGACAGCGGTGAGCGGTGGTCCTCCTGACACCCCCACGTGGCCTTGTGTGTGTGGCCCCCGGCATCAGAAGGTGCTCTAGCTAGCTGGTGGGAGACAGTGTGGCTTTGTCACAATTTGCATCAGATCGTTGGGTCAGGAGTCTTGAAACTAGACTTCAGTGAAGGCTGTTGCCTTAAATCACTGTCATTTATCAGAAGTTTTTGGTTTTTTTCTTCTTTTTTTAAAATGAAGGTTTTCATTAAGTTTAAGCATAAGCTTTATGGCCCAAGCTATCTATAATAATGAAAGCATAATATGCTAATTAGACCAGACAGCCGAACAACCTTCTGGACATCATTCCGGACATCCTTCCCGATGAAGCTGTGGTGGTGAGGGGCGAGGTAGAGGTGGTTAGGGGCATCAGGCAGGCAGGCAGGCGAGCAGTTAGGGGCGATCAGGCAGGCAGGTGAGTGGTTAGGGGTGATCAGGCAGGCAGGCAGAGTAGTTAGGGGTGATCAGGCAGGCAGGCGAGCAGTTAGGAGCCAGCGGTCCGGGATTGTGAGAGGATGCAGGCTGGGCAAGCTCCCTGCCCCTCCCCTCCGTGCACAATGTCCTCATTTTCTGCTACAGACTATTCCCAGATGCTTTTTTCTTTCTGAAAAAAATCGACTACCCAAAACCTCAGTGTTCGTGTTGGCGGGAGAATTACTGGGAGTCACGGCCCTTGGGGCTTTATTATTTAGCAACGCTGTGGTTTGACTACAAGGAGAGTCAAAGAACAGGAGAAGTGGCCTGTTTTCAGAACGATGGCTGGGTCCAAACAGAAGCCTAGGGGTGAATAAGAAGGGAAACCCCAGCCCGGAGGAGAGAGAGGACACGAGTAGCACCGGGTGCTTCGTGATGTTCGTGGGTTTGAGCCCAGAACCAGCGTGAGTGCTGTGGGCTCAGGTGCTTGCCTTGCCCTCCTGGGAGCCGTCAGGGCCGGACTGAGTCCCAGGGGGCAGCCCCTGAATCTTTAAGATGGGCTTGGATGACAGACACTTTTGTGGCATCAGAGTGTTAGCGTTCGAACGAAGGACTCTGGAATGATCTACTTTTATTCACCATCTGAAGGACAAAACTGAGGCCTGGAGAAATAAAATGATTTACATTTAAAAGATGTAAAACTCGATACAATTGAATCATGAAGAGGAAGAGCATTGTTACTTGAACTTTAATGACATAACCTATGCCCTGACCGGTTTGGCTCAGTGGGTAGAGCGTCGGCCTGCAGCCTGAAGGGTCCCAGGTTCGATTCCGGTCAAGGGCATGTACCTTGGTTACAGGCACATTCCCAATAGAGGGTGTGCAGGAGGCAGCTGATCGATGTTTCTAACTCTCTGTCCCTCTCCCTTCCTCTCTGTAAAAAATCAATAAAATATATTTAAAAAAATAATAATAAAATAAAGACATAACCTATTTTGGGGCAGAAAAGTGCTCTGGCCTTGACATTCCTAAAGAGGAGTGTCACATAACTAGAATGTCTGCCACCACACCATCTGCCTCCTGCGTGCCCGGGGCAGACAGCACTAATCAACCTCAGCACTCCCCTCTGCCAGCTCTGACCCAGCCTCAGAATCCTCCCTAACACAGTGCTGTAGGCAGCTGGTCATAAGGTGTCTGCGTTTTCGTGTGAATTAAAATCGCGTTGCCGCACCTCCCTTCTAAACGAGGTATCCATGCGACTCAAGATGTGGCGATAACCGCACTGGACTTCAAAGCCAGAAGAACTTGGTTTGACCCCTGAATCGCAGGTTCCGAGCTCTGTGATCTGAGGCAAGTCGCTCAGCCTTTATGGGACCGTTTCCTTGTCTCTGAAATGAGGCAGTTGAATTAAATAACCGCGAAGCATCCTTCCAGGTCTGAAAAATGTTATGATTCCGGGTATACAGGCTCCTCAGGAAGCATTCAGAGTTACGACCGTGGACTTCTATAAAAACCACAGGGGGGCTCGAGGAAGTTTGTCTATTACAGATCTAGGTGGGCTTTCTCAAGTATGTGGTTCTAGTATTTTCTGACTACTTTTTCACCTGCCCAGTCCTACTGACCCATGTCTCTGAAACCGTAAGTTAGGGGTTCAAAAGAGGGGATGGGTGGGGGAGAGTCACTTCAAACCCAACGTGCTTCTGGCTGTGGGGGACTCGAATGTTCTCCCTCACCAGGCTGAGCACATCTGCACGCATCCTGCCCACCCGGCCATTACAGGTCTTGAGTTGCTTCTTCTTCTCCTCCCTCCTTCCCATCTGGAGGCCCCGCCAGGCAGGGTCTCAGCAAGTGGTCCTCCAGGAGCCCTGGCCTCCTTCCGCCCGGCTCCCTGGGTGACCTGCCTCCCTGCTTGTCTTCCAGGCCCCGCTTCCCTCCGGGCATATCCTCTCCTCTCCGTGATCACCCGACAGCCCACAGTCATCTCTCACCTGGTCCCCGCCACCCCGGGAATCGCCCAGACGCTGTCCCGCCACCCCGCTGCCGAGGCTGCCCCTGCCGAGGCCCCGGGCGGCGAGGCGCTAGGCAGCAGCGAGTCCGAGACGGAGCAGCTCACCCCGCGGCAGAAGAAACCCCGCCGGAGTCGCACCATCTTCACGGAGCTGCAGCTCATGGGCCTGGAGAAGAAATTCCAGAAGCAGAAGTACTTGTCCACCCCGGACAGGTGAGCACCCGGGGAGGGGCTGTCCGCAGCTCAGGGCCTTGAGAAGGGAGACTCCTTTTGCTCTCGCCATGGGACACCCGGGCACACGGACCGTGACATGCAGGACATGGTGGCGGGGCCTGGTCCTTGGCCCCCATCTTCTCAGCCTTGGTTGGACAGCAGCCAACCCATGTGCACGCCTCACACTTGGTCCCCACAGGAACCGGCCTGGTGCTGAACTGGTACTCCTCACTGTCTCTCCATATTTTAACTTAACGACTCCAGCGTAAGCAGCGAGGGGAAGTTTAGTGGACGGTTGCCCAGACTCTCAGCTGGGGAGCAGGCGTAGCTTCTAAAGTCACTCACACTCAGGACCAGATGCAGTGGGACTAGATGGGGAGTTGGGACCCATGATCTCAGCCTTCTCATAGTCCAGCTCCCACCTGGGCCGCCCGCTGCCTGGCTCCTGAAGGCAGGCTGGATTGATCGGGTTGAGGAGCTGTCAGATGTCCTGGTGCGTTGGATGGGTATGAAGTCAGAGGCACTAGGCTGAGACCAAAAAGGACCTGGATCAGATCCCTTTCTTTACACTGGAGATCCAGATGAGGGGGCTCGGACTCCTGCTTTACTCAGAGGCTTTCGCCTCAGCCCCTTGCTTTAACTTAGCATCTGAACCGCAAAATACCCAAGAGTGTGTGTCTTATCTTGTTCCTCAGACTCACTCTGGAGATGGCTGAGCTTATTTTTATTGGGAATGTTTTCCAGGAGAAAAGGAAGGAAACGCCAAGGCCTCTCTCAAGCTCTGTAGGAGCTGTTGGATAAACATTTAAATGCAAATCTCTGACTAAAAGAGAATTTGTCGACTGAGTCAATTAGGTGAGCACCCATTAGCTGTTTGCTGAGGGTCCTCTGTGCTGGGCACTGTGGAGGGGATTATGGGTCCGGGAAGTAGTAGACAAGAGTCCTGCTCTGGAGGAGATCTGGAGAGGAAGTGACTGTCATACTACAACCCAGTGAGCGGGACGCTGGCACCAGGATGTGTGTGACCAAGGGCAGTAGAGGCACCGCGATGTCGCTGAGTGTGTCAGCAGGATTAGGGAAGGCTTCTCAGAGGAGGCATTGTTGAAGAAGAGCTTTCACTGCAGGAGGGAGAGAAGCATGCTCGCTGGGCACGTTGAGGGAGCTGCACGTGGTCAGGACATCTCCAGATTAAGGGGTGAATGGGGGTGTGGTGGGGGATGAGGCTGCAGAAGTGAGAAGAACCTCGTATGCCTAGCCAAAGGACGTGCACTTCACTGTTTAGGCCGTCCATCAGGAGCCATTAAGAGCTGCAAGTGACATGGCCAGGTTACATTTCCAAATCCTCACATCGGTGCCACCGTACGTGATTGATTAGAGAGGGAAGACCTGGGGCAGGAATACCAGGGAATCTAGGGACAGTCACTGAAGACCTGAGTGAAGGTGGTCACGGTGGGAACAGAGAGGAGAGGAGCGGTTGGAGAACAATGTTGAAGGTGGAAAGGACAGAATAGACCTTGTCATGAGGAAGAGAAACAGGGTTGAGAATTCTGGGGTTCCTGGATTGGGCCGCCAGGGAAACAGGAGCGCCATGACCTGAAGTTGGAAGGCTGAGGCCAGAGTGGGTTTTGCAGAGAAAGAGTTAGTTCTGGTTGGACATGAGCGTGGGGTGCCTTTGGGTGGACAGTGGAGACGGGTCTGTGTATTGGGGATCAATAGATGGGATCTCTAGGTACCAAAGGGCCACGTTCATGCCCCGCATGTAAGGAAGAGCCTCACATACGTGAGCAGCCAGGTGGAGTGGGCATCATGAACTGCGGGGTGGTGTATTGAAAGGCCTTCAACGTGCACGGGTAACATGGTAGGCTTACCTTCTAGAAGTCAGAGAATTTTGAAACAGAACTGTCAGCTCCCAGTCAACCTCCTGGGGCATCCTGCTACCTGCCCAGGCGCCTCTCAGGTGACCGCCACAGGACTGATGAACTTGCCTGGGGAGGAGGACACCACTTGGCTGGCATCGAAGCTGCCGCCTTAACCTGCCCTCTCAGCCGTTCCTCACCTCTGTACGTGACCAGGGCCATGAGCGCTGCCTCCTCCCACAGCTCTCTCCCTCGTCCTCATTGTTTGTTTCTCCGGTTTCCTAGGTGACCCCATTTAAGCGACTATGCAGGGAAGTGAGAATTTGTAACGGTGGCAGGTAATGAGAGAAAGCTGATGACAGTGAAGTGTTTCTCTAGCCAGAGTGAGCCAAGGGTGCATTTTTCCCAAGTGAGCTAACGCGTGTGCGAGCGCGGTGGCAGGGCTGTGAACTGAATCTTCCACTGACGAATGCACCTGGTGGCCTCTGGTGAACCGGCTACGGAGGGGCAGTGGGAGCCCGGGGGACCCGTCTCCAGGGAGGCCAGAAGTCCTGGGGCTGCCCCCTGCGTTCTTACTGAGATGCTGCTTGGGAAGCAGTGCCTCCTCCGTGGAGAGAGCTGAGTGCCGTTGGCGCTGGGAGGTGATTAGCTTCAGTCTGTAAATGGCTTTTAATAAAACTGTCAGCTTACAGCAGCCCTTTTACTGGGACGACCAGATATATGTGAAGGCAGATTTAGGACCGGGTCTGAAGTCCTTTGAGGAAAGACTGCTTTTATTGTTGGAGATTTACTTATTTTATTTTACTTATTTTTTGTTTGTTAATTCTCACCTGAGGATATCTTTCCCAGTGATTTTCAGAGAGGATTAAGGGAGGGAGAGAAGGAGGGAGGAAGGGAGGCCTGGCAGGGAGGGAGAGAGAGAAAGAGAGAGAGATCAATGTGAGAGAGACACATCCCTGACCAAGGCCAGGGATCAAGCCTGCAACCCAGGTACATGCCCTCTGGTGCACAAGCTGATGCTCTAACCACTGAGCCCATCAGCCAAGGCTATTAGTGGAGATTTGAATTGTGCACTCTGGTCAAAGCAGGGGGCTGGGCAGCCTCACCTGGGCGTGCCAAGAGTTGGCACCTGGAACCTTCCTTGCCTGCACCTACTGCTCTTCCTGAGGGTGAGATTTTGCTCGTTACCCCTCAGGTAGAGAAAGGTGCAACCGAGAACTAACACGTGAGACTCCCCCTGGCTCAGGCTGTGGCTGTGCAGGCCTATGTGAGGTCATAGATCTTAGCTCTACAAATCACACTCCTCAGAAACCCAGTCTTCCAAAGCGGTGGTCTCTGCTTACGCTGTCTCAAGGGTGCCCGGCCCCGGGTGCTGTCTTAGAGGCCCACACTGGCTCACCGACCCAGCCTGGAACCACAGGGCAGCGAGTGTAGGCTCCCGAGGTGGTCCTTCCCACTGTTGCCCAGGTAGGCCTGGGGTTCTCAGCAGCACAGGCCCACAGTTGCAGGCTTGAGGACTGAGGAGTGCAGCCTCATTCACATGCTCCCCTCCACCGTCTGCTCCTCCTGGTGGTGGAGCGTCCCTGCACTTTCCTCACCGAAGCTGAGCAAGAGCTTCCCTTTGGCCCTGGCCGGTTTGGCTCAGTGGTTGGAGCATTGGCCTGCAGACTGAAGGGTCTCAGGTTCCATTCCGGTCAAGGGCACATGCCTTGGTTGCAGGCTCGATCCCTGGTGCCAGGTCAGGGCGTGTGCAGGAGGCAACCAATCGGTGTGTCTCTCACATTGATGTTTTTCTCTCTGTCTGTCTCCCCCACTCCCTTCCACTCTCTAAAAATCAATGGGGAGTGAGGGGGAATATCCTCCGATGAGGATTAACAAAACAAAACAAAACAGAACTTCTTGTAGGTCTATCTTGCATGAAAAAATGGTGGTGGAGGTGAGCCCCAAATCAGGAGGAGGCGTACAAGTCAGATGTAAATAAATTGGAATCCTGGATCCACCTCTCACTGTAGGATCATCTACCAGCAGTCAGCAAATTTTTTCTTTACAGGCCAGGGAGTACATATTTGAGGCTTTATGGGCCTGTGGTCTCTTTCACAATTACTCAACTCAGAGGTTGTAGCATGAAAGCAGCCACAGACAATATATGAACGAATGAGCGTGTCTGTGTTCCAGTAAAACTTTATTCACAAAAACAGGCAGCTGTCAGGGTTTGGCCATGGTTTCAAAGAGATTCTGAGCCTCAGATCTCTGTCTGTAAAATGGGAATAATTATACCTATTTCACAGTGTGGTGAAAGGAATAAGTGAGATAGCATATGTCAGGGGCTTAGCACATAGCCTGGGCACTGTGGTACCCAGGCAACGGTTGCTGTGTTGCTGTAAATGACTCCAACTGCACATTTTCCAGGAATGGTTTTGACATTCAGGACTTTTCAGAAGGCTATGGAGAAATGCAGAACCATGGTTAGCAGTAGAATGGGAAGCAGGAGGGGCTGCAGATTTAATGTGTGTTTTTTGGGGGGGAATCTGGCATTATGACAATTTAGGGAAGCTACAATGAGCCTATCAGAAAGTGTGCTGGAGCCACAGTTCTGGATTTAGAACGTGATAGGCACTTTTGTGGTTACGAAAGAAGCAGAAGACATACTCCGCTCTTGCAGTTGAATTAGGGAGGCAGCAATAACTGATGTGAAGCAATAAGAGACCAACTGAGAACCTGGAGCCACCTGGGTGGTGGCTGACCCAGGGGAGGGTGTAGGGGAGACATCCCGCATGAGCTGGGGGTATCCAGGAGGCTCACCTGCAGGAGGGGGGACTTGAGCTGGATCTGGAATGATGACTGGGATTCCAATTAGGAAAATACGACTTTGCCTTTGGATTCTGGGTCAGAATCTTCATTTTGTGTAGAATCAGAGTAAAGACTGTCAGGCTTTGCAGAAAAAGGACTTTGCCATGAAGACTCAGAAATTCTTTTCAGGTCCCATGTAGACAGTCCTTGGGCACGGACATCCGTCTCTAGCTTGCCAGAGTTTCAAACGTCAGATTTTTGGAAGGAAAGCAAAGCTCTTTGAGGAAGAATTGGTTTAAGGGGGAAGGTCTGAATTTCGACAGCAGTGCCTGGAACCAGTTACCAGGACCCCATCTCTACTGCCCTTTCTCTCCTTCCTCATCTTTCTTTTGTGCCTTTTGCCTTCTAGGTTGGACTTGGCCCAGTCTCTGGGACTCACTCAACTGCAGGTGAAGACCTGGTATCAGAATCGCAGGATGAAATGGAAGAAAATGGTAAGAAAGAAGAGAGTGACTCCAACCACGAGCCCATCATGGCGGAACGAATCCTTCCCGCAGGGCTGGGAAGAAGGCAGGAAGGACCATGTGGTTTGGGCTCGTGGGATTGGAAGGCCTTTTATGGTGCCGGCTGGGAGGCAGGCTGTGTGAGCAGTAGGGTAAGCCATTCCTCCTGACCTGGATTTCCTGATCAGAAGGATATTCTTTTCTAGTTTCCTTAGAAATAACAGAAAGTGAAAGCCCACAAGCTTCTCAGTTGCTAGATTTAACCCCACCTGCTAGCCTTTTCAAAGAACTTCCTTCCGCCTCCCACCAGCAGCCAAGAATAGACGTCAGGACTCTTTGTTTATAATGACATTTAGGGCACATCTGTTCTCATAGCTGTGTGTCCTCTAATGCAGTGATTCTCAAACTTCAGTGGGCACCAGAGTGACCTGGGTAGCAGGTGACAATGCAGAGCCCAGGCCCCTCCCAGGACTCTGATTCCCTGTCACAGGACGGGGTGGGAATGTGTGCTAACAAGCACTCAGGTTCCTCTGATGCAGGGGGTAGAATGGCTGCCATTCCCTAATACTGATCTAGTGCCTGGCTAATGAGTCCGTCCACCTTCGTTTTTTACTTATTTTTTAGAATATATTTGTATTGATTTCAGAGAAGGGGGAGAGAAATAGAAACATCAATGATGAGAGAGGATTATGGATCAGCTGCCTCTCGCATGCCCCACACTGGGGATCAAGCCCACAACCCGGGCATGTGCCCTGACTGGGAATCGAACTGTGACCTCCTGGTTCATGGGCCACCGCTCAACCCCTGAGCCACACCGGCCAGGCCCATCTTTGTTTTTTTAAAAGAACGTATTAGAGTAGATATCGCTAAAAGAAAGAATAAACATCTGCATTTGAGGAACTCAATATTCATAGTAGTTTGCCCCTCTTCTTTTTAGAGGCATGTTAAATCAAAGCTTTTCAAAGTAGTTGAGTGTTTCATTTCCAGTTTCGTAAACTACAAGGGACAAGGTCAAAGCCCAGAAGAAAGGGGCAGGGCCGGATGAGGGTGGGAAGAAGCTCCGCTCTAGTCTTCAGAGACCAGGTACGACAGGGCCTCTGACCTGGCCCTTTCTCTTCGCATGTGGACCAGGTCTGCTGGGATGATGTTCTAACCTCCTAACCCCGTGGTCGGCAAACTGCGGCTTGTGAGCCACATGCAGCTCTTTGGCCCCTTGAGGGTGGCTCTTCCTAAGCCTTAGGAGTACCCTAATTAAGTTAATAACAATGTACCTACCTATATAGTTTAAGTTTAAAAAATTTGGCTCTCAAAAGAAATTTCAGTCGTTGTCCTGTTGATATTTGGCTCTGTTGACTAATGAGTTTGCCGACCACTGTGCTAACCCATCTGGTCACCAGCCATAGTTCCTGGTTGTCTTAAGGATGGGAACATGAAGTCTTTCACCTTTACCAACTAAGTAAGGATTTCCCACCCATCCCTCAACCTAGTTTTCAATCGATATTTTTCAATAGGTGATAGATATTCAGATTTTCTCAGTTTCGTATTTTTTGTCGAATATTACTTTTTCTTAAAAGTGTAGCTCTTGCCATGCCTGCTAACAATGAGAAAAATAAATAAATAAACTACAAATGAATATTCATGGAAAAAGTAGGAAAAGGCCAACAAGGTAGCATTTATTATATATCCTGAAAGGAACTCCTGGGCGAAGTTCATCATTTCCGCTGGGGGGTCCCGACCCTGCAAGGGATGGAAGGATTTTCAGCTGGCGGTGGCTTGGCTCACGAAGTGCTCTCTCAGAGTGAGGTGGCGATGCCAGGTGCATGTACAAACATAGATCGCATGATTCAACACCCATGCAGTTAGCGTCTCTTGTGAACCATGCCTTGTCCTAGGCACTGGAGGAAGTACTGAAATAAAATATAACCCTTCGTGGAATTTATGATCTCGTTGGAGAATCAAGGTCCAGGAAGCAGTTGGGGATGACATTTTCATGAAGTCCTGGTTGTTTATTTAAAGGTGTGATACCCCATAAGAGTTCAGAAGAGAGCTGTTAGGGACAGCCGCAGGGAGACGTTGAAATTGAAGGATGAATGGGATTCAGTTGAATAGGTAGTTACTCTAAAATTTCTAGAATGCTAAGGCACCCCTGAGACGGATGGCGGGAACCTTTGGGGGGTTATCTCTGGACGAATCAGATTTGGGAGTCAGAAACTCTGTTCCCAGGCGTGCCCCTCCCTGGCAGATTTGGGGCAAGTCCCTTCGCTGCTTTCTGTGCAAGTTCCACCGCCCACCTCCTTCCCCGTCAATCACCGTCATGGAAATCCATGTCCCTGAAGTGGCAGAGGCATTGTTTAAATTGGTTATCAGCAATCTTTCATGAGTCAGATGATTAGGGAACCGACAGCCTGCCATCTCTGCCAGCACCGCCCAGTGCCCGTGGGACCACGCGTGTGCCCTGGCCTCTGACGTCACTTGTTTTTCACCAGCTGGTTCTTGATGGTTATCAGCGCCGTACAGAACAAGATGGAAGGCACTTAGCAGACTTAACCTCAGAGAGCATTCCACGGGCCAGCCATATCCAGGTCCCTTGAGGAAACAAGTGCCGAGTTTTCAGTTAACTTCAGCAGCCATTCACTGAGCACAGGCAACAGAGGTGCCAAGATAAGACATGCACCCAACCCACTAAGAAATAAAATCAGAGCCCTGGCCGGTTTGGCGCAGTGGATAGAGCGTCAACCTGCGGACTGAAGGGTCCCAGGTTCGATTCCGGTCAAGGGCATGTACCTAGGTTGCAGGCTCAAATTGTGCTCTGGGAGGGGACCCCTAGATACAACCTCCCTCTCCCTGGCCCTGGTTGGGGTGCATGCGGGAGGCAACCAATTGATGTGTCTCTCTTACATTGATGTTTCTCTCTCTGTCTCTCCCCCTGCCTTCCACTCTCTAAAAAAAATCAATGGAAAAATATCCTCAGATGAGAATTAACAAAAATTTTTTTAAATAAAATTAGAAAAGGTATTCAGTCAAGTGGGGAACACAGACCCGTAAACTAGTAATTATACACAATGATCAGGGCAACCGCAGAAGGAATTACAGGATTCAGAGGTCTATGGGGGGGGGGGGCATGGAAGAGGCGCCATCTAAGTTGGTGCTAGTGGATGGATAGAAAGGTGCCAAGTGAAGGTGGGAAGGGTGTCACAGGCAGAAGAAAGGGACAGGAGTATTGGGGGCACTCAAAGGACGTCGGAACGGCTGGGGCTGAAGCGTGAGAGCTATTGTTCAGTCTCGGGCCTGAACTCTGACTCCCCCAGAACAGCGAGGCATTGTTGGGCTCCTGATTGCTTCATGCATTTTCCTGGTGAAACGCTTTCAAGGCTATCTCTTCAGGTACTGGGAAGGAAAGAAAAAGCTAATTGGGTAATAAAGATGTCTCAAGGCTAGTAACCTAATTGGAACTGGAAAAAGATTAGCACTTGATTCTCAGAGTTATTCGCACGGCTGCCAAGGGCAGTGCTGCCAAAACCAAGATTGCATCTCTGACGAGTTTTTACCGGTCAGCATTGGTAACCTGTAGCGGGTTGGGTAAACGCAATCTTGTACCCGAGATGGGACACTCCATTCCGTCTCTGTCTGGCTTTCGTTCCAGTAGGACTCACAGGGTTTTGCAACAGGCGCAAGAGCGTCATCATCAGTGGTCTTTTTTGGCTCTGAAATACGATGCAAGCAGAAGTGTGCTCCGGGAGGGGGCCCGTGGATACAGACTTCCTCTCCCAATCACAGAGGTGGGTGGGTTGCATCCTCATCTTTTGCAGTGTAAGTCTGCAGATAATCAACAATCCCGTGAAACTGCTACCAGGGCCATCTGTGTCGCCTTGTGCAGGTCACTTAACCTCTGTGTCCCTGTTTCCTCATCAGTAAAAGCCTAATATGTTCCTTAAAAGGTGAGCTAATCCTGGTAAAACTTAGAACAGTGCCTGCCGCATAGAACAATACAAGAAGTATTAACTGCTACTCTTCTTTTCATTATTATTATTTTTATTTTATTATTTTTCAAATCTTTATTGTTGAAAGTATTACATGTCCCCCTTTTTCCCCATTGACCTCTTCTAGCCTGCTCCCGCCCCCCCACCCCCCACCCCAGGCCTTCACCACCCTATTATCAGTGTCCATGTGTTATGCATATATGCATACAAGTTCTTTGGTTGACATTATTTTTAAAAAATATATTTTTATTGATGTCAGAGACGAAGGGAGAGGGAGAGGAAGATAGAAACATCAATGATGAGAATCATTGATCGGCTGCTTCCTGCAAGGCCCTCACTGGGGTTCAAGCCCACAAGGCGGGCATGTGCCCTGACCAGGAATTAAGCTTCCTGGTTCATAGGTTGACACTCAACCACTGAGCCACACTGGCCAGGCTATTATTATTTTTAAAAAATTATTTACCTGTCCATGCAATTCACATCTCCAGAGAGTCCAGACTTTGGGCGACCAGAAGAGATAAGCCAGATTCTGGGGGCTCTGGTTAAGCGCATCCCCGGGGGTTTGTGGTTTCTCCTTCCCCACACGCCAACCAGCTGCACCCTGCCAGCTCCTTCAAGTCAGGGCTCGTGGAAAATGCCCCCTCCAAGAGGAGAAAGCCCGCTGAGCCGTGTCCTGGGAAGAGACTCCTGCTAGAGAATCCCAATTTGCTTCCCAGCTCTGTGGACATGGCCGTCAGTTACGTGGCTCTCCCTTTCCCATAGAGCTGCAGGCAAAAGGAGCACAGAGCTCTCCCGGTAATGAGCCTGTGGCCTGGGCTCTGCTGGGAGGTTGGGTAACTGCAGATAAATATTGGAAAGTCAGAAAGGGGTTTTGTGTTCAAATCTTGGCCCTGCCCTTGGCTTGCTCTCTGACGGTGATGAACCACCTCTGCCTGCTCAGCTCAGGTTCCTGTCTAAATAATGGGGCAGGTAGCAGGCCCCTCCCTGCACTGATTTGCTACTGTACTCGGCAAACTGTGGCTCGTGAGCCACATGCGGCTCATTGGCCCCTTGAGTGTGGCTCTTCCTAAGCCTTAGGAGTCCCCTAATTAAGTTAATAACAGTGTACCCACCTATATAGTTTAAGTTTAAAAAATTTGGCTCTCAAAAGAAATTTCAATCGTTGTGCTGTTGATATTTGGCTCTGTTGACTGATGAGTTTGCCGACCACTGCGCTAGTCCAACTGCCTGCCCCCCACCTAAGCACCTTGGACAGGAAGCGAGGCTTTGTCCTGACGTCCTTAGCAATAGGACATTTGATCTCATGTTAGAGCCTAGTGTAGTGATGGCGAACCTTTTGAGCTCAGCGTGTCAGCATTTTGAAAAACCCTAACTTAACTCTGGTGCCGTGTCACATATAGAAATTTTTTGATCTTTGCAACCATAGTAAAACAAAGACTTACATTTTTTATATTTATTTTATATATTTAAATGCCATTTAACAAAGAAAAATCAACCAAAAAAATGAGTTCGCGTGTCACCTCTGACACGCGTGCCATAGGTTCGCCATCCCTGGCCTAGAGGGATCTGTCACTGGGAATGGCTACCAGAAGGAGATGGTGTTAGTTGTTTTTCCCAGTGACATGGGACCTTGTGTGCAATGGGTTGTCTGCCCACTCAGGGCCAAGGAGACTAAATGAGGCTCCAGGAATAATTGGGCAGTAGGAGTCCCGGGGGAAGGGCCACTGGGTGCATGAGAACGCGCAGCTCCTGGTGTGAGGCGGTGGTGAGATAATGGCGTGTCAGGTGTGCTGGGAGGCAGGGCCAGAGGTCGAGTATGGAAAGCAGCCAAGAGTGTAGGTATCTCCTAATTATTGCTGGCACTGGAGTGTTTTATTCCACTTAGAAAATGGTGTGATTGTTTTGGGGCGTGTGTGTGTGTGTGTGTGTGTGTGTGTGTGTACGAAAACAGCCAGGTGGGTCAATCCAAGCCGCGTGGGTGGTGCTCTCTAATTGCTGGGCTGGACTTTCTTTTGCCAATTAGGTGGCGTCCTTAGACTTGCCCTTTTATAACAGGATTGCTACATGGGGCACCTTCGTTCTGTGTAACCTCTTTCATACCGAGTGGAGCTGCTTGCAACATGTAAATTCCATCTTGGCACATGCAGGCGCTTTCAACAGGCTGCGCTGAAATCAACATCAGATACTGACACTGACGTGAAAAAACAACACCAGGGGTGTCTTCTCCCCAAAAGTGGATTCTGTCGACATCTACGCCTTGTTAGAGGCGCCCTTCCAGTCTGTGTGTTTCGGCGGAAAGCACCGTGGCTGGGCGGATTCCCAGCTAAAAGGTGGTGTTTGTTGAGAACGTATGGTTTTCCTCATACCGCACACAGAAATGTACTCAAGATGACTCATAGACCTAAATGTGTAGGCTAAAACAATAAATCTCTTAGAAGAAAGTATGAGTAAATATTCATGACCTTGGGTTAGGCAAAACCTTCCTAGATATAACACCCAAAGCACAAATAACAAAAGAAAAAAGCAATTGGCCATCAGCAAAATTAAAATGTTTTGTGCTGTGAAGGACATCAAGGAAGGGAAAAGACAACCTGCAGATATTTACAAATCTTGTACCTGGTAAGAGGCTTGTATCCAGAATACATAAAGAACTCTTACGACTCAGTAATAAAAATTTAAAAACGGGCAAAGGATTTGAACAGACAGCTCTCCAAAGAAGATAGACAATTGGCCCATGGAAAGATGCTCAGCGTCATTCGTCATCAAGGAAATGCAAATCAAAACAGAACGATAACCGCTTCACACCCACTGGATGGTTTTAATGGAGAAAAAACCACCATAATAACAAGTGCTGGTGAGGACGGAGAGAAATAGGATCCTCATATGCTGCTGACTGGACTGTCACATGGTGCGGCTGCTTTGGAAAATAGCGTGGAAGTTCCTCAAAATGTTAACCATGGAGTCACCGTGTGAGCCAGCAATTTCACTTCTGTGTATAGACCCAAAAGATGTGAAAGCAGGGACTTGAACAGATATGTGCACATCCATGTTCATAGAGGCATTATTCACAATAGCCAGAAGGTGGAAACAACTCAAGTGTCCATCAAATGTCCGTTAACTGATGAATGGGTAAACAGAATGTGGTATATCCATACAATGGGTATCATTTGGCCAGTAAAAGGAATGCAGTACTGGTATGTGCTATAACATGGGTGAACCTTGAAAACATTATGCTAAGAGAAAGAAGCCAGTCACAAAGGATGACATATTATATGATGCCATTCATATGAAATGTCCAGAATAGGCACATTTGTAGAGGCAGAAAACAGATTAGTGGTTGCCTAGGGTTCGGGGGCCGAAGTTGGGGAGAAATGGAGAGTGGCTGCTCTTGGGCATGGGGTTTCTTTTGGGGGTGATGACATGTTCTAAAATTGGATTCTGGTGATAGTTGCACATTTTTTGACTATACTAAAAATCACTAAATTGTACGCCAGAAATGGATGGTATGTGAATTATATCTCAATAAAGCTGTTTTTTAAAAAGGGGGACTATTGTTTATCAAGTTACTACATTCATTCTTATTTAAAATTTTTCTTTATTGATTAAGGTATTACATATGTGTCCTTATCCCCTCATTACCCCTCCACAGCCCCCCCCCCCCCCACATTCATTCTTATAATTCAGCACCTGGGAGTACTCTGCTACTGTTTCCGGAAGTCAACAAATATTTAGTGACTGCATGGAGAGTTAGGGGGACGTCAGATGCTTAGAGTGCAAAAAGCAAGGAATTGATGCAGGATTTACCTTCAAAGAGCTTTTGTTCAAATGGGGAAGAGAAGAGTAAGCTAGGTGTGAAAGTAGCAAAAAATATACCCCGCTCCTGATTATCTGTGCTAGCCCTTCTCACTAGCTGCCCAGGAAATCAGCAACTACTAGCATATATATGTAAATATATATATTATTGATTTCAGAGAGGAAGGGAGAGGGAGAGAGCGCGCTAGAAACATCAATGATGAGAGAGAATCGGGCCCCTATTGAGGATCGAGCCCAAAACCCAGGCAGGTGCCCTGTCTGGGAACTGCTGGTGACCTCTTTGTTCATGGACCGATGCTCAACCACTGAGTCACGCCAGGCCAGGCACGAATAGTTTTGCAGGTCAATTTTTGTCTTTGATGACTTTCTCGAGCTAAATTATTAGAAATGGAATCTTTGTGTCAGAGTGTGCACATTGTAAAACTTGTGATTGATTTGAACTCTCAGACTGCCCTTTGGACAGGTTGTACCAACCTCTGTTGACCCTGGAGTGTATGTTTATTTCCCTGCTTGCTACAAATATTGTCTTTTTCGTTTTACTTGTCAACTTCATTGCTACCCCATTAACATCTTAATTTTCATTTCTTTCCTCATTATTGAAGTTGGATTTTTTTATAGGTCTGTGATCCTTTTATTTAATGCCAAAAAGTATGTGATACTGACTAAAAGCGCGTCGAGCGTGTAAAGGATGGAGATGTCTTTGCAGCCTGGAGGTGGCAGGCTGAAGATACTTCTCGCCAAACTCTGTCACTGCTGGGAGGGAACGACATAGATGCTTTTGAGTGTCAAGTGGAGGGAAGGCGCTCTTTCTTGCATCTAATGCCCACTTGTCTCCCATCCAGGTCCTTAAAGGTGGCCAGGAAGCGCCCACCAAGCCCAAAGGCCGCCCCAAGAAGAACTCCATCCCCACCTCCGAAGAGATCGAAGCTGAAGAGAAGATGAACAGCCAGGCGCAGCGCCAGGAGTGCCCCACGCCCTCGCAGGGACAGGAGGAGCGCTGTGACACCCAGGAACCTCAAGCCTGCCATGTCCCCTTGGAGGTGGCTGAGCCGCCAGGCCAGCCACAGGAGTTGCCAGTAGCCTCTTCGGAACCCCCGCCACCGTCAAGCTAAAATCAAACTCTTTGAGGGGCAGGGGACACTGGGGAGAAGGGAAAGAGAGAAGGCAGGAGAAGAGGAGAGCAAAACTCCCCAAAGCCTGGTAAAGGGAGGGCGAAGAGAGCCACCTACCTCCCTCCCTTTCTCCCTCCCTCCCTCCCACAGGTCTCCTTGGCATTTGGCATTTTCATCACAAGCATTTGAGAAGACTCACACGTGCCTTAGGCCTCTCTCTTCCTGAAAGGATGCTTTAGCCACAGGATGCCCTGCATAAAGGGAGACAGTGCCTTGGAACTGCCTGCCCCCGCTGAAGGCTATGGCGCTGGGTGAGCACCCCACCTGGCACGGTCCCGGGGTGCGGCTCAGCTCTCTCCTTGCCAGGCCTCTGGGCATCCAGTCAGCAAAGCAGAAAGATACGGCGGGCTGGGGCAGCTCGCTCAGGTTTCCTGCTGACTCAGCACTTATTTCTGTAGTTTTTAAAAGAGAATTTCAGGTTTGTTGGTTGTTGTGGAGGGGGGGTGGTTGAGGAGGGCGGGCTGGAAAGAGTCGGGGGAAGGGAGTTCTGCGTTATTCCCACTGTTTCTGAATAAAGTTTGTTTGTTTGAAGACACGTGTGCCTTGGAACCCCTGATGAGAGTGTCAGGTGACTTGAGAACCAAGCAGCCTGGTTTTTTCTCGCTCCGTTAAGTTGCCATCCCTGGAAGCTGCAATGCGGATCTGTTAAGATAACTTTTATTTTTTAATGAAAAATAAATCTTTCAAAAGGGCCGGGTGCATTGGTTTCTTCGGCGGAGGGCGTGTGACTCTTCTTGACTATCTCATGGGAAGAGAGACCCAGAGGCAGAGCCCTGCTCCCTGGGCTGTGGTCTCTCAGCTAGAAAAGAAAAGACCAGGCCAGGCCCATGGTGTCTCGGGCAGAGGGCAAAAGGCAGACCCACCAGTGCCCTTGGGTGAGGACGGGGCAGGTGGTGGGGGCTCCGCTCACCCCCCTCCCACCACCTTCTGCCAGCGCAACTCCATCAGGCACTGAACCTTTGGGGCTTCCACCTTCAAAACTGGCCCTACTTTTTCCGAAGAGATCATCAACGTATTTGCTTCAAAACTCAAGCTGCTGTAAGAAAAAGTCTTGCTGCCCTCCTGCCCCCTCTGCCCTGTGCCCGCCGTCCCCTCCAGGTAATCATGTCGATTGGTTTCTTGATTATCTTTCTGTACTCGGTGTACACTTGGGTGACGGGTTCTGCAACTTCTAACAGAAGAAGATTGGAGAAGGACTTGGCCAGATGGGCTCTGTGATTTCAAGTTTGAAATGATGTCCCTCTTTTCGGAAGCCCCGGGAAGAGGCGGGCTGCAGACATCCTAGAGAGAACGCCGACTCCCGGCTGCCTGCCCTGCAGACTGGCCCAGAGGCTGGTCCCACAGGGGTTCACGGTCATCCTCCCCGGGTTCACTTGTGATGTCCTCCAGAGCAGAGCGCCTGTCATGTGCGCTGTCCATGACTACACGGTCGCTGCCCAGCGCGGGCTCAGGAAATAGCAACTGACTTGAATAACGGCTCCACTGGGAAGCAGGACCTGCTTCTAGTTCTGCAAAGCGAACCGTGGACGTGAGACAGGAATGATCGGCTGGTGTTCAGCACTCCGGCCGCCCGCTTCCCCCTGTCAGCGTGGACAGTGAGAACGTGACTGCTGTGTGACCTGGCGGAGGCCCTGCCTGCATTGCTTTCGCCGTTGAGGTCAACAAAGAGAAAGCAGTTTTTATCCTTGACTCTTGTGAATAGACAAAGGAGGGAAGAAGGCTTTGGCCTTGAGAACAGGTCTGTGCAGGCCACACCCAGCGCCTGTGCACGGTCTCTTGTGTGGTGTGTGCAGAAGCTTCTTTGCCTCCAGCCCACCCCACGTACGGGTTTATGATCTGCCTACCGGGTGGTGTCAGAATGGGCCAAAGAGGTTACAGAGCGGCCCAAGTCAGCACGTGGATCTGTGCCGACGGAGTCTCGCTCCTTGTTATGTCCTCGTCACCCCTCCTCCCGCCCCCAAGGGCCTTTCATGTGGATTCCGTTTTCCTACGATGGTGTTGGGTCTCTGGTCCTGGACTCTCCTGTTATCCTTGTCTGAGGTGCTGGACAGTGGCCATCCTTGCACGCATACATCTGCCCACACAGGGTCCCTGAGCCTGGGCCCCACCACTGTTTCTGACTTCCAGCCCTGAGTCCTAGCCTGTCACCTTGGCATTGTCTCCTGTCCCTAAGGGTTGAAAGGATTTCAGGGGAGGGGTCAAGACCTCAGATTACCTTTCTTTCTGTTTGGAAGCCCTGAGCCCAAGGGCAAGTGCACGTTACCAGCCTCAGGCCTGCCTCCTGCCTCAGCTCTGTAGAGCTGTGCTCTGTGACCCAGGGTGGGCCAGGCCCGGCCTTCCGAATGCCAGTGGGCACTGATTTGGCACCAAGCCCTGTCCCCTCCTCTTGCCCTTTTGCACCCAGCACCCGCTGCACAGTATTCTATGCGTGTAGGTAGATAGGTTGTTCTGTGCAGAGTCCTGAGCAGGACCATCCAATGACCCCTGTGCCCAGAAGTTCCCTCCTCACTTTCTCAGCTTCTTTCTGGGGTTTCCCAGTCACTTCAGAGGCAAGAGAGAGGGCGGAGCCAAATCTCCGTCGTCTGCAGACACCTTCTCGTCACCCATGGGCAGCAGTGCTGGGCCTGTTTCCCCAGGGGCCAGCGGGCAAGGGTGATGGAAGTCCATACGTGAAGGCCCCCATGGCCAAGGGTCAGTTTGCCCCATTTTGCTAATGCCTTGTGGGAAAGGTACTGAAGAAGATGCCCTCGGATTCCCCCTCAAGGGGACCACAGGCCGTGTTGCGGCAGTCAGCTTGGGAGGAAGACAACGCCTTCGGAGACATCTGTCTAAAACAAAGTAAAAGCCTGTCCGGGCCAAAGTCATGTTTGGTAGCTGTGCCTTGGTGAGGTCATTTGGCCTGGCTCATGAGGCGATGTTAGCAGGTGGCAGAGGGAGGTGTGTCCATCCTAGAGAATGGCTGAAGGGCAAAGGTGAAGGTCATAGCTGGAGTGAAATCTAAAACCTTGGGTTGGGCCGTAGCCAGAAGCATCCTTTCCTGTGGCGAGCTGGCACGGCCATGGCACACTCAGTCCCAGGTGCCTTATGTGCCACGCCAGCTCAGCCAGGTTCAGTGACCCTGAGAGGGGGCAGTGAAGGGTTAAGAAAAGACAGACAAGAGAAGAAAGCTGGGTCTCGGTGGGACGCTGTCCTCTCTGATGGAGAGCTAGCGACAGCGCCACGGACTACAAGCCGTGTCTTTATTTTATAGCAGATTCCACAAGGCAAAGTAAGGGCGTTGTCAAAATGTTTACAACACTCTCGTGGGTTTCGATCCTACTCAACTACATGCACCTGAACGCTATCAAGCCCACATCACTCAGGCACGTGGGACCACAGGTTTGGCCCATAGGTTCAAGCTTACAACTCTAGCTGTTGGCTATAATAGTGCTGGGAGGGCTCTGACCTCCAAGCTGGGACTTGCACGTGGCAATGAGAGGACTGTGCCCTCTCATTAGTCCGAGGCTTGAACCTGTCCAAACACTTTCCACCTGCAGAGAGGAGACTGGGAGAGACCTCAAACCACCGGGGCCAGAAGCTTCTGTCCTTAGAACACAGCCATAAGCGCTGTCAGCCACAGTTCAAGTCCACAGGTACTTACTTCCTCAACGCCTGTCCTGTGAGGAGCGCCGTGCTAGTGCTAATGGGGGGACGGGGGTGCAGCAATGTGTCTCCTTCTCCTCCTTCTCCCTCTCCTCCTCCTCCTCCTCCTCCTCCTCCTCCTCCTCCTCCTCCTCCTAAGAATATTTTTCCCATTGAATTTTAGAGAGAGTGGAAGGAAGGGAGAGAAAAAGAGAGGAAGACATCGATGTGAGAGAGACACATTGATTAGTTGCCTTCTGCATGCACCCTGACCCAGGGCCAGGGATCGAGCCTGCAACCGAGGTACATGCCCTTGACCAGAATCGAACCCAAGACCCTTCAGTCCTCGGGCTGACGCTCTAATCACTGAGCCAAAACAGCCAGGGTGAGCTTGAATCTTCCTAGAGAACCTTTCACTTTAGTGAGTTTGGGGCGGGGGCAGGGGTTCAGCTAGGTTTTTGCGGAATTTCCACCTGCCCTCATCGTGAGATGGCCTCTCTCCGGGCAGGGAAGGGCATTCGTGGGATGTACAACTCTCAGCATGTCCCTCCAGCTAGGGCCGCTAGGAGAGGGTTAATGTCTTAGGCCCCTATGCACCTGGAAGGGTGATTAACACTGGAACAACAATCCACCTGAATATGCCTCTAATCCCAGGTTGTCACCCAAATCCTGGGTGGAGGTGGCTGGGGAGGGAGAGATCTGGTAATGCCATTGGTAATCTGGGTGTGGATCCTGAGGGGAGGTGTGGGCACCAGCCTGGTTTTGCTTCTTTGCATTCTGTGCTTGCCTCCCAGCGGGCAGTGGCGGCCAAGACCTTCCCTGCCTCCTCTCCCACCGCCTGCCCATTCAGACCCACCCTCTGGCTGCCCTGGGGTCGGCCTCTGGCAAACCCAGGTCAGCAGCGGCCAGGAGGGGCCGGGGCTGCGGTAAATCACTGTGACAGGCGCCTTTCATACCTGACCTCTCGTTCCCAAACCTCTTCCCTTCTGTTTATTTTTGTTGCAGATTTATTAGACACACGGTTAAGTGCCCATTTAGCTCTGCAAACTGTCAGCTCGCCCGCTCTATGAATAAGGCCATTCACTGACAAAAGCCCTTAAACATTTTTGAAAGGGAAGGTGGGGAGGGAGGGGGAGAGGAGAGGAGGAGGAAATAGCGCCCCAGGTCAGCGAGGAGGCCAAGATCAACCGAAACCCAAGCGCAGGCCTCTCCTGTAGGCCAAGAATGTAACAAGGGCCCTCAGAGCCGCCTGGGATCACGCTGCTCGGCAAGATGTGTGTCATCTCTCCGCAGGCCGCGGGGGTCTAGAGTTCACTCCTTTGTCTCGGAGCCTGGGAGCTCACCGCTGGGCAGGCTGAGCGGCCGTGCACCTGCTCGGGGCGGTTGCCAAGAACCTGGAGGCATGTCAGGCTGAGTCCTTGCCCCTTGGGAGCCCTCCTCCTGCTCCCCTCCTTCAGGTGCCATTTCTTCCCAAGCACCTGGCTCCTGCAACACACACGGCTCTGCGGAAAGTTGCAAGGCGCTGGTACACTGTCTTTGTACGCCAGCCCGTATTAGGGACCATTTATATCATCGCTTCTAACCATCTCAGCAGCCCTCTGAAGTAGGCACTGTGATCACCTCCACTCAGAGATGGGGAAGCTGGGACCACATGGTAGGACAACTCACAGTTGCCTAACGCAGCTGGGCGGATGCACTTCCCATCATCCCTGGACTGGGCCTGTGCCTACTTGTGAGAGGGCTGAGTTGACCAAGCCTGATCTTGGGGCAGAGCCCTGAGGTAGACAGGCCATGTGTCCCTCAGCTTCCCCTGCACGTGCTCTTGCCCCTGCTCCCACACTGTTGTCACTGGGGTATCTCTCACAACGTGGGGTGCAGACAACATAGCTCAGTATCCCCCCAAGCGTGAGTGATCAAGCCCTCTATCTATCTACCGGGACCAGCAACAGTGCAGGTCCCGTCCAAGTCTTATTGTGTGCAATCTTGGGTGTGTGAGTGTGTGTAGTGTCATCCTTTTTTGCAGTGACCTTGGAAAGGGGTGCAAGCATCTGGAGGAGACTCAGAGAGAGGGGTCACATCCGAAGCACAGGAACAGAGCCGTGTCCTCACTATGGCGTGGCAAGCAGTGCCGGGGGACATTGGCTTCTACCCCAGAGTGGGAGGGACACAGAGAAAAGCTGGTAGAGCCCAGGTAGACGTTCCCTGGAAAGCTGCTCCAGCCCTGGGTGCAGATGCTGCTCTTTCTTGGCAGTTCTTGGGGTGACCTCTGAGGTCAGAGCCCTGCTCCTCTGAGGCCCTGGAGCTGGTCTTCTCTTCTTCCACCTCCCCCTCCTCTTCTTGGTTCCTCTTTCAGCCATTTATTTCTCTTTATTTGAAGTTTGTGTTCAATGCAAATACAGGCCATAATATGAGAAAGTCACTCTGAATCAAAGCATAGTGACACAATGCAACGTACAATTAAAACAGATGTTCAGCATGCAGACACGAAGCATGAGGAGTGTTCATTCACATATAAAAAGCTGGAGGTGTGTTGGAGCTGGGTGTTTGGTGTTGCTTTCTAAGGATGGCAAATATTTACCTTTGTTATCAAGACTACTATGCTTACTTGGACCCTGGAACACCAGTATGGTCACGGCAATCAAAGAATTCAGTGAGCCCGGCTGGCATAGTTCAGTGATTGATGTTGGTCTATGAACCAGGAGGTCACTGTTTGATTCCTGGTCAGGGCACATGCTCGAGTTACAGGCTCTGTCCCCAGTGGGACATTCGTGTGTGCAGGAGGCACCCAATCAATGATTCTCTCTCATCATTGGTATTCCTATCTCTCTCTCCCTCTCCCTTCCTCTCTGAAATCAATAGATATATTTTTTAAAAAAAGAATAATTATTGCAATGGGTTGAACTACATCAAATATTCTTAAATCCATGTGTTCAGAGTTTTAAAAATAAAACTAATTCATCACCTTTCAGAGAGATGCTAAGAAACCAAGGGAAATAAAACACTTTAAATAAAGGGGAAACAAGCACTTACTCTCTATGAACTGTGTCTCTGGGTGACTGAGCAATTAGAGAAGGTAGTATGTGAATAAGGAATGATTGATTTAGAATGTCACCAGTCATGACCTTATTGAATTAATGAATTTGGGCAAAGGTTGCAGAAAGAGACACAACCAAGCATTACATATGTCTGTATAAAAGTGCACCCCACTACCTGTGAAGGAGTCTTGCAAAAGAAAAGAAAATCAAACTTAAACCTGATCAAGCTTCCACCTCAGAATGTCAACTTACAGGAAGTGAAGGGACAGCGAACAGGTTCAATAGTGCTCTTGTGACACCCTCAACAACATCCAAACAATATTCCCAATAGCACTCCATATGAGCTTTCTTACCTTGACCCCCAAGTCATCCCAAGTGTCCTACCTCAGTCCCACTGTGACTCTTGTCACCATCCAAAGCTTCTCTACCTTGAAAATGACTAATTCATGCATTTACGCTCTGCTCTCTGATCACAGCGTTCAATTCTTCCCTTTGTTAATTCAACTATTTCCCTACCACCCTTCCCAGATGCCTCAGAACCTCCATCCCATAGGTTTCTATTTCTTATCACAAAGTATTAGCTTTCTTCTCCTTTCTTCTTTCCACTCCTTCACCTTAGATTTCATGCTCCATTAATAATCTGAACTTCCTTCCTATTTATCTCTTTGTCATGCTGTCTAGCAAACTCCCCAACCCCGTGTGAATTGAACGGTCTACTACTTCATGCCTGACGTTGCCGCTGGAGGAAATCCCACGAGAGGTGAGAGAGGAACCACTATTGATTTATTTGGACCCATCTTAGCGGTTCCCTCATCCCTTTCTGGAAACCATTCTTCCTTGTTCTAGACACATTATATTCCATCTGCAGTGATTATTTCAAACCTCATTCACCTCACTCCCAGCAGATGCTTTTGCCCCCAAATTTCCATTAAAAAAGGAAGTCAATAGACAGGACTCCCTGTGACCAAACCTATAGACATACACGTCTGTTCCCAGCTGCTCTTTTATCCCTTCTGTTGCTGAGGAGGTGTTGTCACCCCTACACAAAACTACCTCCTTCACCTGTGTTTGGGATGCCCCACTGCCAACTTTTGGAGGCTCAACCATAGAGAGTATATCTTCTCATTCCCTCCTCTTCAACCTCTGCATCTATCGCATAGGTATTATTTTAAATAGCCTTATTGAGGTACAATTGACACACAGTAACTTTACATATTTAAAGCATATAATCTGCCAAGTTTTGACATATGTATATACATGCAAAAGCATTATAATAGTCAAGATAGTAAACATATCACTCAACCCAAAAGGTTTCTTCACGCCCCTTCTAATCCTTTCCTCCAGCCTTTCCCTGCCCATGTTCCCCAGGCAACCACTGATCCGCCTTCTGTCACCATAGATTAGTTTGTATTTTCTAAAGATTTATATAGATGGTATCACATGGGGTGTACTCTGCTTTTGTCTGCCTTCTTCCACACAGCATAATTATTTTGAGATTCATTCATGTTGTGCATGCATAATTCATTCCTTTTTTTTTTTTGCTGAGCTGTATTCTAATGTGTGTAAAACTCAATGTTTGTTTAATCATTCACTGAGTGATGGACATTTCGGTTGTTTTTAGTTTGAGGCTATCTATATAGCCTAAGCAACCGTTTGACTGTTCAACCATTCGACCGTTCGACCATTCGACCACTTGACTGGTAGCTATGATGAACACTGACCACCAGGGGACAGACTCTCAACACATAGGCATGGAAACATGGAATAGACTGATGAATCTCAGAGGGAAGGGAAGGGGGGAGGATGGGAAGAAATTAACCAAAGATCTTCAGCCTGTGGGGATTGGGCCAAAACCGGCAGTCCAATATCCCCCAAGGGATCCTGGATTGCGAGAGGGCACAGGCCAGGCCAAGGGATCCCACCGGTGCATGAATCCATGCACCAGGCCTCTAGTTACAAATGAAGCAGATAAGAAAGCAATGGGCAAGTCTTTGTGGGGGAGTCTACTTTCTTTTCTCATGGGGAAATCCTTAGGAAAGGATGGATCATAGGGTAGGTAGGTTTAATTTAAAAAAAAAAAACAACCCAAAACTGCCAAACTGTTTTCCAAAGTGGTTGTACCATTTTACATCCCCACCAACAGTGTGAGAGCAATCCAGTTGCTCCATATTCTCAACAACACTCAGGGTGGTCACTTCTTCTACTACTAGGGGCATACTAGGCATCCTAATAGCTGTGTCAGGGTTTCTCACTGGGGTTTTAGTATGCATTTCCCTTGGTCATGTGAAAACGTGGTCATTTACACTCAACCATTAGGAGCACAAGAAAATACTGCAAAGGGGGAAGTTCATAGTAGGAAAGTATTATACTATATATTTATAAAACTTTATATTTTTATATATACATAATATATGTTATATATTATAAAGCACAGTTACTTTTTCTTTCTGTTATTCAACAGACATTTATTCAGTGTTCAGTTGTATCAGGCACTGGTACTTAACATGAGTAAGATATAGGTCTTTTACAAGGAGTTCTTAGTCTAGGTCAGTGGTTGGCAAACTGCGGCTCGCGAGCCACATGCGACTCTTTGGCCCCTTGAGTGTGGCTCTTCCACAAAATACCACATGCGAGCGCACATGTACAGTGCGATTGAAACTTTGTGGCCCATGCGCAGAAGTCAGTATTTTGTGGAAGAGCCACACTCAAGGGGCCAAAGAGCTGCATGTGGCTCGCGAGCCGCAGTTTGCCAACCACTGGTCTAGGACCTAGACTCTAGGTAGAAGGATATAAGCATGTAAAACTGTTAGAAATCCCTATAAAGTACAATAGGGCACAGAGGAAAAAGTGATTATTTCCAACCAGGGAATCAGGAGGCTGAACACAGAGAAGTTTCTTAGAAAGGGTTACATAGAAAGATAATGGTTGAGCTGAGTCACTTATCTTATCTAATTTTGACAACATCCTTGGAAGGCAGATAATGATGGAGTGAGGGAGGAACAGAAAAGGGCCTTCAGAATAAGAAAAATCTGAGCAAAGTTGTGGCAGTTAGGAAGCAAGCTTTTGCAATGGCCAGCACACCATGAGATAAATGACCCATAGAGTAGTGGGGCTTCTGGTCAGAAGGTAGGTGCTGGCCCGACCAGTGTAGCTCAGTGGTTGAGCATCAACCCAGGAACCAGGAGCTCATAGTTTGTTTCCTGGTCCAGGCACATGCCTGGGTTGTGGGCTCAATCCCCAGTAGGGGGCATGCAGGAGGCAGCTGGTCAATGATTCTCTCTCATCATTGGTGTCTCTCTCTCTCTCCCTCTCCCTTCTTCTCTCTGAAATAAATAAAAACATATTTCTTTAAAAAAGAAAGGTAGGTGGTGGCTAAAGTGTGATGGATTTGAACCTTATACCAACAATAGAACCTCTGAGGGAGAATGGACTAGAAAGCAGAATTACTGAAATCCTATAGGCAACAATCATTGTCTTCGGGTGAACAAATAACGCCCCACTTAATTATGTATTATTTCAAATGGATATAGATGCTATTGGGATTAATAAAATAGAACTTAATATAAAAGACGCCCTGATTAATATGGAGCTTTTGGTTATTTTTAGCTGATCATACAGTCCAATTTTCATGATGTGGGAAGCATTGAAATTTTTTTAACCAAAAGATTGGGAAGAGCTCCTAGAAGCAGGGAAAATCCCTGAAGGTGTTTGAGAAAAGCAATGGGTGCGCGGGGCGGACAGAGAAGGGAGCTGTTGAAGGTGGAGACACCAGTGAGGAGGCTGCTCAAGTAGCTCCGCGATGAGGCAATGAGGACCTGCATGGAGATGAACAGCAGTGGCTGGAGGTCAGCACCCTAGTTGGTGGTCCGGCTATGAGTCAGCTACTCCCTGATCTTCGTTCATGACTATCCTTTACGGACCCACCCAAACCCCCATGTCTGTGCTGCGTTACATACCCCTGAGGCAGAGCCCTGGCAGAGCCCTGGCAGAGCAGCTGGTAATAAGGTTTTGGATGAATGTATTTAGCTAATGGTGATCTTCCATCACAGCCCTTCTGGCTTCAAAAGATCCTCCTGAGCACAGAGATCTAGTTCTCTGGATCAAATGATAGTCCTGAGTGAATGATAGTAGAAAAATGAGCTGAAGAACAACCTAGCAATAACCCTGAGAGATCAGATTTAAAGAAGCAGCAATCCTTTAATCCCAGGTGATATCGCTTCTGCTGCAAACCCTGGAGTCCACCTCAACCAGCCACCTGACCCCCAGGAGAGGCAGGGAACATTAGCTATTCCCAAAGTGGGCACGATGGCCTGGCTACTGGGGGTCAGGTAGGGCTGGACACGGTAATTTTAGCCACAGCCTACCTCTCTCTCTTCTGGGAGCAATTGGTGTGATCAAGACGCAGAGAACCCTAATCCTATCTTGGCACAGAGGCAGCCTGACATTTGCCAAGAATTTCTACCCAGAAATTCTGCTTTATAAATAGAGGAATTAGGCCTGATCGGTGTGGCTCAGTGGTTGAGCGTCAACCTATGAACCAGAAAGTCATGGTTCGATTCCCAGTCAGGGCACATGCCCTGGTTGCGGGCTTGATCCCCAGTGGGGGGGGTGTGCAGGAGGCAGCTGATCAATGATTCTCTCTCATCATTGATGTTTCTATCTCTCCCTCTCCCTTCCTCTCTGAAATCAATAAAAATAAATAAATAAACAAACAAATAAGATTGTGGCAAGGTCACTGAGGCATATTGCATGGTGACAGAGCAACGGAATTTCCAGGAGAGGGGGGTGGGGACATGCCTGGCACCAGGTCTAGCCTTCCTGTCTCGGGCAGGATTGTATTGTGGGCTGATTCGGCTGCTTTCTACATCACCTGCACTTCCATGTTAGTGGAAGAAAGCAGTATATGGATACAAAATCTAAACTGAGGCTTTCACTGATCCCTGAAGCTCAGAGATCTTTGGGCAACTGAAGTCATGCGTCTGGGTGTATTAACTCATAAGCATGCCCGATGAGTAACAGGGGTTACAAATGGATATTTAAACCAATTATGATATTGGGCAGTGGACATTAATTATTTGTGGTCCTCCTCCAACTTTCAACTCCTCTTCACGTTTTGGCACCCTACCATATTATAAACCCTTTCTTCCCAAGGAAGAAGCCAGAACACTCACACTGCAGACCGCTCCCAGCTGTAGAGCGGTCATACGACCTAGGTTCTAGCGATCAGCCACATCAGCAGTAAGAAATAAAGGGCGAGAGCCACATATGAGGGACCGATCTTCAAGCAGGTACGGTAGCAGAAGTCTCCAGATCTTTGGGAGTAGCAATGGTGACATTTCTGGCTGTAACCTGTTATGAGACCAAGAGGTTGTGCATTTTTTTCTGGCTGCTTACCTTCAAGGCCTGGCTCTCTTGGCTCCAGAAGATTTGATATGTTATCTACTATTTTTCTTTTTTTTAGCTTAAAGTGCCAGCATAGCTTTTGCTTTTTGCATCTAAGGACCCTGATAGATGCACAGATTGGTACTTAAGATGGTTACCAGCAATAGACCCTCAAGGAAATGGTGACAGGGTGGTGGGTTAGCTGAAGAGGCAATGATTATTTTGTTAGTATTAAAGGATGGGATTCCTGGTGTCCTATGAGAGAGTGTGAAGAAACAATTTCTTAAATTCTTACCTGACCTCCCTACTCAAAACTCCAGAGGCCTCCAAGATGGAGGGCTTGAGGAATGCAAATACTGTGGGTGGGTCCTATTGTTTGCAAACACAAGCACTGCCTGATACAACAAGAAATCTTCTGGTGTGCATTTTAAACAGGCCCCTCAGTGGAACTAGAGTTTTATGCCTTCCACAGTGATGGGAGAGAGAGAGAGGGAGAGAGGGAGGGAGGGAGAGAGAGAGAGAGAGAGAGAGAGAGAGAGAGAAACTTTCAGAAAAACAAATACACAGGAGGGATTTCAGAGTATATTTAGAATTCAATAGACACCTAAATTTTCTAGCCATCTCTATAAATTGGGCTTATAGATAACAGACATTCACCAAGGCGCTCCATGATCAGACATCACTAAAGAGAGAGATACTGGATATAATAATTCTTTAGTCAGATATGTGTGCCTTGCAAACATTTTCTCCTGGGCTGTGGCTTGCTTATTCATTCTCTAGAAGATAACTTTTGTTGAGGTCAATTTTTTTAGTTTGATGAAGTCTAAGTTTTCAAATACTTCTTGTTTGGTTATTGCTTTCTGAATCTTGCTAAAGAGATCTTTACCCATCTTTCGGTTACAAAGATATCCTCTTATGTTTTCTTCTATCAACTTCACGGTTTTAGCTTAGATGTTTAGGTCTATGATCCACTCTGAATTGACCATTGTGTGTGATATGCGGTAGGAGTGCATTCTTTTGCATATAGATATACAGTTGTTCCTGCGTTGTTTGTTGAAAAGACTTTCTTTTCTCATTGGGTTGGTTTAGCATCTCTTGAAAATCAAGTTACCATATAAATGTGGGTCTATATCAGGGCTCTCTATATCAGCAGTCAACAACCTTTTGGACCTCAGGGACCACCATGGCCTGCGGACCACCAGTTGGCGACCGCTGCTCTATATTGTTTTATTTATCTATTTGTTTATCCTAATACCAGTAGCACAGCCTTGATTCTTATAATAATTTA
Organism: Myotis daubentonii; assembly: GCF_963259705.1. Taxonomy (NCBI): domain Eukaryota; kingdom Metazoa; phylum Chordata; class Mammalia; order Chiroptera; family Vespertilionidae; genus Myotis; species Myotis daubentonii. The sequence goes on from NC_081858.1 coordinate 18,570,163, forward strand.
TAATAAATTGGAAAGTCAGATAGCTTCTTTAGACTTTGCTCCTCTTTTCAAAATTTGATTTAAAAAATTGACATATAGTAAAAGTGACTTTTTATATTGCATAGTTCTATTCATTTTTTTAAATCCTCACCTGAGGATATGTTTATTGATTTTTAGAGCGTGAAAGGGAGAGAGAAACAGAGAGAGAAACGTCGATGTGAGAAAGAAACATAGATTGGTTGCCTCTTGCACACACCCTGCAACCAAGGCGTGTGCCCTGATCAGGAATCAAACCCGAAACCAACCTTCTGGTGTACAGGACGATGCTCCAACCAACTGAGCCACACGGGCCAGGGTTAGTTCTATTCATTTTAACACATATGTAAATATACGTAATCATCACCACACTCAGAATATGAATAGTTTGACCTTTTCTCCACTCCTAATCCCTGGCAACCACTAATCCGTTCTTTGTTATTACAGCTTTAATTTTTAGAAAATGTCATATAAATGGAATCATAGAGTATGTAAACTTTTGAGACTGGCTTTTTTTTTTTTTTACTCTGTAAAACGCCTTTGATATTTAACCAGGTTGTTGCACGTATCAATGTCATTCCTTTCGTTTGTTGGCTAATGTTTCATCTTATGAGTGTATTGCAGTTTGTTTATTCATTCACTCGTTGAAGAACATTTGGATCACTTCCATTTTCCTGGCAATTATAAATAGAGCTGCAACCAACATTCATGTACAGGTTTTAGTATAACCACGTTTCCATTTTTCTAGGATCGTTCTTTAGTATGATTGTTTTGGATGTGCTAGGCCTACTGCATTATCATATTAATTTTAGAAACAGCTTGTCAGTTCATATAAAAGCCTCGCCTAGATTTTGATTAAGTTTGCATTGAATCTCAGATGGAAAAACCTGCTTCAGGAAGGCAGCCTTCGCATAATCACCCTAGTGTTAGGCAGGATGACTCCTAGCCTGAGCCTGTTAGCTACATACCGTCTGTGTCCCATTGTTTCTGAGTTGCCTAGCAACAATTTGCCTGTCAGAGTATGTTCCACTCTTTCTCAACTACCTGTAAATCGCTTACACTTTAGTATGCAAGAGTTTAGTTTCCTCCACTAATTACTTAATTTCATTTTAGGGAACGGAAGGCTTTGTTTTCCATTAAAGAAATTTCATGTTGGAAGAAAATATAAATAGGCACCATTTAGTGAGCACCAGCCATGTGTCAGATATTTTGTATACATTATTATACATTATTGTATCCTAGCATTCCCATTTTACGGATGGAGAAAGTAGGGCTCGGTTAAATTAAATAACTTGGTAAGATCACAGCATATTGGACCCAGTCAAGATTTCAACTCAGGTATGGCTAGGTTAAAACACCATGGTCCTTCCACTATACTGCACTTTCTCTGTCCCTTTCCCTCACAAAGGTGAACCCAATTTGGGTGCAAAATGATCCTGGATTTAGGAAATGTTCTGAAGAATACTTGGCTCTGGTCAAGATGGGACATAGGTATAGGAGGTACTCGCATCTCCCCTAAAAACACATCAAAATTACAATTGGCCCAGTCGTGTGGCTCAGTGATTGAGCATCAACCCAGAAACCAAGGGGTCACGGTTAGATTCCTGATCAGGGCATATGCCCAAGTTGCGGGCTCAATCCCCAGTAGGGAGTATGCAGGAGGCAGCCAATCAATGATGTTTCTCTCTCATCGATGTTTCTATTTTCTCTATCCCATTGTTCCTTTTCTGAGCCCAACCCCCGACAGAGCAGGCAGGCAGGTGCCATATCTGAGTCCCCATCAACCTGACTATCACTGTTCACCCCACCCTGGTGATTCCCTGAGACCATGCCCCACCCAACTTGCAGGTTCACCCAAGCTGTCTCCCGTGGCTTTTCCCTACAAGCTGCCTGTCTTGGTTCATGCTTCAGACTTTCTTAAAATCCCTCAAACAAGCAGAACCTGGCCTTGGTGTGCACCTTTCCTCTTTCTAAGTAGCCCCATGCCTGATAGCACCATGCCCAGGACTAATGGCAGCTGGTCTTGATTTGTAGCTTGGCCTCTCCTGGGCATCTTCAAGCCATCTACAGATTGCTCTGTAGCTCATGCCAGCTGGCCCAGGGCAGAACACAGGTGGCAGCAGACCTTAGCCTGCACCTCCTAGGGGCCCCAGCATACCCAGTGGACAGCCTCAGACCTCATTGAAGCACCACCCAACCATCTCCACAAGTGACACACTCAAGGGGCAAATTCAGTGGGCACCAGAGCCCAACTAAGGTAAGTCTTGCTTCATGTAGTGGGCCCCTGAACAGTTGATCCTCCATGGTGGTTGCAGCCAGTTCTTGCAGCTGATTGGCCTGAGGGTAAGTCCCTCCCACTGATGTGCCATCAGCAATCAAGGCTCAACTACAACAGGAGGGTGTACACAGCCCATGGGGGAGGGGAGCTCACCTGGAGTGCCCAGCTCAGGTGAATAGGGAGGCTGTGCCACTGGACCCTACAGGACACCTGCTACATAAGGCCACTCTACCAAGCCCAGGAGACCCAGCAGCTCTATCTAATACATAGAGACAAACACCAGGGGGCTGCCAAAATGAGTGGACAAAGAAATATGTCCCAAATGAAAGACCAGAACAAAACTACAGAAAAAAAACAAAGCAAAATGGAGACAAGAAATCTACTAGATGCAGAGTTCAAAACACTGGTTATAAGGATGCTCAAGGAACTTAGGGGAAGACTGGATGAACTTAGGACTTCAACAAAGAGATAGGAAACATAAAAACAGAACTAGAAAACATTTTTAAAAACCTATCAGAAATGACTACATGGACTGAAATGAAGAATACACTGCAGGAAATCAACAATAGAGTAGATGAAGCAGAGGAACAAATCAGAGATTTGGAAGATAATGAAGCAGAAAACACACAATCAGAACAACAAAAAGAAAATGAGAATCCAAAAAAGGAAAATAGTATAAGGAGCCTCTGGGACAACTTCAAGCATAGCAACATTCACATCATAGAGGTGCCTGAAGGAAAAGAGAGTGAGCAAGGAGTTGAAAACCTATGTAAAAAAAAAAATAATAATAATAATGAAAGAAAACTTCCCTACTGGAGAAGGACTAAACATATTACTGAGTACCTAACTCAGTACCTGGCACTTTGATTTGAAAGACACAATGAATAATGATTTGGCTTTACAGGCCTATTCCCGAGGCTGCAAAGGGAGAAGAGTTATATAGACTCTTTTAGGATCATAGATTACACTACTAAGCCTGTATTTTTTCAATGGATTCCCTTGCTTTAGACTTTTGAGTAAACAGATCTAAATTCAAATTCCTGGTTCTTCCACTTACTGAGTGAACAGGTTACTTAAGCTCTTTAAATCTCTTAGGGTTGCTAAAAGGATTAAATGAGAGAATGCATTTAAAGAGCTTGAACAATGTCAGGTATAGAGTAAGTGCTCACTAAAAGAGAAGCTATTATTACTGAGATGATTTCATAGTTCTTTTTATGCCCAAATGCAGATTAAGTCCCCTTTGCCCTCCCCTATGTATTTTTCACCCTTATCATGCACTCACTTTGAATAAATCTGCTTAGTAAATAAACTTATTATTTTGAGATAGTTATATGGAGTTGTAAGAAATAATAGAAATAAATCCTGTGTGTCCTTTACTCAATTTCCTGGATGGTCACATTTTACTAAATCATGGTATCAGCACCTGAAACTAATATAAAATAATATTAAATGTCAACTGTAAATGAAAAATAAAATTTTTAAAAATCATTTCATAATATTATATATGTTAATGTGAATTTAGGAGAAATCCAAGAAATGATTCATATTCAATATGTGTTTTTATCATCAAAAATCAAATTTAATTTCTGTATATGGGTTCATCTACTTTTGTTGGAAATATTTTGTCTACTATTCAATAAAGTAGACTCTTTTTTAAAAATACTTTTAAATTCAGACTTAATCCTGGGCTGGTCAGTACAGTATTCTTTCATTATACCAGTTACCACTTACTGAAGAAGTACCATTGGTAAGTATAATTATATTACTACATTTAATCCCCATGACAGCTTCCTTATGTAGCTATTATAAATCCCATTTTACAGACAAAGACATGTAGTTTAGAGACAGGTAAGTAAACTTTCCTAAGACTACTCAATGAATATATGCCAGGATTTGAACCCACTGGGCTAGCAGGTTTCAAAGTTTAAGCTCTAAAATGCTCCTCTGTGCAGCCCCTTCTGCTCTAGCTGCCTCCTGACAGTGAGAACTCAGAGGTGATGGAGAACATAGCCGTGTGTCCTATTGCCTTTCGTAGGGCTGGTTGTTTTGTACCCTAATCTGAATGTCACCATGTCAGAAGTCCTTGACGGTGCCTACTAGGAAAGGGGAACATTATGGCCCAGAGCAGTGAAGAGCTCCATTCAGATACTCCTAAAGCACTTCAGAAAGACAGAGTCTGGTGTGTTTGAGGGACTTCAGGTCACATGTGTTCTTGCCTTCTGAGCATTGCAAGGGAGCAGCATAAGACCCGCAAATGGACTTGACCTCTCCACTGGGCATCTGGAACTAAAGTGATCGATCCCAGAGTATTATGTGGACCAGACAGCTTGGTGCAGTAGAAAGAGCATAGGATTTTCATTGAACGTTGGTTTGGACGTGTCCTTGACCCAGCATTTTTGTACTTTCACTGGTCTATGAAATGCCTCGGGAAGAGAGGCGTTACAGGCATGCCAGCCCGAGAGATTGTCCAATAAAGACACAATCAGTGCGGGAATGGGGATCATCAGGAGGGCTTCCTTTAAGAGGCGAGTTCTAGAAAAGATTTTGAAAGTGCCAGACCACTCTTGCCCTGGAAAACACACACATGCCAGCGTTACCCCAGAGGCCACCAGCGAGTCCTCATCCATCTGGCACCCCGGTGGGGCTCGGCCTCGTTGGCTCCCACTGCAGGCCTTTGGGGAGAGGTTGACATTAACTAACAAAGAGATTCTTTGAGAGCCCAGAAAGAAAAGCACCAGCCGGACTCCCATCTGCCTGCCGGCCTGTTGTGTAAGAGCCGGAGGAGGAAGAGGAGTGGCCAGGGCAGGGCGGCTCACAGTGGCCGCAGTCAGTCCCTGGCAATGGAGGGGCCAATTGTGCTGACAGGCTGGACCTCTCCCACAGGTTTTCCCTGGGCTCAGACAAAAGAGGGATAGAGAGCAGGAAAAGGGTGGAGGCCTCAAATAAAAATTAATTAACACTATCTATTTTTCTTTCTTTTTCTAAAGGTAATCTCTTAATCCTAAGAACTGGGATTCGTGTGTGCCCTTTGGTCTATAACCCAAAACGGAAGAGTCAGAAGCCATCATCGTGTTCAAGGTCTCACCTATTAGATTTCTTTCTCTCAATGGCCCTTTGTGTCGGGATCTCCTAGGAAGTGAAACAGGCCTTCTAGGCTCTGACTTGGATGAGGCAAACGTGGCCAAGGTTAGCCATCACCAGGGAAGCTCTGACGTGGAGAGATTGGAAACTGCGAGGAAATTGGCATGCCAGGACTTGGGTTACCAAGGGAAAGGGGACACTGTAATCATTTCTCAACTGCTGTTGAAGTCACCCTTTATCTCAGTGATAGATTTTCTCTGTATCCCATGATGCCCACCTTCCCTCTGTCTCCGTCCAGCCACCATTTTGAGGACCAAGAAATGACAGGCCTTGAAATTAGAAGGTTCTTTTTGAGGACTTTTAGTCTAGACTCCTACACAGGGGAGACAGGAAAGCCGTTGCTACCCTGGGCTCCACCATCTGGAAGTGGGGGAAAAGAAGGAAGAAAAGGGATGATGGGAAAGGACATATGAAGAGTAGTTGGGAACTGGGAAGTTACTCTCATTATTCTTTACCCAAGTAAATGGCACCACCATCCACTCAGGTGCTCAAGACAGACACTTGTGAGAACATCTCTAATTCCTTTCCCTCATCCCCTCTATGTCCACAGCCAGTGATCCAGGGCCCAGGGGTCCTCAAACTTTTTAAACAGGGGGCCAGTTCACTGTCCCTCAGACCATTGGAGGGCCGGACTATAGTTTAAAAAAAAAAAACTATGAACAAATTCCTATGCACACTGCACATATCTTATTTTAAAGTAAAAAAAAATAAAACGGGAACAAATACAATATTTGTATTTGCATGTGGCCCGCGGGCCGTAGTTTGAGGACCCTTGATCCAGGCCATTACAATCTCTTGCCTAGGTTATCGTAACGTTCTTAATTGATCTGCTATGATACGTTGCTGTTCTTCAAGCTAATTTACAAATCACAATCAGAATTTTCTTTTTACTACACAACTTAATCATGTTTCCCCCTTGCTTCAATAGCTCCCCGTTGCCTTTAGAATAATTTCCAAATTCCCTCGCACAGTATTCAAAGCCTTCCATGACCATTGAGCTGCTGCCTCTATCCTGAACTAGTGGGATATGTTCTAATTTGCCTCCTGAACTTTGTACATTCTTCCTGGATCATCCTTTTCCCCCGTCTGACGAACTCATATCTGCCCTTCAAGTCTCAGGCTGGTTGCCCCCTCTTCTGGGTAGCTTTCCCTGACCTCTCCTATACTGGACTAGGCACCTCTTCAGGGGGCTCCCATGACCTGTGTACATGCTTCTGCAATGGCTGCTACTCCCATTGCCCACTACCAGTCTGTTTTCTAGATTAGTTCTGAAGTGGTTTGTGGAAGTTGAGTGGGAAGGCCTTCTTGATGTTCTAATTTGCATGAATCCAACTATGTGATCAGATTAAAAAGAGAGAGAGAGAAAGAATGAGGAAGGGAGAGAGTGAGAGATTGTTATCTCAGTGGTACAAGCAATGCTGAGTGATGTCCTACTCAGCATCCATCAGCCCACATATGTCCCCACATAATATCTTCGTGAGATGAATGTGAACCTCTGAGTAAATATTTTTATGTTATTTCACAGGGCCACTAATCATTATCTGCAAGCATCATCTAGTGCAGTGATGGCGAACCTTTTGAGCTCAGCCTGTCAGCATTTTGAAAAACCCTAACTTAACTCTGGTGCCGTGTCACATATAGAAATTTTTTGATATTTGCAACCATAGTAAAACAAAGACTTATATTTTTGATATTTATTTTATATATTTAAATGCCATTTAACAAAGAAAAATCAACCAAAAAAAATGAGTTTGCGTGTCACCTCTGACACGCATGTCATAGGTTCGCCATCACTGATCTAGTGAGTAAGCAGCAATATGATGAACACTGGAAGATACACTGCTGATTTTCAAGACACTGGATTTCATTCCCTCATACGATGTATCGCTAAGGAATTTTCAAGGGTAAAACCGATGCTTATATTTCGTTTTTGCCTTTTTATATGGTTTTAGAATGATCATCTTGGTAAAACACCCTACCAGCCAAGCTTGCCCTCTTTCTCCCGGCAACTGCATCCTCACATGGCTATTCCAGGAGCTGCCATGCTCTCACCTGACCCAAGGTAGGCCAACCAATACCTTCTCCAAGATTATTACATTTGAAATCCAGGTAATTGAGGCCATGTCTCCTCTTGTAGGTAAAGCTGTTAGATGCAAAACTAAAGGGATGTATTTTTCAGCACATGGCAAAAGCTTGTTCGCTGAAAGGAATAGGCAAGATAGAGAAGTGAACTGCGATGGCAAACATGGATTTATCAGGTGTGGGCTCCTTGTCACTGGAGGGCTGGGTGGAGGTGGTCAGGGGAGAAGATACTAACTGGGTGTCTGCTTGCTTGTTGCTGATCTTGGGCATAGGAGGAAGGATGGCTACCCTAGATTAAGCCCGAGTCTGTGTGACTAAAGGAGTGTGAGGATACGGGGGAGACAAGTAAATGTGAATAATGAGAATGGCCTCTTAAGGACGAATGGTGAGTGAGGATGGGAGAGCACTGAGCTCATTGGCACAGGAGATGAAGTAGAGCGAATAACATTTAAATATTTAGTCTAAGAACTAACCTGGGATGGACAGTTAGAAAATGGAGGAAATTAGGCCTCAGAGAAAGTAATGACCTCAAAGTTATGCAGCTGCTAAAGCAGCAGAGCCCCAGTTTGAACTGCAATTTGTGTGACTCTAAGGTCCATACTTACCAAATATCTGGTCTAATCCCACCGAATTACAGATGAGGACAATGAGGCTTTAGTGGTGAAGTGACCTGCCTGGGGACATCAAGATATCCCAGTAAAACCAATCCTAGAACCACCAAAACCCAAATACTCTTTCCAGGCAATTCATTGCTTTCCATCATAATCAGAGATGAAGGGGGCAGTTACTAAAGCCTCACAATTGCTCTGAAAGAGCCTCCTCCCTCATCTGTGCCCCATCATCTCCTTGGTAAATACGAAGGATATTGACAAAGTGTCAGTGGAGTGTGAGACACTTGGAAAATACAAATCCTTCTATTAGGAGAGTCCGAGCAATTATTTACTTGTCAACGTAGAAGGGCAGGGCAGGATTAATTAGAGCTAAAAGGATCAGGGTAAAAATACAGGTGTAATTATTATTATAATGGCGATAATCTGCAGATTCTATGTAGATATTACTCCACCCTCAAGTGGCTAACCTGCTAGAGCAGGGAATAAGCCAGTGGTGAAGGTGGGGATGGAAAGGAGAGAGGTAACCGGCATAGTGAGGGACCAAAGACAGAAAACCAAATGGGAGAAAGAAAACAGGCTGATTTGCTAGTGATGAAAGGGTGAAGATAGTCTGACAGGCAAGACATATGATAGTAAGTCATAAGTATTTGTACCAGGGAAGATCTTTCAATGGAGCCCACATTGTCACTTCTCTTATTAGAAACTAAAGACAAGAATGTTAAGCAGACTGCCGAAGATTACATAGCTTGTCAGTGGCAGGACTTGGACTAGAATTTGGGTCTTTTTGCACTTTAGTTCTGTGCTAGTCTAATAAAAGCCCAGAGAGAATGCCCCAAATTGGAGAAGAAAAGACATTGAGATACAGGTCAAAGGGGCTAGTTCACTAGGATCAAATGGCCATCTTTGTTTTCCATTCACACCCTCCCCCCCAAAGCATTTCAAAAACAATATCTGGGCTTGCTCTGAATCAAACTGGCTAATGAGTGTGGTAGAGAAATTATTGGCTCATGAAAAGGTCATGTGGAGCTTTTGGATTTTTCCAGAAGTTAGAAGCCATATAACTGGAGAAAAAAAGTAAAAGACATCATGAACACACGCCTTCTAGTAATTGTGCACATCGTATATGCTAATTTCACACCATTTTGCATCAACCTCACAGTATAAAGGAATAATCATTGTTATCCCTATGTTACATATTTTGGAAAACCGAGGCTTACATGACTAACTAGATAAGTGGCAAAGCAAGCTGTGAACTCAGATTCATCTGTCTTCATATCGTATGGTTAGAATGTCTGGCCCTAGGCAAAAAGAAAAGAAAAAAGAAAAAGCAGACAGAACTCATTCATCTTTCCCACAAGGCATTTTTTACAATTATAATAACCGGAATTTTAAAAATTATTCAGCCTTAATCCTGCTCCACTAACATAGAAATTTGCTATTTTTCTCTATTCTTTGTAAACTTTGTGCATATGGACACATAAGCTCCCAGACTGGCTTCTCTGCTGATATCTGGTCTGTGCACGGCTGTCATGGCGATAGGCACCTCTCCCTCAAATGCAATTCAATCTGGCCGTTCCCACCCTGGCCCAGCATCCTGCCTTTATTGAAACTCCCTCAGTTGGACTGGAGGACAGGCCTCCCAAATCTTACGGCATGCTTCCTCCTCCTTACTCTCTAACTCATTCCTCACTGGCACCCTCTCATGTTCTTAAACACACATGATCCAATCTTGGCACATGCTATTCTCTCTGCCCTAAACATTGTTCTCCACTCTTAAATCAAGCATCATCAGGTCTCTCCTCTGCATATCCTTAGGATTACATGTACCTCTCTTCTCGGCAGCACTTCCCACGGAAGTGACGTTCCTGGAGTTGTTGGGTTATGTGATGAATACCCGTCTCCCCTGCTATGTTGCAAGTGTGGTAAGGACAGGAAGTCTCTCTCATTGTATCACCACTTTGTCTTTGATTCCTATTATGTAACTTGGCATTTGTACTAGATAAGAGGTACCACCCAGACCCCCTTCAAGGAAGAGCTTGCTGCCCATCTGGGGAGCAGAACCAGCCGTCACCTTCCAGGTGTCAACAACTGGAATCTGCCTCAGTGGCACAGAGGGGCACCCCTGAAAATCATCCCCTTCTTGAGGCAGCCCACATGGGCTGACTAAGTAAAGCGGGCATCGTTGGTTGAATGATGGATCCCAAAACATATGTTCATGTCCTAACCCCCAGGACCCGTGACTGTGACCTTATTTGGCAAAGGGGTCTTTGCAGGTGTAATTAAGTTAAGGATTTAGAGAGGAAATCGTTTTTGGATTTAGAATGGGGCCTCAGTCCAGTGACAGGTGTCCTTGTGAGGAAAAGGCAGAGAGGCAGAGTTGAGACTCAGACACACCGAGGGGAAGGCCATGTGGAGACAGAAGCAGAGAGCGGAGTGATGCCACCACAAGTCACAAAAGGCCTGGAGCCACCAGCAACTGAAAGGCAAGGAAGAATCCTCCCCCCAAGAGCCTTCAGAGGGAGCACGGCCTGCTAACACCTTGATGTTGGACTTCTGGTCCCCAGGACTGCACTCAATCATGGCCCAGAGGCAGAAGGCCAGCATTTGGGCCACTGTGTCATGACCCTGATGAGCTGTCCCTGCTCCAGAGTTCACTGCTGGGTCCTGAGGGTCTGAGGCCTGAATCATGTTCAACTTTTCCATCTCCCCAGTCTTGCTTTCTTCCTTCCCCTTTTAATAAATGTTGAACTCTAATCACTGTCTCCCACTCCAAACTCTGTCCTCACTGACGGCTTCCAGAGATCCCAGCATGACAAGCTATAATAAGGTATTTGTTAAATAAACAAAATTAACAGATAGGGAGTTCCTGGAAGGTAAAAACTATGCATTATTCCATGTTTACAACCTTAAAGCTTAGCACGGCATCTCAGACATAATATATGTGCAACAAAAATTTGTTAAAGGAAGGAAAGAATGCATGAACATATAAGTCGATTGAGTAGAAACCACAGATTGAAATGAATTTTGTAAAATACTTTCGCATAACTCTTGTGAGCCTACTCTTGGGAAGGAAGGGAGGGAGGAAAGAAGGAAGGAAGTGAGAGAGGAAGGGAGGAAAAGGGGAGAGATTGATTGATTGTTGCTTGCTGTGTCGTGAACTCAGCTAAGCATTGTCATCAGGCCTCTGTGAGGGTGGGCGTGGAGAGGACACAACCTCCACCAGGACAGCTTTTCCCCTTGAGGGCAACATTTTTGTTCTCGCAGAACTCAGACTCTCCCTAGAAACATGCAGAAATCATTTCACGACCCTGCCCCCGGCCATTCTGACATCAATCCTAATGGATGAACATTTTTCGTGTAAAGAGGAAAAATAAAACAGAAGGGACAAGTTCAAACAAGGCAGTGGAATGTGTGTAAAGGAGAAAGAATTGCCTCTATTTTCAACAGTTGAAAAGTCTCCCGAAGGAGACAGGGTTTCAGAACCACTTTCCATCACAGAACATTTCCGGGGAACAGGGTGTAGAGTCATCCTCTGGCGGTGCCTTCTTTTAAAAAAAAAAAAAAAAAAAAAAAAAAAAATATATATATATATATATATATATATATATATATATATATATATATATATATGTTTTTATTGATTTCAGAGCGGAAGGGAGAGTGAGCAATAGAAACATCAATGATGAAAGAGAATTATTGGTCAGCTGCCTCCTGCATGCCCCTACTGGGGATGGAGCCCACAACCCAGGCATGTGCCCTTGACCGAAATCGAACCCAGAACCCTTCAGTCTGCAGGCTGGCGCTCTATCCACTGAGCCAAACCAGCTGGGGCTGCAATGCCTTCTTTTACAGGTGAAAACACTGAAGCTCAGAGCGAGAGAACAATTGGCACAAAATCTCCTTACTAAGTTGTGGAGAGCGGCTACAGTGTTTGGACAGGTTCAAGCCTCGGACTAATGAGAGGGCACGGTCCTCTCATAGCAGAGCCACGAGCAAGTCCCAGCTTGGAGGGCAAGGCCCTCCCAGCACAGTTATAGCCAACGGCTACAGTTGTAAGCTTGACCTGATGGTCCGAACCTGTGGTCCCAGTTGGCTGAGTGGTGTGGGCTGTGGGAGGTGCAACAAGTGCTGCTAAAACAAAGCTTGATAGAGTTCAGGTGCATGTAATTGAGTAGATGCGAAACCCATGAGAACATTGTAAACATCTTGCCCACGCCCTGACTTTGCCTCGTGGAATCTGGCTATAAAATAAAGCCGCGGCTTGCAGGCTGTGGCGCTGTCTCTCCATCCGTGGGCAGCCCCAGCTCTACTCTCTTGTCTGTCTTCTTTAATCCTTCACCGCCCCCGTCAGGTTCACCCCTGGCCTTGCTGAGCACGGCACACTAAGTTAGTGGCCAAGACCAGGCCAGAACCTTCAAATTCTTTTCAATAAATTTTTGATTGGGTGGCAGAGAGAAAGGAATGAAATGGGGGTTGGGGGAGAGGAAATGGAGGAGCTGCTGGCAAAATGAATGGGGTTTTAGCATATATAGGGGGGAATATAATCTGGCTCTGGCTTGGTGCTTTGGATTATACCAAATTTTCCCTACAACAACTGTGGGACAAAATCTACTAGCTTCGTTTTATCCTCTAGAATGGTCAACTCACACACTGGGCAAATTTCCTTAACAAATGGTAGAGCTAGGTAGGATTCAAACTCTGGTCTGACTCCAAAAGTCATACTGGTCCAGGAGAGCAGGTTACAAGAGAGATTCAAGGGGAAAGTCAGTTGAAACCACACTCCTTTCCTCCTCCTACCTTCCCCATACCTTCCCTTCCCCTCCCCACGCTCGTTCCAGATGCCTCTTACAAGCTTTGAGTCTCATAATCTCAGGGCTCCTCTCCTGCAGTACAAATCTCACAGCACAAACGGGTAAACACCTGGCCCTCAGTGGCATTGCCTGGAGGGAAGACGAGCCTGGGGAACAGGTGTTCCTGAGATGCTCGGTGGGGAAATAAAAGAGGCTCTGATCCAGGGATCTTGTGTCCGGATAGACAAACATAAACACATAACAATTTAACAAAAGTCATCTGCTCTAGATCTCTACTGTCTGTTTTCCTAGAGTTGTCTGCACCAATAATAATGGCACTATTAGTGAAACTAGCCACAGTTATTGAGTGCATCCTCTATGTTAGGCCCGGGACTGAAGGATGGGTGCCTTCACGCAGGCGCAGGTGATGCTGCATTCAGTCAGCTTTTTTCTCAGAGAGCGAGGCAGTGATGGGCATGTTGAACAGAGCACAGGTGAGCCGGCTCCTCACTTGCAGGCAGTGATGCAAAGTCACAGATGGAGAAAGTCTACAGAAACAGGAGCTTTCTCTGCGGGACACGATTCCCTGTTAGCCGAGCTGGTAACCTTTCCCATTTCTCGCCATGGGATTCTCCTGGAACGAGACTAATTACTGTGTCAGCCCTCCATTCGCCAAAAGTATGAAGATGCTAAGCCTGCCAGACGGTCTCCCGTGGCTTCCCCTGCTGCTCCAGCCAGTGACAGCTTAATGTCCCATTAGCGAGAGCCATACACTGAGCTGGACTCCCAGTGCTGGGCCACGGGGGTGGGGGGACGTCAGAGTGGCCTTGAGGTGGGTGGGTGGGGTGTGACGGAAAGAGAGGAGACTGAATGGGATCCCCTACCCTCATTCGCTGTTTCTCCCCTCCCCCTCCTCCTAATAACATGGATGGAATGCCTCCCTGACTGCACTCACTGAGCACACACTGAGCACGGGCCCTGTGCTAGGCAGTCACTGCTCCCGGCACAGACGGCACTCACTCTGGCCTGCACCCCTGTGCTCACGCCATGCCTCCCTCTGGAATGCCTCTCCCTTCTCCACAGCATCCCAGTTGCACTGGTTCATAGGTCGACCTACGAAGTTACACTGACATAGTTTGAAGCCGTTCTAAGTAAGAACCTTCACAATATGAGTAACCTGAACGTGGAACTGGCTGCCTTGTAAGGGAATGAGTTCCCTGACACCACAGGTGCTCAAGCAGAGGTTGGGCAGTGGGTGATAGGGGGTGACATAAAGGACATTCAGACATTTGAAAGAGGGCCTGATAGAGTCTCAAAAACCTTCCAACTAAAATTCTCTGACTCCATTCAGGTTGAACCACGTGCAATTGCCACTCTTCCTCTCTCTGGCCACTTATGCCTCTTTAACATGAGAGCACTCCAGTCAATTCTCGGTCATCTGCACCGAAGGAGGAGCCATAATAATACAAAACATCCACATTAATAGCACATTGTCAAACCAATTGGATTTGATCACAGAGTATGTTTGGCTTGGGGCCATCTCATGAGCATTTGAAGACCTTTCTTACCCCATTGGCTCCCATGCTGTGTATTAATGTTGCAAGAGAAAGACTACCCATTAATAGCAAGATCTGCCCACATTCCTGGCAACTACCCCATCTGGCTCAGTGGCTGAGAGGGCTCTGCACTGGGCTGAATTCTGAGCTAAGGGGAGTGTCACTTTTTCGGGGAGACCCATGCTAAGGGACCACTGGGAAGGTTGAGGTGGGCTGTATTGGAGACAACCCCAGAAGTATGTATTGCCTGATTGAATCTGTGGGATTCTTCAAACCCTTAATAGGGGGGTAGATGCAGTTTGAAATCCTTCTCAGAGCGTGGCCCTAGACTTGGGTCAGCTCCATTCATGAAAAGCAAATATTCCTTCTGCACACGCTTCCAGTGCAAAGGTCCACTCAATGAATAGGAGGAATGGCAAATAGAAAAGCAAGGAGCACACGTGTGTGCACACACAGCTTTGGGTCACTGTTGACTTTTGAAACTGAAATGAACTTGATCCGTAAAAACAACAGAAACTCAGACTAAAAAAAACCCAGCATATCAACATTAAAAAAACAAGTTTTCAATGGAAAGAACACATTTCCTTCATCCTTGTCCAGCATTGCTGCTATCTTTGGCATTGCGTAGGGAGTCTAAGTGATGTAATGCTTAAGAGAGTTGGCTCTGGAATTGAACTTCCTGAGTTCCAATCCTGGCTCTGTCACTTACTGGCTGTGTGACTTATGGCAAGTTATTTTACCTCTCTGAGCCTCAGTTTTCACATCTATAAAAAAAAGATGCGGATGATAATAATAGTATCTACCTCGTGAAGTATTGTGAAACTTAAATGTCAAGTACTTAACATGATGGCAATCATATGGTAAATACTCAACAATTTCTAACTAAATGAAATACTCAATTTCTTATTATTATGTAATATTATAACAGTTCATCTTCTCACAATGGGAAATCAAATCCTAGGTACTCTGGAGGGATAGGTGGGGTAGTGAAGGTGGGTGGATTTTTTTCTGATAGTTTCAATGACAAAATGTGGAGTTGAGGTATTTGATCAGAGCTGTAGTTGTCAACACTTGCTGCTCACTGGAATCTGCTGGGGAGCTTTTTCGACAAAGACTGGCTGTACCCAGGCCAAGTTCATAGTAATACTTGGGAGGGAAGCCCAGCCGCCATAGTTTCAAAAGATCCCCAGGTGATTCTAGTGTGTGGTGCGGGCTGTGGTCCGCTGGGCTGGATTCTTGCTACTGGAAGTGTGGTTCAGAGTCGGCAGCACCGACATCACCCGGGAGGGTTAGCGATGCAGAAGTGGGAGGTGGGAGGATCAGCTCCCACCTCGTCCAAGACCTACTGAATCAGAAGCCGTGTTTCAACAAGATCGCCTGGCGGCTCCCATGCCCACTGACAGTTGAGGAACACTGGAGTAGAGGACGGCCAAGTTTCACTTCTTGCTCTGCAGTAGGTGTTCCATAAACGCCAAATGAAATAATGGCCCAGTTCTCTGAAGTCCCAGAGACGTTCTACCCACAAAGGCTTTTGGAACCTGGACCAGGAGGGATGCCATCAGAGCCAAAACCTGCTCCTCCCCCCAGGCATGGAAACCTTGACACAAGCACACCTGTGCTCACAGGCCAAGGGTAATTAATTAGCGGGGTGCCCCTGGCACTGAGGCTGCTGGTGCCAAGGGCAAGGGATGATGGGAAGTGACATAGATTGATAGAGACAGAGAGTAAAAGAGATAAGATAACTTTGTTTTCCTGAGGTCTCTGTGAACTCTGGTTTTGACAGTTGGTGCTGTGGATGGCTCGTGTGAGTCAGTCGCACACTGGCAGCCTCAATGAGGTGTGCTCACATCCCACAGGGATCCTGAGCTCCTGCGTACTGTTCCTATTTTCCCTCCTGTCTCTTTCTTCGCCATTTAGAGCACAGCTTCGCACTCCTACCAATCCCAATTCCTCCTGTCCCCCTAGTTCACCTCCCAAATCCACCTTCTCTCTCTCTCTCTCTCTCTCTCTCTCTCTCTCTCTCTCTCTCTCTTTAAATATATTTGTATTGCTTTCAGAAGGAAGTGAGAGGGAGAGAGAGAAACATCAATGATGAGAGAGAATCATTGACTGGCTGCCTCCTGCACACCCCCTACTGGGGACTGAGTCCACAACCCGGGCATGTGCCCTTGGCCGGAATACAACCCGAAACCCTTCAGTCCACAGGTCGACACTCTATCCACTGAGCCAAACCAGCTGGGGTCCACCTCCTCTTAACCTGAGTTTCCTAAGCACCTCCTTTACAGGCTGGTGAGTGAGGCCCTGTTCTGTGTGGCGAGAGATATCAAGAACCCAGGGATGGCCACCATACAAAAAAAGCATCAAATATTCAAAACTAAGTATCAACATATCCTAGTTACTATGCAAATGGGAACTCGCCAGACCTGGGGATGAGCACAATAAACAAAAGATTAGCAGGCTTCCAGAACTTGGCAACCCGGCTGAAAAAGCCCACTGGGAACTAAACCAGGCTCCTTGGGCAGGGATAGAGCACTCCACTTAAAAAAAAAATTGAACCAAAGGACTTGTATGCATGCATATAAGCATAACCAATGGACACAAGACACTGGGGTGTAGGGGAGGCTGGGAGAAGGTCAAGGGGGCGGGGGAGGAGACATATGTAATAGTCTTCGTAATACTTTAAGCAATAAAACAAAATTTTTAAAAAATGGTGAAATATACACAACATAAAATTTGCCATTTTAACCGTACAGTTCTGTGGCATTAAACACATTCGCACTGTGTGCCACCAACACCACCATCCATCTCCAGAAAGTTTTCATTTTCCCAAACTGAAACTCTGTCTCCATTGAACACTAGCTCCCCTCCCCATTCCTGGAACCTCTAGTCTGCTTTCTGTCTCTGTGAATTTGTGTAGTCTAGGGACCTCATAAGTGGAATCATACAACATTTGTCCTTTTGTGATTGTCTTATTTCACTTCATGTCTTCAAGGTTCATCCACATTATGGTTTGTCGGAATTTCTTTCTGATTCTACTCAACATCATGCCACTCTGAGAGACAGTGAACAATCCTTTATCTAGACCAGGTCCTGCTGTGTTGTGGGGAGAGGACATAGGGAGGCATACAACTAGTCTCAGCTTCATCGACAAAGGCAATCCGCACGAGAAACGGTTCCTCGAGGAGGGGTGAGAGCCTCCATCTATGAATGTAATTGGAAAAGATTGAGGGGTGTGGAGAGCGGCTACAACGTTTGGGCAGATTCAAGCCTGGGACTAATGAGAGGGCACGATCCTCTCGTGGCAAAGCCTTATGGTCCGAACCTGTGGTCCCACGTGGCTGAGTGCTATGGGTGCGGGTGGTGCAGCAAGTAAACAAAGCTTGATCAGGTGCATGTAATTGAGTAGATTGGAAACCCACGAGAACGTTGTAAACATCTTGACCACGTCCTTACTTTACCTCGTGGAATCTGGCTATAAAATAAAGACTCGGCTTGCAGGCCATGGCGCTGTCTCTCCATCAGAGAGGGCAGTGTCTCACCTAGCGCCCAGCTTTGTTCTCTTATCTGTCTTTTCTAAACCTTCACTGAAACCTACCCTGTCCCCCCCCCCCCCCCGCTCCCCTCAGGTTCACCCATGGCCGTGCTGAGCGTGGCCCAGAGCGGGAAATGGGACCCAGAAGTGTGTGTGTGAAGCTAGTGGATGTGCATGTGGGTGATAGGAAGCCTCCTTCCACAGTTAGCTTAGCTTCCGAAATTCCATCCGCACATGGGTCAAGCATGCAGTGCTGCCTCTGGGGAGAACCATTTGTTCTAGAACACTGGTTTGCAAAATGTCATCCCTGCCCTCGGGCTATTCTCAGCCTGATGGGTGGCTGTCTTCTACGTGTTTGCATCTGGGTCTGTTGCTGACTTTGCTTGACAGTCCCTCCTCTCTCCCTGTCCTCGCCCCAGGCCCCTGCTCACAGGCAGGGCCTGGGACAGAGTTAGAGCCCCCAGTCTTCCCAGAGCTCACAAGCTCACGTCTCAGGAAGGAGCCAAAGTGGGAAGTTTATTCCTCTTGCTCAGAGTCTCAGAATAAGATGTCAGAGCTGGAAGGAACTTCACCCGTGCCATGCCCTCATTTCATTCTGAGGACACCGAGGCCCAGCAGGGTGGGGTATCTTGCCCAAAGTCACACAGAGGAGCAAAGACAAGAGTCTGGGTCTCTGCTGTCTCCTCAAGCCTTTGTTTCTTCCTTTAGTTCTGATGCTTCAGCAACAATGACTTCTCCTCCCCATCCTTGCCAGCCTTCAGGCCCACCTATCCACTTACTACCTCTGCCCAGGCCTCCAGGGTTGAAGATGGGAAAACCCGTTTCAGAGGCAGCCCGTGATGCCTCACCCCCAATCATTTCCTATTTGTCCCACTCTCTCCAGGTTGCCCCTTCTCCCTTACCCTCTGGGGCCCCTCTTTTGTTAGGATTGCTTACTTTTTCAACCCAAACTGCTGCGAGGCCTTGGGCAAACCATCTGCGTAATAAAATCCCAACGAGACTAAGAAATTAATGAGCAAATTGAACGGTGCCCCATAGAACTTGAAATACCTTTTCTATGGAATACGCCCCACCCCCCTCTTTACACACTGTTATTTCTAGGCCCCCCTCCACGGCTCTCTTGTTTCCGAGAAATGACTGAAATGCCCTAAAAGGGACAGCTCAGGATTTGTAATTACTGCTCTATTGATTCAGACAAGTTCTTACCTTAGGAATTTTGGATTGATGGGGGGAAAAAAAAAATTTTTTTTTAAAGTTCCAACACACCTCCTTTAATCTCATTAGTGCACATTCAACAGACAGGCACGGAGGCTACCCTAGGGGGTGGGGGCCTGGCCAGGCAGACACTTACATGGGGCAATTTCCTTCGCACCTGGAGATGAGAAATCACAGTGTGTCAGGCCTCGCTTTGAAAGACAGGAAGATTGGTGATAAAGTCAGACTTGCATTGGGAGAAAGGACACATTCCATTCCCTCCCGGGGAGGGAGCAGCAGCTGATGGAAACAGGGAGTGGAAGGAAGCAGGAGAAAGAGAGACAGAGCAGGCATCTCAAACAGTGCACACCTCCCAGGAAAGAGCAGGGATTAAAGCCATCGAAACGAGTCAAGCTGCCCCTCCTCTCCGGTCCCTAAAGCCGCCGTTGGCCACATGAGCTGTCCTCAGCAGAAATTACGAAGAAGCCCTAACTAAGCCTTTGCTGGTCCTGCTAAGAGTGAAACCAGTATTGCACTTGCTCCTCCTGTCCGTGTATCTCCGTGACTCTCAGCAGTAGCTCCAAGAATCTGGTCCTGGAAGCGTTATTTCTGACTGAGAATTGGCAAATCTTTATTTTGTCAAGTCATGATGCTAAGACAAACCAAAATGAAGGGAAAGACCAGCAACTGTCCTCACCATGATTTTTTTTAAGGCATTTTAATAGTAAATGACTGCATAATGCTCTTTACATAGCTCTTAATTT
Source organism: Myotis daubentonii (assembly GCF_963259705.1). NCBI lineage: Eukaryota > Metazoa > Chordata > Mammalia > Chiroptera > Vespertilionidae > Myotis > Myotis daubentonii. The sequence goes on from NC_081858.1 coordinate 18,590,126, forward strand.
GCTCGTATTGACGTGGGCCCAGGGAATAAAGACCTAAAATGCCTTTGGATAACTGAAAACTTCATTTCCTAATCCAGCCCCTCCCCCTGTCTCTGATCTGCTTCCCTCCTCTGAAATAGGCCCCTTAATCCATCTCAACAAACCAGAGTCTCCTCACCTCTACACCCTTTGAAATGTTCTCTCTCTGGTAACTCTTGCTCATCCTCAGCTCCTCTTCTCCAAACCCTGCCCCTCCTCTGCAGACAGAGGGCCACTGTCCTCTGTACCTTTCTATATAATCACACTTGTCCCCTTACCCATGGGTCTGCTCTCCTCTCTCTTAGTTACCCGAAGTCAACGGTGCTCTGAAAATATTAAATGGAAAATTCCAGAAATAAACAACTCATAAGTTTTCCATTGCACACCATTCTGAGTAGCATGATGAACTCTTGCGCTGCCCTCTCTGTCCCACCCGGGACGTGAATCATCCCTTTGTCCAGCGTCTCCACGCTTTAGGCTCTCCCCACCCCTTAGTCACTTAGCGGTGTATTTTCAGACGGTCAATAGTAACCTAAGGCTGCATCACAGTGTCTGTGTCACACACCACACTTTGGTTCATCGTGTTGGCTATGTATCATCTCCCATCGTCACAGGAGGAAAGGTGAGGACAGTTCAGTAAGCTATTTGAGAGACAGGACACAATTCATATAATCTTTAGTACAGTATGTTATTATCATTATTCTATTTTATTTTTAGTTATTGTTAGTCTCCCACTGTGCTTAATTTGTAAGTTAAACTTTATCATAAGTAAGTATGTATAGAAAAAAGCATAGTATATTTGGGTTCAGTACTATCTGTGGATTCTGGCATCCACTGGTTGTCAGGATTGCTGGAATCCTATTGCACTGCAATTCCTTATGCAGTGATGGTGAACCTTTTGAGCTCGGCCTGTCAGCATTTTGAAAAACCCTAACTTAACTCTGGTGCCGTGTCACATATAGAAATTTTTTGATCTTTGCAACCATAGTAAAACAAAGACTTTACATTTTTGATATTTATTTTATATATTTAAATGCCATTTAACAAAGAAAAATCAACCAAAAAAAATGAGTTCACGTGTCATGGTTTGCCATCATTGCCTTATAGTAACACATCTGCCTCTCTCCCTCTGCAAATTCCTTGAGGGAAGGGGTGATGCTCACCCATCCTCCTGGTCCTATGCATCCTGCAGAAAGTCCCCTCCCCAGCAGAGGTGCTCAGCCACTGGCAGAGGAGGGAATGACTGGCACATGGGCCCCTTAATCCACAGTCCGGGTACAAAGACAACTCCGAAGTGGAAAACAGGGCCCTGGCCCTTGGGAAGTTTACTTTGCGGGAATTGAGTGAATCAAACAGACTTCAGTGAGACAATATAAAGCATTTGGAATCAGTGTGACTCAGATGATGGGCACAATAGCTGAGGGAATTTTAAATGGAGGGGAAGCCATTTCAGGGTGGGGTTTGCCCGAGATGGTTTCATGGAAGAGTTGAGTTTTAATCAGGGCCTTGAAAGAAGTATAGAATTCAAATTGGCAGAGGAAAGCAGGGATAAGCAGGGAAGGGTGAAGAGTAGGAGGGAAGGCCTGAAGGAATTACGCCATGACAAAAAACAAAACAGGAACTAGTCCCTGGGGTGAGGGCACAGCTAAGAACTAGGAACCAACACAGGAGTTCTGAGATGGGAGGCAGGGTGGGAAGACTGGGACTCGCCAACAGGCGGACCTAAATGCCAAGCAGAGTTAATAGAATTTTATTGCTGGAAATAAATTTTTATTTTCTTTTTATTGGAAAGATTAGGCATCATCTAATCCAATCCACTCTGTTTCACAGATGAGAAAACCAAGGCACAGAGAGGGAGCGTCACTTCCCCAAGGTGGTAGAAATAGCAGCAGCAGCAGGAAAAATCAATGCAATGGCTGACTTTTAGAGAACTTTTTAAAATATATATATTTTTATTGATTTCTAGAGGAAGGGAGAGGGAGAAAGAGATAGAAACATCAATGATTCGCGAAAATCATTGACTGGCTGCCTCCTGCTAGGGATGGAGCTCACAGCCCCAGCATGTGCCCTGACCAGGAATCAAACCATGACCTCCTGGTTCATAAGTTGATGCTCAACCACTGAGCCACTCCAGCTGGGCCTTTTACAGAACTTTTAACAACACGTTGAGCATGGCTCTGAGCACTTTCTTATGCATATCTCTCTTAATTCTCACAACAAACCTGTATGGTAGGGACACTATCCCCATTTTGCAGATCTGGAAGCTGAGGAGTTTAGCAGCTTGCTCAAGTTCATAAGGTAGCACGGACAAATGACAGACGCGGCACTCTGAAATTGATCTCATAGGTGGTAGTGCTGGTAGAAGGACCATAGGACTGAAATCAAAGGACATGCATTCAAATTCTGGCTCCACCCCGGTAGTCATGTGACCACGGGCAAGTTACCTAACCTTGCTGAGCCTCTGTTTCCTTATTGGTACAAAGGGGGATAATGATTCCTACCTCACAGGATTTCTGTGGGGATTAAATAAGATTATATGTGTCAGGTTCTTGGCACATAGTATGTGCTCAGTAAACATTGGTTCCCTCCCCTCCCCATCTCCTTCCTTCCAGGACCCCTCACATCACCTCCGTGGTCCTATGGCTTCAACTCCTCCCCTCACCCCATAGGTCCCCTCCAGACACTGGTCTTCCGTGTCCTGTGTTGGAGCCAACTGGGGGGTGGGCGTGAGGGTGGAGGAGGGGAAGGAATCTGGCTTTCCTGAGAGATTGGCACTGTTCTTGTTTGGCTCTGCTGATGCTAGCAGCATGGGTGGCAGAACAAATCTGCTCCCCTGTTGGGGTGAGGTCTGATCAGGAAGCCCCATCATGAACCAGCGGAAAGACAAAGCTACACTTCTCCACCCCTTTCATGGAATGATCTCGCCCTGGCCCCAGTCCTTGGCTCTTAGGTTTCTTGCGTTCCTTATTCCCTCTCCACCCTCTTCACTCAAACTACCTCACATGCTGAGTTGTGCTGCTTCGTTGTTCAATAGGAGGCCTCCAACAGTATGCATCAGGAAGCTACTTGGTAGGGGTCAAGCTTTTGCTGCAAGAACTTTGCTCAGAGCAGGTTGCTTGAGATGGAGAGATAAGATGCATAGTTTCGGTCCTGACTACGAGATGGGAGAGGAGGAACATTCATCTCTCCTTGAAAACGTCCCTCCGGTGTCTGGGTAATTTAACAGCTTCATAGCCTCTTGGTTGCAAACCACCATCTCCTACCCTCTCACGTGTCAGCAATTTTGAACACATTTGCAAATTAGTGTTGGGGGTTATGGACGTGAATGAACTGGGTTACGACGTCCTCCTGGAGGAAAGGTCACGGTCAGGGAACCAGAAGTTAGCAAACCTGCACACTGCACACCCTCTCTCTATTGCATGTAAATGAAGGGAAGGCGGACGCCGGGAAGACATTGGAATAGGACCTGGCATTTCGCAAGGACCTGCTGTGTGCGCAGCGCTGTGCGAGCGCTTTGTGTGTGTGTTCTTGCTCAATCTTTCCAACCACCCGCCAAAGCTGATGAAACCAAAGTGCCCAGTCAGCCAGTCCTGGGTTTCAATCAGTCTCAACCGTGTAACCGAGGCCTATTAACCTCTCTCGGCCATAACTTCACATTGAAAAGCAGCGATGACAGCACCCGTCTCACCGAGGAGTTCAGAGGTTGGAAGCTTGTCAAGAACACAGCACCTCTGCCCAGCTGGTGTGGCTCAGTGGTTCAGCATCACCCTATGAACCAGGAGGTCACGGTTCAATCCCCAGTGTGGGGCATGCAGGAGGCAGCCAATCAATGATTCTCATCACTGGTGTTTCTATCTCTCTCCCTCTCCCTTCCTCTCTGAAATCAATAAAAACATATTTTACAAAAAGAAGAACACAGCACCTCCTGGCTCAGGGCTGGTGGCTCAGGATTGGCTCATGCGTGAGCAGGGAGTAGAGAGGCCTGTGGCTCTGGGCCTGGGAAGGGTTCGGTTTTGTCTTGTTGCATCTAATGGGCGTTTGTTCCGGTGAAAATGAGGGTGAGCAGTTTGGTCGGCTCTGGAGTGTTTTGGAAAGTGTGAGAGGCCCTGGCATGGCAGTCAGCTGGCCCGTGGCTGTCCTGTCCAGGTGACGGGCCTTCCGTTTCCACATCTGTGAAATGACATGGCTGAACTCGGTGATCTCTCACCTTCCTTCCCGCTCTGCAAGGCACCTGGTGTTCCCAAACATCAGTTCATCTGTATCATCTTCACAGTCTCCTGCTGGCCTTTCGAATGTGACAGGCAGCTGAAGAAGTAGAAGGAAAACAGCTCTTAAACAATTTCAAAACAAAACAAAGCAAGCTGCAGGCACTGCTCCTGGATTGGATACGTTTTCCATTTCTTACGCTGTTCACCTGTATATGGAACAAAAACAAGAAACGTGTTTTTCTCCTTCCTTTTTTTTTTTTCTTTTAACAACACACACATTGTCTTTCTACCTGGCTTTTCATGTGGGCCGTGTGCCAGTAACATGGATAAGATCTCTCAGGAAATTTCATAATGTCACATACTTATGCAAATCGGCAAAGTGTTTATAGCAACAGGTACCACAACAGCACCCTGAGGTCCCAATTAGTACAGAGCAGCCCGGCACCCTGCGCACTTTGGGTGCTGTGAACACGGGAGGACAGCTCTGAAAGAAGAGGGTGGGGAGAGAGCCATCAGAGATGTTCTGAACACTTCAGGTTTCACCCTGGCTGCTCTGGTCAAGCCGCACTGGTCAGAGCCACTCCATCGCTGAGCCTGGGTTTCCAATCTGTGCAGGGAGAGGGTGTGGCTGCCCCATTTCGTGGGCCCCAGGAGGGCTATGAGCCCTACGCTGGGTCGGCTGGCCACTGATTCCATTCCATCTGCTATCACATAGACTCTGGAGTGAAGGTCACGCCTCGGCAACTACTCCAAAGGTCCTACACAGTCAGGCCTACAGGGCACAGGCCCACATTAGGTTTCAGTGATTACCTGGATGTAGGCCAGGGTCATGGGTCAACTCCACCACTTACTAGCTCTGCGACTTTGGGTAAAATACTCGCCTTCCTTGAGTCCCATTTCCCTTCTTTTTAAACAGAGATAGCCAGGCCTGAGTTTTCAACGTAGTCCCACTTTCTAGCTGTGTGTAATGCAGCCACCTCATTGGGTCCTTTGGGAGTTAAATGTTTATAAAGCACTAGCACAGTTCCGACGTATAGCAAGTTTCCAATCAATGGGCATTGTCATCCTCCTCCTCATCTTCTTTATCATCATCATCGTTATTTTGGGACATTCCCCAAGCTGTATTGCAGGGAGTGAAGGGAGGGGGGGTGTTAATAGGCAATATTTGAAAACTGGGCAAATTAACTAGGGAAGTGCTAAGTATTAAGGAGCAAAGGTGGACAAGCTTTCTTCCTGCAAGATTTCTGCCCTCATGAGAACTGCGACTTTCTGAAAGGGGGTTATAGTGCTCATTATTTCTCAAATTGGTTTGTCCTCGGGACTCCCTTTGGTTGTGGGCCATTTGGGGGGGGGGGACCCATTATTCGTGAAATACCTTTGGGAAATTCTAATAAAGGCTTAGGCTGCGAGAAAAGGAACCTCAAAAAAGAAGAACCTGGTGAGAAGTGAGGAGTGGGAGGGACATTTGAAGAAGGAGGAAAAGAAAGGACTTGAAGAGAAAAGATCCTGACAAAGGTGTTCACTGGAGCCACCTGGATGCCACTGTGAGGTCCGAGCATTCAATGCAAGCCCTGCTTCTCAGGGGGCTCTTGTTACATTAGCTTGTTCTGAATCTCTGCACCAATCTTTGGGGGAGCCAGGCCGATTGTTCCCATTTTACAGATGACCATCGTTAGTCACCAACAGGTGAAGCGACTAGGCCAGGACCACATAACTAGCAGGTGAAGCTACTAGGCCAGGACCACATAACTAGCAGGTGGTGCCTCTGAGACATAAGCCCACTGTCTCTAAGGTCAAGTTCTACTTTTCTGTGGGAGAAGAAGGTCGATTTACATTCCAGCATGCAGGTTTTTCTAACTCCACTTAGCCGGGAAGAGTTCAATACTCAGGATCAGTTTTGGCTTATTCTTAGCTTTTAGATGTCACCTGGTTGTTTTACTTATAGCCTCTTTCCAACGTTTACATTTGGAACCTTGTAAAAATTTGCTCTGTTGAGAAGCATAATTGGACCTTACCGAATGAATTTTAAATGAATCTTAGCTTTCGTTGACTCAAATCCCACCCCCCCCTTTCTGCCTGTCTTTCTCTGTAACCCCACCTCTAACTTTACAGCTCAGTGGTCTTGGATTTAGACGCCTGCGCTCAGGTAACCCTTTTAGAGCCCTATGACCTCATCACCGAAATTGCTGGAGTCAGCCTGTTCCCTTCCCAGTCCTTTAGGAGAAGGAAAGTCTGTGGGGCCTGTTAATAGTGCAAGAAACAGCACCCCACCCAACACTCTGTTTAGCTTGGATGAAGAATGGACGCGGTGACAATGAAAAGCGCCCTGGGCAGCGACAGGACCCGGTGATATTCCTAAACCTCATCACCCACTGATTAATTACTAGGCCGCATGCACAGAGCGCTGCCTCAGTTGTGGCCTTTGAGGTGGTGCTGGGTGCTGTGGGCTTGCTCCCTCCACTTCTGCTGTGTGCGCCCAACCAGAGAACACTCCCTGCCGAGGGGTAAGTACAGGCAGTAAACAAACATTCTTGTCAGGTGATGGCGATCAATTAGGGCCCGAGTGGGAGTCCGCCTGTCACACCCAAGCTTCTGGAAGCCAGCTCCAGGCACCTGGGAGCCTGTGGAGAGAGGCCTCTCTCCCCTGTCTGTTTTGATGGCTGGCTTTTGTTTTCTGTTTCTGTTTGTACTGGGAAGCCAAATGCCAACCAAACCAAAAGGCTCCCTCTTAAGTCCAAGACCCTGAGATCAGAGACTCTTTCCCCCACTCGGTCTTTCAGAGCTCATGGATCCAGGCTTCGCTGTGCAGTCTCTGGAGCAGCGGTTCTCAACCTGTGGGTCGCGACCCCTTTGGCGGTCAAATGACCCTTTCACAGGGGTCGCCTAAGACCATCCTGAATATCAGATATTTACAGTATGATTCATAACAGTAGCAACATTACAGTGATGAAGTAGCAAGGAAAATAATTTTATGGTTGGGGTCACAACATGAGGAACTGTATTTAAAGGGCCAGAAGGTTGAGACCCACTGCTCTGGAGGCAGCTGAGGAGGAGGACTGACCACCAGAAGCTCACAGGCTGGCTGTAGGGACAAGATCCTCAAACCAAGGAGCAGGGGAAACGGACCAGAGCAGATACTGTCCTTGGAGGCTGTGTTGGATGGAAACAGCAGCACTTCTGTTAGTTCTGTGGGGACCGTCCATCTGCAGATGGTCCTGGAGCAGCCGGCCACTACAGCCTCCGCTGCCCCAGCCGCTAGCTGGGGAGCAAATGAGTGAGGCAGCCCCGTTTCTGCCAAGGATTTGTGTTTTAAGTGGGACACAGAGGGAAGACGCTGAGGTTCAGAAAGAGTTTAATTTCTGCCAGGTTGCTGTGGTAGAGCTGAGCCTGCAAACCAGGCCTGCCCGCTCTGGGCCTGTGCTGTTTTCCACAGCGTCATTGACCCTCCAGGAAATGAAGGAAACAAGGAATAAAGAAGTGGAACCCGGGCCCTAGCCAGTTTGGCTCAGTGGTTAGAGTGTTGGCCTGCGCACTGAAGGGTCCCAGGTTCAATTCCATTCAAGGGCACATGCCCGGGTTGCGGGCTCGATCCCCAGTAGGGGGCATGCAGGAGGCAGCTGATCAATAATTCTCTCTCATTGATGTTTCTATCTCCCTCTCCCTTCCTCTCTGAAATCAATAAAAAAAATATATATTTTTAAAAAAGAAGTGGCATTCGGGGCTGACCACAGGAACCGCTCTGTGGAACTGCCAATGCCCCAATAGGGCCTGGAATGTGTTAGCATGAAACTCCTAAGTGGAAGAAATCACTTAGAAGAAGGACCCAGTGTGGCCCTCAGCTCCTGATAGCAGTCAAGGGCGCATACCTTGGTTGCAGGCTGGATCCCCAGCCCAGGTCAGGGCCCATATGGGAGGCAACTAATTGATGTATCTCTCTCACATCAATGTTTTTCTCTCTGTCTCTCCCCACCCCTTCTACTCTCTCTAAAAAAAAAAAAATCAATGGAAAAATATCTTCAAGTGAGGATTTGCAACAATAAAAAAAAGAGGCAAGGAAATGACAGGCATGGCAACTCAGGGGAGTGCTTATCTCTGGGAAGGACACAGAGGGTATGAGAAAAGAAAACACAAAGGTTATTGGTAAGTTATTGGCAATAGTCCAGCCCTGGTTTAGGCGGTGGGTCCAGAAGTGTTTGTGTTGTGATTCAGCAAGCACACATACATAAAATATAGTCAGATCCAAGATGGACTCCCATGGACTGACGGGGACACTGTGCCATGAAGCAGTGATTATGACTCATCCAGTTCTATGAAACTAAGGCTCAATCAGTCAACTAATAACTAGGAAATCCTGGGCCCATTACATGCTAATTATATGGGCCAAGTTAAGTTGCTTAACATAGCTTAATCTCCGTTTTCTTGACTGTGGGGAACTAAAATCCATGAGTCATTATAGAGATTAAAACTGAGCAATAAAGGAGAGCTAATATATTTTATAAGAGCTTTCTTAAGGTATCATTCACATCCCATCTAATTCACCCATTTTAAGTCTACAAGGTCGTGCTTTTTAGAGTATTCAGAGTTGTGCCATCAGCACAATCAATTTCAAAACATTTCATCACTCAGAAAGAAAAGAGAAACACCTTGTGCCCATCACTCCAGCCTGAGGCAACCACTAATCTGCTTTATGTCTCCGTGACTTTGTCTGTTCTGGACATTTCTTATAAATGGAGTCATATAACACATTGTCTTTTGTGATGGGAGCTAATATTTTTATCCTTCCCTAGAGGGGAAATTCTTAGAGGGTAGCCGTGTGAATCCCTGTGAGAGAAGTTAGCTTGAAACGCAGGCAGATAGGGCAGGGGCTCAGCGGGAAACAAAGGCAGGCAGAACATAGACAGGGGCAGACACGGCAGTTTGAGCAAGGCTACCCACAGACACCAACCAGGCTGAAAAAAACACAACAAAATGTTTTTGGATACACAGCAGGAGGCATGGGAAACCAAGGGAGGGCCTGCAGTAACAAGGTGTACGTACACATAGAAACAGAGAAAGTTCAGGTCCGTTGCTGGGCAAGAACAATGTAGGGAATCAATTAGGTGGTGACATAGACAGATATGGAGCAGGCTTGGGGCAAATACGGTACATACTCCTGGACTACCGGGCTTTAACGGGCAGACCATTATTGGGTCCCCCTCCCCTTGCGGGGAGTCTGAATCTGCTTGTAATAAATTTTCCACACTTTTGCTTAAATCTTCTGGTCCGGGGAGCTCATTCTTCGGTGTCGAGAGACTGACCCCAGGAAAACACCTGGGATTACCGTTCCGATTATCACTTGTTGGCCTCCAAACATCTGCAGCTCGGCTGCTCGTGTTAATGCTAGCTGCAGTCCTGACCACGAAAATCATTTTCCTTTCCATGATGAAGCACTATCTATCATCAAAGTGTTGCAATATGCCGTCTTATTGACCCAAGTCTAACAGTGCCCTGGGAAGCAGGCATAGAGAAGGTTAGTCACTTGGTCAAGGTCACATGAGTGGTTACTGGTTCAAAGCAGAGATCCCTACTCAGGTCTGTCTGACTCCAGTATCTGGGATCGTAATCATTACCTGGTCACGTCCCTGTGCACGACGAAATGCTCTACCTTTTGGGGAGAGGGGGAGTAATTAGCTTAATTTTTAAACAATGACTTTCTGTTCTGGCTGGCTTGCCGTTTCCATTGGAATCAATCAGGGTTACGGGCTTGAAGGATTCTTTCCCTGACTAATGTTATTCATACTGAACCTTCTTTTCTAGAAAAATGTACCAGTGGGAAGAGCAGCAATTATCACTTGAGAAAAAATGTGCCGCCCGGCCAGCGTGGCTCAGTGGTTGAGTGTCAACCTATGAACCAGGTGGTCACGGTTCCATTCAGCCAGGGCACATGCCTGGGTTGCAGGCTCGATCCTCAGTGTGGGGCCTGCAGGAGGCAGCTGATCAATGATTCTCACTCATCATTGATGCTTCTCTCTCCCTCTCTCTTCCTTTCTGAGATCAATAAAAATGTATGGGGGGGGGGGAGGGATGTGCCAGTGAATGAGCAGGAGGCTGTTGACTTACAGGTTGGTAAAAACGATAAAGCGCTCCTAAGTCCTTCATTATTGGTGCTCAGTTAGGATGCACCTTCTATTCTGAGTTCCTGTGGGTGTGAAGGAAGCGAAGCAGGAGCTGTTCTTCCCTGGGCAATGGTGGGCTTTCTCTGAGTGCCGGGCAGCTCCCACTGCCTATTGGAAAGAAACGACAGGCAACAAAGAAGTGGGTGGGGGACCAGCTCCACCTAATTGAAGTAACACATATATTTAAACTGCTGTGTGTATTGCTACTGGGCTAGGCCATGTGATTCTAGAATTTCTACAGGAAGGGCGAGTGTTTTTGTTGGAAGAGGGCACCCGGGAAGGTGTTTTTGTACTAATTTTACAAAGTGGAGAGCACTGTTTTTTCTTTGATTACACAGTTGTTCGGAGAAAGGGTTGTTGCTTTTGGAAATTACACTTTCCCACGGAAAGACACAAACTTCATGGCCCCTTCTTCCGTACTTAGCCCGAAGGGAGCTTAACAGGGCCTGATTAAGCAGAGAAAGTCGTCAAATGTTCTTCGACAGCTCAGAAATCCCTGGGGTGGAGTTGAGCTGTAGGTGACGGGTTCATGCCGGTGTCAAACGCATCCCCACCATCTCATCACTGTCCACGCATGACACTCACACTGACAGCCAGGAGACAAGCATTCATGCCTGAGACCTGAAGGGAGAAACACCTGGCTGCCATGACCTACAGCCACACAGTTACAGTTTTATTAAATACTAGAGGCCCGATGCATGAAAGCTCGTGCAAGCGTAGGCCTTCTTTAGCCCACCTGCCAGTGCTGGCTTCCCTCCGGCACCTGGGACCCAGGCTGCTTCCCTCCTCTGGCTGCCTGCAGGCATCCGGGACCCCGGCTGGCTTCCCTTAGGCCCCGGCTTTGTCAGGAAGGACGTCCGGATGTTTGGAAGGTCGTTTGGCTGTCTGGTCTAATTACCATATTACCCTTTTATTATTATAAGAAAAAAAGAATCCCCAGTCAACTTCAACGTGAGTCCACCATTTCCATTTTAATGTTATAATTTGTAGGATTGGTATTGTGGGCTACTGTTATATTCTTCTAGAATTCATGTCAAGTTTATAAGGCAGGATCTGACATTTGTAAGGGTTCCTACTAATTTATATCTAATTCTAGGCATAGATATCTTCTCTGAAACGAGAGTCGAGTCTTCTGATGCCTACTCCATCATACATAGAAGAGCTTTAGCCACGGTGTAGACCAGTGGTTCTCAACCTTCCTAATGCTGTGACCCTTTAATACAGTTCCTCATGTTGTGGTGACCCCCAATTTCATTGTTACAAATTGAACATAATTAAAGCATGGTGATGAATCACAAAAACAATATGTAATTATATATGTGTTTTCCAATGGTCTTAGATGATCCCTGTGAAAGGGTCGTTCAACCCCCAAAGGGTTCGCGACCCACAGGTTGAGAACCACGGGTGTAGACAGACATAGAAAGATCAAGAATCCAGCCCTCAAAGACTATTTAAATAGTTCCTTCATGCACTATCCTTACTGATGGATTATTTGAAAAGATTATGAACCATATTGTGCCTACCCTGAAAGTGATAACTCACTTCACCATGTAATAGCCAGATTATATTCTAACACACGCATCAGGCATTATCAATGCATCCAGTGATTTATCTAGCCAAACATCAGTCTTCTAGAAAAGAGGTGACATGGCATGGTAGACAGATATCCAATATGAAATGGCAGGTGGTCTCCTTGGTTTGCTAAATACCACATGATGTTGCTACAAAAATGAATACATCTCTCACCATTTGGTGAAGGGCACGAGGCAGAACTTGGGCGATAGGAGCTACTGGGAAGAAGATGAACACGACCTTTCTTCCATCTCCTCTCCTGGCCCTAGCCTAAGCTCTCAAAATTTGTGACAATGGCCGAACCGGTTTGGCTCAGTGGATAGAGCGTCGGCCTGCGGACTGAGGGGTCCCGGGTTCGATTCCGGTCGGAGGCATGTACCTTGGTTGCGGGCACATCCCTACTGGGGGGCGTGCAGGAGCCAGCTGATCGATCTCTCTCATCGATGTTTCTAACTCTCTGTCCCTCTCCCTTCTTCTCTGTAAAAATTCAATAAAATATATATAAAAAAAAAATTGTGACAATGGCTCCCTGAGCCCCGTAAGCAATTAATGAATGAGTTAATTTAATTTTTAAAAAACTGCCTTGACCCACATTTTCCTCCATATCGTCACCCATCTCTCTAACCACCTTCTCGGCAAAATTCTTCAAGGGTTGTTTATATGAACTATCTCTCCTACCTCTTCCCCACGTCTCTCTTGAGCCTCTGAAACTGATCTTGACATGATCACTGGTGTCCCTGAGCTGTCAGGCTCACCAGGGTGTGGCTAATCGTGGTAGCCAGGTTACTGGAGACTCAGACACGAAGGGCTCAGGAAAGGAACTATGGCCTCTGCCGGCACTTCTGTCTAGGTCTAGGAGAAATCTGCCCCTCCAGCTCTCACCCTGATGCCAGACAGTTCAGTTCCTCCCCATAGGTCCCTGGTGCCTTTTGAGCTGCTGCCCCTGGGCTAGAACTCAGAGCAACTTAGTCCTGAGTGATCCTAGACTAGATCAGATTATGTCACCCTCTGTTTTAGAAAACATTCAATAATAGCTTCTCGGTGAAAAGTCAAAGTCCTTACAGGAGTCCACAAGACCCTCTGCGATCTCCCACTATGTCTTTCACCTTTTGCCTAGTACAGGTTCCTCCCTCACTCATCTTCAGTTCCACTAGCCTCCTTTGCTCTTCCTAAACATACCAAGCCCACGACTTCTACCGGAAATGCTTAGATGTTCACATGGCTCACTCACTAACTTTGTTCTGGTCTCTGCTTCAGTGGTGCAGCCTTGGGAAGCCTTCTTAGCAAAAATGCTACTTCCTTACTCTGTGTCCTCTTAACTGGCTTTAATTTCTTCACTGCATGCATGAGCAGTTAGCACTTTCTGTATTTATGTATCTGTGTGATCTGCCTGCCCCTGCTTCCTTGTAATCTCTGTGAAGGCTGGAATTTGGGGGTATTTTCTTCACTGTTGTATCCCAAGTTACTAGAATAGTCCCTGGATCATAGTAGAGGATTAATCAGTATTTACTGAATGAATGGTTCACTTCCTAGAGGGAGGTGGATCTTAAAGAACAGGTAAGAATTACCAGGCAGGTGAGAATGGAAGAAGGTTCTAGACAGGGAGAAAAATCATCCCCAGTCAACTCCAACATGAGCCACAAAGACCTGTGAGAACTTAGAAGGTTCAGTAACTCACAGGTAGGTCTAAATGACTCTTGAGGACCCTCTCCATCCATCCCCATGTCCTTTCAAGGGTCTCTTGCAAAATGGGGACCCCTTCGCTCCAGGGTTTGGGCCATCATGTGGCTAGTTCCTGGGAGAAAGTCTTGCAGTCTGCGCTGGCTAATTGCTCTTCCTTCCCAGCCCAGGAGCTCCCACCTGAAGGGCAGAAGTTGGGAGTGGGGATGGGGATCTGGGGAAGGAAAGGGCCAGGGGAAGCGAGGAAGTGAAGACAGAGAGGAGGGAGGAGCTCTCGGATTCATTTTGTGGGTTCATTATGCCGGAAAGGTGGGTCCAGGAAAGCCATGTTTAGCAGGTAACGGGCCTTGGCTGTGTGACTCAGCAGCCTCCAGCATGGCAGCCAAGCGGAGTCGGATGAAGGAAGCACAGTCCCCCAAGGCCTGAGTGAGGTTGTAAAGAGCTCACGGAAACGCAGAGCACAGCGTCCATTGTCCCATCGACATGCTTCAAGACCGGGCTCAGAACCCATCCAAGAGGAGGGTGCCTTGATCCAAGTTTACAGCGTACGTGAACACGTGGCCCAGCATCTGCCAGGAGGCCGTCATTCCATGCGAGCTGGGAAACTCACAAAGTGCTGCTGAGCCACAGCCCATTAGTAAAGGGCTGCTGGCTCCCAAAGGCTCTGGGATTTAGATACTCAGCCTCCACAATGCGGCTGCTTCATGCTCCTCTGGCTTCTTCCACTGAAGCGTCCCCGAGTGCTTTCCCAGGGCGGGTCTTTATCCCATTAGGTGGATGAGCCTCAGCGAAGCCAAGTCTTGCCTGCAGCCACCCAGCAAGTCGGTTCCGGAGGGCGGGATTGAGACCCAGACCTCCCAGCCCAGTGGTGTGACCATCGGTGGCAACCCCCGCCTCCCCGAGGGACTCTAGAGGACAGCAGAGGCCATGGGCAAGCCTCCTTGTGTGGGACTTCTTGAGACAGACAAAGGGGACAGGGCAGGTGCCAGGGTGGAGCACTGCCCATCCGCCAGCCCGGCAGGGAAAACAACTCTGAGCACGCGTCCTACGTGAGGTGTGTCGGTGGCATTTTCTCTGTAAATGAAGGACATCAGTGCTGAGATGAGTGGTTGCGCAACCATTAAATGCTGGAGTTGGAAGGAGCCCTGGGAGAGCATCTCACCACTTTGTTTTGTTTCTCGGTGAGGAAACGGAGGTCCAGAAAGATTGACTCGCTGCTCAAGGTCACGCAGCTGGCTCAGGCCCGAGCGAGGACTGGAGCCCATGTACCTTGGCATTGACCTTGTGCTCCTTCCAAATGCCAGAAATCCTCACCAGAATCACCTGCCCATGGACAGCACCTTGAAACCAAGTCAGTCAGCCCCTCAAGCAATGGCCTCAAGCGCTTCCCCTCTGCTGTCTTGCCATCTGATCTGAAATGGCGTGAAGGAACCAGAGCGAAGGGGCAGTGGGCGCTGCTCAGACCTGTGATCTAAGACTGAAAACCTCCCCAATCGGCTACTCATTTGCTTCTGGAGCCAAAATGAACAGAGCCGTGGAAAGACCAGCTGGGAAGGCTCAGAGAGCCAGCTTCTGTGCTGGCGAACCTGGTCTCCCTGCCCAGTCCACCCCTCTGGGGCAGGCGCCTCAGGGAGACGTGGCGGGAGAGGTGTTCTCAGGCCTCTTGCCTGGGCCTTCCATCCACTGAGCGATGATCGTGGCTCTTGGCAGAGGGGGCAGCTGCCAGCGGGAGGCTCTCCCATCCCTCACCCACCAGGTGTTCTTTCCAGCAACCGCATCAGCTTGGCAGGGAGTGCCACACGGGTGCTGGGATGGGCAAAGAGGTGCAGCTCTCTCTCCTCTTCGGTCCAGGTGTCAACAGATGGGATATAGATGTGCCCCTCCCTTCACAAATAAAAAGGACTTTTATAGGCTGATTAATCCACAGGGGATGAGCCAGACTGTCAGTTACCCAGGGTTTCCAGCCAGCGTCTGACCTCAGTGCTGGATGGGTTCCTGGGAGCTGCTACTTGTCCTTTAAATCCCTCTCCCTCCCTTAGGCACAACATCACCCCAAACTTATTCTCCTAACGGCTTTCTGACCTGCGAAATGGGCCAGGAGACAGGCTCTGGGGTCCTTTTCCTCGGATTCGCTGACAATGCCAGGCCTCTGAGCGAGAGGGGCAGTCTGCTGGGTCTTGACAGGTGAGGAGGGGACTGCAGGTGGACAAGTCCAGGTGAGAAGCCAGGTCTTTGTGTCTGGCATGCCCTCCTCCCAGCCGCCCGGGAGAGAACGAGAGCTCGTGGAGGGCACATGTGAAAGGCACCAGGCTAGGACACGGAACCCCAGAGCCTGACACGCTTGTTCAGGCGTCACCAAACCTTCCTGAACTTCAGTGTCTTCATCTGCAAAATGGGGATGGACACACCTTCCAATGAGTTGGGATAAATGAAAGCTTTGAAAGGCTGACGAGTACTCAGTGGAGCCCTCATTTCACTCCTGTTGGGGGTGGGGGGTTATAAAGGAAGTGGGTCCTGAGGCTTCCAATTGCCCCCCTCATTCCTATAAATAAATATTCTACTAGCACTGGGGCAGGCATTGCTCAAAGGTGCAATGTACAAAGTCCCTCATTTCAAAGAGGGCGTGTAGAACTCCCTGTAGCCCATGAGGGCGATGTGCCCATTGATTGGGACAACGCTGCCTGGGCCTTCAATGAGCCCATGATGGACCATATCCAACAATGACAAGAGACCTTTCCAGACCTTTCCAGACCTTTCTGGCCCAAACTCCAGCTAAGCACCTGGGGGAACCAGCAACCCAACCCGGCCCCTCCGAGTGGCCGCCACCTTCCAACTTCTGCCTTCATCACAAGCGCCCGAGCCTTTGACACCTACAAGCCTGTTTCTTAGCAGGGGGTTACGGCGGGGTCAGCCATCAATCCCCAGCGCTAGACAAACTCACCTCTTAGTCAGAATCTCCAGATTTTTTATCTACTAAGCAATGAATTGGCACTTTTCACCAAGGAGTGACTCCTGGGCCCTTTATAGCCTCATTAAGCTCCGTGACTTACTGACTCTCCTGTTTAATGGAAGCCAAAGCCGGTTAAGTGGTCACAGCTGCCAGGAACTCGGTTCAAGAGGGAAACTTTCCGAGCAGGTCGGGAGTAGCTGCACTAATCTCCGTGCCCGCACCCCTCCCCTGCCCTTATCTCAGGCGTGTTTTGACAGCTCAGAGCCAGGTCCCATGAGAAGAACCTCAACATCGCTCCTTTCCCTTTTCACGTCTTTCGCTCCAGCCCAGCGTTTGCCGCAGGGGGAAGGAAGAAACAATCAAGCATTGTCTTGTTCTGGCCCGTGTGTCAGGGCCTCATGGAATAAATATTATTTGCCTGGGAGGGGAACTGGCCGGGAGACAGCTCACGGTGTAAAGTAAGGGCTGGGGAGGATGAGAGGGAGGGCAGTGATGTTTGGATTTGGGTTTGGTTTTAGGACGAGTTTAATCTTTTTCTCCTGTAGTTCTGCGGATTCTCCCCACCACACACACACACACACACACACCCCAAATAGGCCATTAAGCCTGAAGCCTGTGCTGAGCAGAGAGCCCTGCCAAGAAGGAACAAAGGAGTTTTTGGCAGCACGTGCCCTTGGTCACTCGCTGTCCAGCTATGGATGAGCAAGGTGCGCATTCCAGGGGCTGAAAGAACCTCTTGTGCATCCCACCTGCATGGCAGCCCCTCGGCACCCAGACATCTTATCCACTGTGGCTGCAGCTCTGTCCCTTGAACTCCACAGGCTAATATGTCGGGACAGCAGCCCCTCTGTGGGTCCGGAGGGACCGGGCCCCAGATTTCCCAGAGGGTCAGCACGTATGGAACTCCTACTGCGCGCAGTTCACCAGACACTCTGGTGTGCAGCCTTTCCCTTGTCCTTCGTGTCTTTTGCCCTAAGGAAGCCTCGTGTCTCCCTGGAATAAAGAACTAAAGGAGATCCAAAGACATCGAAGCATGGAACAGACTTTGAACCTCAGAGGGAAGGAGGGAGAAGGTGGGTGAGTGGGAAAAGATCAACCAAAGACCTTGTATGCATAACCCATGGACACAGACAATAGGGTGGTGAAGGCCTGGGGTGGGGGTGAGGGAGGGCTAGAAGGGGTCAATGGGGGAAAGGGGACATATGAAATACTTTCAACAATAAAGATAGAAAAAAAAAAAAGGACTAAAGGCCAACCATCGACTAAGAAACAGACATTTAAAGAACTCAAGAGAGGCCACACCTCCTGGCCATCTCGGGGGAATTAACAACACCAGGGCCATCACAGCCACACAGCCGCGAGGCAGTGCAATCAAAAGTCCCCCTTCCCTAGCCGCAGAGCTTTCCCTCACCCCAAAACTCCAGCTGGGGTACAAGCCACCTACCCCATCGATGTCGTAAGAGCTGCTGCTGATGGAGAACTCACGGCCTGTCGGGCCTGGTGCTGAGCGCTTCCCTGGAGAGTCTCACTTAACAGTGACACCCCCATCAGCCCATTCCGCAGGCGGGAACATTCCCAGCCCGCATGCTGCCGGCACCTCACCAGGCTGGCCGGCATGGGCCCACCCCCTCCGCAGCAGCACGGTGGGACCAGGCTGGGGCTTTGTAACAAGATGTCACTCAAATGGGGAACAACCAAGGAGACACAAAGCTGGACGAACATGCAGGTCCACCACGCGGTTACTTCTGGACCTCGTGGCCCATCTACCCAGCCTGCTCAGGGCGCCCTCCAGCCTGGCCAGGGTCCTCAAGGTCCCTGCTGAAGAGAACCAGGCCGAGGCCCGCGAGCTCTCTCTCCCGCCCAAGACCCACCTTTGGACCTATTTTCCCATCTGAACCCAGACCTCCTCCCCGGATGATAACAGGAGTAAGCGTTCCTTTTGGGGGTGCCCCACCTCCTTACATTCAGGAGAATGGCATCAACCCCGCACAGCCAACCCTGCGTGCATACAGGAGAGACTTGCCTGGACCGGCAGGCGAAAGAGAAGAGGGAGGGTTATTACAACAGGTGGATTATTTTTTAGTATATACTTTTCTTTATTTCAGTGATGAAGGGAAAGGGAGTGAGAGATAGAAACATCAATGATGATAGAGAATCATTGATTGGCTGCCTACTGCATGCCCCCTGCTGGGGATCGAGCCCGCAACCTGAGCATGTGCCCTTGACTGGAATCAAACCCGGGACCCTTCAAGCCACAGGTCAATGCTCTACCCACTGAGCCAAACCAGCTAGGGCAAGAGCTGGATCTTTATGCGGCCTCCCTGGATCCTCACAACAGTCCTGTCAAGTATTTGGGGGTTATCATTCCTAATCTGCAGAGAAGCGCGTTTCAGCTCGGAGAGGTTGTGTGAACTGGGCAAGGCCACACCTGCTAGCAGGGGGCAGAGAGAGCACCGCAGCTCAGTCATCTCCTTCCAAGCCCAGTTCTCTGGTCACCAAGCCCTTGAGCCCAGGATACCAACCCCAACAGCTGCACCTTCCCGAGGAGTGAACCTGGGGCTCCTCCCGACCAGCGTGAGAGAGGGCTTCCCGGAAAGTGTCAAGTGAAATGAGCAATGGATGGAGCCACAGGCACGAGGCCAGGGGACCTGGCAGTTGCCCCTTTCTCTGCCAGGTTGGAGGCCAGGACACCTGGGTTTGGGTGCAGGCTTCACCACCTGGAAGATCGTATGGGTCTGAAATCTTGACTCTCAGTGCCTCAGTCTCTGCATCTGGAAAATGGGAACAAGTGAATGTTCCAAACTGGTCCAAAGGCGGGTCTTGGGTGGGAGAGAGAGTTCAAGGGCCTCGGCCTCTTTCTCTTCAGCCTGGACCTCGTGGACCCTTAGAATGGTGCCTACTACACAGTCGTTATTAAACAGAGATAGTGTAGAAACATTGCTGCTGTTACTATTATTCCCTCTCAAGGTTTGGTGGCAAGTAAATGAGACCAGGGGTGTGAAAGCATGTTTTCGCTGCAGAGGTCAGGGGTGAGCACTCACCTATGCTGAGAGGGTAACAGAAAAAAAGACTTGGCCTCAGACAATATATTTGAACCATTTCCAATTCTTCAACATGAAACACAGAACTACTTCTCCAAAAAGCAATCACTCACCTTCTGGTTTGTTTTTTTTTGTTTGTTTGCTTGCTCTATTTCCATTTTAGAGCAGGTCTTTTCTCTCTAGCTGTGTGCACTGCACGCAGTTTAGGCCTTGTTAGGAGCCGCGCCTGGATATCACCTCGGATATCTTAATGGGAACGGAGAATACAATTATGCTCTGTCTCGCTGTCCCAGGTAATCCAGGTGCAATCATTCTTGACAGTCTGGAGGAACCAGGCAGGTCAGCCACCCAGTGAGGAGGAGTGGCCGCTGGTTGACTGATGGCTGAAAGCCCAATAGTACCTCCCGTCAAGATTCTGAGGCAAAAGCTCTTTGGCCCTCCGGTCGGCCAGGTTTAGTAAGCGTCCGATCAATTAGCCAGTGAGTCCGGCTTTGTGCCCAGCCCCACGTGTGGTACAATGGGGTGCATCAGGGAAGCGTCTGTGCCATGGTCCCTGCCCTTATGGAGATCAGTGTGGCTGCTGGAATAAGATCGCTGGAACCAAAACAATGATGTAATGGAAGGTTAGATTTCACAGCACAGAATGTAAACTTGGGAGTATAGAGTGAACGCAGCCGGATGGAAGCTAAAGGGGGCAGGAGGAGGTATGTGCAGGAGGAGGCTTGTTAGCTGGGCCTTGGTGGGTGTGTAAGAGCTGCCCTGTTGGAAGGGAGAGGGCATTCCAAGTCAGGGAAACTGTGAGAGAAATCTAGGAGGTAGAAGAGGGCTGTTTATAGTGAAATTGGCATGACTGCCATGGAGGGAGTGCATGTACCCTAATTCCTAAACCCACCCCCTGCGTGGCAAGAACCTGGAAAATAAATCCCCATTGGTGATAAAACTAGTCCAAGGTGGTCGGGTATGTCCTGTTTTGCCTCCCACATGGATAGCTATCCATGCCCTTCGACAGGTCACTTAACCCCTCTGAACGCATGCTCCTCCCCTGCAGAATGGAGGTGACGACGCATGTGTAGCAGAGGCCCAGGGAGGACTTAAAGGGGTGCTAATTGGAGGCTGCCAGGGCACATGCTAGGAGACAGGTAATGAGGGGAGCCCAGTCTCCCTCCAACTCCAGGTCAGCAGCTCCAGGCTCAGGTGCACCAGGGAGGAAACGCCCTCCGTGCTCTCGCAGGAGCTAGTGCCCATCTCTCCTTCCAACGTTGCTCTGTCTCCACCGTGTTGGGGGCAGAGGACAAAGGCAGAGCTCTCTTTGCTCCTGCCCATGCCAAAGGGAGACCCAGACTCTGTCTTAGTCTCTCGGAGTTGACATTGAGCCATAGGAGGTGCAAAAGGAGAAAGCCTCCAGCCCACAGACCCAGAAAGCATGACTGCAGCCTGACCCTGACCTTGTGGGGGCCTAATAGACACGGGCCGACTTGGGGGCCCTTATGAATGCAGCCAGGGGTCCTATGGGGCGGGGCGCTCTTCTCCTGCCTTGTGCTCCCTTCTTTCTCCTCCCTGGAGGACAGAAAGGTAGGAATGGCCTTCGGAGAACCTCTCAAAAGTGCTCACTGGCCCAGGAAACAGAGGTGACCTGGTAACAGCTGGGGGCGCGTGGGAAAGGCTGGGTCTCAGATGGAACCGGGCGCGCTGTCCTCTGCACAGACTTGCGGGGGCTGTTCTGCGCCGGAGAAGCAGAGGCAGGCGGTTGCTAGGGTTAGAAACAAACAAACAACCGGCGGAAAATGCCTTGGGAGGAAGGAGCATCTAATCCATCACCCGAGAGGCACACGTCCGCACCTCCTGACGGTGCTCCTCGGCCTGGTTTCAGGCCACGGAGTCCAAGTTTCTGCCACAGACCCAGGGCCGAGGCTGTTTCCAAATGGCTCGATAATTGTTTTCCACCTGTGCCTTGCCCAAGAGCTACCGCCGAGCGCACCTTCCCTCTCTCCTCCCACCAGGCCGGGCCCCAGAAATCATTACTAAGAAGGGAGTAATCTGTGTCTGGGCGGGGAAGCCCTGCCTCCCTCCGGGCGCTGCGGCTGTGGACCTGGGGGTCACCCGGGACTGCCTGCCTGTCCCGCAGCCAGCCAAGCGGGACCCCACGCTGCACGTGGACCCCGGAGAGGAAGCCGGGCAGGTAGTGACCATCTGGAATCGGGGGAATTCCACACCGGCCTCTTTCCTGCGCAACTGGCCCCCAGGGTTGCTGCAGGCGAAGTGCTGGGACCCACCGCCACCTCTGCGCTACCTCTGTGTGGAGCCGGTGCCTGTGCATGTGAGCGTGAGCACGTGTATGTGTGTCAGTGCATGTATGCACGTGTGTGCATGAGCAAGAGAGGTTTGTAAGGCAGGAGGCATGGCATGTGTGCATGAAAGAGTGCGTGTGTACTTGCATGTGCATGTGAGGGCGCCTATGTGAGCCCCTGTGTGTCTGTGTGTGCGTGCGGGGGGTGTGCATAAACAGGGACCAGAAGGGGGCACCCTAATGGAGAAGTGTAAGCAGCCTAGAGCCAGCCTGAAGCCACTGGATAGAAACCCCTAGAACTATTGCTCTTTGAAGGAGGATTTTTGATTGGTCACTGCCATATCCCCGGTGCCCATTAGGGTAGCTGGTACCTAGCAGGTGCTTATTAGTAAACTAGAAGCCCGTTACACAAAAATTCGCACAATAGGCCTTCCTTCCCCTGGCTGCTGGCACCGGTTTTCCTCCGGCACCCGGGACCCAGGCCTTTTGTCCGGCCACAGCGGAGAAGCCAAGCCTCTTCAGTCTTCAGTCTTTGCTCCCGCCTGCATATGCAAATTAACCGCCATCTTTGTTGGGTTAATTTGCATAGTTGCTCTGATTGTCTGGTGGGTGTAGCAGAGTGACACCAACTTGCATGTTTCTCTTTTATTAGTGTAGACTAGAGGCCCATTGCACAAAGAGATTCATGCAATAGGTCTTCCTTCCCCTGGCTGCTGGCACCAGTTTTGCTCTGGCACCCGGGACCCAGGCCTTCGCTCCGGCTACAGTGGAGAAGCCAAGCCTCTTCAGACTTCACTCAGGCGGAGCCTTCAGTCTTCACTGCCATCTTTGTTGGGTTAATTTGCATACTCATCCTGATTGGCTGGTGGGCATAGCAGAGTGACACTAATTTCCATGTTTCTCTTTTATTAGTGTAGATAGTTGTTGAGTTGATGAGTGGATCCCAGGGTAGAGGGAGGCCATCCTGGAACTGGAAAGAATGGGAACAAGCTACGTTTCACCTACATGGCTATTATTCTTGGTACCAGCCCTGGCTCTGCCTCCAAGGCCAATCCTTTTCCATATCCAGGTTGCACCACGTTTTCTTCTCTGTTCCTGCTCTTACACCCTCTCCCCTTGACCGGTTTCCCCACAGTCCCCTTCCGGTTAGCCCACAGCTGCCAGCGTGGAAGGCAGGGATGCAGGGGAGCAGAGCGCTGCCGATGGGGAGGTACCACGGTGGCCTCCCCCTCCAGAAGCACATGGTATGCTGGGGTGAGACGGGGCACAGTGCCCCTGCTCCTCCATTGGAGAATTTAGACTTTGAGTTTCCATTTCCCTGCTTTAGAATAGCACCTGTACCATCTGCCTCACAGGGTTGTTGTAAAGAGTCGAGGAGACAGTGGAAGGAAAGTTCTGGAACCCGTGGCAGGTCCTATAGAAATGTTCATTTCTTTTCCCCACTAGTACAATCTGGGAGTGCCCCACGCAGGTGGGGATTGGTTGTGGTTTGAGAATCGCTACCTGAACACACACACACCCCCTTTCTTTTTTCACAAGATGCCTTGGGGGAAAATGAGTGGTTGCTGAAAACCAAGGCAAGCTTCATTCCTAAAACATTCAGGAGTTCATATGCTATGAGTCACGTATTCTGCTGGGGCCTCACCACACTCCAGAGGGACATTTTCCAAGCAATTAAACCATCCGGTGGCAGCTGACCTGAAGTGCCCAGCTCTGGCCTTGCCACTTGGAGACCTTCCCCTGCCCATGCCGGCTGCCTCCATGACTAGCATGGAGGAGATTCGCAAATTCTCCCTTCAGCTGTAGAGGGAGATACTATGTCAGTGGTTCTCAACCTTCTGGCCCTTTAAATACAGTTCCTTATGTTGTGACCCAACCATAAAATTATTTTCGTTGCTACTTCATAACTGTAATGTTGCTACTGTTATGAATCGTCATGTAAATATCTGATATGCAGGATGGTCTTAGGCAACCCCTATGAAAGGGTCGTTTGACTGCCAAAGTGGGGTCGCGACCCACAGGTTGAGAACCGCTGCACTATGTGAAAACCGAAGCCTGCAATAACATTTTTCATCACTTAAAGGAAGAATCAGGTTTCACCCTTCTCGACCTGATTTCAGGACTCACCAGAAATAACAACCTTCATGGGGTTGTAATTAGGAAACTATCCTCTTACAAATTAGTAGATGTCTCCTTTCTTTTCCTTGGATAAGATGGGAAGGATGTTGTTGTTTTTACCATGGGGAAGCTGCTGGATTAACCACGCCACCTGGGTAATTGTTCACTTGTGGGTAAGCGGATAGCTTGCCGTTCCAGGGTGCGCCTGCCAACACTCTGCAGAATAACATGTTCCGTCCTCCGTGCAGCCCTTCCTGGTGAAGGGAAAACGTCAGTCATATTTAGTTGAAGGAGCCCTTTAAACCTGGCCTGTCTGGAGGTGGAGAATTGCACCAAGTTAAGAAAAGGTTTCCGAGAATTGGCTAGACATGCATTTATCTGAAGGGATTGAGTGCATTCAGTCTGAGCCTGATCAATACTGCCTGTGTCTGGGCTTGTGGAAAACAGTGCCGAGGTTCCACGGAGAACCCAGGAAGTCCCCACAGGCCCCAGGAAGCCTTTTTATTTGATAGCAAGGAGAACTGTAAGATGGCTAAATCCTGATCTGTTTTAATTTAGTCATCTTCTAAAATGATATTGCCTACAAGAGCAGAAGCCCAAGGGCTAAAATGGAATTACATCAGCTTTCTCCTTCCATGCTGACTTATTCGCATTCCTCCCTCTCTCTCTCTCTCTCTCTCCGTCTCTCTCTCTCTCTCTCTCTCTCTCTCTCTCTCTCTCTCTCTCTCTCTCTTTCTCTCTCTCTCTCACCACTACCAGCAGCACCACCACCAACAATAACAACCCAACAGACTTGACAAACCTCTTGGATTCGTCATGTCTCCTGGAGCTCTCACTATGCTAAAAGGACTGAAAGGGAAGGCTCTGTGTGAGTGCGCACAAACACATCTTTGAGGGCTTCTGTTTAGCACTTGATACAGTCCAAGAGCTCTTGCACATTCTCTCAATGCAATCATAAAATAAAAATTAAAAAAACCCACAATGTGGCAGATGTTTTATTACCCCCAATTTCACCTGGGAGGAAACTGAGGCTAAGGCTCAGGGAGGTGAAGTGACGTGGGTAACGTCATGCCATTGGGGTGCTAGGATTTGAGCCCACATCCCCTCCCAGGTCATTAACAATGGCCATCATCTCATCCAACTCCGTGTGGAAATGAACTCGTCATGAAATCGGTGCTCTGTCGTCAGTGGCTGATGGTGGTTTCATGGGATGCCCCTTCCAAAAGGGTTTGCACTTAAATAGAAAACAACTCATAATCCAAAAGCAGAAAGCGCTAGTAGTTTTAAAAAATGTTAGGCCCCAGGAACCGGCTGATAAAGAAAATAAATATAATGATGAAGAGGAACTGAGATCTTTTGAATTACAGACATTGACGGAGGTTTTATTTTGAGGAGCCCCTACAAGCCTCCTGGAG
Organism: Myotis daubentonii; assembly: GCF_963259705.1. Classification (NCBI taxonomy): domain Eukaryota; kingdom Metazoa; phylum Chordata; class Mammalia; order Chiroptera; family Vespertilionidae; genus Myotis; species Myotis daubentonii. The sequence continues at coordinate 18,615,570 of NC_081858.1, forward strand.
GTTTGCCCTCAGCCTGTCTCCTTCCGACCTGTTCTGCTCATGCCAGCTGCTCACGAAAGCATCAGAAGGGAAGACTTCCTAGCGCAATGGTTCCCAAAGTGTTCTCCCAGGACGGGCAGCATCCGCAGAACCCGGGGCTTATCAGAGATGTAGACCCCAGCCTGGCCCCAGACCAGTTTAACCAGGAACTCTGGGGGAGGGCCCACTCACCCACCTGTGGTTAAGCTCTCCAGCTCATGCCGGTGCACGCTCAGATTTGAGAACCACTGCTGTAGAGCCTGCAGGAGAATGTCTAGACACCAGCCCAGGATACAATGACCCCAACAGGTCCCTGGGAGCCTATTATACCCACCTAACTCACTGTCCCCTCAGCATTTTTTTCTCATGTATCATCGATAACCCGTTCCTGTTCATTCGAATGGCCTTGGTTTCCGCTTCTCTGCCTGGCAAACTCCTACTAATCATGTAAAGCCGGATTCAAAGATCTCCTTTTAAGACATTGCCTATCTTCTGCCAGGGAGTGTCACTCACCTCCTTCCTGAATTCCCACAGCACCTGCCTCCAAGTATTGTCCTGTCCTAGTCTTGCTGTTTCTCCGTATTACCTCATAGTGGACTGTGGTAAGGTCTGGGACTCTGTCTTATTTCTCTCAATCCCCAGTACCTAGCACTGTGCCAAGAATACAGTAGATACTTAGTATGTATTGAATACATGGAAAAGTGAATGCATGAGCCCATGTATTAGAGCAAGAATACTGAATGTTCTGCCCCGCCGGCATGGCTCAGTGGTGAACATTGACCTATGAACCAGGAGATCAGGGTTCGATTCCCCCTCAAGGCACATGCCCAGGTTGCGGGTTCTATCCTCAGAGTGGGGCGTGCAGGTGGCAACCAACCTATGATTCTCTCTCATCATTGATGTTTCTCTCTCTCTCTCTCCCCCTCTCCCTTCCTTTCTGAAATCAATAAAAATATTTTTAAAAAAATACTGAATGATAGACAAGCGACTGGCCTATGGGCACACAGCTAGTTGCTTCAGAGCCTGATCTGACCCCAGGCATCCTGACTCCCAGCCCAGGAGAGTAGCTGATTCCTTTGTGTCACTTAGACTCAGTGGCTTTAGATCATGTACTTGGTAAATAACAGAGTTGCTTTTGGCTACTTTGTGGCACATAATTATGCCAAATACCCAGAACAGGTAAAATTCTTCCCTTTATGCTGTGTAGCTGCGACGTGGTGAGGTCACAGGCTCCTTCGGTTATCTCTGCATCTCTCTGTGTTCGCAGTTATATGTGGCACCGACCTATCACAGTGGTATCTAGACCAATGATTAAACCATTTAAAATGCCCAGGAACCAATTTGTGGCAGCCAGCAATTAGTTCCAGTCGTGTTTTCCATTTTTCTCCCTTTGAAGTTTAATGGGTGGTTATTTTGATGTAGTCTGCACGCCTCCAAGTCTGCAGGCTGCTTGCAGCCCAAGTCGGCAGCTCGAGAGGATGAGACTCCGAGGGAAACTGCATGGGACCTAACACAATGTTCTGGATTCCTTTTTCCAAGTCTGTTGCTTTGCCTGGGTCTTCCTTCTTCTCCATGAAGAGAGTCAGGACGACAAAGGATAAGGAATCTACCCCAGGGGTCCATTCAGGCAACACACATTGCCTTACCATGTGGTAGGTACTGGGGATACACGGAGAATCAGACATGGTACCCACCGTCACAGAGCTCTGATCCTCATGGCTGAAACCAGGGCTGTGAATAGGAACTTACACTGTAATACAGGAAGCCCGTGGAGAGAAGGATATTTAGGCTGAGAGCTTAATCGACTTTTCTGGGAGATTGGTGGTGATATTCACAAATGTGTGGGGTTTGTGTGAGTAGCCCTTAGCCAGCGGAAACAGAGGAGTGTCCCAGGCAGAGGAGGCCCAGAGTAAGAGAGGAAGGCACTCCTGCAGAGCTGAAAGCAGTTTCCGTGGCCAGACTCGTTGTGACAGATGTCGGTGCTGCATGTTGGGTGGGTGCCTTGAAGTTGGGTAATGCACCAGATGCCGGGCTGGGAAGGATGGAGTGGATGGATAGTCTGGTGCCAGGACAGTAGGGAGCATAATGTCTCCACAGTGCTTTCCTTAAAAGTACTAGGCACAGACAAAATTTGCCCAAAATATCTTTCATATCAAGGAAAATCTCTGTCTCTTCAAGCCATTTGTGGCTTTGGGGACTAAGAAGGTTGCAAGAGACAAAGAAAAGGATTATAATTCATCATGATTGTCAATCTCTTCCCCTTTGACCAGCAACTTCCCCGGAGCTTATAAAACATACTCAAAGTCTCTTTCATCCTAACTAACTATAAGCCCTTGCTCACCTTGTGATAGGTGCAAGTTACCTTTTTATCTCTTTGCTTCCTTTTTTTAAAAAAAAATGTTTATTGATTTCAGAGAGGAAGGAAGAGGAAGAGAGAAATAGAAACATCAATGATAAGAAAGAATCATTGATCAGCTGCCTCCTGCATGCCCCCCATTGGGGGATCGAGCCCACAACCCAGGCATGTGCCCTGACTTGGAATGGAACTGTGACCTTCTGGTTCATGGGTTGACACTCAACCACTGAGCAACACCAGCCAGGCTCTTGTCTTCCTTTGATAATCAAGTTCCTAAAAAGTGTGTGCACTCACCCTCTCCAACAGTGCTTGTTGGCAATGATAAAATTTGATCTTTCAAGCAAAAATTAGAAGTTTAGGAAAGATACATCTGCCACTATGAGCATGACAGTTTCCCAGTACTTAACAACTTTTCTGATAAATTGATGGGGATATTAACAAATGTGTTGGGTTTGTCTTGGATCTTGTATAATGAGATGTATCAACATTTGGAAAGTCTACATAACTCATTAAGCCAATATTTTTGAATGGCCAGTGGTTGATGTTACAAAATTATGTATAAATAAAAAAGATGTATTCAGGTACAAGATGGACCAATGGGTTTTAATGTAACTGTTTTAAATGTTCATTGATATGGTTTCAGATTACACGTTGCAACTAACCTTGAAGAAACTACCACTTATCAAATCTTAGTGTATTACCAAAGAATATCCATAATGATCTAAAAAGCCTGTTAAAATATTTCTCCCTTTTCCAACTACATATCTATGTGAAGCAAAAGTGTCTATATATACCTCAACCAAAACAACATATTGTAAAAAACTGAAAGCAGATATGAGAATTCAGCTATCTTCCAGTAAGCCAGGCATTTCTTACAACTTTTTTGTATTGAACAATCAAATATGTTATTTATGTTAACATGTAATGAGTTTATTGGTATTTTTAAATGATTAACAAGATATTAAACATTCTTAGTTTCAATTTTGAATAAAATAAATATCAAGGTTTATAATCCACATAAACACAAAATTCTTTGAATCCTCAGTAATTTTTAAAAGTGCAAAGGAGACTTGGTTTTAAAATTGCTGACCTATAGGATTAAGGTCCAAATTAGTTTTTTCCTCAGTGTTTTTATTTTTTAAGGTTTATTTTAATTCTACAGATTAATTTGACTTTGAATGTTTAAGGTAAAAAAGCTAATGGCTGATAAATAATAGTAACTTGGAAAAGGATTATGATCACCAAGTTAAATCTCTAAATTTGAGAAATATTCATCCTTAAAATAAATGATAATTTGCCCTACTGATAAAGAAGAAAGCTTTTTTATTTTAATAGAGTTCAATGAACCTATTTTTTTTCTTTTGTTGCCTGTGCTTGGTCTCACATCCATGAAATCGTTGCTAAATCCATGGCATGCAGCTCTTCTTCTATGTTTTCTTCTAAGAGTTTTACAGATGTAGCTCTTACAGTAATTTTGTTCATGGTAAAAGGAGGTTCCAACTTCTTTGCCCAACATATCAGGTCATTCATTCTTTGGCCTCCACCAACCTTTCCAGCCTCTGCTGTCAGTACTGTGCTGTCGCCAACACACCAGCATGCCATGACCTCCCCTCCCAGCCCTGCCAGGCCGCATCCACCGTCCCCATGTGCCAGGCTGTCTCCTGCCTTTATGCCTTCGCTCCCCCTCTGCCTGAACTGAGTTTTTCTCATCTTGTTTTGTCTTGTCCTTTTTCTGCCTTTCATACTTCAAAACGCACTATTGTCTTCTCCTTTAATGAAACAGCCCCCTCCCCCAAGGACCCCATCAGAAAGACTCGATCACTCCCACCTTGGTGTCCCTAGCTACTTCTATCCAAGCATCGGTGACATTTCAGTGCCGGCTCTCCAAGCCATCCTGCAGGCCTGACCTGGGTGAATTGTGGACAGTTCCCTAATCTTAGGCAAATGAACTGTTTTACATACATTATTTTCTGTTCCTAACAAAGCCGCCTTGGACGTGCTGGTACATGTCTTCTGGGGCACTTGTGCAAGAGGCTGTCGAGAGGAGATTCCTGGAAGGGGAATTTCTGGGTCACAGGGTTTGTGTCTCTTCGCCTTCACCAAGTATTGCCGAGTTCTCCAAACCAGTTGCACCGATGTATACCACCAGCAGCAATAAATTAAACCTCCTGATTTCCCCACATTCTCATCAACACAGTGTAATCAGATGCATGTTTTAAGGTGATGGCTGGGAAATAGCATCTCATTGTTATTTTAGTTTCCAATTTCCTAATTACAAATGAGGTAAAAATCTTTCCATAGCCCTGACCGGTTTGGCTCAGTGGATGGCGCGTCGGCCTGTGGACTCAAGTGTCCCAGTCAAGGGCATGTACCTTGGATGCGGGCACATCCCCAGTAGGGGGTGTGCAGGAGGCAGCTGATCGATGTTTCTCTCTCATCGATGTTTCTAACTCTCTATCCCTCTCCCTTCCTCTCTGTAAAAAAAATCTTTCCATAACCCACTCAGGTTTCTTCTGTACATTGCCTGTTCAGAAATAGCCTTTGTGGATGTTGGGGTTGTCTTTTTCTTACTGATGTGCAGTTCTTCATGTATTCTGGATACTAGCCTTGTTCTGCTGCGTGCATTGCGGATCTCTCCTCCCTGTGTGTGAGGAGTCTGTGAACTTGGTCTGTGGAGTCTCCATTACACAGAAGCTTCAATATTTAATACGATCAAATGATTGATCTTTTTCTTTCTTGTTTAAGCTTTTAGCATCATGCTTAACAGACTCTCCCCCAACCCAAGATCACAAGCTATTCCATCTATTTTCATCTAAAACTTTTAAGAGTTCTGCTTTTCACATTTAGATCCTTAATTCTTCTAAAAATGTATTTTTTGGTAAGGTTTAAAGAGGCAATTTACTTTTATCTACTCCCATATGTATAGTCAATTGGTCCGAATCCATTAATTAAATATGTCATCCTTTCCCAATTTTTTGAAATGCGATTGGCCTGTTATTTTATTTCAATGATCTTCTTCTAGGGTCAGCAAAATTGTCCCATAAAGGCCTGACAGTAAATATTTTATGGTTTGTGGGCCATAGAGTCTCTGTCAAATTACCCAACTGTGCTGTTGCAGTGCGAAAGCAACTAAATGCGTGTGGCTGTGCTCCAAGGAGGCTTTCATTACAACACAGGCAATGGGCTGGGGCTGCACGCAGGCCCCAGTGTGATGACCCCTTTCTCTATCCTTGCACCAATAGGACACTGTTTCAATTCTGTGCAGCTTTTTAAAAATATATTTTAATGTATTTTTATTGATTTCAGAGAGGAAGGGAGAAGAGAGAGAGATAGAAACATCAATGATGACAGAGAATATTTGATCGGCTGCCTCCTGCACGCCCCACACTGGGGATCCAGCCTGCAACCCGGGCATGTGCCCTTGACCGGAATCAAACCATGACCTGGTTCATAGGTCGACGCTCAACCACTGAGCCATGCTGGCCGGGTATTTGCAGCTTTATTTTTTTTCTTTGTTTGGTAGAGTCAATTTCCCCTCCTATATTTTTTTAAAATTGTCAAAGCTATCCTTGGCCCTTTATCCTACCAAATAAACAGGATCGCCTTTAAAATCCCATCAAAATCCCTGATTTAAAGGGAGGAGGGGTTTCTTCTATTTTACTTTTCTAACTTCTCGAACTGGACAGCTAACTCTTTGATGTTTCACTCTTGTTATTCATTTTCTTTAGCTATTGCCTTAGGTATGTCTCACAGGTTTGGTTGCTGTTATTTTAATTGTTGTTGTTATAAGTGCTAACAACATACCCATTGTGAGTTTTTGTTTGAATTATAGATTATTTAGAAGTATGCTTACATTGTCCACCAGTAAGGGAGTGGTGAGGTTTGTCTATTTGTAGTTATTAATTTTATATCTAATTACACTGAATCTGGTCCAATTATATAAATTAGGTTTTTTGGTATTTATTAAAACTTGCTTTGTGGCCTAATGCATGGTAACATTTTATAAATATTTCAGAATGCTTTGAAAGAATATTGTTGAGAGCCAAGTTCTAGATCAAAATTATCGCCTGTCCTGTTCTAAACTTTGCAACATGGTTATAGAGCAGCCGTGGGCAAACTACGGCCCGCGGGCCGGATCCGGCCCGTTTGAAATGAATAAAACTAAAAAAAAAAAAAAAGACCGTACCCTTTTATGTAATGATGTTTACTTTGAATTTATATTAGTTCACACAAACACTCCATCCATGCTTTTGTTCCAGCCCTCTGGTCCAGTTTAAGAACCCATTGTGGCCCTCGAGTCAAAAAGTTTGCCCACCCCTGTCATAGAGTCTCATTGTTCCTCATACATCTGTACATGTTTGCTCGCTCTCTCTCTCTCTCTCTCTCTCTCTCTCTCTCTCTCTCTCTGAAGCTGTGTGACTTGCCTGGTCTGAATACACTGGGAAATAAAACAAAAAGCAAAGATGTAGGTCAAAGCATTCGCTAAAGAGGCTAAGTTGAAAGACATATCTTGGTATGAGACCAGAATGGGCTTGCAAATGACCCCGAAAATGGGCCAACATCCTCCCCCAGCTCCAGGCAGCTCTAGAGCAGGGCAGTCCTCCCCCATGGGGAGCAGAGCCTTTGAGAAACGTGGAACAGACACTCTCCTCAGGCAGCTTTGCTTCCACAAGGGAGAAGGCGCGGGCACCGCTGAACTACCCGTGCCTTTTATCAGCGCCCAGGTACCCATCAGACTAGTTAGTCCCATGGGTGGAGTGAGTAGGAGGCCCAGGGAGGTGGAGCATGATTCAGGAACTGTCGCCTCGTGGAAGTTAGGAGCCAAAAATTGTTCCCTTTAGCATATGCCTACACGCTTAAAATGCTGTCATCTTCCTGGTCAACTGCTTTTTCTATTATTGTGTATTGACTTTGCTTATGACTAATACTACCTTTTGAATGAAAAAATCTATTTTGTGTGACATTATAGGAGCTGCACAGCAACTGTAAAAAATCAGTTTATGCCCGGTTTATCTTTTCTTTGGCCCTTTACTTTTAAACCCTCTGTGTCATTATATTTCACTTGTATTGTTTTCAATAGCATCCAGCTGAAATTCTGATTGTGGTAAGAATTGTTGAGTAAATTTATTTAGTTAGTTTCTTTTTCTTTTGGAAAAAAAAATGTTTAAATCTATACAGTGAGCACCACTATACCTCTAACTCTCAACCTCTCAAGATTCGCCACTGCTAAAGTCTTGCCAAATCTGTGTTCCCTCTCTCATTCCCTCTCTTTTTCTCTCTCCGTATCTGTCTATCTTTTTTACAAGTCATTTATGCTATACACATCATGACACATCACTCCTAACTATTTCAACACACATTCCCAAAGAACAAAGTCATTTTTATACAACTTCATCACCACAACCACACCTAGGAAAACAACATTAATTCAGTAATATCTTGTGATATTCAGATATCCCCGGTGGTTTTCCCCTTTGATTTAGGATCCATTCAAAATTTAGGAATTGCTTCTGGCCACTATACCTCTTTAATTTTCAACAACCTAGATATCCCACGCACACAAACTTCCTTCTGCTTTCTATGATGTTGAATCCTTTGTTGGGTCTAGACCTAGTGTTCTGCACTAAGTTCTACACTGTGGATCTGTCTGACTTTCCCCCTATCATTAGATTAATTTCACACATTCCTGGTGAGAACACCAGACAGAAGATGGCGTCTCTCTGTGGGTAAGGCCAAGCTTGACTCCTTGGTTAAGTAACTCCCAGGTTTCTCCACTGTAAAGGTACAAGTTCTCTCTTCTCACTAAAAAGCAATCTGTGGAGTTTTACCTTGAAAACAACTACCTTTCACTCAATCATTTTAGCATTCATCGATGAACTTTGTCTGCATAAGTTATTACACTAAGTTCCAATGATTTGTGGCTCATTATTCCTTCCATAGTTATCAACTGGCTTTCTTCCATCAAACACACTGCATGTGTCCAACTTTATGATTTAGCCAACATGTCTCTGATGGCCAGTGGATGATGAGGGGACCAGAGCACAGCCAGCTTATGATGGTGTCTCAGGTCACATAGTTACCTGGTCCTCCTGGTCAGACAGTCTCTACCAGAGCACACTCGCAAGCCAAGAACTGTTCTTTGTCGTTCTCAGCAGAAGAGGAACAGTCTAACTGGCTCAGGGATTGAGTGTCGACCTATGAACCAGGAGGTCACGGTTCAATTCCTGGCCAGGGCACATGCCTGGTTGTGGGCTCGTGCAGGAGGCAGCTGATCAGTGATTCTCTTTCATCATTGATATTTCTGTCTCTCCCTCTCCCTTCCTCTCTGAAAGCAATAAAAAAATTTTTTCTTAAGTCTGAATATATTCAGAAAATATATCTGAAATTCGCTTATGGAAGGGCAGTTCCAAGGACTTTTTTGCTCATCGCACCCTCATAGCTCTCCCTCCACGGATGAGAGAAGCAATGTGGAGATTGTTAGTGACTAAGCATGTCTAAATCCCACTCTACCTTTATGGGTTGGGGAAATAAATATGCCAGGTTCCTTATTTCACTAGACCCACCATGAGCTGAGCGGGAGGAAGGGCTCCATCGCCTGGCATTCATACGTCTCCACTCTTACCAGTGGGTGCTGGAGGCCTTTTGGAACTCGAGATATTAAAATCAGCTCAAAGTCAATATCTAAGAACACCCAGGAGGTCTGCATGCTGTTCTTTCACCTCCGCACAGTCATCCTGACAAATGGGAACTCGTTTCTCAGGAAAAGATTTGAAGGACCCTTTTCCTAAGGGACTCAACGTTCTCCTTCACCAAGCGACTCCAAGTCTTTTTGAACTGAGTGATGCCCGAGAAACAGGTCAAAGGCTATGAAACGCCTACGGTATCTTGAGCCACTTTGTGGCCCACCAGTCCCAGAATGCTTCACTTACACATTTCGATTAGCACCTTAGCAGGTGGACTCTCCATGCTATTCCTTGGTAAGCCTCATTGATTGGTTATGGTACAGATTCATGTGGAAACATTTGCTGGGAGATCTGTAAAAGCATAGTCTGCCCCTCTCTCCCAGCAGCTTGTAATGGTAATTTTGTCCAGCATGTCTCCGATGACTGAGCACCCCCGCCAGGCCTCCACACGCCAAGATCCATTATTTCCACTGAAATCAGGGAACCTAGTTGCATTGACACATCTGTCGCCATGACCTTTGACCCAATAATTCTGGTGCTTTCTTGAGCAATGCAGTTCTTTCACCTTCATGAGGGGGATATTCTCTTAACCCTCCTTGAGAGGATAGGTAAACAGTGGCTGAGCAAGTCGCTCATAAGTCCATTCCAACATTCCCATCTCCAGAGCCTTTAGACTCCGTTCTCTACCATTACTGGTTGGAAGTTTCTGCTATTTAAATATGATCCATGAATCAGAACTTGTCCTAAATGCATAATCCCAGGCCCAGCCCAGACCCAGAGATTCAGAATCTTTATTTTAACAAGATAGTCAAGTGATATTCTTGCATCTTAAAGTTTGAGGAACCCTGCTGTCTACCATTGTTGAGTCCAGGCTACTGTAAGTACTACTTCTAGATCATTGAGTCAATATATTACATCTAGAATTCCAGGTGAGTGCTCTAATACCAATAAATCCAGCCTGCTCTAATCTTATATTCTATATTCTTAGTCTCACACCTTCAGAGTCCATTACCACACATTCTATAAGGAAACAAGCGCCTTAACATATGACCTGGCAGAGAGGAAGCCAGGAACAGTGCCACCCCTAGGGTAAGCAGGGTCCTGGGAAGATATAGTAGGGGTTTTGTCTACATAAACAAAATCATTTTAAAATGAATTGCAAAATATCATGGGCACGTGTGAGCTGAAGTAATGTATACTATATCCACACCCCTTTGGAACCTGTTTATATTGTAACATGTAGATCTTTTGCCTCTGCAATTCCTAGAACCTCTTATCGAATGCTGGTTACATCACTATGATATCTCATCATCCATCGTGAACTCTGCTGCCAACGCCTCTCTTGAAAATGGTTACTGTGCTTCACTCACAGTGACCATAAGCACGAGTCTATCCAGAGTCTACAGAATGAGAAGGACAGTTTGTTTTCTGGTTATGTTAACTTTTCCGTTCAGAATTTAATACTGTAAATATAGAAGAGCACATCTTCCAGCCATGGTTTGGACTCTTTAGGCCATAACAACTGCACTCCTAGAATGTAGTCTCTTTCACACGCTCCTACCCCACCCCACCCTCACAGCACCACCAGGAGGAGAATAGGCAAAAGGCCTATGAGCAGAGCGAGACTGTGTGCACTGAGGTCTAGCCCCCAGTCAGCATGGCATAAGTCTCACCTGGGAGAGCATAATGATGCCATGTTGATCAAGGACAACAGAGGGTGTGAATTAGGACATAAACAACAGCCTCAAAAACCTTCAGAGGAGACAAACACAGCCATCCTGGATTTCCTGGCCTGTGAAAGGGGTGGGTGGTCACCCTGAGAGCCAGAGTGAAGGGTGCACAGGCTAGAGGGCACCTGTTGTCACCCCCACTGCTCTTGGGTACTGGTGATTATAGTGCTACAGTCAGAACACATTCAGTCAAGAGCCATATAATGAGTCCACATAAGAGCCACAAGCCCAAAGAGCCTAGAGCTCTGAATTCATCTTCTGTCTGTTGTGAGTGAGAGGCACCTCAAATCAGCATATTAGCACCTTCCTGGTGGCCCCAAACCTAGATGTGGGTAAAAATGCCTCCAAAGAAATCAGTGGGGACTGGGGCCCATGCAGGTCCCAGCCCCGGCTCAGAGCCCCCTGTCCAGCTGGTCCTAGGCACTAGAAGAGGGCTTAGAAAATTTTGAGTTAGATGCGTTGACCTTTCAGGTGGGACTTGATCTGGTCCGGGGCATTTTGCCTGGACAGCCAGTTCCAGCCTCCAAAGGGAGAGTTAGAAAATGATGAAGTAGATGTTGCTGGTGGCCCCCAATCACACAGAACTACAGGCAGACCTGGGCTGTCCTGCCTGCACAGCACTGCTGGTCCTAGCTGGTCCCAAGCACTAGAGGGGAACTTGGAAATGTTTGAGGAAGGCACTACAAAGCATGTTGCTACACCCCCCTTGAGTGTAGGGCCTAGAGTAGGAGTCCTGTTTGTCTGGATGTACTAGTCAGGAGAATAAATATCTCTCTTCTGAAAGATCCTACTATTCCCACCCTCATAGTGCCTGAGCCCAGCCAGAAGCCAAAAGAAAGACAAGTGATTTTGAGTAATGTGGTCTATAGAGGGCAGCCTCCTGGGACAAAAAGCAGTGTGTAGAAAGGCGGAAGTAGCCCGTGGAAGCAAATTGAAAATATTCACATAGCATATGTTGACAATTATTTTTCCTCATCCCATTGGTGATATTAGCCCATAGCATTCTAATTTCTATGATTGCTAATAAGTTGATATCAGTTGAACTGTTCCTTTGTAGATATTCTGGGTAATTTTCTCAGCTCTATATTCTATTTCACGAATTCTCTATCCAACTGGATTAAATCTGTTATTTCAATAGTGCATTGAGTTTTTCATTTCAACAACCCATTTTCATTTTTGGATATTCTAATTTTTTATTTTCATCTTGACTTTTCTTTTTAGTTTCTATTCTTTTATCTCTATAGTTATTTTGTTTTCCAATAAAGTACAGCTTTTTAGGTGAAATTTCTTAAAAATTTGTTTGCTAGCTCTTATCCATGATAGGTTATTTCTTTGTGTATTTTGTACATTTTAATGGTGAGTTCGTTTTCAGTGGGATTTTACTTTCTGTGCAAGTCCTGTACAACCTGAATTTTGGAGGAATTCCTTCCAGAGTGGTCCTGCATTTGCTTTGCCAAATGAGTTAGATTTATTACTGGCCAAGTTCCAATTTTTATGTTAACTTCTCACCCTTGAGGTTCCTGAACCATATGATTCAATAATATTTAGACTCGAATCCTGTGCATGGTGCAGGCTTGGCCTAAGAATAATTCTTTAATTTTAAATATTTGCAATATTATCTTTCAATTTTTAAAATGATTTTACTAAGCATTTATTTTGTGTTAATGTTCCCTGCTTCTAATTTTATCTTCTAATTATTATCCAATGTCTATATTAGGTAGAGGCTATTTTTACATGTTATTGAATGAAGTAATTTTGTCACAATATTTGGGTGCATACAAGTAATAACCAAGCACTTATTTATTCTGTCTTTTTCTTCTTTACAGAAAACCTTAACATTTTTAGTATAACCTATCATAGAAAAACTATTCATTGCTTACTATTGTGACCAATCTTTATTATTTAAAAACACATAAGTAGAGAGCTATGAAAAATACAGAACAACATGATTTTGAGAATCCCTTGGGAATTCCAATTTCTTTTTTCTACATCACAAAAAAATTGCTGTCTGTCAGGAATTTGGAAAGACTGGCCTGTACTCAGACAGCCAGAGTGGAAGTGGAGAAGAAAGAAAAGAACAGAGAGGTTGTAAGAGGTAGAATCATCAAAGTTAGTGGCTGAGTAGATGTGAGAAATAGGGAAGAAGGTCTCTAGAATAACTCCGAAGTGTTGGGTTTTGTTGACGTGGTTGATGAAGATTTCAGGAGAAAAGCAGTGTGGGGCGGTGAGGTTGTTGGAACATACAGAGTTTAAGGAGCCTGAGTCATTGGGCTGGGGTGTCCTCTGGTATCTGGGCTCAGCAAAGAGGTGTGTTCGGGAGCTGAAGACTCAGCAGCGAAGAGATGGGAGTTAGAATCATGGGCAAGTTAGTATTTGTTTCCAACTACTTTGGACTTGCTTGATGCATCTAAAATATAACAGAAGAGGTGGGTGTCAGGGAGCAATATGGGAAGACATATTTTATAGCTTTCCCAACCTTACACATCATCTTAGTCATTTTGGCAAGCAAAATCTGACAGCTGGCTGTGGCTTTTAGCCGCAAAACCTTCCAGAATTACAGATTTATGTATGTCAAAAAAATAAAGCAGGAATGCCTTTTGGTTTTATTTTAAATTGAAACGAAAATTTTAGTGAGGAGGAGAATTCTTCTTTACCCATCCCTTTTCCTTTAATTCCAACAACATTTGCACAAATATAGATGGAAAGATGAGGAAAAGAAGTTCAATAAACTAGGAAATAATGTAGCATAGAGATGCGATGAATGTTGTGTTAATATCAAATGGTAAACTTTTGTGCTGCAAGCACCTCATTCTACCTAATTTTTAAAACCTGAACATGTGTGACTACCTTCTGATTTGCTTGCTCTAGAGCTCAAAGTAAAAAGGAAAGGCTCCAGAGTTAGACAAACCGTGGTTTCAGTCCTGCCTCTGCCGCTGCCGAGCTACCTGACCTCAGATGAGCTGTGAAATCCCTCTGAGCTTCAGTTTCCGTCTTACGCAAAATGAGTCACCCTAGACTGCTCCCATTCTTAACCCACCGCCTGTACCTACCACCCATTTCTTGTATCTGCTACTGTTTCCCCGTCCCCAAGTCCAGGCTATGTAAACATCTTGTGTCTGGACCATTGCAACGGCTTCCTAATTGGTCTTCACACACTCAGTCTTGCTCCCTTGAAATCCATTCTTGATCCTGCAACCAGAACGATCGTTTGAAATCATAACCCTGTACATGTCATTCTGCTATTTACAACTCTGCACTCTCCCCATTGCCTTTAGGGTTTTCCACCCCCTCCCCCTCTTCTCCCCCCCCCCCCCTTCCCTTCCAGTGGGGCGCCTACCAAGACACTCTCTGAGCTTCCTCTGCCTCTGGGTCTTTGCTTGGATTAAAGACAACCTTCATCTCCTCCACTCCCTGCACTTGGACTTCCTAACCCCTTTTATCCTTCAAGTCTCAGCCGTAGGTGTTCCTGTAACACAATACACTTCTCTTATTCATTCTGCTGTAGTGAGTTTGTATTAAATTGTGTGTAATTACTTATTGTACGGGTTCAGGGTTTTATCAGGAAAATAGAAGCCACTCTGTCTAGTCCAAGTGCTGGTATTAAGAGTTTTAAAGTGGGAGAAGTAAGACTTATGCAACCACTGGGCAAGCAAAGACCCAGAAGGCCATCATCCATGCAGCACTGAAGGGCATGGCTCTGAAGAGCTTCTCTGGAAACAACAAAACATACGGATCTCTAAGATGATGCCACTCACTCTTTAGCATGTGGACAATTCTCAAGAAGTCCACCTGACAGCTATTTGAAACTTGCATTTCTCTGTGTACCCACCTACGGTGTCTGCCTCCGGAGAACAATGGTCTCTCCTTTGCTCACCTAGGTGCCTCTCATTGGATGATCTCTCCTGGAACCAGACAGAGAGAAGGGGTTCTGGGAAATGCAACCACCAGCTTCTCTTCTGCAGAGTGGGAAGACATCAGAAAGGGTGTCAGTGATTTCAGTTGACCACCACAGTTCAGCACACTTGTCCTGTGGCCACTTAAAACAGTGATGCCAACGAGACTGGATGATACTGAACTTAATAGATATTTTGCTTGTTTACTGGACACCACTGCTCATTTTCCTGTAAAACCACACACACACAACTTGCACAGTTAATCTGGTCCATATGATGAGTGTTATGACTGAAGCTGAGTTGTTTGTGTACTTCTTTATGACTGTCAAGTGGATAGGTGAGTCACTTCCTTGTGTCCTACACATAACCTATTAAAACCAACAGGCCTCTACAGAAGAACAGGGCAGCCTTCCATCCTAGATTCCATTCCTGGCAAAGGTGCTCTAAGTCAAAATGATGTAAGCTGAGTCAGATTTTCCAGTAGCAACTCAGCCACGTGCATTACCAACCCCCGATGACCAACATTTTATAGGAAGATGACCACAGATGCCACAACTAACTACATTCTAATTATGCTCCCATGCACAGTCAGCATAAAGCTTTACACAATGTATAGAGAGCAAACAGGGCAATATAGAAGCCAATCGCTGCAATCTAATAATCAATTAAACTGTTCATGTCTTTTAATGATTTATTTTTGTTATATTACCACAATGAGTAGAACGTGAAATTGCATTTCTCTAGGGAAACTTTGGGTAGATTCTGATGAGAATTTTTACATAGAACGTTGAGGAAACTTAGGAGTTTGAGATGATTTTTGAGAAATAAATCCAGGGATGTACACCTCAGCTGCCAAGCTGTTGGTGCAGATCTGCTGCCAGCCAGCAAAGGTATGAAGTGACAAATGATTGGTCATTCCATGTGTGAATTCAGTGTGTCAATTTCTGAACTACAGTTCTGCAAGCACTAGCCACTACCTTCTACCTATCTTATGCTAGGCATACTTTTTAAAAAAAATTGCTTTTAATATGCACGAGCTAATCTTTGTTTGCACTGGAATTTACATCATTTTATCACTTGCTGCATTATTTCAGAGTGTCAGTATGCTCAGGAATTACAGCTATACTCATTAATATGCATCAATGGGGTGGCCCAGAGTCCAGAGAGATCCTTTTGTAGCTATAGTTGAATTGAATTCTCTAGTGGAGAAACGTACTTCTATTAAAAAAAAAAAAAAAAAAGACTCTTGCCCTAGCTGGTGTGGCCCAGTGGACAGAGCGTTGGCCTGTGGACTAAAGGGTCCCAGGTTCAATTCTGGTCAAGGGCACATGCTCGGATTGTAGGCTCAATCCCCAGTGGGGGGGGGGGGGGCATGCAGGAGATTCTCTCTCATCATTGATGTTTCTATCTCTCTCTTCCTCTCCCTTCCTTTCTGAAATCAATTAAAATATATATATATTTTAAAAAGACTCTAAAAGAGTGAATAGTTAGAATATTTACAAGTTTAGAGAGCTCCTTCTCTTCTCCATAGCATGTTAGAACACAGAGACCCAAATTCTGAGCATTCGTTGGGAGTGGCTGCCTTAGCTTACACATTTCTGCAGTTCCTCTTTGTGAACTGCCTTTAGAGTCAGAATCATCAAGGTGCTCGATTTCACCCACCTATTTTTCACAAGACAATTTTCACTGGGCTGCAGCCTTTCCTTTCTCCCTCTTTCCAGCTCCTCCCTTCCCCTTTATCTGCTAAAGTCCAGTTTCCCTTCTACCCTGTTGCCTCCACGCTGGAGCCGAACAGGAGGAGCTGTAAGTGCTGGGGACACGTACAGGGCTGGGGCTGCCCTGGGCAGGGAAGGGAAGCTGGGATGGAGCACACTGGGAAGGCAGACCCAAGGCTGTGGGGTAACAGCACGGCGCTGACAAGCATGACTGACGTCGGTGTTCCTAAATTCACTGACAAGACAAGTTTTGCAGAACGGCTAGTAGCCCCAGTGTTCTCATCTGTGAGATGAGTCCTCCTCCTCTAACTTCCTACATCTCTCTGAGCTGTGCTGTCCGCTTGCTGAAAGAACACAGTAGGTATAATTCACCAAGCCACTAACATGTAAATATGTGCCGGAGGCCAGTGCAGATTTAGGCAGAGAGCAAATGTAACCTGACCATTTGCATTCTAACACCATAGGCCAAGGCGGAGATGCTGGCTGTGAGTGGACACATCCTGGGAAGGCCTTGTGGAGGAAGTGGGATTTCCTTAGATGTGGGAATAAGGAGAGAAAGAAGTCAACTTGGCAGCTTCTCCATTCAAGCAGCCACGCAGGTTAAGGCCCTGGAACATGCTGGTCTTCATTGGATGAGCTTGTCCACTCTGCCTTGAACTACCTCCTGGCACTACCTCTTCTCCTCCCAGTTGCCACGTCAAGTCAACCCCGTTGACCTCCTGGAGTTCCTTCCATCAGGGAAGCTTTCCTGACTGCCTGGCACGGCCTAGCTGTTCTTCCTGCTGAGAGCGCTGCCCCATATCTCACCCCACAGCCCAAACCCCATCCTGAGTATATCAAGCGCCTGACCTGATCTACTCAACATCCACACTGGACTCAATGCTCCTGAAGGCTGGGCGGGATTTGTTGCCCACATTGGGAGTTTGTGCTGTTTTACTGAGATTATAGACTCTCAGAGGGTAGGTGGCACCTTTGTTTATTTCATTTGGTTGGACTCTGAATTTGTGCCCTTAACAGGCTCCCTTTGGATTAACTGTTGAAGAAAAATGGCCCCGGGCTTAATAAAGATTCATCATAGCTCAATCATCCTCCAAGAGTATGGCTGTTGAGTTAATCTCTGCAGACCTTCTGCTGGACACTCTGAAACTGTAAGAGTAACCAAGGCCCCATGGGGACAGGTGGGTAGATGCCCACTACCCTGTGGTCCAGGCTGTCCTGTGAGGTCCCATGTGTGAGCTACTCTTCTCTCCTTTCTTTTCTTCTTCCAAAAAGAGAAAGTGTCCACTGTTGCTCTTGTGGCTCTTCCTCCCCAGAGTTGGCTGTGCTCTAGAGATTCTTCTGGAAGGAATGGGCCAAATCGCCTTTCCTGTCAGATGCTCAGGCTCCTTGCCAATACTTATGGGAGGAGAGGCCAATGTAGGTGTCCCTACTTTGCATCTAGAAAACATGAAATCAGAGAGACATGGAAGAACTTGCTGTGGGGTTATAGTAAGTGAGGGGAGAGATGAAAATAATCTGAGTAATAGGTCCTGTCACCCACTCCGCTGAGGATGGAGGGCGGGTCACTAGGTAGAGCCTGCAGAAAAAGACCTTAGTCATCCAGGCCAACCGCTTCATTTCACAGGAGATTGAAATCTGGAAAGAAGCAGTGACTTGCTCTCTTAAGCTACTAGATTCAATCTGATGCTTTGCGCTTCTGCTTTAGATAGAGTCGAGCTAATTCTAAAACAACGGCGTGCCTCCCAGGGCCCCAGGGAGTCAAGGGGCACTGGCAGGCCACTACTACCTACCTACCCCACACTCATCTACTCAACCTCATACCCAACGTCCCAACCAATTCAGTCAGCAAGTAAGTAAAATAAATAGATATGTATTTTAAATTCCCAAGTCTATGAGGTCACAGAATAATATAGAAAGAAATTAAGCCAAGCAAATGGTATAAAATACAACTAGAATAACTGATTATAAAAAAGGAAATCCCAAATTCCATTTCCCTAAAACCCATGGGTGTATCTCATGGATGTACACAAAGTATTTTTTTCATCAGTGGTATTTTGACATTTGTTTCCTTTCTGATGATCATTTCTAATTAGCTGAGCTGATGGTTCATAAAAACCCAGCTTTAAGACAAACTCCCTGGCTTCGCTCTTACAGAAATTCGGACTCGCCATTATCAGAAAAACATGCGGCACACTCCAGAGTTCCGGGGCAGTGGGCCGCTATTCATTGGGCAGCCCATCTGAAAAAAGTTTGTAGAAACTCAGATGTTTCATCAGAAGGCTGTGAAAATTGGGGTTGTCTCTCTAAACAACACAACCCCTAGTGCTGACAGGAGCCCCTAGAGCTGGTGCCAGAGCCGGAGCCGTTGTGAAAATTGTCCAGTGGAGTCAGGATCCCCACCTTAGAGAGCAGAAGCTGACTCGGCTCCCTGTCTGCCTGGCCCAGTGGCATCTGGGAAACTTGTTGGCCACCCTGCCTCTTAGAGGGGCCTGTCGCCCGTTGGAAATTTATTCCAGGGGGCCAGGCAGACAGAGGAGCAGAAGGGCTCATGTGTGTGAGTACTTATGAACCTCGATTGACGGTGTTTGTATCTTCCTGGGGCGCGGAGGGCTCCGTAAATCAAGCCTTTCTCTCTTTGCCAGCCTTGCTAGTGTGTGCTGAGTCCTCTACTCAGAGGCAAGTTGAAACAGTGCGGAGACTTTGGCAAAGGGTTTCTGCCCCCCTCTTGAGCTCCCCGTTTTAATGAAACAATTCTAGGGTGAGGTTGGCCCTAGGAGTTATTTCTCTGACTCACCTTCCCTTTGCTCTTTTCACACACTCAGAATGCAAAGGACTCGGAGTACCTCATAGCCCTGGGCAGAGAGAGGCCAGGGTTGGGGCAGAGCCCTGCTGGGGCCCACTCCCAAGGCTGAGAGACAAACAGGGAGGTGTCTTTCCCAAACCGATTTCTGTCATCACCCCAAGCTATTTGGGGACACCATTGCCACACACCTCACGAAGAAGCTCAAACTGGTTCTAACTCTCAGAGGTGGAATTAGGCCTACTTAACCGCCATGCGCACAGCTGACAGGGAATTAGCTAAGGAAGGGGGGGGGGGGGGCTGCTTTGGCGTCTGTCCTTTTATTGGGAAAGGGAGTAAGGGGGATCCTTCCTGCGTCTTCAGAGGCTTGGACTGACATGAGAGACAGACCCTGGCCCAGAAAAGCAGCTGGACTCTCTCAGCGTCTTGTCCCAGGCTTTGCGTCTGATCATGCAATTCAGGAAAAATTGCTCTGTGGACACAGAGGGTGCAAAGATGATAAGGACATGGTACACACTTGCGAGGAGCTCACAGTTAGCAGGAGAGGCAGACAGGCAGCCTCAATGTGACGGCAAGTGCCGAGACAAAGTTATGTGTGGAGGACACAGGCAGTAACACACACTCCCCCCCAACACATGTCCACACTGGTGCACACACATGCTCACTCAGAACATGAGCTCTGTATCGTGCTATACCCCCATTGGTGACTGGAAGAGCAGGAACAAGTGAGGAGAAGCCCTGGCAGCGCTGAGACTGGGACAGTTTGCACTAAAGCCACCTTTGTTCCGCCACCTTCTAGAACGCGCTCTCACTCCTGAAATGTCACAAGCCGTGGCTCACTCAGTCCGAAACAAACCATCAAGCGTACAGATCCTGTAACGGGCACAGCTCAGCGGACCTGTCCTCTCCCTTCCTGGAGAACAGAGACATCAGCTCTCCGGGCTGCAGGATTCCCAAATTCCCTGCCCTCCTTGGCTGACCTTGAACTCTGCCTTTCTGTACCCTGGGAGCTCTTTGAATAAAATGTAGAAATGGGGTTTTCTTAGAAAGCGCATGTGGAGTATTAAGATGATGGTGCCAGGTAGCATTCATTCATTCATTTGTTCATGCATTACGTCTGCATCTCACAATTATATCCAAATGCATATTATGTGTTAATGTTGGTGCAAACTTGGTGTGTGTGTGTGTGTGTGTGTGTGTGTGTGTGTGTGTAGGAGACAAAGATGAATACAATGTGCCTGCCCTCAAGGAGTTTGCCCTTAATGTGAGACTTGAGTTAATCAATGAACAAACATCCAAGGAGGAATGACGTAGATGCATGACTAAAAATGAATCAGTAGAATTTCTAGCAACAAGCCGGCCTACACTGGCGTGGGCTTCCCCCCTGTTTTGTCTGCACATAGAAATGCCAGCGAAACAAAAGAAGGAAAGAAAGAACGCAAACCCAGAGAGAGTGGAGAGTGGGAGCTAATATCATAATGGCCCGAGAGGAGTTTAGGTCTGCCTGTGAGCCCCTGGTTACATTGGCACAGCGCATGGCCTGGAGCGGGCATAATTGAATCCCCTCGATAAAGCACAATGACTTGAAAGGTTCCCAGTCCCTGGAAAGGAGACTTCATCTGCCATCTATGGAAGTGGCAAGGAATCTTGACATCCATTTGAAGCTTTGATGGAGTTCAAAGAAAAAAGTCGTGTATGAGAAGGCCAAATTCCAGGCCTGTGTCATGGGACGGTGTGGTGTCTAGATGTGTGCTGTACGTGCACATGGGAACTCCAAACCAAGACATCAACATAACATAACACAAGTCCTGAACCCTAGAAATTCCTGTGGCTCCCGTAGAAGCCATTGAAAAGTTGCTTCATAGAGGCACGTAAGCCATAGTAGACGTTTCCTGGGCGGGGGGGGGGGGGGGGGGGGCGGGGAGGGAGGAGGGAATGTTGTGATGAAGATAAGCTCAAAACCAAAGTTTGTAAACCTCATGAAGAAACAAACAACCGTGGGGTGAGCGAGTGTACATGGATCTTAAGTAAATGCAGCAAATCGACTTAGCACCTCAGTACCCGGAGACAATGACACAATTCGAATGAGATTATAATATATGGATGTTTAAACTGATTAGAAAGGTAGGCAAAGAAATAAAAGCTACAAAGACCGTGAAGATGGTTTGGAAATGTAAAAGGAAATCCGATAAAGAACTGCATCATGCTTTTACAAGTGAGGAACATGGTCACTGAAAATGAACAACTCAATAGACGGGTTCCATGGGAAATGTGTGTGGCTCAACCGCCTAGGAGCAGAGTGCAGCGCTATTTTGAAAGTTGAGCATTCACACCGTCTACCTCTCGGCAAATCCATTTCTTGGAACAAAACCCAGTAAAGCCAAGAGACATGAATAATGGTATTTACAGTAGTGCTGCTCACAATTGCACAGACTTGGAAACAGCCCAAAACGCTGCTGACAGAACTGTGGATAAATAAACTGAGAGTCACACAATGACACAACGGAACATTATAGAGCAGTCAAAACAAATGAATCACAGCCACATACAGCAAGATACGTGACTTTAACATAACTGTGAATGAAACAGTAAGTCCTGGTAGACTATCTCAGCGTAGACTATTTTTATAAAGTTACAAAAACTTTTAAGTTAAAATAAAAAACTGAAAAGTGTGCTTTTAGAAACAGAGATGTTCTTAAAATAGAATATATTAAAATTTAAGTAAAGGACTGATAATCACAAAATTCAGGGTAGTGGTTACTTTGGAGGAGAGGACGTATTGGGACAAAATGGGAGGGAGCACGTAGGTAGATATAATGTTGTTAACATGCTAGTCCCTTTATTTTTTATGTTATTAATGAATAGATTACCATATATCAGGTTGTGACTAATTGCAGAAAATGATCATTTTTCTGTCTGCAATCTTGTCTTCAATTTAAATAAATATAACAATTCTATTTTTACAGCTCCAATTTTTACTTCCCTATTTTGGAATAAGGTACACTTATGTGTGATGCTGGAACAAAGGAATTTCATTTCTGGGGTGCCCTTTGTGCTATCCCAGGAATGGCTTCTTTCTCCCGGATTTTGTAAGTGGTGGTGGAAGAGGTTCCACAGAAGTCCTTAACTTTGTTGTTGTTGTTGTTAATCCTCACCTGAGGATATCTCTTCCATTGATTTTTAGAGAGACTGGAAGGGAGGGGGGAGGTAATTTTCCCTGTCCTGAACTCTACCTTTTATTAATATAGCCACTCCAACACTCTTATAATTAGGGTTTGCGTGGCATATATTTTCCCATCCCTTACTTTTAAACTCTTTTAAAAGCCACTTTATTGAGATATGGTTGACATACAAAAAGCTTTACATACTTAATGTATACAACGTGATGAGTCTGGAGGTAAGAATATACCCATGAAACCATCGCCACCATGATCTATGCATTAAACACATCCATCACCTCTAAAACTTTTCTCCTGCCCTCTTTATTAGTATTACTAGAGGCCCAGTGCACGAAATTTGTGCAAGAGTAGGCTTTCCTTCCCCCAGCTGCCAGCACCAGCTTCCCTCTGGCACCTGAGACCTGGGCTTCCCTTGCAGCCCCGGCTTTGTCTGGAAGAACAGAAGGATGTCCGGAAGGACATCCTGTCTAATTAGCATATTACCCTTTTATTATTATTATTATTTTGTGAAAGAACACAACATAAGATCTACCTTCTTAGCTAATTTGAAGTATGCAATACAATATTGTTCTGTATTCTGTGAGGTAAATCTCTAGGAGCTATTCATCTTGCAGGAATGCTGGCGTAGGTTCTTGGAAAACCACGGATTCGGAGAAGTTAACTTGTCCTGCAGTTTGACTCTCTCCTCGCACAGCCCCAGCAGGCAGGCCCACCCCTAGCTGTGGGTTTGAAAGCCTTTGGCTGCATGGCACTTTTTTATTTCCAACAAGGGTCTAGCCTGGGGTCATTTCCAGCCCTGAACACCTGGCCAATGGGGACCTGCTTGCTGGTGATGGAGAAGTGGAGGCGATGGTTTGTGGGAGGGGCCTGGGACCAAAGGCAGAGATGGCAGCTAGGCAGGGAGAGGGAGAAGGGAAAAGGAGCCCTGAGCACCCTGGTCTCCTCTCATCCCCTGTGCCACCAAAAGGGAAGTTCCTCCCTTCTGACCAGCCTGCACCAAGTCTTTGGCCTCTGCTCCAGGCAATCAGATGGGGAAGGTGTGCCGTCTCCTGGCTGGGGTGCTGGCCTCAGACCCTCGGAGTAAAACAAATGCAGCTCTGGTGACAGGCAACTTCCCAGCCTTCTCCGCACAGCCGGTCCCCAATGCTGCAACCAAATCCTGCCACTGCCCGAGGAAGGACTCCCCTGCCACATCCTGTCCCTCCCAGAGGGACCTGTCCAAGCCTGTGGCGGGTTCCCTCTCCTGATGCTACCCGCCAGCCGAGCAGGGGAAGGAGGGGGCAGGCCATGGGCTTCCCGGCCATGGGAAACTGCTTCACTGCTGGTCACAGCCAGGAGGACTGCCGTGGGAAGAGTGGCACTCAGCTCCCGGGGGCGGGGCAGGGCGGGGAAGTCAGCCCTCTCTCCCAGGGGCACCGGCTCTCACTCTCCATGCACCTGGGCACCTGGGTTCGCCTCTGACTCACCCATTTTGCCCGAGTGTGAAGATGGGTTTGAGAGAACCTGCGCTGCTCTGCTCTTTCCCAGCAGAGACAGGCCCCAGAAGTGGCAGGCCCAGAGCTCCGGGCCAGCGGCCCTTCCAGACCGAAGATGGACTCAGATGTCTTGCTCCCTCAGCCCCAGGAAGGAGGTGGCCACAGCTGCCTGAGAGGAAGGCAGGCTCTGGCTCAGTGCCTTGCACAGGGGCACAAGCTGGGAAAAGGGCCCCCAATACAGCTGACCCTTGAGCAATGCAGGTGTTACGGGCACCCACCCCAGGCTGTCAAAAATCTGCATAGAACTTTTGACTCCCCCAAAGCTGAACTACCCTGGTATCGACGAGGGGTTGGTTACAGGACCCCTCAGATCAGCAGATGCTCAAGTTCCCTCTCTAAATGGTGTAGATCAATGCATATACTAGTAGTTGGCCTCTGCATCAGCGGTCTCCCAACCACAGATGGAGAACAGTATAGGTTTATATTAAAATAAATCTGGCCGAAACCGGTTTGGCTCAGTGGATGGAGCGTCGGCTTGCGGACTGAAGGGTCCCGGGTTCGGTTCCGGTCAGGGGCATGTGCCTGGGTTGCAGGCATATCCCCAGTGGGGAGTGTGCAGGAGGCAGCTGGTCAATGTTTCTCTCTCATCGATGTTTCTAACTCTCTATCTCTCTCCCTTCCTCTCTGTAGAAAATCAATAAAATATATTTTAAAAAAATAAATAAATAAATCTGGGTTTTTTTGTTGTTGTTAATCCTCACCAGAGGATATTTTTTCCATTGATCTTTTAGAGAGAGTAGAAGGAAGGGGGGAAAAGAGAGAGAGAGAGATGTGAGAAAGACACATGGATTGGTTGCCTCCCTCACACACTCTGACCCGGGCAACCCAGGTATGTGCCCTACACCAGGAATCAAACCCATGATCCTTCGATGCACAGGCCAATGCTCTAACCACTTGGCAACACTGGCCAGGGCTAAAGGAAATCTGGGTAGAAGTGGATCCACACGGTTCGAACACATGTTGCTCAAGGGTCCACTGTAGTTTCAGTTATTCCACGTATGGGTTCTCTCTCTCACTGCTCACCTTCAGCCTAAACGCTGGGGAAACTGTGTGCAAGCCGCTCCCTGGAGACTCTGGGGGAGGCCGTGGGGCTAAATGCAGAAACCGCAGGCAGGCAGGGTCATGGCCTCTGAGCAGGCGCTGGGATGCCAGGACTCGCCCAGCCAGAGAGCTCCCTCCTGCCTCCGTGTGGAGCAACCAGGCACCCTGTGCCCTCAAGGTGGCCTTGACCTCTGGAGACAGATGTTGGCTCTTCCAGGCAGGACAGAAGGGCATACACACTTTGCAAGGTTTTTTCTAGGAGGGGGAAGCTCTTGTGCTGGGCCAGTCTCAATCTCGCCCCCTGGTGGTCAGAGGGATTATTGGCAGGGTGGGTGGGTGGGTTCAAGAATTGAACCAAATTACTCCCCATATGGGAATTGAACTCCTGTTATTGTCACTACCTAGGGACTACTGCTCTGACCCCCACCATGTGGGGCCTCCCAGTGACAAGATGTCATAGCACATTGGCTGGCATATTTAATGTATACAACCTGATGAGTTCTTTCATAAAATAGAGGACCAGTGCATGAAATTCGCACACTGGTAGGTTCCCTAGCAGCTGCCAGATGCTGGCTGGGGCCTCCCTCCCTTTCCCCAGCCATTCCTGCCCCCTGGTCAAACTCCTGGATGAACTCCCAGTTGAAGGGACAATTTGCATACTATGCTTTTATTATATAGGATAATAACTCCTCCCAATTGTAATCATATGGTTCCAGAGTCCATTTCTGTGGAGAAAGCCTTGACCCTGTTATAATGTTGGGCTCTAGCACATTATCTGTGCTTATAACCAACTTTTTTGAAAGAGTGTAAAAGTCTTGGGTGTCCCAGCTCCATTGCATGAAACCCCCCTGCCTCAGGGGAGAGTCGGATCCTTGTAAACAGTGGGACCAGCGATGGGAGCCCTGCCCTGCCTCCGGAGCATCCCTCTAAAGGGCCTGGCCAGCCATCATGTGCCTGAGCCTGGTGCCCTGAAGGCGGGCCTGGAGCAGGACCCTCCAGGGGTGTGGACAGAGCAGGATGGAGTGGAGCGAGATTTAGAGAAAGGGACTTGGAGCTCAGTATTGAAGGAGGGTGGGGGATGTCAGTGACGGAGAACAGAAGCCAAGCACTCCACTTCTTCCTGTCGCTGCCTCCCCCCCGAATCCTCACTCATTGAGCCGTAAACCCTCGGAGCACAAAGACCCAGCTCACTGATCAGACTCCGTATATCTCAGCAATATCCGCTGACAACGAGGGATATGTCAGAAACCCTAGGGTAAGGCTTCTGATAGTCTCATTGGTAACAATATTGCATAGGTAGCACTTAAGAGGCACCTTAAAATATTAATTAATTAGTTAATTAATTCTTCACAAGTTATTCTTCCTAAGACAGCCCCTGACTAGAAGGTTTGTCTTTAGTCAAAAGAGCCCCCACAACCCACCAGCCCAGCTGGCGTGGCTCAGTAGTTGAGCGTCAACCTATGAACCAGAAGGTCACGGTTTAATTCCCGGTCAGAGCCCAGTCAGGTTGCAGGCTTGATCCCCAGTAGGGGGCATGCAGGAGGCAGCCAAATCAATGATTCTCTCATCATCGATGTTTCTATCTCTCTCCCTCTCCCTTCCTCTCCCTAAAATCAATAGAAGAAACATTTTTAAAGAGCCCCCCTCCCCTGTATTGAGCCCACATGTGCAGGGCCCACTGGGGGAGGCGGGGGCAGATTTCTGCGACGTGCAGTCATTCAACCCAACCTGCCTCTTTGGGAGTCAGAACTGCAGGCCTGGGTTGAAGGTCAGGTTCTAGAGCTTCCTCCTTCTATACAGCGGCTGGAAAGATGGAAGGATAGAAAGGTGGACACCCCTATATTTCTCACCAGTTTTTTTGGCAGCCCTGGAAGAAACTGTTAAAAGCCACTCCTTGCTTTCTAAAGGATCGTCTTCGTTGCCTGCCGATGATTGCATGACCTCCACGCATAGGCGGAGAGCAAAGAGCTGAGATTGTGGAAGCGATTAATGTCCCCATACAGGGAAATCTCCCCCCCTCTTTTGCATAGGCAGCAGTTCAATAAATAATTAATGCTTGTTAGTCTTCTGGCTA
Source organism: Myotis daubentonii (assembly GCF_963259705.1). Lineage (NCBI taxonomy): Eukaryota > Metazoa > Chordata > Mammalia > Chiroptera > Vespertilionidae > Myotis > Myotis daubentonii. The sequence continues at coordinate 18,642,594 of NC_081858.1, forward strand.
TTTCTCCCATTGTTAAAAAATTAATTGGTCTTCATCATGTATTGCGTTGTAACCGGGAGGGATTTGGCCCCCAGCCGCCACCTGCTGCAACACGCTCCTACTGAAGCTCATTGGTGTGTGGCAGTGACACTTGGCAGCCGTGCCCAGCCCCCGGGTTCAGGGCATGAATGGGAGCGCACGGAGCTGCGCAGGCACCTGGGGAGGGAGCGCCGCACACAAACACTGCCTCTTTCTTCCCGGGGCCGGCCGTGTGCAAGCGCGCTTCCCACATCTCCTCCCTCGCTGCTGACAGCCCCGTTTGCAAAAGAGGTTGAGCAAGATTCGCAATGGGGCGGGGGAGCAGGAGCATGTCAGTCTGGGCCTCGGATTACAGACAACAAATGCCCTGGGATCTCTTTCTGGCCTTGGCCACTGAGCTGTGCCTCAGTTGGCCTGAGCAGGACTAGACCCGTGGGAGGTGAGATGAGGAGGGTCAGGGTGAGAGGGAAACACCCTAGGTGGCTCAGTTCTTCCAGCCTCAACTACTACATTTTTCTCTCTTTTTATATCATCAATCAATCATACCATCTCCTCCTCCAGGAAGTTTTTCTAGATTAAACCAGTGTGGCTACCCCCACCCAATGCCTGACTTGCCCTTCCCCCTCAGTGCCCTTAGGTGATTTTCCTAATGACAAAGTTCTGTCATGATGATTGCTGCCTCCTTCATTTTCTCATATTACTAGAGGCCTGATGCATGAAATTCACACAGGGTAGGGTCCTTAAGCCTGGCCTTCCCACCTCCCTGCCTCCTCCTTCCCTCGCTCCCCCCACCCTGCCACCACCACTGGTCACTTGCCATGTTCCGTGCTGCCCCCTGGTGGTCAGCACACGTCATAGTGAGGGATCGAACTCCCGCTCTCCTGGTGGAATTCCAGAGTGGACAATTTGCATATTAGCTTTTTATATATATAGACTAGAGGCCCAATGCACAAAATTTGTGCAAGGGGCTCGGCCCTCACAGCCCTGGCTGCCTCGGCCCTCTCAGCCCCAGCTTTATTTGGAAGGTTGGCTGGACTGTCGCTCTGCTGTTCAGTCTAATAGCATATTAGCTCTTTATTATATAGGCTAATGTAAGCCCTGAGAGGGCAGAAGTCATGTTTGCTCTGTAACAAATACGCCAAGCACTTGTGTGGCTGGGAAGAATCTCAGAGGAGAGAGGAGGCAGTGAGCTGGAGTAGCCAAGAATGAGAGCAGACCTGAGCCAGCACTTGGAATGCTCCCCCCCCCCCCCCCGCCCAGAAAAGCCATGCAGCTACATGGGCCCAAGGGACAAGCAGGTGTCAGGGGCTCGCTCAGGTCTGTCCCAGCCCTGCTACCTCTGCTGCTGATGAGTAATGTCACTTAGCCTCTCCCAGCCCAGCCTCTCATCTGAAAAATGCCTCCCTCGTCCAGCCGGTGTGGGTTACATGGGCTGGTGCATGTGGGCAATGTTTGCAGACAGCCAACACTAAGTAAGTATGCGGATCCATTGCTCACATCATGTGTGGTCTTCTCACTCTAGTACCTGCCCTAGAACTGGCTTCAGAGACACCTCCTGTGCCCACCTTGCCAGCAGCCTGAATTCCCAGATGCTAACTTACCCCCCTCCTTTCTGGTTTCTCAAGGCAGCTTGGTGACAGAACGCTGTAATGTTGGAGCCAGGATGAACCCAAGGTCTGCCAGCTCCTCGTTTCATGAGTCGGAAAACTGAGGTTGGAAGGACTCATGCAACTGACGATGGCTTGGGCGGCTGCTCAGCACAGCTATCTCAGACCATGTGTCCGACTCCACCCTGCTTGAGAGGGGTTCCCTAATCAGAGCATCCGTGTGTGTGTGTGTGTGTGTGTGTGTGTGTGTGTGTGTGTACTTGTGCCAGGCTCTATGCTAACTAAGCACTGTACATGGATCACTCATTTAATCCCCATGAAGCTCTGTCAGTCAGTACAATCTTTATCCTCACTGGGTAGACGCGATAACTGAGGCACTAAAGGTCCCCAACGGGAAGTGTCCAAGCCCGGTTCCTTGGTGGTCTCGCTCAGGGGAGCGGTGACCACGCGAGAGGATTCTGTTTCTTTGGGGGGGTCTTGTTTCTCCCAGGGTATCGGAGGTCTAGGTGCAGGGGAAATGATCGTATCCTAAGGGATGCCGGACCAATGGGCGTGTCATGGCTCACAGAGCACTCTCCTCTCCTCACAGAGGAGGGCCGTGCGGGGGGGCCAGCAGGAGCGCTTGAACGTAGGCATGAGGTTGGGACCGCGAAGGTGTATCCATGGAACAAACAGTCAAGTTGGCCAAACGACAGGCCACCACACATGACTTTCTCTGCGGCTCTGAGGAAGACTGTGATGAGGATTCAAGAAGCTGCGGGCGAACGCGTGTTTGTACCTCTGGGAGGTCCCGCCACCACAGCACGGCAGGACAGTCACGGGACCACCTTGGGCATATTACCGTGGGCAAGGGCTGGGGAACCTTTGTTTTGCCAAGGGCCCTTTGGATGTTTAGCACATCATTCTCGGGCCACACAAAAGGATCAACTTAAAAATTCGCCTGCCACAGATGGTCAAACATTTAATTCCCTCACCCCTCATGCCTTGGCAGGGCCAGACCAAGGGATTTCAAGAAGACAATAGTCTGCACAGAGGATTAGCTGTTAAAACCTCAATGAGGGTTCACCCTCTCGTTCTAGACTAGAGCATTCTTTCTTAGTCATCAATAATTGGAGCGGGTAATGATTGTTGGATGAGTTCGTGTTCAGCAATTACTTGATGAGAGCTAAATTTAGCTTTAGACCTGAGGTGAGGCTTTGCAGTGTGACTGGATGAAGCCGGGCTCCACGAGCACAAAACAGGTGCAGCCTTGACGTCCAAGCAGGGTCCGGTGCCCAGCCCTGGCCCATTAATCCCAATCCACTCGCACAGAAGGCAACGTTAGTGCAATTAGCAGACAGGATTAGGAGGGGTGATCATCCCAGAGAAATGGAGTAATTTGTCTACAAGGAAAACAGCTCCCAGGGGCCCCGAAGGCCCAGCCGGTGGCCTGCGTGTGCCCTGCTGGCATCTCTGCCCATTCCCAGCACCCGCAGGAAGCCAGGTCTGACCTTGGGCAGATTGCGCAACCCCTCGCGATGAAATTCCTCATCTGTTACCTGAGACCGCGAGCCTTTCGTGATGGACAGGTGGTCTGGCGCAGAGGGAGCAGCCATGGGTTGGAAGCAGGCAACAGGGAATTTAAAACCAGCCTTGTCACCATCGGTGAGATGTGACCTTGACGGAGGAAAGCTCTTCGTTTGAAGCTGTTTCTCTCTCTCTCTCTCTCTCTCTCTCTCTCTCTCTCTCTCTCTCTCTCTCTCTCTCTCTCTCTCTCTCTCTCCAAAAGAAGAATGGAGTTGGAGATGGGCTAGATGTCACAGGATGGCCGTGGTACCTCCCTGGCCTGCAAACATTCTCTTGAACATGGTCTAAACCCATTCCTTGGCCTGTAAGAGTTCAAAGGCCTTCACATGGTTTCTGTGAATTTGCCTGCCGTCAGGTAGGTACCACATTGGTGTGTCTTCCCTCTGTTCTGCCCCACAACAACCCGGATGTCAGCCCAGCCCCCATTGCCAACTAGCACGTTGTGAATGCAGAGAAACAGAATATGGGCAAGGTGGCCACGGAGTCAGTTCATGCACCTCTCAGCCTTTCACCACCCCTCCCCTGTATCCCCTTACAGCAGTTCCCAACCTGTGGGTCTCAAACAATGAAAATGCATGCTGCATATCAGATATTTACATGACGATTCATAACAGTAGCAAAATCACAGTTATGAAGTAGCAACAGAAATAATTTTATGGTTGGGGGTCACCACAACATGAGGAACTGTATTAAAGGGTCGCGGCATTAGGAAGGTTGAGAATCACTGCTTAGGACAAGGTACAAACATCCCCAGGCACATTCCACCCAAGCCCAGGTGCCCCTAAATATGAGCTTCTATCCCAAAGCACAGATCAAAGTATTTCCCCAACAAGCTAGCCTTCTCCTGCTAGCAGTGGTCGGCAAACTGCGGCTCGCGAGCCACATGTGGCTCTTTGGCCCCTTGAGTGTGGCTCTTCCACAAAATACCGACTTCTGCGCATGGGCCACGAAGTTTCAATCACACTGTACGTGTGCGCCCGCACGTGGTATTTTGTGGAAGAGCCACACTTAAGGGGCCAAAGAGCCGCATGTGGCTCGCGAGCCGCAGTTTGCTGACCACTGTGCTAGGGGACAGAAAATTGACCTAATAAAGGAATACACCGTATTGTATCTTAGGAGATGATTTAAGCTTTGAAAAAAATTCAGCAGGGTAGGTGGGACCACAGTGCCTGGCACCTTCGAAACACCGGGCAAACACCAGCCTGTCAGTAGACAGGCATATAACTCACATTTTACAGGTACCCCCTCCTGAGGCTCAGAGAAGGGTCTGACCCACCCCAGGCCACACAGCTAGCGAAGGCCAAGCCAGGACTCAGAGTCCTTCTCCTTCTGACTCCCACTCTGGCGCTCACTCCCTGTGCAGAGGGGAGACCAGACCAACTGCTGAAGGAGAGGTCAGCAGAGAAGCTGGTGTCCCCTCCAAAGGCTCTGACACCTCCCTCCTGCCCGCCCAGCGAGCTGCCTGAACTTGCTGAGCAGGACACTCCGGGCAGCTGACAGCAATGGAGGCCAGGGCTGGAGGGCCCTGAGGAGGCCTGTCCCGAAAGGAGGCTCCTGCGGAGAGTTCCCACGCTGGGGAGGCTGTCAGGGCGCCAGGGGGAGATGCACCGGCTGGTTTTATGGACTCCTCCTGCGGTTAGGAGACAATGAACAGGAGTGAAGAGGCATGGCCGCCTGCAGCTTGTGGCTGAGCCGCAGCCCACGCAGACACGGCCTTCTCCCAGCTGGGACGCTGCCCTGAGTGTCCCAGGGTTGTGCGCAGGGCTCCCCTGGCCAGTCCTGCCCAGGGACTGTGTGCAAACAGGCAGGGAACAGGCATCACGCACACACAGTTCAGAAGGGACCCATCTGGGTTGGAGTTCTGACAGGCTGCGAAGTGGGAGGGAGGGGCTCGTTTCCAGTTCAGGCCTCAGCCCTGTGGGCACTGACTTATTCTGAGACCCCACAGCCCTGCTTCTCCACAGCTGGGCCCATCTGACTCTCACTGGGAGGCCTCACCCCGCCCCTGGAATTAATCTGAACAGACAGGGGGCAAGCACTGAGTTACCCTCGGTACCAGGTACCATTGAGACCAGCCAGTGACCTGCCTGCCACCTGGCCTTTGCTTGCACTGTGGTGGCTGGCTTTCTCTGTTTCTCTCCACGCCCTAACTCACTACCCTCTAGAAAATCCTGACTGCCCAACTGGTGTGGCTCAGCGGTTGAGCGTTGACCTAGGCACCAAGAGGTCATTGGTTCGATTCCCAGTCAGGGCATATGTAGGGTTGTCCATCCCCTTGGAGGGACAATGCTGTGATTCCCTGGGGGGTGGGGAGCTGTCTCCCTGGTGAAACAAACAGGCCCGATGTCCGATGTCCGACTTCCCCTTTGCTTCCTCTCCTCCGTTAATACCTAGCGAACTACGGTAACAGTCACGTTTTGAAAACCTCCAACCAGTCCTGTGTGGCCCCCTCTCCTCAGAGGCCAGGGACCAGCTCTTGCATTGAATGACCAACTCTCCTCGGACTGTAGCCACAGCAGATGTTTGGGTGGTGACCTTGGCATTGTTCCTGCACAAACTTAGGATTGTGTGTGCTCATGGCTGATGCTCCATTATCTCTTCAGGGCCCCTGACTGCCCCAAGCTTCCCACCAGCTCTCCGGTTAGCTCATCCCCCCCACCCCGCAGAAGGCTCATTGCTTACTTCCAGCCTAGATGAGGTCTTGGTGCCCTAAGTTACCAAGATGCCACTGAGCACTCAGTGTGCTTTGTTGCTATTGCCTCCTTATCATCTGTCTCCCTCACTAAATGATAAACCCTTTGAGGGCAGGGACCTGGTCCACCTTGTTCACGGTTGGGTTCTACTGCCTAGAATGGTGTTGGACACATATACGCACTCAGTAAATAGTTGTTAAATGAATCCTGACTTCCATTTAATAATGCATTCAGCGCCCTCGCCAGTTTGGCTCAGTGGATAGAGTGTCAGCCTGTGGACTGAAGGGTCCCACGTTGCAGGCTCGATCCCCAGGAACGGGTGTGCAGGAGGCAGCTGATCAATGATTCTCTCTCACCATAGGTGTTTCTCTCTCTCCCTCTCCCTTCCACTCTGAAATCAATAAAAATATATTCCAAAAAAAAGAAGGAAAACTTAAAAAAAATAATTCATTCATCCAAAATTTTGACATGCTCAGCACAGAACAAGGCCCTGGAGATTCAGAGATCGATCCATGGGCATCACTAACGCTGCAGCATGTCTTCCACCTCCTCCCATAATACACTGAGCCACGCGGCCAGGGCTCCCGCCACTCCAATGGGGGAGCAAGTAGGTGAGCAGTGGGAAGCAAGATGAAAACTGTGGATTCCAGCTATAAATTATACAAATGCTTGGCATTAAAAAGGTATTTGAACACATCACATATTAAGTCATTCGTGCGCTCTGCAATTACTTTATCTGTCATCAGCATATTCAAGCCATTTGAAGTGGTGACAGATGGGAAGGAGCCCATGCCAATTTTTCCTGCAGGTGTGCATCTGGGCTCGAGGGAGGACCTGTACGTGCAGGAAGGGAGGGGAGGGGAAGGTGACCGAGGTTATGAAACGGGAGTTGATGCGAGAGGCTTGGCAAAAACATAAAAATTACCGATTTGCATCCTGGCGAGCTTCAGCCATCACGATCCCTGGGAACTCAGAGGGACCATGCACTGGGCAGCTCGAGGGAGGCGAAAGGACATGTTGCCCACTTTACAGAAGGGGAAAGTCAAGGCCCAGCAGAACTACGGGGGTTAGTAAGGCAGAGCTAGTGACCCAGGAGCTCCGGCTCCACTCATCTTGTTGGAGCCTAACCCACTCGGCTAATCAATTCTCTGGGTGCAGCAACCTGGAGAAAGGCAGGTACATGGCAAAGGAGGGGAATAGGGGGTACAGATGGCGTGTGGACTAGGGCTCCTCAGAGGCCCCCAGATGAGGGATTGAGAGAGCATCAGGTGTGGGATGGAGGGATGGGAGGAGCACCATATACCAAATGCCTGACCCAGGCCAAGGAATTTTCTAGAAGAGGTTCTGGTATAGGGTGTGAGATCCGGTCTGGAAGAGGTGAAAGCGCACCTCTAAACCTGGAGCGAAGGCAGAACTTCCCGGGTCTGAGAAGGTACTCCTGCCAGGTGTCTGTCACCTGTGCCCATGTCCACTTGCCCCTCCCCCCCCCCAAATTCCCAGAACCCAGGGTTCTGCTTCAGACACAGCTGCTCTGAGAAGGCCTCGAGGCCAGGAGGGCGCGGCTTACTCTGCCTCCTCTTGTCACTGAAACAGGTCCCCCCTCCGCTGCCCCACAGCCCACCTTCTTCCGGATCGCACTCTCCTAACTCTCTTAATTGACTTGGGTATCAGAGCTCCCCCCCTCCCCTTTCCTTCTAATCCCATCATAAATCTGGGCCAATCAAAACGCCCCCTTAGGCAGATGAGCCCCTACCTGCGCCCCACCCCAGACACACACACACACACACACACACACACACACACACACACACACACCCTCCCCGGGGTGATGAGGCCAAATGTAGAAGCGAATTCCCTCTGCAGGGCCCCTTCCCTGCAGGGATAGCCTGTTGGGCATGAGGTGATGCTGGTTTTCTTCCCTCTGCCCAGGCAGGGAGGGTCAGGTTGATGTGCGCATGACTTCCAGCCGGTGGAAAGGAGCTCTGAGTGCCTTTTCTGAGCGGGGAGAAAGGAGATGCTTCAGAACTGGGGAAGCCTGGGCAGGGCCTTGCCTGGCAGACGGGTGAGGTACCTTCCCCATGCCAGGCTGCTCTCACTTGTGATGGGCAGTGGGCCACCTTGCTGAAAGCCAATTGCCAGGCAGCCTAAGTGCCAGAAACCGTTGACTTCCAGCAAACTGGCTTTCGGGGAACTGACCGAGAGCCACACAGTGGGGCCAGGCAGGACGATGACTGCTCAGGGGAAGGGCAGGCTGGGTTCTGAAGTGATGACTGTGCGGGCGAAGGGAGCACGGCGTACTCCGGTTCCCTTGCTTCCGTTTCGTGTCATAACAATATCCGGTTTGTTTTAAAATGTTCATAACAGAGAAAGGGGAAAAAATTATGTTTCTCAAAATAGGGCACGGGTTTTTCAAAATGGGAAAGCTTTGTTCTTGGATAATGTGCATCTTTTTTTAATATGTATTTTTATTGATTTCAGAGAGGAAAGGAGAGAGAAATATCAATGATGAGAGAGAATCATTGATCAGCTGCCTCCTGCACTGATCTGGGGATTGAGCCCGAAACCTGGGCATGTGCCCTGACCAGGAATCAAACCGTGACCTCCTGGTTCATAGGTCGATGCTCAACCACTGAGCCACACCAGTGGTGCAATAATGTACATCTTTATTGGAATAAAGGCCAGTCAGGGCATATGTATTGAGATTCCTGCTTTATTCATTCTTGCGTTTATTCATTCCTACAAGAAATAGGGACTCACTCCCCACTGAGACAAAGGGCTTGCTGGACCTGGGATTATAAAGATGAATAAGGGCCAGTCCCCAGCTTTGAGGGGGAACTAATCTGGCGGGGGAGCTGGCATGAGAGCAGAGAATTACCATGCAGGGGGTTCTGGGATGTGGGTGCTCTGGGAAAAGGATGGAGGGACCCCGGGCCTGGCAGGAGGCAGGAGGCCTTCCTGGAGGCAACAACCTTTGAGCAAGGGTATGAGGAGCCAAGCAAAGGACAAGTTTTGGAGCTGAGAGTCCTGGGAGCAAACAAAACATGTGGAGGCTGAAGCGGCATCATTATTCCAATAATGCCCCCCAAGTCCCCAGGACTGAATCATGTGGACCAGCAGCAGGGATGGGGAGGGCGGGGCCAGATCAGGGCCAGGCCTGTGTACCAAGCTGAAGACTTACAGGTAAAGTCCCCTGTGAAGGACAGATGGGAGAGGAGGCCAGCTCTGCGTGTAGGGAGGGGCAGAGAGCCAAGAGATTACTGCATAGTCAGAGCAGGAGAGGCCCGTGTCCTGGAATCTACTCCATATTGGAGATCAACGCTGCCTTACACGTCTTCATCACCCACCACAAGTGTGAATCCAACAACCTTAAACTTCATAAGATTCCAAGTAGAAGTTGAGACTAAAACTGGAATAAAAATGCAGAAACTGCCCGACCTGTGTGACTCCAGGGTTGAGTGCCGACCTATGAACCAGGAGGTCACGGTTCGATTCCCTGTCAGGGACAAGCCCGGGTTGCAGGCTCAATCCCCAGTGTGGGGCGTGCAGGAGGCAGCCATCGATGGGTCTCTCTCATCACTGATGTTTCTATCTCTCTCTCTACCTCTCCCTTCCTCTCTGAAATCAATAATCCTTTTATTTTAATGCAGAAACTCCAGGGGCAAACATATGCAGCTACTGCAAGACGGAGACACTCGGATGGATCAAGAACAATTTCAGGAAAGTACTTGAGGGTACAAAGAAGTCAGGCAGAACTATGGCTCCCCTTCCCGGAGGAACTGAGAGCCGGATTCCGACAGGGTGCCCAGGAGCCTCAGTGTCTGCATTTAAGGAGGCTCTGCCGCTGAGGCATCTACCATGTGCCTGGAAGCCTCGCCCCTGTGGCCCCGGCCCAGGGGTCCTACTCACTGGCTGTCTCTGCTCACTCTCCACGCAGGTCATGCACAGAACCACCTTCCCAACCCAGTGGCTCCGGCAAGATCTCTGCCCCCCGAGGCCAGGCCCCCGGCCGGCACTGCCCCTCGCCACGCCCGATGTCAAGAGAGGATGATGCATGCTCCTGAATGGACTGGGCTGAAGTGGGGCCCAGCCCTTGCCGGTCAAGTGCCAACAGGGCGGCTCTGAACCTGCCAGGCGGAGTTAGTCATCACCCTTACAAAATAGAATACCCCACTGGTTCATGGAAGGAAGAGGGAGCCCCGCAGGGTCCACTAGGAACTGGGGGAACATTATTAGCCAGCACAGCAGGACGGTCAGGGAGTGCCCCTAACTCCTGCTTCCCTGGCAATAACTAACCCCCCAAATCTAAACCCCTAGTAACTAAAGGTCAGGAAGAAAAAGAGCGGGGACACATGAGATGACGCCCATGCTCAGCCCTTTTGCCCGGTCATGTCAGCCATCCGAGAGTTTTCTAAGCATCTCTGTCCCTCAGCAGGCTTCTCCCTACATAGTCGGTAGGAGAAGCAAAAGTTAGGGCCATGAACCCCATAGAAACCAAGCCATTGCTTCAGGATGCCTCCCCCATCTTTCCAAGTAGCACTTCCTGGCTCAGGGGTGGAGGGGGACCCCAGCTCTCTGACATGGATCCACATCCATGTGAGAGAGACACATCAATTGGTTGCCTCCCACACACACCCCAACCAGGTCTGGGGATTGAACACATAACCCAGGTACCCGCCCTTGACCAGAATTGAACCCACAGGTTGAAGTGCAGGCCAACGCTCTAACCATCGAACACCAGCCAGGGCTAGCCGTAAGTTTTGGGGAGAAAAAAAAATCCCCGTTAGTTCTTCAGCTAAAACCCAGTGCGACTACCTTTTAAATGTCTCAGTTCCCTCCACTTCTCTCCACAGCACTCCGCCCACATCAGCTCCCAGGTGCCCTGTGCCCAGCCTGCGGTCTTGTTCTCTTTCCCTCCATGTGCCACTCCAGCTGGAAAGATCTCCCCTGGATTCCTCCCCTAAAACCTTCCCACAGCTGCCTGCCGTGGTCCTTACCCTGACCTGACTCCTCCCAACCACTCCAGCCTCATTTCTTTCCCACTCCTCCATCTGTCACTCAACAATAGAGCCATACTCAGCTCCTTTCCATTTCCCCCTGTATGCTGTTTCCTCCACAGCAACATTCCCATCACTCACCTCCCTCCCTCCTTCTCTCTCTCCTTCCCCACTGCTTTCAACCCACCTCTTCACTTACGCACTCCTGTTCATCCTTCTAGTCTGCTGCCTTCAGGAGACCTTCTCTGGCCTCTAGACCAGGTTACATCCCCCTGTTACCTATTATCATCTGTCTACACTTAGCCCGTCTTGCCCAGCTGGCATGGCTCAGTGGTTGAGCATTGACCCATGAACCAATAGGTCACCGTTCAATTCCCGATCAGGGCACATACCTGGGTTGCCTGTGGAGGGCGTGCAGGAGGCAGCTGGTCAATGATTCCCTCTCATGATTGATGTTTCTATCTCTATCTCTCTTCCTTCCTCTCTGAAATCAATAAAAAATATATTTTAATATAAATAAATAGATAAACTTAGCCTGTCTGACCCTCATTAACACTTTCTAGTGACAGGTTTCTCATGACTGAGCCAGTCCTGGTCGGTCTCATTGCTCACCACTGCTTTCCCAACGCCAGCACATTCCTGGGTCAATAGATGTTTGCTAGGTGGAAACTAAACCCATTTTCAGAGCAGCTATGACTCTCCGTCTCTCTGTTGCCTCCCCAGAACCCCTGCCCAATGTCAGCCTTTAGTTCTGAGTTCATTTCATATCTGGGATCCTCCTTTTATTCAATCGCACTAGACCAATTTACCTGTTCCACTTCCCTGAGAAATATCTGCTGTCGTCACTTTTTCTTACTCCCCCCCACTAACTCAGTCTCCTACTCCTTCCCTAGACAGTAAATTCCATCTCACCAAGAAACTCAAAAGCCCCCAGAGCATTGCGAGATGTTGAGGAATTAGCTACTTAGCTTTTCGAGGCTGTACGGAGGGCTGGCGCGCCCCCTAGGGGTGACAATGAGTACTTCTGTAAAAACCATCTGGATCCCTGTCAGCAATTTCCAAACTCACGCCCAGAATCCCTAGGTGTAAACCTGGAAGCACTGTTAGGAGTCCTCTAGCCCAGCTGCCTACAGATAAAGCTTGACCCCTGAGCTCCCAGAGTTGTTCAAGAGGGAGTAGGATTGCAAAGCCTCGTTTCTAGCAGACCTCCGTCACCCACATAATAACACACAGGCGACACTCTCTCTGGTCAAATTTAGTAATCATATGAAATGGGAGGTATTTGCTTGTAGACATTTTACGGTACCTACAAAATGAATGCTATTTTAAGATATTCTTTTTAAAATATTTTGTATTGATTTCAGAGAGGAAGGAAGAGGAGAGATAGAAACATCAATGATGAGAGAGAATCATTGATTGGCTGCCTCCTGCATGCCCCCACTGGGGATTGAGCCCACAACCCAGGCCGGGCATGTGTCCTGGCCAGGAATCGAACGGAGATCTCTTGGTTCATAGGTCGACGCTCAACCACTGAGCTACTGTGGCTGGGCCTTGACATGGTTTTAGATGCTGCGTTGCAACTACCCTTTAACTAGCACTCGTCAATTTTTCAGCTAACAAATATCTGTCATTATCTATTAAATACTTCTTCTCTTTACAAGTACATATCTCTGTGAAGTCAGATTTTTTTCCATATATTTCAACTGAAACAACACAACACATTTTTGTTGGTGGTGAGGTTCCTTTGTTTTGTTTTGTTTTGTTTTGTTTTTCAGAAACAAATGTGAGAAATCAACTGTCTTCTCTTCAGCCAAACTTAGAAAAGTTACAAACATCTAAAACACTGCCACTCTGCCCTGGCCGGTGTGGCTCAGTTGGTTGGAGTGTCATCCGGTACACCAAAAGGTCATGGGTTCGATTCCTGGTCAGGGCACAAACCAGGTTTTAGGTTTGGTCCCTGGTCAGGATGCGTGCGGCTGGCAGCTGATGTAAATCTATGTTTCTCTCTCTTAAATCAATTTAAAATAATAATAATAATAACACTGCCACTCTCCTCATTAAAGTTTCTTTGCTTTGGAAAATATAGTTATTTTTTAATTAAAATGTTATGTATGTTGACATGCAATGGGTTTGTTAATTTTATTTTTATCTAACACTTTTTTAAATGTCTCAGTTTTAATTTCTATTGTATATGATGAAAGATAAACCATGGCTGTAATGTAAATCAAACTATAGCACTTCCCTCCTTAAAACCTTTCCATGGATTCCCACTGCAATTAGAATAAAATCCAACCCTTTTCCGCAGGACAGGCCCACAGCACCCTCCTCCCTACTCGGCGCTCCCCACCCAGCCCTGGCACAGCCCCCGGCTCTGTTTCAGAACACATCCAAGTTGCCCTCACTTGGGTCCTTTGCACTTACTTTCCCCCCAGTCCCTGCATGGCAGCCTGGTCATCATACCAACGGGCACCCTGCTGCCTTAAGACCCTCCACCACCACCTTCCCCACCCCTACCCACAGCAGCATGTACATGGGACACACCCACCACCTGAAGTCATCCCATGTGTCTGTGTTTTCATGGCCCGTCTTCTTGCACCAGCATAAAAGCCTCATGAGGGCTGTGGCCTCACCTGCCTCTGTCACCCTCTCTCCCCAGTATGTAGGACAATCTCAAGCAGGTCACAGACCCTCCATCCGTGCTTTTGAGTCATTGCCTGTGTCCTGTGCCAACAGGGACCGTGGACAGGGAGGAAGGGGGAAGCCTTGGGTGAGAGGGCTCTGGGCAGACACATCAGGCCAGAGTCAAAAGCTAGTTGACAATGGGGGTGGAGGCACCTCATAAATACTCTGCCTTCTGTAAACACCTTAAAAGGGGGACTTGAGAGAACCCTTCCTGTGACACATGGGCACAGCATCTCCCTTTGTCACGTACGAGCACACACACCCTCAATTCCTCATCTGCGCACATTCACTCCAGCTTGTTGACTAAGCTACATAAACATACGTTCAGACACACAGGCGTGCACCCACATTCGCCCCATTTCTCTTTTTAAAAGTCCTCCCTCTTCCTTTCCTGAAATGCTGTCATTCCCGTTCTCTCGGTTCCTACCCGATTTCTGAGACACACAACATGTTTTAACTCCTTGGCTGCTGCAGGCGTGGAGTCCATGAGAGAGGAGCTCTGAGAGTCTCAGGCAGCCTTTTCTCTCGTCTTCGCTCAGCGTTCGGTGAATGCTGGATGTCCCCAAAGACGTCCTCCCTCTGAGAACAGTCACCATAAAGCATTGACGTGTCAACTCAGCCTGTCACTGAATCTCGTGTCTTTATTATATTTTTTATATATTTCAGGGAGAGGGAGAGAGAGAGACAGAAACATCAGTGATGAGAGAGAATCATCCATCAATCCATCTGCTTCCTACTGAATGCCCTCTATTGGAGATTGAGCCCACAACCCAGGCATGTGCCCTGACCAGGAATTGAACTGTGACCTCCTGGTTCATGGGTCAATGTTCAACCATTGAGCCATATCAACCAGGCTGTCAAGGAAAATCTTGCAAAATTAACAAAAGATACAAAATTAAAGTAGAAATCATTAGAAACACATGACTGATCCCACGGTTAGAAAGATTTTAACAAAGATATTCTCCCCAACTTTCTTCTAGTGTTTATATGGCTTTTAAAAACAAAAAAACAAAAAACATTGAAGTCTTTGGTCCGTTTGAAGCTTTTATTTTTTTCTTCAACTTTTTCTCACCCGGGGAAGGGGGTCCCTTGTGTCCTCTCTCCATCCAGCCACCCTCAGAGCCCCCCTTTCATCCTAACCTGAACTTGGCCCTGCACTCGCTTAGACATGACAACAGCTGCCAGCCATGTAGACTTCAGGGAAAGCCTGTGCCCCTCAGGCACCTCCCAGAGCGATCAGAATCCCCCCATGAACTTGAGCTGTCTGCGGGGAAACAGGTTTGGGGAACTGGAGGAGGCAACTGGAAGGAACTCAACAGCGGGAGGGACCCCCCGACGTCGGTTGCCTCAGCCACTTAAAATTCTTGGGAGCCCTGGACGGAGTCGCTTGGAAAGAGAGAAAAACGGACTTAAAAAGCCATTCCGGGGTTTGAACATGTGTTCTGCGCTGGTAGAATTCAGGACGAGGATTTGGAGGACCCGGTGGGAGTATCTTTCACTGCGCTCCCCTAATCCTCTCCAAATCGCCTAGGCTCTACAGCTGTTGGTGAGCCCGATAAACTATGTGTTCAATTATTCTTGGCCTGGATGGGGCGGCTCGCCTCAAAGGCTTCGGGATGTAGAATTCGGGCGACTTCAATCAGCCGGGCCCTCCCAGGGCTGCCTCCAGGAGACAGGGCCTGTTTGAAGAGCCAGTGTTTCCCAGTCAGACTCTCTCTCCCTTCCTCTTCCTTTTCATCTCCGCCCAGACGGGGCAGAGGCGGCTGACACCTCCCCACGGACCCGGTGGTGGCGGGGAGCGGAGTTAGCTGTGGGACCCGTGCCAAAGCAGAGAACCCAGGCGATAAAATAATTACAAATGAAAGGGAGATTAGCGGGCACTGTCGGGACAAATGCTTCCAAAATGGTTCCTGAGATCTCTGGCCGGCACATTCTCAAAGGAGACAGCACAGCAGCTGCTGTCGCCATGGCAATGGGGGCAACAGATGCCCGGCTGGGCGCGCTGGCTGCAAATGGCAGACCCAGCCAAACGCCAGCCACGGGCACGGAGATGACAGACCGGGTCACCTTGGCATCATGGAAATGCGCTGGTAATTAACACAACTTTGTGTTCTCCTGTGTCTGCTCTCCCTCCGCCTCCCCTGGCTACAGCGGAGTCCCGCTAATAAATGGTTGACAGCTGTTGAGAGACGGGCCGGGGCTGGAGTCGCTCTGAGAAAGGCTCTCTTTGGGGATCCCCCAAGAGCTGCTGGTAGCTCTCTCTCCCACAAAGTGCTCGTCTGCACCCCCTTGGGCAGGTTCCACCTTTGGCGACTTCACTTCCTTGGCCTCCTTTGGCAAATGCCCATTTGCTAGTTTCTGTATGTTTTTCACCACGTGTGGGCCGTGATCCACCCCCACCAGAATCACCTGGTTTGCTTGTTACAGGGGCAGGTCCGAGGGCGTCATTCCAGGCCTCCTGACTCAGAAGCACCGGGCATGAGCCCCCGTCACGTGCAACTTCGACGAGTTTCTCATGTGCTGCCCACGTGGCCTTGAGTTTGGGGTCCACCCCAGGGCTCTGCCACGGGGCCCAGCTCTGCCCGCTCCCGCCAGCCGGACCTTAACTACCCAAGTCGCCAACATCAACCCAGCTTCGCTTGAGCCTCCCCAAAGGCTGGAGAGAGAGCCGGGGGGAGCTGAAAAAGCCGGGCCTGTGCGCCCATGGCTCCGAGGTGAGCAATAGTTGGGTGTCTCCGAGGTGACAGTCCTTTCTCCCGTCCGGACACACAGTGGCGGGCGTTTTTCTTTCCGTGTCGTGCCTAATGCTTTGCAGACTTCTGGAGGGGAACGAGGGCAGCTCAGAGGAGGGCTTTCCCCACCTGGAAGTCAGTCATCTGTAGCCACGGTGTGGGGAGACCCAGGGGAGAGGCTGACCCCGGAGCTGGACCATTCGCTCTCGGCCTTCAGTGGAGCCGGACCCTCTGCGTTTCCCCATAGTTAGGAATATGGCTTGATGCAGCCTCCCCCCTCCATCGCCTGCGCCCCAGGCTGGCACGGGGCTCACACAGGCACCAAGGGCTGCACTCAATGCCTAGGAAGTGATTTCCGTTTCATTCTTGTGTTTACCCCTGGAAATGGGGCAAAGGTCCAGATAAGACACCATTTTCTTAGGTTCCTCTCCATCCAAAATTCCCTTCCGTCCTCTGACACTCAGTTGGCCCAGTCCCTACCAGATTCACATCCCTTCACTTTCAACATTGAATTTTTTCTGTTCCCTCCAGCCCCTACTCGAGAGAGAAGAACTTCCTAGATATAAGTTGGAAGACGAGAGGAAAAGAAAAGAGGGGATGGACTTTTGCCCAGTGGCTGGGGGGTGAGGGGGAGAGAGAAGGGTTTCACAGTTCATACTTTTCCAGGAGAGCTGAACATAAACCTATTTCATGGATTACACTTGGCCCAGAAACCTGTTCCCATAAGAGCTCTGGCTGACTGGAGACACAGGGAGATGAGTCCTACGCTGAAGGGAAAGCATACACTGAGATCCACTCGCTGGGTCTGGTGCCAACTCTGGGAAATAGAAGTCAGAGGGAGCCTCTTCGCAGTAGTGCTTCTCCAGGAGCAACGCAGCACCCCCTGGTGGCTGAAGGGCTGTGAATGTCATTGCAATTTCCTGGAAACGGTGCCACCTGCTGCACGCTCTGGGGCCTGCTGATTTGTCAACCAAACTTCCACAGGTACTTTCAATTTACCTACTTAAAGGAGGCAGTGTTGGGCTTTTGGAAGTGAACTTGTGAAATAAAAAAAGAAAGCGAACGTACAACATGGTTTGGCTGCAGCCATTAAGCCAGCGGTTCTCAACCTGTGGGTCGCAACCCTCCTTTGGCGGTCGAACGACCCTTTCACAGGGGTCGCCTAAGACCATCCTGCATATCAGATATTTACATGACAATTCATAACAGTAGCAACATTGCAATTATGAAGTAGCAACGAAAATAATTTTATGTTTGGGTCACAACATGAGGAACTGTATTTAAAGGGCCAGAAGGTTGAGAACCACTGCATTAAGCCGACCATGCTCTCTTCCCCACGGGGGCCTGGTGTGCAATGGCTGCAAACAGTTGCATTCTGATTTATTTTTTAAGTATTTATTTATTTTTGCAGGTGGATGTCGGTTATTCTAACATTGTTTCTTGAAAAGATGATCTTTTCAACACTTGTGTTTGTGGATTTATTAATGTTAGCCATTCTGACCGGTGGGAGGTGATATCGCATTGTGGTTTTGTGTGGAGGTTCCTCAAAAATGTAAAAGTAGAACTACCATGTGACCTGACAATTCTGCTTCTGGGTATTTATCTGAAGAAATCCAAAGTGCTAATTTAAAAATATATATGCATTCCTATGCTCATTGCAGCATTACTTATAGTGGCCAAAACATGGAAGCAACTTAAGTGTCCACATATAGATGAATGGATAAAAAAGACATACATAGCCCAGCTGATGTGGCTCACTGGGTTAGAGCAATTCTCAGGCACCATCTGTGTGTCCTACAATCCAACTCAATTCTGACACTATCTACCCACTGGTTAAGGGCACAGTCCTACAAAACTGTCCCCCTTCCCCACGTCAGACACCAACTGCAACTCCAGTTTCTCCCCTGAGCTCTGACCAATTGACTGTAGATCAGGGGTTCCCACAACCCCCCTCTTGGGTTCAATAAATTTGCTATAGTGGCTCATAGACTCAAAGAAACAGGTTACTTACTAGACTGCCAATCTTCTATACATATAAAAGGCTAGTATGCAAAGTGTCCCCTTGGGAGTTCGACCAGGAGAAGGGAGTTCGATCACTTGTTATGATGTGCACTGACCACCAGGGGGCGGTGCGGAACATGGCGGGTGACCAGTGGCAGCTGCGGGGCGCTGAGGGAGTGAGGGAAGGAGGAGGCGGGAAGGTGAGGAGGCAGGGAACCTGATTGCTGGGCAGGCCTAGGGACCCTACCTGTGCACGAATTTTGTGCACTGGGCCTCTAGTTTATTATAAAAGGAACAGCCAGATGGGAAGGGTCTTGCTTCTGTGCTCACTCCAATACCTTCACCTGTTCACCAGCCTGGAAGCTCTCCTACTTGAGTTTTATTTTTTTATTTTTATTTTTTTTAAATATATTTTATTGATATTTTACAGAGAGGAAGGGAGAGAGATAAAGAGTTAGAAACATCGATGAGAGAGAAACATCGATCAGCTGCCTCCTGCACATCTCCCACTGGGGATGTGCCCGCAACCCAGGTACATGCCCTTGACCGGAATCGAACCTGGGACCATTCGGTCCGCAAGCCGACGCTCTATCCACTGAGCCAAACCGGTTTCGGCTCCTACTTGAGTTTTAATGGAGGCTTCAATACGGAGACACATTTTTGTTGTTTGTTTGTTTTTAATATATTTTTATTTCAGAGAGGAAGGGTGAGGGAGTGAGAGATAGAAACATCAATGATGAGAGAGAATCATGGATGGGCCGCCTCCTGTACACCCCACACTGAGGATCCAGCCTGCAACCCAGGCAAGTGCCCTGACTGGGAATTGAACCTTGACCTCCTGGTTCATGGGTCAATGCTCAACCACTGAGCCACACCAGCTGGGCAGAGCCCTGTTTAGTTAAACCACTGGCCATTGATGATGAACTCAATCTCCAGCCCTTCTCCCTTCCCTGAGGTGGGGATGGGGGCTGTGACTGAAAGTGCCAACCCTCTAACCAGGTGGTTGGTCCCCCTCAGGCGCTTTTCAAAAATCATCTTATTAACATAACGAAAGACACCCTTTTTGCTTCCATCAGAAAATGCCCAGGGTTTTAGGAGCTCTGTGCCACAACTGGATGCAAAACCAAACACATATTTTTTATTCTAAATCCCAGCATCACAAGACCCCAGACATTTGGTGCAGACCCTGAGGGGGCTCCAGTGATCCCCTGAGATCCGGGGGGACAAGAACCAGTGACACTGGCGTGTTAACTCCGGATATGTTGCTTCCACAGATCTGTGAAGACATGAGAAAAGTTTAAGTAGAAAGGGGAACTGTGGGGAAGCACGGGACTTGGTTGGAAAGTCTGTAAGGAGAATTCTCCAAAAGGTCGGGGGCCTCTGAGGGGACCTTGCCGAAGGCGGCATCAGCTACCTTGACTTTTCCAAGCAAGTCTGAGTCCCCGGGTGTTTTGCTAGAATCTCTGTGTTTAGTCTTTAAAGCCCTGACCTTGTAGAAGCACATACTTTCTCAAGGATGCTTACCCTGCTGATTGTATCTAATAGTTAATTTTAGTCCAAGCTGTTGTGCCAGTAAAAGCCAAAGGAGGCAGGCGAGCAAGGCTATTTGGTGGCGATAGGCAAGTAGTCCTTTAGCCTCTCTTTCACAGAAACATGTGTCAGAGTAATCATTCATCCGTCATTCAGGGTCTGCCAGTCAGCCCCAGCAGGGAATTTAAACTTAGTCCCCTCAGAAGCCATCGGCCCCTCTGCTCCACCCCGACACCTTCAAGATTCATCTTTGCCATTTCACAGAGCTGGAAGCTGGGAGGTTGTCTGACCACCTATCACGTTGCAAAAGGTGGTGGTAGGGTCTCATTTGACTCAACATGAGGCTCCCACGGACGTGTCTGTCATCCCAGAGAAGGTCCCTAGCAGCTGTCTCCAAGTTCCAAGTGGTAGGAACTACTCTGTAGATAATAAATCAAAACACCACTGGTGCCCCCTCAACACCCGCCGTCACTCCCCTCCCCTTCAACCTCTGTCAACCACTTTGCTCCTCTCCTCTCCCTCCAGCTCCAATGAGCTTCCCCAGCCTCCCTCCAACCTACACACAATGCTCCCCATCCTTTCTCCTCCTTCCAATTCCCCACACCAAGACTGCGCACCTGTCAGACACTGTGCTACCTCTGTCTGGGCCGAGGGAACCTCCTGTCCACCCCCCACTTCCTGAGGTCCCGGGCCTCCCGACAGCTGGGTCCTTCCTGGCTCCCCTCCCATCACCAAGCCAAGCCAATGTTCCAAAATAGTCTCCCGAACAATGAGGACAACTGCGCAGTTATTCAGCAAGGTCTGTGCGGCCAAGACGCAGAACGACACAGGAAAGACAATGGGGGGGGGGCGGGGGCAGGAACGCTGTGGGGGCCGATGAATTCAAAACCTGCATTTTTCCTAAAGGATGACCAGAGAATGGATGGGCATAAGGCTAAACCACAGCCAGGGCCCTACAGCTTCCCATCCCTAAGACTGTAAAGACAGAGAAATGGCTTCCCTTAAAATTGCCTTCATTATCCTCACAGGGTGACCAGGATGCAGGGCCTGGGTCACCAAAGGTGACGGCCTATTGGAAGGGCTAGCGCTCTTCAAACTGCAGTTTCTTAAAAGGCCCGGATTGGAGTCCAGTTATACCTGGTGATAAAGACTAACTGGAGCTTTAAACAAACAGGACCAGTTGGGAAGGTCTATGGGAGGAGCTAGGGCTTATGGGAGTTCTCACACTTGGCATAATTGTGAGAACCCTACACATGAGAACCCTACAGAAAGAATTCTGTGTTTATAAGAAAGCTCTCTGGTTCCCACTCCCCTTTTCCTTCACTTCCGTTTTCCCGCCTGTGAATACCCTCCATCTTAGCACGCAGGCCAGATGCGTGTGGCTTGTCATGTCCACACAGACGGCAACCCTTTCTTTTTCCCCAAATCCTTTTTGCTGACAAAACACTGAGTTGATATTATTTTCCAGTCAACAATAGCAATATTTTTGTAAATGTTATAAAACATACAGCCGGAAACATAAAGTCATTATGTTTACCCTTTGATGAATTGTCACCAAATGAAAGCATCTGTGAAACTGTCACCAGATCAAGAAACAGAGCATGGCAAATCCCAGGCCCCCCCAGCCCCTCCACCCACACCCAGTCACTACTCCACATCCAGCCCCAGGGCAACCACTCTCCCGACTTCTAACACTGTAGCCTAGTTGTCCTGTTATTTGAACTCTAAGTAGTAAACTCATAGACTCTGTATAATTTCATGACTGGCTTTTTTTTTTTTTTTTCACTCAACATAAGTGTGTGAGATTTGTCCTTCTAGAAGTTGTAGTTCATTCGTTCTCATTATTGAATAGTATTTCATTGAATGAATAAGTATACCACTGTTTATCCCTCCAGACGACTGTAAGGCATTCGGGGAGTTTTCATTCTGGTGGCATTGGTAAGAGGGGTGTTGTGAACCTTCTAGAACAGTGATGGTGAACCTATGACACACGTGTCAGAGGTGACACGCGAACTCATTTTTTGGTTGATTTTTCTTTGTTAAATGGCATTTAAATATATAAAATAAATATCAAAAATGTAAGTCTTTGTTTTACTATAGTTGCAAAGATCAAAAAATGTCTATATGTGACACCAGAGTTAAGTTAGGGTTTTTCAAAATGCTGACATGCAGAGCTCAAAAGGTTCGCCATCACTGTTCTAGAACATGATTTTTGATAAATATATGCATACAGTTGTGTTGGTGTGTACCTTGGAGTGGGATTACAGTTCTCAGCAATATATTTCAAAGAAAAGAAAACCAATTCAAGTGTGATGTAGACTTGATTGTTGCAAGAAATGGGTTCTGTGATTGTAGAGGACCCACGCTGGCCATGAGCAGTGGACAGAGTGTGCTTGTTGGAAGGACAACTATAATGCAGGGAGACACGGACAAATCTAAAGGAGATTGTTCAAAAAAGCATCATATTTCTTTAAAATGATGGGACAGAACTCGGAGAAAAGGTCACAGAATCGTTCAGAGGAATAAGGCTGGTGGGTGGGATCGGTGACTGCCTTCAGAGAATCTGTGTGAGATCATACAGTTGCTCTGCCTTCTTTATGCTCAGCTTTCAGGCAGTGAGCGCTGCGAGTCCTTGGAAAAGGAGAGACGTGTGGGCTCTACAAGGAATCTGAGCTGGGAGATTTTTTTAATAATTATGGATGGAGGTTAGGAGGCAGGTGATATTCTGTTATCTCAAGAAAAGAAGACTTCGAGTTACCGTTCTTTGCCCTGAACCTTCCTACTGTGTGTGAGTGGGATAACTCCATTCATGCTAGCACAGTGGTCGGCAAACTGCGGCTCGAGAGTCACATGCGGCTCTTGGGCCCCTTGAGTGTGGCTCTTCCTAAGCCTTAGGAGTACCCTAATTAAGATGATAACAATGTACCTACCTATATAGTTTAAGTTTAAAAAATTTGGCTCTCAAAAGAAATTTCAACCGTTGTCCTGTTGATATTTGGCTCTGTTGACTAATGCGTTTGCCGACCACTGTGCTAGCAGATCCCCTCACGGACACATGCAAAATATTTATGAGCAATTTTATGGGATTCCCATTCTTTTTGCAAGTGACAGAATTAATCTTCCCCTTATAAAAATAGGAAAGCGGAGCACCAGGGAACCTACATTTTTCTCGTTTCAGTTTTGGTCGACATCCCGGAAATTGTGTTTGAGTAACTGAAGTGACCCAGCCTGTGAACCAGACAGAAACCCTCAACCTTCCACCCAGCAAAGCAGCTGGCTGGGCCTACAGCGCCACCTTGTGTCCACAGGGAGGCAGCCACTTCTTAAATGCACCATCAGTCAAGCTTTCTTCAGCTATTCTGTGTTGAGTATTATGCCTCACTAACACGGTAGGCGCCAGGCATACAGACATGAGTAGACAGTTTTAGAGTTCAAGTTTTCATCACCATCTGGCTTCGGGCAGTTTGTTTTATCTCACTGTGCCTCAGTTTCCTAATCCTGAAAATGGAGATAAAAATAAGAGGGATACAGTTTTTCATATGAAATGTTTGTCAACCTAGTCATCGCTCCACACATGGCAAATACAAAGCATGATCCCTTGAAGAACTGACCATTCTTGTAGGGGAGGCAGACATGTAAACGGGACACAGAGAACATATGATAAATAATGAAATAAAAACAGAAATCCTTTTGTGGGTATTTCATCCACACAACAAACATCAAAGCTAGCATAGGTTGCTCTTACATGTGGCCTCTAGGAATTATGATGTGAGACTTTCATCCCAGTCAAAAGACAAGCACAGACTAAAATAATAATTAAGGACCCCCTGGTCCTTTTAGGCATAGGGAGTAAGTTATCTGGCATTATTAACTTTCCAGGCTATATTTCTTCACCCTTAGTCGTTACATATTAACATATCACATATAAACATTTCAGAATTTTATTCCATCTATAACAGATATTCACGTGCATTAACTTTAGAGGGTTAATAGCAAAGAATATGGTTGACAAGATAATGGCATTAAGCCCAGCTGGTGTCGCTCAGTGAGTGAGTGTCGACCTATGAACCAGGAGGTCACAGTTAAATTCCCAGTCAGGGCACATGCCCGGGTTGCGGGCTCGACCCCCCAGTGGGGAGCGTGCAATGATTCTCTCTCATCATTGTTGTTTCTCTCTCTCTCTCCCACTTCTTTCCTCTCTGAAATCAATAAAATATATATTTTTAAAAAGATAATGGCATTAAAAAATATCACAGCCATGCCCTAGCCGGTGTTGCTCAGTGGTTAGAGTGTCAGCCCCATCACCAAAGGGTTGCGAGTTCAATTCCCGGACCCAGTTGGGGTGCATTTAGGAGGCAACCAATTCGTCTCCCAGGAATGATCCCCGCAGCCACTAGACACCACCTACAACCTTCTTTGCAAGCAGCTGCCTCCTCTGGTCAATTTGTTCTTTCTCCCGTTGCTAATAAAGCTGCCTTTCTCTCTCTCCGTGGCCATCTCTGCTTCCAACCTGAGCCACAGACCCCCAGCTAAGCCACAGCAGGCGAGTGGGAGCCTCAGACCAGCACGAGGACTGGAGGCTGCCGCTTGGAGGGTGGCCACTTGTCTCTCTTTCCTAGCTGCATCCACAAGAGGGAGCTAGGTGCCAGCTTCTCCAGCCACCTGGCAGCCACCAGGACACCTCTTCTGCTCTCTCAGGTGTGGCACCTAAGAAGGTAAAATTTATAATATCTTGCATCCAATCAAAAATTACCAGGCATGCGAGAGAGAGAGAGAGAGAAAGAAAGAGAGAGAGAGAGAGAGAGAGAGAGAGAGAACACCCCAGAAAAATACCAGCCATGATGAGGAGAAAAAGCAAACATGCAAGCAACCCAGAAATGACACAGATTGTAGAATTAGGAGACAAGTGAGGCAGACAGTAAGAGCAAGGAAAATTCCTGGGTGGATGGAATGGGGAAACTGAGGCAAGATCATTAAGCAGGGCCAAACAATGTGAACAGCTTACAGCCAGCCAGTGAATCGCAAGACCTTATCTCTCCTAACCAAGGACACTTGAGAGCAAATGGTTTCTCCCTCTCTTCCCTAACCAGAGAACACATAACTGAAATCCCCCTGGTTGGGGACATAGAGGACAGGGACCCAATTAATGCCATTTGTGCCATCCAAATCCAAGGATGGATGAAGTTAGGGAAACAAGTAACAAAAACCAGACTCAATTCAGACCGGACCTGGTCAGTTTGCTCAATGGTTACAGCATCAGACTTGGGCTCAGCTCTCAGAAGCATACTGCCTCCGTGGGGCCCCATTGGCCCCCGATGCCAAGTTGTGTTAGACCTGTCCTATCACGGTTTAAAAAACAAGCCTCATCATTGTCAACAAGACAAGCAATAACAAGAGTTGGAGAGGTTGTGGGGATGTAGACTGGTACAACCACTATGGAAAGCAGTCTGGCGATTCCTCAAAAAATTAAGAATAGAGCTACCATACGACCCAGCAATCCCCCTTCTGTGTATATTCCCGATAAACTCGAAATCATGTAACGCCGGTGGTCTTGATCCGGCATCTAGAAGGGTTCAGCAATCTGGAGAAGGGCTGTGCATAAATTAAATAAGAGTCCAGAGACAAAACCTAATTTTGAAAGGAATATGGGGAGTCAGAGAAGACTTAGCTAAAGGAACTAAGTTCTCCTCGTCTCAGGACCCCTTGCTTTTAATTAACACAGTTTGTCCTAAGGCGAGGTAGATATATACATCAAAGGACCAGGTTTCGTATACACAATCCATTGTCAGATTATCAGGTTTTGGAGAAACTGCCTTCGGCTGTTGAGGTGTTTGGCCAGTAGGAGGCAATCATCTGTAGATTAAGATGCCCTGAGCTGTCTGGCAGCAAGCAACCCATCCCTTTTCAGGTTTGGGGAAATGCCTTCAGCCATTCCCAACAGGTGACAACATACGTGACTCAACCCTTGTTGAGTCCCCAAGTTCCATCAACCTTTTGATGAAACTCTTGCAATTATGACACGCTGGAACTGGCTTCCGGCAATCATGTATTCAAAAAGATACATGTACCCCTGTGTTCATTGCAGCGCTATTCACGGTGGCCAAGACATGGAGACCACCAAAGTGTCCTGCGATAGAGAACTGGATAAGGAAGATGTGGTACGTATAGACACAATGGAATACTACTCAGCCACAAGAAAGGATGAAATAGCGACATCTGCAATACAGTGGGGCCTTGACTTACAAGTTTAATTCGTTCCGTGATGGAGCTCGTAACTCAAATTACTCGTATGTCAAATCAACAGTGAATGAGTGAGACACGTATTGCTGGGCTGATGTTGTGGCGTTCACTGTGACGTTCACTGCGCCAACAAGCGGTGGGGTATCTGAAGCTGGCTCGTGACCCGACTTTTAGCTTGAAACTTAAAGCAAAAAATCGGCCGAGAGACAGCTCGTATCTCGAAAAACTCGTTAGTCGGGACACTCGTAAGTCAAGGCCCCACTGTAATGTGGATAGACCTTGAGAGCATTATGCCTGTGGAATAAGGCAGCCAGAAAAAGCTAAGAACCATATGATTTCACTCACGTGTGGGATATAAAACTGAAACTCGTGAACACAAACAGCAGAGTGGTGGTTGCCAGAGGGAAGCGGGTAGGGGGAGAAGGGAGTCCTAATATAAGGTGACAGGAGAAGACTTGACTTTGGGTGGAGGGCACACGATGCAACATACAGATCTTGGAACATAGAAACCCACACCTGAAACCTATATGTTCATGTTGACCACTGTCACCCTAATAAATTTAATTTTTTTTAAAAGATTTTTTAAAAATAGGCATAAATAGAAATCTAGAATTTATGATGAACAGTTAAATCTCCCACCGTGGTTAGAATTTTTTATGTTTTTTTAATCTTTATTGTTGAGGGTATTACAGATGTCCTTCTTTTTGCCTCCCATTGTCCGCCTCCACCCGGTTCCCACCCCACCCCAGGCCTTCGCCACCCTATTGTCTGTGTCCATAGGTAATGCATATATGCGTGGTTAGAATTATTTTTAATTGCAATTCTGTCTTTTCTCCTTAGGGATCATTGTATCATCCACCCCATTAGTAAAATTCCACAGCAACAAAGAAAAAACAGCCTCAAGAATGAAACTGACTCCAAGTAACTTATTGCATTCTAATCCAAGCCCATAAAAAGGTAAAGGAATTCAAAAAATCCACCACCTGATAACATAAAATGTACCATGTCTGTCACCCAATCAAATATTAGCAGGTATGCAAATAAGTAGGAACACAGCCTATAACCAAGAAAAAAAAAACAACCTGTCGGTTGATCAATAAAGCAATTCCAAAGAACACAGAGGACAAAATGAAGTATATTTTAGCTAAGATTTCACACTTTCGCCTCATCACAGCTTTTAGCAGCAGACGCTGACTCAAACATTACAGAATTAGCGGTTTCCTTTCCCTGAATTTTAGGGCTAATAAATCAAAAAGTCATTAAGAAGAAAGGAAAACAAAAGCTCCACAGATGTTTTATTTCCTCAGAGTTCTCTAATCTTCCAGTTTTTAAACCCTGCTTCATTCTTTACTCCTTTCCATTCTTTTTGTATTCTTTCTCTTTGGTAAGTAATTCAAAAATAGTTCAAAAACAAAAATTCAAAAAACATACCTTAACTAATGTATGCATGTCCACCATGAAAGGGAGGTTTCTGTTTTGTCATTTTCGCTTTAGGTCTCTTGAATAATAGAATAAATGGGTAATACGTGGTTCTGTGCCAAGCACGGTAAGTGCCGTGGAAGTATGTATATATTCTCACGTAAAATACACACATTTTCATTATTCCAGCAACCCTACCTGGTAGATGTTATCATCAGTTCCATTTCACAGATGAAGAGATTGAGGCACACAGAGGTTCAGAAGCTTGCCCTCAAGTCATGCGGTTAATAACTGGCAGATTGGACCCTAGCTGGTTTGGCTCGGTGGATAGAGTGTCCGCCTGTGGACCGGAGGGTCCTGGGTTCAATTCCGGTCAAGGGCACATACCAGGTTGCAGGCTCCTTCCCGGCCCGGGCCCTGGTCAGGGCTTGTGCAGGAGAAACCAATGGATGTGCTTCTCTCACATGGATATTTCTCTCTGTCTTTCCCTCTCCCTCCCCCTCTCTCTAAAAATCAATGGGAAAATATCCTTGGGTGAGGATTAAAAACAAAACAACAACAAATAACTGGCAGACTGGGGTTTGAACTCAGGTAGTCTACCACCAGAGCCTGTGATTTTAATTTCTATGCTGTAGTGCCTCTAACTAACACACAGGCTATTTTTTAAAAATAAAACCACACAGATGTAACTGCGGTAGATCCCTTCCATTCTTTCCCCTCCCTACCTCACCAAGCAGCCACTCATCTGAAGATGCAGATAGTTCTCTACTGGATTTCCCCCTCTCTTCCCCCCACCTTTGGGTCTCAGATGAAGACATCTGAGTAAATCATATTGCCCAGTTTTTAGCATCCAATCAATCTGCATCCCCCTCTTATTTTTTGCAAATGAATGTACATATACATACCTTTCTATACCCTTTCTCTAGCCCCACTCCCTCATTTCCACATTGTTCACCTCCACAGTTAGCTGGTCAAATGTGCTTTATATGTATCCTATATGATAAAAGGCTAATATGCAAATTGTCCCCTCGACCGGGAGTTCAACCAGGGGGCAGGGCCAACCCACCAACCTCCCTCGGCCCCTCCCCCCAGCCAGCCTGGCCTGATCGGCCCCTTTCAGGGTGGGCCGGCCTGACCCCACCTGTGCACAAATTTGTAAACTGGGCCTCTAGTTTTTTAATATACTTTAATTGATTTCAGAGAAGAAGGGGGAGAGAGACCCTTTGGATCTGCTGCTTGTGAAGTAATTGGATCCTGTTCTGATATCACCTGAAGCTGGCCACTGGGTGTGTTAGTTCTGGGGCCTCTTGGGAGGGACTCTGGTAGAGGCCAGAGTCATACACGGCCTGTGACTGGCCCTGGGCAACCTGTTCGGAGCTACGAAGTGGCCCACAGTTTGTGACTGCCTCCACTGGGCCTGGGTATACGCAGGAAGGACCAAGCTGTGCACCAAGGCTGGGTTTTACCAGCACCAGGCCCACGGGCAAGTCAGCAAAAGTCCTGAGGACCCCAACACCTGCTTCCGTCTGCCCACCCCCCCGCCCCCGCCCCCGCCAGCTGCCTGATAGCTCAGTCACTGAAAGAGCCTCTGGCGGTATACTTGAGGTGCAGGAGGTGGGTTCTCAGTGAGCCACCAGATAGGAGGGGTGGGTGGTATTCACCAAATAGATGCAGGTTCAAACTCGGTGCCAGTGCTGGGTCTGAGGCCACTCAGCCAATGTCCCAGGGTGTTCCAAGTCCATCTGTCACCTGCTGGGTGCTTACAGACCTTTGGTGGGGTGGCGGCCCCAAGGAGTCATCAGGGAGAGGCCAGCAGGGTTTATGAGGCCCACACTGACCAAGATTTGGCCATGTGACGGGATGGCTCTGCCTCAGGCGGGCATCCACGGGAAAAAATAGCCCCAATCCTAGAGCCACACAACTTAGTCTCTTCAAGATTCTGCCAGCAGCCTGTTCTCAACAGGGCAGGGCCACTGGGGGTCAGGAGGGTGGGGCCAGGGGATGTCCTGTGAGGGGGCGTTGCCAGGGTTGCTGGTCAGGCTTCGGGGAAGGTGGGAGGAGTGGCCCCCGCCCCAGAGTCACACCAGCCACTCAGTGTGTCCTGGAATCTGACCAGACTTTGCCAGGGTGGGGCCCTCTGGAGTGGAGAGGGTGGGGTCACCTGGAGCCCAGAGGGGTGGCTAGCGGATCTCCCATGAGGGGGATGCGCCAGTTGGGTTCACGGCGGGGATATCTCTCGCCTCCCAAGGCCACACCACTCAGTCAATGACACCCCCTGAGTCTGCCCAGACCTCTACACCCTGCCCCAAGCAGCTGACTCCTCAGCATGGCACGATTCCTGCAGGGTGGGGCACAGAGCGTACAGAGGGTGTTGCTGTTGCTTTTCCCAGGATGATGTTGTAAGGAGGGGAGTGCTCCGCCTAAGAAAGATGGCGCCTGTGGAGCACTCAGCTCTCTCCCCAGAGCCACAAGCCCTGGTCTCTCCTCAAATGACTCCAGTCCGCTCTGCCCTCCCTCCCCTGGAGCCCAGGGTGAGTGACTGACTGCAAAGGAGATTTTTGTGTGTGGGCCCTTTAAGAGGACACCTGTGTCTCCAGCAGACTCTTGTCTCTCCCTGGAAGATAGAATCCCCACAGATTTTCTCAGCCAAATGGGGACCTCTCCCCAGCTCTGGTCGTCTGGAGTGGGGAGCCTGGCATGGGCTTGAGACCTCAGACTTCTCAGGGGGAACCTCTGCAGCTGGAGTATCCCCCCTGGAGCTCATGGGGCTGGGGCCAGTCTCGGAAACCAGTCTCAATGTGGCTTCTTCTGTAAGTTTTTGGTTGGAAGACTTCTATTCAGCTAGTTTTCAGTTGGTTATTCAGGTTGATGGTTCTATATTTTAGTTGTAATCCCAGTTTGGTCATGGGAGGAAGTGAGTGTAGCAGCCACCTAGTCGGCCGCAACCTGGATCTCTACCGCTTTCTTTCTTTCTTTCTTTCTTTTTTTTAATATATTTTATTGATTTTTTTACAGAGAGGAAGGGGAGAGAGATAGAGAGTTAGAAACATCGATCAGCTGCCTCCTGCACATCTCCCACTGGGGATGTGCCCACAACCCAGGTACATGCCCTTGACCGGAATCGAACCTGGGACCTTTCAGTCCACAGGCCGACGCTCTATCCACTGAGCCAAACCGGTTTTGGCAGCTTTCTTTCAAATACACAAAAGAAGCTATAAAACTATTATTCCCTGGCATTTTGAGATCTTGCTTCCTGGCAATTGTCTTCAGTTTTGACTCAAATAAACTCTAATAAAAATTCAAAAGCCCGGCCAGCGTGGCTTAGTGGTTGAGCATCACCTACTAGTATGAACCTGGAGGTCACAGTTCGATTCCCAGTTGGGGCACATGCCTGAGTTGTGGGCTCGACCCCCAATGTGGGGTGTGCAGGAGGCAGCCGATCAATGATTCTCTCTCACCATTGATGTTTCTCTCACTCTTTCCCTCCCCCTTCCTCTCTGAAATCAATAAAAAAATATATAAAGGCAGGTTTCTAGGTAACTCACCATTTTAAAAAAAAATATTGTAGACTTTATAATCATGTGTACCTAGGCTATACAAAATATATAAAACAACATGAAATTTAATCAAGCATAAGAGAAATGATGCAATCAAGAGAAAGGTAAACACTAGATGTTTGAGGCTGCTGCTGGGGTAACAGCGCTTACTGATTTACCGCGAAATTTTTTATAAACAAAAAGAGTGCAGTCTACAGAACAGTAATAAATCTAGTATAGTAAATACCTAATCCAGTAACGGTTGTTTATCATCATTATCAAGGATTATGTACTATACATAATTGCACGTGCTTTACTTTTATACAACTAGCAGCCCAGTAGGTTTGTTTACACCAGCATCACCACAGACACGGGAGTGATGCAGTGTGCTGTGCTGTTGTAATGGTGATAATGTCACTAGGTGACAGGAATTTTTCAGCTCCATTATCATCTTATGGGATCACCATTGTATATGTAGTCCATCATCAACTGAAACATCATATGCATGACTATATTAGTAGTTCATTCATTCATGTTGTAAAATAGTATTTCATTTTATAGCTAACCTAGAGGCCCGGTGCACAGGTAGGGTCCCTAGGCCTGGCCGCCGATCAGGGCCCATCAGGGCCTTCCTTCACCTGGCTGCCAGCTGCCAGCCGGCCAGGGCCTTCCTTCGTTCTATGCCACCCCCTGATGGTCAGCACACGTCATAGCAAGCAGTCAAACTCCTGGTCAGTGGAACTCCTGAGGGGACAATTTGCATATTAGCCTTTTATTATATAGGATGTACCCCATTTTGGTGATCTACTCACCAGTTGATGGATATTTGAATTGTTTCCAGTTTTGAATATTATGTATAATGCTACTATGAACATTTACATATAAGTTTTTGCATGGACATGTTTTCATTTCGCTTGGATATATACCCAGGAGTGAAATTGCTGAGTCATATAATAAGTTTGTTTTAACTTTTTACGATACTGTCGAATAGTAACCCAGAGTGGCAATACCACTTTACAGTTCCATAAGCAATAGATGAAGAATTCATTTTATTCACATCCACCCCAGTTCTTAACATTTTCTGTATTTCTTATTATACTCATGCTAGTGGGTGCCTTGGTATCTCGTTATGGTTTAAGTTACATTTTTTCTAATATTAATTGTGTTAACCGTCTTTTCATGGGATTTTTAAATATTCATATGGTTTTTTGGTAAAGTATCTATTCAAATAGTTTGCCCATTTTTAATCAGGCCTCTTATTAATTGAGTTATAAGACTTCATTGTAACTCCAGCCACAAGACCTCTATCAGATCTATAACCTGGAAATAGTTTCTCCTAGTCTGTGGCTTGACTTGTCATTTTATCAATGTCTCTTTTGAGATTTTAAATTTTGATGATGTCCAACTTATCAGATTTTTCTTTCATCAACCATGCTGTTGATGTAGATAGCATGTAGGGTCCTCTCGGGTCTGCCCTGTGCAGACATGTGGAAACTTATCCAGACCTTTTGACTGTCTCCTATTCCAGATCTTCCTGTTAAATTGTTGGCAGTCTCCCACTTGTCCCAGCCAGGACTACCAGCGGAGCCACTGGTTTTACCTGTTTGTTTGTCACCAAGATCACAATTATTACTTACAGCGCTGCTGGGCGTGGGTTTTTCCAGCTCACTCCAAGTCAAGTGAGACCCCTCTGGCAGCGAAGCTGTGCGTTCTCACAGCCTGAACACCTGGTAGTGCCTCCCACAAACTTTGGAAGAAATGGAAACAATCCCAGGAGGATCGCCACAGAACCTACTGTTTTTACCAAGTCCAGTGTCTCATTAATAACCCCTTCTAACTTGGTCATCCGCCCCTTTGGTCAATTCCCAGAGCCCTTAAATAGCTGTTTTTGACAATTTAGTCCAGTTTCATCATTGATCTGGGGGAGAAAATGTTCGGGGAAGTGGGGTTGAAGGACTGTGCGCATGAGACTGCCTCTCCCAACAAAAACAAAACTAGGTTGTTTGGGGGTGTTGCTGGGGCACCAACTCACCAGTTTAAAAATCAGTAAGTAAAGAAAAAGAGTTAGGCATTTATCCTGCCTTTTGGTATGAACTCTGTATCAGGGAAATCAGATTCTTTTAGGGCAGTGGTTCTCAACCTTCTGGTCCTTTAAATACAGTTCCTCATGTTGTGACCCAACCATAAAATTATTTTCCTTGCTCCTTCATAACTATAATGTTGCTACTGTTATGAATCGTCATGTCAATATCTGATATGCAGGATGGTCTTAGGCGACCCCTGTGAAAGGGTTGTTCGACCGCCAAAGGGGTCTCGACCCACAAGTTGAGAACCGCTGCTTGAGGGGATGAAGGTGAGTACGTGTAGACATGGTCTAGCTAATAAATGCATAATGAATGATAGAAAGTCACCATTGGCAATTTCTAATGAAATAACTAATTCAGGTAATGATCGTTAATATATAAACTTAACAAAATATGCCCAAGACCTCTATAGTGAACCCTATAAGACAATACTGAGAGAATTTAAAGAAGACCTCTGTAAAAAAGGTCTATGTTCATATACTGTGTTGCCTCAGTCTATCATCATTTAATTCTCCCCAAATTGATCTATAGATTCAATGCAATCTCAGTCAATCACTGGCAGATTGTGTGTGTGTGTGTGTGTGTGTGTGTGTGTGTGTGTAACAATAAGCTTTTTAAAAATGAATATGAAAATGCAAAAAAGGATCAGAATAGCTAAGACAAATTTGAAAAACAAAGCTGAAGGATTTACCTTATCAGATATCAAGACTTACAGTGTCACAATCTAACAGCCTGGTTTGGCCAGCCCAAGGGCCTCCAGGGCACAGAGGCTGACAGTGAACTATCACAGGCTGAATGCCAAGGCCGTGCCCTTGGCCCCTGAGGTGCCAGACATCATCTCCATCTCTGAGATAGTGACAGCCTACCCTGGAGATTGGCATATCTGTCATCGATCTGGCTAATGCTTATTTCTCACTCCACTTGCAGGAGGAAGAGGAGGACCACGTTGCATTCACTTGGACCGACATGCAGTAGACTTCCAGTAGGCTTCCGCAGGCACACCTCGACCCCCTGGCAATCTGCCACCAGTGGGCGGGGCTTGGCCTCCCACCAGTCCAGGTCACCACCGGCGTTTTGGTCATCCTTCGTATCAGTGACACCCTGATAGTAGGGCCCACCGAAAACCAGGTGGAGGGGGTGCTGCAGTTAGTCACCAGGACTAGTGACAGTTGGCCTCTAAACCCAGATAAAGCCCAGGGCCCAGCATAGCAGGTGCCACTCCTAAGGGCCACTTGGGCGGGAAGCCAATGAAACAGCCCAGATTCGGTAAAGCAAAAAATGCTTGACCCTGGCGGCACTGGAGACAGCATGTATACCTGTGGGTGGTCTTTTGCCCCCACTAGTTTAGGTGACCCCCAGGTACCAATTTTCAAAAATGAAAGAATAAAGACAGACTAAAAGTTAAAAAAAAAAAAAAAAGGCAGAAAACAAGTGTCAGCATGGATGTGAAGAAACTGGAATCCTTGGGCACTGCTGGTGGGAATGTAAAATGGTGCCGCTGCTGTGAAAAACAGAGTGGCAGCCCAGCGGGTGTGGCTAAGTGGTTGAGTGTTGACCTATGAACTTGAAGGTCAAGGTTCGATTCTGGGTCAGGGCACATGCCCAGATTTCGGGCTCGATGCCCCAGTGAGGAATGCAGGAGGCAGCCAATCAGTGATGCTCATCATTAATGTTTCTCTCCCTCTCCCTCTCTCTTCCTCTCTGAAATCAATGAAAATATATTTTTTAAAAAATACAAAGAAAACACTGTAGCAGTTCCTCAAACACTTAAACATAGAATTGATGCAGCAATTCCATCAAAGAACTGAAAGCAGAAATTCAAACAGATATTAGTAGACAAAGGTTCATAGAAACATCATTTTCAACAGCCAAAGGTGGAAACAAACTACATGTTTATCAACAGATGAATGGATAAACAACCCGTAGTATACACATGCATTGAATCTTATTCAGCCTTGAAAACAAATGAAATTTTGATACATGGGTGAACCACGAAGACATTATGCTAAGTGAATTAAGCCAAACACAAAAGAACAAATACTGTCCAGCTGGTGTAGCTCAGTGGTTGGGTGTCAACCTATGAACCAAAAGGTTATGGTTGTGTTCCTGGTCAGGGTTGTAGACTCAATCCTCAGTGGGGGGCATGCAGGAGGCAGCCGATCAATGATTCTCTCTCATCATTGAGGTTTCTATCTCTCTCCCTCTCCCTTCCTCTCTGAAATCAATAAAAATCTATTAAAAAAACAAATACTGTATAATTTCATGTACAGGAAACAGCTTGAGTAATCAAATTTATGGAGACAATGTAGAACAGTGCTTATCAGGGGCTACGGAAGCAAGAATTGGGCAGTTATTACTTAAAGGGTTTACAGTTTCAATATAGGATGATGGATAAGTTCTGGAGATAGAGGTGATGGTTGCATAATAATGTGAATGTACTTAATGCCACTGTATAATGTAAAATTATTAAAATGGTAATTTTATGTTACATATATTTTACCACACGCACACTACTCTGCAAGCTTTTTAACTTTAATAATACGTCATGACTATTTTTCATGGTCAGCGAATATAAACCTAATTCATCCTTTTTAATAACTACACAATGTATTATAGAAAGGGCACGCTATACTATATTTAACTACTCCCATATTGACAAACATTTGCTGTTATAAATAGTGCTGCAGTCAAGATCTTTAAGGTTCTTATGATGTATTAGGAGTCTCCAAACTGTGATTAGTGGGCAAAGTAAATAGCATATTTAGATCTTCCTCTAAGCCATTTTTTATTTTTGTTTCTATTTATTTTTATTTATTAGTATAAAACTAAGGGCAAGATGTCCTACCATTTGGCTGCATATACCAAAAATCTCAAATAGCTGTGACTGACACAGGATATAATTGTATGGGCATTTCAGGACTGGTGTGGAAACTATTGTTGAAACTTCTGCATGATGTCATCCAAGAATCCAGCCTTTTTTATCCTCTTACGCCACCCTGCATTTTCGTGGTCCAAGATGGCTCATTGTGATGTCCACATTCCACTGAGCAGCAGAAGAGAGAAGATGGGCACACCGACTTCCACTCAGGACTCTACCTAAAAGTTGCCTGTTCCACTTCCACTAATAGCCTATTGTCCTGAATTGAGTCATGTAATCCGTCCTAGCTAAAAAGGAAGACTGGGAAAAATCCCACTCATTCCAGGTGGCCATGTGCCCCACTAATACCATCATGGACAAGAGAGACTAGATACTGAGCAATTCTCTGATAAACTATGCCAAAAGAATGGTCAATTGTGTCAGCAATATTTATAAAATAAACCATTTTCCATTGAATTAAAATGCCGTCGTCTGGTTTGTTAAGGCCCACATACAATTGGAACTGTTTCTAGACACTATTATATTAAAATAGCTTTATAATAGTTGTTAGCTGTTCTTATTGTATTAATTTATAGTTGTTGATATATTAGTAATTTATCTTTTGTTAACTGTTTGATTTGCTATTTGATTTACATCATTTTTACAGATCAAGTTCAAGATGATCAACCTGTTTTGTAAAAACTGGTTTGTTCTGGCACTTGGATATTATAATTTGAGGCAGAGATCATTTTCCTAATTCTGACTTTTCTTTTATCTTTTTACTTATTTCAGAGAGGAAGGGAGAGGGAGAGAGAGATAAATATCAATGATAAGAGAGAATAATTGATCAGCTGCCTCCTGCACACCCCCTAATGGGGATTGAGCCCACAACCCAGGCATGTACCCTGACTGGGAATTGAACCGTGACCTCCTGGTTCATAGATGGATGTTCAACCACTGAGCCACACCAGCCAAGCTAGTTCCAATTTTTCAATGTTAAGAAGCATCTCTTCCCACCAGTAACTACAACTAAGAGGTCACACATTTGTTCATCATCAGAGCCTTAGAGGAAGAGAAAACCTCACTAAATAGAAAGCCTGACCATAGCAGAGATCTGATGACAAGGAACAGGATGTCCCAGGGTAACAGGCGTACAAGACTCCACCTTATCATCCATTTGAAAAACAATGGGTGTGAGCAAGTCCTAAGATGATGGGAAATGAGAGAGGTGCTCTCCCAGCTCTGGCTCTGGTGCATTATCCATCTGAAGTGTATGGCTCCATCAGCCTTTAACTGGTTTCAGTGCCTCTCTGCCATTATCTCCTTCCACCAGGCTTCATTTCCTCTTATTTATTTATTTATTTATTTATTTATTTATTTATTTAGAGTGTGTTTATTAAAGCCAGGGACATGGAACAAGGAAAGACTTAGGATAGAACACGCAACAGAAGAGAGACAAGGCAGGGCTGCTCTGGCTCTCTGGAAACGTTATGGGAGAGAAGTGAGCCAAGGCGGGGCTGCTGTCAGCTCCCTGGAGAGGCAGAGAAAAGGGGGCCCTGGAGACAGGTTCAGGGGGGTTAGTTAGCCCAGGACAAGCTACCCCTGACCATTGCTCCTCTGGTTGCAGGTCTCCTGGGGTTCCTCAGAGTTTAGAAGATGCACCCATGTGGGGGAAGTAAAAGGGGAGGGGGAAATGCAGGTGTGCTGGGGGAGGGGGTGCACCCACTCTCTTACAAAGGAGATTTGCTCAGATTTATGCCTTATCCTCAAAAGTGCCTTCCTGGGGGGGGGGGAGGCTGGGGGTTAATGGGGGGGATGAGGACACATTTGTAATACCTTAACTAATAATAATAAAAAAAGTGCCTCCCTTTGTAGAAAAGGAAAGCTATTGGATCAAAAGAAGCTGCATTTGGGAGCCTTCCCTTCCACCCAGCTAGTGTGTATCCTTTGCCTTTCTTTTAAACCTAAATGCAGCATCTCTTCCAGGAAGACCTTCTTGGTTTCCTGCGCCCTCGACAATGGATAAGCTGGAAGGTGTCTTAGAGATCTCAGCCCTGGCTTCCTCTGGTCACGGCCAAGATTGTCAATCTCACAGCCGGAGGGTCCGGTCCATGGGCACCCACTGCGACCAATTGTGACCTCCTAGGACAGTGGTCAGCAAACTGCGGCCCCTTGAGTGTGGCTCTTCCACAAAATACCACGTGCGCACGTACAGTGCGATTGAAACTTCGTGGCCACACTCAAGGGGCCAAAGAGCTGCATGTGGCTCGCGAGCCGCAGTTTGCCGACCACTGTCCTAGGAAGCAAAGTCATGGCTGGGACTGGGATATTTAAAGGAGGCAAACGGCCTGCGTGCCTGCGTGTTTGACCTGCTTGGAACACCTGCCAGCACTCCTCCCAGATTCCCATGGCTAGGTCTGAGATGGAGCCTGGGCTCTTGCATTCTTCCACCTGCCACAGGGATTGATGAGCAACAAGGTGGGAAATTCAACTCAGCCAACCCTTAAGGCACAGATGAGAACATTGAGGCCACCTGATGCAACAACGGAAATTAGCATTTCTTAGTAGGAAGCTGCTCTTTCAGGGCAAAGACTTTTTCTCCATCGCAGCTCTAACCCCAGCACCCAGAACTGTGCCTGCCTAGTAGTGGCAGACTTGGAGGGGGGGGGGGGGCGGAGAGGGGGGGAGGGAAGGAAGGAAGGAAGGAAGGAAGGAAGGAAGGAAGGAAGGAAGGAAGGAAGGAAGGAAGGAAGGAAGGAAAGGAGGGAAGGGAGGAAGAGAGGGAGGAAGCTTGGTGTGGCTGCACCCAGCTGAAACTACCAGGCTGGCTTGGTCCAGGATATGACACATTCCCCTGAGCACAGCCTCTCTCCCAGGCCCGGCCGCCGCCTCCCGGGCTCTGTCATTGCTTTGCATCCCAGGAGGTCACAGTTGCTCGCAGCGCTGCCCATGGACCGACCCCGTGGAGCGCACCTCTGAGAAGTGTCGGGGTGGGGAACACGGCAGGTAGAGGTCAGGGGCGGGGAGGAAAGCGAGGACTTGGAGAAGGAAGGACCGGCACGTGAACGGGGGCGGGCGGGGGCGGGGAGTGCGGGCTAGAAAGAGCCCGGCGCCGGCGGGAGGGGCTCGCACCTGCTCCTCGGCGGCAGCGCGCCAGCGGGTCGCTCGGGCACTCAGCTCAGGTGAGAGGCCCGCCGTGGGCAGGGCTCGGACGGGGAGGGGGTTTGGAGGGGAGGGGGCTCGGACGCAGAGTGGGCTCAGACGGGGAGAGGGTTCGGACGGGGGGGGGGCTCGGACGGGGAGAGGGTTCGGACGGGGAGGGGGCTCGGATGCCGAGGTGCTCGGACGGGGAGGAGGTTAGGACGAGGAGGGGGTTTGGAGGGGAGGGGGCTCAGACGGAGAAGGGGCTCGAAAGGGAGGGGGCTCGGAGGGGGCTTGGATGCTGAGGTGCTCGGACGGGGTGGGGAGGGGCTCGGACGCAGAGGGGGCTCGGATGCCGAGGGGCTAGGACAGGAAGGGGGTTTGGAGGGGAGGGGGCTCGGACGGGGGAGCGGGCTCGATGGGGAGCGGCCTCGGACGTTGCCGAGGTGGGAAAAGCTGGAGGGCTCACGGTTGGGGACGCTCCCCCCACCCCAGCGCCCCTCTGCCCTGGCCTGCGGCGCTGGGATGAATTTGCTGGGTTGCCCGCGTTGCCCGGGAGAGGAGCTGGGAGTGCGAAGCCCTGCCTTCCATCCCCCCCCCCCCCACCACCACCACCACCACCCCGCGGGTTAGAGACGCCAGGGCGACTGGTGCCTGGCGCAGAGGCCGGAGCTGCTTTCGTGGCTTGACGGGACGGTGGGCTGAGCAGTCCCACTGTCACTTATCGGGGCGCCCGTCCACAGACCCACCAACCAGGTCCTGCCCTGAAGCCAGGAATCTAATCAGAGGCGACTGACTGATTGGTCGATTGATTGATTAATTGATTGATAACGTCTCCGGAGTCTTTGTTCTGCTTCCGCTAGTAGCCAGGTGGGTAGAAACGGAGCCAGGAGCCAGGGGTACCATTCGCGCTGGGTGGAGAGGTTTACGGGACCTAGGAACAGGTTTCGGTGACCCTGTCTGGGTCTAGTGGAGATAGGACCCGCCCAAATGCAGGAAACACTTGTTTCAGTAAGGAAACCTGTGGCTTTATGGAAAGTTAGCCAGGCGCCTCTTGTAAACGTCCCAGAAGCGAGCATTTCCTTCCCATTCTCTCCCACCTGCCCCCCAGTTTCTACCATGGCCCTCCTCTTCCTCGTCCCTTTGCCCCACTGCCCCACCCATCACTCCGCCTGGCTCATAAAGTGGCTGAGGAACTGCCCCTGTACTTTACATTCACTTTGGTAGGGAGTGTGGCTTCGTGTTCAGAAGAAATGAATCCTGATACAGAGATAATGAGGCCGGGCGCCTCTGAGGACCGGCGTCCTCCATGACCCCGCGTTGTGGGCTTGGTGATGACGGGCAGGTGGAATTTTAGGTGGGATTTCTCCAGTGTGGCCCCTTGGTTTCCCGGGGAGAGCGCCTCGCAGAGGCGTGGTGAGGCGTGGTTTCTGCTTGTGCATTATTTGTTTGGGTATCTGGG
This sequence comes from Myotis daubentonii, assembly GCF_963259705.1. Taxonomy (NCBI): domain Eukaryota; kingdom Metazoa; phylum Chordata; class Mammalia; order Chiroptera; family Vespertilionidae; genus Myotis; species Myotis daubentonii. Next base: position 18,683,156 of record NC_081858.1, read on the forward strand.
GAGCCAAGCATACAATCTCCTTTATTAAGGAGCTTTGATTTCCTCTGACTTCTTCCGTGCGAGGTGGACACAGCACCGCCGGTGACTTAGCTCCTGGGTGCATTCACCCTTCTATCCCGTGGGCTCCTCCCTCGCCCACCTGGCGGCCGTGGGCTGTGATGGCCACGGAGAAGCTGTTGATCTCACGTTCTGCACGTTATTCTATTTGGCGTCCCCCCCCACCCACCCCCCGTGTGTCCTTGGTTGTGTCTCTTGCCTAATCTCGGCAAACAGCACTTGGAGATCCTTGGGATTTGGCAAGGGCTGGGGAGGAAACGTAAAGAGAAAGACCTGCTTTCTTTTCTCCCGCCACCTTCGGGTTAACCTCAGCTGCTGCGCTTAATTGGTCAAAGTACAGGTGCTCCTAGGTCGGCTATAATGGAAGCGTTATCGCTTGTCCTCAAACATCTCTGCTGCTTGATACGATAAGGGCAGTTTTACCCGACGTGGAGCCACTCCCATAGCCAAAGTTCCTGCTGTTGTGAAACTTTGTATAATTGTGGGTAAGAGAACTAAAGTCACTCCTGTGTCATCAGCTAATGACTGCATATGGAGACAGAGTTCCTATCGATGTTTTTTTTCCTATAGACGGGTCATAAAACAAAAACCAGATTATTCACAGCGCGATGCGATGCTGCGTGTGAGCCATCGGGGGCCACGGGTCGGGAATCCCCACACTGTGTTTGAACTGAGCTTTCCTTCTAGCCACCCACCCTCTCCCCCACACCGTCACGGGGGCTCCAGCAAGTAAGCGATTTGCACTGTAGCTGGTTTTGCTTCTCATGTCTGTCCTCTTGTGTGAAAATAGAATGGGTCGCCAGGGAGAAGGACACTCAAAAGATCCATCAGCCTTGGGTGATGACGGATTAAACGGAAGCTATCAAAGCACACACGTGTGTTTCCCTGGCAGGATTTAGATATTATGAGCCATGTTCAGTGTCGTGTGGGTATCACATCACAAGGGGGCTTTACAGAGAACAAGATGGTTTCCACAAGCAGCCCTGTGAGGGCAGAGGAATAGCCGATTTCATAAATAAGGACATTGAAACTTCGAGATACAGAGAATCTGGCTTGGGCTTATCCATCTGATAGGTGGCAGCTAGGATGCAAAGCAGAGCTCTCCCAAATATCACAGCCCGTCCAGGGTGGTGTGGGGGGGGGCGGGGGGGGGGATGGAGGGGGACAAGGAGTTGTGATTCGTCTTTCCTGAACATGTATTTAATATATTCTCTGACTTGAACTCTTAGACTATAAATTTAGAGACATTCTCGTTTGGTGTATGTCATGCCCATCATTTTGTCAATGTCATCACAATGTATTTTAGAGCTGAGGACAGCCTCCACGATGGTCAAGCTCAATGTTCTTGTTTTCCAAAGGGAAAAAAAAAAAAGGTGGATTCAGGAAAAATTGAGCAAGTATGTCATGTTGCTTCCCCAAATCTACGTTGCTGAAGAATTACGGCTCAAACCTAGGTCTCCTGGTGTTCAGACTCCTGTTCTTTCTGGCATGGAGTCCCTTGAGGATTCCCTGGATACATAAGTCGGCTGGTTTAGTTTGATTGACGCTATTGCTTTGCGGGGAAGGGGAATAGTCTGTGACAGCAAACTATAGCTTCCCTGAATCCGGGACTCAAACTTCTGTAGATTATTCTACTCTTTTTTTAAAAAATATATATTTTATTGATTTTTTACAGAGAAGAAGGGAGAGGGATAGAGAGTTAGAAACATCGATGAGAGAGCTCAATCAGCTGCCTCCTGCACGCCCCCTACGGGGAATGTGCCCGCAACCAAGGTACATGCCCTTGACCGGAAATGAACCTGGGACCCTTCAGTCCGCAGGCCGAGGCTCTATCCACTGAGCCAAACCGGTTCGGCGATTATTCTACTCTTGCTGTATCCCATGTTCCACGAAGGGAAGAGCTTCATTTGCCTGGCCCGTGTGTTACTCCCAGCACAGTGCCTGTAGTAGGCACTCAATGAAACACGTTCAACAGCTAGCAAATAGTTGCTTCTGGGGTTAGAGGAATAACAGGAATATAGGTGTTGGGAAAAGGTGAGTTTAGTCCTATCTGTACTATTCATAATAGATAATAATGATCTCATCCTATTTAAAAAATCTAGAAACAAATATAAAGAAATGTTCACCATGATGAATTCTGGGTGTTGTATGTTCTTATTTGCAATTCTTTGTATATTAAATTCCTCAAATGATAAAAAAAAAAAAAACCACAACGATCAAATAAACATTTGAATACCTGTGAGATGTCATTCAGCTACTGTCACAGTTCTCCCTAATCCAGTGACTTAAGGAAGGAGATTGTTTTTCGAAAATAACTAGGTGTCTGGAGCTGAGAAGTCTGGGCTGGGCAGTTTTTCTGCCTTCCTGCACCACTGTCCTTGGCAGGCAGCTTGCGTCCTCACTGAAGGGCAGGCACCTCTTCCGTGTCATCTAGAGGGCAGAAGGCAGGTACCAGCTGAGTCTGTCCTTTTTTTTTTTTTTTTTTTTAATAAAACAAGATCTTTCCTGAAAGCCCCACCCAGTCAACTTCCTACATCTCGTTCACACAAGGACAGTGTCCCATCGCCACTCCTGAGAGCCTGAGAGGATTTAGTGCTTTGTCAGACATATTGCCAATGCAGCAAAACAGGGGCTCTGTTAATAAGGAAGAGGGGAGAAAGGATCTGATTGGGTAGGCAGTTACCGGAGTTTGCCCACGTATGTTTTCTGAGTCAATGACTCTTCTACATCGGTTGTTGGGTTGTTTCTTTATTTTGTTCTTTGGTTTACTAACAAGCAATAGATACGTGGTGGGACTGGAGGAACTTTTTTAAATTATAGAGTCTGAAGCTCGTTCCAGGAAATGCTGGTAACTTAAGTCCAGGACAGGCCTGTAAATCTGAATAATAAACGGCCCTCTGAGTAATTGAAATGCAAGTGTTTGCCAGAGCACAACTTAACAAGCATTGAATTGGGGGTGCTTTAGCAGGGACACCTCATTGTATTTCCAACAGCTTTCTGTATCACTCCTCTTGAGGATATTACTGAAACGGATTTTTGGACTGGAACCCAGATTCTTTGTCCGCCAGAGTCGAAGAATGAATCCACAGAGAGTAGTATAGCAAAGGTGGAGATTTATTGACGAACAAGTACAGACTCCCACGTGGGAAGAGGGAAAGAGTCCCACAGAATGGACTCCCACGTGGGGAGAGGGAAAGGGGTCCCACTGAGTTCTTCCTCCCTAGGGCTTATCAAGGCTGCAGATCCTGGTGCCTTGATATCCCCTGATGGGTCACTATTCCCTTAGACTGGTTACTATAGTAACTCCTGAACTCAAAGGTCAAACACCACATGGAACACGTGATACCCTCCTCCTTCATTGTTCTTTTCTTTCAGGCTTTCTTCCTTCTTCATTTTGTAAATATAGACCTTTTTGGCTACTTCCAGCTCCCTTGTCTTATGTAAATGCAACTGTTGCTGCTCCCTGCACCTGGCTTCCTTGTGTTATGGAGATGTACCTTCTCTCAATCCGTAGCCCTGTGTTTTCCCATGGACCCCAATTCTAAAAATTCCCTAAGCCTGCCTATATTCCCCTAAATTTCCTGTTTCATTACTTCATTTTTTAAATTTTATATTTTGATCAACTTAAGTAAATGTATAGTTCTAAGGTCTTTATGGAGCCTATACTGAGCTGCCCGCTATAGGCGACTACTTATAATGCTTTGGGCTTTTTTTCTCATATTTACCACCATATTGCCAAATAGCATGCTACTGGCTATTTATTTTTCTTTTTCCAGTTCTAGATACTACCTGTGAACTTCCTACCTTAGAGGATGAGGATTTGGCCTCCTTTATTCTATCTCATATTGACTCTGTTTCTTGCAAGATCCCAATATATTCTGCTTATGTGTAATACAGCAGTGTTTATTTTTTATTTCTTTATTAAGTTATTAGATAGGTGTCCTTATCCCCACATTACCCCCCATCCCCCCACTCATGCCCTCACCCTCCTGTTGTCTGTGTCAATTGGTTAGGCCTATATGCATGCATATAAGTCCTTTGGTTGATCTCTCCCCCTTACCCCCACCCTCCCCTACCTTCCCTCTGAGGTTTGACGGTCTGATCGATGTTTCTCTGTCTCTGGATCTGTTTTTGTTCATCAGTTTATGTTGTTCATTATATTCCACAAATAAGTGAGATCATGTGGTATTTATCTTTCCCTGACTGGCTTATTTCACTTAGCATAATGCTCTCCAGTTCCATCCATGCTGTTGCAAATGGTAAGAACTCCTTTTTTTTACTGCAGCGTAGTATTCCATTGAATACAGCAGTGTTTAATTAGTGTTTACATTATTATGACTATGCAGATATTATTCACAACTGTGCCTTATGATAAACCATGTTTTTTTTAAAAGAATAGTTTATTGATTTTTAGAGAGAGAGGAAGGGAGAAGAGAGAAACATCAATGTGAGAGCACAACACTGATCCCCTCCCTCTGTGCAGGTCCTACCTGGGATCTGCCCTGACCAGGAATTGGTATTCAACCAACTGAGCCACACCAATCGGGGCAATAAACCATGATTTTTACACTTCTTTCCTGGTCAACCTTTTTCCATCCCCTGGAGTTAGTCATTGCTTCACCTTCTTCAGTTTGCTTCGTTTTTTGAGTTTTCATTACCAATTCTTGTTCAAACGTTGACAGGATGGTAAAATTCCCCTCAGAAGAATTTTACCGGTGTGGCTCAGTGGCTGAGCATCAAGCAGCCACTTTGATTTTATCTCTCTCTTGGAAACTTCCCAGCTCAGCCCCCACCCTCTGGGACTGGCTGTTCTCAGAGCCCCTGGGACACTGGGCGCTCCCTCGCTGCCAGCCTGGGAATGCCTGGATTCCTGTTCCTTGGATCCCATGCCTTCTCACTCCTTGGTTTTGCTGGAGCACAGCTTCCCGAGAAAAAGCACATAGAGACAGAGCAGGGTTATCCGGCAGCTTACAAAGCTCATGGCCCTGGGAGGGTTGACAACTGCTGCCAGGTGTTGGGGTGGGGAGGAAAAGCCAGGTTGCCACCAAGAAGCATTTGGGCCAGGCCGGTGTGGCTCAGTGGTTGAGCATCAAACTATGAACCAGGAGGTCACGGTTCGATTCCCCGTCAGGACACCTGCCTGGGTTGCAGGCTTGATCCCCAGTGTGGGGATTGCAGGAGGCAGCCGATCAATGATTCTCTCTCATCACTGATGTTTCTATCTCTCTCCCTCTCCCTTCCTCTCTGAAATCAATAAAAATATATTTTTTTCTAAAAGAAGCATTTTTGGTAAATTTCCTAAAGAGATTTTTAAAGAGTCCTGAACCTCCATGGCTCCGATTTCTTGTGATTTCTTCTCTCGGTCTGAATAAATATTCACTTTCACACCCAATTTTGTTATTTGCAATTTTATGATTTTTTTTTCTGTAAAGAGTGCTCCCCAAATTATATAGAAGTCAGGCCCCACGGGACATGGCTGCTTTTTGAGACGTTACGCATTTAAGAAGTACGTTTTCTTCCTTCGCACTTGGCGGATGGTGGCTGGATAGAGGGTATTAACTGGAAATAGCTTCCTCTCAGTTTTGAAATCACTGTTCCATTTTCTCCTGCCTCCTTGGAGTGCTGTTGAGGTGATGCCATTCTGACGTCTGGTCCCTTGGATTTTGTTTTAATCTCTGGGAGTTTGTAGGGGTTTCTTTTCTATATATATTCCTCCTGTTCTGATATTTCACCACGTCGTTAATTACTGATAGGATGTATTTATTTGTTTGTTTGTTTCAGTCATTGTTCCAGGTACTTTCAAGTCCTTTTCCATCTAAAAATCATGTCCTGCAGTTCTGGGTGGCTTTCTTATTATATCATTTCCTCTGGCCTGTTTTTCTGAAACATTAATTACTTAGAAGTTGGGTCTCTTGGATCCGCCCTCTGAGTTGCTTATCTTTCCCCAAGTTCAAAGCTGTCTCCTGTCTTTCAGTTCTAATAAATCTGCCAAACCCTCCTGTGAAATTTTTCTACTTCTACCATGATATGTGTAATTCCCAAGGGCTTTTACTTGGGTACGGAGCCTTCTACATGTTTTGTTTTATGGCATCCTGTTTTTATTTCACAGATACAATATCTTCTCAGATTTCTCTGAGAATATTAACCTGGTATTTTTTTCTACACTTTTAAGTTTTCATCAGCTGCCTACAGCGTCTGTTTATTTTCAAAGCCTCTCTGTTATTTTTGGTTCTGCCTTTTTGTGGGGAGCTTTATTGAGATGTCCAAGTTTAAGGATGGTATACTAAAAATAAGAATAGCATACGAAAATGCAGTCTTGGGGTGTTTGTAGGTGGCAGTCATTGCAGGGTGATCAGACAGAGCACAGTTTTTTTTCTTATCGTTATGTCTCCAGCAGCTTTCTAGTATAATCAGTTTCTCATTAAAAAGGCCCTATCTCTAGCCTGGCCAGTGTGGCTCAGTGGTTGAGCATTGACCTATGAACCAGAAGGTCATGGTTCAGTTCCCAGTCAGGGCATATGCCCAGGTTGTAGGCTGGATCCCCACTGTGGAGCATGCAGGCGGCAGCCAATCAATGATTCTCTCATCGTTGATGTTTTTATCTCTCTCTCCCCCTCCCTTCCTCTCTGAAATCAATACAAATATACATTTTAAAAAAAGAAAGGCCCTTTAATAAATAAAGAATTTAAAAAAGGCCCTATCTCTAGCCATTTGAGAAAAGGCCACCAATAACTTAGATTTATTTATTATGTAATTTCTTTAAGAGTAGAGATTCTTGTTTTATGGAAGCTAAGTGGTAGTCTAGGGTTCAAAATCAGACTTTTTGTTCTGGACTCCACCCACGTTAGAGTACCTGGTGCTTCTGTCACCTGTGTGCCCCTCCACGTCCCTGTCTGTCACAGAGACCATCAGAGGCTTCCATGAAGACTGAGTTCTTTCCTATTAAAAAAATAAAAAGTGCCCTAGCAGGTTTGGCTCAGTGGATAGAGCATCCGCCTGCAGACTAAAGGGTCCCAGGTTCGGTTCTGGCCAAGGGCCCATGCCTGGGTTGTGGGCTAGATCCCCCCGCCCCAGTAGGGAGTGTGCAGGAGGCAGCCAATCAATGATTCTATCTCATCATTGATGTTTCTATCTCTCTATCTCTCTCCCTTTCTCTCTGAAATCTATCTATCTATATATATAATTTTTAAAAAGCTTTAAAAAAATAAAAAGATTCTAGGGCAATGTACATATGTACAAATAATTGTTTTGGAGTAAGCATTTCCAAAACATGCATTCCCCACCCAGAATGAAATACTTAGGGACCCAGAATGAATCAGGGGCTTGGAAGAAGCTCCCCTCATGCCAGTGTTTGTCCTAACAGGCCGTTTCGGAGAAGATTTCGTTGAGATGGAAAAGCATACTTCGCCTGGTAACTTTTCTTTAGGAGGCTTTACTGGGGAAAGATCGTCCTAGAACCTCTGGAGAATTTCTTGGTTATAGGATCTGGGAGAGAATTTCTGTCCCTGAAGATCACTCTCGGAATCCATGCCATTTTGCCTTGTGCAGCCTGACGTGAGAGTCAAAGCGTGAGGCCGATTCGTCACTCTAGTCTGGGGAAGCTTTAGGTCATGGAGACCCCGGGTACCATGTTACAGGCATGACTCCTGGTCTCACTTTCCAAGACCTCTTCATTGGAAAGCCTCCGCGTTAGATACTGGGGTTTCCACTGTGGGCTTCTCCTGCTCAGGCACCTTCAAAGACTTGCAAACTCCTCGAAGGCTGAGGTTCAGTCTTGCTCTCCCGGTTCCTCCATCACCGATCCTAGAACAGTGCCTGATGCATAATACACTCCAGATTAATGTGGCTTGACTTCAATTGACTTCATTACCCTTTGTAAATGCACCCTTCCTACTTGTCCCCTTGCTGTTTCCTCTGTTTCTCCTGCACCTTTTTCTAAAACTATGTTTTTATTGATTTCAGAGTAAAAAGGAGGGGGAGAGAAAAATAGAAACATCAATGATGAGAGAGAATCATGGATCGGCTGCCTCCTGCACGCCCCACACTGGGATTGAGCCCACAACCCGGGCATGTGCCCTGACCAGGAATCAAACTGTGACCTCCTGGTTCATAGGTCAACGCTCGACCACTGAGCCACACTGGCCGGGCTCTTCTGCATCCTTTTTATGTCACTTCCCCTTGGCTGGTGCTACCTCATCCTCAGAGTTGATAGATGGAACAACTGGAAGATAACAGACCAGGAAGTTGTCAAACTACCAGGACTCCAGGTAGAACTTCCAGGGGAGAGACTCCCCATGTCATTTTACTAAAGATGTAATAATGTCTTAGGTTATCACCAAAAACCCTGCAGATAGTCCCATCTTTAACCACAGTCCTATTTGGGATTTTTTTCTTCATGTTCCACATCTCACCTCTACAGTCCTTCCCCTCCTTCCACTCTCTTTGATCTGGCCCCCACTTTCACCTAAGCCTTCTCTTTGCTCTGTTTTAATGTTGTTTTTCTGCCTCCTCTCCCCTACCTTTATCTAACATCTGGACTATTCTGCAATAATAAAACACGGTGAGGTGCTATTTCAGAAGACCTGCCTGCCCAACCCAAGCCCAGGATGAAAAACCTCTCTCTTCTGGCTGCTTTTGAGGTCGTTTCTGTGATTTAGTCTCGCGGGTGCTATTTATTTTTCTATGACAGGCTCTAGACAAGAACTAAACTACCGTGTAGAACAAGGATCTGTCCATTCGTGTTTCTCAGACCCTACCACTCACCCATGACATGCAGGCTTGGCTGAGGACAGCCTAGAATAAGCTGAAGTCGTTCTTCATGCCTGAATGTGCATGCTGCTCTAAAATCCACCTCTACCTGTTTTACCATGAAAGTCACATTCCCCAAAATCTTTAGGTGACATTGATACTCCAGGATGATGTACCATATTGGTCCTGTGATTTCAGAGATTCCTTTGCTTACCTACTGCCAAGAGGCGCAGTACTGGATGATACTTTTAAGGACGCATCTAGCTCTAAAAATTATATGAGGAAGTACTGGTCCCAGCAATCTTACTAATGACTGGATTTAGATGATAGTTTCCTCGTGATTTGGGGTTAAGGCTAAGCTGCATGAGTTCATTTCAGATCCAGAACTGTTATTATCTGTCCGGCTTTGTGCTCAGCCTTGGGAAGTTGAAGATGAAGCAGATAAGGTCTGCTTTTGAGGAGCCACTAGTCTAGTGAGTAAGACATGTAAGTGTGTAATTTTAACGTGACAAGTAAATGATACAAATCGAGATAGGTATAAGGTGTTATGGTAGCCAGGGGTGGCACACGTAACCCAACCTGGAGGTCACAGAGGACTTTCTAAAGGAAATAAGGCCCATGTGTTAAAAACTGAGCAAAGGTAAGTCAGATGAAGAAAATTGCAAAGGACATACCAGGTGGGGAGACCATTAGGAGCAAAGTGTACCCTGAAGGTTTGTGTTGGGGAAAAATGGGAGAGGAGGATGGAGAGACGGGCAAAGAGCCAAGTCCTGGGACCAGTAGATCCTTTTAGCCACAGTTTCACTTTCCCTGGTTTCAGTTACTCGCAGTCAACCACGGCCCGAAAATATTAAATGGAAAATTCCAGAAAGAAACAATTCCTAAATTTTAAGTTGCATGCCATTCTGAGTTGTGTGATGAAATCTCATGCCATTCCATTCCTTTCTGCCCTGGCTGTGAATCATGCCTTTGTCCAACATCTCCACACTGCTGTTTCCACTCGTTAGTCACTTAGAGCATCTACCTCAATTATCAGGTTGATTGTCTCATACCCTGATGCTTGTGTTCCTGTCACCCTTATTTTACTCACTAGTGACCCCAAAGTGTAAGTAGTGATGCTGGCTATTTGGACATGCCAAAGAGAAGCCAGGAAGTGCTTCCTTTAAGTGAAGAGGCAGGTAGTAGAGTACAAGTAGGATATTTTAAGAGGGACCACATTGACATTATTTATCACAGTATATTTTTAGATTTACTCTAATGTTGTTGTTCGTCTCTTACTGTGCCTAATCTATAAATTTTATTATAGGATAGAAAAAAATATATAATATATGTATGTTTTGGTACTAGCCATGGTTTCAAGTATTCATTGGGGGTCTTGGAATGTATCCCCTGCAGATACGGAGAGACTACTATAAGTGAAATGCAAAGGGGAGTGGGCTACATCCATGTGGTGATTAGTCAATGAAATATTTTTTACATTTTATACTGATTTTAGAGAGAGAAAGATTGATGAGAAACATCAATCAGTTGCCTCCCACACGCACCCCGACCAGAGATCAAACCTGCAACCTGGGTATGTGCCCTGACCAGAAACAAACCCTCACCTTTTGGCATACAGGTCATTGCTCCAACCACACCAGCCGGGGCAATCAATGAAATATTTTAACTTCTATGGTGGTATAGTCAGATTTACAGTGTAGGTCGATGACTGTGGCTGCAGAAGTGGAAAGATTGATGGGCAACAGGACTTAGAAGCATTGCAGTAGTCCAAGCAAAAGATACTATGAGCCCAAGTGAAATAATTGTAAGAACAGAAAGGAAAGAGAGAACATCAGAAAATGTTAAGAAATTAAGCAGAGTTTTTTTTAGTCTCTTGGGGAACAGGGACCCTGCAGGGCAGAGTGAGGGACAAAGAGGAGTCTAGGATGACCCCCAGGATTCTGGCTTTAAGAGTGACTGGATGTTAAGCCATTGCCCAAGTTTGGGATACAGAAAAGCCAGTTTGGTGGGAGAGGAAGATGAGTTCAGTTTGGAACATGTTGACATGAAGGTGACTGAGAAGTATCTGTGTTTATGTGTGTGCCTGTCTGTTCAGCATGTTAGATTCAGGAGTCTGAAACTTAGGGAAGAGCTCAGGGCTAGAGATAGTCATGGGAGTCATCAGCATGCAACTGTTAATGGAGCCATGGGTGTGTATGAATTCTGACAAGACAAAGACATATAAAAGAAGAGTGGGCCAGTGACGGCTCATGTTTAAGAGACAGACAAAAGAAGAGGACTCCTTAAAGGGGAGGAAAAAGATTATGGAAGATGAGAGAACCAGGAGAGAATAGTGTCATGAAAGCCAAAAGGAGTAGATAATTTCAAAGATAAGTGACTAGTGGACCCTGTCGACTACAAAGTAGTGTCAAGAACAAGAGAGGTCTACTAAGATAATGTTTTAAAGATTTCTATTGAATGAAATAATATGAAGTGAACTCAGTTTTTTAGGGAAGTGATGAGTTTTCAAAAACTAGTCTATGGGAAATGGAAGGAGGAGCTTGCATGTGACAAGGGCTGTTGAGTGGAGTAGAAGGCCCAGCATCCACCTTGTTCACTGATGTAAGTGCTGAACAAGTTCCCTGATAGAGAAAATAGGAAAAATATACAAAACTTTTTCCCTTTTTGCTTGCAAAATAAGCCAACCTTGCCTGGCCGGTGTGGGTCAATGGTTGCGTGTCAAACTATGAACCAGGAGGTCATGGTTCGATTCCCAGTCAGGCACATGCCCGGGTTGCAGGCTCAATCCCCAGTAGAGATGTGCAGGAGGCAGCCGATCAATAATTATCTCTCATCATTGATGTTTCTATCTCTCTCTCCCTCTCCCTTCCTCTCTGAAATCAATAAAAATATATTTTTTCTAAAAATATGAACCAACCTTTCAAGTTCAGAGATGCCCCCTTCAGTCTAACGCGTGCTGAAGTGACTGCTGGTGACTGCTTCTTTGTTGGTAGAATCCATAACCTTAGTTCCATGCTTCCCCCGCCATGACTAAACTTGCTCTAATTTCTAATTTCTTTTCCTTTTTCATTTCATTCATTTGTGTAATATGCTAGGAACAAAGGAAGAAAGGTATTTTAGGACCAGGAAATGCCATGGAGATTACCTCTTCCAAACTACCCCTTTAAGAAACAAGGATATTATGATCCTGAGAGGTTACATATCTTGCTCAAGATCACAGAGTGAGCTCATAGCAGAACTTGGACTAGAACCCAGGTCTTCTAACTCAGAGGCTGGTGTTCTTTATTAGATCTTGAGAAGTGAATTTTGACAAGATCTGTTCTTCAGTCTTTAAGATTTCAGCCCTAGCCAGTTTGGCTCAGTAGATAAAGCGCCAGCCCGCCGACTGAAGGGTCCTGGGTTCGATTCCGGTCAAGGGCACATACCTCAGTTGCAGGCTCGATCCCTGGCAGGGGCACGTGTGGGAGGCAACCAATCGATGTGTGTCTCTCACATTGATGTTTCTCTCTGTCTCTCCCCCTCCCTTCCACACTCTCTAAAAATCAATGATAAAATATTCTTGGGTGAGGAGTAACAAAAAACAAACAAAAAAAGATTCCAATCAGACTGCCTAATTTTCATGACAGTTTGAAAGAAGCAATCAAGGTCCCAACGCAAATGCCAGCCTCCTCTGTGAAGGCCTCTCAGAGTGTCTGGTGAGTTATTCTTCTGTGTCCACAAGGACTGCTATTCCCATATCCCATGACATGCACTGTTTCACAAGTATATAGCTCCCTACTAGATTATAAACTTGAGTGTAGGGCCCATTTCTTATATGTGTTATTATTTCCTCAGCACCCAGCATAGAGTCTCGTATTTAATAAGCTCCCCTGGGGAAAAAAAAAGTAAAAGCAGGAATGAGACCATACTTTGCATAGGAACCAAACTGAGCTGGGAGGTAAATGAGCTCTTGTTCATGGTAATTTTGCTCAATAGCGTCGTGTGCTTGTGCCAGAACAAGGTTCACACTGTTATTCTGGTTGTGCACCTGCAGAGAAAATAACAGTGATGGTAGTCGCTGTCAATTCGGAGAGAGGGATGGACTCCAGAGTCGCTCAGGCCTTGGAGCGGGGAGACACCTTCCCAGGAGTTCAGGACGAGGCCATCGCCACACCGGCCAGTGGGCAGCGGAGGGCTGCCAACATGGTACCTGTGCTTCCCCTGCCTCCTATTACTAAGCAGCTCACAGAGGAAGGAGGGTGTAGCCTGGTTATTTGCAGAGGAACAGAAAGCTGAGTCAGGCAGGGTTGGTTGTATTCCAAAGTACACTCGGACTGGAAAGCAGTGAGTGTTTCTGTTGGGAGGACAGGGTCAGGGAGTATAAAGACCAGGCTTGCAGTAAAATGCTCTATTCTCCCCAGGACCTACTCCCCTACTGACCAATACACATCCCACTCCAGGATTAGAACAGCCACACACACACACACACACACACACACCCTTTGGGGGAGGTCAGCTACTAAAAGCAAAGGGCAGCAGCCTTAGTTCACTAAGTATACTTCTCCTGATAGATGCCCAGGCTTCTGCCCTATGAATTGTGGAAACAGGTTTAAGAATGCCAGAGAGGAGAGGAAACGGGCATTTATTAAAAACTTACTCTAGCCCTAGCCGTTTGGCTCAGTGGCTGGAGCATCAGACACCACATGCTGGGGAGAATGGGGAGCAACAGGAACTCTCATACACCGCTGGTGGGAATGAAAGTGGTGCAGCCATGGTGGAAGACAGTTTGGCAGTTTCCACAGAACGTACTCTTACCCTATAATCCAGTAATCTCACCGCTCGGTGTTTACCTAAAGGAGATAAAAACTTATGTCTACACAAAACCCTGCACACAGATGTTGGTAATAGCTTTATTCATACTTGCCAATTCTTGGAAGCGATTAAGATGTCTTTCAGTAGGTGAATGGATAAATTGTGGTACGTCCAGACAGTAGAGTATTTTTTGTGTGTATTAATCCTCACTGGCCGATATTTGTTCCATTAATTTTAGAGAGAGTAGAAGGGGAGGAGGAGGAGGAGGAGGAGAGGAGAGAGAGAAACATCAATGTGAGAGAGCCACAGTTGGTTTCCTCCTGCACACACCCCAACAGGGGCGGGAAACCTGCAATCCAGGTACATGCCCTTGACCGGAATTGAACCCTTCAGTTTGCGGGCCGACGCTCTAACCACTTAGCCATGCTGGCCAGGGCTAGAATATTATTTAGTACTAAAAGTAAATAAGCTATTAAGCCACCAAAAAAAAAAAAAAAAAAAACCCACATGGGAGAAACTTAAATGCATGTTTCCAAGAGAGGAACCAATCTGAAGAGGCTACATACTGTATGATTCCAAGTACAGTCAAACATTGGTTCTCGAATGTCTCCCATCTCCCACAATTCAGTTCTCCACCAAGTTGTTCATGGAAAAAAAATGTCTCGGTTAACTTCAGTTCTCAGCCTGACAACCCCTTCATACCGATACATCAGCATTTCACAAAGCGTATTTCAGGCCAAAGGAGAGAATGTGCCAGTATGAGTCAGTTTACCACTAACATCTCATGAAATTGTGCGTAAGTATGAGTGAGTGTGCATGAGTGTATGTGTGTGTGTGTTGCTGGCAAAAATAGACAATTTGAGTGCTAATCATCAAGAGTGCTAATGTTGCTAATCATGTGAAAGAAACAATGACCACAGGCAATTGAAGAGGTAGAAAAACTGTAGTTGATTTAGATAAACAAAAAGCAGTTAGTGATAGCATTTCAGAGGCAAAAAGCAAAGATGCTACATTCCTTCTTTACAGGCACCCATCCAGTGCTGAAAGTGATGCATCTAAGTCTAGAAGAGGGTGGTTCGATACATTTAAGAAGTGTTTGTTTGCCAAGCTCAGTGGTTGAGCACTAACTTGGGAACCAGGAGGTCAGGGTTCAATTCCCGGTCAAGGCACATGCCCCGGTTGTGGGTTCAATCCCCAGTGTAGGGTGTGCAGGAGGCAGCCGATCAATGATTCTCTCTCATTATTGATGTTTCTATCTCTCTCCCTCTCCCTTCCTCTCTGAAATCAATAAAAATTTATTTACAATAAAGGAAGTGTTTGTTTATAGACTAAACAGTACTGTATATAAGAAAGGTTAAAACCGGAATAATTTGGGGATCTGGAACAGGTTAATTCAATTTACATTATTTCTAATGGGGACAAAAATGATTCGGTTTTCACACAAATTGCTTGTTAAACAGCCTTCCATAACGAATCAAGTTCAAGAACCGAGGTTCCACTGTACATTCTGGAAAAGGCAAAACTATGGAGACAATAAAAAGATCAATGGTTTCCAGGGGAGTGGGTAGGAGAGGGATGGATGGATGAGCACAGAGGATCTTCAGGGCATTGAAATACTCTGTATGATATTATAATGATGGACACATGATTATACACTTGTCCAAACCCATACAACGTGCAGCATCAAGAGTAAATCCCAAGGTAAACTGTGGACTTTGGGTGATTATGATGTCTGGATGTGGGCTCATCCTTGGTGGAAAAAAAAGAAAAAAAAAAGTGCCGTTCTGGTAGCGATGCCGATCATGGGAGAGACGGTGCATATATGGGCGCAGGGCACAGGTGAAATATCGCCGTACCTTCCTCTCAATTTTGCTGTAAACCTAAATCTGCTCTTAACAAAGTAAGTCTTTAAAAAATACACGAGAGACGCTGAAACCGGTTTGGCTCAGTGGATAGAGCGTCGGCCTGTGGACTGAAAGGTCCCAGGTTCGATTCCGGTCAAGGGCATGTACCTGGGTTGCGGGCACATCCCCAGTAGGAGATGTGCGGGAGGCGGCTGATCGATGTTTCTCTCCCATCGATGTTTCTGACTCTCTATCTCTCTCCCTTCCTCTCTGTAAAAAATCAATAAAATATATTAAAAAAAAATACATGAGAGACGTAGAAAACAAATAGCAAAATGAGATATAAAACATAATCACATGGATAACTATATTAAATATCATCAGACTAAATAAACCGTTTTGATTAAAGCAGGTGGAGATGGTTAGCCTTGCAAATTCTCAAAGAAGCTACCTTTTGTGCATATTTGGGGAAATAACTAGATGCATATTTTTTTAAATATATTTTATTGATTTTTTTACAGAGAGGAAGGGAGAGAGATACAGAGTTAGAAACATCGATGAGAGAGAAACACCGATCAGCTGCCTCCTGCACACTCCCCACTGGAGATGTGCCCGCAACCAAGGTACATGCCCCTGACCGAATCGAACCTGGGACCCTTCAGTCCGCAGGCCGACGCTCCATCCACTGAGCCCAACCGGTTATGGCACTAGATGCATATTAATGGAAGTAAACCAAGAAAGAAAAAATAAATGGCATCCAAAAAACAATGGACCCAAAGCAAGAAAAAGGCAAAAAAGAATTCGGAAGATGATGATAAACCTCCGGTTTGGCAGCCACCCAGCCCAGGTTGGGAGCAGGAAGCTAGAAGGCTCTGGAGAGAGGACTCCAGGAATAAAACAAAACTAATAATTTATCTGATGTTAGAATGTCTGGACATTAATTTGGCAGACGTTTGACAAATCTGTTAGCCCTTTTGTGGACAAAGTGATTAGGTATATGGGAAACTAAACAAATGAGAAGCAAGGCAACTATTAACTCCAGAACAAAAGGAAAATGTTGAGCACATAACCCATAATACAGTATTTGGATCAGCATTCATCCCACAAATATTGGAGTGTCAGACCCCGTGTGAGCACTGGGCTACCTGCCCTAACAGCAGATCAAGTCTGCTTTCACAGAGCTTACATTCTAGAGCAGCGGTTCTCAACCTGTGGGTCGCCACCCCTCTGGTGGTCGAACGACCCTTTCACAGGGGTCGCCTAAGACCATCCTGCATATCAGATATTGACATGACGATTCATAACAGTAGCAACATGACAGTGATGAAGTACCAACGAAAATAATTTTATGGTTGGGCCACAACATGAGGAACTGTATTTAAAGGGCCAGAAGGTTGCGATCTAGTGGGCAAAATAGATGCTTAAAAAAAAAAAAAAAGAATCAGTACGTACTATCAGATAGTGATTCATTAAAGAAATTTAGAAGTATATATGGATTGAAACGTGGGACACACCTGCTACTTGGCATAAAATAGGGAATAAAGAAACATCTGAGCAGAGACCCCAGTAAAGTGAAGGAGAAAGCAGTCGGCTCCCTGTGGGAAAATTGGTTTAGCAAGAACAGATAGTGCACAGCCCGGAAGCAGGAGTGGGCTGTACTTGTTGAAGCAATAGAGGGGGACCCTGTGTCACAGCGATAGAGGGGGAGGAGAGATCAAAGAGAGAGCTCAGGTCACGTGGAGCCCTGGCAAGGACTTTGGATTTACAGAGCCATAATAATGTAGCTAATGATTTCAGTAAATGTGTGTAACTCCCGTGAAGTGAAGGGAGAGGCTGTACGAGGGCTCCAGGAAGTTGACAGAGAATGCCGACAACAGTAAATTAACAGATGGCAGTGTGCACGAATTAACTAGAACGATGGAGGTAATTACCAGAAAAAAAACAAAACAAAACAGCAGGAAGAATTTAAAGTGGTTTTGGCGGGAGGGGGGGGGGGCAGAAAGAGGGAAAATGGGGCTGCTGCTTTTCATTGTAAAACTTTAAATACTATTTGACATTTTAAAAACTGTAAGCATTTTCTAAAAGCTTGTGAAAGCGCTTGATGAAGGGTGGAAACCTCAACTGCAAATGTATCAGGCGTGAACCAGCCCTGACGATGCAGCCAGTGGCACAGGGATGGCAGGGTGGGAGTAGGCTGTGCAGACCGCGGTGCTCTATCTTCCTAAGTGGAATGTTCTAGAGCTCCATCAACTGCTATTTTTTTTCCCCACCTTACATTGCTTTAGGTCACCAGCCAGGCCACACACAAAAAAAGCACTTTCCTTCTGCATAAATTCTATGTAACTCACCATGCTGATCCCATAGCCTATGCTACTGTAAACAGGATAAAAGAAACCATGCCTGAAATCTTGTGTGGAATAAGGTGGTGGTGATATAACTATTTTGACTTTTACTGAACTTGAATCATATTGACCATATTCATTTATGTTAGAGCTGCATCAAATCTCTAATTTTTCAAACTATATCCCAATTAGGTGAAAATGATACTGTGCATTCGTTTGCATGTCTTTAATTCCAGGGAGATTCCTTATCGATGTGTTATTTGTGAATTGTGTTCATGTCTTTGCCCGTTCTTCTATGGTATGTTCCTCATTAATTTGAAAAGGCTCTGGAAGGGAATATTATGATGAGGAAACAGCTATTTGGAGTTCATTCCCCGAGTCTAGACATTTAGACAAGACCTGAGCTGAGGACTCCCGCCCCAGGTTCCGGCTTTGCTTTTCCTGGGGTGCCTTTTAAAATAACTATTCCAGCCCAGCCGGCGTGGCCCAGTGGTTGAGCATCAACCTATGAACCAGGAGGTCACAGTTGAATTCGCAGTCAGGACACATGCCCGGGTTGTGGGCTCGATCCCCAGTGTGGGGCGTGCAGGAGGCAGCCGAGCAATGATTCTCTCTCATCATTGATGTTTCTTTCTCTCTCCCTTCCTCTCTGAAACCAATTAAAAATATATATTTAAAAATAAAATAGGGAGTCTCTGTTTGGGGGGCTCAGGCAGCTGTGCTGTACGGCCACCTTTAGAGGCTCCCTCTCCCTGAGACTTTACAGCCATTCGAGGTGAAATGGCTCCCGACTAGAGAGGAGCGGGCGGAGGCTGTGCAGGGGCCACGGGACCACAGCTGCCTGCAGGGAAGGACCCGGGGGTCCACTGAGTCGTTGGGCCTTTGCTTTCTCCCTTGGCTGGGGCACTGCCTACCACGACAAACGTGCCCTGGGTCCCCTCTTTGGAGAAGGACCATCTGTGTTGCTTGTGGAGTCTTGAGGAAAAGCAGAGACCCACAAGGAAGGGTGAGGTCTGGTGGTAAGAGTTATTTGGGTGAAAACAGAAGGCCCCAATGTCCCGTCTCTGTCTGTCCCAACATGGAAAATCAGGGCCAGAAATAGGGCCACTGTCCAGGGGGTCTGTGCCACATTAAAGCTAGTCCAGGCCAGCCTTTCTCACCGTCGGGAGCTTAGCTCCCGTTCCGGCTGCAATCGGTGCTGCTGGATCCAGGTTCCCACCTGGAGCCGGCGTTTGAAGTCGTCCGCTGTCCCCATCAGCCATGTTGCTAAGGCCACATGGTTGCTAAGGAGAGAGCATGCAAACCAACTGGATGATTGCATATTCCCTGAGAATGAATGTATATATATATGTAATTTTTAAAATATATTTTTATTGATTTCAGAAAGGAAGAGAAACATCAGTGTTGAGAGAGAATCATTGATGGGCTGCCTCCTGCACGCTCCACACTGGGGATCGAGCCACAACCTGGGCATGTGCCCTGACCAGGAATCAAACTGTGACCTCCTGGTTCATAGGTCAAGGCTCAACCATTGAGCCACACCGGCCGGGCATCCCTGGGATTATATTATCTGGGCTTGGGAAGGACCAGGTGCTTTTTCACAATAACCAATCAACTTCTGAAGCTTTCACGGGACTCTGATGGGCCCACCTGACCAGTGATCCCTTTCCCAGGCTAGATTGACAAGCCTCTATGGCCAAGCACCTCCCCGTGGGCCATTTTGACTTCTACTGCACGTGTGCTCACCTCCCCCTGGCCCCCCAGACAATCCGGGACCTGAGGGGGAAGGCAGGGGTGTTAATCCTTGGTGGGGCAGTACTGTGATCACCTGGGTCAGGGGGGTAGAGAGCTGGCTTCCTGGTGAAACTGCAGGCTCAGTGTCCCATTCAGTTCCCCAGCCCGTTCAGCTAAACAATATTTGATTCCCTTTGCTTCCTTTCTTTATTAATATTGACCCTAATGTCTACAGACGCTCAGCTTCTCAGCTGCAGAAAAACCGGGTGGAGCACACAGGTTCCACAAGCTGAACCGTGACGCTTTGAAACAGTCTCTTATTTCTTGTTTCAAACACTGGACCAGTCTCTCAGCAAAATAGTTTTCAGACGTTGTTGGCCTCATACTGAATTCCAGAAACATTGCTTTGAATGCTTAACAAGAAAATGTGTGAATGTGGAAGTAGCTTTCCTTGAGTCATTGATTCAGTGTCTCTTTCTCCTGGTGGTCCTACCTTTATTCGGCAAATATTATCATTTTGCACAGTTTATTGCCATCAAATCTATAAAAACCCATGCATGCAGGGCAAGGGGCGGCCCCCTTCCCTGCCGCACCCGTTTCCCTGGACGAGGGGCTCTCTGCACCAACCGGGTCCCACTGCACGCTGAGGGCCACCAGGGCGGGGGACCTGGGGCCACCTGAGGCGCTGCCCTTGGTTTCAGCCTGGGCAGGACTCTGACAGGCGGTCGGTCATAACCCCACAGGTGGTAGCTTCGCCCCACTGGCTTGCCTCCTCGTGTTTTGATCTATAAAATACCAGTGTCCATGACCATTTTTCTTATTCCCTCCTTTATGCTTTTCTACCCTGAGGTCAATTAATATTTACCTATCCTCCGCTTCCCCTCCCCCCTTCTATTTGCCAACGTTGTTCAGGCCTCAGGGTTAGCATGTAACTGCTCAGCGGACATGACTTTGGTGACCTGGTGACGGGACAGACAGACTTACTTTATGAGAATGAGTGGACCCTTCTCCGTACGGCTTGTGATTTGGACTCCCCAGTCATGGTTGCATTTCCTGCCAAGATACCCATTTGTTTTCCTCCTCAGCCGCCTGACAGCTGCCCCTGTGTTTCAGGTGACCCAGGGCCCCGATGGCAAACTTCAAGGGCCACGCTCTCCCGGGGAGCTTCTTCTTGATCGTTGGGCTGTGGTGGTCAGTGAAGTACCCCCTGAAGTATTTTCACCAAAACGGGAAAAGGAGACAACTGAGTCGTAATTATGAGCGTCTGGAGATCATCGAGGCCGCCATCAGAACTTTATTTCCCGTCATTGGTAAGGATGGGGGCTGTGTGGTCCAGGGGATCTCCCATCACACCCAGAGCCTTCAGCCCACTCTCTGGACCCTGTGGATGGATGTCTCCACGGGCAGTGATGATAGAGAGATAATAGTGTCAGTTGGCCACTAAACATTTCATCGCAACATCTGCTGTGCACTGAACCTTGTCATATCAATAGTGAACAGTGCCTCGCATCTCAGTGCACTGTGAGAAAGTACCAAATAAATTACATCCTTTGCCCTAGAAAGACATGGGTGTAGATCAGTGATGGTGAACCTTTTGAGCTCGGCGAGTCAGCGTTTTGAAAAACCCTAACTTAACTCTGGTGCTGTGTCACATATAGACATTTTTTGATATTTGCAACCATAGTAAAACAAAGATTTGTATTTTTGATATTTATTTTATATAATTAAATGCCATTTAACAAAGAAAAATCAACCAAAAAAGATGAGTTTGCGTGTCACCTCTGACACGTGTGTCATAGGCTCGCCATCACTGGTGTAGATTGTAGGAACAGAAGACATAATTTATGAAAAGGACAAAACACAAAAGTAGAAAAAACCAAATTGAGAGTAAGAGCATGAATTATGAGAAAATGAAGTTGAGTTTTAGAAAATTCTTTTTTCTCCAACTGTCTCTTCTCCAGAATCTCAAGAGTAAACCCCTACTCATTGGCATATCCTCCACCCCCAAACCTCAAGCAGGCAGAGGAGTGTAAAGCTTGGGGCTGGTAAGAGGCAGGGGATGAGGCTGAGAGAAGCCCGCAGAGGCTGTGTGCGAGGGGTCTTCCTTACGGTGCCCTTCCCAACAAAACCCGCCCCCTTCCTCATCATCTATCCACTCTGCTGGGGGCCCTGAAGAATGAGTGGTACCAATGAGGGACCTGATTCGGCAACTGCATTTGCCTCTCGCCATCTCTGGCCTCCAGCTTCCTGGGCGCAGCTGAAGCCAGGCCAGTGGCTTCTCTGAGTTGGCACAGGAACATGGCTCTGTTTCCTGGTCCAGTGGGACTTTCCCATTCACCAGCCCCTCGGGCATCAGAAAGGCTGTCTCATCTTTCTGGGGCCGAGAAGTAAACAGGGACCATACGGCTTACGTGGTATTGGCCTAAACCCGTGGTCGGCAAACTGCGGCTCTTTGGCCCCCCTGAGTGTGGCTCTTCCACAAAATACCGACTTCTGCGCATGGGCCACGAAGTGTCAATCGCACTGTACGTGCGCGCCCGCACGTGGTATTTTGTGGAAGAGCCACACTCAAGGGGCCAAAGAGCTGCAGTTTGCCGACCACTGGCCTAAACAAAGCCAAAGAACTGTGTCTGGGTGGAAAGAATAACTTATTCACCAATTATTTCCTGAGTTCTCACTACATGCCAGGAACTCATCGTTCTAGATAAGGGGGTACAGTGGGGAACTACAGCTAGTCTAGAGCTCTGACAGGACTTCCCTTTCCTGGGTTGTCTTCACCAACTCCTGGATCCTTTATGCACACATTCAGACAGGGGCTGGTTTTTGGGGAAACAGTGTTTGGGGAGCAGGGTCCAGAATGTGCCATGGAGGAGTTACCGTAGCCCCAAGAACACTCTGGGCACCAGGCATAAAGGCAAAGCTTTCGCCTTCAACGCAGGTGACAGTAGGAGGGATGAGAACCGAGACCCGCACTGAGGCACAGCTTAGCCACCTGGCCGTCTCTAAAGCTTGCCTCTCCTGGGACACCGTATGGGAGAAACCCCAAGCTGACGTGTAGGACACTGAAACCTAAAGCTACGGGAAGGACCGAGACCACAAGCGCCCCTGGGCGCGGCCTCCCTCCCTTGGGCGTACACAGGTATCTCCATCACCAGTGTCTGCTCAGATTCTATTATTTCCAACCGAATGGTTTCCTTCCAGGATTCCTTTCCCTGCTCACTTGGCAGAGGGAGCCCCAAGATTAAGTTATCTGCCAGTCTCTCGCTTAGGTGGCAATGCCCCAAACAAGTTTCCTGTGGACGGTGGCTGCTGCACCTCCCTCCACGTGCCCCTGTCCCAGGAACAGCAACTAAGACACGACATCTACACAGGTTCCTCAGCAAAGACCCCACTTTAGACTGAAGTAGCCAAGTAGGGCCACTAAGCCACCGGCTGTCACCCAGATCCTGACTTCAGTCCCGCCTCGGGTTGTTTTTGGCTTGTCTCCTATATTGTCTTAGAGTTACTCTCCCCGCCTAATTTCCATTCTCATTTCCCTGCAGGGATCCTAGCAGAGCAGTTTGTTCCGGATGGGCCCCACCTCCACCTGTACTCGGAACACGAGTGGATCAAGTTGATGAACTGGCAACACAGCACCATGTATCTGTTCTTCGCCATCTCAGGAATCACTGACATGCTCACCTATCTCGTCAGTCATGTGCCCTTGGGGGTGGACAGACTGGTGATGGCTGTGGCAGCGTTCAACGAAGGTAACTGAGTGGTAAGCATGGGAAAAGGGAAGAAACTGACAAGTTGTGGTTATGAGGGATCTGGGCACAGTACACCACAACTATCACAGATACAACCACCTTCCCCAGAAAAAATCCAAATCTCTGAACTTCAACAACCTGAGCAGGCGTAGTCCTATGCTCTGGATGGTATAGGTGACATATTCCTTAACCCATGAAAGGCCCGGCCACTGGTTCAGTGGTTGAGCATCGACCTATGAACCAGGAGGTCATGGTTCAATTACTGGTCAGGGCACATGCCTGGGTTGCAGGCTCGATCCCCAGTGGGGGACAGGCAGAAGGCAGGAGGCAGCCGATCAATGATTCTCTCTCCTTCATCTCTGAAATCAATAAAAAAAATTTTGTTTTAAAAAAGAACCCGGGAAAGCACAAGGCTTTTAGCCAAAGTCACTGGCTAGGAGGGTACAAACTCGCTGCATTCCCCGCGCCCCCTCATGCGTGTGAGTGCATGTGCGCACATCCACACGGAAACACAGAACTGTCTGAAGACGGGGTGAATGTCACCACGCCAGATTATGACTCCCTGTGGTTTGGGAAGGGAAACTGCACTCCAGCCCCCACCCGGAGTGTCATTGTCTGGACTGCATCACAAATAGGAGGGCTAGGCAGATCTCCCAACGTAGCTCATGTTCAATGGGGTCGTAAAAAAAGTATCTTGTAACCCAACAACCTCACTGACTAATGTTATCTCAGGAAGAGTTTTAAAAAGGTGAATGAGGGCAAAACTGAATTTCAAGTAAACACACACAATATGTCACCAATATTTCACTTACCCATTCTGTATTGAACCCTACCATCAATTCTATAGAGATATAGCCTTTGCTTAAACCCACTTTACACACAATTTTTTTTAAAATACAGTTTTATTGATTTCAGAGAGGGGGCGGGAGAGGGACTGAAACATCAGGGATGAGAGAGAATCATTGATGGGCTGCCTCCTGCATGCCCTCTGCTGGGGATTGAGCCTGCAACCCGGGCATATGCCTTGACCAGGAACTGAACCATGCATGACCTCCTGGTTCATAGGTCGACGCTTGAGCCATGCCGACTAGGGCAGCACACACACAGATTTCATCTGCCCATTGCTTGTCCTGTAATGTCATAGAAAATGACTTTCCGAGGGCAGAAGACCCTGGCTGGGGACCTTCTATAGTGGGGCGTGCAGGGTGGTGCTGACGGAGAAACGGGCATCTCTGACGGCCGTGCCTGGCTCTGGGGCAGGTTTCCTCTTCTACCACCACGTCCACAACCGGCCGCCCCTGGACCAGTTCATCCACTCGCTGCTGCTGTGCGCTGTGTTCGGAGGGGCTCTCAGCATCTTCTTGGAGGTGATCCTTCGGGACAACATTGTGCTGGAACTTTTCCGAACCTCGCTCGTTATTCTCCAGGGCACCTGGTTCTGGCAGGTAACTGTTCAAACACTGCTCCTAGCGCTGTAGGGACTGCGGGGCCCACGGAGCGTGTCCAGGTGAAGTCTGACATGCCGCCCCGAACCTGGGGAGCCTTACCCATGAATGGCCTGCTGATGCGTTAAGCAGAGTCTATGGAGTGTCCACAGTGAGCAGATTAACTATTTCCCCATCTGCCCGCCCCAGTGGAGGTGCTGATACCATCTAAAAGCTCCACTTGCCAAACTGTTCCCCTGAAATTTGGCTGGAAATAAGCCTCTGCTAAAACCAGAATTAACCCAGCCATTTTCCTGTGCAAAACATCTTTCCCCGCTAAGGCAGGCATGGGGAATGCGGTCCGAATGCCTTTGGTAACCACAGGCAGGGGGCAACTAATGACAAGCTGTCTTCTGTGTGACCCACCAGATTGGGTTTGTGCTGTTCCCGCCCTTCGGAGGCCCGCAGTGGGACCAGGAAGATCACGCGAACCTCATGTTCATCACCATGTGCTTCTGCTGGCACTACCTGGCCGCGCTCTGCATCGTGGCCGTCAACTACTCTCTCGTTCACTGGTACGGCCCCGAGACTTCTGTCAGCGTTCTCCTTCCTTACCAACCCCCTGCACCATTTTTACTTCCAGGGACCCCTTTCACAACTCGCTCCCACCACTTAACAAGTACCAGCTAAAGGCCGAGTCCTGTGCTAGGTGCTCTAGACGAGCGGCTGCCAACCAATGGTCCGTGAGGTCCGAAAGGTTGGCGACTGTTGCTCTAGACCAGTGGTCGGCAAACTGTGGCTCGCGAGCCACATGCGGCTCTTTGGCCCCTTGAGTGTGGCTCTTCTACAAAATACCGACTTCTGCGCGTGGGCCACGAAGTGTCAATTGCACTGTACGTGCGCGCCCACACGTGGTATTTTGTGGAAGAGCCACACTCAAGGGGCCAAAGAGCCGCATGTGGCTCGCGAGCCACAGTTTGCCGACCACGGTCCTAGACTATGAATGAGGGTGATGGGGCTCTGAAGGTTAAGGGCCTGACTGGTCACAGTAACCTGGGACAGACCCAGGCTGCAGAGGCAGATCTGACCGAGCTCAGGCCTGTGCTGTGACAGGAAACACTTGGAATGAGGCCCGGGCTCTGGACTGCAGTCCTGCTCTGTCCCTGTTCATTTCGAGCCCGTCGCTGTTTTCCCAGAGGCCTTGCGATAATCAGATGGTACAGCTCGCAGCTGAAGTGCTCTTCCAAGATGACAGCCAACAGTTCCCTGGCACCACCCGATGTAATCCTTATCACTTTATGAAATATGTAATGTTGTACAGACGGGAAAACCAAGGCTTCAAAAGACTAATGTGATCAAGGTCGCCCAACGAGCAAATGGCAGAGCTCCAGCCTTTAACCACAGCCAGAGAGACTGCGGGCACATGGCATTAGCTGTTGTCTCAGCTGCCCCTATCTCCGTCCCTGGCTCCTGATTTCCCTACCAAAGCAGAAACCACTTCAGCCAGAAAGACTTCCACGCAGCCCCAACAGAACACAACTCAAGGTGCCCTGGTTTCTACCAGTTCTACTGCCGGGTCAGTGCAATAATAAAAAGGGAGGTGAGAGACCGAGTTTAGTCTCAATTAAAACATTCAATGTCAAATATTATTTATCACAATCCCTTTATCTACCGACGAATACTGAGAAGTCAGATATGTAATCACAATATTTAAGGAAGTAAATGCTTTAAACACCATTAGACGCCCTCACATCCTTCAGGGAAGGAACAGGGAGTTTGGGGGCTGGTTTAATTCGTTACTGTTTCTCCATTACAGCCTTCTGACCCGGTTAAAGAGGCGCAGAGAAGGAGAAATCATTGGCATTCAGGAGCTGAAGTCAGACACCACTTACCAGAAGGCCCTGCTGAATGGCTCCGACGAGGAATGAGACGGGGCCCTCGGTCACAAACGGGGTGGCGTGTCCGCGTGAGGACTAGCTGAGTGCCACAGCTGTGGCTCATCTCCGTGTTAATGCTTGCCTTGGTCTGCCCTGAAGGGGCTCTATATTTGCACCTTCTCACTTAAAGGCTGAAGACCGTGTTGGTACGGATCCTTCAGAAAGAAAAATGAAGCAAGCCTTTACGTCTCAGGAGAGAAATCAGAGACTCTGAAGTGTCAGAACAGCACGTAGCCTCATCGACGAATCCAGGGTATGAATCCAGCCAAACCCACTGCTGTTGATGACTTATCCCTTCTTTCCCTCCCAAGAAAGCAGGAACTTTCTTATTAGGAAGTAAGTGAGTCACAGTGCCTTTCTTTTAGAGATTCAAGTCTAGCGTGGATTTTTAAAAAGTAGTCACCCACAAGTTTTGGTGTTTACACATCACTTGTTAACATCTCCTAACTAATCATGACACTCCAGAGTACTGCAATACCACTGTTGGTCAGTGACAAAGTTGGGCCAAAGGTGCATTTTGTTTTTAAAACCAGGAAGCTAGTTAGTGGCCCAGATGAGAGCTGGAACTCAGATGGTCTGACTCCTCAAAAGTGCCCTCATGAGGCTGCTGACCGGAAAGCTGGACAGTGAGGGAGGGAAAATGTCAGGTAGGGGAGGCCTTGACTTTAAATACTACAGCCGAAAGCAAAGGGCAAGAATCCCGCAAAGGATCTGAAGCTGGAACTGGTAATACAATCTTGATACTCTAGTCTTGGTTCTGGTTCTTTTTTTTTTTTTAAGCTTCCTTCAACAAGGGCTTATTAAACATCTCCTTTGCACCAGGACTGGAATGGTTGTACAGATTAACTAAATATGTGCCCAGCAAGGAATTCAGTCTGATGGGAGAACTATGCAGGCAGTTCATACGGGGTGACTGATGCCATGATGGTAAGTGAAACCACCGTGACACAAAGGAGGGAGGAGCTTGCCCATAGAAAAGGCACATTCCAGGCAGAGAGAAAAGAACATGAATGGATAAAGGTGGGTTAGGACGAATCTGAAAGCTCTTACCATAGAGACCAAATAGTACCATTCAATTGTTGGGCACTTTTCAGACTCTGAAATATATCTTGTTTCTCACGACCACCTACCGGTATACTGGAAATACATTCCGTCTTCGTAGTTGAGTGGTCTAAGGTTACTAGGTGTAGAACCAGATTTCAGTAGGACTCCAGCCAGCCTGTCTCTCGCCTTTCTCCTCTGCTACGTCACACAAATGCAGCGATCATTCCCATGGAGCATCGAGGTCGTCATTCACCTGAAGCACTGAGGTCAGCCCAGGGTCATTCCCGTGGAGCACTCAGGGCAGCACTGGGGTCGTTCCCATGGAGCATTGAGGTCAGCACCGGGTCATTCCCGTGGAGCACTGGACGGCTCTGGGAGAAACTCTGCACTCAGCACCTCCCTTGCTCAGCCAGCACTTAGAGCTGGAGGCACAGCTTCAGGAGAAGAATGAGGTCCCTGAAAACTCAGATTTAGTACTGAGAGGCGAGCCCATGGGTACCCTTTCAGCATCCAGTGGGTTTGCCTGCTCAGTAAAACCCAACATCCTTTCAACAAGTACCAGAGGACCCGTTATTGGCAATGAATGTAAAACATGTCCTTTCCTCAGCGATTGGAGGTGGGAAGAAGGAACCTACTCTGGGTTTTACTTTCAAAGCAGCACTCTCCATTCTGAATTAAAGGGGGTGAGGCAGCAGGCTTTAGGGAAAGGTATTTTCTCCAGAGTGAGGATCAACTATAAAACATCCAAGCCTATTCTAATTAATGCTCCTTCCCAGCATGGCTGGGACACCATCAGAGAAGTGATCACCGCTAACATGAACATTCTGGGCTACAGTGCAAACCCCTCACAATGCTATGCACCAAATCCAGTCTGAGACACATGGTCGGAATAACTTTGTCAACTCCTGTCCACCAGAGGCTCAAAGACTCAAGGCCGCCACAGGTCCTCCTGGAATTGTCCCCCCAAACACCCCCGGAGCCACCACATCTCTCATGGCCCCAGGTGTGCATCCAGGACCCATGTTTGGTGCAAATGCTGGTGACGTCACCTGAACAACTCCAAGAGGTGGTTTCCGCTGTGTACTCCACCGACAGGCTGGCCAGGACCCATCTCACTTCCCAGGGCTGTCCTACACTGTTCCCCTCGGATGTCAAAGTCTGCAGCCACTAAGGAGATGAGCGGTCAGGTGACTTCAGTCAATAACAGTGTGGGGTGAGGTTGGGGCTGAAGGCCAGAACGACTTTTATGAAATCATTTATTAAACAAATTCAGAGGAAGTTTAACCAGCAGTCAACACCCAAGACAGGATTCCTCCAATTTCTACCTGTTGCTCACTTAGAGCCTGTCACATGAACTTTCCGTGTGAAATGTGACTCCAGGGAGTACTGACATGCAAATACCAAAGTATTATGAAACAGCAGGTGCAGCCACCTTTACTCGGTGAAACAGTTGTTTCTCCTCACTGCAGTCCCTGCCTCCGGCCATTTCCCATCCCTTTCTGCCCAGCCCTCCACTCCCCTCAAAAGCTCAATCTCACCTCGGCCGATTCACCTCTGCCCTGTCATCCAGACTCCACCCTCAGCTCTGGATCACCCCCAAGTCTCACCATGACACATCACGGCCGCTCCCTTCTTAGGAAGGCAGCAGAAAGGGCACCTGACTTAGAATCCGAAGACTGGACTTACTTCTTGGTTCTAACTCCAGCTGAGATGCGCATTTTCTCCCAGTGAGAACAGCTTAACTGTTTCACAGAACTTCCTTAGGAATCCAATGAGGTGTCTGTACAACCACTGTGTCACCACCAAGCCATTGAAAGGTGTCGGCCCCTCGACAACTTGCCTGATCCCTCTGAAGCAGGCCACTCCTTCCAATCCACTTCCACACGCAGACGCCATACAGTATCATCGCTAGACTTCGACAGATTAAGATACCTTTTCAGTCATCTGGATCCTTCCAAGAGTTAGGGAAGCTCTGCCCCTGCAGAAAAGCTTTCCCACCCAAGCCCTGCTCCAGCACAGAAGCGGCACATACTCTTACCCCCAGTGCCTTAATTAAAGCACCATGCCCAGCTCTCTGCCTGCAGCTCGGTGGGCCTGAGAAGCAGGGAACAGCCAGGATTAAATAACTTGCTTACCCGCACTGATCTTTTTGTGGTTGGTGCTGTCCAGTAGGGACACCATCTCTACTTTGGAATAGAAGTCAGCAAAGTCTTACTTAAAGAACCACACAGAAAGTATTTTAGACTTGAGGACCATGTGGCATCTATTCAGTTCTGCTTCTGCTGGAACTGAAAGCAGCCACAGATAACACACAAACGAAATGGGCATGGGCTGTGTTCCAATAAAACTTTATTTACAAAAACAGGAAGCCAACCTAAGGGCGGTGGCTTGCTGACTCTTGTTCTGGAGCAAAGCAGAAGGTAGAGTCTCAGAACTGAAATGCAGTCTGTGCTGCAAGAACAACGTCCCTGCTGGCATCCATCCGCCGTGCCCACCGGCCCGGGCGTGTTAACAGGCTTGGTGGGGACAGCCAGGATCCCGACACCCCCTCTTTAAGAGGTAGTGCCCAACTAGTCCCATTTCAGGGAACCCACACACTCTCACTTCTTGTGTTTCTTTCCCATCTCAGAGCCTCTCCACGGAGTTATCCAGTCAGCCACCAACTTATTAGAATCCTGCCATTCTCACATTCTGGTCAAAAGAATGAATCCGTTTAGGGGGCTAACGCCCAAGTTTCTATTTGACCAAGATGTACAATAGGCTCTTTAAAAAAAATAAGTTACATAAAAATTTCTGGAGACAAAGCTCCTCTCCAGACCACTCGTCACGGAGAAGACCACTAGCTGAAAGGTACGAGCCGCGTACAGAATGCGGCGCAGTCGCTGTCCGCACTCCCCCCGTAAGCCCGCTCTCGGGGAGCCTGGCTTGTGTGACACACTGACCTCACACGGTTCTGAGAGAAGCCTCCCTGGGTTGGTACGGAACAGACCTGGAGCGAGCCTTCCTCAGTGTCCTCCTCGTGGGGTGTGGCAGCAGAGGGCAGCCCTGTGGCCGCCAGCCCGCCACTGGCCTCAGAGGAAGGAGGGGCCTCCCTGCTCCCTTCCTGGCGGCCTGCAGGGCGGAGCAGGTCTGGGCTCTGATGGAAGCTTCTCTCAGAGTCACTGCTGTTCGGGTGCCTGCTTAGGAGACGGAGCTGTGGTCACAACAACAGTGGAGACCGCTTTGGAGGAATTCGAGGCTGTTCCCTGCTGGAGATGGGACGCGGGGACAGTCTGGATGCGCACCTGTTCGCAAAGAGAACGTCTGGTCAGCAGCTTGCAAACAGGCTCGCCAGGTGGGCACAGACAGCAAAGGCAAGGAGAGAAGCCGGTGGGGCCCACAGTGCGTCCTGGCCTCACCTGTGTGGCCTGGCCCTGCTGCTGGAGCTGCTGCAGCTGCTGGGCAGTGAGGAAGCTCACGGGCTTGTTGCCAGCTATGAGCTTGGTGCCCGCTGGCATGGTGGTGAGGATGATGTTGCGGCCCAACCCACTGAGGCTGTGGACAGAAAGCAGGACAGGGCATTAGCTCCCACCAGAATCAGGCCACGCACTGAAGGAAACCAGGGGTCTGGGGCCCCTGAAAATCCCAGCATTCTGGACTGAAGTGGAAACTAGCGGATGAGACCACGTTTGTTCCACTTTCCATGCGTCCCACGACGAGATAAGAGCGAGCCCAAGGCCCCCGGTGCTTTGGCTAAAATGACCCTGAGATCCAGACCTTGATCAGCGGGAGTACCGAACAAGGCCCCGGGGAGGCGTGCGCTTTTGTCAAGAAACCCCTGCCCCACACAGCTGCCTTGAGACCCTCAGAACGATCCCATCACACCCTTTCTCCCTGTCCCGTTTCCAACCAACCCTCCTCCTCCTGACTGACCACACCACCGGGCTCAGAAAACATGAGGCCTTCCCGGCAGCCGCAGTCGAAACTGCTGCCTGAGCCGTGTCAGTGGTGACCCGTGACACACTGCCTGTCCCCTTCCTTTTTCTTCACAGTGCACCTTACCGCCCACACAGTATTTTACTTTATTATTTCACTCCCTGCTTGAAGCCAGCATGGGCTTTTGTCCTTTTTAATCACTGCTATATCCCCCACACCTAAAACAATACTAGCTGCTCAATACGCCTCGCTGAGCACAACAAAGGAGAGGTACCCAGGGTGAGCCCCAGGAAACCAGCACCCGGGAGCCCTGCCCTCCCTCCGGATGGCACTTACTTGGCTCCCAGGTTGCCTTTGATGATGGGGGCTGTGACCACACTCTTGCCCTTCATAGGCTGGCTGATCACAGAGAGCGGGACTGTGATCCGCGTCGGCAGCTTCCCCTAGAGAGAAGGAGGAGCCAGTGTATGGGACACGGATGAGACGACCAGTGTCTCCTCCAGGGCTGAGCCCAGGAGCCAGCGCCAGAGGCTCTCGCCGCCTGTGCTGTGTTCTTGAGGTGCGGCCCAGGGAGGCCTCATGACACCAGTCACATACGGTAGTTCAGGGCTCCTGTGCTACACTCAGGGGCCACCTGATCGCTATCATCTCTTCCATGCTGCCTACAGCAGCCGTCACCACACACAATGCTGTCGTCAGGATTACGTGTGCTCCTCACCCCCAAAGGAGGATGTGTGTTCACTTCTGCACAGAGAGCCGAGCTCCTAGAGCAGTGATGGTGAACCTTTTGAGCTCGGCGTGTCAGCATTTTGAAAAACCCTAACTTCACTCTGGTGCCGTGTCACATATAGACATTTTTTGATCTTTGCAACCATAGTAAAACTAAGACTTATATTTCTGATATGTATTTTATATATTTAAATGGCATTTAACAAAGAAAAATCAGCCAAAAAAAATGAGTTCGCCATCACCGTCCTAGAGGGTAGGCCTTCCCCATCTGCAGAGCCCCGAGCCCCGGCGCACAGCAGCTGTGGAAGGCAGTGGGCGCGGGGCCAGGGGCACTCGGAGTTCACACAGCAGGTGCACGGCTGCTGCTTCGCGGGGACCCGGCAGGGCGTGCCCCGGGGGACGGCCACATTCTCCAGGTGCCTTCCGCTTCCGCCAGAGATAAAGAGGTCAGCGAAGGACACCACTAACAAACTCAGCCACAAACTCAGCCACGTGAAAAGCCCAGCCCAAAGCTGATGAAGCCCAAGAGGAACTAAAAGGCCGAGAAGGCCTGTCTGGGCTTTCGGGTGGCTAAGGTTCGGTCACGGCATCCCCTGTTTGTAGGCTGCCTGGCTTCTTAGCCCTTGATGGGCCATAAAATTTATATTCAATAAAATTCTGTGTAAATCTGATTTTTAAAAATGATTCAAGCCTGGCTGGCGTGGCTCAGTGGTTGAGCACTGACCTATGAAGCAGGAGGTCATGGTTCAATTCCCGGTCAGCGCACATGCCCGGGTTGCGGGCTCGCCCAATGGGGGCGTGCAGGAGGCAGCCAATCAATGATTCTCTCTCATCATTGATGTTTCTGTCTCTCTCTTCCTCTCCCTTCCTCTCTGAAATCAATAAAAACATATGTTTAAGAAGTGATTCAAGAGGGGTGGTCTGCTAGGCTGCTAAGAAAAGGCACTGGATGTCCTGTGGGCCAGCTGGTTCTAAAGTCGGGCACTCAGGGTAGCCCACTGGAAAGCGCTGAAAGGTGTAACAGGCAGCAGAAAGGCGCCTCCGGTGGACTGACTTGTGGTTTTAGTTTCTTCAAGTCGTAGTTGCTTAAAGACACGTCAGGCCACCAGTACACCAAGCAGAAATGCCCCTTCCTGAGCGAGCCTCCTGGCAGCTGACTAGACAGGGGAGAGGCAACACTTCCTGCCCCATTGGGTGCTCTCTGGTCCACAGCGTGGGGCAGAGGCAGGTTTACAGTTGTGAGCACGCCAAACAGTCCATTCTGGTACATTATGTATTAATTACTGTGTCCTCTTCCATACAAACAACTGCAAACCTCCTCCTGCCCCACCCTGGTTTTCACCCCGATCAATTATAACAGGGTAGATGCCACTGGGTAGGAGCTTTCCCTGATACGAGAAGGATTCAAGGGAAACAAAAGTGCGTCAAGTAAGCAGTTTCCTTTCCTCCTTCTAACTTCTGAGATATGAGGACCTAGATATTTCCTTTGAAGCCACACTATGTATCAGGGTGTATTGGCTGGTGGTTTTACTAAAGTATATGTCCCCCTTCCTCCTACTTCCATCACTCTACTCTGGCTTTTACCCGAATTATTGAGGTTTTACTACACTGCTTGTTTAGAAAAGGGAAACTATATTTTACTCTGCCCACATAACATATACAACAGTGCTCCTGATCTAGAAGCTGAATGGACACAGAAGCATCCAGAAACACACCTACGCTGACACGAGAATTTGGTTTAGGATAAATGTAGCACTTCAAGTTAATGGGAAGCAATAAATTAGTGATGTTGGAATAATGTGAAAAACATAAAATGAGATCTCTACCACAGGCTATTCACAAAATTATATTTCAAATGAATTACCAGCTATACCTTTCTTAAAACTCTGAAAATACTTTATGAAAATACAAGCTAGTATCTTTATAACCCTGGGGTAAGAAAGGCGAAAGACATAAAACCCAGGAACCATAAAAGGTATGTTGACAGATCGTATCAGATAAAATACCTGTAGAGCCAAAGGCTCCAAAGGCAAGGTTAAAAAGTGACAGAGGGACCCCAGCCAGTGTGGCTTACAGGCTGAGCATCGACCCATGAACCAGGTCACTGGTTCGATTCCCGGGGAGGACACGTGCCCAGTTGCGAGCTTGATCCCCAAGAGGGGGCGTGCAGGAGGCAGCTGATCAATGATGTTTCTCTCATCAATGTTTCTCTCTCTATCCCTCGCCCTTCTTCTTTCTCTAAAAAAATCAATAAAAACATTTTTTTTAAATGACCGAGGGGGAAAAAAAATACTTTCCACACACAGAACTAACACCTAGAAGATAGAAAGGGTCACTCAAACTATGAAAAAACAGAAAACCCCAAAGAAAACTGGCAAAGATTTATCTACTGCTAGAGAGCACAGCCAGTCTGCACAGGCCTGGATGTTCAACCTCACTACAGACCAGGGAAACAAAACAGAAAAAGGACTCTCTCAGGAGTAAGAGAGCCACATACAGTTCAAACAAGTGCCACCCGGCCCTGGGGAAGCCAGGAGACTTGCTGGCTGGACAGAAAGCTGCGATGGCCTTTTGGGTAGCACAACTGGCGTATCAGAACTTCCAGCGCGTGTACCGCCGTGGCCGGGCTAGCCCCTCGGCTCCAGAAATGCTTCTACGTGATCACATATGCACACCCAAGCATTCGCTGTCGCGCTGGTTTTAACAATGAAAATGCTCTCGTTAGTAGAAGCGTGATTAAAACACATCCCTTCTAGTGACTCCCACGGTGTCATAAAAAAGGGTGCAGTCAGTACCTGTGGAAGATTTAGAACAGGGGTGGGCAAACTTTTTGACTCGAGGGCCACAATGGGTTCTTAAACTGGACCGGAGGGCCGGAACAAAAGCATGGATGGAGTGTTTGTGTGAACTAATATAAATTCAAAGTAAACATCATTACATAAAAGGGTACGGTCTTTTTTTTTTTTAGTTTTATTCATTTCAAACGGGCCGGATCCGGCCTGTGGGCCGTAGTTTGCCCACGGCTGATCTAGAATAACCCCCACGACATCTCTTTAAATAAATAAGGCAAACCACAGGGCAGCCTATAGACTGAGGTCTCTCACAGGACTTCTTAACTGTGTCTGTATGTATGAAGATGCTCTGGGAAAGGCCTAGAAGGACAAAGGCCAAACACCCACAGATGTTAGCCCTCACGATGGGAGAGCTAGAGGGGGTGAAAGAAACTTTGTACTTGACTCCCTGAACTGTTTTAATATTTTCCAAGAATGTATGCGTGTCTACTTTCATACATTTGTTTGGGTCACATGGTGACACAGACATTCCCGTTCCTAAGAGAAGTCCCTGGCGGAAGGGCTAGCTGTGCCCCGCCCCAATGGTACTCACAGCCTGGGACGTGGAAACCACCGTGGTGCTGACGGGCACCTGCCGCACCGTGGGGGCTCCCGTGGCGATGCTGATGGGGGTGCTGGCGGCCCCTGAGGCCACGGCCACCGTCTTGGACACGGCAGCGTTCATGCTGGGCAGGGACACCGCTGACGTGTGAACAGTCCCGGAGCCGCTGGCCACCGAGGACCCTGGCTTGGCGTGGGCTGCCACTGTGATGGTCTGGCCGGCCTTGGGAGGCATCACGCCCAGGCCCTGCACGATGCGGATGGTGGCAGCCGGCTTCGCTTCTGACGAGGCCACGGTGCTTTTGCCCTTCTGCTCGGCCACACTCACACCGAGGGCGGGCATCAGGCGAAAAGCTGACCCCGAGCCCTCCGCCGGCTTGAGGTCGGGCGTCACTTTGACCACGGTGGTGCCAGTTGGAGTGGACGCGGGGGCACTGGCGGAACTGGCCTTGGCAGGGCTGTCCGTGGCGTGGACGGGGTTGGAAGTGACGTGTAGGGTGGCGGAGATGCCTTTGCCTGCCGTGCCGCCTCCTGTCCCGAAGAGGTCCTGGGTCAGTTTGACTGTGGTCACCTGGGACTTGGCCAACGTGGCCATCATGTCCGGTGTGATCCGCAGAACCGTCTGGCCTTTGGCATCTGTGGTGATGGAGGAGGGTGGCAGGCGCAACACATCCTTGCCCTGGATGCGGAAGTTAGTGGCGGTCAGTGGGATGCTGCTGCCTGTCTGGGGCTTCACACCAAGCTGCCCCGTGATCGCCACCTGGTGGGGAGAAACAGCACTGACCGAGGGATCCCCAGCGCGGCACTGGTTACACCGCACAGTTAGGCAAACCTCCGTTTGTGTTTCACGTATTTCTCTAACTTTTCATTTTTAGAAATGATAAATATTCACAAAAGAAGAGAATAATGGAACAAACCCATGTACCTATCAACCAACTTCAATAGTTACCACTTTGTCAGTCTTGTTTTATCTACCCTTCCCTGTGTTTTTGTTCTTTTTTTGAGGGGGAGGGGGAGGGGGGAGGGAGAGGAGTGGGAATATTTTTAAGTAAAATAATAGATAGCACTTTGCTGATCAATACGTCTGTACATATCTCCAACCTAGACAAGGGCCTTTTAAATTAAAAACAGACACCTATTAGGACCTAATCATACATATTCACATTTCTGCAACCGTCCTAAAAATGTCTCCACTGGGAGAGCAGCAGCGTGGCCAATGCCATGTGTAGGAATCGCAGCCCTTCTGGCCTCGGGACTTTCTCTGTCACACGAGCCATTCTCCCCTCTCTGCTGGACCACCACCATCCAGAACGCATTTCCCACCCTAGACCACAGACCCTCACTTCACCCCCATCTCCCTCCCCAGCTCACTCCACTGGAATCTCCACTGCAGCCCCTTCCTCTGCTCTCTTCAAACACAAAATTACTCTGAAAAGATTCTACCTTCACATCTCCATTTCCTCGCCTTACGTTCTCTGGAACACATTCCCAAAAAGGCACTAAGCCACTGGACCCAGTCAAGTTCACTCATGACCTACCCCAGGCAGTGGTCAGTTCCCAGGCCTCCCATCACGCATCTGGCACACCTGGTGCACGCACTGACTGGAGCACCCCTCTCTCTTTCTTGCCTTAGTCTGGCGCCTGTGTTCCCATCTCAGAGAAGGCCGTCACTATCTGCTCAGTCACTCTAGCCAAAACCCACGGCCTCCCTTCTCCCAGCCCCACAATCAAACCAGAAAATCACACTGACTCTACCTTGAACCCTACATTCAGAACCCAGCCCTTCTCACCCTGCGATGACCATTCGCAGGGGGCCAGTGTGACCTCTCCCCGGGACCACTGCCACGGCCCCGACCTGGCCCCCCTGCTTCCGCTCTTGCCCCCTAAAGTCCACTCCACACAGCAGCCAGGCCTTCCTTAGTGTAACACCAACCAGGCCCTCCTGTGTCACAATCTCAGTGGTTCCCCATCGCCTTCGAATTAAAATCAAAGTGCGACACGACTGAACCTCTCGAGAAACCGATTTCCAACACTCCCGCACTTGCTCACGAGGCCTCAGCCACACAGGTTTCCTACTGGTCCTCAAACATATTCGTGACTCAAGACGTTTTCACTTGCTCTGCCCGTTCCTGGAATGGCTCGCCTCCAGCTGTCTGTCATACAGGGCACTTTCCGCCTCACTCCTCTCAAACACCAGCTCCTCCAGGCCCCCTGATCGCCCCAGCTGACAGCACATGCGCTCTCCCTCCCCTGCTACTGTTCTCACTTCCCACACCTGCCCCTGGAGCTCCATGGGAGAGTGGGCTCCATGAGGGAGGGACTTAGTCTGTGCAACATACCATGAAATCCCCAACACTGCGGACAGTGCCTGGCACACAAAAGGTACTAATAAATATTTAATGAAGAAAAATGCTCCTTTATCATTCTGTGGTTCCATTTCAGCTGTAAAATGGGGATAAGTGCCTGCCCCACGGTGTTCTGAGTATTAAATTATTTAATGTGTATAAAATGCTTGGCACTGTTGCATTTGCCTAATTCTTTGAAGTTCAATGGTTAGCCTTGCATATTCCCAACCACGAAAGCACAAACATACGCTTCTACGAGTGGTAAACTGAAACGCCGATAAAGCATGTAAAGTCAGACCCCAGGATTTTAACTCAATCAATCTCCTCCAAACTCAGAAGCTCAGCTACTAAACGCTGAATTAGATGGAGGGAGCAGAGGGATCTCTCAGGCACCTGCAGGGCCGGCACTGCCCTCGGTGGGAACTAGAACCTGAAATACCTGTGAACTAAGGGTCACGGTCACGAGTTGCCGAGCTCTGCACTGTCTGAGCTCTGCACTGTCCGAGCTCTGCACTGTCCGAGCTCTGCACTGTCCTCTGCTCGGGCCGGAGGACGGACCCACCTACCTGCTTGATGATGTTCTGCCCGCTCACATTCTGGATGACGGCGGCTGTGGACGCGCTCGGAGCAGAGCTCCCGGGGGAGCTGGTGGCTGGCTTGCTCGCAGGGCTGGTGGTGGCAGGGAGACTTGTCACCGTGAGGCCCGTCTGCCCGGCTCCCGGCCGCTGCACAGTGGCCGTTGCAGTCTGAGCTTTGACTGGGACGGTGGCCATGACTGTCTGGTTCAGAGCATGAGGCCAAGAGCTTAATTAGAGACTGAGATGCAGACCAGGACGCCCCCACCCAAGAAGGGCGCCTCTGGAAGTGCTCCGAATGGAACAGGGCTCAGCCCTCACCACTCCCTAAAGCGGACGCTGTGAAGTCCGTGCTTGGGGGTAGCATCGTTAATTTTCAGAATGCCTCCACATTTAACACCTCACTCCTACACCAAGGACAAATAGCATACCCATTTTACAGTAGAGGAGACTGAGGCAAAGGTAAGACTTTTCTCTAGAATCACACAAGTAGCTAGTGGCATGGCTGAGACTAGAGGCACAAGAGAAGGAGCCCGAGATTTCGGATCACAGGTCTGGATTTAGTTCCAGCTCTACGAGGGGCCTAACGTTACCATCCTGGGTAAACCAACCAACTTCTCAGAAGTTCTGATGCTCAACATGTCAAATACAACTTCCATTAAAGCACAGCTCGTAAGAGCACTCCCCAGCTGTGGACAGTAAACGAGCTGGAAAACACAGCAGCAGCAGCAGCTTACCCAGCCTGCCCACGCCACCCACTGCCCACCTCTGGGTCCGCGGTCCCTGCTTACCTGGGGCATGACTTTGGTCTGCGTCGCGGTGGCTGGCACGCGGATCTGTGGCCCTGCTGGAATCGGTGGCAGTGTCTGTGCTGGCCCCGCTGACTGCTGGGTAACAGCAGGAAGGCCAGGCTGGGCCACCACCCGTACCTGGGGGAGTCCCGCCGAGCCAGAGTGGCTCACGACGCGGGCAGCGGCCTGGGAAGTCGGCGGCGTCTGGCTGGCGGCTGGGGAGAGCATGGTTCCCAGCTGTGGCATCGTTGGCGAGGAGACCAGAAGAACGCTAGGAGGGAAAGCGGGGACACAGGAAACGACGACGAGCTCAGGATGCGCCCACAAGAGGACGGGGAGGGAGAGCGCGGGGAGGGAGAGCGCGGGAGGAGAGACAGGGAGCTCACCCGGAGCTGGATTTCGCGGGTTCTGGGACGGTGGTCGGGCCGCTCTTGCTGACTGCCTGAACGGGCGGCGGGGAGATAGGCGTGGCGGGCAAGGCTGGCGTGGTGGGCGTCACAGGGGTGACGGGGGTGGGCGGCATGCTGGAGTCACTGAGGCTCATCTGGCTCTGCTCAGAGGGGCCGCTGCTGAGGGCCTTCAGGGAACTCTCCTTG
The DNA here is from genome assembly GCF_963259705.1 of Myotis daubentonii. Classification (NCBI taxonomy): domain Eukaryota; kingdom Metazoa; phylum Chordata; class Mammalia; order Chiroptera; family Vespertilionidae; genus Myotis; species Myotis daubentonii. Next base: position 18,723,169 of record NC_081858.1, read on the forward strand.
CTACTGGACTTCTAGGCAGGAGAGAGAGAGATCCACGCGCAGATTTAACACGGGGGCACGGAGGCAGGCTCGGCCTGGCTTCCCGGGGCTCTGAGCCTCGCCGCCCTCCCTGCAACCACAAAGGCGGGCTCTCCGCTGGCCACTTACCACCTTAGAGGAGGGCTTGGGCTTCTGCTGAAGGGCTTTTCTGGCTTTCGCAGCCGCTGCTTGCGCCTGGTGAATCCGCTCTGTGAACGAGAGTGACAAGCGTCAGCCACTGTTTGACCTCAGCACAGTAAGGAGGTGGTTCCGTGAAGAGCCAGGGCCTTGCTGGAGGGCCAAGTCCTGCTCTACGCTCCTGTCCTGCCCAAACGCCAGGGAGAAGCATCATGGAACTGGGGCAGGAAGTCAGAGCATCCCTAGTCCAGCTGGACACACTGCCCGGGCCTCACGCACCGAACTCTTCCTCGCTCCTGTCGCGGTGCAGGTAGATCCACAGCTTGCGGCCGATGTCGTACTTCACACATGGGTCCTTCTCATAGTGCAGCCGGTCCAGGGCCCCGCTCACCACTGTGTTCACCTAGCAACCAGGACAAAGGGGATGAGGCCCTACGACCCATGGGAGGTGGAGCAGCTGGGTCGAATCTGTGCTTCACTAACAGCAAGGGTCTTAGGTTAATACTATTCACTAACACCCTTCTCTCCTCTTCTTCATTCCCTGTTTTTTTTTTTTTAAATTTATGTTACTATACTTTATATCCTCATTATTTTCCGTAATTCCTTTCGGGAACAAAACAAAAAGAATCTCTTCTCCATCCTACCTGAGTGCTGGTGACATCTGGTGCAAGAAACTGGGAGTCCTTGAGCAGCTCGCAGATCTCTGCCCGCGTGCCCTCGCCGTTAGGCAGCCGAGCTGCGGCATCTCGAACTGATGGCGTCGGAAAATGGAAAGTCCAAGAATCAAGCAAAGCTACTACTGGGGACACCCCTCCCTTCTTGCTCTGGGGGGTGACATGCCCTGGGGTGTCTTCCTCACTCAGCGTTGTGTGGACACTGCCCTCTAGGGGCCGTCCCCTACGTGTACACTCTTCACACTCAGCCAAGACTGAACATGACACCCAGGACTATCCAGAGGTAACACGCCATACACTGGCAGTGCTGTGATGCTGTAACAGGCTCAGATATGTTCATACCACCTTACAGCTGCTGCAGACGATTCCAAATACCACTTTCATGCATCACTACTTGGAAATTACAGAAGGTGTAAGACCTGCTGCTAGATCTGATCAGTTAATATCATAATAAAGACACATATATTTCTGCACGAGAAATTTGTTTTAATATTTTGACAACTACTTTAATATGATTAGTTTCTCTTGTAACTCTATGCATTTTGTTTTCTGCATTTAAAGCATAATTCTGAGGAGGGTCCATAGGTTTCACCAGAGCCAAAGATTCATGACACACACAAAAAGGTTAAAAACCTCATCTTGAAAGGAACAATAGTGTGGAGGCAGCAAATTCCTATACTTGAGCTCACTATTTAGCTGGCCTGGGAACAATTAATTCCTGAATAAACTGGAGCGCAGAAGTCAGGAAAGAAACATGGATTCCCGATAAACCCCTGGGGGTAGGACACCCCTTCCCAAACACCAAAGCTTCCTGAAGCTGCGCCGACCCCACAGCTGTCCTGTGCGGTGGGGGCAGGCGTGAGGAGCACAGCTGCCCAGAGCAGCAGCGGTCCCACCTACCGAGAGAGAGGATGGTGACGTAGGCGGGCCGGTCGGAGCGCAGCAGGGAGTGCTCCCGAGCCTTGTTGAGGGAGGTCTCCTTGTCAAACACGCCCTTCACGGGCCCCACCACAGACTCGAAGCCGTGCATCCGGAAGGTGAACGCCTTGTGGGGCTGGCTGTACCGGTAACGCTCCTATCGAGAGGAAAGGCCACGCTCCTAAGTCAGAATCAGTGGGGTTCCCTCGAGCGCTCCCACCCAATGAGGAGAGATTAAAACGAGAAACAGGCTCTTCCACTAGGACCACTGAGCCGACGCCGGTGGGAAAGGGACGGCCCCCAAAGCCCTCCTCCCTGGCAAAGGGACAGGAAGGTAAGTGTAACTACTCTGCCATCTGGAGGTAAAGGTCATTCAAACACCATGGCTGCCCCTAACAAACAATCCCACCACAGGGATCCCAGGTGAAAGGGCACAGAGATCCCGCTGGCCTCGGGCTGTCTTACCTGCTCCTGAAACACCCGTTTCTCCTCCCCGGTGCTGGGCCGCACCACATAGTCAGTTCTTCTGGAACATAAAGAATTTGGGCAATCTAAAAAAAGCCGAACTCACAGGGAGAAGAACGGTGGTTACCAGCGGCTGGCAGGTGGGGAAACAGGGAAATGCTGGTAAAGGGCACCAACTTCCAGCTATGAGAAGAGTCAGGTCTGGGGACCCAGCGCATGGCACGGCGACTACAGTTCATAACACTGATTTGCACACCTGACAGTTGCTAAGCGAGACCTTACCACACAAACATACACATACACTGGTAATTCTGTGAGGTGACGGATGTTACCCTTACTGTGGTACTCACTTCACAATCTATACATGTATCAAATCAACACACAGAATTATATGTCAATGGTGTCTCACAAAGCTGGGGGTAAGAAAAGAGGACCACCCCAGACGGAGAATGGTCACGTGAGATGCTGTGACATGAAGAGCTCAGGGCTAGAGGCCAAGAGGCCTAAATGCTAGTCCTGTCCCTAACCTCCGGCCAGTCACTTAGCCTCCTGCCTCAATTTCTTTTTAGGTGAAGCGAGGAAGATGGACTGGATGAATCACGCTCAAACGGGAACGGAGGAGGGGAATTCAGGGGAAAAGCATGCCCACCCACAAGGCAGATCACACCCCCCTCAGAAACCCTGCTGTGCGTCCCCTCCCCGACCCAGAACCCTCTCCTCGGGGAGCCTCTCCGGGTGACGGGAGTGGTGTCCTCAGGTGTGCTGGGGCAGGTGACAGTCCGCGGGCCCCCAGGATCTCTCCAGCCCACGACAACTCTAACAGGTTAAGACATGTCAGAAAAGCCATGGCAGCAGGTAGAGTTATACTCACACCCGGGGAACAGGCGTGGTGGCGTCTGAGCTGTCTTCGTTTTCTTGCTGCGGAAAAGGAAAACATGAACAGGTATGTGGACTACAGGATTCTGGCTGACGCAGGGCTCTGGACGCCCCGTCAGGAAGGCTGACATTTCTGTACAAAGCATACCTTGCAGAGGGCCTGGTCTTTGGTTTCGAGCCACAGCTGGAAGAGGGCAGCTAACTCCTTCTCGTTGTCTTGGGACTGGCCTGTTAGGAGAATCAAAAGGCAAAAAATAATGAAACCAACCAGGGCTTTCCTGGGGATCTCACTGTCTCCTCGCGTGCTGTATCTGTGAGAGAGAACCCGTCAGGACCTGCAGCATCGGCCTTCGCGACAGAAAGCATCTGGCCCACAGGCTCACAATATTTACTATCTGGCCCTACAACGTGCGCCACGCCGGCCCACCGCGGCCGACTTCAAGCACCGCCTGACAGCGGGAGTCGCCTTCCCTCTCCCCGGTCCTGAACTCAGGTCATTCTGATAAGAATCGCTCTTGCAAGAAATTCTTCACTTCCTCCACGTCCACAAGTCCACAGCCTTTATCTTACTGAACCTTCTAGTAACAGTCAAGGCTAATGACCACTCCCCAGTTCTTAACTCTCACTGCTTGGCTTCCAAGAGTCAGCTCTCTCTTATAGTCGCTTCCTCTCCACGTGCTCCCTCCGCCTCCTCCCAAGGCTTAGTCCTCGACCCTTTTCTCCTCATTTAGCACCTTCCCCCTATGCCTTTGACTTTAAATGATACACACACACACACACACACACACACACACATGCCAACAGCTCTCTACCTCAACTCCAGTCTGGGTTCTAAACCCATATATACCACTGACTGTTCAGTACCTCCACTCAGATGCCTCAAAGGCAGCTCAAACTCAGCACATCCCAAACTAAACGCATGACCTTCACCCTCACCCATGTCCGGGCGTCTTCCACAGCCGCCTACCTCCATAAACACCACCTTCAGGCATGAAACACAAACCTAGCAAAGGGGTGCTTGCCTGCGCTCTTCTTTCACCCCCACAACCAAGTCATACCAAGCCCTGTGGCTTCTCCACCTAAAACCTTCTGAAATTTTAGATCCAAGTATCTCCATCTCTGCACAGGCTGTGCGATCGTTTTGAACCGAACCTTCCCTGGCACCACGGAGCCACTGCCTCCTCCCACCTGGAACGCCCTCCCTGCCATCGGCCGGCCTCCTCCCAATCACCACTGATATCTCTGCTCATGCATCACTTCCCCAGGAAGGTCCTCCCGGGTCCCGACCACACCAACGCCTCACTGTAACTTCTGTCCTTTCGGGACTCTTCCTTACAGAATGGATAAGCCTGTTATGTCACTTGAAGGACCACTTGTTCCCCAAACAAACCTTAACCCCCATGAGGGGAGCGTACTGGCTGTAACTTGCAAACCAGTGATGGTGAACCTTCTGAGCTCGGCGTGCCAGCATTTTGAAAAACCCTAACCTAACTCTGGTGCCGTGTCACATATAGAAATTTTTTGATATTTGCAACCATAGTAAAACAAAGACTTATATTTTTGATATTTATGTTATATATTTAAATGCCATTTAACAAAGAAAAATCAACCAAAAAAATGAGTTCGCGTGTCACCTCTGACATGCGTGTCATAGGTTCGCCATCACTGTTGCAAACCATTATACCCCCTAGCACCTGATACAGTGCCTGATGCCTAGAAGCTGAACAAATGCAATGGATGGATCGACTACATCTCTCCATATATATCCTCATAGACTGTGAAAGAGAGTAAAGAGAAAGGTTCATGGATTTCAGCATGAAGCCAACACTGATTTTCCTCATCACCATCACCAGGTAACAGTCACCAAGTTACTTCAGGGGCACGCTACACAGCTTACACAGTAAGTGGAACTTTATAAACTTAAAACAAAAGCAAGGGCCCCGTGCCTTAAAAGGAGCTTATTCGGAGCTGCCTGGCATCTTGCTGCACATTATCCTCCATAGCAAGTCCCATTTTTAGGAAAGAAAAATAACTAATTACAAATTGACCTAAAACCGTAAGCACAATTAATATAAATGCATTTAAATTTGGCCAGCACCAGAGTGCATCGTAATAGAAGGGCTATTCCACTGCAGAGCGTGAGCCCAAATCCACTGGAGGGGACGGAGGGGATGAAATTCGGACCCCGAGTACAAAAGGGATCCCGAAGGAGTATTTTGACAGCATAAGATTTACCACTGCCCTTTACTGCCTGGAAGGCAAAGGAAGCTGAGGGAGGAAATGGGAGAACGAAGACCTGGTGTCACGGGTAGGTCATAGGAATCACTTACCAAGCAATTTCCACTGCTGGGTTTTCTCCTTGAACTCAACAAATGGAGAGAAACTGGAAGGCACGGCTGCAAGAAATGGATTCCATGACAAGCCACACAGGTCAGAGTGCGAAACTCAGAACAATGACCGTCCCTGAGCTGAGAGAACGTCTGCATGTTTCACAGTATCAGGCCTCCAAGGCCGGCACTGTGCAAAGCCATGATGGTTCAGCCAGTAAAGCTGCAGTTCACTACGAGAATTAATCAGACAAAGGGGGTCGGGGGAGAACACTGACCCTCCAGAAAAAGCACCTTACCACGGCTTTCTCCAGCAAGATACTGCAGGGCTGGTAGCACCAGCTCCGCCCAGTTGGGGGCTGCAGAGAACCAGCTATTGAGGGAGCTGGCCGGAGAGGACTGCCAATCCAAAACCCGCTCCTCCAGCTGCAGGAAAGCAAAGGCAGAACAGTCAGGGTCCTGTAAGATACCAGCCACCCCAAGACGGCCACAGCAAGCTGGGTGGATCTGTCCAGTCTGCCCAAGCCACACAGCAAGGCAGCCACAGGGCTCTGGGAGCGACCCAGAGCTCTTCTCAAGCTGCAGACCGGGGTGGGGAACGTCCAGACCACGGGCTGTCTAAGGCCCGAGAAATCATTAGGCCTGGCCCTGCCAAGGCATTAGGGGTGAGTTAATTCAATGCTAGACCACATATAGCAGGCTACTTTTAAGTTGGTAATTTTGTATGTTATAAATATCCAAATGGCACTTGGCAAAAAAAACAGGTTCCCCACCCCTGCTACAGAACATTAAGATTTTCTACGATTTGAAAACTCTGATTCACATCTGACTTCCCCACAACTCTTACCACAGGAAGGCTAGACTGCCCCTCCAGCAGCAAGATCTCGAGGAGGAGAGAGAAGAAGCTGGAAGAGATTTCATTGATTCCCAGGCAAGGCTTGAGGTCTTCCAGAGGCCTAATGGAGGAGGAAAAATATAAGAACGAAAAGGACCAAGAACACATCCCCAGGTGGTTTAAGCCCTCCAAGCCTCCTGTCAATCACAAAAGAGTTCAATCAAAGGCCACACTATGCACTTGCTCTAGTAGAACCCCGGGACCCAGGGCTTATGGTTCAACACCAACCAGGCCACCCCCAGCACCGGTACCGGGTCACCCTTCAGCCTCGTTCTCCACCCGCGCGGTCAGCTCTGTGGCTCACTTACTCCTCCTTGATGGCAGGCACTGCCAGCGGAGACGGAGCCTGTGAGAGGGGTGGGATCCCTTCAGTCCCGCTTAAGGGCTCAGCCAAGTCCTCTGCTTCTGATTTGATCACTTTTATTTTCTTCTTCTTCCGCTCCTCTTTTTCCTTAACCTTTTTTTTAAGGACAGCCAAGTCATATAGGGCTGCGAAGAAAAGGCAACACAAATCATAGAAGTGCATTTTCTACATCCGGGAGTGCGGGGGTCTCATCTGCCTTTATTTTCTCAGGCCCACCAGCCAAAGAAAGAAGAGTCTCAAAAACGAGACATTCAGGTTTGTTTACCAAACCCCAAGAGTGATTTACAAATTAACTTTAACAGTTATTCAGGCATCGGTGATCTGTTGTTCTGATTCTATATTCACTTTCCACCTATAAATCCACTAGAGCAGTGGTTCTCAACCTTCCTAATGCCACGACCCTTTAATACAGTGCCTCATGTTGTGGTGACCCCCAATTTCATTGTTACAAATTGAACATAATTAAAGCATAGTGATTAATCACAAAAACAATATGTAATTATATACGTGTTTTCTGATGGTCTTACGCGACCCCTGTGAGTGGGTCGTTCGACCCCCAAAGGGGTCGCGACCCACAGGTTGAGAACCGCTGCACTAGAGGAAATAACCAAAAAAGGTTATCAGCAAGAAGAAAGCTGTGATTTCTCTATTTTTCAATATGTACACGGGTTCACGGAATTTAGCAGCGCGACCAGATGATGGCTGCTCACTTACCTGCTAGAGAGCCTTTCCTGCCAGCGTTGACACGAGTCATGATGTCATTGAGAGTCAGGTCCCCTGTCAAAAGGTCCGGGTGATCCTAGATGCGAGACCCAGAGATTTGTTACGGAGGCCCAAATAGGGAGCCAAAACTGCTTGGGGTTTTGGCAATTTACCTAACAGATAAATAGATGTTACCTGCAACCTAAGAAAAGCATGCTGAATTAAAACTATAAACATAAAAAGTGCTCTTCATAACGAGGCACAGGAGAACCCAGGGCCAATCTTTCTATTGTACGGCATTTGCCATTTATAAAGCTCTCTCGCATTCCTCACCTTGCGTGCTCCTCACACAGTCTTGTTAAAGATCGTATTTTACAGCAGGGTGGGGAACATTTTTTCTGGCAAGGGCCTTTTGGAGATTTAGAACCTCATTCGTGGGCCATACAAAATTAGCAATTTAACACTTAGGCTGCTGTATTTGGTCAAACATTTAATAACTCACCCCTAATGCCTTGGCAGAGCCAGACCAAATGATTTTGCGGGCCTTATATGGCCCCAGGGCCCAACATTCCCCACCCGTTTTACAGTCTGAAAATGGGACTCAGAGAAGGTAAGGGACTTGCCCAAGACCACAGAGCAGGTGGGGAAGACAGTCAGTTCTGACTTCCACTGTGGGAGTCTCCCCATCTCGCCACCTGCCTTAGGCGAACTGCCTCCTCTTCCTACTGTGCTCTCTGGCGTGGCTGCACTGGCATCACCTGGATTCGGTGGAGCTTAGAAACAGGAAAGAGCGGGCAGAGCACAGGTTCTGACCTTAGCTCAGCCGCTGAGTAGCTGTAGGGCCAAGAGCAAGCTCCCGACCCTGTAAGCACTGGTAAAATGGCTATGATTCAACACCAGTCTTAAGCAAAGATTAAATCAGACACTATTGTCCGAGTGCCTTATATAAAGTCAAAGCACGGCCCTAGCTGGTTTGGCTCAGTGGATAGAGCACTGGACTGAAGAGTCCCATGTCCGATTCCGGTCAAGGGCACATGCCTAGGCTGCAGGCTCGATCCGAAATAGGGGGCAGGCAGGAGGCAGCCAATCAATGATTCTCTCTCTCATCACTGATGTTTCTATCTCTCTCACCCTCTCCCTCCCTCTCTGAAATCAATAAAAATATAAATAAATAAAAATAAATAGTCAAAGCCCGTGTCTCCTCACACCTTTCGTGTGAACTAGCATCTATAGCTGTCCTGCCCTCTAACGATAAGGAAAGGAAGCAGAAATAAGGTGGTGACTACCGGGATGTTCCTCACAATAGCCAACCCGGAGACTGGACATTGAAGACTGCTAATGAGCACACACCCGGCCCCACTCTTACCGGCTGATGTTTCCGCTTCTCATGGTGCTTCTTTAGCATGATCTTCAGGTCACTGTCCCCCAGTTCTATCTTATCTGAGAGGAAATGAACCAAACCACATGCACTAGGGTCATTCAGCAGGTGATGCTGACATTTAAATCTTTCTGGTCACCTGTGATATTCAAAACGAAGGTATTTCTCTGAGCCTCCCTCCTGCGGGCTGTGTACTACAAGTAGCATCAGTCTTGAAACTGTCGCAGGGTCAACTCTTCAGTTTTTCTATACATTGGTCCAGGGGTCCTCAAACTTTTTAAACAGGGGGCCAGTTCACTGTCCCTCAGACCATTGGAGGGCCAGACTATAGTTTAAAAAAAAACTATGAACAAATTCCCATGCACACTGCACATATCTTATTTTGAAGTGAAAAAACAAAACGGGAACAAATACGATTATTTGTATTTGCATGTGGCCCGCGGGCCGTAGTTTGAGGACCCCTGCATTGGTCAATAACCATGACCTCATTTCCTTAGCTGCTCCTAAAACACGTTCAAGGTTCTTAACATTCTTCTTTGATTCCTATCCCAATTAAAATTCTTCTCTGTCCTGGCCGGTGTGGCTCAGTTGGTTGAGTGTCATCCTGTGCACCTAACGGTCACCGGTTCAATTCCGGTCAGGGCAAATACCCAGGTGGCGGGCTTGATCCCCGGTCAGGGTGCATGCAGGCGGCCACCAACCAGTGTTTCTCTCTCACACCGATATCCCTCTCTCTCCCCCTTCCTCTCTTTCTCGAATCAATAAAAACATTAAAAATAAGTCCTCCTCTAATTTCACCAATGTTCTGAGAAACTGCCATGGCCCTGGCTGCCCCTTCCGTTCTATCACTGAAATGTCCCTTAGTGCTGCCATTTTAAGATTCTGCTTCAGCCCAAAACAAGAGCTGATCAGCTCCTAAGAAAAAATTCCAAAGCAAAGGAAGGCAGGCCTACCTACTTGTAAAAAAGTGGCATTGTACCCAAACGTCTCCAATTCTAAGGAACACTGCTTTGCTTTCCTGGCAGGTAAGAACCTGGCCCCCACCTCCCTCCAAGGGAGTCCTCCAATCTACCTGCACATTTCCCAGAATGCAGCAGCCGCCGCCGAGACCTCACCTGCAGTTTTCATGTCTGTGGTGGAAAGCGTGGGCACCACCCGCAGGGGCACCGCGGGGCTAGGAGAGCGCGCTGGGGAGCTCGGGAGCCATGAGCTGAGATCTTCAAAAGAAAATGTTTCTCGTAAATCCCACGTGGCCGTGGACTCCAATAGGGAGATTGGGTAAGTGGCCATTTGGGTTCAACAAGGGCAAGCCAACAACAGGGAGGCCAGGGTTCCACCATTCCTTCCTGACCCTTCCCCAGGCGAGCTGGAGCACTGAGGCCATTTAAACGGCTCTTCCGGGAAGAGACTTCACCAGTGATGGGTCGCACTGCAGCAGGCCAACAGCCACTACTACTCTCCTGTGGGGGGAAAAGCAGTTCTCTCAAGGGGCACACGGGGACCAGACAGGCCCACTGCGGAGAGCCCTGCCATGCAGGGGCCCAGCTCACCTAAACCAGTGCCGAGTACCCATCACAGGTAAAAACGATAGGCAGTCATGCCCCACCTAACAGGAACGCCCACCCCCCCGACAGACAAGGGGACGGCTTCTTTGCTGGGGAGATAAATGGCTACCGCTGGCTCCAACCACACAAGCTGCTGGAGTAGCTCCAGCACCTCAGCCACTCCCAGTGCCCAGGACACTCACCCTCTTCATCGGACGACAGGGCCGTGTCACCACACTCCTCCTTCACTTCCCTCAAGACCTTCAGGTAGCGCTGCTGGGTGCGCCACTCCCGCTCCTCGGGGGTGCGGGACGGGGAAGGGCGCTTCTGCCGGAAGGAAAGGGCCGGGCCGCTCCGACGGGCCATTTCCAGGAGGTCCTAGGAAGGCCAGACGGGAGCACGTCAGCGCTGAAGCTTGTTCTGGTACCTTCTCTAAGTCTACATTCTCTTCTCTTCATTGGTTAATAAGTTCCATTCCTTCCCTCCAGGTTACAAAAATGATGTGTATGTGATTATGCCCAATAAAAACAGCCTATTTTGATTATTGCATGGCAAATACTCATTACACTAGAGCAGTGGTCGGCAAACTGCGGCTCGCGAGCCACATGCAGCTCTTTGACCCCTTAGTGTGGCCACGAAGTTTCAATCACATTGTACGTGCGCGCCCACACGTGGTATTTTGTGGAAGAGCCACACTCAAGGGGCCGCAGTTTGCCGACCACCACACTGGAGACCCAAATATTTCCATACTGAAGCTTAAACCACTGAAAGCCAGAACTGTCTCGAAGAATTAGCAGACTGGTCCAGCCCAGGTGCACTGAGGTTGGCGCACTGCATACCCCTCAAGCCTCTCAGAGGCCCGAGTATCCCACACTCCTCCCCTAGAGCAGCCTGGTTCCCTGAATGAGCCGTGATGGAGCCGAGAGCCGTTTATTTATCGTGGTATAGACTGGAGCTACAATATGTCATCCATTTTAAGAGGTACTTTTTCCCGTTTTAACATCTCTGAAATCAGGGTACATCTTAAAGTTGAACATAAGAAAGAATAATATAGCTTAATTGTATCATAGCTTAATTGGTAGCATTTTTTTTTTCTTTAGTGGGATCTTTCGTATTTTACACCTGAGCCACTTCTTGAGGTCATGAAACCTGTGCGTTCACGCCCGTTTACTTCCATTCCCGAGATCACTTACACTCCGGGAAGCCAGAATCTGCTTCAGCAGCCGGTGGAAGTACTGCTGCTGGGAGCTGAGGTACCGCTTGTACTGCGACTTGAAGCATAGCTGCCGATACTTGACCACCTCAGGGTTGAAGTGTCCATCTTAAAGGAACAGAGGTACAGTATATACACATCAGTCAGCAAACATTTAATGTGTGCTGGAAATGTGGTCAACTCTACTGAACTGGGATATATAGTATTGGGGGCGGGGGAGGAGAAAACCTTTGTGTATGTGGAGCCTTACAGTCCCGTGGGAGAGACAGCAAATAAACAGCTAAACAGATAACAGTCAACTCTCTCAAGTACTATAAGGAAGTTAACTCCAGAGAACTGAAGGGTAAGGAGAGTTCAATCAGGAAAGGGATCGCTAAGGAATGACGCATAAACTGAAGCCGGATTAAGGCAAACGCAGCAAAATATCAACAACTGATAAATATAAGTGAACGTTATGTGAATGTTTGTTATATTATCTTTCAACTTTTCTATATGCTTACAAGTTTTCAAAATGAAAAACTGGGAGGAATATATGCCTGGCTGGTGTGGCTAAGTTGGTTGGGTGTTGTCCCATACACCAAAAGGTTGACGGTTCGACTCCCAGTCAGGACTCATGCTGAGGTTGTGGGTTCAATCCCCAGTAGGGGGCGTACGGAAATGTCTGAAGACTAAAGCGGAGTAGGCGGCAGCTGAGAGCGTCACGAAATGACCTGGGAAGGTGACCCGAGATCAGACCACAGAAGCTTTTAGGTCATGCGTGGGTTTTATCCTAAATGCAATGAAGGTTTAAAGCAGAAGAATGACATGGCTGGGAGCAAGAGTGAAAGAAAAACGACTGCAGTGGTCTAGGTGTGAGGATGGTGGCTTGGTCCCACGGTCTCCCTCCATATTCAGTAAAAGCCGAGACCCTACAGATGGCCGATACGGCCCTTCATGGCCTGTCTCATGCCACCTGTGGCCTCACCTTCAACCAGTCCCCCTTTTGCTCACTCTACCCGACCCCCACTGGCCTCCATGCTGTTTCCTGAACAGGCCACATACCCTACTTCCTCAAGGCGTTTGTATTTAAAGGTCACCTGTCTGCAATGCTTCCTATTAACACCAATATTTTTATGGCTTGCTCTTCCTCCCTTCATAAAGTTTCTGTTCACGTGTCACCGCGCTGGAGAAGCCTTGCCCAAACCTAAAACAGCTCCTGCCCAGACTCTAGTCCCATTACCCTTTCTTTTATTTTAATATATCTTATTGATTTTTTACAGGGAGGAAGTGAGAGGGATAGAGTTAGAAACATCAATGAGAGAGAAACATCGATCAGCTGCCTCCTGCACACCTCCTACTGGGGATGTGCCCGCAACCAAAGTATATGCCCTTGACCGGAACCGAACCTGGGAACTTTCAGTCTGCAGGCCGATGCTCTATCCACTGAGCCAAACCGGTTAGGGCACATTACCCTTTCTTATTCTTTGTAGCACTTAAACCAGTAAGCATTTGCTTATTTATCACCTATTTTTCTCTATTAGAATGTAAGGTCATTCCTCTATCTCCAAACCACAAAGAATGCCTGGCACAAAGTAGCCGATCGGTAAATAGTGATTAAGTGAATGGAAGCAAGAGAGACGTGGGATACGTTTTTGAAGGAGAAAGCTCAGACCTGCTGGGGCAGGAAGCAGAGCAAGGAGAGGGGAGCCACTGAGCACCGTACCAGCCCATCCTACTGTTTTGGGGGAAAACTTGACAGCAAACTAGACAGTGGTAACATTACACAGGTCCCTGACTTGACCCTCTAAAACCAAGCAGCTCCCACGGAGGCCCCGGGTTTCAGTGAAGTAAACCTCTGCCAACCACAGAGGAGAATTCCTCACACAAACAACCCACCTAAGGAGAGAGCGCGAGCCTTAAGCCCTTAAAGCAGCGGTTCTCAACCTTCCTAATGCCGCGACCCTTTAATACAGCTCCTCATGTTGTGGTGACCCCCGACCATAACATTATTTTTGTTGCTACTTCATAACTGTAATGTTGCTACTGTTATGAATCGTCATGTAAATATCTGATATGTAGGATGTATTTTCATTGTTACAAACAGAACATAATTAAAGCATAGTGATTAACCACAGAAACAATATGTAATTATATATGTGTTTTCCGATGGTCTTAGGCGACCCCTGTGAAAGGGCGTTCGACCCCCAAAGGGGTCGCGACCCACAGGTTGAGAACTGCTGCCTTAAGGTAATGGAAGGTCTGAACAAGCCTGTTTCTCGCCGGGCTTCTCAGCTGTCAAGTGAGTCAGTTCAACAAAACCCCGGGAGACGCACTGCCCTTTCAGGGCCTCCTGCCAAGCAGCCTCACCCCAGCAAGGGGGAGCAGAAGCGGCTTCCTCTCTTCCCCTCTCCAGGACAGAGAGAAAACTGTGACTTAGGGCGGCTCCAAAGCCTCTTACAATCCCCAATGTAATGACTGATCCAGGAAAGAATCATTATTGGGTGCTAAAACCAGAGTATCATGTGGTCCCGAAAAAAAATAAAAATAAAAACACCTCCCCTCGCCCCCTCCCCCAAAAAAGCATTTCCATTTCTCTATGTTCTTCACATAACATTAAATACGGTTATGTCTGGGTGGTAGGATTAAGAGTGATTTTATTTTCTCCCTTGATTATCTATATTTCTAATTTCTCTATAATAAATATATATTGTTTTAAAAGAAAAAAAAAAAGAGTATCCCGTGGTCCCAAAGCATCACCCCACAGATTGCTTCTTATATAATGAATAAAGGTCCCTTACAATCAGTAGGTCTGGCAGACATCCCTTAAACAAGGGCTCACACACGGCATCACCAACAACGGAAAAGCAGACATCACCTGCCTTCTGAGATGACAGTGGGAAGAAATAACATTTCCCATAGAGTGTTCTCGGCAAAAATGTTTAATCCAAACCTAATCATGAGAAAACAAGAAGACAATTCCCCAGAAAACAGGATGTTTTACAAGTCAAGTAAACATGAGATCCAAACACAAGGCATGAACCTTGAATTGGTCCTGGATTTAAGAGGCAACTATAAAGGCCAATTGGGAACTGAGATAATTTGCATGTGGGATACTCTGTGATAAATTTTTTGCTCAATGTACAATGTCTTGGGTGTGATAACAGGACTATGATTGAGTGAGAGAATGTCCTAGTTAAGAGATACATAGATGCTAAAGGGGTTGGCGGTAGTATCACGCTTTCTGCAGAGAAGTGTATGTAATTGAAACACACACGTACATATATGTAATACTGCAAATGGTAAACTATTACTAAAAATTACTTAAAGACTAGTCATAAAGGTGCCTATAAAATGTTGGTATTTTAATTTATTTTTGTTAATCCTCACCCAAGGGTATTTTTTCCATTGATTTTTAGGAAGTGGAAGGGAGGGAGGGGAGAGAAAGAGAAAAACATCAACTGGTTGCCCCCCGCAAGTGCCCCAACCGAGGCTGGGGATCAACCTGCAACCCAGGCACATGCCCTTGACCGGAAATCGAACTTACGACCCTTTAGGGCTCGGGCTGACACTCTAACTAATGAGTCACACCGGCCAGGGCAATGTTGGTAATGTTTTATTTCTTGATCTGGGTGGCTGTTTTATACAGCTGAGTTCATATTCTAACAAATCATTGAGCAATACACTTATGATTTATATATTTCCTATGTAAGTTTAAAATAAAAAGAATGGCGTAGGCAGCAAGTGTTGCACAAGACCAGTCTGCTGAGTCGGTATCTATAATAATAAAAGCGCAATATGCTAATTAGACCGGACGACCTTCCGGACAACCTTCCGGACAAAGCCGGACTGCGAGGGAAACCCAGGTCCCAGGTGCCTGCCGGCGGCCGGAGGGAAGCCTGGGTTCCGGAGGGAAGCCGGTGCCAGCAGCCAGGGGAAGGAAGGCCTACTCGTGCACAAATTTCATGCATCGGGCCTCTAGTCTGTACATAGAAACAAACAGGCTGAAACGAAGACCTGCACATAACTGAACGCGTCCCCGCCTCCCACTCCTCTCGAAAGCCGGCTGAGCTACGCACCTCGGAAGAGCTTCTGGGCGATGTGCAGAGGGTTCCCGAAGCGGAAGTTCTCGCCCCTGAACAGGGCCAGGAGCAGCTGGTTCTGCTGCTCAGCGCTGTCCTCAGGGACGTGGGGCAGGAACTGCTGGAGGTGCGCGCGCTGCGAGTCACTCAACACCTCCTGCCACGTAGAGAGGCTGACCACCTCGAAGAATATCTCGGGCTGGAACGAGGGGAAGCAGGAGGAAAGTCACCGAGAGAAAAAGAGGTTTCTAAGTTTTCTGTGTGTGAGTGATAAAATACGTATGACATAAAACTTCCCATTTTATCCATTTTTAACTGTACAGTTCAGTAGCACTAAGTACGTTCACAGTCGTGCAACCATCACCACCATGCAAGCTTTAAGTGTTTTTAAACAAACTAAAATTCCACTGATCTTTACTCAATTCTCAAAACTTAAGAGATTCGTAAAGACTATCTATAAACCAAAGTCTTATACCCAACAGTGAGTAACCCAGAGGAAAACAATCTCAGTAGAGAGAACCTCTATCTGGAAACCATTTCTGCCAGCAGGGGACATGATGGCAGACATCCGAGTTCAGCAAAGACAGGTGGCAGGAAAAAGTTAATAGGGGGGGAGAGAACTTGAGAAGTTGAGGTCACCTGCTCAGAGTGAGACGCGGAGGGATGGAACTCATTTTCAGCTCAACAATCACATACTGGACATCTCCTATGTGCTACGTACTAAGACAGACTAGTACTGCAGACATATTGTCTGGTTGTGGGAAATATTACACAAGCAATTACGACGCAGCTTAAGAAGTTTACCTAAGAGCACACAGGAGAAGCACACCTCCCAGACTGAAGGTTTCAGAGAACACCTACCAGGGGAAGTGACATTTACGATAGTGAGGGATGTCTGGCCGGCATGGCTCAGTGGTTGAGCGTCGACCTATGAACCAGGAGGTCACGGTTCAATTCCCGGGCGGGGCGTATGCCCGGGTTGTGGGCTCAATCCCCAGTGCGGGGCACACAGGAGGCAGCCGATCTATGATTCTCTCTGATCATTGATGTTTCTATTGCTCTCTCCCTCCCTCTGTCTGAAATCAATAAATAAATATGTATTTTTTAAAGACAGTAAGGGATAAGGAAAAGAAAAAAAGATTGAGGCAAGAGGGTAAAAAACCCAAGAACAAAAAAAATTCAGGCAACATGTGGCTGGCACAAGGACAGGGAAGGAGATGGGGAGCAACCAGCAGGAGGAACAAGGGACCTGTGAGCATGCTCAGTGCTTGTGCCTTTACCCTTTGGCCAATGGGGAACCCTCAACTGTCTCAGCACGAGTGCACCCAAGCACCTCCGTGTCCAACATCTTCCCCTGCAAACCTGTTGGTGCTCACCACTTCATTCCCAGCATCTGTGTCTGGCATAAAGTAGGTGCTTAATGAAACAAGTGTTTGCTGACGGAGTGACACAGGAGATTTACTTGAAAGAGCATGCAAAGGAAACATGGAAGGATCTACAGCAACTCAGTGGTTGTTACTTCTGGTGAGAGAGGGGATAAGACAAGGGCAGAGTGGCAGCTTTAATTTCATCTAAAATGTCTGATGAATTATGAAAGAGAAATCTGAACCAAATGTGACTAAATGAAATTATCTCCTAAAACTGGATGATGCTCAGATGAATGTCAGCTTTATGACGCTGCACCTGTTTGAAATATGCAAAATAAACCAAGACAGAGAAAACAGGTGTTCCAGCACCTAGAGTCTTCCACATACTAAGCACTTAATAAATGGCAGCCATCGTAACGATGATGATCACAGCGCCCGCCGTGAAAGTGGTCACGGCACGCTGACATGCTTTCCCAGGGCACATGCTAATAACTGATGAGCTGGCTCCTTATAGCCAGAGAGGGCATGTTTGGGTTTGGTTTCATGCATCACAACATGGGTAATCCATGTATTGTAAACATACACATAATCCTCCTCTTTAAAAATCTTCTTATTCATTGCTGAAAATTAACTTGTTAAAAATAGGGCTTTATAACATAGTATCAAGTTATTAAACATGCAGAATGTAGCTTATAATTTCTTCCTTAAATCAGAATATTAAATAGACTCTCCACAAAAAATGATCACTCTGGCTGCAGTGCAGAAAATGAAACAGAAGGTAGCACGAGCCTGAAATGGATTAGAATGGCTGCGGGGAAGCTGAGAGAGGAAAAGATGGCGATGACATAACTCACATCCTCCAGAAGGTCCTCCGGCAGACTAACCCTGGTGTCCCCCAGGAGGCAGTCCTCCATAATCCGTGCGCCATGGCCGTCTCCACACGGACCCAGTTCCAGGGGGTCCGTCAGCATATGGTCCAAGGAATCCATTTTTTATGTTCCACAGGGAATCTAGACAAACACAACAGGCAGTCATACCTTGAGACAGAAAGGCAGAAATCCGGGGGACCTGGTGGACACACTCCTTCAGGAAATATTGTGGCCAGAAAATATTCCATCTCAAATCCACTCTTATCCCTTATCTTCACACCCTAACTACAGCGGAACAGCTCTTCTTCCTCCCTCCCACCACTCCATATTCATCTGAGCTCTCAAATTTATCAGACCTCTTCTAACTCCCAAATTTATAGATTTTCTAACTTCACTTTACACATAAGCAAAAGGAGACTCGCTGAACGGATCAGCAGAGCGCGTAATTTAGACTTCTAGACTTCCCAGGCCAATAGTATCTCCACTATAACATAATTTAACAATGGTTTTTTTTAGCAATTAAGCCTTTGTTCTTCCACAAAAGAAAATTCACACAGACTAACTAATAAAGCTCAGACACTAACAATACGTTATTTAATGAGGGCCTACCAGCTGCCAGGGCTTTTCATATATCTCATTTAATTCTTACAACTGTGAAAGACGGGGTTATTACAGCTGTTCTACAGACAGTAAAACAAGGACAAAGTAGATAAGTAACTCGCCTAACCCCAGGGATAGGACTGAGACTCAGGTCTGCCTGGCTGCACAGCCATTTCTTAACACAACACACAATACACCCTATCTAAACCTCCAATTTAAATCATGAAAAGGGAGCATTTTATGATGGCTTTATTCATCCAAATAAACTCTAGAGGCTTCAAGACCCTGACCGTGACCATCTGTAATGTGGAGGCCAACCCACCTTCAGTCGGTCCATCCGATTTTTATAACCATGTAAATGCAATGCTATTTTTCTCCTTCCTGTAATAACTGAACACAGCTGGCCACCTTTAGAAAAGTACATATTAAAACATTTCACAAGCCGAAACCGGTTTGGCTCAGTGGATAGAGCATCGGCCTGCGGACTGAAAGGTCCCAGGTTCGATTCCGGTCAAGGGCATGTACCTGGGTTGCGGGCACATCCCCAGTAGGAGATGTGCAGGAGGCAGCTGATCGATGTTCCTCTCTCATCGATGTTTCTAACTCTCTATCTCTCTCCCTTCCTCTCTGTAAAAAAATCAATAAAATATATTAAAAAAAAAAAAAAAAAAACATTTCACAAGGCTGAGGGCTAGAATCCATGTAAAGCGGCGGCCACCGGACTGAACAAAGCTCTCAGGAACAAGGAGCTTGAACTCCATCACTGGAAGAACACTGGCTAAGTCCATGCTCTATTTCCTATTCCTACCAAACGGGCTAGCAATAACAAGCACAGTAAAATGGAAAGAAAAAAAAAAAAACAGACTACAAACCAAAACTCCAAACTTCTAATCTCAGTGACTCTGGACAAATCTTACCTCGCCAGGTATCAATTGACGAAGGGTAGTTGGACCAATCCTGGATTCCTGCAATGAATAATCTCTAGATGGATGAGTTTCCGCGACCTAACGCAGTCACGTAACGTAGTAAGGCAATGACTTCTCATTCTGAAATTCTCAAACGATAAAACGGCAAACCTGTAAATTTACTATTGAAACGAGCACCTCCCCGCTAAATGATTTCCAGTTATCTCGAAGAGGTTTCAGATCTACCTGAGACCCAGCGGATGCGTTAGTGTGGAACCAATCAGCTGTGTACTCTGCCAGCCATGTTGCATTACAATACCCTGAACATCACCTGCGCTAAATGACTGAAGCAGGTGAGCAAGCACAAGACATGTGTGTTTAACAAACCTTTGAAATAGAAAAAAAAAAAAAGTAGCAGCAACCTGATGCTGAGGATCACGTCCTCATTTAAAAGCACGGACATGCAGCACGGTAAGAGCTGCAAAGCCAGCGTCCCACCTGACTCTTAGGGGGATCACCTGTTTCCCAACTTCCGCACAAGTGTCTGCAATTGTGGACGTGGAGCTGCATTGAATCTTACCCAGGGGCAACCTTTGCCCTGCTGCTATTCTAAATAGGCTCTCCAAATACAAAAAGCAGGCAGCTGCCAGGGACTGGCACCCCGGAAGCCGAGGATTTCTAAGTCTTGCGGCGTCTGGACCTCTTTACTAGACCAGGAAGGCCTCTCCCAATGGCCTTTCCTCTGCACCAGGGCTAACCGACCCTTCCTTCCCCCCCCACCACCCCCCCCCAAACAAGCTAAACCTTAGGCTCCTTCCGGGGCCACCCCTGGCTCCAGATCCCTCGTCCCTGCTGCAAAGCCTCCCCTAGCCAACCCAGCCCCAGCCCGAGGCCCAGGTCCCGCCCTTCCAATCTGCACCTCGGCGCCCAGGTCCCTCCGCCCCAACCCTAACCCCCTCCCACCCGGGCCGCTAGCTCCCACGGGCCCGCTCCCCGCCACTTGCCCACCGGAGCAGCGATCCTCGGAGACCCCAGCACCTCCCTCCCTCCGCTCCCCCGCAACCACTTAACCCTGTCGCCGCCTGGGGCCCGCCCTCACCTCGGCCGCAAGCGCGGGCCTCGTTGTCCGCTGCGATCCTCGGCCCGCGGGCTCCAGGACGCGCTCGCCCTCGCAAGGCGTCTCTATGCGTGCACGCTCCGGGCTCGGGCGGCGGAAGGGGCGGGGCCTTAGATCCGGGGGGCGGGTCTTAGAGGGGGCGGGGCCTGGGGCGTCGGGGCGGGGCGGGGCCTGCGGGGGCGTGTCTCTGGGAGGGGCCAGGACGGTAGAGAAGCGGAGCGGGACCTGGGGCGGGACCGGAACTGGGGCGGGGAGGGGCGGGCCGGACCTGGGGCGGGGCGGGGCCTGGAGCGGCAGGCGCTCCCTCCGTTGTGTCTCAGGATGCAATTTGCAATCAGCTTGAAGGTCGCACCTGGTTTAGAAGTTTCTGGAGGGCGGAGGCGGTGTCGGTAGTTTTTACCTGGCCGCGAATTGAGGCCCCAAAACCCGAGTCACTGAATGCAGTTTTATTAGGTAAGGTTTGCAGAGAGCATACCTTGCTCCAGGCACTATGCTAAGCATTTTCTACCCACTACCTTTGTGCTACAGCTGCATTTTTAGTGCTATGCACTATTTCCATTTTGAAAAAACAGCGGTTTCTCGAGTTTCATTGAGGAGAAAGGGGACTGGAGCCTATTCCCCCGCCCCCTAGCCCCCCTCTCCCCCCCACCCCGTGTGTTTCCGTTTCTCCCTCCCTACCAGGACCCTGGATGTCGGAAAAAGTATACACGCTGAAGAAATACATTTTAAATTAAACTGGATAACGTTCCTCTTGTTAAGAATCTGTGTCTCTTTCTTCTTACTCACTGGCTCTTAAAATAGCTTCAGACTCCACAGCTACTCCCGTCAGACGTGCAGAGATCATCTTCAGTTCTCTCTTTATTTTATACTAGGGGCCCGGTGCACGAAATTCGTGCACTGGGTGTGGGGCGGGGGGGGGGGGGTGTCCCTCAGCCCAGCCTGCCCCCTCTCACATACTGGGAGCCCTCAGGCGTTGACCCCCATCACCCTCCAATCACAGGATCAGCCCCTTGCCCAGGCCTGATGCCTCTGGCCTAGGTGTTCGGCCAGGGCAGCGGGGACCCACAGCTGCAGCGGCCCCGCGATTGTGGGCTTCGCTTTAGGCCCAGGCAAGGGACCCCTAGCTCCCGGGACTGCCAGCTTCGACCGTGCCCAGCTCCCATCGCTGGCTCCACCCCTACTTCCTGCTATCACTGGCCAGGGCGGAAAAGGCACCTGATTCTCTGATCATGGCTGGGGGGCGGGGCAAAGGCGGCCTCAGGGCCGCCTTTGCCCCGCCCCCCAGCTCTTAGCTCCCCCCTAGGTTTCTGATCACTGTCAGTGGCAGGGGGCTTCTTCTTGCTTTCCCTTTTGCCTCCCTGCATTGTGCCTACATATGCAAATTAACCACCATCTTGTTGGCAGTTAACTGCCAATCTTAGTTGGCAGTTAATTTGCATATAGCCCTGATTAGCCAATGAAAAGGGTATCATCGTACGCCAATTACCATTTTTCTCTTTTATTAGTGTAGATAAAGTTTTTAAAAATATGTTTATTGATTTCAAAGAGGAAGCGAGAGGGAGAGAAAGATAGAAACACCAATGATGAGAGAGTCATCCATCCGCTGCCTCCTGCACGCCCCCCACCGGAGGTGGAGCCCACAACCCCCGCATGTGCCCTGACAGGAAATCCAATGGTGACCTCCTGGTTCCTAGGTCCACGCTCAGCTACTGAGTCACACCGCCGGGCCTCAGTTCTCTTGCTCAGATACAACCATGTCAGAGAAGCTGGAGGGCCCCCAAAAATATCCCTCCCTTTTTGGAAAGTAGAAGTTTAAAAAAAAAGCCTCCTCTCAGCTCCCTTGCTGGCTGCAAGCCTGCCCTTAGTTCCTGTTAGAAAGTTGGTAGGTTCTTCAATTAGAAACCACCAAGTGGCAGAAACCGGTTTGGCTCAGTGGATAGAGCGTCTGCCTGCGGACTGAAAGGTCCCAGGTTCAATTCCGGTCAAGGGCATGTACCTGGGTTGCGGGCATATCCCCTGTAGGAGATGTGCAGGAGGCAGCTGATCAATGTTTCTAACTCTCTATCTCTCCCCCTTCCTCTCTGTAAAAAATCAATAAAATATATTAAAAAAAAAAAAAAGAAAAAGAAACCACCAAGTGAATAAACAGAAGAACATCATTCCACAGTCGTCATCCACAAGTTCTCTCACAGGGAGTCTGAAGAGACCACAGTGAATCAAAGAGTCAAAACACTGTAAGTTGTAATAGTAGAAAAAAAAAATTTAACAGTCTCAGTAGCTCTTGAAGCTTCACACATACAAACAAGGAAGATGTTTATTTAAAAAAATATTTATTAATTTTTACACCTGCTGAGTAGCACAAGACTATTAACACTATAACTCACTGAATGTACAATAAATGTTCACATTTAAATAACAGGATAGGGTCAACATTTTCAACCCGGGGGGTCGGCTTTAGCATCACATCAAGTGCTTCTTAGCCCTAAGAGTTTTTTGAAAGGATAATTGGAAATAAAAAAAAAACACAACAATTCAAGAATCAAAATAATAGATTTTTCCTGGATAACAGGAATTTTACATGATAAAATGTCTACTATGTGGGCACAAATCAAGCAATAAAAATGTAAAATCTATGTTACTCCAAAATTTACACTGCACTGATTGAAGTCTACAGTGCCAATGTGTCTTAAGAAACAGAACAATATAAACATTGGCTACAAACATTTCCCCCCAAAATTGGGTCTTCAGATGACTTATACTCTGCCATCTCTTCAAATCCAAGTCCTTTTGAAAATTTATTACCTTGGATGGATGTGCGGAATACCTGATCTTAAAGCAGTGTTATTTGGCTTGACTGCCACCTGCATCTCTGGTGGATAATACACAAATTAGTTTTAGAGATTTACTTATTCCACATAAGAACAAAAGAAAGAAAGAAAAAACAAACAAACAAACTTAGATAAGAAATAGACAAAGAGGTCCTTCCACATTTCCTTCTGTGTATTTTAAAACTTGAAATAACTGGTATAAAATGAACATTCCATTTAGTGATAGTTTTCTATGTTAATCAATGTTACTCCTGAGGTGAGGAGGGGGGAGGTACCTTGCTGATTCAAATTAAAAAGGACCCAAGAGTGCCAAATTGAAGGTATTAAAACTAAACTGGGCCATTGGGAAAGTGTAGTATTCTTCACCTAGCACGTCATTCTAGACTGGATCCTAGGATATGCACAATCATTACAATGTGGGACTGGGACCCAGAGTCTCTACTTCGTCATTCAGGGTCAATATTTTCTATTAAAAATATTTACATTACCTCTTTGTTACCAAAGATAGAGTCCATGTTCAGTTTCTACACATTTCCCAAATAACTTTCTCAAGTTTTCTTAGAGCCCAAATTTTCAGGGATAACTTGATAAATGAGGTCTCAGAAATAAAGTGCAAAAATCTACATATTAGTAAAGTTATTTCAGTAGAATCATTTACTTTTCAGAAAAGTTATCTTTACTATAAAGAAGCTACTATACTTAATTGATAGAACCAGTTTTTACCCAGAAATGTAAATAAAATAAATGAACTTCATTTGAAATTTAAGTCAGGTCTTTCTGTTCTGCAGTGAGAAATTCTACCAGCAGTAATTATTCTAAAAATGTGTTAGTATATCACAAAAAGTTGTTAAAATACATACTGATCTCTGCAGTGTTTTCTGTGTATAATTGGAATGTATAGTAAAAAGGAGGGAAATGTTTTCCCCCACTGAATTCATAGCTAACAAAGAGGAATGCATATAAGCAAAACTATCACGGAGGCAGATTTTTTTTTCCCTTTCCCTACTGATAGTGTAATAGTCATAAAGATCGGATTTCTTCCAGATCCCTTAATGCAGTGATTTTCAACCAGTGTGCTGCAAGAAGAATTTTTAAAACATTCAATACCTGACTATTTAGTCAGGGGCACTGGCCTCTTCTCAGATTGTCAAATAAAAAAATGACAACAGCCAATACAACAATAGCTGTCTGGTATGAAGGCTCTGCCTTGAACCATAAATATAGTGTTCCCCCCCAAAAATGTATACACAGTTGAATAGCTGATAGCTCAATTTTGCAAAGGAGATGTATTATAATAAACATTGCCTTTATAATAATCCAAAGTAGGTGTATACATTTTGGGGGGACACCCTATATATAGATCATGTAATAATTAGTTGCACCTTATTGGTCGCATTGCATAATAAGATTTCATCTGATTGGTTAGTTCTTGATACCAGAAATCTTTATATACAAGCAAAAAGGTAGGTAATTATTATTATTATTATTTTTTTTTGGTAAATCAAAATTATACCTTTTTTGTCAGATTGGCAAAAAATATAGTTTTTGGTGTGCCACAGAATTTTAGTGACTAGTTGATATGTGCCGTGAGATGAAAAAGGTTGAAAATCACTGCCTTAATGTATTATAAATGGTCCCCATGTTCTTATTTTACCCCTAAGTGTGAAGTTGGTCATACCCAAGGGTCCAGATGAGTTATAGTATGTTTAAGGTAAGAGTGGTAAGAAATAAGGAGGGCCATCTTTCCATCCAACCTTACAGAATGTTCATTTTAAGAAAGCATTAAAAATTCTAAAATACACTGAATGCTGTGGGCGAGGGCCGAATATACACCTGGTAAGAGAAAGGAATTCAGCCTTTACCAATGAATGGTATGGATCCTGCAAGGCAGGACAAGGTTTCAGTGCTTCTCACTTTATATACATGTATACCGTCTCCGTCATTTCACTTGGTACAGCTATCTCTAGTATCTCCTTATTACAACCGCATCAGAGAATGGTGGCAATGCTTTAACGCAGAAGTTTACATTCTGCTGACATCAGGCAACCTTTTTATTACAGGGAGTCCACCGTTGTGGACTAATAAAGTAAGATCCAGCAGAGCATGGTCTCTTGGCCTTATGTGCTGAGGACAGTATCTCTGGGAAGTACTACCAACCGCCCAACAATGATTTTTTTCTAAAAAGGCAAGTTGTTGTTTTTTCAATCAGCAATAAAAAAAAATTTAGGCGACAGTTTTCCCTTGAGAACATCACTGTCACCCTTTGTTTCATCATTGTTATTTTCAGAGTCAATAGGCCCCCTTGGTTAAGTTCCCGCCAACTCAAAAGATGAAGCAGTTCTGACCTAACATCGACCCATAAAATGCCCCTTCTCCTTTGGTGCCACGGCTTGGAATGAAGCCCATGGCCGTGGACTTGTCACACCCTTTCTCCACCTTTGGGACAAACACAATACGCCACGTAATAGCTCCACAAAGGAAAAGTAAGGCTTATCAATGTATTAAAAAAACAACCCACGAACAAGGTAAAATGTCTCCATCTTGAACTCTACTTGCCACTGAAAGATCTCCATTCCACAACAGCAACTCCTAGGGTCCCAAGAGTCAAGTTGGTAAAGGTGGCCTTGATAAAATAAACCCCAGTCAATTGTACGAGTGTCCAAACTGTAACCTCCAAACTCTTGAGTGAATGACAAATCGTAAAAAAGAGTTGTAAGTGTCAGAAGCTTTCCGATTTATGAATGAGAAAAGACATGATGTGACTGTGGGTTCTAGCTCCAGGGTGGCACGGCAGTTAAGGTTTCGTGATATGCACTTCCCTGCTCCCGTTCCCGTTGGTGGTGGTGGTAATGATGTACTGTGTGGGCTGCTGTTGGCTGGTGGTCTGGGGGTCCAAGTCACTGTGCGGAGTTGGCTGAACCTGGACTGCCCCAGAAAGGGCAGAGGCTTGCTTTTCCTCCAGCTCCGGGTGACTTTCTGACAACACATAATGACCCTAGAGCAGGAAGAAAGGATCCTTAGAAATCTGAGGCCTAATGGGGGCAGGGGGTCCTGGGGACAGAAAGGGGGAGGAATCTGTAAAGAAATGTGACAAGGGGAACTAAAATAGACACATAGGGGAGGTGCCCTACCAAAGTGTTTTGGGGAGAATGGGTCAGTCACAGTAATTGATGACAAAGGTGACTTAGGAAGGGTCCTTAGTTATTCTACCAAAAGATACAGTGAGAGACAGAGGTTGGCATCACAATGGTAACCTACATGGCAAACAAAACATTTGCCCTTGTACTACTCTTAAGAATTTAGATTTCTAAAATAAGATTGCTATCTGTCCATTAAACTTTGAGATTAATATAAAATTGATCAAAGAAAAATTATCATCTAAAGCAAGCATGTCAAACTCCAAGGCTTACACAGGCCAAACAAACGAGGCATGTGGCCCTCGGGCCGCGAGTTTGACATTTGATCTAAAGTCTCGTTAAAGAGGCAGAACAGCCCCAAGACAGGTAGTTAAGATCAACTGTTCCCAGACTTCAGAATTTCAAACGCCGGCAAAATTAAAAGTGATAATAAATGTTTCCAAATGTTATCTTGCCAAGCAAAGCCATTTTTGAAATGCTGCTGTCCAACGAAAGACGCTTTAACCCTCAAAAGCATAGGAAGAGCACAGTCTTAGAATAAAGCCCTTACATTGAATACATTATCTTCTGAAAATATACACTGTCTCTCTATTTCCTCATTTTCCTAATAATGAAGTCTCCCCCATAGACTGCAGCTAGCTATATCCTCACATTAACATTTTTAAGAAAAAATGTGGACAGAAGGGGGATTAGCTAGCTTCTAGGCTGAGAAAAAAAGGGAGTCACAGAGCAAAGCTGGTGTGGCTCAGTGGTTGAGCGTCTACCCATGACTCAGGAGGTCACCGGTTTAATTGCTGGTCAGGGCACATGCTTGAGTTGTGGGCCCAATCCCCAGTGTGGGGCATATAGGAGGCAGTTGATCGATGTTTCTCTCCCATCGATGTTTCTATCTCTATACCTCTCCCGTCCCCTCTGAAAATCAATAAAATTTTTTTTAAAAAGCCACAAAGTTTGAAAACTCAAGCATTGGCCTTTTCAAGCAATGCCCAGAAAAAAAGCCATAGCCAAATACCCATTTGATTGATCTAGGGCGATATGCTCTGAATCCACGCTCATCACACAACTATGATTATGATTTGGTTTCCCACATGGGTCTTTCTTTAGCAGGAGGTGTCTGGTTCTCAACCTAGGGTACATAAGTGGACTTCCGAGAATCTATGAACCCCCCAAAACATACATTAAATTTGTGTGTATGTATATTGTGGTGAGGGAGGGGGCATCCTTGGCTATAATTCGATTCCCAAATAAGTTCCTGGGTAAAAAATGGTAGAGTCACAGGAAGCAGAAATTTCATTGATCATTACCATTTTACATTAGTTATTGTTTTCGTTGACAATAGTGTTACTCTGGATTACACATCTCTCCTCAGTCTGGTTAATGTGAGTTTGGATGCTAAAAAATGAGTGAGCTCTCAGTATGCCTTGAAAAAAAAAATCAGGTTTTTGAGGCCACTAGACTATCCTGCTATGCTTTGAGGCCTCTTGGGAATCAGTCTTCCCCTGGAACATCCTGCTATTCGTATCCACTTAAGAGTATTTTCCTTAATTTAAATTTACATACTCTGTTTTCTAATAACTTAGAGGCAGGCCAGAATAAACCAGTGAAGATAAAAACAGAGGTAGCAGCTACAATCAATGTTGACCTGCCCAATCTAAATATAGTAAGCGAATTTATGGTAATGTTTTTCACCCTGGGATGGCTGAATTGTTTAAAATAGTTTGAAAGAGCTCTATAATAGATTCATTATGCCATTCTCTCCCAACCCAAAGTGATAACCAACAGTAATGACAGCTCATCTACATTCCAAGGAGCACATAAAAAGGTGATGAATTATGAATCCATATGTATATGGATCTAGGAGGTTCATTATAATTATACATAGGATAGATATTTATTGATCATTTACTATAGCCCAGCCTCCTGTGCAAGGCACTGAGAATAAAGAGGTAAGGACCAAGACCCGGCTTTCAAGGAATTCATCACCTACTGAGAAAAGATAATGAAAATAAACTGTGACAGGGTTAGAATACAGCTCCACAAGTTGTAAGGGGAGCACAGGAGAGGTACTTCTAACTCAGACATTGCAGGTTGGGGAGCAGAAGGCAGGGGAGGGGAGTCGGGTGCAGTAGGGTGGACAGGAAACCCCTCGCGAGCGCACAGCTTACCGGAGTCACCGCCTTCACTTGGCCGGTTGTGACTGGAGTTGCCACCCCGCTATCGGTAATCACAAACTGTCCTGGGGGGAGCGTCATCATCTGAATCTCGGATGCTGAAAAACAGGAAATATGCATATTCCAGTGGTCTCAGATTTTAATACAAGTTGTAGACAAAAACCCTAACATGTGACCACCTTCCCCACCGAGACACTGCCATGGATTTGCTTGCTGAGAGAGTCTTATGATGACGTGATTTTTTGATATAGTAAAAGCACCTCTGGCACGAACTGCCCACATGAAGGTTAGAGAGTTACCAAATATTGCAGGCGATCAATGCACCTCCCTCAACTGTGGCTTCTGAATATCCATAAAGACAAATACACAACAGCTTTTTAAAACCCTGAAATCAGACACAAAAGCTTACCTGTTAGCTTAATATTTTTATCTCTTATAGTCACATCTGAATGAGTTGCATAACGTATCCATTATTGCCCACTAATCACGAATCAACCAAACTTGAGTTTTATTTCACCAAAGTTTACCCGAGCACCCAGTTGAGTCTCTGAGTAATATTTTCTACTAAAAGGGACCAGAGCTTCTTGGGAAAATGGCTGGTTCCAGATTTGGGGAACCTAGAACATGGTGTCACATCAGCACGCAAGATACTACAAGAGACTACAGGATTGTGTAGAAAAGATACAGGAGCCAATCCAAAGACACTCCCAGTCAGCATGGCTCAGGGACTGAGCATCAACCTATGAACCAGGAGGTCATGGTTCGATTCCTGGTCAGGGCACATGCCCAGGTTTCGGGCTCCACCCCCCAGTGTGGGGCATGCAGTAGGCAGCTGATCCATGATTCTGTCTCATCATTGGTGTTTCTCTCTCTCCCTGTCCCTTCCTCTCTGAAATCAAAAGTATATTAAAAAAAAAAAAGAAAGAAAGAAAAAAAAAAGATGCTCCCAGTAGCTAAAGATGGGTAATCTGAGCGTTAGTAAGGATAACCGCTGCAGTGATCTGGAACACGTCAGCTGTGTTGAAATCCACGAGCACATGACAGCACTAACACACACACACACATAGCCCTCATTGGTCTACTGGGTAATACTAGGAAACAATGCATGAATTTGAAAATTGGCAAATAAAGGCGATGAGCCAGGTATTTCAAGCATTTATCCTGCCATTACTGCACAAACTGTACCTCCGAGTAACCTGCTCATTAAGGTAAAATTGTTTTCTTCATTGAAGTTTCCTAGCTAATCCTATATAATAAAAGCTTAATATGCAAACCGACCGAATGGCAGAATGACTGGAGGAACAACTGGTCGCTATGATGCACACTGACCACCAGGGGGCAGATGGTCAATGCAGGAGATGCCCCCAGCCCGCAGGCCCCAGGCCAGCGGAGGAAGGTGTCAGCGAGGGCTCCCTGATCGTCCCACCAGTTGCCCCACAGATCAGCCCTGATCGCTAACTCAGGCCTAGGGACCCTACCTGTGCACGAATTTCATGCACCAGGCCTCTAGTTCGTGTATAAAAATGACAGAATCAGCCTAGGACCACTTTACCATCCCTAATGAAATAGTGGGCCAAAGGGAAAGTGAGACAGCAAACACTGTGCCTCCTGATGGACGCACACGGCCAGCTATGAAGTGTCGGGGACAAAACTGAATCTGATTCCAACAGGGCCTCTAGATCTAATTGCCAGCCTACAGGGAATAAAAGGGCCGGACACAGGCATCTTAAATGATCATACAGGGATGTCAACAGCAAAATCCATGTGGGATGTTGAGAAATGTCAGAATGTGAAAAATTCTACAGGTCAAATGACCCACCTTCTTCAACACATAAATTGTAACTTAAAAGAGAGAGAACACATATTAAAAGAAATTCAAAATACAGAATTAATTATAATGTCTGGCCCTTATTTGGAACCCAGTTTGGACAAACCAACTACTAAAATTTTTGAGACAGTCACAGAAATATGAGCCCCAACTGGATATCTGATGGCATCAAAAAAATTACCGTCATTTATTTTTAGGGGCAGTCATGGTACTGGAGTTGTGTTTTTTAAAAGTATATTCCTTTGGTTTTAGAGACACATACCAAAATATTTGTGGATGAAATGACATGGATTATTACCTAGTTGGAGAACTGGGAGAGAGGGAGAGAATGATGAGGGGACATGGGGGTGTTCAGTGGAGATAAAATTGGCCATGAGTTGATAACTGCTGCAGCTAGATAATGGGTACAGGCACATTCATTACACTATTCCTAGTATATTTTTCTATCTTTTAAATTTTTTCCCTAAAATAAAAAAGTTCAGTTCTACAAACTTTTTCTTCATTAGAATGCTAGTTCATACTATTATCACCATGACTGTCTTCATCATTCCGTATTTCGTCCACAGGAATTAAACTGAGTATAAATGCCAGCCTGTTGACCAGGATCCCACTGATGTTCCCATGACTAGAAACTAGACTCAGGCCTCGTAGTGCCCCCCAATATTTAAGAGAATGGACTGTAAAAATAACTAAATGGACGGGGTGGAGCCTAATTCCATATCAAATCTATATAACATAGCCAATGATCAAACACAACAGAGATGAACCCCCCCCCCCCAAAGAAATGAATAGTAGGGGAAGATCATCACTGGCCTTCCCACCTTCCCAGTCCCTATCCCTCCTAGTTCCCTGTTCTGAGGCCTCTAGTCCTGTTCCTCCTACATCTTCAGTCACAGAGGTCCGTACTTTCCAGCTCATACCCAAGGCTGTCATCCCCCAGACTGTCACCTGTTCTGAACTTCAGCAGCCAGCCTTTTACTGCTTCTGTAGCACTAATCTCGGGGTTTTGAAAGCAACTACTCATATCTCTCTCTCAAGCAGCTAACGATCTTTTGGAGCCAAAGACAATCTCCTTAGGAGAGGCAGCCCAGCAGGGTGGTTTGGTATAAACTCTGGATCCAGATTGCTGGGTTCAAACCTCCATTTACAAGCTATGTTCCTCAGACAAGTTCCTCCATGCCTAAGTTATCTTATCTGTGAAATACAAATAACTATTGTACTTATCTCATAGGTTGTGGATACTGAATGTGTATATACGTGGCTTAAAAACATTCCTGGCACACAGTAAGAGCTTAATGAAAGCTGGCTAGCATTATTATTGGGTGGTGCTAGTGATGTGAATATTAACCTTTTATATACCCAGGATCTAGCACACTGGTGGATATGCAGACACTCAATAAATACTGGTGGAAGACATGAATCAATAATCGACAGATCCTACAACCATCTATTCTACTATTTAAATCACCTGCCTACACTTATTCCAGCAATATTCCTAATGCCTCTGAAATGCGTGGCTCTCTGATCAGGATGCTACCTTGCATTCTGTCATGAAACTCATTCAAGTATATGCTGAATGAAGAAAATGGTCAATGAAACTTTAATATAGAAAATCCATTATAAAGCTGATGAAATTATGGCCCATGGCTGCAGGTTCCCCACCGATGACCTGTAGCTTTATCCCCTTGTTTCTTTTTATTTTAATGACTTTAGCGAGAGGAAGGGAGGGAGAGAGGGAGAACAAGAGAGAAACATTGATGTGAGAAAAAAAAACATCAATCAGTTGCCTCCCGCAGGCGTCCTGACCAGGGATCAAACCCACCACCTGGGTATGTGCCCTCACTGGGAATCAAGCCGGCCGGACACCTTTTGGTGAACAGGCAGACACTCCTACCCACTGAGCCACCCGGCCAGGGCCCTGTTCTCTCACTTACAGTAGCCACGGAAGGAGTTCCAAGTGCTGGGCAGGTACGTGTGCTGCACAGAGCTCTGCTGCTGCTGGGGTGCCTGGCCTGGGGCCGAGGAGCTGCCTTGCATGTGAGAGGGGCTGAGCCCTTGCTGAGACTGCTGGGAGGAGGGGCTCAGCGGCTGCCCAGCCACCTGGAGGGAGAAAGCGAGAGTAGAAAAATCATGAATTCCCAATATAGCGAAGGCTCATAAATAAGTCAGGCTAGTATGAATTCTAATACTGAAAATACCCCTGCTAAAATAGTAATATTTTAAATACAAATAGGATCAATGAAAAGTAATCATAACAAGGAAATCCTACTTCGTTTTCAAAGGATTATCTCCAAGAGTATCTTGTTAGAAAGATAAGTGAGTGAAAATATGATTTTCTGTCTTACACGAAGTGAGAACAATGGAGAAGCGAACTAACCTGCCTGCATCACAAAGCTAATCTGTCGCACAAACTGAAGTCCTACTTCCCACTGAAGTGAACAGCACAGACCCAGCGTTAGCGGAGCTGAGCACAGGGCGAGGTGCAGATCCCACTGCGGAGCCCACTCCTGTCCCCAGGGTAAGGCCCAGGCTCCCAGGCTGCCCCTCGAGCCTTCCATACTCCAGCTCCAAACCACCTTTCCAGCTTTTTTCCCCCCAAACACCATTTCCTGTTACTACCGAAACAGTTTTATGTAAATACACAGTGTCCCATCTCTGTGTCTTTACTCGAATGAGACCATATTCAAGTCATCATGCCTTCCCCAAGTACCCCGTCAAAATCCTACCTCTCCTTCAAGACCTAATTCAAACACCACTTCTACAAAAATGTCCTAAACATAATCTTCTTAATTCCCAGAATTTATCTCTATAGCCATCTCTCTCTTAGACCCAGGCCAGGGGGACCCTTATTCGCTGTGCCCTCCTCCTACTGGGCCAAGTGACCACGCCCCCTGGAATGTGAGGGAGCCCCTTCCAGGCCCCCCTTAGGGGGCCACACCCCCCTTCCCTGTGGAAATGGCCCTGCACCCACTTCGAGGGCCTGTACAAGTCTCCTCCTTAGGCCTGTCCTGCAGGGGTCCTGCCTCCTCCATGTGGGTTTCAGTGGTTCGCAACCTTCCTCATGCCGCGACCCTTTCATACAGTTCCTCATGTTGTGGTGACCCCCAACCATAAAATTATTTTCGTTGCTACTTCATAACTGTAATTTTGCTACTGTTATGAATCGTCATGTAAATATCTGATCTGCAGGATGTATTTTCATTGTTCGCGACCCACAGGTTGAGAACCGCTGCAAGGGTTTTTGGGCTCCTGAGACCGAGGGGCCTCCCTCTACCGCCCCCACCCCCTGCCCCCAATAAGCAGGAAAGTAGAGACTGTGCATATATACCCCATGGATTTCCACAGAATCTAGAAGGACAAAGAGCTAGCAAACAAGGGAGAAAGCCTTCCTCCCAGTTTCCTCCTGCGACAGCCCGGCAGGTGCTAGAGCCATTGTGGTGTGTGGCAGAAAATACTATTGATTTCGAACTGGCACTACCCACGTATCAGGTTACTATGATCAATGTTACTTCACATACACGTCTCAATTTTGTCATTATAAAAGTGTATGTGTCAAGTAGGAAGACAGAACATATTTTAGTTAATGGTCTGTTAGCTTGACTCAAGATTTATAAGTGCTCCAGCCCTGGCACGCAGGTCTTCATCTGTACTCTTACCCTGGGGCCTGTGAACACCAGGGGGGCCTCCGTCCACGTCCTATGCATGCACGTCCTATGTTATCCCCCTACGAGAATCCACGCTCCTGCGGACAAGACCTAGGAAAGCTTCCTGCAAGCGATAGGATTTCCTAAATATTTTAATGGGTCTCGCTATGCTATCTTAACAACAGACTCAATCATCCCAGCTCAATAGTGTTCCTCAAAGTCACTGCTCCAAATGACAGGAACAACTTAGCCATTGCAGACGTCCATCCCCCAGCCATTCAAAAGAGGAACAAAGGCCATGTCGTCTGCAGGATGTCCTATCACAGGGCCCGTTGGGATCGAAGCTGATCACTTAACCTGAGACCATAATACCAATATTAAGGTCCACGCTAACAATAGCTCGGTAGTCAAGGAGACCAGGTCTGAAGGGAATGTCTCTTCACTCATTAATTCTTCCGGGTCCCCGGGTCACACTCATGTCCGTGAACCGTCTACGCGTCGTGTACCTGGGAGGCTGGGGCCGAGGCGGCGGGCTCGGTGACCTGGATGTGCTGCACCTGGATGGCGTGCTGGGTGTAGGTCTGCGGGTCGTGCAGCTGGCCCACGTCCACAGTGGACTGCTGAGACTGGTGAGGGGAGGTGGCCTGGGGGAGGCAAACACAAATCCATTCTGATCGAGGCGAAGGGGAGTCTTTCCGGAGAAGTTCAGCTCAACCAATATCCCAACAGAAACACAGGAAGAGGGGGAAGAGAACTTTAGATCCAACGCTTCGCTCCCAGGGAGCCCACACCTAAGCTGAGCTGGCAAACGTCAGGGGAAAAGGCAGTTTTCAAAACGACGCTTGTAAAACAGGGGCCACTAATGCTATTAACTTCTGAAAGAGAAGGAGCCAGAAGAAATATAGCTCTTAATAAAAGCTGGATGAGACGCTCTCCGGAATCGGAAATCTTTCCCCTTCAATTTCAATTAAATGTAATGACCTACCCTTTATGAGATAAAAGATATCACGGAAGAGAATTGCCTTTTAGCTTGTCTCGACTGAACCACTAGAACAGCCGTTCGTAACCTTTTATACATCGCAGGCATCTTTGAAAACCGGCTAAAGTCTGAGCCCTTTTCCCAGAAAAATGTACATGCACATCGTATTTTACAGGCAAGTCCAGGGACCCATAGATTCTTCCAGAGCCCAACCTTAAGAGCCCTCCCATAAGAAAAACGAGAGGAAGAACCGTCCGTGAGTGGCAGCTTCCACTCCCTGCTCTGGTATCAGCTTCCAGTTTTCAGAGACCACATGATCTCCATTTGGCTTGTTCATGCGCCTGGCGGACCTTCCCTCAGTGTAATT
The DNA here is from genome assembly GCF_963259705.1 of Myotis daubentonii. Classification (NCBI taxonomy): domain Eukaryota; kingdom Metazoa; phylum Chordata; class Mammalia; order Chiroptera; family Vespertilionidae; genus Myotis; species Myotis daubentonii. The sequence goes on from NC_081858.1 coordinate 18,758,551, forward strand.
AACACTAGAAAGACTGAAACTTAGTATATACCTATATTGCCCAAAAGCAGTCAAAATGACAGCATTGTGAAAGAATAATATCGGAGCACTCTTCACTTATGTTCCTTAGCTTTTCCAATAACTCACTTCTATTCGACATTTCTTTCATGAATTTAGGGCGCAAAAGAAATAAAATAAACAACTTATTAGAACAAGTATCACTGCATAAAGATTCGAATAACAAGTACTAGTTTAGCTTATTGAGCAACTGCAACTTATCAAGTATCAGCAATTTATCATGTACTTGTATGTTATCATGTGACGGTAATCGAAAAAAAATGAAAACTGTTATTTCAATACAGAGCCGAACTGGTCATATAAGAAATTTACTCAATTCAATAATAAGAGTCATTTGATTATTTAAAATTTCCCAAGCAGTCAAAATGACTGCTTTTGGGCAATATAGGTATAACACATATATATATACCGGAAATGAAGGAGGGGGGAGGTAACTACAATTATTAATAAACGCATTTATATGTTGTTCAAAAAGTCACAAAATTCTAAGACACTGTGTCCTTATATACATAATTGTTTTTCTAATTGAAATTAAAAAGCAGTCAAAATGACTTCCTTGGGCAATCTAGTGTTAAATGAAACAACAGTTCTGGGAGGGTTCCTTCTCTCAGCTCCCTAATCAGGAAGAATGAGCTACTAATTACCCGGTAGAAGGAACACAGTTCTATGCCTATACCAGCGATTTTCAACCTTTTTCATCTCATGGCACACATAAACTAATTACTAACCTTCTGTGGCACACCAAAAAATATATTTGCTGCCTATCTAACAGAACAATATGTACAGTTTTGATTCATTCACGCCAAGCAGCTATTGTTGTGTTGGCTGTTGTCACTTTTTTACTTGATAATCTAAGGCAGTGGTTCTCAACCTTCCTAATGCCGCAACCCTTTAATACAGTTCCTCATGTTGTGGTGACCCCCAATTTCATTGTTACAAATTGAACATAATTAAAGCATAGTGATTAATCACAAAACAATATGTAATTATATATGTGTTTTCCGATGGTCTTAGGCGACCCCTGTGAAAGGGTCATTCGACCCCCAAAGGAGGCGCGACCCACAGGTTGAGAACCGCTGATCTAAGGGAAGCGAGGCCACTGCCCCTGGCTAAACAGTGAGGTGCTGCATGTTTTAAAAACCCTGCGGCACCCCTGTTGAAAGTCGCTGGTCTATTCGAATAAGGCGCTGACTGGTATTCAGAGACTGGGTCACATTTGTTCTTACAAGCTCCCACTGAGAGAAGGCACTTGGTGCCTGTGTCGGGACTTCTCACACTGGCTCCTCACCAAGAAGTCACCCCAGTGACCCAGGATAAGGATGCAGAGGAGGCTCAGAGAGTCTGCGTGGGGATTGTCCGCAGCAGCGCAGATGGCAGCGTGCGCTGGAGCCTAAACCCTCTGACTGCTAGGTCGGAGCCCTGCACGGCCTGCGGAGGGCTTTACAAACGCCTTAGACTCCGAATGTACTTGCAGAAGCACATTATAGCAGGGCCCCACGCCAGCTCTGAGAATCGTTAACCTCAGGGCCACCTGCGCTGGTGACAATGTGGCCTTCAGGAAGGGAACAAGAGATGAGAGCAGTACAGTACCGGGGCCACTTGCACCACTTGAAGCTGTATGTGCTGAGGCTGCTGGAGACCGGATGCGGACTGTGACACGGGGATGTAATGAATTCGCTGGTAGTCCCCTTGCGGCGTCCGGTAATCGGTCGTTAGGGTCTGGGACAGCTCTGTCATGGCCTGGGTTAGCAGGTCTGTTGTCTAGAAAATTCACACAAAACGCATTAGTTGATGGCAGTACTGCTTGTAGCTACTTCAGTGCACTTAGACCCTACAAAAGGCTCATTGGTATCACTGGTGGATCGTGGAACCTACAAGTTAGTCCTGAGCTCAGATAGAAGAAATTCCTAAGCAGAGAGGATGTGGGAAGGTTACCTACATATCTGTATCCATCTGTCTACGCCAGGCCCAGTGGGGTTACCCTCAAGGTTCGGACAACCTGGCGGCCAAGGAGCAGCACTGACTACCCTTCACCGAGGAGACCCGATCAGAAGCAGAGTGGCTACATTTGCAGCCAATTCAAGACTCTGGCCCTGAAGGAGAGATGCTCTCGCCGGTCACACACTTACCACCACGGTCTCGCCGGTGGCACTGTCGGTGGTTAACACGGCCGGAGCAGTGCTGATCACAGCGGTGGTCAGCGGCGTGTGCAAGGTGTTAGGGAGCTGGGCGTACTCTGGATGCTTCTTGCGAATGTGCTGGACCATCTTGGTCTGGAAAATTATGGCGAAAACCAAGAATGAGTTACTGCTGGAATTAGTTATTCTCAGTCTTTCTCAAAAGCAAACCTACAAAGGCTCCTAAAGTCTCTGATGTTATCCATTTAAAAAAAAAAAAAGAGCAATGCTGGCTGTGCCCTCCCTAAGGCGGCACATGCTACGAAAGAGAAAAGAAGAGGCTGAAAGAAATTAAAGAATCACATGACCCCCGCCATCAGGCAAGGTAAGAACACCTCACGGCGCCCCCTGGTCCCACCAGCACCTGCCGCAGTCGGTCACAGCCCCCCTTTTCAGGAGCCACCACGCGAGCTCCCAGGCAGTACTCGAATGCCCAAGCCCACAAACTCTGGGCTGGACTCACACAGGAGGCCTCAGCTGCAGGCCAAGGAAAAGGAGCCCAGGCGAGTGCTCAGGCCACCAGAGGGTGCTAATCCTGGGGCAGGCCCACCCTCTTCTCCCCTGTTCCATCTATGGTTCCCAGCTCTCAGAAAGCAGCTCCTTATAACCGTCAGCCCCCATCAAGTCAGAAGAAGCCAGCAGAGCGCCTGGGAGAAGCCACCTTCTCTCCAGAGACCCTTTACACAGTGGCCCAATTCGGACTCCGCCAGGAGCTCCCCTACCTTGCTGCTGTACTGTTTGGAGCAGTGGGGGCAGCAGACAGGAGGAGTGGCTATGGTGCCGGTGAGCTGGGTGTGGGTGCTCAGCATGGGGTCTGGTTCTCCAGGGCCGGCAGGACGGAGCTTCCGAATGCTTGGTGGGAGCTCGGCCCCAGGATGGTTCTTCAGGATGTGGGCCTTCCGCTTGCTGGCACTTTTGTAGACCTGCAAGTTCAGATGCTCTGCCGTGAAAGCCGTACCCAGTTCCCCTTTCCTGCTTAAAGCCAACCCTCTAACAATTTCCGTACAAGGAAAAGAGAAAAAGTAGTAGTGTAGCCCAAAATAAAATAGATATCATGCACCCAAAATAAACAGATAAAATGGAAGATAATATATAACATAGATTAGAGTAAAACAAGGACATCATCTACCCCGGCCAGTGTGGCTCAGTGGTTGAGTGTTGACCTATGAACTGGGAGGTCACCGTTCAATTCCTGGTCAGGGCACATGCCTGGTTACAGGCTTGATTCTCTCTCATCAGTGATGCTTCTATCCCTCTCTCCATCCTCCTTGGATTTATAGATCTGCGCTAGTAATAGCGAAACCAGCCTTTCTCCTACAGTCGAAGAGGTGGCTACACAGAGAAAGAGAACTGCCCCTAAGACCAGTCCTCCTTAGCCTTTCTGTGAAAGCTCTCACATGATGTATGGACTAGACTGCCAGATGCCAAAGAATCCTCCACAATGAAAAGCCTAATAGCAACCAGCACCTCTAGTGAATGTCCATTGTATAAGGAAACAGTATTACAGTGAAGCAATAAACACATATTCTCCTTCGGTCTTTTTTGTAACTGTACAGAAATAAAGAATAAAACAGCACAGAGTACTCCACCGCAAAACTTTTGCACGTGCTACTCCATCTTCTAGAAGTCCAAAATCTACCATATGTCTTACAAACCCGCTGATAAACACTCTCATTTTAGAGCTAAGACATTTTAAATGAATCCATATACTAAGCTCTTGGTAATAAGACTCTTCTTTTGCAGCAAAAATCACAGAGAAGGGAAAACGAATACAACAGAGCCAGCTCACTTTGAAGAAAAACAATTTGGCTTAAGCTGAGGCTACACTTGCAGTCCTTGTTTGGTGGAAAAACACTGAGAGCCGGGGAACCATCTGTCGAGAGCGCTGCAAGGTGCTGGCCCACGTTCCCACCCGCAGACCAGCTGGCCCTGCGCAGGCTCCCACGGGGCGCCGCGGCGGGCGGTTCCGTTACCTTGTCACAGTACTGACAGAAGTAGTCGCGGTTGGGCTTAATGATGGGCAGGGTTAACTCCGGCACCTCCTCTATCTTCATGTCCGGGTGCCTCTTCGATAAGTGATTGACCTGAACGGGAGAAAGGAAATGAGAAAAAGAGAGCCCACGGCGAGCAGAAGCAGGCAAAGGTCTCCGAGCGGCGGCGAGAAGCTGACATTCTCTGCAGCAGCGCCCCGAAACAACAGGCGTTTGGCCAGAACCAGGCCCATCTGACACCAGAGCATTAGCAGTCCCTGTTAACAGGAACTCAGCAGATTACGGAAGGGAACTGGGCCACTGTGGATCCCATGAATAGTCTTTGATGAAAGAACTGCTGGAAAAGGGAAATTACAGTAGCAGGAACTTCTCTGGTGAATTCTCCTGATGCAAACCTGTCTTTCATTACTTAGTGCCCTTCCCTAAGGGAGGACATTGACTGAGATAAAAATTAAGGTTCTGAATTTTATTTTTAAAAAAATATTTTTATTATTTTCAGCGAGGAAGGGAGAGGGAGAGAGAGATAGAAACATCAATGATGAGAGAGAATCACTGATTGGCTGCCTCCTACACACTCCCTACTGGGGACTGAGCCCACAACCCAAGCACGTGCCCTTGACTGGAACTGAACCTGGGACCCTTCAGTCCACAGGCCGAGGCTCTATCCACTGAGCCAAACCAGCTAAGGCAAGGTTCTGAATTTTAAATGATGCTCTCTGACTTTAGCTCCTGGCAGAAATACAAAGTCCTCACTTAATGTCGTAGCTGTCAATAGGTTCTGCAACTTTAAACAAAACAACAAGAAGGAAACCAATTTTACTCCAGGCTAATTGACACAAACAGGGATTAGGTCCCTCTGGCATCTCATTGAGATTGTAACAGAAGGCCGTATTGGGGCCTGCTGTGCGCTGGCTGTCCTGGTGTCCCAGCTAACCTGGTCCCACGCCTGCCTTGATGAAAGTTTCTTCTGTTGCTGTGTCATAGCTGGAAAGAGGCATTAAAGGAACCGTCGGCAAGAAGGCAAAGAGCCCAGAGGAAGTACACTCAGGAACACAAATGAGAAGAGGGAAATAAAACGTGGTAAGACCAGAGACTGAGACGGGTAAAGCAAAACAAAACTAGCAATGACAAGTGATAGATAGCCCTGGCCGGTGGCTCCATGGTTAGAGCGCCGGCCCATGCCCCAAAGGGTCATGGGTTCGATTCCTGGGTAAGAGTACGTACCTGGGTTGCAGGTTCTCCCCCGCCCCGCTGGGGGCACATACAGGAGGCAACCAATTAATGAGTCTCTCTCACATTGATGTTTCTCTCTCTCCCCCACCCCCCCCCTTCCTTCCACTGTTTCTAAAAAAAAGTCAATGGAAAAAAACATCCTCAGGTGAGGATTAACAAAACAAACAAATAAACAAAACAAAAAAGAAACGTGCTAGCTGTACACCTCTTCTAACGAACTATGGCAAAGGAGGGCGACGGGAGACTGGCAAGGAGAGAACTCCAAATTGGGAATTGTTCGCCTGTTTTTCCCCCAGCCACTGCCAGAACCTATGGACAAGTCTGTAGAGAATACAGGTAGATACAAGAGCCATCACCATAAAACAGAAATGGGAGGGGAAAGGTGGCAGGCGGAGTGCGCGGCCACTCGGCACTGACCAGCATGCCCCGTCTCCGGAAGCCCATCATACACAGGCGGCACTTGAACGTGAAGCTGTCGTAGTCGGTGGACGTGATGCGAGGCTTGAAGGTCTTGGAGCGGCTGATGCGGTCAGCTTTCTTGGCCTCCCTCTCGGGATTATGCATCCTCTGCATATGTTCCCGCAGTTTGTCTTTCCGCTATTGAGAGAAAATCGTTGAAAAGGCGGCGGGGTGAGAAGTGGGGCTAGAAAGTTTTTAATTGAAGGGATATTTTTAAAATATCAACACAAGTTAGCAGTGACCACAACCTACTGAGATGCACCCGAGTTGCCAGAGCTGGAACATACAAGGACATGGCAAAGTGGCTCGGAGTGACTCAGTCCACTAGCAAGTAAGTGCACCTCACCGAGCCTCGGTGGAAAATGACCCTTCAATTTGAAAGATACTGATTTTTGCCCGGCCGATGTGGCTCAGTGGGTGAGCGTTGACCCCGTGAACCAGGAGGCCACAGTTCAATTCCTGGCCAGGGCACATGCCCAGGTTGCGGGCTCAATCCCTAGTAGGGGGCATGCAGGAGGCAGCCAATCAATGGTACTCTCTCATCATTGATGTTTCTATCTCCCTCTCCCTTCCTCTCTCTCTAAAAATCAATAAAACTGTTTGTTTTTTTTAAAGAAAGATACTGATTTTTTAGAAACAAAACAAAAAGACTGCATTTTTTTTGCAGAAGAGATTGAAGGGTACATGGAATAAGTTTGGTAGTAGGAAGTACAAGACAGATTGATAATGAACAATAGCTAATACGGAATTTACAAAGCAGTATGTAAACTCAATCCTCATGTTTTAATAAATATAATGACATTCCTCTAAATCCCAAATAAATGTAGTTCAAGCAAACAATTACACTGCCTGCTATGGACAGAGCTTATGGTCTAGGTCTAGTCAGAGGAGCACATGTTGGTGTGAGTCCCTAGAAAAACAATGAGGCAGAGCCCATCCTGAACAAAAACAAATGCAAAAACAAAACACTCCAGCTCCCTTGCCCCGTGAGGCGCTGCTCTTGGACACAGTTTATGATTACACAGTTTCTTGCGAAGGTTCAGGACCTCCCAGCAGACTAGGTCCTCTCCTTTTGGGTACAGACTGGGAGGTGGGGATGAAGCAGCAGCCGCGATGCTCTCCGGTCAGATGCGGTGGTACCAGAGCATCCCTGCTGTCTCCCATGAGCCGCCAGTTCTCAACTGCCAGCCCTGCTGGCCAGTCCATGTCCACCCCATGGGCAGCCACTCCGTCGTCCACGGGCAGCACCAGCTCTCCCTCACAGCCCACCGTGAGCTGGAAGGGCCTGGGTTCCCAGACTCCCCGGTTCCCATTTGTGCACCCAGACCAGGGTTTCACACAGGGCAGCAGTGACCTTTCTCTGGTCCTCCAACTTCTCCTGTCAGACCTTTACTTCTCCATCTCCTCCTATAATAAAACCCCTCATTCCATAGTACTCTTAGTGGTTTGGCTTCTCTGACTGAAGCCTGTCTAATATGTTGGGTGAAAGTAAAATATTAGCAGAAAAGTGTGTGTGTGTGTGTGTGTGTGTGTGTGTGTGTTTTATGCCTAGGTGCTAAAATGGTATCTGGCACAAAATAGATTACCAAAAAATGTTAAGTGGATTGGATAGATGGCCAACCAGTTAGCATCACAAAACAGGAATCCTTTTAGATAAATGGCCATTTTCCCAATTCAGAAACAGAAAAACCTAGACCCCTTTATACTTTCCCATTGGAGTCCTTTAGAGAGTTCTAAATTACGCTACTATATATGAAAGGCCATTGAGATTACAACCTGTAACACACACACCATAAAACTTAAGCTTTGAAAGGTGTTTCCACGTTCTATACAAACACATCCTTGTAAAATTATCTTTCCCCTCCTGATACTTTTCCAGTTTCCATGACGGAGCCACCTACAGTCAGAGCCAGGAGGGTGTCCCTCCACAAATCTTTGTAGAATCATCTGATTTCCCAATGAAGCATTGTTTTTAACCATTTTTACATGTATTTGTTTAACTCAGATCTCTGGGCCTCCCATGGGTTTTTCCTGTGCTTCTAAATTCCAGGCAGGTTACTGAATTTATCTTTCAATTTAATCCTTGACGTCATTAACACTCCCCAGAGTGGCCTAAGCCCTCTCCGCACCCTACAGATGTCCCACCTCCATCAGATGACGGTCCTACTGCTGCAGAACTCAATCACCAGCCTCCTTGCTTAGTAAGTGCTCAATAAAAATCTCTTGATTTGGTAAGTAAATGGACTGTTCTCTTAGGAATGCCTCATAGCCATTTAGTTCTAGTTATCATACATCTGGATTATTTTAGGAGATGCATTATTACTCTGTTTGTTCAGGGATCTGAATGAATAATTTTGGGAAATGAAGGTGAGCTTGTTTCCTTAATGTTATCAGAATAACTAACTCAAACATGAGGCACGAAATGCGTCTCCAGACCAGTTCTTTGAAAGTGGGTGATGAGCTGATGAAACAAACACGCACTGATCCTTGGCTCGACATGACTCAGGCTGCTCCTGCTTACACACCTTAAACTGCTTCCCACACGTAGAACACAGGAAATCCTTGCGGTCCGAGTGTCGGAGCATGTGGAGGCGCAGCTTGTCGGGGCGGCAGAAGGCCTTGTCGCACTCCGTGCACTGGTAGATCTTTTCTGAGTGGAAGCTCCTCACATGTTTTTTCACCTGCCAGAGAAGACGGAAAAAGTCAGGGGACTGGGGCATCAAAGGAAATGACAAGGCAGCTTATCAACTCTAGAGGGCGCCAGAGGCGTTGCCAAGCGCTTTCAGAAACTGAGCAAGGTAATCCCATTAGCTGTGACTGGTAATTGGCCTCAGTAACACACACTTTCCTTACGACAAAGTGACAAAACAAGTAGCCAGAAGCCTTACAAATCTTAACCTCCCATAAGAAGAGGCAGAAGGAAGATGCCTGTAGTCAAGGCCCTGATTACATGCAACCACCATTTTTTTTCTTTTTCTTTCTTTTTAAGATTAAAAACAGAGTTCCCGCCTAGCCAGTTTGGCTCAGTGGATAGGGTGTCGGCCTGAGGACTGAAAGGTCCCGAGTTCGATTTCCATCAAGGGCACATGCCCAGGTTGCAGGCTCGATCCCCATAGGGGGTGTGCAAGAGGCAACTGATCAATAATTCTCTCTCATCATTGATGTTTCAATCTCTCGCTCTCTCTCATCTCTGAAAATCAATAAAAATATATTTTTAAAAAATAAAGTAGATTGAAGAAATGTCCTCAACTGTAAAGTTGTTACAAAGAAGGGAAGAAAATGCAGGTGGCAGGTGACGGCAGTCTCAATTTTCCAAAAATCCGTGTCTCTCACCGAAAGAAGGGAGCAGAGGGGAATCTCAGTGGCAGACACTCACCTGGATAAAATCTGGGAACCGCTTCTTACAGGTCGGGCAGGTGAAGTAGCCGTCATTGATATGAATGGCCACGTGGTCTTTCAGCAAATCAAGGCGGTCAAAGGATTCCGGGCAAAAAATGCAAGAGTACGTCTTCTGGTCCGAATGGAGCTTCATGTGGCTCTCCAAGGAGGCGCTGCTGATGAAGCCCTTGTTACAGAGGTCACAGGTCAGCGGGCAGTTCCCCTCCCGCCCGTGGAAGCGCAAGTGCTGGTCCAGTTTGTCCTTTTCACGGAAGGCCTTGCCACACTGCAAACATTTAAAAGGCCGGAAGGACTTGCGAATGAACAGATGCTGGAGAGCTGCGTTCTGAAAGACACACACAGACATGATCATTTAGGGAGGAAAGTAATGTGTGATCGCACGTTTATAGAGAAAGCGGATGATCTCTGTGATCACAGATTTCCCGTAGAAATGAAACTCTAGGACACACTGGAAAAAAAAGATTTTTCTGGCGAGACATTAAAAATGAAGACTTCGCAAAGAAGTTCATCTTGAAAAGACGAACGTTTCCTGTGTTTTGTTTTATGTCTATGTGTGTGTTTTCTTATGAGAGGATTTAAGCAACATTCAAAAACGTATTCCCAATAGAGGGCTTGCTCAGTAAGACAAATCCTAAAGTGACATGGAATAAAAATTGCAGACTTGGAAGAAATGACTTGGGATTAAGTCACACATGCATGAATGAGGCTGGAGCAAGTCAGTCAAATGTTACTTGTTCAAGTCCTTGAGGAAAAGAATTCAAAGCTTGGCCCGGCCAGCGTGACTCAGTGGTTGCGTGTCGATCTATGAACCAGGAGGTCACAGTTTGATTCCCTGTCAGGGCACATGCCTGGGTTGCAGGCTCGATCCCCAGTAGGGGGCATGCAGGAGGCAGCCAATCAATGATTCTCTATCATCACTGATGTTTCTGTCTCTCTCTTCCTCTCCCTTCCTCTCTGAAATCAACAAAAATATGTTTTTAAAAAAGAAATAAAGAACTCAAAGCTTGATTAAAATGTTTAGCAAAAAAAAAAAATACGGTAATAAAAAGAACTGAAGGGTAGCACTTGCCAAGGGCTGGGTGAAGGAGGCAATGGATCCGGGGTTTCTTTTGAGGGTGATGAAATGTTCCAGAATTAGACAGTGCTGATGACTGCACAACTGTGGGAATATTCTAAAAACCACCATAAAAGGGGGATTTTTATGGTATGTGAATTATGTCTCAATTTAAGAAAAAGAACTGAGACAGAAACAAAGGATACAGATTTATGTGAACATGTTTATATATCATGAGATAAGATACATGAGCACACATGATAAATAGAGACTGTACATTTAATCACTTCTACGCAGAAAATGCAGAGGACAAGCCTCAATGCAGCTAGTTAGTTCCACTGGTTAGCATACCATGCTAACCAAGTTAAGCTTGTTGCTTTATTCCCTGTGTAGACCAGTCAGTTTTGCCCCCACCCCCTTTTCAGTCACAGATTGCATTTCTAATGTTGATTAGCCACCTAGGAAATGCATGCAGTTGTTATGGGGGGTCCAAGTGAGAGAATACGGATAGTCAGTGCAAATTCATCACCACTACTGGAAAAGCAACTCATCTCTCCTGAGAGCAGATTAAGTCATCTTTCACACGGATAGTACAGAACCAACACCTTAGCTAAACTATAATGAAGTTGCATTCATTAGCTCCTCAACAACCCGGGGAAAGGTCTGCATAGCTATGAGAAGGGGCGGGAGGGAGGGGAATCTCTCAAAAAGAAAAAAAAAATATATATATATATATATACATATATATATATATATATATATGGATAGGTATGCTTAGGTAAGTAGAAGGGAATACTAATGGAAGAATTAGGGGAGCTTTTAATGCATTATTTGTAAAATAAAAAGTGCAATGAACAATGCTTAAACCCTTCATTTCAAATTACTTACACACAGCAACTTTTAAACTAAATTTGCTATAAAATAATCATTTCTGGAAAAAGCAGAATACTTGTTTTTGATTTAGTGAGAATTCTGGACCTAGTTACTTTGCAATATAAAACTTCCTCCTCAGGGCTTCTCCAGCAGGGCTGAGAGTGCACGTTACACTCATGTCTTGAGCAGGTGGTTAGGAATTCTCCTATCTTCCAAGGTGACTGGGGCTGCTCCAGGCTTGCAGCAGATCTTATTCACCTTTGCATCGAGAGCCCTTTAAAAATACCTATTTCATAGGAAGTGTTCAATAGAAGTTCAAGAATTAATGAAATGTATTTCTTATGAAAATCAAAAAGAATTATTTCAAACTTTCCATAGCATCTGCAGAGATCTTTAAGAGTACACCTTTTTCAAATCAGCCAAAATGCCAAAACCGGTTTGGCTCGGTGGATGGAGCATCGGCCTGCGGACTGGAGGGTCCCAGGTTCGATTCCGGTCAAGGGCATGTACCTGGGTTGCGGGCATATCCCCAGTGGGAGATGTGCAGGAGGCAGCTGATCGATGTTTCTCTCTCATCGATGTTTCTGACTCTCTATCTCTCTCCCTTCCTCTCTGTAAAAAATCAATAAAATATATTTAAAAAAAAAAAATCAGCCAAAACTCGCTTTCGCTTCATTCTACTGCCTAGCAGTTGCCCAACCTTTTAAATCTACAGATCCTTATTTTACATCAAAGCTCTCAGTATTTTAGCTCCTGTCAAAACTTTATGGAAACATGGCAAATAAGCAAATGCTGTCCTGAGGTTCAGAGAGTCCAGATTTAGAGCGCTTTCGGCAGGTAAGAATCGCTCCCTTCACCCAAGTCACCGAAGTTCCCAAGGGCAGACACAGTGTACACCACCTGACCTTGGCCTCGCTGGAGAGTCCATTTCTCCTTGGATGTCACCTCTAGGACTCAGTGTTGTTTGATACATTACGCTCACAGGGCTCCTGTCACTTCTGATTATGGATGAGCATCCTCAGACACTAGATCTAACTGAGCAGCCACCTGGCTCCACTTTCTTGGTTCTTGGGACAACCTTGCTTTTATCGTCTTGTTCATTCCCACGGAGCCCTGAGCACAGTCTCGGTCCCCAAGAACCAGAATGCCTTTCTCTGATCTGATGATCCTAATCAAATCCTCACATTGCCCGGCAGGAGTGCTGAGACCATTCCGACCACGGATGCAGGCATTTCACTCCGGGATCTCCTGTAGCTCGGAGCTACAGTTGGCACACATTTCCAGGAGAAATCATGGAAAATGGTGACGGCAGCACAGATGCATCCATTATGGACCTTGTAATGCTCATTGGCATTAATGAGATACAGCCAGTCAACCACACCACCCTACACGGTGCAGAAGCTAACAGAAGGGAGCCCAAATGGTACAGTTGCTAAAATCTGTGATGAGAGATTCAACTTACAAAGGCAGTGAATTCTGAGACCACAGATTCTTTGCAGACAAAGACCATAACATGTTTCTAACGTTTGATATTAATAGCTAAAGAAACCTAAACTCTTGATTAATTTCCACATTATTTTGATCCTGCATTCAAAGCCTTGGGTGGGCTAGCCCTGCCCGACATACCTCAATCACTGCTGTCCTTCACCTGGCACCCACCCTAGGGTCAGGCTAGTGTGCGCACTGTCCCATAACCACACCACGCACATCTTTCTCGGCCTGCACCCCATGGCTGCCCTCCTTTGAAATGGTCGACCTTCTGGTCTCTCTATGAAGGACTAGTTTTAAGTCTCACTACATCTATGAATTCATCTATTCCCTGATGCCGTCATCTTTTTTTTTTTTTGCCTTTCACTCTTCGAAGTTCCTTTAACAATTATATGCTATACTTTTAAATTTAGCTCTTAGCACCTTGCATTAGCACTGTCTTCCCAATCAGACTGCAAACTCTGAGGAGTCAGGCCTCGGGGAAAGTTCCACTGTACACAGCACATGCTGAACACGCGTTAGAATTCAATACCAGTCCACGCGTCACTCAAACTGTCTTAGAGCTGGAAGGGACCTTGGATCGATCACTTAGTCCTACCCTTCCTTTTGTGTCTGAGGAATCGGAAGCCCATGATTAACTCGCTGATCTATTGGAAAATCAATGATCATTATCCATTAACTAATTTGCATTTACTGCCGCAACCAAGTTGTAGTTTCTACCAGGATTTAGTCAGTACGGGTTGCAAAGGGTAGCAGGTAAGGCAAACACTTAAAGGAACATTCTGTTATTGAAACACAGAAACCAACCTACCTGCAGCTCCAGCTGAGCAGGCAGCATTAGAGGAGAGAAAAATAGTTACATTACCAATTGGTTTGGAAGACTTCCTTTCAGTTGGTCATTACCAACCTGGACAGAAAAGATGAAAAAAATACATAGCCCTACCTTTTAGAGTGTGTGAGGGGGGAAAAATAGCTCAACTAAGACTGACCTTTAAGAAGCCACATGCACGTGGCTTTGGCTTTGACATGAGGAACCTTGTAAGAAAACCGGCAACCGGCCCTCTCACTCAAGAACACAAGTACAATCATAGCTAGATTATGCTTGTATGTCCATATCTTCACTACACGGGTGGGGTTGAGGTTTTTCCGTCAAAAAATAATTAAATCTAGTAAGCATGTCTCTGGACTTAGTGAAAAATCAGAATGGCCAAAGCAGAAAAGACAATAATTGGGCAAGAGCATGAAATGCAGACTGGGAAGTAACGTGGAATGATGGATGGGAAGTTACTGGTTCGCAGCCGTTTGCCTTTCTGGTCTCTAGTTCTGTGTGTTTATATACACTTTTGAAATAACATACATGGAGCCACAAGTGTTATATGTTTCCATTGCAGGACCCTCACAGAGGTCACTTAGCCTCAGAGGGCTCAGAGCCCTTCGATGCTACCACGTAGCTATTAATGTCTAAACGCATTTGCATAAGACATGGACTACACTATTTTTCAAGGTCCCTTCTAGCATATAGGCATATAAGAAGGCCAAAAGAAATATAAGCTACGCCTATGCAAGTGAGAAAACCAACAGAAGCATTAGCTAAACCATGAGCCATCTAGAAATTGGGAAGTTATACAGAAAGAGTCCAATCGTCCACACATAAAGTACTAATAAAAGTCTTTACACATCCTGCTCAAAAACAGGGGTTTAAGACACTGTTTTCTGAATGCAAACTGGCAGCACAGGCACTTACTCCACAAAACCACATTGCTCTCCACACGCACCCCTGCAGCTCCTGACTCGGACCCAAAGGCTATCTGCAGAGTAAGAATAAGACGCGTGCGCCTGGAAGCCAGGGAGGCCCTACAGCCCTGTGGCCTCGAGTCAAGATGCAGGGCACACAGGGGAGATGCTGACTTGCTCCCGGACCTACAGCATAACTTCGAGCTTTCCCGGGGGGTGTGGGTCGTACCTGCCACATCAGCTTGGACACAGTCCCTTTGCATCGATGGCTAATGACACTTGCCAGTCTCCCCTTGAAAACTGCAGCTAACCAACTGAAGGCGCCCCAGGGTAACTTGAGAGCTATGATTAGACACAGATGAGCCTGGCTGAAATGTACGTAGCTATTATAATGAAATGTACTTATTTCTCCATTTCCAATCAGTGAGTTTAGGGATCCAGAGAGCTCTGGGACTTTAACTATCCCAGTCCAGGAGCTGCCAAAAGCCCAGCTCTGCATCCTTAATAAACGGATGGACTCTAGAACCAGCCACCCAACCTGCCTGCCACAGGGCACGAAGACATTGAGACCCAGTTAACACCTTCTTCCAAAATAAGGGGACGGAGCGTGGGATAAGCTAGATGCAAGATTTTGAAGTGGATGGTGAACAGGTTGGAGAACACAGCACCTTCCAGCCGGCTGACTGGAGAAAGGCGAGCGCCTGCTTCCCACTTACTCGGATGCGTTTGGCCCTGCGCATGTCATCGGCGGTCAGGGTGCTCTGGGTGGGCAGCACGCTCTCCTCGTGCTGGGGCTGCAGGTGCAGGCTGTGCGCTTCCGGCTCCTGCTCCAGGGAAGACGGGGTCTCCTGTGGCAGCTGAGGGATCGGGAGGGCGGTCGGTTCTGGTTGATCCAGCCCGTTCAGAGTAGCTGGCTCAGCCTCATCGAACTGTTCCTTGGGGGAGAAATGTAGCAAGTCCTGAAATTGCAATAACCAAGAATTATTCCCTCACCTAGATAGAGATGAGCGTGCTTTGAAAGAATGTCAGCTATGGTTTTGAATTACTGCTTTTTTGAAATGACTAGAATCGTAATGCTCAGAAAAAGTATTTTCCTCCTGGGGAAGTTAATTAGACAACTACCCATAGAACGTGAAAACTATGAGACATTCCAGATCACTTCACGAGGAAAAGACTCTTCTGGAACATCATTTTTTAATTTTTAAACTAATTAAACAGAGTCCCCCAATAGCTCCAGACAAATTCAAAGCTTTAGGGCAGGAAAGTTGGGTTTTTGTTCTAAGTAATATCTGAAAATACAGTTTTCTTTGCCTTTCTCTAGCCACGCTTTTTTTTTTTTTTTTTTTTTTACTAATTCATTTTTATTGCATTTTACAAAATGTTAACAGCAAGTTTAAAAAACCAAGCATGCCCTGGTCCATCTTCATGGATGCCTTAGAGAGCGCTGCTCCTGACTCCCTTTCCCAGCCTGCACTGGGCGGGGGCTGCTGCCCCAGGCTGTGGATATGAAGTTCTCCTTTCGGTCTCCGGCCACACTGTAAGCAACAGGCAGCAGAGCTGTCATCTTCGGAAGGGCATCTGTATTAAATCCAATAGTAGTGCCAGTACATCCTCTAATTAACTACAATAGTAGAGCCCGTATGCCCTCTAAGCCAGCATCTTTCCCATCAGTCCCAGTACCTGTGTCCCATCATCACACTTCTCCCCATTTTCACTGGTGATTTCCAAGCGGATAAACTTTGGAGGACGCCCTGGCCGTCGACCTGGGCCAAATCGCCTCTTGCCTCGTCCCCTCCCTCTGCATCTTGTTCTGAGGATAAGAGATTGGGTTATAATGAGTCATGGTTACATATTGCGCTATTAACAAATACTTTCCCAAATCTTAATTTCCTTACTTTATTATTCTTCCTGATTTTTTTAAAATGGAAACTACTGTTTCTGCTAATATATAGTACACTTCTTAAATGTCTCATCTTTGCTCTCTAGAGAGCTCAAAGAGATGTCTCAAATTATTCAGAAAAAAAAAAGAAGCTAGAGCCCTGGCAGGCGTGGGTCAGTGGACTGTGCAACCCAACCCTCCGCCCACTCTGCACGGCACCTCGCAGCGAAGGAGCCGGAGATGGCACAGCCACACTGGTGGTCTCCCTGTAATTCATGGTCATGGCCTCAGCGAGCTCCCCAGGCTGCAGGCAATCATACTGTACTTCCCAGACCATTTACTTCCCACTCCCTAAATGCCCATACCGCCTCCTCTCTTCTCAAATCCTACAGAGGTTGGTAGCCCTACCTCTGTCCTCTGGTCCTTTCCCTTCCAAACCACTCTCATTCTTCACCGGGACAGTTGGAAGAGCTTCTCACTGGACTCCCTGTCTTCACTCTTGCTCCAATATAAGCTAAATTGGTTTTATTTTTATCCGGGTGATGTTTTAAAGTATAATTGACATCACAATACTCTCTGATCAAAACACTCTAAAGATTTCTTACCAACACTCAGAATAAAATCCACATTTCTCACCATTACTCATAAGGCCTACCTGTTCTGGCTCCTGCCCACCCCATCCGGTATGATTCTCCCTTGTTTATCTTTTTGATATAGTGGAATTAAACATATAATGAAGGAATTCTACTACCAAAAAACAGTCTGAAAATCAAAGGTGCAGATTATTTCCAAGGTGTATGCTATCTCAAGAATTCATACTTTAGGATCTTTAGTTAGGGGAGATTTAACTAAGGTGAAAGGCCCTCCCATTGCTGGGGACTGGTTATGCTGGAAAAGAGTTTTATGATAAGTGAGGATGGAGTGGGCGGGAAATGACATTTAAAATTCCCCTCAGCAGCCTACCTGGTTACCTGTCTACACACACACATATACACAAACACTCATTAGTTTATAGAGAGTATAAAGTGAGTCTGGACTTGAAAACCTAAGTTTCTGAAACCTTCCCCATCATTCTACCTGCTAAATACATCCAGTTTCTCGTCATGAGAATTGAGATGCTGTTGCAACTGCTCCGAGCTTATAAATCGGCGGTTACATTCATAGCAGGGCCAATTCTTTTCTTGCTCTCGAAGAACTACAGTCACAGGAGAGAAGTTATAAAGGCTGATGATCAATAGACACCAATAAAACTCAAGCATCCTCCCCCACTCATCTCACCACAGCCAAGTTCATAAACATACAGTGTCTGCTACTTGCATTACTGTTTAAAATCAAAGGCTAAAGTTTGACAGAGAACAATTTTTAGGACGTTATTTTCTGATATATTCATGATGTAAGACATCAAAGGAACAAACATCCTCATACTATCCTCTTCCACCCCCCAACACACACACACACACACACACACACACACACACACACAGCCTCACCACACTGGAAGGACAGAAAGTGCTACAGTGTGAATCTGTATTCAGATAGCCTAGTGATTCAGATGCAAGCTTCAAAATCTGAGGGTATATTTTATCACAAATAACTTGAAAATCAATGCCCAATATAACCACTTTGGCACAATGTTCAGAGCTGATTATATGCATAACCTATGACCCAGCAATTCCACTCCGAGAGGTACACCCCTGAAATGCACACACATGTTCATGAAAAGACATGCATAAGAATGTTCACAGTGGCACTCTTCATAAGATCCAAAAGCTGGAAATGACCCTCCCATATAATGATGAGTTTAACCGGCTTTTGTCCTTGGCTCCTGGGAGGTAAACTCTACCTTGGAATTTCCCAAGTAATATGTGTTCTTGTGACTGATAGTAGTCCCTGACCATCCCTGAATTTATGCTAATGAGATGATTCTGATGAGGGCTGGCTGTGCCAGAAAGCCAGGCCACTTGATTACAGAGTGCTTTGAGCAAGGCGATAGCAGCCAGGGCGTGGAGCAGGAGCTGGAAGGTAAGTTCAACCCCAGGGACAGTGAGTCACTCCATGGCGCCTCGGTAATGAGATCTCAAAAAAACCCTGGGCCTCGAAGCTCAGGTGATCTTCCATGGTTGCTAAGCACACATCAATGTGCTAGGGAGGTGACATGGCCCAAAAACCGATCTGGTATTCTATTGTATGAATATACCACAATTCATTCGTCTATTTTACCGTAATTTGGGTTGTATATATAAAGCAATTCTGATACTACCTACTTGGAGTTAGGTCACATAGCAATGAGAACGATCAAATAACAATACACAACAATATGGATGAAGCTCATGAACATAATGTTGAGCAAAAGGTGCACACCAGAGGTGTACATAGCACACTCTTCTATCAGACAAAGCTCGGTGCCAGCACGTCGTGTCTGGGAGGGAAGGCAGGAGGCATCACATTGGGGTGAGGGGCAACTGAAAGAAGCACAGAGGCCTCCTGGGACACAGGTCCTGTTCCGTACCTGCACCTGGGTGCAGGTGACACAGGTATGTTCACTTCATGGAAAGTCGCCGAGCTGTATACTTCTAATTTGTGCATTTCTATGTATGGAGATTATCCTACCGTAACACTTATATTAAAAACAAAATCGATGCCTGTCTGGCTATGTCCCCAGAGATTACATCTAGATAGGAATCACCCTCTGATTTAGCATGTGCAGGTTTTCATTACGTTAAATACTATTTCCCAGCACTCATGAAAGAGATGTAAATATGTCACTGTCATTTGATCCTAGAATTAGACAGGGATGTGTAGCTCTAGAAAGCCTACTGGAATATCTTTCTAAATATATTGAGATAGAAAAACTAGGGATTGCATAAAGATACAATCTATGTAACTTAGAACTCATATATAACATATATATATATAAAAAAAAAAAACAAGGCAGCCACCTTTCCTTTCTTCCTCAGAAATGTCATGAATTTTCTGGTTCACGAACTCAGCGTAGGACGCGGCGTACCACACCTGCAAGAACCAAGCGCATCATCAGGCACTGTGGGCCGCCACTAGGCGTTCTCTGCGAGCTTAACTTCTCAAATACTTCTCCTGCTCATACGAAACAATGCAGGCCTTTCCACAGCCCGTGGAGAGCAGCTCACAGCAACAACACATCCCACTGGGCCCAACCCCTCCAACTCCAGTCGGAGTTCATCTGCCAAGACACACAGCGTGTTTTCGTTTGCCTTTTTTTTAAAAAAAATTGTTTTTGTTATTAGAACGACTTCACAAGAGGTGATATTCATGTCTCTTCATCTAAATAAAACACAGCCTCCCCTGATGTTTTTATCTGTATTTAAACACGGGTGTTCACACAGCTGTCATCACAGCGGCTCCGGCCCCCACCAGTCACCAAACGGCTCTCACCCAGGGCCTCCAGATGCTGCCCCGCCCTTCCTGGTCTGTTCCCCGCTCCCTGCGTCTGCTCCATGTCTGGCTCTTCTTCCTCTCCCGGACTTCTAAATACTGGCGTTTCCCAAAGCTTAGTCCAAGTTCAGGGCCTTCTTCATTGTTACGAAGGTGGTCATATCCATTCCAACCAATTCTACGCTAATAACTCCCAAATCAGTATCTCCATCCTAGACCCTCCCTGCTCCCTCCACGTACATTCTATCGCCTACTTGGTATTTTGGGTGTTTCACAAACAGCTCCAACTTAACGTGCCCAGAACTGAATTCAAGATGCTCCCCAACTCCCCTACTAACCACTGCTTACCTTCCCCATTTCAAGAAATACCCCACCTTTCACCCAACTGCTCAGACTTCAAACGCAAAAGGTATCTTGGACTTCTGTTTTCTTCTGTAATCCTTTAGCAAAAACTGGTGATTGCTCGAATGTTCTTCATCTCTGTTTCTGCCACTAGATACATGCCAACGAGCCTCCTCTTTTCTACTCTTGCTCCCTCCAGCCCATTCTCCACACAGAAGCTAGAGTGGTTTTCTTAAAACACCGTCAGATTCCGCCATTCCCGTGCTTAAAAGCCAGCAACAGCTTCTTGTTTGGTGACAAACCTGACATGCTTGGCAGCCTCCTAAGGGCACATAATCTGGTCCTACCTTGCTAAGCAATCCCAGCTCTCATCACTCTGCTTCACTGTTTCTTCAACCAAGAGGCCCAGGGTCAGTTCCTCAAACATGCCAGTTCTTTCCCACCCCAACCTTCATTTGCCCTTGCTGCTTCACCACTGGGAATGCTGGGTTCTTTTCTTCACCGTCCACTAACCCTGCTCCACTGCTGGCCCCTTCTTGTTAGCTAGTTCTCGGCCTAATTATCTCTTCAGCAAGGCCCTCCCTCTCCAGCGATCTAAACTGGTCCCGTTGCTGCTATTTGCTTTTTTTTGCACCATTTGTTTCCTTCCTAATGCTCACCACTATTTGATATCGTTTGCTTATTTATATCTTTTGCCTATCCTCCCCCTTCTCTCCCTCCCCCATCTAGAATACAAGTTTCCTAACACAGGGAACCATCCACCTTTTCCTCGTGTCTGAAACCAGTAGGAGTTCCATGTATTAATCCCTAAATGAATGAATCCTACATCATTGTTATGGAACATTATTTTAGCAACATGAAAATATTAATTTGAGAGACTTCATTTTTAACGGCGGATACTATTCCACAAAGTCTGTATTCTAAAATGTACTTAGCCATGACCCTGTGGTTGGATTTTTAGGTGATTGTGGTGTTGCTGTTATAAATTCGGGGGGGGGGGAGTAGGAAAAGCATTAATTAATCACAATTCCTAGCAGAGCCCCCACTGAGGCAGCTCCGTACCTTCAGTTCCTGCTTGGGTTCCACGTTCTTTATTGTTGTGTAATACACGTGATGGCCATACTGGTAAGCCACCAGGTTCTGCTCCAGGTGGTTCTGGGCTGGACGCACAAACATCATCCAGTTACAAAGGGTCTCATCAGACAACTCAAACCATAGGTCTTCGTGCAAGTCCCTGTCTTTTCTGTCCCCTTTGTCAAGGGAAACCTGCAACCAAAGAGAAAGTTCAAAGCCACACCGGACAACAGAAGTAAAATCTTCAATAGGCTCTGCATTCGCATCATAATAATAAAAGATTAAACCATATGTCCCGATTCTCCCCTTTGCATAGCTCCTAGAATTGTATCTTGCCAAATATAAAAGGGAAAGGATACTTCCAAAGACCCACCTATAGGAGAATGACCTGGCAAAACCTCAAAGTTAACAACCTGATTGTATAGCTTCTGACGATGTTTTATCATTAACTAACACATCAAAAAATGCTAGAAATAAGCCAGAAAATGCAAGCAAAATACTCCATTTTATTATAACTTGCTTTCATTTGGGATTCAACTGCATTCATTTATAATGTTCAGCCTGTATTTCTCTTTATAAAGGAATATTCTTTCTTAGAGATCTAGAGCATTTACCAAAGAACACCTCCCCGTGACAGCACCTAATTTCTCAAAACACACACCCCAAATATTTTTCCTTCCCACTGCCCTTTCTTGGCTCTCCAGAGTGGCTCTCAAAGAGGCAGTCCCCAATGGGTTAAACAGAAGCAAAAGCATCAAATGTAAAAAAAAAAAAAAAAAAAAAGATCAGTATAAATATACTTTAACATAGTGAGCTATTCTTTAGCAAAAGAATCCACATTAGTTTCAAAAATTGAAAAGTGATTTTCTTGAAAACATTCTTGGTACTTAGAGACCTCTTTTCTGCCAAGGGCCATTTGGATATTTGTAACCTCATTCACAGGTCATACAATATCATCAATTTAAAAATTAGCCAGCCCTAACCGGTTTGGCTCAGTGGATAGAGCATCGGCCTGCGGACTGAAGGGTCCCAGGTTCGATTCTGGTCAAGAGCACCTTGGTTGCAGGCACATTCCCAGTAGGGGGCGTGCAGGAGGCAGCTGATCGATGTTTCTCTCTCATCGATGTTTCTAACTCTCTATCCCTCTCCCTTCCTCCCTGTAAAATATCAATAAAATATATTTTTTAAAAAATTAGCCTGCTCTATTTGGTCAAACATTTAATTAACTCACCCCGACGGCCTGGGCAGGGCCAGACCAAAGGATTTTGCGGGCCTTATACGGCCCGAGGGCTGGATGTTCCCCACCCCTGGTTTACACAATCCTCTGTGCTCTAATCATTTTGCGGGGGAGATGTTAGAGCACCTGTTATGGGCTGAATTATGTGCCACCCCCCCTACCCCTGCCGCCAAAAACAAAGAAAAAAACTTCATATGTTGTAGACCTAATTCCCAAGAGCTCAGAATGTGACTATATTTGTCGATAGGGCTTTTAAAGAGGCGGTTATGTTTAAGTGGGGTCATTAGAGTGGGTCCTAATCCAACCTGACGGGTGTCCTTACAAGAAGAGATCGGGACACACAGAGAGAGACACCAAGGCAGCCTTCCAGGGAGAGATGACCAGAGACGCAGCAAGAAGGCAGCCTCTACACGTCAGAGAGGAGCCTCAGAGGAAAGCAACCCCCCAAAAACCTTGATCTTGGCCTTCTAGCCTCCAGAACTGTGAGAAAATGCCTTTCTGTCATGTAACTGGCGTTTTGTTTTGCAGCTCTAGCCAACTAATACAGCCCCTAACACCGACACCTTTCAGAGATGCTCATGTCCTGCCTTAGCAATCAACTGCTGGGAAACTGGGTTAGGAGGCTCAGTAGGAAAATGTGTGCCCTTTACAAGTAATGAGAACAAGAGTGAACTACGAATAAAGCATAGCTTACCTTGAGGTGAATGTAACAGTCTTTCAGCTCGGACTCCCTGACCAGGGGTCCCTCCACGGGACCGAACTGGGTGCGCTTAGGGATGCGCCTTTTGGAGAACACACCTCCGAGAAACCGGTCAATGTAGAGGACCAGGGGGAGGCTGGCTCTGGCTCTGGTGAGCACGGGACGGTTGGGGATGGGGTGCAAGGGGCCGTGCTTGGGGCACACTGAGGCGTGTGCATTGTTACACTCCTCACACCCTGCAACAAACAGCAAACCCGCAAGTCAGACCTTTCAACGTGACTTGATCTCAGGTAAAAAGTTCTAAAGCGGAGCCCTGGCCGGGTAGCACAGTTGGTTAGAGCAGCGTCCTGATACGCCAAAGCTGCGCATTCGACCCCCGGTCAGGGCACATATAGAAATCTTCCAATCTATAGTAATAAAAGCCTAATATGCAAATTGATCGAACGGCCGAAAAGGGGAATGGCCATCCGGACGACCTTCCAGACAACCTTCCGGACAAAGCCGGGGCTGCGAGGGGTGAGGCAGTCGGGGCTGCGAAGGCCTACTCTTGCATGAATTTCATGCATCGGGCCCCTAGTAGATGCATAAAGAAGTGGAACAACAGATTGATGTTTCTCTTTTTCTCTCTCTTTCTCTCTCCCTTTCTTTCTCTTTCCCTTCCCCCCCCCCAAAAAAAAATCAATTAAAAAGTTCTAAGCTGAAAACCCCCCAAGTTTTCAGACCAAAATTCAATTAACTCCTATAATTACAATACCCATTCAATTGTAATAGATTAGCTTTCATAGGCCAATAAAATCCCGAACTTCTCTTCTAAAATCAGGCAGAAATCAGCTACGCCTGCCAAAAATAATATGCAGGCTGTGGCTGTGACTTATTTCTCTACTGGTATTAATTCCAATAGTGGCCACTAAATTTACAAATCAATTATAATATGTCTGAAAAGAAAAAAAGAAGAGCTTATTAGGCTAAATGTTATAAAATCTGATGAGATGAAGAAGGTGAATTTTATAGTGTATAAATTATGTCTCAATAAAGCTGTTAAAAAGAAAACCTGACAATACCATTTAATCAATTTTTTCAAAAGAAATTATAGAACTCTCATTGTCTGGGAACGAAAACAGAGAGCGTACTGTGCAGTTTGAGAGTTGAATGCACTCCGTGAAGGTAATGCTTAAATGAATGAATTTAACATCCCAGCCTTCATTTTCCTGGATGGCACAATCGGACCCGCCCGGAGAGGACGCGCTGGCTCATTCTCCGAGTGATCAGTTTGCACTAAGCATCCACACTCACTGCCTCTCTCCCCGTAGCACCCGTCTGTCAGCTAACCGTCAGAATGATGTATATATAGCCACTGGACCACACGGAGATCATACTCATGACCCTTAGCTAATTTAATTAGCCAATCACATTTTACCAACTCTGGCTGTGTGAAGATCTGGCTTAGGAAATAGGAATTTCCAATTTCAATAATTCTCCAATAGTGAAGAGTTACTTTATATGAATGTCTATAAGAGAAAGTGACTTTATGCGTATTTTGACTAAAGAGTGGCCTTGAAAACACATACATTCAAGGAAAAACACATGAGGTGGTTCTCTGTTGGACATGAAGGTGAACTCTGGCCCCATGCAAACGGGCTTTACCACCATCACACGGAAGATCCCAGGAGAAATCTGGGGAGCCCGGCCAGTGTGGCTCAGTGGTTGAGTGTCAACCTATGTACCAGGAGGTCAGGGTCCAATTCCCGGTCAGGGCACATGTCCAAGCTGAGGCTCGATGCCCTGGAGCAGGGAGCACGGTCCACACAGGAAGCCTCACTCATGAGAACGCGCCGGTACTCACATAAGTCGTGTGGGTCAAAGGGCCGAGGGGGATCCGGCTCCCAGTCATCCAGGTCTGTGTCTTCACCATCTTCCTCCTCCTCTTCCTCTGTGTCCTCATCCTCATCCTCATCCTCTTCCTCTTTGGCCTCCAGTCTACTCATAGGGTTCTGAAGAGTGACCAGAGGGTCCGGGCCGTCCACACTCCCGATGGAAGGTAACACCTGGTTATGCACCGGCAACGAGGCCTGGACAAAGTCGCATGACAAAGTTAGCACACGTCCCCTTACCGCTACTGTAGACACGGACACACATGACATTCAGGTAGTGGGAGCGGGTATTCTTCACACGAGCCCCCTCCAAGGCCCTGGAAAAGTGATTTCCATCCATCGGCTGTAAACAGAGTCTGCCCTCAGTTTTGCTGTTTCTACCCCACATCCGGGCAAGCTGATGAGAAGTCCCAGGTGCTCCCTCCTTTGACACTGGCAGGAGTTTCAAACCCCACCAGCACCTGACCAGGTGCTCTCGAACCCTCCATCTCGACAAAACCCTGAGCCATTCCTTACTCCCTCCAGCCATTTCCAACCTGCTGGAGAGGCCTGCCCTGCCTCCCCTGGGACTGCAGGGATGTGAGCAGCAGACCTTTCCATAGCCTTGTGGTGTGCGCGTGGTATCATCAGTCTCGACCTCTGAACTCAGTTTTGGGTGGGGGTCCCTCCTGCCTCTTCAGGGCGGCCACAGCACTGTAGGTAATGATTTTACCTACCTTCCACCACTCACTTCTCAAACTAAGCACACGGTGCAACCTGCAGTTGGTAAAATTCCATGGTGAGCAGCTCTCCCCCTACCCCTCAGAGAGGCTGAGGTCTTAAGAATGAAAAGTGGTATCTATGTGTTTCAGCGTGCTGAAGTCGATCTTTTGCAAATAAGGGGAGGTTTGGGCCATGTATTGGGTTAAGGCCACCTTACCAAATCTGCTGGCAGAACATAAAAGGTCCCTCAGAGAGTTTTCTCACTTAAATGAGTGCCATGGGTTACAGACCACCCAGATTCCTTTTACCCAATCTTATTTCTCCTGCCCAACTAGTCCCAATTAACCCTAATTTACACTCAAGCCATGTCCCCTTACAATTTAATAAATACAGCAAGGCCCTAGCTGGTTTGGCTCAGTGGATAGAGCATGGGTCCTCGGACAGAAGGGTCCTAGGTTCCATTCCGGTCAAGGGCATGAACCTCAATTGCAGGCTCAATCCCCAGCCCAGGATTCTGTGGAAGGCAACCAATCGATGTATCTCTCTCACATCAATGTTTCTCTCTCTGTTTCTCCCCCTCCCTCCCATTCTCTTTTAAAAAATCAATGGGAAAATATCCTCGGGTGAGGGTTAACAAAAATATAAATAAATAAATACAGGAAGGTCTTTTTTAATGTCTACTCCCTTTTTCTTTATCTCCCCACCTGGCGTTTTCCTCGCCTAGAATGCTCTTCCCGCACCAATCTTCTAAAGCAGACATCACGTTCCAGTTTCTCCATGACCCATCCTGACGCTCTAGCCCTCCCTGACTTCTCTGCTCTGACCTGTGCACCTGGAGGCACAGAATCCCATCCACGTCACCCAGCCTCTGCTCCCCAGTCAGCACCTCCCAGGGCAGCCGGACCCCACTGGAGAGTTCAGTGATGGTCTCTGTGGCGTGGAGATGTCCCTGTCCGTATCTCGCATGCATTGGACGGGCCCTACATCTTCCCTCTCCAGACACCTGAAGACAGTTCTTCAACTACGTCAAGACCAAAACCTCTACTCCATTCACATGGCCGAACTTCCAGCCCCTCTTCATCCTGCTGTCTTCATGGGCTCCCCGGGGGATTCCATATCTGTCTGAATGTAGCATTAGCATTTATGACGGCCTCTTCCCCTGCTGACCCATCTCGCATTTGCAGATCATTAAACGCCCAGGCCCCTCTTCCCTCTCAGAGAGCTATTAATCCACTTCTCTCCTCCTCAGAACTTAAACAGCTGATTTTCACTCAAATGAGAGGATTCTGCATTTCTCTCCAGTCAATTTCCTTTTATTGCTTGTTCTGTCCTTCCAGTCTGCCAAGATCTTTTAGAAGCTAGATTCTGACCTCTCACACATTGGCAAGCCCCATAGCTTCGTAGCCACTGCCAAACACCACCTGCTTTTCAATGCTATGCATTTTCCTGTGAGTCCACCTTGACTCTCCAACTGCCGCTCAGGGAAGCAGAATGCATGGGCTTTGGCGTCAGCTGTGGATTAAAATCCTGGCCCCCTACTTGGCAAGGTAACAAACTACTATGAACCTCAGCTTCCTTATCTGTAAAATGGACATAGCAATAAACCTACACCAATAGGTTGTGAGGACTAAATGAAACAATAATGTATATGAGGGTAATAGTAAAGTGTCTGGCATTTAGTAAGTGCTTAACATTAATAGTAATATATTATTATCATAAATTCTGTAAGGACTGAGATAACATTATATGTCAAAGACTGCTGAACATTCTATGTTTAATGAAGATTACTTTGTGAAAATATATCAGCCCCTTGAGAAATGACACCAGTCCCTGTAGGCACCTAAAGGAACTGGGCTGCTGGTCACAGACACCCCCGTGGTTGGTTAGTTGTGCACCAAGTCCAAGAGCTTCCTAAACTCTATAACGAGGAAGTTCTGCGAGTGTTTACAGAGCCTGACACTATGGCAGTCAAACCTCACAGGGAAGGCAAGGGAGGGTGGGGGGAAGGGGGAGAGATCAACCAAAAGGCTTGTATGCATACACATAAGCATAACCAATGGACACAGACACTAGAGAGAGGGGGTGAGGGCACGAGTGGGGGGGGGGGGGCAATGGGGGAATAAGGACACATATGTAATACCTTCATCAATAAAGAAAAAATTTATTTATTTATTTATTTAAAAAAAAGATCATTGCCCAACGTTTAAAATATTCAGGCTTGCCAAGGCCGGTTTGGCTCAGTGGATAGAGCGTCGGCTTGTGGACTGAAAGGTCCCAGGTTCGATTCCGGTCAAGGGCATGTACCTGGGTTGCGGGCACATCCCCAGTAGGAGATGTGCAGGAGGCAGCTGATCGATGTTTCTCTCTCATCGATGTTTCTAACTCTCTATCTCTCTCCCTTCCTCTCTGTAAAAAATCAATAAAATATATTTAAAAAAATAAAATAAAAAAATAAAAAATAAATAAAATAAAATATTCAGGCTCGCCTGGCTGGTGTAGCTCAGTGGATTGAGCATCATCCCATGGACCAAGAGGTCCCAGGTTCGATTCCCAGTGAGGGCACATGCCCGGGGTGCAGGCTTGATCCCTAGTAGGGGGTGTGCAGCAGGCAACTGATTGGTATGCCTGTCTCATCGCTGATGTTTAGATCTCTCTCTCTCCTTCTCCCTTCCTCTCTGAAATCAACAAAAATATTTCAAAAAGTAAAAAATAAAATAAAATGCTCAGGCTCCAGAAAGCAGATAAAAATCAGTTACCTCCAACAGTGCGTGCCTGTTTTAACATGCATGCCTGTAACCGAGGAGCCCCGACTCCTACGTGGCATCCCACCTCTGCAGCTCAGGGCCTTCCAGAAGCTTTACGTGGGAGGACAGCATGCTGGGGGCTGCTTCAGCTTCGGCTTCCATAGAAGCAGAAGGAAATACCCGCCGAGTGAAGCCTGAACCAGAAAAAGACCAGGGACTCCTGTCTGGCAGCAGGACTGCGTTTGCCACCTCCCCTCGCGGCCGCCCCTGATCCTCCAGCAAAGCTGCTGCGTCCCCACTTGTTATCTCAGAGCACAGTTTCAATGTCGCCCTTTATTCTAAGCACTTAAATTTTATGCCTGTGTTAGTGATGAATGTTATCACACACTGAACAAACCAAAGCATATATCCACCTCTGCTCCTCATAAATTCTTTATATCTCTGCAGAGCCAACCTCAAAGAATGAATTCAGCAATTCAGAGGCGTTCCAGCGGAGCGGAGATGTATTTCCCCCGCAGATGCTGCTAGAAAGACTGTGGTTGGGCAAGGTTACCGCTGGCTTCTCGCCACTGCTGAGAAAGCTGACATTAAAATAGTACCAGCAACCTTCTCCTCCCCCACGCTGAGCTCCCCTAAAAGACTGTGGCAAAGAAAAGGCCCGACACTTCAGCATTATCTGGAAAGGCTGATGTTGAAGCAGAGGTTGAATGCACAGCAGAATCATGCAAACTACTGCTGAAAAGGGATGAGAAGGGTCCATGACAATCATTGCTAGGGACACACTGTCTATTTCCAGAAAGCATAGACCTCAACACACCGTAGGCATGCATTATAAATTTGTTCAATTAATGATTCAAATTCAGCCTGGCCAGTGGTTGAGTGTTGACCTAAGAACCAGGAGGTCACTGTTCAATTCTGCACATGCCGGGCTGTGGGCTCAATCCCCAGCAGGGGCCGTGCAGGAAGCAGCTGATCAATGATTCTCATCATTGATGTTTCTATCTCTCTCTCCCTCTCCCTTCCTCTCTCTGAAATCAATTTAAAAAAACAACATATTTTTCAAAAACTAATTCAAATTCAACTGACACTTACTGGGAGCGAGGCATATTTTTAAATTCCTTTGAGGCCAGGTAACATTACTACATCGCTCCTAAGTGGCAGAGATAAAATTCAGATTCTGACTCTGCTTTTTCCGCTACGTCACAATGGCCCCTAGGGAGCAACCGCGGAGGTGAGCCTCACATATACCTTTAACCCCAGAGCCTCAAGGCACCCACCCTTGCTCCGGAGACAACAGCCAGGCGGCAAGGTCGAGTGGCAATTATACTCACAGAAAGAGAATTCAACACAAAAGTACTTTAATACTGTGCATTTTGTCACCCACAATAAAACACGGGAGGTAGGAGGAAAAAGAATTTGTTAAACTTATTGGTGCACCTTCTCCGTCCCACTTAATGCCTCGCTCTGTAATATTCTCTGAAACTATGTAATGCGTTTCAGGAGGCAATTTATGGGAGGAGTGAAATAGGAAGCCACACTGGACAGCAGCAAACGCAACAGAATGCTTCTGGTCCCTCCCGAGACCCATGATCAGCAGCATATTTCCTCCTCAGCGTGTGGGGAGTCGCACATGCTCATTTTCAGAAACAAAGAAGAGACTGTGCTTCCGGGTCTGGAGACCGCGGGTGCCTTGCTTAGGGAGGAGGGAAGACACATGTGAAAAAGGCTTCAACCCTAGCCGGTTTGGCTCAGTGGATAGAGTGTCAGCCTGCGGACTAAAGGGTCCCAGGTTCAATCCTGGTCAAGGGCACATGCCTGGGTTGGGGGCTCGATTTCCACCCCCCCAGTAGGGGGCGTGCAGGAGGCAGCCAATCAATGATTCTCATCATTGATGTTTCTATCTATCTCTCTCCCTTCCTCTCTGAAATCAATAAAAAAAAATTTTTTTTTAAAAAGAAAGAAAAAGGCTTCAAATGGGTTTTGCCACCACTGAAAATAGGAACCATTTTGCTAAGGGGGAGTGGGGAGGGGGAAGCTTTTATCGTCTGTGTTAAATGCTCATCCAACTCTCTATCCGGAATGTATCCAGGTCACAGAATAAGCTGACAATCAATGAGGTGTTATAGCCA
Source organism: Myotis daubentonii (assembly GCF_963259705.1). Taxonomy (NCBI): domain Eukaryota; kingdom Metazoa; phylum Chordata; class Mammalia; order Chiroptera; family Vespertilionidae; genus Myotis; species Myotis daubentonii. The sequence continues at coordinate 18,789,105 of NC_081858.1, forward strand.
GGAATAAAAACCGTGAGGGTTGAAAGGAAGCTGTAATAAAGAAAGATGCTAAGCCCACGGTTACACTTCCTTGTGATGTCACTGTTCACAGAGCTATCTGAGCCCCACCTTCCTTTTGTACAGAACATGAAACAGATTGTTTCTGGAGATTGAAGAAGATGAAGGGCCCTTTGAGGTGCAAATGGCAACACCATTTCTAATTAAAATATGCCTTAACAGTAAAACAACAGAATACCATTTTGCATATCAGATTGGCAAAATATTAAAAGAACGGAAGGGTGTGTGGTAATGGGCATGCTCATATATTGTTGGTAGGAATGTAAATTTTTTCACCTTCTGAAAAGCTGTTTAGGGCATCTTGTCAAAATAACTTTCCCACTTGTAGTGAAAAACTTTAAACATATGTCAAATACAGAGAATAGTATAATACACCTCACACACTCATCACTTGGCTTCAAGTATCAACTCACGGCTAAACTTATTTCAACTACTCTCCCACGCATTTTCTCCCTCACTAGATTATTTGGAAGCAAACCTCGGGCATTGTTCATTTTCATCTGTAAATAGTTCTGTAGATAAGCCTACAGAAAAATAACTTTTAACTTGCTATATTAGCATATCTAAAAAGTTAATCATTCCTTAATATCATCAAATAGCCACTTAGCGTTAGGATTTCCCCAGTGGTCTCATTTTTTCTTTTTTTTTACAACTGGTTTGTCCAAAGTCTCCTTTAATCTGTAAATCCCCATTCCTCTTCTTTTCCTTTGCAATTTATATGTGGAAGAAAGTAGGCCTTTTGCCTGACAGTTTCCCACAGTATGGACTTTGCTGACTACAGCCTTATGTGTCTCTGAACTTGTTCTAGTTTGTCTACCAGGCTTCCTACAAGCTAGTAGCAGAACCCAGAGACTCAATCAGATTCAGGCTCAATTTGGGGAGAGGAATACTTCATATGAAATGAAGTAGAAGGTACACAACAGCAGGAGGCCTATAACGAATGGTTCTCTCTTTTTCATGATATTAACAATGTTCAGAGGGTCAGGTTGATCCATCCGTTATAAGGTGCCTCGTCAGCTTTTTCCTGATGGTTTCAGACTATTGTTAATGATCACTGCCTAGGCCCATATTTCATTAAAGATGAAAAATGGTGATATTCTAAGCCAGGCCTCCCCTCTTTATTTATTAGTTGGAATGCTTCTAAGAAGATATTTCCCTCATCAAGTAATTGTTTACCTGAGTACATTCAGGGAAGAAAGGCCGTATTCTTTCTGGTCATTTACCAGTTTCCTGAAGAATGAATGTAGTGGTCCCTTAGCATCCTCAAAAAGTGACCAGTGCATTATTGCTTTTAATATCGGTATGAGCTTATGGGTTTTAAATATATTTAATGTATTTCAATCTATTATATTTGTTTTCCTTTTTAAAAAATATTTTAAATATATTTTTATTGATTTCAGAGAGGAAGGGAGAGGGAGAGAGAGATAGAAACATCAATGATGAGAGAGGATCATCAATCAGCTGCCTCCTGCATGGCCCCCACTGGGGATCGAGCCCACAACCCAGGAGGTCACAGTTCAATTCTGGTCGGGGCACATGCCTGGGTTTTGGGCTTGATCCCCAGTAGGGCGAGTGCAGGAGGAATCCGATAGGTGATTTTCTCTCATCATTGATGTTTCTTTCTCTCCCTTTCCCTTCCTCTCTCTGAAATAAATAAAAACAAATATATATATATATATATTTTTTAAGTTCAAAAGCAGAAAGTGCTTACCAATTGAGAATGTACTTAATAATCACTCGAGACACTCAGTTGAGTGGCTAAGTTAATCATACTACCTGACATGAAAATAAAACTATTTGGAGTCAGACTGACAACATCTAGCTCCTGCACCTTCTTTATCACTTTCACAATCTGGAGGAGAACAAGGAAACCCCTCAAAGTCAAAAAGGCTATATTAGAAATATGGATGAAAGGAAAGAAGTGTTTTAAAGGGTAACCAAAAAGAATCTCAGTTTTTCAGAAGCTAGAATGATGAAGGCTGCCATCAACTTTACTTTCCTATATAAGAAGCACACATTCAAGAGAATACACAGTGCAGAGGGTTGGGGACCATTCCAGGGAATGGTAACATTCGTAATATTATCCCAAACAACAAAGAGGCAAAAAGGAACGCATTACCTGCTGAGTTGTAGCATCCTGTTGGACATAAGCTACCTGGCTGGGGTCTGTAAACAGAGTCTAGACAAAAACAAAAACAACAACAAACTTATCAATAGATCTTTAGACAGCTCGCCTACACAGAGAAAATTATCCTATTGCTAAGCACCGATTCGTGGGAGAGTTAACTCCCATATAGCTAGTAATAATCCTTCATTAATAAAGAAGATAACGATAGCAATCTTACATTTAGCTAAAGCCTTTCATTCAGATGGCACCACAGAGGCTGTGTAGGCTAACCATCTCAACTGGCTAACATACTTCAACATTTTACTCGTCAGCAAAGCCTCTCTTGAGGCTGAATGTCACGGCTAATTTAAAAGGCCTGTCATGAAAACATAAAAGACACGCCATGAACGGGGGTGCATTCACTCACACTTACACTGTGAACCACAAGGAGTAGACCTACAATTAAATGAAAATGATAAACATACATAAAAATATAGAAGAGTACTGCACATGCAGCCATGGCAACTCTTTCAAATATAAAATGCACACATTATCAGAAGAGCAGAAGAAAAATAAGCTGAATTTAATGTTCCATAGATTTTTTTTTTCCAGAAAAGCCAGTAAAATCACAATTTAAAAGGAAGTTCTCATAAACACATAATTTATGTCATGATGCAGCAAAGCTGATTACAGAAGAAAAATCTTCAAAATTATTTTAGCCCAGGGCACCACAGAAAACCTCCAGTCCAGAAAAATATTCTTTCCCCTAAAACCTTTAAAAGACTTTAATTTGCCCACGCCTTGAGCAAACGTATGGGAATAAGAACTATGGCTACGTTTCGATTGCAAAAGAATGTAAAAGAGAGTTTCAGCCAGTGCCAGATTCTTAAATCTGACATTAAAAATTAACAGAATTCAGACTTGGGGGTGGTGGGGGAGCGCACAATGGGGAGATGAGGACACATATGTAATACCTTAATCAATAAAGAAAAAAAAGGAATTCAGACATTTGGTAATAAACTAAAAGCTGGACACAGAACAGTCTTTACATTAACTATGTGATCTTACTTTAATACAGTTAGGGGACTATGCCTAAGCAGAGGCATTCCAAAACTATCATCTCCATGTTTGGCAATTTCATGTTTATACCAATTTGAAAGGTATCAATTAGTAGGCTCCATTTCTTCTTGGAAATGATTTGAGCCTTCTGATTAAATATTGCACATAAGGGCACATTTTTATTACCAGGATCCTACGATAAAAGCATGGAACTTAATTTTTTTAATATGTTTAAAAGTGCTTTGTCCAGTGTAAAAAAAGTGCTAACAAGAGAAACGAAGTTATATATTGGGGAATATTTGTGTCATACATTTGGAGACTAATACCCCAAGTCACTGGCAAAAAAAAAAAAAAAAAATCTTTAATTGTACAGCTTTTACCTTCGCTCTGTTACAGTCCTGCAAATCGGCAATGAATTACTAATAAATAGCAGTGAATAAGCTAGTGGGACCTTTGCTTATACATTTAACTACAACTCTGTATGTTTTCCCTGACCCATCTTTGATTAAGCTATGCAGAACTAAATGCCATTTTTGGCCTGCTTGTTGATACTTAGGAAAAGTAACATGTTGATCTAGTCCAGGATCACTGGGGAGAAGAATTGATACAAGCCCAGTGCTCTAACTCAGCGGCTTTCAACCATGTGCTGCAAGAATTAAAAAAAAAAAAAAACGTGCAATACCTGACTACATAGTCAGGGGTACTGGCCTCTTTTCCCTTAGATTGTCAAATTAAAAAATAATAACAACAGAAAACACCACAACAGCTGTCTGGTGTGGGTGCCCTGTCTTGAACTATAAATATATAGGTCATATAATAGAGCTGCATCTTACTGGATATGTTGCATAATAAGGTTATGTCTGATTGGTTAATTCGTTGTGCCAGAAATCCTTATTTACAAGTATAGGCACCTGATTTTTTAAAAAGTCACTCTGGAGCAAAGAGGGTGGGTAATTATTATATTATTGTTGTTATTTTTTGGTATATCAATCAAAAATATACCTATTTTTTGGTCAGATCGGCAAAAAATATTTTTTTTTTGGTGTGCCGAATTTTAGTAATTAGTTTACATTAGTACCATGCAATGAAAAAGGCTGAAAATCACTGTTCTAACTCATTACATTTAAGTTAAATAAATAAATCATATCTTCCTCTGCCAAGCTGGTTATAAACTCCTTGAAAGCATAAATCTTATGTGAACATTTCCTGTATCAACAGCCACCGTGGTGACTGGCAGAGGGTAAACAGCAGTCATGAGTGAATCAACGGATTAATAAACGATACACAATAGTCATTCACATGCCTGCGCAGCTTCCACGGGATGGATGTACACCAGCGTGTGCTCGGGACCGTCCACTGACGTGTAGGAGGCACCATCTGTCGTATACACCACCTGCTGGGGCGGCCGAACCTGGTCATCGGTGTAGACGATCTGAGCCACAGTTCCAGCGTCTGGGACAAAGTGTACCTGGGGCAAAAAGCAGCCAAGTCTGTAGCAACTACCCCTGCAGCACCAACCCAGTCTCACAAAGATCAGTGCAGACCAAGCGGAGTACACAGCTGCGAGCCTAAAATATCCCCCACGAAAGAGGGGGATTGATACGTTCTCACCTCTGCGGAGTTAGTGACCGGGAGGCAGGCCAACTCGTCACTCATGATCTACTGCTCACTATCAGGCCACTGATTTAAATTCCCCTGTGCCTCAAATATCCAATGCGGATATCTCTTTGCGGGAGCTTATGGGGGGAATTAACTAATCCTGGAAGTAAGACTGGAGGTTGCAGGTCAATAACATTCCCAAAATAAAAATTATTCTGTAATGTTAAAAAAATATATTCAAGACTCAAAAGCCAATTGCTGTTAACACATCATAAAAACTCCACTTTGTAACTAATCGTGCCTTTCAGCAGACACGTTAAAATAAGGTCACCCTCTCTCCTCCGAATTCTTTCACACTCCACGGCTGCACTGGAGGCACGTCAGTAAATTTTTGCTGAATCAAGGACTGTACCAGAATTCCTTGCCCGCTAGATCAACATACAGAAAGTTCTAACCAAGTACTTTTAAGGGGTTCTGGACAACTCTTTCAGTTGTCAACAGGGTAAACAATTTTCCATCTACCAAGAACTAAAGCAGAAATTGAATTTCCTAACATGTTTTCTGAGTAGTCAGCTTCAGAGGTTTTGAATTCTAGAAGGCTCGAGTTTGGCACGCCGCCTGAGTCTGATATTGAAGGTACAGAAGCAGATGGCCAAGCACACTTTGGGGGGAGAAATAATTTATGTGCTGATACTCACAGTCCGTGACGCACACCAAGCATAGGCTGGAATCCTTACTCCTATACTGTCTTGTCTTTGGACCTAACTCTTTTTCTCCGATGGAGAACAATAGGACCCAAAGATGACATAAGCTAATTTCATCCCCAGAAACCTAGAGAGCAAATGCAATCAGCACCACAGAAATAAAGCAAACTTCCACTTTTACACAAAGTGATCAGTCCTGCTTCTACATAAATTCAATTTGTCCATGAAGGTGCAGTTTATATATTGGAAGAATTAAGCTTATAAGATACTTGTGCTGCACATTTCAGTGCTGCAAGATAATTTTGTGACTTTAGATTTTCCCATTTACATCAAAACCCTGCCCTGGTTTCAGTGCTTTAAAAATCAAAAAACAGTTCCTCCTCCCCTCGCTGTCCTGCTAACCCCGAGTCCTCAGCAGGGAGAAGGCAGGGTTGGGGAAGAGGACGCAGTGCGGGAGGTGAGCTCTGCTGTCTGGTGACCCGCATGTGGGGACCCTGGCCACACAGTGCTGTAACCACATTTTCTTTTACTCTGTTCTTCAATAAACTACATCTCTGTTTATAAAGAAAATACATGGTAATATATAGCTGCATTGAAGTACCTTCAAAATGGTTTCCATGAGAACAAAACAGCATTCTCGATGGCTCTGCTAGAAGGATCTCCGGAACGTTTTTTTAAGTATTCAGACTCAGACATTTAAATCATACCAGATGATCCATTTTATTCGCTGTAATATTTACTATATTGTTTAAATTAAATTATACGCGTATATCTAAAGGTTTCAATTAACGTCCTCATTTTGATATTATTGTGGTCATGCATTCAATGAAAAATTAAATAAAAATTCCATATTTACTATAATGCTGAAAAAACTAAGTTTTGTACTGTGGTCACATACAAAAGCTGGCTCCCCGGCGCACAGCAAACATGCAGAGCGCCTGGCTTTGCCGGAATGAGCGTGCCCGGAGCCGGCGGCTGCCAGGGCAGAGGTTTCAAAGGCAGAGATCGCAATCACCGTGGCACTGGCCTAAGTGACTAACCTCCAGGGCTACTGACTCAACGGGACAACTTTCAATCAGAGGTTTACACTCCTCATTGGAAAAGAAAGAAAAGCCACTCATTTTGTAGACATACCTTGAACTTCATTGCTCGCAAAAAAACCAAAACCATATACTAGATAACATCAAAGTAACGCACTTTTGCCCAGCCGGCGTGCTCATGGTTGAGTGTCAACCTATGGACCAGGAGGTCATGGTTGATTCCTGGTCAGGGCACATTCCCAGGTTGCAGGCTCGATCCCCAGTGTGGGGGCGTGCAGGAGGCAGACGATCAATGATTCTCTCTCATTATTGATGTTTCTATCTGTCTCTCCCTCTCCCTTCCTCTCTGAAATCAATAAAAATATATTAAATAAATTTTTAAAAAAAAAACACTTTCAGCACCAATAACAAAAGAACATGGACGAGTCAGGCAGACTGTGACATGAGCTGGGGAAAGCAGAGAAGCCACGGGGTTGGAAGTTCAGCCCCTCTGCATCGCATGGGAACGCACTGCGGGTCCCTCACCTCCGGTTCTGCAGGTCCGCTCCCTCCCGACTACTCACTACTGCATGGAAGCTGCTATTTGGCTGTGAGCACATGTCCCCACGCTGGAGACCCCCCTCACCTGTGTGGCGCTCTCTTCGTGTTCTGCAGCCGCGGGCCACACGTGTGAGCTCTCATCTTTGGAATCCATCCTTTCCTTGGACAGCTCACGTCGGGGCGCCTAGAGCAGCATGGGGCGGAGGGCAGTCACCTGTCTACCACGCAGGTGTTCATGAAGGACGAAGGGATGCCTCTGCGATGTGCCTGCAAAAAGAGAGAAAGGAACCAAGGCTTTAAACAGATGAATACATTTTAATAAATTATCATTTCAACCACAAAGAGAGAAAAATAAAACTCTGTAAAAGAGAACACCTGGGCAAAAAGGTAGAAGTAGAGAAAAATTTTCTATACTAATGCAATGTTTGGCATGCTGGCTATGTTCTAGGCACACATGATATAATGTTACCCTCATCAAAAATATTTAAGGTGGCCCGGCTGGCTGGTATTGCTCAGTGATTGAGCATCCACCTATGAACCAGGAGGTCACAGTTTGATTCCCAGTCAAGGCATATGCCCCAGTTGTGGGCTTGATCCCCAGTGTGAGGCGTGCAGGAGGCAGCAATCAATGATTCTCTCTGATCATTGATGTTTCTATCTCTCTCCCCCTCTCCCTTCCTCTTTAAAATCAATAAAAATATATTTTTTAAAATACTTAAGGCAGTTCTCTTAGTCCCGATTAGGAGAATGAGGTTCTAAATGCAGGTAGTGACGGTTCACACCCACGTCTGAATGCTGCACAGCCCGAGCCCCCCTCTTCCACACCTGCTTAGACGCTGAGTTCCCATTCCACCTTCAGAAATGCACAGCAGAATAACAAAAGTTACAAAACGAGAAAAAAATGGCAGGCAGAGGAGGCTAAATGTTCTGGGCCCCCACTGGGCGAGCACAAATATAAACTTTGTTTCCCATTTGGTCAGTATGGGAGTGATGAGTGAACAAAGCCTTACAAACATCAACCCGCACTGAGCCTACCTCTTGAAACCGTATTCTTTTCCAGAACAGGCATTTTAGGGAGATCAATCGTCCCTTTAGATCAGTGGTTCTCAACCTTCCTACTGCCGCGACCCTTTCATACAGTTCCTCATGTTGTGGTGACCCCCAATTTCATTGCTACAAAGTGAACATAATTAAAGCATAGTGGTTAATCATAAACACAATATGTAATTATATATGTGTTTTCCGATGGTCTTAGGTGACCCCTGTGAAAGGGTCGTTCGACCCCCCAAAGGGGTCGCGACCCACAGGTTGAGAACCGCTGCTTTAGATGATGATAGAATGCTGACATTTTACAAGCCTGTGGGGTTGCTGTTTAATAGGGCATCGGGGCAGCCGTGCCTGATAAACCGCCTCTGGACACCCCACCGAAGAGGCCTGTGTAGACAGGAGACATAAATCTGCCCAGAACATCAGCGAACTAAACGTAATTTCCTCCCTTGCTAGTGATGAAGGGGACCAAAGTTTTGACTTTTGGGATATTGATTTCAAACTGGTTATTAAGAAACAAGAGACTCAGGAAGGACCTTTGACGCTCCCTCTTCCTGCCTAAGAGGCTGAGATGGAAAGACCCGCTCCAGGAAAGGAATCTTGGGATACTCGCCTTACCTAATTTGAATTAATGTGGTAAATGGGAGGGCGCCAGGCAGAGGCCTCCGAGCTAGATACCCGTGTCCTGTTGTTTCTGAGGTGCCTGCCCTGTGTGCTCAGCTCTTCCTCAACTACAGCTACGCTGCCTGCTCTCACGTCTGAAACCTAAGACCCCGCCCAAGCCCTTTCTCTCCTTTGTCCAAAAGGTCATACATGCCCAATGTTGCCTGTCGTCGAAATGCTCATGCTTATGTGAATTCCCTGTGCACAGGTATTAAAATGCTGATTTCCCCTGTTCACCTGTCTCTCTTCATTTGCTTATTAGCCCAGCTAGAACTTAGCAGGCTCCTTTATCTCCCACCATGGAAACAAGCTGAGAAGCACATTCTAAGACTACACATGCTCCAAACTCCGAACCACATTAAGGCCCAAAGAAGAAAGAAAGAAAAGATGCAGAAACGCCCAACGTCTGGGCCTGACTCAGAAACACAGGACTGCCAAGTCCCAGCTGCGGGGGAGCCTCGGGGAGCCATGAGGAGCCTGTTCTGCGTCACCTCAATACCACCATCCTCACCCCGCCATGCCCTCCACCACTATGCTCACCCCGCAAGCACCCCGCTCTGCTCTCCACCTGGGAACATGTGCACCAGCAGTGAACGCATCAACAACGGGATAGAGGGAACTTTCTGAAGAAATGGAAAGGTTCTACATCTTGTATCTGAACTGCAGTGGTGGTTACATGGGGACTAATGTGTCCAAAGTAAAAAAAAAAACCTCTTTAATTAAAATATGTGAATTTTACCGTGTATAAATTATCTATATTTTAATAATATAGCATAATATGCTAATTAGACTAGACAGCCGAACACCCTTCTGGACGTCCTTCCGGACGACCTTTTGCACAAAGCCAGGGCGGCTGCGAGGGCCGAGCCCCTTGCATGAATTTTGTGCATCGGGCCTCTAGTAGCCTAAGAAAGTTAGTTTTTAAAAACTCCTTACAAACAGCACTATTTAAGCAGATCTGAAAAGATATTCAGGATGAGTTGTACAATGTGTTCATTATACCACAACAAAGCTAGTTTTTTAAAAGGAACAAAAATATTAATAAACATAGGAGAAAATGTCAATGATAGTATAAACACCTGGCCCTCACCCAAGTGGGCTCAGTTGGTTGGGTGTGGTTCCATGCACCCAGGGGTCAGGGCACATGCCCGGGTTGGGGGCTTGCAGGAGGTAGCCGGTCGATATCCCCCCCTCTCTATCTCCCTCTCCCTTCCTCTCTAAAAATCAATAAAAATATTTTTTAAAAGAAATAAATGTGGTACATATATACAACAGAATACTCTCTTCCCTCTCTATCTCTCTCTACCTGAACTATTTGAGAGTAAGTTGCAGATACAATGCCCTTTCACTACTAAATTCATGCTTATTTCCTAAAAATGAGGACATTTTCCCACATAACCACAGTATTAATATCAAAATCAGGAAATTACCAGTAAAACAGTACTATTACCTAATTTACAGACCTTCTTCAAAAGTTGCCAACTGTCTTGCTCTGGCTGGTTTAGCTCAGTGGATATAGCCTTGGCCTGCGGACTTCAGGGTCCCAGGTTCAATTCCGGTCAAGGACGACACATGCCTGGGTTGCGGGCTCGATCTCCAGTGGGCACTGTGCAGGGGACAGCCAATCAGTGGTTCTCTCTCATCATCATTGATGTTTGTATCTCTCTCTCCCTCTCCCTTCCTTTCTGAAATCAATAAATATACATATATATTTTTTTAAGTTGCCAATTATCTAATTAATGTGCTTTTCAGAGAAAGAAACAACCTCTCGTATCACACACTGTGCATGTAGTTGTCACGTCCGCCAGTCCCCTCTGGTCTGGAACAGGTCCCGGTCTTTCGTAGTTTTCCACGACCTTGACATTTTTGAAATGCACAGGCTATCTATTTTTTAGAATGTGTCTCAATTTGAGGCAGTCTGCCATTTCTTCATGGTCACATTCAGAAGGTCTATTTTTAGCAGGAACACCACAAAAAAGATGTGTCCTTCACATACAGGAATTTGAGAGTTTTTTCCAAGCTGGTTCATCGATTGCACAAATACTCAAGCGTATACTACACTAGCACTGGATGTGATGAGGAGGAAGGCGGGCTTATCCCACACACTAAAGAAACATACAAGCCCAGAGTGCTTTTCTGTATTTGTTTCAGTGCCTAGGAAGGTGCTTATTGTTGCTTTTATTTTAATCTTATTTATATCTTTTTTAATAGGGAGAAAATTCAACCGACTCAAAATTCAAAAAGGACAAAAAGGTATGTACAGGAGACAATCTCCCTACCTGGAATCCCCTAGCGACTCTTCAGAAGCACCTTGTAGGATCAATTTCCTGTCTATTCTTCCAAAGATATTTTATGCATATACAACCCAAAACATATACAACAGCGTGTCCCAAAAAATGCATACACACTTTAACAGCTGATAGCTGAAATCTGAAAATGAAATGTATTTTAATCAACAATGCTTTTATAATTATTTAAAGTGTATGTATATATTTTGGGGTATACCCTTTATACTCTTTGCCTCTCCAACCACATACAGCAAATAATACTGATTCTATACAAAGTGGCATCTCTTCTACACCTTGTTTATTCCACATAATACCATACTTTTTACATTGTCCTCATCCATACAGCATTTCCTCATTCTTTTTTTTTTTTTAATGTTTTTATTGACTCAGAGACAGGAAGGGAGAGGGATAGAGGGATAGAAACATCAATAATGAGAGAGAATCATTGATCGGCCGCCTCCTGCACGCCCCCTACTGGGGATTGAGCTTGCAACCGGGGCATGTACGCTGACCAGGATGGAACTGTGACCTCCTGGTTCATGGTTGAGCCACTATGGCTCAACCACTGAGCCACACCAGCTGGATCCTCATTCTTTATTCTAGCTGCATCATTTCATTGTAAGAATATATCATAATTTATTTAATCAATCTCATGTTGATAAAAATTTAGGTTATTTCTAATCTTTTGCTCTTACAAGGAATGCTGTGATGAATAACTTTGGACATATATCGTTTTACATGTTAGTATCTTGAATTCTTTTGGTCTCTGAGGGAAGACACTGAATCAGTTAAGTGGCTGTATGGCTGTTAAATCATTATTAGTTTCTGAATGAATTCCCTCCTCCCCGCCCCCAAGCACGAGGGCCCTGAGGATACACAGGGCAAGGGCTCAGTGGAGAGGCAGCAGTAAGTTCAAGAGGAATAGTGGTTAAGAGCCTGGACTCTGACCTGGATTTGGGTAGCAATTCTCAGACTTTACCGACCTTGGGCAAAACACAGAAGTTCCCTAAATTCCTCTTCCTTTTCTGTAAAATGGGGACCATAGGTTATTGAGAGAATGACATGAAACAATACATGTAAAATGCTTAGCACAGTGCCCGCTATAAAATAAATACTCACAAATTAGCTTTTTATTAAAAGGTATTCAATCATATTGCATTTTTCTGACTAATGGCCTGCCTCCCCATCTCAACTCTAAGTTCTTTCAGGGCAAGGAATGTGTTTGCTCACGACAGTACTCTAGACCTGGCATGGGACAGGTGTATGGAGTGGTTTAAAGGTATCACCATGCGCAGTGGGAGAGAGAAGAGGCCACCCAATCTCAGCCACAGTCTTCAGGGATGACTTCTCCGAGAAGGTGAAACTTAAGGATGAATGGGAGCAAGTAAGCAGAAATGGGAAGGGAAAGACTGAAATATCTTTGTTCTAATTCTACCAAAATAAGGAAGTAGATATGTGACATAAAATTCCATCAGGCAAGGAAAAGGGGAAATAACTACCTAGCAGATGTGGAGCAGAACAGAACAGTTAATATACGCATAGGAAACTCTGTCAGTAAAATTTAGCAATAAATTTTGCCCACAATTTTGCCAAAAAAAAAAACCCTGCCACAACAGCAGTTCCCAATAATTTTAGAATACTGTTAGCAAATACGGAAGCCCAAGATGGTGAAACCCTTTAATTCAAGAAGTGTCTAGAATCCAAAACAGAGATACAGCATCCGCAGTTAGTTCCTGTTCTTTAAGACATAGTTATAAGGCCTACTGAGCTTCTGTAACTACTAAACTGAAACACCAGCATGGCCTTCTGCAATTATTGTTTAAAAATTTGTTCAAGAAAACTGAATTCTAAACATGACTCCACACTAAGTAATTCATTTAAAATCCTCTAGCATCAGTGTCCTCATGTGCAAAATAAGAACATAAAATGCTTTCTAACGCCTATCCTAGCCTTAAGCTCAGATGGTAAGCAGTAAAGTAGAAAATCTGCAGAATCTGAATTGAATCCTGGCTTCCAGACTGTCTCTACTGCTCACTAGTTATATAACCTTGGCCAAATCACTTAAGCTCTCAATATCACCACATGTAAAATGGAGATAATAATTGCCTCCTAGAGTTATGGTGCGGGTTCCATGATATATGTGAAAATGCTAGGTACAAGATCTGGCATAGAGTGGTGCTCAAAGACATCAATGTTTATATTTTACGGATGAGCTTATAAGAGGTTCAGAATTTTCAAAACATGTCATATTTTTAAAACCTAGCCATGTGTCAAATAACAAATGCCCTGGACATGAACGTCCTTTATAGTAAGGCCTGCCGTATTTGTTTTCCTTTTTAACGACACAATTTATAAAACCCTGTGGATCTTTGTTTTTCCATCTGTGATTTTTATTATTTTATTTTTCAATTACAGTTGACATTCGGTATTGTTTTATACTGGTTTCAGGTGTAAAGGAGCCCTGTTGATCAGGATTTACAGGAGATGGGAGGTAGCATCTGGGAGCTACCTCAGCGCTGTCCACCAGGCCGGTGCTGACGGGCTCTGCTAACTAGGGATACACTTCCTCCAACTGCTCACCCTGTTGCCCCTTCTGCAGACCTGAAAGAGCTAGAGAACCAAACGATGCGTTGTTTAGAAAATGGTCACCCACATCCCGTTCTTTCACCCATTGTCCCAAATGTTACAGACTATTTCCAAGAAGAGAAGGTCATGCTTGCCTTCTAGCCTCTCTAATGACTTTATTCAACAAATATTTATTAAGAAACTTAGCATATGTCAGGTACTGTTCTAGACCCTTAAAAAAAACATCAGTGTATTAGAAAAAAAAAAAAGATACTTGCCTTCCAGAAGCTTCGAGTCTAGTTATTTTTTTTCTTGAATAGTGTTGTACAGTTGAAAGTATGAGCTTTAGAATCAGACCTGCCTGGATTCTACGCTTCCAGACCTACCAAGTGCTTAATGGGTGCGATGCCAGTAAGCCACAAACTGAGCCTGGATATCCTCATTTGAAAATCTCAATTGTCGCCCTAGCCGGTTTGGCTCAGTGGATAGAACGCTGACCTGCAGACTGAAGGGTCACGAGTTCGATTCCAGTCAAGGACACATGCCCGGGTTGTGGGCTCCGCCCCCAGTAGGGGGTGTGCAGGAGGCAGCCGATCAATGATTCTTTCTCATCATTGATGTTTCTATCTCTCTCCCTCTCCCTTCCTCTCTCTGAAATCAATAAAAATATATTTTAAAAAGAAAAAAGAAAAAGAAAATCTTAATTGCCCAGGCTGATGGCTGTAAGAATAAACAACCTGGCCCTAGCCGGTTAGGCTCAGTAGATAGAGCATTGGCCTGTGGACTGAAGGGTCCCGGGTTCGATTCCCGGTCAGGGCACATGCCCGGGTTGTGGGCTCGATCCCCAGTACTTCTAAACATTATAGAGCTTGATGGGACAAGCACGTTTTATGTTTAATTTTAGCATGAACTACAACGCCCCTCTGCCCTTGAGCTGCATTCCTACATGCAGTGAAGTGGTATGCTAGAGCCACACACCTGGATTCCAATCCTGGCTCCACCCCTGACCTACCAGATGACCTTGCCCAAATTACCGAACTGATCTACGACTCAATGTCATCATCTGAATAAGGTGACAAGAATGGGCTGTACTTTAGAGTTGTAAAGAGGATTAAATGATGCCCTGACCGGTTTGGCTCAGTGGATAGAGCGTCGGCCTGCGGACTGAAGGGTCCCAGGTTCGATTCCAGTCAAGGGCATGTATCTTGGTTGCGGGCACATCCCCAGTAGGGGATGTGCAGGAGGCAGCTGATTGATGTTTCTCATCGATATTTCTGACTCTATCCTTCTCCCTTCCTCACTATAAAAAAATCAATAAAATATATTTTTTAAAAAAGAGGATTAAATGAGTTAATATTTTCAAAGTGCTTGAACAGAATCTACATTATGATGAGCATTTTATGTGGTAAATGAAAAAATGATATGGGTCAATTCTGAGTCACAAATTTAAAATGGTAGAGCAAGAAGAAACTAGTGGGAGGGGAGAAGGGAGTGTAAAAGGAAAGAGAAGAAAAGAGGAATTTAATGAAGAAGCAGAAGGAGAGAGAGTATTCTAGAAGAGAACATAAGATTGGAAGGAAATGAGGTAGGAGGACAAAAGGAATAGAGTGGGGAAGTCTAAGAAAGCAAGAACTAAACAAGCACAAGAGGAGTGAGGGGGAGAAGGGAGAGAATAAGAGTAAAATTAATGGGAAAATGAAATAGATTGCTCCAAGCTAACTGGATAAGAATTGGAAGTACAGGTAGAAGAATCTACAAGACTAATCCCATCAGAAAGATTTCCCAGGTACATAAACTCAACAGTTACAGTTGGGGTTTGGGAAGGGGACACCTGTTAGGCTCCCACCATGATGGGACTCTCTCATCATTGATGTTTCTACCTCTCTGAAATCAATAAATATATGTATTTTTTTAAAAAGTTAAATGGTAAATTTTACTGTATGCATATTTTACCACAATAACAAAATTTCACATTAAAACATGCTGTGGATGACCTCGTAGTAACCTCCAGCCCTCCCCACCAGGGTGAAGATGGGACTTCACTGGTCCTTCCTCTGCCCAGCCAAATAAACCTGTGCTGTCCCTGTCATTACTGCCATCACTTTCAGCTCAGGTCAAAGGAGCTAACCTCTAACACACCCACTCCCGGAATTCCTGAGAGCCAATCAACTGGTCTTGTAGCAGGGTAGCTACCATATAAAGAATCCTACTATGTGCCATCTGGTAGCTAACATGTAGTGGATGCTTACTGTGTACCAGATACTGATACATCTGGCACATAGTAGGTGAACAATAAATAGCAGCGATTGCTATTACTTCCAATGTCCTGTCAGATCTCAATTTCATTCTTCCCAGTTCTTAGGTGCAAACACCTCACCCACATAAGTTACCTCTAAGACTCTGGGGGACCGGGGACAAAGACAGGAGGATAAGAAGGAAGGTCCTTGTCCAATTCACTTTCCAGTTAAAGGCCCAGTCACCACAGGCTGCCCTGTGGACCTATATCAACTGCTCCTTTTCTCCATCTCCCAGTTCCGAACTCACAAACTCTCAGGCTCTGGTTCTGGGTTTATTTCCTGGATCTCTGACTCCGGACCTGATCCATCTTGGGTTTCACTCCACACTTTTTAGTGCAAGGCTTGGGAAACTCCCGATCCCGCTGGCCGTAGAACCTACCACAGAGCGCAGTCCTCTGGTTCTGGCACTGAGCCCCTTGGGTGGACGAGGGAAGACAATGAGGCCAGTCGCGGGGGCAGGATATGCAGTAGCTAACGTGTAGTGGATGCCTACCGCGTGCCAGACACTGGTCCAATTAACACTTACCATTTAATTACTGTAATGTCCACAATGCCCCAATTAAATTGTTTAAAACTCATATCCTCACAATTCAGAAAACTAAAGAGTACAAAATCAGAAATGAGAGAGCTTCAAAATTAGACCAAGTATTATGTTCACTCACTTGGAATGGCAAGCAGAGATTTAACATTTAACTGATTTCTAGAACAAACAGTTTTAGAACAGAAAAGAAAAAATACCGAACTTAGTTCTAAATGGTGAACAGGAACTGGCAGCGGAAGTAGCAATGAACAAATAACAAAATTATACAAGTTTCAGCACAAATTCCCCATTGTTGCTGAGAAGGGGAAGCCCAAATAATCCATCACATAAGTTTCTCAATTTAAAACATTCACAACCAATTATTAGCATTGAAAAAAAGTGAACATGGGTAGTTAAAAGTAACAACACTTTAACCCAGCCGGGGAAAGTTCTCGAAGTGCCCTCCGAAACCTCCTTGCTCTTCACCTCGGTCCTGTGGGAGTTCCCCATTTTACAGAGGGGGGAGTGACTATGGAGAGGTGACAGCATTTGCCCACAGTCGTGGGTCTGGTCAGGCTGAGGTCACTCTGTTTGTCATCTTACCCTACCGTGACCCAAACCGAAGAGCGACTGGAAACCACAAATGAGGGTGGAGAAATAGGACTAAAATATTTTGTTAGTTCCACTCAGAAGCAAAATAAACACCATTTTAGTTAGGGGAAATATGCCGAAGGGCCTGAAGGTTCCTGGGAAAGTAAATAAACAGGGAAGCCAGGCTTTCATACAGGCTCTCAACAAATTTTAAGAATGGTAACAGAAAGCCTTTGACTAGGTCCCCCCCACCATCAGAAATGTTTTTGATTGGGCCACGATGGATCCAGACTATTTCCATCTACACAGAGAGATCCAAAGGGAAAGGTTAAGAATGAAAAAAGTGATCTAATGGGGTCCTCCAGGTATTTCTACTGTTGCCACTCACATTTAACATTTGTTTTAAATATTAATAAAGCAAACAATGAGATGCTCAAGACTGCAGAAGAGCTCCAGATAAAATCACACGCCACTGGAAAAAGAACTCCAGAAAAAACACTGCAGAAAATGGATTACATAAACAGGCAATGGCAGATAGATTTCAGAGAAAGCAGCACTTGAATAGCATGAGACGGAGCTATTCAGTTACAACGAACTATTACAGCAGCGGTTCTCAACCTGTGGGTCGCGACCCCTTTGGGGGTCGAACGACCCTTTCACAGGGGTCGCCTAAGACCATCGGAAAACACATATATAATTACATATTGTTCTTGTGATGAATCACTATGCTTTTAATTATGTTCAATTTGTAACAATGAAATTGGGGGTCACCACAACATGAGGAACTGTATGAAAGGGTCGCAGCATTAGGAAGGTTGAGAACCACTGCGTTATAGGATGTACCCTAAAGAAATCTGCCTAATTTGTTTCTGGTCATCATCAAGGATGATACCAGAAGAGAACTGAACTACTGTAAGGTCTAAGTAACAAATAGAAAAACAAGCAGATTAGAAAACAAGGGAGACAAAAGCCTGCAAGGAATGAAGCCATCCAGCAGGTCTGAAAGAGCGACCTTGACCTTCTTTTCCTCTCCATGTGTGTCCCCTTGCCCTTCCACTTCCCAGGCAGAAATCTTCACGGCACAATGATTCCTCCTACTTTCCTTGTGCGCTAAAGGACTCCAGAGACTATGAACGAAAGGTTTTCTTCTGCGAAAGGTTCTTTCCTGGTCAGGATCGTGCACTCCTTTCTTCTGGCTCAAAAGAGGCACGCAGGCAAGTACTTCTTCACGTCAGCCCAAGGCAGCTTTTTTTTTTTCTAGTTGAGATTAGAATGTTTCATGTACCAAGAAACAAAGACTGGTCCTCCCACACTATTTGATAGCTCCTTAGCGATGCATGGGAACCCCATCAAGTCCCTGAAAGAGCTCTCAGCACTGACCCGAGGGAAAGAAGCACCTGGGCTCAGAGCCTTGTTGGGGGTCTTGGCCTGAGGAGTCTACATTAAGACCCTTGAGCGTGTAAAAGGAGCCAGCACTCGGTGCCGTTCTAGAAAAGGATAAACCCTGACGCCTGCCTTCTCCTTCTTGCAAAGGACGCTGGTTGGCTGGGAAAACGGGAAGGCCATTTCCAGGAGAAGTCTATCAGGAGGCCTCCACTCGACTCTCCCCGGACTGTAGGTACAAACCTCACAGCCGCAGAGTGTACCGCAGGCAAAAGCACACAAATCATCAGCGCCCAGCCAGCGCCCAGGTCAGCCGTGGGCAAACTACAGCCCGCGGGCCGGATCCGGCCCGTTTGAAATGAACAAAACTAAAAAAAAAAAAAAAAAAAAAAAAAAAAGACTGTTCCCTTTTATGTAATGATGTTTACTTTGAATTTATATTAGTTCACACAAACACTCCATCCATGCTTTTATTCCGGCCCTCCGGTCCAGTTTAAGAACCCATTGTGGCCCTTGAGTCAAAAAGTTTGCCCACCCCTGGCCAAGGTGCTCACAAAGCGAATGGATGTGCATCAAGGAACAGGCCACCAGTGGCTCCTGGGAGCCTCAGGGCGGCCTCTCCCGGGGCACCCACACCTTCCCTCCACTGGCGGCTGCAGCAGGGCAGGCCCTCGATCCCAGAGCCCCCGGGAGCTGACTTGGGCGGTTGTCAGTCCCCGTGGACCAAAAGAGTAGGCCTGCTCCCAGGTTTGACCTGCCAGGGCTGACAACAGATTTTGAGTTGTTCCTTGGTGGACCCTAATCCCAGTTTTGGTCTTTCCGGCAAAAATATTGTTATTCAAATGTAATTCTCCTAACTTTGCAATTAAACGTGTTAAATTAAATACTCCTTCTACATACATTACAGTGGAGTCTTACCAAAGACTGGCCTCTCCACTTCGCTGCTCCGGAGCGGGAGCCGGCCTTCTGGAACCCCCTGGGCTCCACCGGGAGTCCTCTGCCGCGTCACTTTCTCCCTCCCTCCTGGAACTTTCACATCAGCAAATCTGCGTAATATCTCCTACCTTTATTTTCATTTTACTGATTCTCTATTTATTAAAGTTTTTTAAAATATATTTTATTGATTTTTTTACAGAGAGGCAAGGAGAGGGGTAGAGAGTTAGAAAGATTGATGAGAAACACCAATCAGCTGCCTCCTGCACGCCCCCTACTGGGGATGTGCCCGCAACCCAGGTACATGCCCTTGACCGGAATCAAACCTGGGACCCTTCAGTCTGCAGGCCGACGCTCTATCCACTGAGCCAAACCGGTCAGGGCTGTTTATTAAAATGTTTAAGTGTGTACTTTTCTAGACATGTATTTCGATAAAATGTTTACAAGCAAAACCTTTCCCCTGAATCCACCCTTCCTGCTCACCTACAACACTCCCTGCTCATTCTCACACAATAAAAGCTCTGAAGAGCCATCTACAGTCCACCTGCCTTCTTCACCACACGTCCCCTCCTAGGCCCTCCCAGCCGGGCTTTTGTCTCCCACGAGAGTGCACTGTTTAAATGTCTATTGCCAAGTCCAAGGCTCACGGGGAGGCTGTCATCTTACTTGACCTCTCTCTACAACATCCGCACCCTCCTTAAAACTCTCCCTCTCCTAACACGAGCGGGGAAGCTTC
Source organism: Myotis daubentonii (assembly GCF_963259705.1). Taxonomy (NCBI): domain Eukaryota; kingdom Metazoa; phylum Chordata; class Mammalia; order Chiroptera; family Vespertilionidae; genus Myotis; species Myotis daubentonii. Next base: position 18,809,234 of record NC_081858.1, read on the forward strand.
CCCAGTGTCCCCCAGTCTGGGCAGCTCCGGCACAGCCTCCTCCGTGGCCTGACCTCTGGCTGCGCTGCCCGCTGGCTCCGTCCCTGCTCTTCTGTTTTCTGCTTCCACTCCTCCGGGGCACAGTCCAGCCCTTGAGCTTTTGCAGGAGCTCTACCTGAATGCTTAGCACATCCTCCTCCACGTTCAGATCTGAGAATCAGTGCTGCCTCCTCAGTAGGCCTTTCCTGTCCACCCTCCCTCATATTACTCTCCTTTAATGCTGTGCGAAGTGTTTATCATCAATTAAGTGATGCATATAGTTGTGCATTGTCTTCTTCCAACCCCACCCCCAATGATCACATGAGAGCACCCTCACCCTCAGCGCCTAGAACCGTGCCTGACACCCTGGCCATCAACAGCTGTTTCTTGAATAAATGCATGCTACAGTCTTCTCCTGCCCTCGGAAGAAATTTGTTACTTAACAAAATCCCTTAGGATGAATTCTCATAAATAAAAAATGTACTGCCATTTAGAATGATGATGCACACTGCTTCCCCAGTTAAGAAACTAGGCATATATATGACTTCAATGTTTGTAAATGAACTTTAATGAGCAGGAAAGAAAAAACACACAAAGAGGGAGACAAGCAATTTATACATGACGTCATTGGGTACACAGACTAGCGCATCAGAATATTCTGAGGGAACCTGAACTGATGCCAACTACACTATTGGAAGAGGTACGCGGAATGCAGCTGCTTCCCAGGTACACAACATCAAAGTCAGTCCTTGAAAGCGCAAAGAATACGCTGTAAGCCAAATATGGTGTCAGAAGGAATCCTCTGAGAAGTCACGGTGTGTTTTGATGTATGATGTACAGTTTCTAAAGCTGTCACATCCATGATCTTGTGTCATGTCATGACAACGCTGTAAGATTAACTCAAATATTACCATCTCCATTACACAGGGGAGCTGAGCGCATAGTGGTCAAAAGGCAGGCTCCACTTGGCACAGCCAAGGTCAGTGGTAGAGCAGTTCTGGGAATAGAATGCATACCTCACTCCTCCCCACAGGCCTCCAACCTGCTGTAGTTAACAGGATGGGCACAGGTTCAGAAATGACCGTGGGAACTGTTGGAAATAACTCATAGAGTATTCCCTCATGTAACAGGCCTGTGGCAATTTCTTATGTAATATCTGATGTTTTAACATGGCCTTCCAGTAGCCTACTATTGATCAAACTTCCTCTTTTCCCACATCCAGTCCTGCCACATGAATGTGGACGAGAGGTAACCCAGCTGAGAGTCAAACTCTTCAGCCACTGTCTACTTGCTACATGACTGGGTAAAGCTAATTCACTTCTCAAGCCTTAATCCCCTCATCTATAAAATGGGAATAATAATTGTTCTACTCCCTGAGGCAGAGCTATGAAATCAATGAAATAAAACCCCATACCTGGCACAAAGGAAACACTTGAAAATGTTCATTGTTGTGATCCTTCGGGTTACTAATATAATTATTAATACACCCTAATAATACATGTTCATTCCTAGAGTTAAAAGGAATGAACACTTGGGTTCCTTTTTTCCCCTTTTTTAAATATATTTTTATTATTCATAGTATTACAGATATCTCCCATTTCCCCTTCTTTACTCCCCTCCTCCCAGCCCCTGCCCACACCTCCTTCCCCCCGCACCAAAGCACTTGGGTTCTTACCTGCTATTGTGTAAGCAGAATATTTGAAATTCAAATCATACAGATTGTAAACTCTCCACTAAAAATTGTCCAGCTAAGAAAACGTACAGGATATTATAGCTTCAGAATAATAGCTGAACATCATTCCTAGAGCCTGAATTTCAGCAAAATACTGATCTCTGAACATAACACTAGGCAACATTTATTTTTAATCATCACCCAAGGATATGTTTTGTTTTAATTGAAAAGAGAGAGAGAGAGAGAGAGAGAGAGAGGGAAAATCCATCATCTCCCATACTCGCCCCTACCGGATCAAACCTACAACCTAGGTATGTGCTCTGACCAGGAATCTAACCCATGACCCTTCAGGTGCATGACGACCAACTAAGCCACACTGGCCAGGACTAGGCAACTTTTTAAAAGCCATGTCAACTAACTATACCATAGAGCCTTTGCTAATGCTATTCTAGTTTCTACCCTACTCATTTTTGTAGTATATTTTAATCTTCTCAATTCATTCAAAATTCTGATATAGCAGCAGATAATAGCAAGTATTGGTGAAGGTGCAGAAAAACTAGAACCCTCATCCACTGCTGCTAAGAATGTAAAGTGGTGCAGCCACTACTGAAAAGTCTGGAAATTTCTCTAAAGGCTAAACATGTTACCAAATGACCCAATGATCTGTCACCAGATATAACCAAGAACAATAAAACCATATGTTCACATAAAAGCTTGTACATGAATGTTCACAGCAGCATTATTCATTAACAGCTATAAAGTGGAAACAGCCCAAAAGTCTATCAACTGATGAGTGGGTAGATAAAATGGGGTACTATCCATATAATGGAATATTATTAACCAAAAAACAAAGAAAGAAATGAAAATACCTTGAAAACTTTTTTCTCTTAAGTGAAAGAAGTTAGTCACAAAGGACCACATGCTGAATGATTCCATTTATATCAATCTGCAGAACTGGCAAATCAATAAAAATAGAAACTAGGTAAGTGGTTGCATGGGAGATTGGGATGAAATGGGGAATTAAGGGGCGATGGCTAAGAGGCATGGAGTTTCTTCTGGGGTTATGAAAATATTCTAAAATTGATTGTGGTCCTCCGGGTTATTAATATAATTATTAATACACCCTAATAATTCATGTACATTCCTAGAGTTAAAAGGAATGAACACTTGGGTTCCTTTTCCCCCCTTCCCAGTTGCAATAGACAGGTAGATAGAAAAAATTATACTTGCTACTACTTCAGTAAATATAAAGGCATTTCTGATTAAAACAGCTTGAGAAAGTTTCAGAGACAAGAGAAATGTAGGCCATGCTCAGGGACTAGTAACTACGAGAGAAAAGCTTCAAACAGTAGCTAGGATGGGCCTCGAAGAGACTTCAAGTTGAAGAACTACAATTCCCATAGTTGTATCAAAATCACCTGGGGATCTAGGAGAAAGGCCAATGTCAGTTGCAGAGGTCCAGGAAAGAGCAGGCATCTTTGTTTACAAACCTCCCCAGGCACTCCTGATGTCAGCCAGAGCTGGCTAACTCTCCCACAAAAAGAAAAGAAAAATGTTTTCTCATGGCAGGAACTCCTTTGGAGAGTCATTCTGTAAGTAATCTGAGGGAGTGATTATAATGAGGCCAAGAACTGACTTCAGTAAGCACTGGGCAAAGATTAGAGCCCTGAATTCTTACTCCAACTTAGTGGTATGAACAGACGTTCATACACAAACCTTCAGTGCTCAAAGTCTTCACCTTAAAAAAGACTTTTATGTTACTGAATAACACTTAGCAAGAATCCTTACACCTTTCTTAAAGACTTACCAGCTTCCCCAGTATGTCTGTGGTATTTATGCCTTAGAATTCTGCAAAGACTGGGTGGCTGTGCACTGGGGTGGTCCTCCTTGCCAACCATTTACTTTCATGGGCATTTGATTGTCCAGCTTCCCTTCACCACATGACAACACGGAGATCTATTCCATATACTTATCAGGAATATTTTAAATAAGCTCTGTCTATAAACATGGTTTTATGAGGAACACTTGAAAACTGAAAGGTTGATACAAATGACTCACCAAATAATATTATCTATGTTTTTTGACTATGAATGATAGGTTTACATTGCTCCAGTACAATTCCCTCCAGTTACCTTTTTGAACAGTGACATTCATTTGCAAGACAAACAGCAGGGGTACAAGTACAATCTGTGGCCCTGGCACACCTGCACGCAGAAAGCTATCTGGCCCACATATCTCAGGTTCTGTTGCTGAACTAGCAATTGCAGTAACTGAATGGGCGACTTGCAGGTGGGTCTTCTGGGGCCCTGACAGCCTTTCGTACAAGTGGGTCTGGGTGGTAACTCTGGCTCTTGACAATCACAAATACAACCTTAGTATAAGACGCTGGATAATGTAATGAGGCATAATCTTAATTACTAGTAAGTATAAGCTGTTTCCTCAAGTACACTTAAGTGCTTTAGCTGGGCTAGCATGGCTCAGTGGTTGAGCATCGACCTATGAACCAGGAGGTCATGGTTCGATTCCTGGATTGCAGGCTCAGTCCCCAGTGGGGGACGTGCAAGAGACAGACAATCAATGATTCTCTCTCATCATTAATGTTTCTATCTCTCTCTCCCTTTCCCTTCCTCTCTGAAATCCATTTTTAAAATATTTTTTAAAAATTCAAGTGCTTTAAAATGTTTTAATTGGAAAAAGAATATTAAAATTGCTTAGAGGAAATTATTCTAGAGCACAATTTTCATAATTTCACACTATGCATATAACACAAAAGAAAACAGTGTAAGTACATGTTCGCTCTACGTCAAACTCCTGAAACACACACAGCCTTTTATCCAGGAGGCTGAACCATGGCACTGACCCAGGACTAAGGAGCAAACGGCTACTGGTTTGAAGTAATTCCCTTCATATCCCATTCACTCCCCCTGTGATAGGGGAATGTGGGCTTTACCTTCTGTTCATTTTCAAAATCTCATTCCTCCACCTCAGTTCCTTGGTTGCTAAGTCCAATATGAAACACAGAAGTGTCCAAAGCAAGCATCTGATTAACAAGATGGTGAGCCCAGTGAGGCAGTTATTATTGCCTTCATTAAGAACTCTATCTTACTGGCATATAATTAAGGTTTGTCATCGAAATGGAACCTCCTCCATCTTAATAAAACTGCGACGGCAGGCCAGCATCCGCTAGTCTAATATTCAAAGTTGTCTTCCACAAGCCAGGACATTTCTTAAAATGTTTTCTCAGTACAGAGGAGTGGGAAAATATTGGAAGGCAAGTAAACGTTCTTTATCTGGACAACTGGAATAATGCCACCTGTATTACCTGATCCGCAGGCTCACTGTTAAGTTACAGTGGGATGCTTGTTATAGGACAGCACAATGGTATAGAGCAGAGATTTACAACCTTTTTCAGCTCATGGTATACAAAAGCTATTAAAATTCTGTGACACCAAAAAATAAATAATATTTTTTGCCGATCTGACCAAAAAAAAGTAGATGTAATTTTGGTTCATTCAAACCGAACTGTTATTGTTGTGTTGGCTGCTATCATTTTTTTTATTTGACAAGCTAAGGGAAAAGAAGTCAGTACCCCTGACTAAACAGTCAGGTATTAACAATTCTTGCAACACACTGGTTGAAAATCACTGGTAGAGTGTATTACAAATATTAATAATTATTTAAATTATGATCAATACAGGCTAAGTATTAGATCATGAAGGTATTTTATCCAGAAAAGTCTATTTTCCAATTAAGAGACATTTTTAATATTTTCATTATTAAACAATTTTTAGGGGAATAAGTATCTCTTAAGTGTGGGCAAGTGCTCTCTCAAATGATATATTTCACTAGAAAACATTTCAACTTAAAATTGACAGAATTTTAAAACTATGTGATTGGCATTTTCTTCCATAAGGAAAGACAAAATAATGGCATCATGCTCCTGTTTAGAAATCTCAGCCTTATCTACTCTTTGCAAACACTTGCTGATCCATTTCATGGTTGGATTCATTTGCAAATCCAGTGTTGGAGTTAAATGAGACCACAACATTAGAATCCCCTAATAGATGCAGCTCTTTGTTTTAAAAATCAGCATAATCATAGTTCATCTGATTAAAAATGTGGAAATTCAATGTTACTCAAGTAAAAAACCAGTACAATAGTGATAATTATAGCTATTGCCATTTACTATGAACCTATCGCATGCCAGGCATTGTGAGCTGTACTGAGTACTGTATTTAAATACTCAGTATGTCTGTAAATATTTAAATACGCAGATATTTGAGTAATCCTCACAACAACCTAAAATTGTTACTTGTCCAAGGTCATGGCACTGATAAGTGTGATTTGAACCCAAATTCTTTTTATTACCGAGCTTAGATATCTTTTCCCTTCTCTGCAGCACCGCTCTCCTAGGCAAAGCTGCCAAACCCAAGCGTGGCTTGGACCTGCTGCTGCTAATCCCTTGGTCTCCCACCAGCTGATGCAATCACCAGACTAGGCTTGATCTCAAAGGAATCAGGGAAGGTTGTAATTTTCCAGGCCACAAACAGATTGAATTGGGCAAATCAGTCAATAGAGAGTTGAGGTAACTATAAACTTATAGTGAAGGGTACCCATTTTAAAAATTCAAGTAATTGTTCAAAAACACAACAATATTTATTAAATGCCTATTCTGTTCCTAGTGTTGTTTTAAGAACTGAAAGCCAGACTGAATACTAAAATATTGAGCAGATGTACTCAGAAATATGTAAGACACTGAAGAAAGAAACTGAAAAAGATACAAATAAGTGGAAGCATATACCGTGTTCATGGACAGGAAGAATCCACATCATTAAAATGTCCATACTACCCAAAGCTATCTATAGATTCAATACAATTCCTATTAAGATACCAGTGGCATATTTCACAGAACTAGAATAAATATTCCAAAAATTTATATGGAACCACAAAAGACCCCGCATAACCACAGCAATCTTGAGAAAGAAGAACAAAGGTGGAGGGATCACACTACCTCATATCAAATGATACTTACAAGTTCATAGTAATCAAAACAGTATGGTACTGGCTTAAAAACAAACATATAGATTAATGGGACAGAATAGAGAACCCAGAAATAAACCCATGCCTTCAGAGTCAATTAATATTTGACAAAGAAGGCAAAAACATACAGTAGGGTAAAGATAATCTATTCAATAAATGGTGTTGGGAAAATTGGACAGATACATGCAAACAAATGAAACTAGACAACCTTCTTACACCATACACAAGAATAAATACAAAATGGATAAAAGCCTTAAAATGTTAGACTTGAAACCTGTGTAATTTTATTAACCAATGTCACCCCCAATAAATTCAATAAAAAAATAAATAAAATATTCAGCAGAGAGAGAAAAAATAAATAACATTCATTCACTGTTGTGGAAAAAAAACAAAAAACAGAACAGAACCTAGCAGCCCTCAAATATTAACTGCATCAATTCACATCAGGAAAACTGATTACTCCAAATATTTTTTCCGATTCTCTCATGTGTGTATTTATCTAAGAGTGGAATCGCTGGGCTTTCAAAGAGTCTGCATATCTTTGACTTTCTAGGTAATGCCAAATTATTTCCCAAAGTAGTCAGACCAATGCATATTCCTACCAGCCAGGTATGACTATCCCTACTGCTCAACAGCCTCAGGGTTTGGTATTGCCACCACTACTTTAGGTGCACAGTAACACGGCTGTAAGTTGCATTAACAAGACTGAGCATCTTTCCATGTGTCAGTTAGACATTTGGATTTCTCTTGAACAGGATAAGTGCCTGTTCAAGACCCTTGCCCAGTATTCTATGAGTACAGGTAACATCTTAGTTAAGAAACCTTTCTCTGTACTGAGGTCATGAATTCTATATTAACCTCTAAAGGGTTTATTGTTTGCCTTTTATCTGCCTTGCCTCCTGGGTCATAGATCAAGCGTTTGAATATGTGTGGGACTGTTTCTGGACTCCTTATAGGGTTCTATTGGCCTATTAGTCTATCCCGATGCCAATATCACAATGTCTAATTATTATAGCTCTTCTTGATCTCTAGTACAGAGTTTTCCCAACTTCTATTTCAAGAATGCCTTGCCGCCCAGCTTGTGTGGCTCAGTGGTTGAGCATCAACCTAGGAACCAGGAGGTCACCAGTTCGATTCCCGGTCAGGGCACATGCCCAGGTTGTAGGCTCCATCCCCAGTGCGGGGTGTGCAGGAGGCAGACGATCCATGATTCTCCCTCATCATTGATGTTTCTATCTCTCTCACTCTCCCTTCCTCTCTCTGAAATCAATAAAAACAAGTTTGTTTGTTTTTTAAAAAAGAATGTCTTGCAATTTATTGGGCCTTGACAAAAATATTAATATTGGCTTGTCTAAGTTGGGTGTTTTTTTTTAATTTTCTGGGATTACATTAAAGCTACAAGTCAGTTCCAAAGAATTGGCTCCTTACAATATTGAATCTTCCAATCCTTGAACCAGTGTGCCTTTCCGTTTTAGATTTTTAAAAATATTTTTTTATTGATTTCAGAGAGGAAGGAAGAGGGAGAGAGAGATAGAAACACCCATGATGAGAGAGAATCATGGATCGGCTGCCTCCTGCAAGTCCCCCACTGGGGATCAAGCCCACATCCTGGGCATGTGCCCTTGACCGGAATCGAACCTGGGACCTTTCAGCTAGCAGGCCGATGCTCTATCCACTGAGCCTAACCGACTAGGGCCATTTATTTAGATTTAATTAAAGTCACTTTCAATAAACCTTTAAAAATATTTCTGTAAAGGTCTTACACATATTTTGTTAGACTTAACTGTTGAAAAACCATGAACATGAAAAAAGATATGATTTTTTAAATGTGTAAAAATATATTTTGATGAGATACCTAGGCTTTGGGATAAGTCTATATAAATATTGAATATAAACTTTCTTAAAATTTTTAAACGAAACAAAGTTCACCAAAGCACAATTAATGCTACGTAATTTAGTTTTAAATCTAGGGCTACTGTTTTATAGTTATGTCATTTCAATACGTTCTACACACTTGAGAAAACTTACATGGCACATAAACAAGTGTCCTAAACATCTATTGGCCATAGATCCTTATACTAATCAAATTGTGAAATACATAAAACCCAGATTAAGTTCAATTCATCAACTTCCAAGAGAAAAAGAATGAAAGAGATGAATAAAAGGTAAGAGACTGAAATCTTATTACTATCACACCATTGCCTGAGATTGAGAAATACAAATACCTTGCTCCTAGCCTTAGCTCCCACCACTCCCACATAATTCACAAAGCTTCTGTCTCCTTTTTCTCATTCATAATATAGTTACTACACTGTTCTGTCAATGACGTGCATTAAGGATTTAACAGAAACAGGTGCCTTAGAAAAGACACTTAAAAAGTTAGTCACACACAAAGCAATGGTTACAGCTATCCCACCATCAGGAGGACAGCATGAGGTAGCCTGTCATCGTGGTTTGCAGCAAGGCTGAAAATAACCCCCAATAGATGGGCCTCGAAATCTTCAAGCAATGCTAAGAAAATGGAAGCATCTGCATACAACGCTAAGAATTTTGAAGAAAAAGGCTTCCGTAATCACTTTGAATGTCTTAAGTTAATTGTATTCACTCTTTTATTCCTCCAGACATTTTAGAGTCCAGTAAGTAAAGGTCATTCTATATGAGGGGGCCTAAAAAAATATATCCATTGCTTTAAGGAATTTATGTTTAGGAAGTAAGAAATAAGCACAAATCATTGCTACAGGACACAAATTAAGCACTCAATAAATGTCATTATTACAACCAAACGGTATAAAACTACTGTAGGACATTCGCAGACAAAAGGAATCACTTTCAAATAAAATGCTCAACAGAGCCGCTGGCAGGAATGTGTGCTTTCAATTTGCTCTAGTTCAGGGGTTGGCAAACCAGAGCCCACGGGCAGGGCAGCAGGACATCTGCTTTTGTAGGGCCTGTGAGCTAAGAATGGTTTATACTTTTCAAAATAGTTGAAAAGACTCAAAGAAGAATATTTCATGACACATGAAAGATATGTTACTTCAAGTTTGGGGGTCCATAAAGTTTAATTGGAACACAGACATGCTTTTGCACTAGAGGGAGGGAGGGCAGTAATTGCAACAGGGACCATACCACTCACAAAGCCACAAATATTTAGTCACTGGTTTTTAAAAAAAAAAAAAAGTTTACCAACCACTGCTCCAGAAGAATGGGTGGGATTTCAGTGGGCAGAACTGGGGCGGGAGAAAGGAGTGGGCAGAGAGGAACAAACATTCCAATCAAGAAATGAAGGAGTGAAGACACGAAGGAAAACCCCTGAATGCTGTAGGGACAATGGGAAGACCAATTTGGCTGAAGCAGTGGGTCCAAAAATCAGTAGACATTACTGAGTCCCATTACTCTACTTTGTTGTTGAGCCATTTATACTATTGAGGCACGTGAAAACAAGCACTCTCCCACCTCATCTATGAGACTGATGGTATTATCATCCCCATTAATAAAGAAACTAGTTGCCCTAGCCTGTTTGGTTCAGTGGATAGAGCGTCGGCCTGGGAACTGAAGGGTCCCAGGTTCGATTCCAGCCAAGGGCACATAGCTGGGTGGAGGGTTCGATCCCCAGTAGGGGTTGTGCAGGAGGCAGCAGATCAATGATTCTCTCTCATCATTGATGTTTCTCTCTCTCTCTCTCTCTCTCTCTCTCTCTCTCTCTCTCTCTCTCTCTTCCTCTCTGAAATCAATAAAGAAATATATATATATTTTTAATAAAGAAACTAGGCCCTAACCAGTTTGGTTCAGCAGATAGAGCGTCGGCCTGCAGACTCAAGGGTCCCAGGTTCGATTCCGGTCAAGGGCATGTACCTTGGTTGCGGGCACATCCTCAGTGGGGAGTGTGCAGGAGGCAGCTGATCGATGTTTCTCTCTCATGGATGTTTCTAACTCTCTATCCCTCTCCCTTCCTCTCTGTAAAAACCAATAAAATATATTTTTAAAAAATAGAAATAAAAATAAAGAAACTAGTTAATGATTTATTAAAGAAACGAAGGCTTAAAAAAAAAAAAAAGAAAGAAACTTAGGCTCACAGAAGTAATGGGCCCAAGGTCACAGCCAGTCAATTGAGCTGAGCTATGAATCAGCGTAGGTTCCTTTGCCTCTAGAGCCCATGCTGTTAAGTGCTACACAGCATCAAACCTCCATAGTTAGTAAAGGAAATACATCTACAAAGGTCAAGGAGGGCAAAACGGTCAATGTTTTCAAATATAGGTGTGAAACAACATTTTTACCTGTAGGCCATGATTCTTTGTGTTTAAAAGGACAGTTGTCCCGCCAGCACCAGTTTGGCTCAGTGGATAGAGCATCGGCCTGAGGACTGAAGGGTACCGGGTTCGATTCCGGTCAAGGGCATGTACCTTGGTTGTGGGCACATCCCCGGTGGGGGATGTGCAGGAGGCAGCTGATTGATGTTTCTCTCTCATTGATGTTTCTAACTCTCTGTTCCTCTCCCTTCCTCTCTGTAAAAAAAAAAAAAAATCTATAAAATATATTTTAAATAAATAAATAAATAAAATAAAAGGACAGTTGTCCCACAAGTTGGTCCAAAGTTCACACTTTGAATGAAACTATTATGGTTTGTTTGTTTTTAATCCTCACGGGAGGATATGCTTAGAGAGAGGAGGAGGGAGGGAGGAAGGGAGAGAGAAACATTGATGTAAGAGAGAAACATGGATCGGTTGTCTTTTGTAGATGCTATCACTGGGGAAGCTACCTGACACCCAGGCATGTGCCCTGACTGGGAATCAAACCGGCCACCTTCAGGTGCACATGACAATGCTCAACCAACTGAGCCACTCTGGCTGGGCTTACGGTCTTTTCTTAAATCACAGGAGAAAAAAATTATGAGCTTGATTTTCTCAATTTTAAGTTTCTCCCAGAGATCTTTCTTAAGTCTTTGAAAATTGGTACATTATAAAAATCAACGGGTAAGTAACAAACCAAGTTTGGGAAATTTTAGTTGCTTATGCTTAGCTCAACTTTTTTTTTTTTTAATATATTTTTATTGATTTCAGAGAGGAAGGGAGAAGGAGAGAGAGATAGAAACATCAATGATGAGAATCACTGATCGGCTGCTTCCTGTACACCCTCTACTGGGGATCGAGCCTACAACGGGCATGTGCCCTTGACCGGATTCGAACCTGGGACCCTTCAGTCCACAGGCCGATGTTCTATCCCGAGCCAAATCGGCAAGGGCAGCTCAACTTTTTGGTTAAAGAATTATGTGCTCAACAGCTATCATTTTATTAAGTTCAAAGTATTAATTGAATATGTTAATTCCATAACTGTTAACTCAATTTTCTGGTCGTCTTAAGATTAAGGTGTTCTGCAAAATAATAATGCTTCTGTGAGAGCTGACAACACTCAGATGATCAAATACATCAACATATTAGCAGTATCTATTAGTAGAAACTAAAGAAACAAAAAGATAAATGCAAAAACAAATAAAAGGATAAAAAAATTGTATGATGACAGTGCTACTTGGGAACGCCCACCCCTACCAGACTAAGTCTCAGTTCATGAGAATCACACATGCCATCCACATGTAACTTTATTTTAATTTACCTTGGAGCACGGAAGACAATTCCTTGAGAGAGAGAAACATCCATGGGAGAGTGAAACATCACCAGGGATCAAGCCTCAAACCCAGATACATGCCCTGACCAGGAATCCAACCAGCAATCTTTCGGTGGGCAGGACAACGCCCAGCCAGCCAACTGAGCCACACCAGACACGGGTAATTTTAAATGTTCTGGTAGCCACGTTTTCTTAACATAAAAAGCAGGCTAACATAATTGTAATAATATACTTTATTTACCTTAATATCTGCAACATATTTCAACATGTAAACAGTATTTTAGAAACAGAAGTATTTGGGGGTTTTCATACTAAGTCTCAAATCTGGCATGCATTTCATATTTGCAGCACTGACCATATTTCAAGTGCCCCACAGACCACGTGGGACAGCACAGATCTCAGGGATCACAGCAGGAAAGAGGCTGTGGCCTGCAACCTGCCACGAGAAGTGAAGGACCTGGGTAAAGAAAGGGGGCATTTAGCTCCAATAATTCTGTTAAAACAAGACTTCAACTAAGAAATGAATTTTTAAAAAATATTTTAGCAGTTATTTTCGCCACATTTTAACTAGTCTTGCTGTAGTTGTGACGACTTGGGATTATCCATAACCTTCTTCCTCCTCCCTTTCCATTTCTGCACTCCCTAGTTCTCGAAACTATTTCAAAATTATAAATAAAACAAAACATACTTCCAGGTGTTTTCCACAACCTGAACAAACTTAAAAATCTGCACAGGTACAGGCAATGGAAGGCACTGAAGGATTGCTGAAGAGGGAATGGAAACAATGTTTCAGAGTCAAGTATCAATGTCACAGGGGGAGCTGCAGGAGGTAGCTGGAAAGGCGCCAGTTCAGAGTGTTCCACAGAAGTCTTGAACCGGAGTTCTCACACTGATACTAGAAGGACAAAGGCCAGACGCCCTCGCCCTGTCTAGTGACTCAACTTTAGTAGTGATTCAACTACATCTCATAAATGCCAGACGAGGGAGAGGAAGGCTGCCACAGAGATTTGGTCAAGTCAGAGGGGAGCTCCCCTCTTGCCTTCCCACCAGGAGAATCCGAGCAGAACCATTCTGCAAAGATTTGGTTGTGGCGAGCATTTGCTTTTTCTTAACTCGTTGACTCAACACCAGACCAAGTTCTCATTTATTCTCAGAGTACCTATGATAAATTTCAACAGTAGCCGATAAATTCTGCTCGTGAAAAATAGAATACAAATTTCTGGTATGTCCACACATTTTGGAAAGGAGGTGGGGGTGGGGGTGGGGAAAGACTGTACTTTAGTGGTGAACAGGTCAAAGTACATCAGCCTTCTATTTTAACGCAAACGATGACTAAACAATTCAAACCTTGCACTGACAGCATGTTCAACAGTTTACTATTTTTACCGGATGAAATTATGTATTTACCAATGCTGACCATGTAAAATTAAGGAAATCAAAATTATAGCTGCATATTTCTCAACTCTTTAAACAATTCTGCTTGTTACTCAGAAACCTCTCCCACTAGGTTAGGCGCTTGAAAGGTAAAATGATTCAAATCTTGCAATTATTTTAAAGAATGAAAAAGCATCCAGAGCTTTTTGACGACATGGACTTGGCCGTTTCTAGAATACAGACTCAATTACGTTCACCGGGCGAAGAAAACGTCTTGGTCCAAGTTTTTAAAATGTGAATCTACTGCTAACTTCTGCACTTTAACATGGTTCACTTTATGCCCGTTTCGCCTCAATTTATTAAAAGAGTAAACCTGCAAGTTCCTTTCTAAACATACCAGATTGAATCAACCCTGCTTTAAAGTCGGCTTTGCTCCAACCAATCCGTTTTGGGGTTTTTCGTTTGTTTGTTTCTCGATTGTACAGCAACACGTATGGTTGGTTCATCAACATAGACGCTCCTTGGGCGCTGGGGGTGGGTGGTGGGTGGGAGAGTGCTAACAACAGAGAGTAGACCTTCCTACTGAAAGCAACAGAGGAACGGGTCGGTAAAAGAGGCCACGAACCAGTCCCAAGTGATGTTGCGTTTAATGAAGGCTAAGTTACAGTTTAGAGAAGTTCTGGGTGCGATGCGCCCGGCAAGATTTGAACAGGCGCATGAAGACACCGGGCTGAGCTGGGTGGGACGCAGCGCGCGTTTCATCCTCGATGACAGCACCCCCGCCAGCCCTGCGGGTGCTTGGCCGTACGCAAAGGTTGAAAACGCAAAGCCAACAAACCCGCCGAGCCGGGCCGAACGCGCAGGCACCCCAAACTCTGCAGCGCTGCGTTCCCTTTCCTTAGGAGACGGGGGGGGGGGGGGGGGGGGGGCCTAACACCTGGCCACGGGCTAACCAATGCCTCGGGAAAGCGGAGGATGGGCTGCAAGCCGAAACACCAACCATCCCCCGGCTCCCCCGCGGCCTTCCACGCCCGCCTCTGCACTCTGCACGCAGCACAGGTGGACCTCGGCCTCCAACCAACGCGCCCCCGGCCACTCATCCGGAGACGAGCCCCAGCGCGCCATCCCCGCGCGCCTCCAGGAAACGGGGCCTCCCGGGTCCCAGGGACGCCCACTCGTAAAAAGGAACGGGGGTCCGGCCATCCATGGCAGGTGGCGGCGCGGCCTCCGGGGACAAAGCAGGGCGCTCCACGGCACAGGCCCGCTGCCCACCCGGCCCCTGGGACCCGGCCGCGCCGCCACCCCCGCACGCCCCCCCCCAACCCGGCCCCGATCGCCGGGGACGCCCCGCAGCCACCCGTGCGCCCGCCCAACCGCCGCCCAGGAGCGCGCCGGGCGCCCAACCGCCGTCCCGGCCCAACCAACGCGGGCAGGGGAGAGAGGTGCGCGCGGCCGGCGGAGCGTGCGAGCCATCGGGGGTCGCGGGGAGGAGGTGTGCGCGGGGAAGACGGGGGCGCAGCGGCGCCGAGGCGGTCGCGGGACGCAGCGCCGGGAGGGACGCCTGCAGGGGGGTCTGCCCCATTCCCCTAAGAAGGTGCCGATGGTTTGACCCCCCCACCCCGAGTGAGGTGCCGCGTCCCAGCCCCGGCTGGACTGTACCATCGGGCGGTGCCGCCGGGATTTCTCCCCCCCACCACCACCATCCATTCCCCCCCCACCCGGGTCCGCGGTCGGTTGGCCCCGGCCGGGCTCTGAGACGCGGAAAGCGCTTGGCGCCATTTTGGGTGGGACTAAGCAAAGACGAAACACCCTCCCAGTCGCTGGGGTACTCTGGACGCCGGCTTATCCGGTTCCCTTAATCCTTTAGGTACTTACACGATGTTGGGTGAGGGGAGCTGGAAGATCAGCGGGTCCCCGATCCTCTCTCCCTAGGGGTGATGGAAATCAATCCCCCCCCGCCACCTCCAGGTGGTTCTTCCCGCCGCAGAGTGGGAGCAGCATAAAAGGCGGGGCCTCATTACCATAATCTGCCTGGCAACCTGATCTCGGCGTTATGTGATTGGCTGAACTCTACAAACCCCATGCCCAGCCTAGATACCAGTAACGCTGGGACGAACTGACAGGCCCAGATTTAAGACGCATGACGAAGATTTCCGAGCGGCTTTTTCACTCGGCAGAGAAGGCAAAAGGAGATCCACACAATGGCCCAATGACGGAAGGCCTCTTTATTTCGTGCTCTGCTGTTCTTTGAAAATCCAATCAAAGAGCGGGTCTCAGGCAGGGCTCGCCTGCGTTCGCACTCTAAGCCAATCAGAAAAGCCGACTCTTCGGATGCAGAGTCGGCCAGGCTCTCGGGGTCCCGCGGGCTCCGGGGCGGGGAAACCACCAGCCTCCGAGCTCCAGGTGGAGGGGACGCGCTGCATGCAGGTGGGGGTTCCAGGCCCCCGACGCCCGAGAGGCCACGTGTCCTGCAGCGGCGTTCCTGCCCAGCGCGCAGCTGAACCGGTGCTCCGCGCGGAAAGCCGCGCCCCGGCCTCGGGCTCTAGGGTCGCGGGGCTGTGCCCGGGCCCGAGGGCTTCTTTCCACCTCTGACCCGCCCCCTCTTAGGTCCCTGTCCAGCCCTGGAGCGCTTCACTGCATCTATCCTTTCTCCTGACCATTCAGATAAAGGGAATGTTTTTTCGGAAACGTGGAGTATTATTATTCAATGCTGGTTAACCAGTAGTTTAACCCCTTTCTTAACCAAGGGCCCCCACACCCTACCATCCCTTAAAATTGCCTTCTCCAAGGGTAATCGAGTGCATGCAAATAAGCTCAAGCTTTGGAGCAAGAACCGCAGCTCTGGTTCTACCCGTGATATGAATGGATGGCGACTGGATCTCCAAGAGACCTGAAAACGTTGCACCCTCAGGGAGCAGGTTTCCCATCCACGACATCTACCTGTCTGCATTATTGTGAAGATTAAATAAGACTTACAGCCCGGCCTGTGTGGCTCAGTGGTTGAGCTTCGGCCTATGAACCAGAAGGTTCTGGTTCGATTCCCGTCAGGGCAATTCCCGCCCAGGTTGTGGTCTCCAATACCCCGTGTGGGGCGTGTAGGAGACAGTCCATCCTTGATTCTCATCATTGATGTTTCTATCTCTCCTTCTCCCTTCCTCTCTGAAGTCAATTTTTTTAAAATTGTTTTTAAAGGCTGCAAAAAAGGATAAATCCACAGACCAAAAAGAGGAGCAAAGGGAAAACAGATCAAAGTGGCTGACCAGGAACCGAAAGATCTGCCAGCAGAAAATGGGGCAACTAAAAACATAAGAGGGAGGAGATTCCACCTCGTCCCATTTTTTTAAAATGTAAATGCTTTTTTATATTGATGTTTTTAATTGATGCAAATCAGATGGGAAAAAAAATAGATGGATTTTTTCAGCACATATGGCAATATAGAAGAGGAAACATAGTGATATTGTTACCAAGGCCCTGGATGCATAATTTTATTTTATTTTATTTTATTTATTTATTTTTTTGGATGCATAATTTTAAAGACTGAGAGGAAATAAGCACCACTGGTTAGAGAAATTTCTCTGATTATAAAAAGTAGGAGACCAATAAGAAATGAGAGGAAACTCTATTGGATTCTAAATGCCTACCATGATACTTCATGTTTGGATTTGAAGTTGCTTGAGTATTTTGCTCCTTCTCGTCAAACATTAACAAGAGACAGGTACTGCCTAGATTTAAATTTTAGTAGGACCTTTTGCCTCCTTACCAGTGTTTTTTAATTACTCCTGTGGTCATAGATGTAAATATTCTCTTAACTTCTTCTTTTCATATTAAAACTAGAGGCCCGGTGCATGAAATTCTTGCACAGGTAGGTTTCCTAGGCCTGGCCGGCAATCAGGGCTGATGAGGGTCTTCCAGCTGCCCACCAGGGCCTTCCTTCATTCCACGCTGCCCCCTGGTACACACGTCATAGCGAGTGATCGAACTCCCAGTCTCCCGGTCGAACTCCTGAGGGGACACTTTGCATATTAGCCTTTTATATATATAGATAACCAGTAGAGGGTTTGAAAATTAGGCAGGAATTTTTTCCCCTCAAGGAGCCTTTTCAAATTCTAGTATGGAACCCAATTTCTTTTCATTTTAGTCAAGTCAAAAAGCAATAATTTTAAGTTAATTTTTTTTAATTTCCTCACATCAAAGAAACATTAATTACCAATACCTACAAATGTAATAATTGCTGATGACTAGGTCCATAGAAAAACATACATTTTTTTGTTTGTTTCTTCACACAAAGTAACCTACACATTCAAACATCTCAACTATTCAGGTTGTGTTCATACCCTGGTCATTCAGTCTATTCATATATGAATTGTTGGCAGTGTTCCTCCAGGTTAGAGAAGAACATTAAAATCCTGGTTTTTAACCTTGAGACTATGAATCCCTCTAAACATTTTATGCAAAATTCCATGTTCAGTTCCTGGCCAGGTAGCTCAATTGGTTAGAGCATCGTCTCGATAAGCCAAGGTTGCAGGTTCAATCCCATGGTTACCCGCAGGGAGAAGACCTCGTCCCCACATGTTCCTCTTGGAGGTGAATTTCTTGTGATATCAGAAGAAAAAGAATTTTCTGACCCTCGGGAGGATGAGTTATTGTCGAAAGTCTTATTTCTGTGGAATCAAACCCCTGAGTTTCAAAGGTCCATTTCCCTTAGTCCAGTCATAGAGGAAGTGTAGCTGGGGCTTCAGCAGAGCTAAAAGCAGAGCCAGTGTTCAGAGTTTCCGTTCCATGCTGGAGCCGAGTCCAGTCCAGGATCAGGCTAGCTTAGCTTGCTTCCTGCAGTCCATTAGTCCCTTGGGTGTGGGTCCACATGGGCCATATGGGCGAATGCAAGAGAGCCAAGAGCAAAAACAAGAGCCAAGAAAGAGTTCCTCTTTATGGGGATTATGTATCCCCAAATTTTCATGGGCTTGCGTTGGCCCCACCCTTTCTGGTCAACACATGGTTCCCTTGGCTAGATTGACTGGCAAGTACCTTCCCCGTGACCCCACCTTCACTGTGCATGTGTCTGTCTCCCCTTTGCTGGGCTCCTTTGCCCAGTGACCTGCAGGGAACAGGCCAGTGGATCCCTGGGGAATGTAAAGTTGCAGCTTCCTGGTGAAGCCGCCCAAATGACATGCCTATAATGTCTGGCTTCCCCCTCTATTCCTTTCCTATGATTAAAAACTAGCTAATTACAGGGCACTTATAAGAGTCAACCCATGAATGCATAAATAAGTGGAACGACAAATTGATGTTTTTCTCTCTCTTTCTTTTCCTCTCTCTCTAAAATTTAATTTTTAAAAAATAGCATGTTCAACTTTATGTGTGTATTTCTCCCAAGGACAGATTTCTGTTCCCAGTGCATCCCAAGGAGTTTAAGATCCCATAAAAACTTAGAATCACTACTTTGTAATAATTATTGAGATTTAACAGTCTGTTCCAGGCTTTTATGTCTCTGCATCTATTTTGTTCATCAGTTTATTTTGTTCTTCAGGTTCCACATATGAGTGAGATCATGTGACACTTGTCTTTCTCTGACTGGCTTATTTCCCTTAACATAATACTCTCCAGGTGTCTCCATGTTGTCTCAAGGGTAAGAGGTCCTTCTTTTTTACAGCTGCATAGTATTCCATGGTGTAAATGTACCACAGCTTTTTTATACACTCATCTACTGATGGGCTCCTGGGCTGTTTCCAGCTCTTAGCTATTGAAGTCATTTTTAAAGTAAGATTTTATTGAGCGGAAAATGTTAGCCAGAAGGCCGGTCTGAGTCTAAACTACCAGCAGCATAACTAGGTAGAAAAAAACAGCATGTTTGTTGTCCCAGAATTCTGCAGGCGCTTTTATACATCATTAAATTTACAAATGCTAATCTGAAACTTGCTAAATTTTAAGTTCTTTTAGTGGCTTTAACACATCCATTTCCTAGAATAGCATTTGCAGAACTGTTAAATGTTGACTCATGTAGTTTGTTAAGTGTGAGCAACATTGATAGCTTATAGAGACCTCTCATATATGTTTTTCTTTCCTTTATTTTCATGTTTTCTTAAGAAAATAATTAGCAGTTCAAGTTTAAATGACCATTAAAGCCTTTCAAATTACATTCCACTAAACTTGTCTAATGTTAGGAAAATTAGCACTCTTACTATTTCTTTAAGAATGTCGTCTACTTTGAGGGGTGAACACTTCTGCAATATTTTTTAAATTTCTATTATTTATTTTTTTAAATATTTTTTTATTGATTCCAGAGAAGAAGGGAGAGGGAGAGAGAGAGAGAAACATCAATGATAAGAATCATTGATTGGCTGCCTCCTGCACATCCCCCACTGTGGATCAAGTCACAACCTGGGCATGTGCCCTGCCGGGGAATCAAACTGTGACCTCCTGGTTCGTAGGTTGTTGCTCAACCACTGAGCTATGCTGGCTGGGCTTTAATTTTTATTTTAACATGTTTTTATTAATTTTTTAGAGAGAGAGAAAGGAAAAGGGAAAGAGAGATAGAAACATTGATGTGAGAAACATCCATCGGCTGCCTCCCGCACACCCCCTACTGGGGATTACTTAGGGATGGAGCCCACAAGCTGGACATGTGCCCTGACTGGGAATTGAACTGGTGACCTCACCAGTCGGTCAACTTTTGCAATTTTTTTAAAAAAAAAAGAAGATTTGACCTTTAAAACAATTTAAGACATAGATTGAATGGATCAGTGATTCCACTCTGAAGAGAAGAAAAAAGTAGCATTTATTGACCTTTCTTATACTTCCTCTGTTATGAAGAAACTCCTGGGAATTAGTAGACATCTTCTTTGAAGACTTATAGAATTAATATAGCTCTTAACAGGTCAAAACAACTATCAGCTTACCAGAAAGTATTTATTGAACCCTGCTTTAGGATCAGGCCCGCCACAGGTGCTAGGAAATATAAGGAAAGTGAATAAGTGGTCCTTTCAAGGTTCAGCAGAGAGGGGAGGAGAAAAGTGAGAAATCAAATTGCGGGTTGCTGCACCAGGTCTTTCATAACTTGCTAAAGAACGTGGAGTTTTTGCCACAGCAATCAAAAGCCTTAAAATATTTGTTTTCCTTTCTTTTGGCCATACCATAAATCAGTGGACATCTTTATTTTTTTTAAATAATTCTTTATTGTTGAAAGTATTATATATGTCCCCCCCCCCCATTGACTCCCTCCAGCCCGCCCCCACCCCCGCCCAAGGCCCTTACCGCCACATTGCTTGTGTCCATGGGGCATGCGTATATAGTGGGCATCTTTAAATGCACAGACATGTGCGGGGCTACCGTTGCCATATTTGCAACACCATGAGTCCAATTAAATAATAAACTGTCATCATTTCTCTTTGAATTTAAAAAAAAATGTGTTTTAGAAAGATAATTTGGGCGACAGTGTGGAAAATGGACTGCACAATGGAGATATGGGTGGAGGGTGACCACCGGGAAATGGATTGCAACAGTCCAGGTGAGACACGACGAAGGTCTCATGTTGTAAGACATCACGCTGAGCACCGCAGGGAACACAGAGCTGAACAAGACGCGACCCCACGTGAAGGGTGAATGACTGAAAATGTCACACTGCGGGCTTGTTCCCCCTACCAGGATGCCCCTGGAGACGGTGATGTAAACAGATGTGAATGAGAGGAGACAGACTTTTATCAACCTCCTGCTGAAGGGAAAAAAATGATAGAGAGCAATAATTCTTGCTTGATCTTTTCAATTTGGCTATGTTGTCCCCCATGTCTTTATGTAATCAATTTGCACACCCTGCTGGGTGTGTTTTGACCAACCATAAAGGACCAGGCGACGGAACAAAGCCGGCAGCAGTTGCCTGGACTTGTTAGCGGATGAGCTTTCAGTAACTAACTAGTTGCTGACTCAGAGGCCAGAGGAAAGCAAAAATCTCCTCTCTGTTCTGTGGCCAGCCAAGCGGTTACAAGGGTGCTAAAGTCCACGGCGATGGGGACCTCTCCCCACTGCCCAGCTTGCTCTTTTGCTGTGTCATCGGGAAGCGGGACTGGGTTTCATAGTAAACTCAGAGAAATAAGTGAGTCATGTCAATCCTTTCCGGGGCTTGGTATCCGGGGCTTGGTGTCCGGGGCTTGGTGTCCGGGGCCAGGTGGCAAAAAGACTGTCTAGACTCCTTCCCTGGCCCTGGGCTCCTTGACTGACTCACCTGTGCTCTCATGCGGCTCCACCTCAGGCTCCTGGGCCAAAAGAAAAGCTACCGCAGCACCCTTTGCTGTATTTGCAATACCATGAGTCTCAATAAATAATAAAATACCATCATTTCTCTTTGAATTAAAAAAAAAAAGTGTGTTTCAGAAAGATAATTCAGGCGACAGTGTGGAAAATGGACTGCATATTTGCTAATGAAAAGGAACACGCAGCACAGAGCCTAGTCCCACAGGAATGGGAGGAAAGAATGGGATGTCGAGTCAGATGTGGTTGCATAGGGGCTTTGTCAAGGCGGTGTGACCTCTTGCCAGTCAGTTAACCCCTTTCCGCTTCAGGTCTCCCACCGATAAAATAGTGGTTATGATATGATCACACATATCTATGCGAAAGAATATATGGCCCTAGCTGGTTTGGCTCAGTGGATAGAGCATCGGCCGATGGACTGAAGGATCCCAGGTTCGATGCCGGTCAAGGGCACATACCTTGGTTGAAGGCTCTGATCCCTGGCCCTGGTCGGGGCACGTGCAGGAGGCAACCAATTGATGTGTCTCTCTCACACTGATGTTTCTCTCTCACTGTTTGGCCCCTCTCTTCCACTCTCTCTAGGAAAAAAAAAAAAAAAAAAAGAATATATGTACAACACCTGGCGCTCCCATACTTTGCTGGTAGGAACATAAAATGGTGCCACGTCTTTGGAAAACTGTTGGGCCGTTTCTTTAAAAGTTAAACATAAATTTACCGCACAGCCCAGCAATTCTACTCCTAGGCATCTACCCAAGAGAAATGAAACCATATGTTCTCACAGAGACTTGTGTGTGAATGTTCATAGCCGCATTCTTCATGAGTGAACCACGAAAACATTATGCTAAGTGAGAAAAGCCAGACCAAAAAAGTCACATCTTGTGTAAGTCAGTTTACACGAGGAAAGGCAAATCCAGAGAAGATAAACCTTAAAGTAGGTTGCAGTTGCCTAGGGCTGGGAGAAGGGAAAGAGAGTGACTACAAATGACATGAGGGATCTTTTTGGGGAAATGAAAATGCTCTAAATTGGGTTGTGGTGATGGATGCATAACTCTGTAAATTGACTAACAGTCATTAAATATACACTTATACGGGAGGAGCATTATGGTATATAAATTATAACTCGTCCAGCTGGCGTGGCTCAGTGGTTGAGCATCTACCTATGAACCAGGAGGTCATGGTTCAATTCCCGGTCAGGGCACATGCCCGGTTGCAGGCTTGAACCCCAGTGTGGGGTGTGCAGGAGGCAGCCGATCAATGATTCTCTCTCATCATTAATGTTTCTATCTATTTCTCCCTCTCCCATTCTCTCTGAAATAAATAATAAAAATATATTTTAAAAATAAATAACTCAATAAAGCTGTTTTTTTTAAATATATTTTATTGATTTTTTACAGAGAGGAATGGAGAGAGATAGAGAGCCAGAAACATCGATGAGAGAGAAACATTGATCAGCTGCCTCCTGCACATCCCCCACTGGGGATGTGCCTGCAACCCAGGTACATGCCCTTGACTGGAATCGAACCCGGGACCCTTGAGTCCGCAGGCCGACGCTCTATCCACTGAGCCAAACCGGTTTCGGCAATAAAGCTGTTTTTAAAAACCTACCAGGCATGTAGAAGATACTCAATACTGTAGTGAATCACTAACATTTAATAAACATTTATTAGTAAGCGACTTTAAACACATCACATGCCTTAATTCAACTTAACTCCTGTTTCTAAGGCACATTTTTAAGTTTCACAAACGTTTTAGTTTTTCAAATAATTACTTTTACTACTTTGTCCATATCCACATTTCGTGCCTGTACTCCACTTGACTGGGTAGGGAAGGGCTAAAACAACTTAAAAAGATCTCACATTCAGCCCTGGTGAGGCGGCTCACTGGGTTGGAGTGTCATCCTATACTCCAAGAGGTTGTGGGTTTAATGACAGGTCAGGGGATATATCTAGGTTGCAGGTTCGATCCCAACTCACGGTGCGTAGCGGAGTGACTGATCAGTGTTTCTCTCACACTGTTGTTTCCCCTCCGCTCTCCCTCTCCTTTCTCTCTCTAAAAATCAATAAAAACATATTTAAAAAAAAAAGAAAAAGAAAATGCGCTAGAATGATATCTAAGCTACTGTTGTAGTAACATATAGAAATGTTTAAAAATGTCTAAAAATGTTTCTAAATGTTTAGTTAACTTTCCTGAAACTTAAAGGATGATATTAAGGACACATACCCCACTACCCTGAATGTGTGTCTCCCATAGATAAGGATTTGAACTTCGATTATTGGCTTAGAGTGGCTTGCTATGGTAGACATATGTTCACCTGCGTAATTGCTGATTAACACTTGTAGCCCTGGTGTAGTTACAATCTTCATAAACTTTGGTCTGTCTTTTCCAAGTGATGGACATCAGGGCAAAATTTAGTAACGCTACACACCTGAACAAAAAGATGATTTTTCTCACTTGCTCTGTTTTCCTTGATTCTTACTGATTTCTCAGTTCTTGGTCAGCAAGGGAGAATTCTGCCTGCCACCCTCCACTGGGCTGAGAATCCAGGGCCCCCGGGAGGGAAAATGTTGGGGCACAGAAACTCCTGCCTGCGATGGCCCGAGTTTGAGTTCAGGCTCTGCCTCTTGTTACCTATTTAGCCTTGGGCAAGTCCTTGAACTTCTTGGACTATGTTTCTTTATCTGTTAAATGAGATTAATTATAGTATCTGCCTCCCAGGTTGTTGTGAAGCTCAAATGAGGTAACATGAGACTACACACGGTACAATTCTACAAAAATGTTACTTTTTTTATCATCGTGGTGGTGCTTTTTATTTTAATTTAATTTTTTTAAAAAATCTTTATGGTTGAAAGTATTTTCCGCGGGCTGGAGGGGGCCAATGGGGGGGGGAGTAATTTGTCGAATTATGATATGTTTGTATGCTTCAACATCTCTCAGAAACATAAAGTTAAAAAACAAGAGTAATTTGTAGAAATATATGCCATGTATTTCAACGTGGATTTAACCAGCTTTATTGAAATATGGTTGACATGTTTAAGGTATAGAATGTAATGATATATGTGGTATATATGTATTATGAAATGTATAACCCTATATAGGCTTAGTTAACATCTCCATCACCTTATAATTACCATTTCTGTTTTGTGGTGAGAACATTTAAGATCTGCTCTTTTTAGCAACTTTCAAGGATACAACAATAAAGTATTGTTAACTTATAGTCACCATGTTGTAATTACATCCCCAGAACTGGAAGTTTGTATTTTTTGACCAACATCTCATTTCCCCCACGACCAGCCCCTGGAAACCACCATTCTACTCTGTTTTCTGAGTTGGCTTTTTTAGATTTCACATATAAGTGAGATCATACAGTATTCGCCCTTATCTGTCTGCCTCATTTCACTTAACATAATGGCTTCAAGGTCTATTCATGTTGTCACAAAAGGCAGGATTTCCTTCTTTTTTTATGGCTGAAATATATATATATATATATATATATATACATACCAGTATAGCTCACATTTTCTTGATCCATTTATCTGACACTTTGGTTGGGTGAATATGCTACAATGAATATGGGGGCACAAATGTCTCTTTGAGATACTGATTTCATTTTCTTTAGGTATATACCCCAAAGTGGAATTTCTGGGTCATGTGGTAGTTCTATTTTTAACTCTTTAAGCAAACTCCATACTGTTTTCCATAGTGGCTGCACCAATTCATATTCCCAGCCACAGCGCATCAGTCTCACTGACACTTATCTCTTAGCTTCTTGATCATAGCCATTCAAACAGATGTAAGGTGATATCTCATCTTGGTTTCGATTTACATTTTCCTGATGACTAGTGATGTTGAGCTTCTTTTCATGTACCTATTGGCCTTTTGTATGTCTCTTTTGGAAAACATTGTGAATTTTAAAACACATGAAACAGTGATATCTATTGTTTATGAATATACACATATTAGAGGCCTGGTGCACGAATTTGTGTACTGGTGGGGTCCAGCCAACCTGCCCAGATGGGGGCTGATCGAGGCCAGGAGGGCGGATGGGGGAGGTGATATGGGAGGTTGGCCGGCTGGCCCCACCCCCAATTGGGGTGGGGGGGCTGATTGGGGCATGGCTGGGGGGAGGGGCCATGGGAGGTTGGCAGGGGCCAATTGGGGCCCCGATTGGGCTGGTTGGCCTCCACAGTGTATGTCATAGCAACCAGTCATTCTGGTCATTCCGGCTGCTTGGCTTTTTTATATATATAGATACTAGAGGCCCGGTGCACAAAAATTTGTGCACTCGGGGGGGAGGGGGGACCCTCAGCCCAGCCTGTGCCCTCTTTCAGTCTGGAACCCCTCAGGAGATAACGATCTGCTGGCTTAGGCCTGCTCCCGGGTGGCAGAGGGCAGGCCCAATCCCAAGGTGCAGCCCCTGGTCGGGCTCAGAGTAGGGCCGGTTGGGGGGTTGGGGCACCATCCCCTGTCACACTCAAGGCAGGATCATTGGGGAGGTTGCGGCGCCACCCCCTGTCACGCACAGAGCATGGCCAATCAGGAGGTTGGGGCGCAGCCCCCTGTCACCCACAGAGCAGGGCCGATCAGGGGGTTGGGCTGCCGCCACTCTCACACTCAGGGCAGGGCCGATGGGGAGGTTATGGCTCTACCCCGTCACACACAGAGCAGGGCCCGTGGGCGGGGGGGTGGGGGTGGGGGTTGGGGCGCCGCACCCTGTCACACACAGAGCAGGGCCGATCAGGGGGTTGGGGAGCTGCCCCCTGTCACGCTGAAGCCGGTGCAGGGAGGCCTCGTGGCTCCGCTGATCCCGGTGCTGGCAGGCATATTACCCTTTTACTATATAGGGTAGAGGCCTGGTGCATGGGTGGGTGCCAGCTGGTTTGCCCTGAAGGGTGTCCTGGATCAGGGTACGGAGCCCCAACCACCCTGATGGGCCCTGCTCTGTGCATGACAGGGGGTGGTGCCGGAACCTCCCCATCGACCCTGCCTTGAGTGTGGGTTGCAGGACCCACTGGGGTGCCTGGCTAGCCTGGGTGAGGGGATGATGGCTGTTTGCAGCTGGTCACACACCCTTCAGGGTGGGGGTCCCCACTGGGGTGCCTGGCCAGTCTGGATGAGGAGCTGAGGGCTGTTTTCAGGCTGGGGGTGACTGAAGCTCCCAACCGCTCCTTTTTTCTTTTTTTATTCTGGGCCAGCTTTAGCTTTGAGGCTTGGCTTCAGCTCTTAGGCCTCCACTGCTGAAAGTAGGTTTCTGGCCTTTGCTTACAATGTTGCGATCCTGCTGGCTGAAGCCCGGCAGGTTTCTGGGGTTTTGTTTAGCTTCTATGTTTGTTACATACTTGCTTGCAGCTCAGAGGCCTGCAGCGGCAGGCGGGGAACGTTGGAGTCCTCCGTCACTGAAGTGAGCAAGCCTCATGTTAGTTTCAAGCTGCCTGACTGCCAGCCGCCATCTTGGCTGACAGTTAATTTGCATATTGCCCTGATTAGCCAATGGGAAGGGTAGCGGTCGTACGCCAATTACCATGTTTCTCTTTTATTAGATAGGATAGATGTAGGAAAAGTACTTCAAATGCGTAGGAAAACACATTAAACTCATACTAATGGTTGCTCCTGGGGAAAGAGAGGGGGCAACAGAACTGAGGATGGGTATACAGGGGAATCCAGGTGTAGCTAGAGTATTTTATTTCTTTGGAAAAAAGAGAGAGGAATATTCAAAGCAAATATAACAACTTATGAACAAGTGTTCAATCTGAGTAATAGGCACATGAATGTTAACTGTGTTGTTCTCTATGCTTTCTCTTTTGAAAAAATTATTTTTTCTTCTTTTAATATTTCATCTTTTTAGTTTAAAAATGTTTCAATTACAGTTGACATTCAATATTATTTTATATTCGTTTCAGGTGTACAGCATAGTGTTTAGACAATCATATAATTTACAAAGCTATTCCCCTGATATTTCAAGTACCCAGCTGGCACCATACCTAGTTATTATAATATTATCGGATATATTCCCTGTGCTGTACTGTACATCCTCATGACTGCCAATTTGTGCTTCTTAATCCCTTCACCTTTTTCACCCAGCTCCCCAGCTCCCTCCCCTCTGGCAACCAACAGTTTGTTCTCTGTATCTGTGAGCCTGTTTCTGTTTTTTTGTTTAATTTGTTATTTAGATTCTACATATAAGTGAAATCATATGGTATTTCTCTTTCTCTGTCTGACTTATTTCACTGAGCATAATACCCTCTTGTAGGCCCATCCATGTTGCCACAAAGGGTAAGATTTTATTCTTTTTATGGCTGAGTAATATTCCACTGTGTATATGTACCACCTCTTCTTTATCCAACTGTCTATCGATTGGCACTTAGGTTGTTTCCGTATCCTAGCAACTATAAATAATGCTTCAATGAACATAATATGTCTATTCAAATTAGTGTTTTGGATTTCTTTGTATAAATATCCAGAAGTGGAATTGCCGGGTCATACGGTAGTTCTGTTTTTAATTTTTTTTAAGAGACTCCATACTGTTTTCCATAGTGGCTGCACCAATTTGCAATCCCACCAAAAGTCCACATCCTCCCAACACTTTTTTGTTGATGTATTGATGATAGCTATTCTGACAGGTGCGAGGTGATATCTCACTGTGGTTGAAGTTTTGTTTGTTTGTTTTATTGACTTCAGAGAGAAAGGGAAAGGGAGAGGGAGATAGACACATCAATGATGAAAGAGAATCATTGATTGGCTGCCTCCTGCACGCCCCACACTGGGGATCAAACCTGCAACCGGGCATGTACCCTAACTGGGAATTGAACCATATCCTCCTGGTTCATAGGTAGATGCTCAACCATTGAGCCACGCCGGCCGGGCTCATTGTGGTTTTAATTTGCATCTCTCTGATGACTAGTGACATCGAGCATCTTTTCATGTCTATTGGCCATCTCTATGTCCTCATTGGAGAAGTATCTATTCAGGCCTTTTACCCTATTTTTTAATTGGATACCAAATGTTAGTTTGTTGTGGTGTTAAGTTCTATGTACTCTTTATAAATTCTGGATAGTAACCCCTTACCAGGTATGTCATTGGCAAATATCTTCTTCCAATTGAGAAAAAAAAAATCCTTAATATATGTTTTAGCTCAATGCTGAAAATCTGGAGAAAACACAAAAGAATAGAGTCCATGACAACAAAAAAAACCTAACTAAAACAACTACTATCAACATTGAGTGATATAGGTGCCTACCATCTCTTTTATGCACTTAGGCCAGTGGTTCTCAACCTTGGCTGCACATTAGAATCACCTGGGAATCTTTTTAAAATCCTGATTTCTGGGCCTCATCCTCCGGAAATTCTGTTTCTTTGTTACTAATGTTGTGGCCCCACCCCATAACAAAGAAACAGAATTTCCGGAGGATGAGGCCCAGAAATCAGGATTTTAAAAAGATTCCCAGGGGATTCTAATGTGCAGCCAAGGTTGAGAACCACTGACTTAGGCGCATGCAG
Source organism: Myotis daubentonii (assembly GCF_963259705.1). Classification (NCBI taxonomy): domain Eukaryota; kingdom Metazoa; phylum Chordata; class Mammalia; order Chiroptera; family Vespertilionidae; genus Myotis; species Myotis daubentonii. The sequence continues at coordinate 18,838,692 of NC_081858.1, forward strand.
GTAAACACAGCTGTGTCATTTCATTTTGTGAAACCCGAGGCGCCTGCTGGCAGCTGGGGTAGATTGCTTTTGGCCTGGGTGTCAAACAGCCGGGTGTTATACAAACAAAACCATTTCCCCCACCCTTTTCTTACGGAGGCTTCTGGTTTATAAAATTGCCCTTTACAAAAGCTCTGTTGTGTAGAGTGTAAATATTTAATTTAATCCACATCCACTTAGGCCTGCCTGGTGTTTGCTTTTCATTTATATTTCACTGTGTTACATAATGCCAAATTCATCTGTCCATTCACTCCATTCGGTTTGGAGGGGGGAAAGCAAAATCGTGTTTTGGTGATGTAGAGATACCAAATGGTCAGTGACTACGTTTTCCTTTTCCATCTACTTGATTTAGAATTAATTGTATATGTGTTCTCTTCAGAAATAGATAAGGAATTTTCAATCGCCTACTTCTTCTGTTTTTGTTTTGTTTTTTAATTCCTCACCTGAGGATATTCCAATAGTCAAGAAATCTGGATGTGGCCTGTAATATCTGGAAAAGCCACCCAAAAGTATAAAGTTGCACTGTCTGATGTAGTAGCCACCAGCTATGTGTGGCTAAGTTTGAATTTATTAAACTAAACAACATTTAAAATTCAGTTCCTCACTCACACTAGGCACGTTTCCAAGCGCCCGGGGGTAGCCTGTGGCTTCTGTGTTGCACAGCACAGGACAGAGCAGGGCCGCGTCTCAGAAAGACCTGTGGCGAGTGCTGGTCTGGAATCTATGGCAGCAGCATGGCTACTCCCTGTGCTTTCCAGGGCTCCCACTTCCACCTTCCGAACTTTGAGAGAGTTCTGCAGGTGCAACTCCAGATGAGGAGACTGTGGGTGATGCGTGAATGAGGAAGACAAAGCTAAGGAGAGCCCTCTTCGCCTTTCCTCTGCTGCTATGTCTGCTGAGCTGCTCGGGCTTCTGTCCTGGCCAGCATCTCGGAGCCCTTATAAGATTTTCAGGTAAAGATCTTACCAAGAGTCAGAAGTGCATTCACCCATCTAAGGCTCCTTGTCATTTAATTTGTGAGGAAAGAGTTCTAAAGGATATGAAGGCCCAGCCGGCGGGGCTCAGTGGTTGAGCGTCGACCTATGTACCAGGAGGTCATGGTTCGATTCCCAGTCAGGGCACATGTCCAGGTTGTGGGCTCAATCTCCAGTGTGGCATGCAGGAGGCGGCCCATCAATGATTCCCTCTCATCACTGATGTTTCTATCTATCTCCCTCTCCCTTTCTCTCTGAAATTATATATATATATATATATATATATATATATATATATATATATATATATATATATATTATGATAATAGGCAATTATGTAATAGGCAATCCAGTTTCATCCTTAGACAAACTCCTAGTCACTGCATCTATCTATTCTCTTTTTGGAAATCAGACTAATAGAGAGACAAAAACATCAGTATTGATCAGGTGCCTCCTGCACCTCCCGCATGCGCCCAAACCCATGACCTTCCTGTGTATAGGATGATGTTCCAACCAACCAAGCCACCCCAGCCAGGGTGAAACGCCTCTTATTTTTGTAGGGAACTGGCTCTACTGGCAGGTAGGAAGGGCAACAAGATCAGCTAACACTAGGTAATCTTTGAATTGGGGGGAAATAGCATATACAATTCCTGGTGAATATGTCTTTCCCAAATTCATGAGATTTTTCTTACCACTCTCTCCGTTGTTTCTGTGATCTCGCCGAGTGCACCACTGTTTAATTTTTTCACTGGGATTATTCTCATCTGCATTTTTCTATCTGGCTTTTACAGATGTGTGCTCTATGGTTATTTGAGAATGAGTCAATACACCACTTAAGCTTTAAATCAGATTTTATTAGAATACCTATAAAGTATTTATTATTCAATTAATAAAAGCATGTCCTTTGAATCACCACCTTGGGGAATGAGTACACAGTTAAAGGCACGCAGAATGGTATTTAACACTGTGAAAGCCTTCAGTCAAGGACAGACTTCAGGCATTAAGCCACTTTAAATAATGTTCAAGCAGCCTTCACAAAAATACTCTCTTATGGCGAGGCCAGCAGAAGAAAGATAAATGTTGGTCCAAACTCCGAAGGCAGCCAAACTAGAAGCTTCAGCAAGACTGGAGTGGGAGGAGGTCACGTGGGAGGGAGGCCCTCCAGAGAAGGCCTCTGTTGTTTTCTGGCTCCCTCTCCTGCAGGTGGCCTGGGGCCCTGTGAGTTGCTATGCTCCCCCTGATCGCAAATTGCTGCCACGCTGCAGACGAGAGGCAGTCACTAGGGTAACCAAATCTCAAACCACTTAGGTCTTCAATAGACATGGTCAACACTTAAAATTCTCCTTAGAAGCTAATAGGCAGCTTGTTCAGACCCTCCAAGGTGAGTTCATCGCCTGCTTTCAGATTTTCAGAAGTAAAGGAAACAGATCTGATGAGTTTTCATTTAATTCTGTGAATCTTTCCTGAAAGCTAGGCCAGTATTGTTAGCACCACGTGTAGTCACCATTGCTTCTCTTCAAGTCACTGGAGGCCAATTGTCACTCCCAGCTCATCCCCTTAGCCTCTTTGCAGGAACAATAATGAGCTTTGGAGAGAGGACTCAGCCACACAGAGTTCCTAGTTCCAAATCATCTCCCTTGTGGTTGAGCATATTATTTCGGGCAATGCTGGGACCACCTGCATAAGTACAGCCACATGCTTACGATAAAGCAAACGCCTAGGCTCCACCTGAGACCCAAATGACTCAGAACCTTTGGAGAGCGGTGCCAGGAATCTGCATTTTAACAGCTCTTTTCCACAATTCTGACATTAAAACTTAAGATGAAATGGATGGAAGGTAAAAGGGTCTTCTATCCCTTTTATTATGAAGAAATGAGTGGGAAATTCAGCTATATCTCTGAACCAGGGCAAACAATTCATAATGGAGAAATAACTCTGGGCAAAAAGCAGAAGTAGATGAATCTTAAAGCTATAAGTACTTTTAAGGGGTCCAGTGACTTGTAAGCCCAGTGATCCTATACTCCTCATGTTTCAAGTTGGTTCCGGTTGCAAGTATCCTGTCCTATTGGCTGAGATCATGTGCAAGTGTTCATCTTCTCTTTATTTCTACTTCTCATTTGTAGTTGTGAAATCAGAAGTAGAAAGATCTGTCCTATGAGATAATATATGTCAAAGCAGTTTGCAAACTGTAAGGTGCTTTGCAAACATTATTGGGTCCAGAGAGCAGTGAATTGTATTATCCTTTCATTGACTAATCTTTGTCATTTTTGGAAAAATCAGTTATTAATTCAATCTTCTCTTCTGTAAATTAGGGCCATGTCTTTGAATCGTGAGTGCACTGTATTATGGTACAATCCATCCATTCATTGTTTGTCTTTGTAATGGAATTAACCATGTGGCAATTGACACCGATTATGGAGGTATTCAGATAAGATGTGTTCTTTAGGGCTTTTCATAAGTGTAGACCTCATTCCTCTCATGATTCTTCATACTGTTTCTTTTCATTTAAATTTATTCATTTGAGAGAGAAGAAAAGAGAGAAAGAAAGAAAGAAAAGAAAGAGAGAGAAAAAAATCAATTTGTTGTTTCACTTATTGATGCCTTCATTGGTTGATTCTTTTTTTAAAATATATTTTTATTGACTTCATAGAGGAAGGAGAGAGAGATAGAAACATGAATGATGAGAGAGAATTATTGATTGGCTGCCTTCTGCATGCCCCACACTGGGGATCGAGCCCAAAACCTGGGTACCTGCCCTGACTGGGAATTGAACTTTGACCTCCCGGTTCATAGGTCAACGCTCACATCGGTTGATTCTTGTATGTGCCCTGACTGGAGATCTAAGCCGCAAACTGAGCAAACCAGCCAGAGCTCTTTTCATTTTTGCTATTTGTTTTAAATTATCTATTTAGGTCTTTAAATAAGTAATACATTTGCAAGAATCAAAAAGTATAAAAAGCTATAATACACAAAATCTCTTTGCTTCTCCATCACCCACTTATTCCAATTCCCACCTACTTTTTATAAGTAATCACCCTCATTGATTTCTTGTGTATGCTTCCAGCATAATCCATATACTATTCTGAACTTGTTCCACTTAACAATGTATGTTGGAGATCTTTCCCTAACACAATAGAAAGAGTTTATTCAACCTTTTTTACAGCTTCAGTAAATTCCATTGTATAGATGCACTATAATTCATCAAACCAGTCTCATCTTTTTTTAAAAATATATTTTTATTGATTTCAGAGAGGAAGGGTGAAGGAAAGACAGGTAGAAACACTGGGGATTGAGCCTGCAACCCGGGCATGTGCCCTTGACTGGAATCGAACCTGGGACCCTTCAGTCCACAGGCAGATGCTCTAGCCACTGAGCCAAACCGGCTAGGGCAGTGGTCGGCAAACTCATTAGTCAAGAGCCAAATATCAATAGTACATCGATTGAAATTTCTTTTGAGAGCCAAATTTTTTAAACTTAAACTATATAGGTAGGTACATTGTTATTAACTTAATTAGGGTACTCCTAAGGCTTAGGAAGAGCCACACTCAAGGGGCTAAAGAGCCACATGTGGCTCGCGAGCCGCAGTTTGCCGACCACGAGGCTAGGGCAAACCAGTCTCAACTTAATGAACTTGTAGGTGCATTCCAACCTTTTGTTATTATAAGTATGTTGTAATGACTAAACTTGAACATTCATTATTTCACATTTGTATGAGTGTATCTGGACGATAAATTCCATATGGCTCATTTTCTAGCCTCTGCATGTTTTGGTTGATTTTTTGGGACAATCGCAAGTTGTGCACACCTCTCTTCAATTAGAGAAACCAAAATTGTACATAAACCCTAAGAAGAATCTTCCCCATGCTGAATATAACAGGATTGCTTTTCACTCTCTAGTGCTTGCCAATCAGATCTGCCAGAATTGTAAACCAGTCTTTCAAAGTGGCCTAACAACTGTTCTAAACAACTAAATGTATTAAAAATTAAGACCTAACATTGCTGAAAACTATGAAATATTTAAGCACCGTGATTTCCAGTTATATTACTGCTGTTTATTTTTATACATTATTTCCTCTTTAACACATGTTCTTTGTTTGGGTTTCTATCTTAATGCAAAAGTTTGATTACAATCAAGGCTGCCCAATACATAACAATGAAAGCAGCTATTAATAGGGGGGTAGAATGGGAAAATATTATTTTAACTGCCAAGTATATATGGTGGCTAAATATTCTGATTTAAAATATTTCAGCTCTGGCCGATTTGGCTCAATGGTTAGAGCATCCATCTGTGTACCAAAGGGTCAGGGGTTCGATTCCCAGGCAAGGGCCCAAACCTTGGTTGCAGGTTCCCAACCCCCGGTGGTAGGTGGGGGTGGTGGGAAGCAACCAATCCATATGTGTGTCTCTCTCTTCCCCCTCCTCCCTCCCTTCCACTCTCTCTACAAATCAATGAAAAAAATAAAATATTTCATCTCATTATCTGATTAGAAGTCTCAATTTTAGCTTCAGAAAATACAATCACCGCACAAATATAGACTATCTTTAGCCCAGGAACTTGGTAGCTATAGCCTGTTAGTGTTTAAGGTGGCACCAGTTGCTTGAGAATGTCCAGTTTCCCTCAACGTTGATAGTGCTCAGTGATTCCAAGTGACTTAGTTAGTAGCAAGCAGAAATAGCTACTAACTCCAAGGAAATTTTGCGGTATTTAATGAACATACACAAGCCAATAGCACTGCATCGGCATTTTGTTTGTTTGTTTATTTGTTTTTACTTTAAAAACGACATCAATTTTTGATAAGAAGTGGGAACTTAAATAATGGAAAGACACAAAGAATCCCAGAAGTTCACTTTAACTGATTGTCTCATGATGATTTTCTCCTCGTCTTACCTAGCCCTTTCTTTCCTTTTCTCACTCCCAGATCTCCCTATGGCAGAATTTCTCAAGCAGGGGTAAACTGACTTTTTTTTTTTTTACAAAAAGAAGTCCTTGCATTTCCTCAAGGGAGTGGCTATAAAGGGAGTTAGCGGTTTGAGGAACTAAGAGGTCATGGATAACATAAAGTAGATGGACAGTGGAGAGCTCACTTTGGTTTTCATCAGACACCTCTGAACTCAAATTAGAATTGACTGATATCTGAGTGATAGAAAAACCAGAACGCAAGATTGAACACCCCAAAAAATTTCATAAAGAACTAAGCAAAATGGCATGATGAACAATTATATAGAAAACCTATTGTTGAAAGCACGAATTTTTAGACTTATCTGCACCCTTTATCAGTGATAATTCAACCTCATGGGTCTTGAAAGCTTCAACCTTAATCTGTGGAGGGCAGCAGCCAAGAGCAAAAGATTAACAACAACCGTGACAAGAATAACTCCTCTTGCAAGGATGGGTTATTGCCCCATACATCGTCTTTACGACTTGAAATTGTTCTAATCTTTTTATTTGGTGATATTAACTTGATCTTCAAGTATTCAAGAATCACTTATTCTTACCAAACATGTTGGTTGATGCATTTGTCTTATAGTTTATCTTTACTGTTCTCTGTGCACTTCAGCGTAAATATTTCCAGCAGATCTGAAAGACTATTCACACAGTCAAATCTCAATGATCCAGGTAATGCACTTTTAAATTACAGTTGACCCTCGAGCAACACAGGTTTGAACTGTGAGGTCCACTTAGACGTGATTTTTTTCAATAAACACTGTAAATATATTTTCTCTTTCTTACAATTTTTTTTGTTTGTTAATCCTCACCTGAGGATATTTTTTCCATTGATTTTCAGAGAGAGTAGAAGTGAGGGGGGGGGGAGAGAGAAACATCAATGCGAGAGAGACACATCAATTGGTTGCCTCTTGCATGAGCTCTGACTGGGCCGGGGATCAAGCCTGCAACCGAGGTACATACCCTTGACCAGAATCGAACCCAAGACCCTTCAGTCCTCGGGTCAACACTCTAACCACTGAGCAACCTGGACAGGGCTTACAATTTTCTTTTTCTTTTTTTTTTTTTTTTTAGTAGGAGAGCACTATCTTTTTAAAAAAATATATTTTATTGATTTTTTACAGAGAGGAAGGGAGAGGGATAGAGAGTCAGAAACATCGATGAGAGAGAAACATCACTTGGCTGCCTCCTGCACCCCCCACCCACTCACTGGGGATGTGCCCACAACCAAGGTACATGCCCTTGACCAGAATCAAACCTGGGACCTTTCAGTTCACAGGCCAACGCTCTATCCACTGAGCCAAACCAGTCAGGGCACAATTTTCTTAATAACATTTTCTTTTCTCTAGCTTACTTTATTGTAAGAATACAGTATACCATATAAATAAGCCTACACAATATGTGTTAAGCACTGTTGACATTATTGGTACGGCTTCTGGTCAACAGCAGGCTATTATATTAGTAGTTAGGTTTTGGGGGAGTCAAAAGTGACATGTGAATTTGCAACTGCATGGGGATTGGTGTCCCCAAACCCCACATTGTTCAAGGATTAACTGTACTTGCATCAAACATTCCATTCTGCCTGCTCCTCGGAGGTTCCTCATCTAGGAGCCACCCCTTACTCTTCCGTTTCACCCCTAGATACTTCTCAGTATGCATTTCCAAGGAGAAACATTTTCTCACATAACCACAATAATGTTGTCACATCCAACACACTTAACAAAACTCCAATGCATCTTCGTTTCATGACATTTTCTCATTTTTAAATTACACCCAAAAGAAAGTGTGTAATTGAGCGTGTGGATACCAGCAACGTGCAGATGCCACAACCCCGGTTTTCTGGAAAGATCTGGAGCCAATCTGGTCCTTCGGAGATCAGCAACATCTGAAGGCATGACGGTGGGGTTGCTCACCCCTCGGTGAAGAGCTCCTGTCTGGTCTGCCACCATCCACAAAAGGAGCGAGACCGGTTTCCTATCGCATTATCTGGAAACAGCTCGAGTCTGCAGCAGCCCTCCCTCGTCATGTCAAATGGAACAGGGGTTTTACAAGCTGATTTCGACTATGTTGCTGGACTGCTGGATGCAGAGCTCTTTTCATCTCAAAATAGTACAGACATCATCCAACGTCCCCAGGGCAGGCGTCCAGGAGCCGCGCTGAATGAAGGCTGCTGACTGCGCCAGAACATGGGATCAGAGCAACTGCTCCCGCAAAAAGAGCCCCGGGAAAGCGCCTCCGGAATTTGGATGCCAGGTCGCCTTCGGAGAGTGAAGCCACTGAGACTTAGCCCCTGCAGAAGGGACAGCGCTGTGGGTGAAGAGACAGGAAATACCTGTTTCCGACAAACGGACAGGGAAAAATTTGTGTTTAAAGCAGTATGTGTCTAGTCTGTACCCAAGAGAGACAGTTCTGGAAAGAGGCAGACCTAGGTTCAAATCCTACTGTTTCCACCGAATTTCTGTGTAACATGGAACAAGTGCTGTAATCTCTCTGAGCCCCAGAGACTTGTTGTTAGTATTAAATTAAAAATTAAACGGCTCAGCCGGCGTGGCTCGGTGGTTGAGCGTCGACCTATGAGCCAGGAGGTCACGGTTCCATTCCTGGTCAGGGCACATGCCTGGGTTGTGGGCTCAGTCCCCAGTCTGGGGCGTGCAGAGGCAGCTGATCAATGATACTCTTTCATTATTGATGTTTCTATCTCTCTCTCCTTCTCCCTTCCTCTCTGAAATCAATAAATTAAAATAATAAATTAAAATTAAATGAAGTAATTTTTAGTTTCTCACATGCCTTGGCATGAAAAGGGTTCCCAAAATAGCTCGTGTGAGTATTCAAGTCTCCTGAAATCTGTAATCCCTTCGTCAATTGGTGTATTATCTTTTAGTTCTATATGGCAAGCTCTTTGACTCTAGTTACCTTGAGATAGTACTACAAAGGTTCTAAAAAGATCAAATTTCTGATCTGCAAAACAGAAGACTACCATGTGATCCAGAAATTCTACTTTTCGCTATGTACCCCAAAGAAATAAAAACATATGTCCACACAAAAACCTGTACCCAAATGCCCATGAAATCATTATTCATAAAAGCTAAAAAGTAGAAACAACCAATGAATGGATAAATGAGATGTGATATACACATATAACAGAGTATTATTTGGCAATAAAAAGGAATGAAGTCCTAACACACACTGTAACATAGTGAAACCTTGAAAACATTATGCGGAGTGAAAGAAGCCAGTCACAAAAAGAACACATATTTTATGATTCCATTTATAGGAAATGTCTACTAGAAGAGGCAATTCTGGAGATACGGAAAGTAAATTAGTGGTTGCCTAAGGCTTGGGGGAGGGAGGCTGGGGGAAATGGAGAGCGACTACTAATGGGTTCAGTGTTTCTTTGGGGTGTAATGGAAATGTTCTGAAATTGATTGTGATAATACTTGCACAACGTTGAATAAACTAAAAAACAGTTGAGTTGTGAACTTTACATGAGTGAGTTGTGTGGTATGTAAACCACATCTCCATGAAGTCGTTATATCTATGTTTAAAAATAGAGCAAAACAACAACAAACAAACAAAAACAACCAGGAAGTGATGGAACTTGGGGGTCCCACCAAATCCTTCTTACGCTGTGAGGCTCTCTCAGAGACAGGCCGGCTCACTCTCTGACATGTCTTAATTGAAACAACAAACAGACACTGCCAATATCTGTCCAGAAAGAAGAATATGACTTATTAGTTTGCTCTACATCTTATCTTCAACTCAAAGGTTTTCAAGTCATTTAAAGCTGAGTGGTTTCATAGACTACCTAATCAACGTACATTTAGTGATGCGCAGAACAACGAAGAGAGGACCAAAATGAGGACCCCAGGAAGGGCAGTTGGAAAGGAGGGAAGATGAAATTTGTGGCTAACCCGGCAGTGAGATCCAAGGTAAACTAAATGTTGAGAAATGTAGTCATTGACATTGTCAATTCCCTACCTAATATCTTCTTCCCAATTCTCCCTTCCTATTTGATTTTCATTCGGTTTTCACCCTTCCCCTGAGGCTGCTCCCACCTCCGTAGCCTTGGGAGGTCCTGGTTGACTGAGAACACCCAGCAGGTCATATTTTTGCCCCTCCCCGTGGACCATATCCCAGTTGCTGATTCAGGAGTGAGTATGGGACCTAACTTGTTCAATCAGAGAACCTCAGGACTCTTGTTTGGGAGACTGGGGCAGGAGCTGTCTTTTCTTCTGGCCAATCTCCTGTGCTGATGTAGAGTAGGATCCAAAACCATTGCAGATGACTCGTGGTCAGCCTGTGGATGAAGCTGCCCCATGAGGAGGACCAGGACAGAGGTGCGAACTGAACTCCTAGCTGGAGCGATGCCTGCTCTCTGCCCCTTCACCTCTAGATCTTTCCAGTTACGTAAGCCAATAAGTACTATTTTTATTTAAGCCAGTTTGAGTAGACATTTCTGTTATTACATGCAAATACATAAAAATCAGACAATTATGCCAAAACCGGTTTGGCTCAGTGGATAGAGCGCCGGCCTGCGGACTGAGGGGTCCCAGGTTTGATTCCGGTCAAGGGCATGTGCCTGGGTTGCAGGCATATCCCCAGTGGGAGATGTGCAGGAGGCAGCTGATCGATGTTTCTCTCTCATCGATGTTTCTAACTCTCTAATTCTCTCCCTTCCTCTCTGTAAAAAATCAATAAAATATATTTTTAAAAAATCAGACAATTCTAATAAATTCTAAACTTATATCTAAACATAATATACATTAAGATGCATAGGACAATGCCTGGTACATGGTAAGTAGTAGGTAAGTGTTAGTTATTATTATCAATAGAAGTGCTAGTGTTATAAAATGGAGGTAATAATGATTAACCTATCTATTTAACAAGGCATTGCTAATAAGACAAAAAAAGTGTACCATTCCTCCCTCTATGCATATCCATTATAGAACATTTGAAAAACACAGAAATATATTTAGAAGAATAAAACAACTATTTACAATCCAACTCTCCAGAAAAAATTCATATGTTGTTGTTTTTTTTCTTCCAGGTTACTTTAAATGTGTACTTGAAAGAAATCTATATATACAATTTTGTATTCTGCTTTTTAAAAATTTACCATACCTTAGAAGCATTTTCCATTATTTATTCACATTTTGGATTATTTTCCTTGAGTGGAGTCCTAGAAATGGAATAAGTGAAACTTACAGGGTTCTTCTGAACATGAAATGAGATAATGGATCCAAAAGAAATTTGAAAATTGAAAAGCACTATACAAAGATGAGCTCCTGCTGTAATCTCATTATCTCTTCCCCAAACTTGCTTCTCCCCCTGAATTCTCTCTTTTGCTGAATTGCACCAGCATAATCACCACCATAAACAACCAACCACAATTACCAACTGTTCTGTGTTGAGTACTTATTATGTGCTACACACTGGGCAAAATGTGTAAGAGCTTTATCCATTGTTCCAATTAGTCTGTATAAGATCTCTGCTAAAAAGGCCTTATCTTATTTTGCAAAGAGAGTGCTGACCTTTGATGGAATTAAATCATTTAAAGTCACACAACCAGGAATTTTGGAATCCACATTTTTAGGGGCTGATAGGTGAATTAGAATGTCTACAGAGGCACATTGATGGCAAGAAGTTCTAGAAGCAACGTCACCAGAAACATAATTATAGAAATGAGTCTGTTCACATGAAAGAAAAGACTTTGAGAATGGGGTGGGGGTGGGGGTGGGATATGACAGCCATCTTCAAATATATGATGAAGATTCGCTCAATAAAAGGACAACATTTCTAAGCACAGAGCTGTGTTTCTGCAGCCTTCCATTATGGATATTATAGAAAGAACGTCTGCATGGCGTAGAAAGATGACCCAAATATCTTCAGACTGCTTGATTTGGGGCATCTCAAGCTGAGTTATTTCATATCAGCTTTTTGGAAAAGCAATACCATATAGAAGTCAGCAATAATAAGAAATTTTAGCCCAGTCGGAGTGGCTCAGTGGTTGAGCATCGATCTATGAACCAGGAGGTCACGGTTCGATTCCCAGTCAGGGCACATGCCTGGGCTGTGGGCTAGATCCCCAGTGTGGGGTGTGCAGGAGGCAGCGAACCAATGATTCTCTCTCATCATTGATGTTTCTATCTCTCTCCCCCTCCCTTCCTCTCTGAAATCAATAAAAAAATATATTTTTTTTTTTAAAAAAAGAAGTTTTAGTGCAAGGAGTTCCCCACACTGAGGTTGTTTTAATCCTCATTTTATATGTTTTACACGGAAAGCAGAAGAAATTGTTCAAAGAAACACGGAACGAGAGGCACTAACACATGTGGCATCGTTCTGGGCAGCTGAGAAGTGGCCATTGCGTAGAGGCAGAACTCACCAAGTACAAGGAACAGGTGGCTTCTTTCAAATAAAGACTCGGGGACAACAAATGAAAGTCAGTAAAGAGACAGAGTCAGATGCCATAACAACTCCTCCAAAAGGGATTTGCAGCCTGAGGCAGTTTTCTCAGAGCTAATAAAGATTAAGCTTCGGGGCCACTCTTGCCCCAGTCTCCTCCAAGGCCCTGGCAGAGACCCACAACAACCTTACACTGTTTGTCTTTACCAGGGCCCCCAAGAGTGTCATAAGTTTTAGGCCTTACATCCCTTATTCCCTTTAAGCCTGTAAACCAGTTCACCATCGAAACAAAACTTAGGACACGTGTAATGTGTTTAAAGTTGTTTTTCAAGCCTGTATTTTCAGACTTGCCCGCATACCCAGATTGTGATCAGTTAAATCGATATTATCTTTGGAAACAAAGGTATTTACATGTATACTCCGGGGCCAGATCCCTTCCCAGGCCTAGACCTTGCTCTGGCATGACTGACTTTGGGTGTTCTGTCTCTAGACCCGTAGGAGGTAGAAAGAAGACTCTAAGTTAAAATATTTAAATCGTAATTACCTAGTCATGTGGCAAAGATATGAATCATATAAGGTTAAACCTGTTCTGCTTCAAGCCCCATGTCCCTCTGAGAAGTGATTCCATCATCAGTAACAGGAAACACAGCAGCCTTCGAAGCAGAAGAGGAAGACAGGACAGCTGGGTAACTTTCTAACCCCTTGAGTCACATTTTTATAGAGTGGTTTCTGTTTATGAATAGAAGTGTGATTTTAAAGAATATGACAAAGCTATATTAAAATGCAAGCAAAAAGAATGGCCAATAAAAAAATATATATATATCCCACGTTCAAAAGCTGTTAAATCGCGTTGTTTACCCATATCTTCAGAAAAAAAATCACTTCTACTGTCGTAGTAAACAACCTGCTTTCCTATTAATAATGGCCTGGCCGTAATAGCTAATTTGCCTACAAATGTCAGGCGGTCATAATACTCTGGCCACTCAGTGTGTGTATGTGTGTGTGTGTGTGTGTGTGTGTGTGTGTGTATAATTATATATATATAATTGATTTTAGAGAGAGGAAGTTGAGAGGGATAGAGAGATTAAAACATTAATCAACTGCCTCCTACACACCCCACACTGCGTATCGAGCCCAAAACCTGGACATCTGCCCTGACCGGGAATTGAACTGGTGCATGAGCCGATGATCAACCACTGAGCCACACCATTTGAACTCCATGGAGGGATTTTTTTTTGGACTAATATTTTCTGACATCTGATTCCTTTATATCACCTTATCCTTGGTGATTTAGAATATCTGAGGTAGGGGCTTAGGAATTTGCCTTTTTATACAATTTCCTAGTTGATTTGGAAAAGCATCCTGATTTGGGAGCAAAAACCTGGTTTACCTCACCTGAATGGGTGTTAGGTAAGAAAGCGTCAAATGAATGAGTGAGGGCTGCTCATCTAAGTATACACCTAAGTATACATCTAAGGATACATTTAGGGACATAAACTTTACCCCACCCCCACCCCCAACAATGAAGTGCAAACTTCTGAAGTGTACATGGAAGAGAACTCTTAGGAGATAGTCTGATTTTTAAGAAGACAAAAGAAACAGGGGATTATTTTAGGACTTTTTGACGCACAGAGGGTGACGAAATGAAAACACAGTACTCTTCAAATGACTTGGTAACTGCCCTGAGCATATTTAGTATGAAAAATTATTGTTTGAGGATTGCAAGGATAGGTATGAGGGTAACACTGTAAAGTTAAGACTGTTGATAAATGGGGCAATAAACTCCTATTAATGATCGTTCAGTGACTTGAAAATGCAACTAAACTTTTTTCAGGACCTAACTAATTTTAGAAGGAACACTCCCTACATCATTTTTCCATATTTCCTTGTCGAATCCCATGATACTAGAGCTCAGTCTTGAATAGACAGCCCCAAAAGCACAAATATCGGGGCCACTGCTCTGAACTCAGTAATGTCACTTGCATTTAGATTCACAGGAATAGAGAGACCCCCAAGTTCAAGTCCCTGATTTTTTGGGCAGAGAAACAGGCCCCAGAGGGACTACAAGACGCACTCAAGGCTCCACAACAGATCTGCAACTTGCCCAGTCACTTGACACTGTTTCCACACATACTTTCCTAGAAACACTTGTACATGGTAATGTGTTGCTTCACCCTCCTTTCACCTCTTAAAGTTTCTTCATGATCTCCATTATTGTACATTCATTTTTCATGGAATTACACCAAATTAGTGAAGTGAGACAGGTGTTTAATTTTTAAAAAATATTTTTTTTTATTGATTTCAGAGAGGAAGGGAGAGGGAGAGAGAGATAGAAACATCAATGATGTTGGCTGCCTCCTGCACGCCCCACACTGGGGATGGAGCCTGCAACCCCGGGCATGTACCCTGACCGGGAATCGAACCGTGACCTACTGGTTCATAGGTCGATGCTCAACCACTGAGCTACGCCCGCCGGCAGATAGGTGTTTAATTTTCACACTTGACAGAGGAGAGTCCAAGTGATGAAGGGCGTGGCTTGTTCATAGTCACACAGCTATACTAGTCAGCTCTGGCTGCCATAGTGAATTACTGCAGACTGGGTGGCTTAAATCACAGGAATTGATTTCTACAGACTGGGAAGTCTAAGATCATGGCTTGTTGATGAGAGCTCTCTTCCTGGCCTCCTTCTCACTCTGTCCTCACATGGGAGAGAGTTCGGGAAAGGGTGAGAGGAAGAAGCAAGTTCTCTGTTCTCTTCTTATAAGGGCACTAATCCCATCGTGAGGGCCCCACCCTCAGGACCTTATCTAATTCTAATTATCTCTCAAAGACCCCACCTTCAAACACCATCACAGTTGGGGGTGGGGATGGGGTCAGGGCTTCAACATATATGAACTTGGGGAAGGTTACACTTTAGTCCACAGCAACAGTACTAGGACCAGAACCTAGCATAATTGGTTTCATTCGGTATATGGACCCTGAGAGAAGAGATACCTACTAAGACGGGCTCCTGGTGGTTAACTGTGCTCAAATTTAACAAACAAAAACAAACAAACAAAACAGAGCCAAACAGCCATTCCTTCACAGAGGCCTCTCACACAAACTGCAGTGAGCGCACCGAACTACCATCCTCTGCACTGAACTGCCTGCCTGCACTGTTTCTGCCATCTGAGCCAGCCCTTATAAAGGAGTTCCTGGAATCCTATTTCAACCAATAGGACTGAGGCTTTCCACACGGAGTTGCACAATTTCAACCAATCAGAGCACCTCTACCCTGACCAGTCAAACTGAAAGGATTTGGAGTCCTCATTTGCATGAGGACGGATCCATCAGGGATGGCGTGGAGGGGGCACTTCTGTCTATATAACCCAGCTCCCCACTGGCGCTGGAAACACACTTGTCCTTTCCAGTGAAGACTTGCTACCCTGGCTGGAGCAGCCGGGAGCGCAGGTGCAGTGCAGAACAGAGTGGAGTGGACCAGACCAGAGTGGGACAGGGCTGCCTCGCTGAAGCCGGGGCTGCGAACAAGGATGGGTGGACAAGTGACACTGCAAAAACATGTCGAGGTCTCCCCTGCGTGGGGGCCCTGCAGTATGGCTTACTGAAGTCTCCTCAGTGCCATAAGGAACGTATGGGAATCACTAAGGGAGCAAGCGCTATGGTGGGAAACGGCACCCTGGGGCTTCGGGAGGTGATGCTCTGACATCTAATTGAGCAAAGGAAGAAGGCAGATGCTTTCAACAGGTAGACGTCGGAGAGTGGAATTGCGGGCCCAGGAAGGGCTATCATGGAAAGGTGTGGGTTGTCTTTGGGGAATGGGGCAGAGCCTGTTTAACCGGCAGGAACGGTGCAGGGCGTGCACCGAGGCTGGAAAAATCCAGTGCTCTCCCTGCTCCGCTCTGTTTAATCTATGGACCCCGGCCTGTTCCTTTTTACTGTTTTCGGGGACAGAGGCCCTGCCGTTTACTTGGTTGAACCTTAAAGGGACTAGCGAGGACTCTGAGAGGGGGGGTTATAAATCACATGGCTACTGAAAGAAAAACAAAGCCCTGGTGAGGGCGTGCCAATTGTGAAATGGGGCGGCAGAACGTTCTCCCAGCTGAAACACAGTGGAGCAAGAAGGCACAGAGGAGCTGTTCTCTTGCTAGTGATCTTGACTCGAAGGAGAAAGCAACACGATCTTTTTACCTATAACACAGGAAAGGCGACCTGTCTGGGTTTAAGGTCAAATGTGGTCCTTGCAACCACTGGTCTCCAGTGGGAGGCAGCCAAATCTGGCGCGACTGGCCTGGGAAGGAAGGGCAAGCACAGGGCCCAAGGAACAGAGGTCAAAAGCGTGCAAAACACCGCCCAGGACCGCGGGGAGGAAAGGGCGAAGCCGGCTCCGGGCGAGCGGCTGGGAAGGGGCGCGCCCTGCGCAGGGGTCGGGAGAGGAGGAAGCTGCCTCATTTACCCTTCCCCGTTTGCAGGGAGGGCCCCCGGTAACCTGCCAGGACTGGGGGGAAAAATGTATCCTGGCTTTTAAATCCTGTTTTGCATAAAACCATTTTTCAGAACCCAAAGGAGGGCGGTACCCAAAGGAATCTGAAAATACCCCGCAGGGGCGGGGGAGCGGGGCGTGACCAGCGCGGCGGGGACCGACCAGCGCGCGGCGTGTAGGCGGTCTGTGCGAGCTCGAACCCTGGGCCGAAGCGGTCGGGAGCCCGGCCGACGCACACCTCCGCGCACACTCCCGCACCTCGCGGCCCGGGGTCGGGCGGGGGCGGGGCTGTCAGCGGCCGGGGGCGGGGTCTGGCGCGCGGCTGGGCAGGCTCTCTCGCTCCCTGATTGGGTCGGGGATGACCAAGAGGCGGTGTCTTGGAGAGGTTCCGCGGGCCGGCATTGGGCTGTGAAGGAGGAGGGCGTGGCTTTGTGAAGTCAGTTCCGGTCGCTGTAAAACCCCCTGGGCGGCGACGAACAGGCTTCAGATGCTTCTGGGTCGCGGAGCGAAAGGTCCTACTCCCAGTGTGTGCGCTTCAGGCCGAGCGCGAACGAGAGCGACCCGGAGGGATGGCGGCCACCGGGAGCGCGGCCGCCGCGGCCACGGGCAGGTTCCTAGTCCTGCTGCTGCTCGGGCTCACGGCACCCGCCGCGGCGCTGGCCGGCTACATCGAGGTGGGCAGCGGACGAGCGCCCGAGCGCAGCCTTCTTCACCCGCCGTGGGAGCGCGGCCTGCGGGCGAGCGGGCGGGCGGGCTGGGGGCGAGCCGCGCGGGGAGGCGGGGGTCCGGGCTGCGGCGGGTCCGGCGCTCCCTCCCCCGCCCCTGCGTGGTGCAGTGCTGAGCGCTGGATGGATGTCGGGCCGCCTCGGTCGCCGCAGAGGCCAAATGAAAGGCATCGGGGCTGCGGGGGGCGGCGGACCGCCTCGGCCGCCGCAGCCTCCAACCCGCCTGTGGCCCCGCGCGGTCCAGACGCCACCGCGTTTCCTCCCCCCATCCCTCCCAGGGACGAAGCGAGCTTCGGTCCGCAGCTCCGACCTCGGGGTGGCCGGGGTGAGTGGGCAGCGCGCTCCCCGCGGGACAGTGCTGGCTTTCCCTCCGGGCAGCGGCTGGAGCATCCTTTGTGGGCAAGGTGGGCTCTGATGTGGGGGGCAGCCGCTCCCCGGCGTGGCCTCGACGAAGTGCCGAAGGTCCCGAGCGCAGGGCGAGCGCGCTCCTGCCCGGCCGCGGGCGTCCCTCTGCCCGCCGCGCGCCTGCCTCCCTCTCCGGGAGGTCCTCCGCGCTGGCACCCGGCCCCGGAGGGGAATTCTTACATAGCGCCGTTTGCCTGAGTCTGGAAAAGTGGGGGTGGGGGTGGAGGGGACCCTTCTCTGGCGGCCGGGATGGCTCCCTTTTGAGAGTGGGTTTCCCCGAGGAGGGAAGGTGAAGGCTCTTTTTTGGTTACCCTACTTTTTTGCTGTCATTCTCCCAAGTCCTAGTAGTTGTGCATCTGATAAGCCCTGTAAGCATTTTTTGTGCCGCGAGGTGGGTCAGTGGCCCGGCTTGCGGGCGATGCTGGCGTCGCGGCCGCGGGACTGCGGGTCCCTGGGTGCGGGTGGGCTCTGCCTGGTCGCCGCCGCGCCACGGAAACCCTTCTCGCTCGTGGGGGACCGGGGACCCCGTTTCCACCTGCTTTCTGGAAATGGCGCTTGGGCTGTGGGGCTGGCTGGAATGAGTGTGTTTCTGCTGTGTCGTGGATATTTTTCCCTGTTCACTGTTTTAAAAAGGACAAGTTCTGCATCGTTAGCTGATCTCAGAGAGAAGTGAGACTGGATCTAATGACATAGGAATTGACAGACTCTAATAAAAACCGCAAGTTAGAATGTGTTCTATAGAAGGCTTAACTATTTCCACGGGTGAAAATCTAACCAGGAACAAACTTTTGCAGATGGAATGGCTGAAAACGTTTGTATTTATTCTGCTTAAAGCTTTAAGGAAGGGTTTAGGGGAAAAAAACACGATTCTGTAGGGAGAAAGGGAACTTAAATTTTAAGTAGAAATAGTTCATGTTGATATAAAAATACTTTTCAATGATGATTATTTTAGGTTCCACACAATGGTTAGTTAGGTATATGTCTTTAGCACCCCCCCCCCCATATGATGTCGCTTGAAAGCAAGTTAGATCAGTGGGAGGGGAAGGGAAAAAAGGATTTTGTATAGAATATAGAACTTAAAAGCTGACAAAAACCATTGTTCACTCTCTTACCTCACTTCCCAGGGGTATGAGTAACATCAGGCACTGGTGAATTCACAATAAAGGATTCATCAGTTGTAAAGAACATCATCCTTTCAAGTTTAACAGAATATTAACACCGGTATGCCTGCAGAGAAAGAACTGACAGTATGAGGATTTGTTGTGGATTAGATTTTGATTGTTACCCACAATATTGTTCAGTTGAAAAGTCTGGCTAGACAGTAGGAAATAGACATTTCCCAGGAACGGTTTCTAAATGCTATTTTATGGTAACTCCTGTTCTTGGGAACTATATTTTTGCCCGCACTAAGTTATTTTTCAAATTTTTTTTTCCATTTGTCAAGCAGGCAGAATTTTATTCATTTGCGTGTATCTTGATTTCACTTCTTTGTTGTCAGGCAAAAGATTGCCTGAGCCTTAATTTAGATGAGAATGGCCTAAATGTGGATGTCTCTGGGAAGGTCCTTATTGACATTAGCCAAAGGGATTCTAGCCAAATCCCCGATCAAGTTGCTTGGCACAGAATTATTAATTGGAGAATCTTTAGTGTTGCTTGGTGTTGACTGAATTAATCTCTTACACCTGTTTAAAAAGAAAAAAAAAACACCTCTGTACTCAGGGTCACTTCCTCTTTTAAATCCAAGACAAATCCTGTTCTGTGCAAGCTCCCATTTGGGATTCTCAAATGGCATTTGTGCTGAAACTGCACTGTATAAAGTGGACATCGAGGCTTACGAGAGCCAGAGCTTGAGTTCTTTCTGCCACGTTTAAAAGTAAGTGGACCCGTTGATGGCCAATTTTCAGAAAAGTCAAGCTCCACGTGTGACAGCTGCAGCAGAAGGTAAAGAAGCTGTGTGTTGGGATATTTCTGAGTGGTGGTATAGAGGATGTCTGATTATGACTTGAATACAGTCCTTATTTTATCATAACTACCTTTGAAGTCTTTTGATAAATATGATAAACCACGTGTTAACGGTCAGGTCCTCCTCTCATAGAGGGAATTTGTTTCATCATCTAAACCTGTCAGCCCCCTATTGTAGCCACATGTGGCTACCGAGCTTGCAGTTGTGGATAGTGAGATTGAGGAATGAATTTTCCATTATATGTAATTTTAATTAATTTACTTTTCCACTTAAAGACTGACACTCACATCAGTGATTGGAAAACTTTTAGCTATGTTTGAAATAGCTTGGCTATATGAACCCACATCTTAAACTGTACATTTTATTGAATATAAATGCAGATCAGATATTTCCTATGAAAATTTAGCATCTGCCTGGAGGTGTGCTGTAATTGTAAAATACACACCAGATTTTGAGGACTTCGTATGAAAAAAATGCAAAATATCTTAATGCTTTTTACATTGATTATATTAAAATGATAATCTTTTAGAATTGGCAGAGTAAAATATATTAATATTAGTTTTGGTTGTTTCTTTTAATTTTTAATATGGCCACTAGAAAATACTACATTTAGGGCTCACATATTTCTTCTAGATTGCTCCTTTAAAAAAAATTTTTTGTATTGATTTCAGAGAGGAAGGGAGAGAGAAAGAGAGAAACATCAATGATGAGAGAGACTCATTGATCTTCTGCCTCCTGCCCACCCCACACTGGGGATCCAGCCTGCAACCTGGGCATGTGCTCGGACCTGGAATCAAACTGTGACCTCCTGGTTCATAGGTTGACGCTCAATCCTGAGCCATGCCAGCTGGGCTGGATTGCTAATTTCATGTCTTGCTTGAGTTGGTCCTGCATGTGTTTTTATTAGCACAGTTTAAGTATATTGCTTTCCAACCCCCCTTCTCCCAATAAACTCTTGCTTGAAGTCAGTCCAGTGTGATGGTGTTTTCTTAGGACAATTTTGAATGTTATTTTATCTCTATTGTCGTTTTTTTTCCAATTGAATTTTATTTAGAAATTTCAAGCTTACATAAAATTGTAAAAATGGTACAAACAACTCTCATACCCTTTACCCAGATTCACCAGTTGTTAACATTTCCCCTACTTAGCATGTCCTTTATCATTCATTCTGTTAGGCATTTTTTTGCTGAACTGTTTGAGATTAAGTTGCATATATCATGCCTGTTTACCTTTGGAAACTTCCTTGTGTGTTTCCTAAGAACCAAGGACATTGTCTTACATAACCTTAGAATAGTTATCAACTTAATGAAATTTAACATTGATGCAATGATTCAGTCAAATCAAATACTGTCTGTATTTGTTTGTCAGTTGACCCAATAATATAAAGCATTTGAAAACATGGTTATTTTTAAAGCTAAAGAGCTTTAGAATTCTTGGCAGAATATGTGAAAGGTTATTAATTTTCTCCAAATAGAAAAATCAGTTTTTTAAACTCCTCTGATATTGTTGACTTTGGAAAATAAAACCTTTTAACATTCTTTATATTATGTACCCTTACTGAATTCTCAGGCTTTTGCATTTTCCTTCTCTTTTTTAAAAATATATTTTTATTGATTTCAGAGAGGAAGGGAGAGGGAGAGAGAGATTGAAACATCAATGATGAGAGAATCATTGATCGGCTGTCTCCTGCATGCCCCACCCGGGATAGAGCTTGCTACCCTGACCTGGAATCAAACCATGACCTCCTGGTTCATAAATTGATGCTCAACCACTGAGCCATGCCAGCCTGCATTTTCTTCTTGAAATAAGAACTTAAAGCTTAAGTATTACATAGGTAGTGCTGTTCATTATAAAAATTAAAAAAAATACATGTAAACATGAGAAATGAAAAAGAATCTGAAATCCTGTTACTCAGGGAAACCTCACGGCAGACATTCTGGTGGTGCATAGCCTTCGGGATCTTTCAGATACATGGGTTCTATATCAGTGGCATATGTTGCATATTGAAGCTGGTACCTAACAAGTATTCATTTGAATTGTCTTAAACTGAACTATTGAAAGAAAATAAAGTTACCTGTGTGATAAAAAATAGGGATAAAATTTTGCCCAGTCATTGCAGTCTCTATTGGAGGGGGCAATTTGAGGGGATTTTAAATCTCCCACAATCCAGTTTTCATGAGTTTTTTTAAAAACGAGATGAACGGGATTACTCTAATGCTTACTGCTGTAATGTAGTGTACCTTGATCTGTGGCCCGAGATGGAAGGGGAACCATGGAGGTACATTGGGATAGAAATGAGTTCCAGTCCTTTGTTTCAAATGTAACTAATAATTCCTTTTGCTAGTGGAAGTTTTCTTCCATAAGTACCATGAAGTCTCTTTTAATGACATCTTTTTAAGCATAACGGAAATCTATTTTTAAAATAGGAATTCTCATTTGTTATTCACACTCCTGGTGTCGGCTGTTAAACAGCACAGCAGTAAAAGCAAGTCATGCGGTGCTTTTTACTCTAGTGAATGCCCTTGCTTGGGATTTCTAGGCCCCACCCCAGGGATTCTCGGTGAGGGCATCTGGGACTCTCATTTCCAAATGCTTCCTAGGTGATTCTTCTGAGCAAGGAGAGCAAAACAACACAAAGCTCCAGCAAATAAAAACCCCACTAGAACGCATTTGGGCACCCTGTCTCATAAATGTTCCCAAACAGGCTGGTGAAGTAGGTATTCTTATCTCACCTAAAAATGGAGTCAGTGCAGGCCAGGGGTTTATGGTTGCGCATCAGGGCCAGGGTTGAGTCTGTTTGTCCTGTTCTCAAGTCTGTTGCCCTTTCCTTCCTCTACATCAGGATGTTTCATAATCTTTCCCTTTTGGCTGCAGATTTCCTTTTATGTATGTCTACCTATCTTTCCCAAGACCAAAAATCCTGATAGGAGTATTTTCTTTGAAAGAAACTAATTTCATAGGAACTGCTACCTATCATGAATCAAAATATGCCAAACTTTTAACAGCGGTTATCTTTGAAGGATGTAATTACAGGGAACTCTTGTGTTTTACATTTTCTATGGCTTTTTAAAAACTTTTAGTGCCTTATTTTTTTAAAAATACATCTTACCAGAGGATATGTTTATTGACTTTAGAGGGAGAGACAGACACATACACACACAGACATCGAATGGTTATATGCACCCTGACCTGGGATTGAACCTGCAACCTAGATATGTACTCTGATCAAGAATTGAACCCGCAACATTTTTGGTCTCTGGGACAATGGTCCAACCAACTGAGCCACCCAGCCAGGGCAAACTTTTAATTTTAATGCCTTTTAAATGTAATATGCAGGTTCTTTTTTGTTTTGTTTTGTTTCTTAATCCTCAACCAAGGATATTTTTCTTTCTTTTTTTTTCTTTTTTAGAGAGAGAGAGTGGAAAGGGAAGAGGGAAGGGGAGAGAGAAACGTTGATATGAAAGAGACACATCGATTGGTTGTCTCCCGAACATGCCTCGACTGGGGCAGGGGATCAAACCTGCTATCCAAGTACATGCTCTTGACCAGGAATCGGACTCACAGCCCTTCAGTTTGTGGGCCATCGCCCTAAGCACTGAGTCACACTGACCAGGGCATGTGCAGGTTCCTTTTTAAAAATATTAATCTTGCTTCATCTTTGTATTCAGCAAAAAGAATTAAGAAAACATGTAGAAAGTCTTATAAAACTCTCGGTATGGGGTTATTTGAAAGAGAAAATACTACGGGTACCAGATTTACAATCACTGGCCTAGTTGATAGACAAAACATTGGGAAGAAGTTGATTCAATAACCAATGACTGGGGTAAGATTGTGGTCTAGAAAAAAGATTCCCAGCATTTGGAGTAGGGCCCCCATAGGGGTGGTTTGTTGAGAGCTCAGCACAACCTTTTCAGTCTGCCTTCGCCTAAAGCAGTGATGGCGAACCTATGACACGTGTCAGAGGCGACACGCGAACTCATTCTTTTGGTTGATTTTTCTTTGTTAAATGGCATTTAAATATATAATATAAATATCAAAAATAAAAGTCTTTGTTTTACTATGGTTGCAAATATCAAAAAATTTCTACATGTGACACGGCACCAGAGTTAAGTTAGGGTTTTTCAAAATGCTGGCACGCCGAGCTCAAAAGGTTCGCCGTCACTGGCCTAAAGCCTAGTGATTGCAACATGGCTCTTTCTGTTCCGCAGGGCATGCTCTGATGTGCCGGCATTCAGAAGAAGGAGAGACTGTCTCTTCTTGTAGATCTCCTTTTAAGAGTGAAGAAACCTTTCTCCAAGCCCACCAGCACAAGACCCCCGCAGGTCTTACTGGGGAGAATTGTGTCAGATGCTTCTAGCCAAACCAGAGGGGAATGGGACCTCTGTGATCACTTAGACTTCGGGTTGGGTTCCGTTGCGAAAGAGGGCTGTGGATACTGATTAGATAACAACCCAGTGCTTACTGCAATTTGGGTAGTTCTATAGCTGGGCTAACTGGAAAGAAAAAGACCTAATTTTTTCTCACCAGGAGTGTCCGTGAATTAAAAGGCGAAATGAGACATTGGAGGAAGTATACACAGTACAGTTACTAGGATGTTGGCACTTCATTTTGAGGGACATTCAGAATAAAATGGCTGGGATGATGAAGTATGTGAAAAACTGGATATGAGACCTGGGTGATAGTTAGCCTAGAGAAGAAGAAAACCTGGCGTTTAGTGGTGGCGGCCTAGAACATAGTATTTTTGAATATTTTTACTTTGTTTCTGGACGGCTAACTGATGCCTTGCTGAGGTTGAAGCAGAATTTTTACCTGGAGAAATGAGCTGATAAGAGTGTAGGACCTTTTATTTTACTCCCTTTAATTAAGAACATTTCCATCATGATATAATAAATATATAAAAGATACTCATATATTCACCACCCCATTTTGTTAAATTTTAACACTTCCATATTTGTCTTAGCCTTTTTTTTTTTTGAAACAACTAAAGTATTATAGATATGGAAATAAAACATTACGCTAGGCCTTTAAACTTTTCCACATGCCATTAACCTTCCTTCCTTCCAGAGGTAACTCTTATTTTGAGTTGGGAGTTGAGCATTCCTATTCCTGTTTGCATGCTCAGAGAGCTGTCACCTCTTTGGATTCCAGAGAAACTTGCTCTGGCTCTTAGTTGTAATAAATATTGGTTTATCAGTGTAGTGTTCATTGTTTGATGGTGTTTTGTGATGTTTTAGAAGGTAAGATGGCTAAGATACCTGAACTGTAAGTAGAGGTAGTGCCATACTCCTGGACACACCCAGCATACAGAGCACCATTCCTGGCCACCCAACATCAGAAGCCCCTGGGTATTTTTGAGTTTTTAAAATTTAAAAGTACACACACACACACACACACACACACACACACCACACATACATATCAGTGTATTTTCATAAAACAGATAATTTGTGCAACTACCACCAAGGTCAAGAAATAGAACAGCCCCCCTCACCCTTTCCAGTAACTGTTACCCTGACTTTTATTGCATGTAATTACTTCCTGCTTTTCTTTATAGTTTTGCCGCCTAAGCATTCATTCCTTAACACCATATTTGAGTTTTTTCCTGTTCTCTAGTTTTATGTAAATGCAATCCTTCAGTATGTATTCTTTAGTATCTGGCCTCTTTCACTAAACATGGTTTTGAGAGTCTGTATTGTTGAGTATAGCTGTGGTTCATTTGTTTCCATTGCTGTATAGTACTCCATTGTGTATGAAGAAACCACAATTTGTTCTGCTATTGATGGACATATGGGATGTTTCCAGATTGAGGTTATTGAGATAATACTGTTCTCTCCCTGGCTTGCCTTTTCATTCTCTTAATGATGTCTTTTGAAGTTCTTAATTTTAATGTCTAATTTACCAGTTTGTTTTCTTTTTAAATTATTTTCTTTCAAAGTGATTTAAAATTACAGTAGGTGCTTTTTGTGTCCTATTTGAGAAGTCCTTTCCTACTCTGAGGATATAGTTATTATTCTACTGTGTTGTAGATTAGAAGCCTTTTGTTTTGCCTGTCACATTTGAAAGTACAGTTTACCTGGAACTGATTTTTGTTTAGTTATGAAGCATCAGTTTTTTTATTTCTCTTTTCCATATGGATATCTAGCATAAACCAGCTTGCACCATTATTGTCAAGGTCATCCTTTTCTTTCTATTTTCCCATGACACCTTTGTTGTTAATATCTCTACTGTATATGGATGAGTCTGTTTCAGGTCGCTGATCCATTCTTTTGTATTAGCTCATCTGACGTTGATTCTTTCTAATGTATTTTTCATTTCAGTTATTGTATTCTTCAGGTCTGTTGACTTTTTTTTTTTTTTAAGGTCTACTTAGTTCTTTATACTTTCTTAGTTGAAATTCCAAGTTCCTATATTCCACTCTCTAGTATGGTAAGCATTCTTATGACCATTTCTTTGAATTCGTTATTAAGTAAATTATTTATCTACATTTCTTAGAAGAATTAGACAAAATAGCTATTTCTCCACATCTTGAAAATAGTGGCCTTATGGAGAAGCGGCCTCTGTGTAGACTCTGTGTGCCAGGTGGTTTTGACAGGCCAGTAGGAACTGAGGGGGTGTCTAAGGTGTCAGGAGCAGCTCTGGATGGGGAGGGCAGGTGTAATAATGTCCTGTTGATCCTACTTGCTCTGTTTGTTTGACCTGAAATGGGCGTGGGAGGTGTCTGGGAATGTGCTGCAGGGACTTAGCAGGCAGGCTAGAGCACCTCGATAGAGCCCCATGCATCCTATGGAGGTGGAGGCCAGCTTAAATCACCTCTAACCCTGGAGTGTTCTCACATCCCCTGAGAGCATCCGTGGCTCCTCAGCTTTCTCTGTACAAAGTGTTCTCTGTAGAAGTGACCTCTGTCCAGGTGCTGTGCGCCTGATGGTTTTGGGAAGCCAGTCGGAGCAGAGCAGGTCCCTATGGTGCCTGAGGCACTGGTTTTCCGACTGGGGTGGCTCCTAGCACAGAGGTCAGGACCCTGTTGTTCTGCTTGCTTAGGAGCCAGAAGGCTCCAGGCATTGTAGCTGGAACGCCCTGCTTTTGATCTTGCACGTGGGCCAAGGTCCCCAGGTAGAGCTCCTACCAGCCCTCAGTGGAGGGGACATAAACATGGCCCTCCAGAGCCAGCGGCAGCTCCCATAGTTTACCTCCTTCTCTAGTCCATCTCTTCTCTCGTTTGTTGTTCAGAAGCTGTTCATCCAGCCGTTTGTCTCACAGGAGAAATTGCTCTCTCTATTCATATATATTCGAGTTTGTTCATGGAAGGGGGTGAGTTCAGCATCTGCCTGTGCCGCAGCCATCTTGGGCCTCCTAATAGTCTTTTTAAATAACCAGCTTTGGGTTTTGTTGATCGTCTCTATTGTCTGTGTATTTTAATTTTATTACTTCCTGCACATTATTTTCTTCTTTCTACAATTCATGGGATTAGTTTGTTCTTTTTCTAACAATTTGAGATGACTGCTGAATTAAAATTTTTTCAACCTTCTTTTCTAATGCGTTTAATGTAAAGCTATAATTTTTTTTCTGAACAGGGCTTGCGCTGCAGTTCACATGTTTTTTCAAGCTTCTACTTAATTTTTAAAATTGAGTTATAATTGACATAGAACATTTTGTAAGTTTAAGATGTACAGTGTGTCAGCATAAGAAATGTACAAACTGGTAAGAATTTTAATGAGTTTATTTGAGCCAAACTTTTAAAATTTACTCTAAGCAACTTTCCAATATACAATGCAATATTATTAACTGTTGTCACTGGACTATTAAAAGTTTCGTACTTACATTGTGTTACAGTTGCCTACAGTATTCAGTACAGTTACATGCTGTACAGCCTTGTAGCCTTACAGCCTAGGTGTGTAGTAGGCTAGACCCGTGGTTGGCAAACTGTGGCTTGCGAGCCACATGCGGCTCTTTGGCCCCTTGAGTGTGGCTCTTCCTAAGCCTTAGGAGTACCCTAATTAAGTTAATAACAATGTACCTACCTATATAGTTTAAGTTTAAAAAATTTGGCTCTCAAAAGAAATTTCAATCATTGTACTGTTGATGTTTGGCTCTGTTGACTAATGAGTTTGCCGACCACTGACTGGGCTAGACCATCTAGGATTATGTAAGTGCACTTGTGATGTTCCCACAGCACCCATCCCTGTCATTAAGTGGTGCGTGACTGTATTTTTTAAATACTCCTCAGATAATTCAAATTTTCGTGCCGTTGAGAGCCTCTGATTTAGATTTACATATTCTCTTTGTTATTCTTCATGTCTCTTGTATCTCTGACCTTCTTTCTAGGATAAGTTTTTTCTTCCAAAACACACTTTAGAATTTCTTTAAGGGTAGGTTGTTTGATGACATTCTTTTACCAAATATCTTTCTCACTACCTTCCTTGCAAGATAGGTTCATTGCGAATAGAATTTCTTTCATCATTTGAAAGATCTCACTTGACTGCTCATATATAATGAAACCAGTATCCTACTGTTGAATATAACCCACAACTTGACTTAGCTGTCAGCATAGTTGTTGCTCCTTTAAAGGTAATGTGTTCTTTATCTCTGGCTACTTTTAAGCTTTTCTCCTTGAATCTGGTTTTTAGCAGTTTTGCTGTCTGCAGCTAAGTGTGGATTTAAAAAAAAAATGTACAGTTGATCGTGAGTGTGAGGGGCTTGGACCCCTGTGGAGTCAAAAATCCTTGTATAACTTTTGACTCCCCCTAAACTTAACTCCCCTTGGTGTCTACAGGGCGTTGGTTCCAGGACTCCTATGTATACCGAAATTTGTTGGTGCTCGAGTCCCCTATATAAAATGGTGTATATCAGCGATTTTCAACCTCCTCCTCATGGCACACAAAGTAATTACTAAAATTCTGTGGCTCACCAAAAAACCTATTTTTTGCTGATATGACAAAAAAAATAGGTATAATTTTGATTCATTCACACCAGATGGCTATTGTTGGCTGTTGTCATTTTTTGACAGTCTAATGGAAGAGTCAAGTATTGCATGTTTTAAAATTTCTAGCAGCACATCAGTGTGCCAAGGCACACAGGTCGAGAATTGCTGGTGTAGATCAGTACACACACTTGGCTGTCCAACTTGTAGTAAGCATCTATTACTCATGGCGATTTCAAGTGAACTAAAAGCCACATTTGATAACAGAATTTTCTTTGGTTGGCTGGTTGGACTCCGCCCTGCCCCACCCCCTTTTGAAGAAGCTTTCTACTTAATGCTATATGAATGTTTTTCTTTATAGAAACTCCCCCCCCCCCAGCAACTTTTAAGAAAAATTACTATTTGAGGCTTGATTAGCTTCCACAGGATCTACATTAATAAAATATCCAGCTGGGCTGTCATTTTGAAAGAGTAATCTTGTGAATTGATGCAAGTCATTGAGACTGAATGTTGTCTGGTGGTGTTTTTAAACAATGGAAATAGTAAGCAGGACAGATTAAAATGTTTTAAATATTGATGGAAAAAGATTAAATGCAAAGCACAGACTCAAACCTGATACGCTCCCAGTCATGGTGAGCCATTGCAGGTGGTTTTGTGTGTTTATGTGTAGTGAGTGAAGACGCTGAACTTGTCACAGAATGGTGGCAAGTGCATATTGCAGATCTAGTACCAATCGCTGTGGATGAATGGTCCTCATTAAACTATCCCTATGGTGGTCTGATAGCTATACGAGCTGTATTGATGTCTGTCTCCGGAAAGCCAGGAGAAGATAAAGTAGAACATAAACTCCAAGTCTAGTTTGAGGTCATGAAGGTTGCTTCAGTAAACATTATCAAGAAGAACACCCTTTTGGCATTCTTTTTACTTGGTAATTTATGAAGATAAATTTCTTTTGGAAATTGATCAGTGCTACATCAGTTTTTGGAACATTTTGGAGTGTTATGGCAAAAATGTTTGGAAGACAGTAAAGAGACAAAGTGACCAGAAGGGTAAAAAATGTCTTATACAAACATAGATAAGATTACATCATTTTATGCGAGCATATGTTGGCCAAGTATAATTTTATCATGTTAAGTATTACTGAGACAAAGATACAGCAGCTTCTGTGATGTTAGATTTACATACATTTGGAAATGTTTGAAATCAATTTTTTTTACAGGGCCAAAGAAGTCACTTTAATATGAACATGTGTTTTCATCCTGGCATTAAGTATTACAAATAAATTGCAAACTTTTTTCCATTGAGCTTGTTAATAAATAACTGTTCCCAAGAGATGAGCAGGGCAAAGGAAAATCATTCTAGTACAAGCCAACATGGATCGCCCAAATTTGGCTTTGTACTGAGTTACCAGATAGTATTACATACCTAAATAGCTGCTTGACTTGCCTGTTTCTGAAGGGTTCAAGGTGAACTATTTATTTCTGATGACTTCGTAAGACTATTTAGAAGAAAAACAAGGAGGGGTTTTTGTAGACTGTGTGCTAACACGTGCTGTTGGAAATTACTGAGGAGACTTTTTTTTTGGTAACGGCACTATATATGGTGGCAAAATAATTTTCTTCTTACAATGTTTGGATTGAATGTCACTTAGAGGCTGATCTAAGGACATGAACAATTGTAGTAGTGTATGTGTAGTAGTATCTGTGTGTACATATATAAAATTATATATGTATTTTTGTGGATTGTAGTTATATATTAAAGAATATAGACGAGCCCTGGCTGGTTTGGCTCAGTGGTTAGAGCATTGGCTGTGGACCAAAGGGTGTCAGGTTCAATTCCAGTCAAGGGCATGTACTGTGGTTTCAGGCTTGATCCCTCGCCCCGGTTGGGGCGCATGCAGGAGGCAACCAGTCGATGCGTCTCTCTCACATCTTTATTTCTCTCTGTCTCTCCCCTTCCCTTCCACTCTCTCTAAAAATCCTCGGGTGGGGATTAACAACAACAAAAAGAATAAAGACCATGTGGGAGTTTTTAACTATAAAATACATAAAATGAATTTAACAAGGTGGTTGTCATTTTTTTTTTTAATCCAAAGTATAATGGTTTAGAATTTGCCAATGGTTGCCATGCTCTCACCTACTTTTTATTGACTTGCTTTTATGGAGTATCTGAATTCAAATAAAAATGGCATGTTATTATACAAAGCAATTGTAAATGGCTGTAAATCATCAAAGGAAGAAAGTTTTAGCACAAGGAATAGGATAGTTTTGATTACTCCAGGGGGAGAAAAAGATTAGATTGGATTTGAAGAAAATCCATGTTCAGGGAAGGCTACAGGCACTGCTACAGAGACATCGCTGAGTTGTCCAGGAAAACTGGTTGAAATTGGGAGGACTAAATCACTGCACATACATCTTTGGAAAAATGCCTGGCTCCATCTCTGACATGACTGAGGCATTCAGGTGCTACAGTGAATTGGCATTGAGAATCGTCCAGGCTTGTAAACTTGAAGGAAATAACAAGGTTCTCAGAGCAACAAAGGAATACTCAGGCTTGCTCCAGAGAAGTTTGCAAGGAAAAGAAGTCCCCTTTCTGTACTTCACTAGATTTTTTAAAAAATATATTTTAATTGATTACAGAGAGGAAGGGAGAGGGCTAGAAACATCAATGATGAGAGAGAATCACTGACTGGCTGCCTCCTGCACGTCCCCCACTGGGGACTGAGCCTGCAACCTGGGCATGTGCCCTTGACCAGAATCGAACCTGGGACCCTTCAGTCTGCAGACCAACACTTTATCCATTGAGCCAAACCAGCTAGGGCACTAGATTTTTAAAAATATATATTTTTATAGATTTCAAAGAGGACGGGAGAGGGAGAGAGAGAAACATCAATGATGAGAGAGAGTCATTGATTGGCTGCCTTCTGCATGCCCCACACTGGGGATCAAGCCCGCAACTTGGGCATGTGCCCTGACTTGGAATCAAACCGTGACCACCTAGTTCATAGGTCGAAGTGCCGGGGTCCAACCCCAGCAGGTCCAGGGGTTCCCAAAGGCGTAGACGGAGTCGGCGAAGAAGGAATGACACGGAGACAGCGTTCAGTTGATCAGCAGCCTAGCCCGGATCTCCAGCCAAGTTCTGGTCTGGATCTCCAGAGAGGTTCTGCTTCGGATCTCCAGCGAGGTTCTGTAGCCATGTTCCCTCGCTAGGTTCTCCAGCCAGGTTCTGTCTAGGCTCTCCAGTCAGGTTCAGTGTCCAGGTTCCAGTCAGGTTCTCCTGCCAATCTCTGTAGTCAGGTTCAGTCCAGGATCCCTTGCCATGTTTTCCCGCTAGGCTCTGTCTCTAGGCTCCGAGGCCAGTCCCTCTCCAGGATCCTCCGGCATGCTCTCTCCAGCAAAGTTCTTCTGTCTCTAGGCTCCGTGTAGGTTCTGTCTTCTTGATTCTGTTCTAAGTCCTGAGTGTTTCTGTCTTGTTACAACTGTATTTATACCAGTTGATTCAATCCTATCAATCTCTATTACAAAGGTTAGGGCGTTTCTTATCTCCATTCCAGGGAGAAAAGATTATGTAGTTTAAGCATGATTGTTCGTAGTTAAAGGGATTAATTACCCACCTGGCACTTAGTTGAGGGGTTTTATTCCCTCCCTAACTTCAGGGGAAAATCCCTACCTGGGGATTCAATCTATCTCGGAGAGGTGACCTTGGTTAAAACACAGCGCCAAGAAGGTGAACAAACATATTAAGAACCCTATGCCATATATGCCAGGTCCCTTGAAACAGCAAGGATGGACCGGCTCCCGGCATCGAAGCTCCACCACCGAGCCACACCGGCCGGTCATACTTCACTAGACTTTGAGAAGCTTCAGCCACTCTCGCCCATAAAGGAAGCATTCCAAAAGGACTTCCATGATCTAGATATTATGTTTATAACAACATTTGTGTCTGTTCTGTTCTTTTTTTCTTTTTCTTTTCATATTTGTTTAGGAATAGACTTCCAATTTGTAATATTATGCCTATAGAAAATAGGGGTATTAGTGTACCTTTCATTGTGGCTGCTTTTGACTGCCATTTAGGAAGCAATCAAACAGCAGTTGGGGATCATTTATGATAATTTGAGACTCTTTCCCTTTTTACTAGGGCTGTTTTGTTTATATGCTGTCCCCCTTCCGCACCAAGCCTCCAGCAGTTGAGGTCTTCGAGGACTTGTGACCCATTCATCTAGTTATCACTGGAGCCTAATATATACTTTATCTGTTCTGGTTGTTATTATTGTTGTCTTTAGGAGGCCTTTGGATTTTGTTCTGTGGTTGTCAGAAGCCTGGGAGCGGGGTTTTTGTTTGCTTGTTTGTTTCAATCAGACGTGAACATATACGTGAATCTAAAGAGTTGGGGGCGGAGGAGTGTCACCCTGTGTGTGTGTCCCCCCTTCTCCCTGGCTCAGCAATTGGATAAAATAAGAACTTTGGCTCTTGGCACCTAACTCACTTACATAATCAATCTTTTTAAGAAGAAACGTCTCAAGGTCCTTTTTCTGTCTAATTCCTGTTCCTTACTTTACTTATAACCGCTTGTCTCTTGAGCTAGCCTGGCCTCTTCAGACAGCCTTTGTGGCTCTCACCCACTCAACTCTTGTCAACTTGAGGATTTCTCAGTCCTCAAGGAACCCTGTGAGTACATTCCTGCGTCACCAGGAACACTTGCTAGTCTTCATGATGGAAGAAAGGAAAGTGCATTTATGTTATTTCATTATTATATTTTTGTTCGTTTTGTTAATCTTCACCCTAGGATATCTTTTCCAATTGATTTTTCCCCCCCAGAGAGAGTGGAAGAGAGGGTGGGTGGGGAGGAGAGAGAGACTTGGGGGGAGGGGGGGGAGAGAGAGAAAGGGGTATGGATTGGTTGCTTGCTACACTCGGGGGCTGGGAATCAAACCTGCAACCCAGGTACTTGCCCCTGACGGGGTTCTATCCCCCTTTGATGTGTGAGCTGACACTCTAACCACTGAGCAACACTGATCAGGGGGAAAGTGCATTTAAATGGCATCTACAGGTGAAAGAAAAAAAAAATCATCCCGTCATGTCTTTCTTAGCACAGTGTTAACTGAACATTCAGCACTGCACGTCCAATAGAAACAAATGCAAGCCACATGTGCAATGTAAATTTTCCTAGTTGGCATTTTCTTTAAAAGCAAAAATAGATGAAATTAGTTTTAACAATATATGTTATTTAACTCATAGCTGATATATTATCATTTCTACATGTATAATCATATTATAAAATCAACATGTAATATAATTAATGAGAAACTTGACGCTTTTCAATTTACATACTAAATCTTTGAAGTTCAGCATATATTTACCTTTATAGCCGCATCTCAATTTGGATGCTAATCTTCCTGGGAAATACTTGATCCAGTAGACTCACCTTGTGTCTGCACTCAGACTGTTTCCTCACCTCTCGTGTCTCCTGGGCTCAGAGTGGCCTGTTTCTGTCCCTTTCACCACATTGAAGTGACTAGTGCTCCGTAACCTTGGGAAATGGTGGTGGGCTGGCATTTCAGTTGGTACTGCTTTCTCTCCTGATTTTTCTCCCTCAGCAGTGGACTTCTGTACGCCTTCATGTTGATATTGATAAGAGAAACATCAATCAGCTGCCTCC
This sequence comes from Myotis daubentonii, assembly GCF_963259705.1. Taxonomy (NCBI): domain Eukaryota; kingdom Metazoa; phylum Chordata; class Mammalia; order Chiroptera; family Vespertilionidae; genus Myotis; species Myotis daubentonii. The sequence goes on from NC_081858.1 coordinate 18,873,199, forward strand.
TGCGTGGTCCCCTACTGGGGATCGAGCCCCAAACCCGGCATGTGCCCTAAAAGGGAATCAAGCTGTTCATGGGTTGATGCTCAACCACTGACCCATACTATCTGGGCAAATGTTGATATTTCTTACGGTTCTGTTCTCCATTTCAGCTGCAGTCTCCCCAGATGATCCTACCTAATCTCGGGGTTTAACATTCTTTCAGCTTGTTACTGAATTGCAAATTCGTAATTCCAGCCCATAATTGCAAATGCATAATTCCAGCTCGAGTTCCTGACCTATATTTTTGTCTGGGAAATATCTCCACTATTGCCACTTGGATAACCTTCGCATACTCAAAATACCATGCACCCACATCGGAAACCTGACATCTGACCACCTCCCAGCCCGTGGGGTGGAGGGCTGCATTCTCCCGTGAGCCTCGTGTTATGTGACTTTTCAGGCTGTGTACATGGATTCACTTGGCAAAAAAATCCAAACTTGCCATACTGCATAGCTTCTTTTGTAAACTTTAATTTGGCATTCATTATCGATCTACTTGGGTGTAAATGATTACCATCTATTCTCAGTGCTATTTCCAGATACTGTGTTTAGAAAACAGATGAGGGTCTCCCCTTGAGGACTGACTTACATTCTAATGGAGGGAGCTGGACAATGCAGGTAGTTTCAGATTGCTGGGGGAGGAGGGAAGGAGGTGGTGGGAATAGGGGGAGGGGGAGGCAGCCATGGCTTGGGGACTGTCCTCAGGAAGGCCCCTCAGGATGCACATTTTGGTGAGAATGTGTCTGTCTCCTCAGGAAGAGCAGGGGAAGGAAGTTCTAGGTGGAGAAACTTGAGGTTGGAAAGACCCTGGCTGGTGTGTGGACACAAGGACCGGTGGTGGAGTGAGGCAGGGGTCATGGGTAAAGGGTGGGAATCCCTTGGAACAGAGTGGTGTGTGCTGAGATCATTTGGAAGGTGTGTGGGGAACAGATCATAGAGGCCAAGGGTGTGGCCACAGCTCCCCAGAGGCCACCTGACGAGGGGAACAATAGTGCTGTTGTCCTTTCCACTGTGGGTGTGGGTGTTGTTTGCGCTCATTTACATCCTTCTTATTCCTTCTCTTTACTTGAGTGTAGCTTTTCTTCTCCGTTATGCATTTGTTTAGTTAGGTGGCTTGATCCTAGGGAGGCCCTGAGCAGGTCTGCCTAGGGCTGGCCTGTAGTGTGTGGGTTCTTCACAGCACGAGCCCAGGTGATTTTGAGAGTACGTTATTAAAGCTGGGGACAGTGAAATAGGGAAGGGCTTAGCATAAAAGAAGCCACAGGAGAGCCTAGGCGGGCTGGCTTTGGCTCACTGGGAAGTCAGAGAAAAGGGGGCCTTGGAGACAGGTTCAGGGGGTGAGCCTGGGATGAGCTGCTGTTACCCATTGCTCCCCTGGTTGCAAGTCTCCTGGAGTCCCTTTGAGTTTAGGAGATGCACGCCTGTGGGGGGAAGAAGAGGGGGGAGGGGAAAGTGCTGGCATGCTCCTGGGAGGGAGGGTGCTTGCTGGGTCCTTTGTTTTGTTTTGAGGGTGTTTAAAGGCTGGGAGTTTAGGGGAGAATTTCAGTAGAATAGTCATCAGCTTTTCCAGGTGGACCCTTACAGGGTCATGGTCTCCACTGGTTGGTCAGTGCCAGGGCAGGGGGTCATGAGCCATTGCAGCTGGTCCTGGCGTCACCCACCTGGTTTTGCTGCTTTTCTGGGCCTGGAGCTAAAGTACAACTGAGGCCTAGATGTTATCTCCCGGGAGGGGACCTTCTGGATCTGGCTGTAAATTGCTTGGCCAGTTTGTTCAGCTATCTTAGTTTCCCCATGCTACTTGCCAAGGGATTTTCCCAGCTTCTTACTGTCTATCCTGCCTCAGTGGCAGCATGCAAAAGACATACCGACCAGCAGCTCATACTAGCTTTATTACTTTATTTTTAAAATTGCTGATAATTACAATAATGCACATGGATGGGCATAGGTCCCAGACAGGAAGCATTATTGTCTGCAAGCAGATCTGGAGTGAGCTGATAATACAGCCTGTATTTACTTTCAGATTTAGATGCTGTGTAAATCATAGGAAAGATGCCTTTTGACTGCTTTGAAATAGGAGACGGTGGGGCACTTTAATATTTTTGTTATTTTTACAGTTGTTTTGTTGGACATTAGTAGTTAAAAGTGAGCTCTAGCCCGTTTGGCTCGGTGGATAGAGCATCGGACTGCGGACTGAAGGGTCCCGGGTTTGGGTACGTACCTAGGTTGCAAGCTTCATCCCAGGCCCTGGTCAGGGGCATGTGCAGGAGGCAGCCAATCCAACCAATCTATGTCTCTCTCTCACATCGATGTTTCCCTCTCTCTGTCTCTCCTCCTCCCTTCCACTCTCGCTAAAAATTAATGGAAAAATATCCTTGGGTGAGGATTGACAAAAAAAAATAATAATAAAAATAAAAAAGTGAGTTGTGACATCAAGATTGGTATCCGAATAGTGCTTGCACCTAGTAAACATAGTGAAACATTTAGCAGAATAGCGTGTAGAAATTGCTACTTGTGCTTTAAAATAGAAATTTGCCTCTTTCTGCCCTGTGAAAGTCATTTGGCAAATTGTCTTATTTTGTACTTAAAAACAAAGATAAGGGTTATTCACTTAAGAATTTCTGCCCTTTCTTGCCTTTTGGCATCACAGAACCTTCGAGAGTTAATAATAAGCCTTTGGTTTTCATGGGCTAGTAAAAACTAAGAAAAAAATTTTTAGAAAGATAAGGTCAGTTCTTAATATTACAGAATATTATTTTAAAACAGACTACCTATTTACTAATGCCGTCGTTTTATGAAAACCATTGTAAAGGTGGAAAGGAAGTAATGTTAGAATTCAGGACAGTCATTTCTCAAGAGAGAACAGTTAGCAGTTCTGTTGTCCTCTAGTCATGTGTGCACACAAATGCACTCCAGACCTCCTTATTCTTCAGGAGGCCGCTGAAAACTGTTGCAGACCTTACTAGCCCCCCAGTGAGTGTCAGGGAACCCCTGCTTTAACACAGCAATAAAAACCACTCTTCACATTAAAACCTGAATGTTTTCAGCTGCATGGATTTGTTTTCTTTCCCTGGATGTATGAAAGGGAAAGGGATCCAGTAGAATCCATTTGAGATCTCTGACACTGGCCTTTCATGTTTGTGGTTGTAACATTTTTTTTTTTTTTTTAGTTGATTTTAGAGGGAAGGAGGAAGAAAGGGAGAGAGAGAAACATCGATGCGAGAGAGACACATAGATCGGTTGCCTCTGTGTATGTGCCCTGACCAGGAATCCAACCCACAGCCTTTTGGTGTATAGGATGACTCTCTACCCAACTGAGCCGCCTGGCCAGGGCTGTGGTTGTAACATCTCAAAGTCAGACAGAGCTCTGCAGCCAAAGCAGACATGTTGGATAGTTTCCTGACTTAACCTTGGTAAATTCACTAGGTTGAGTATTTATTTTAGTGAAATGGGTCTGTCTGAATACTTCTTTAAAAGGTGTAAGTTATTACATTTCAAGTACATGAAATTTTGAGATATGCTAAAAATTATCTAATTTCTAATGGCTGTGAGAATGCATTTAATAAACACAGTATCACAAAGCTTCAGATCAACCAGAAGTATGTGTATAATTTCTGATAATATTGCCAGGTTTGTGCTTGGAATGCCACAGAAAACCTCCCATCAGTTGTATTTCTATCGTCTGTGACTCAATAGTAATGATTTAGAATGAATGTATTTAATTATTAATATTTAATCAGCAATACTTCTGGGTGTTTTTTAACTTGAATCATTTTACCCTTTGAAGATTTAGAAAGCACTTTCCTATATAAATTCCCCCAGGCTTGCACACACTTTATTTAGTACATTCTTAGTAAATAATTGTTTAAGTAATACTGGCCCTGAGTTCAAAGGTTAAGCCCAAGTTCACACCATTAACATCATCTTATATTAATGCTCAAGCCTCCTGGCTTTTTGACCTCTGCGTTCAAAGTATGACAGATTGCTGCCTAGCTTAGGAATCATGCAGAATCTCATTCAAGGAAACCTCTTTGTTTCCCAGCCATGTTTCTTAGATATCAGGAGTTTTTGGAAAGTGGAGTTCTGTCTGTTGTAATGTGAACCAAAGTCCAAAGTTAATATTGTAGGTGTCATTTATTGTAATCTAAAATTTGAGTAATGCCGTAGTTAGATTGCCCTCAAGTGATAGCTAAGATCAAGAGAGTGAGGAAATAACTTCCATGTAGAAGGAATATCTCTTAAGAAGACTCATTTAGAGAAATAATTTGCACAGTGCTTTTTTTAAAAATCACAACAACGACTTTAATAGTAACTGCAGATTCGTGCAGACTCCACTTCTCAGCCAATGGAAAGCCAGACCAAATCCAGGAAGCCAGCAAGCCAGCAGCTCCTGGTGATTTTCCCTTAAATAAATAGGGCAGCATTAAAATGTTTTTGTAAACATTTGGCAACTGAATTCCCACAGAATGAAGTGTAGAGAATTATTGCAGCCTGCTCTAGGCATGTTCAGTTTAATCTGTAAAAAGCAATGTGCAGTCCTTTAACCCATTTCATGCTCCTCCTGGCTTTGGGGATGACTGGCCACGTAAGGATCTCACGTGTTCTTTCGTCTCTGGGTGCCCGTGGTTTAAGCCCCCGTTCTGTGTAATGGTAGCCACAGAGAATTAAATCCTTAGGAACCAGCCCTGCGGTAAGCAGGCTCACATTTGAGTGCGTGCTCTGAGGTCGGCATCATGCTTAGTGCATTATCTCCATTTAATCCCCACAAGCAGCCGGGGAGCAGTGTGTGTGTTAGCGGCCCTGTTGTACAGATAAAGCAGCGCATTGCCCACTTCTTCTGAGATCAGAAGTGGGGTGAGCAGACGCCTGATGGTTGGACAGGGCACGTCGTCCTACCTGTGGGAATCAGTGTCTCAGGATCCCTATTTTATTATGGGACATTGGAAAGAAACAGGAGCCAGTAAAAAACTTGACAATTTTAGGTCCATAAACACTGTTCTGCATCTTTTTTTTTTTTAAATATAAAAGTACTGCATGTGTTTTTCAATAACTTCTTTTATAAAAGACTTCCTGCTCATCTCAGAGACGCATGCATAAAGACAGACCTCGTGTAAATCTTGGTGCTTGGACCCAACCAATGTAATCCAGATGGACAAATTATAGGGACCCTGTAAAAAGCCTCGGAGACCGTCTAAGCCACTTTTAGTCTTGGCAGTGCTACCTCACTTATGGTCGCGACCCACAGGTTGAGAACTGCTGCTTTAAAGGCTCCAAACTATAGGCACCTCTTTGACAGTAACAAGAGTGGACTTTCTTATGTCTTAGGCTCTGAGCAGAACTGCAGTTGTCTTCCCATTGGAGAGAAATCAGACTTAATGTTTGTACACATGGGATTTTACCATGTTAGAATGTGTGCACATGTGTTCAGAATAAAACAGCATGTTTTGTAGGCATTGGACCTGCTCTGATTATACTTACTATTTGCCTTTCTCTTTTGACAGATTGAATCCATGTAATCATGATTGAAATTCAGGCAGGCAATGAACAGGATTAAGAAACCAAAACCAGTGAATTTTGAACTAATTTCAGAGTTTTTTTTTAAAAGCTGCAAAAATACTATAGAGGCTCCCCTATACCCTTAGCCCACCTCCCTTAATATTAACATCTGATATAACCACAGTGTAGCTATCAAAACTGGGGGATTGACGTTGGTACAGTGCTATTAACAGATTTACAGCCCTGAGTCCAGTAATTTCTCCGCTTCTCCCATTAATGTCCTGTCCCTGTTTCAGGCCCCCCATTTGCATTTGCTTGTCATTTCTCCTTCGTCTTTTCCAGTCTCTAAGTCCCTCTGTCTTGCCAAAGTCTTTCCTGTTGGTATTCTTAAATGTCTTTTTGCTGGTAAGGTTCATGTTGGTGCCTCCACTGTGAAGTAATTTGTTTCCCTTTTTGTAGTCAGTAAATATCTTAGGGAACTATCTTGACACTATGGATTTTAAGTCATTTTAATGTGCAAATCACTAGCATCCAGATAGTAAATAGATGTTCCAAAGGCGCTTACCATTGCTCAGATTTATAAGAACTAGAACTGAGTTAACTTGACTTTGCAGGGTGAAGCTTGGACACCTGAGAGGCTGGCATGCAGCACCTTCCTGTCCAAGGAGACATGATTCACTCAGTCATAGGATGGAACCCTCCTCTTTAGAAAGAAGCAGCGCCCTCCCCGCAGGCACCCTCACAAACCCTAGAGCCAGATTAGATGCAGCAGTAGCTTCAGAGAGGGAGGAGGTAATGGGCTTGCTTATTTGCTTGGATTGGGAGCGCTGCACTGGTCCGGAGTGGCGCTGTGAAAGGAGGCGGGGCTTAGCTGGGGGTGTGGGGTGCAACTCTCCAGTGATGATTAAAGGGCTGGGGATAAGTTAGGTTCAGACTTAGATGTATTTATTGCCTTCAGCCATTTCAGGTTTTCAACCAAGTTTCTAGAAGCACTTTTTACCAAGTTGAATTTCTGTCCTTAAATAGCTAAACTCTCTTTTCCTGATCCAAATTAATACAATGGAATTTCTTATTAAGAATGAATTATTAAGTAAAATGGAAGCACTGGGCTAGGACAGCAATTGATGTAATTTGTTTTCAAAGCCTTCAAAGTGCTGCAGCGCGCATAGATCACAGGCACTGGCTTAAGTGCCAGAGCACGGGCATTAATTTCCTTCGGAGTGGATTCCAGGTTCACAGGATGTCAGAACTGCTGACTTGGCAGTGACGTCCCATTTGTAACATGTTAGATCAGGAAACAGATTGATTTATACGTTGATGTAATGGATCAAGGCACAGTGTGCGATTAAGAAAATGGAGAGCCCATTAAATAAAAGCATTTTCAGAGGGAAGAAGTACAAACATAGAAAAGATCCGATTATACTCTAGATAAGGTGGGGTACGTTTGATTAGTGGATTCCTAGACACGGTCCACAGAGGCTTTTTGTATTTCAGATGATACCTTCTTGAGAGTCTCTTATGACCACAAGGATTAATCTTTCTGAACTCAGAAGTGAATCACTGCAGCAGATGAGGTGTCTGGAATGGTGCCAGTTACTCTCCTTTTTCTTGGTGGTAACTGATGTGAGGGTGTCGCTGCTTAGCTGCCTCTTCCTGTTGCTTTAACCTCTGGTATTTTAGATTCTCTTTAGGGAAGGGAATGCTGACCATCTCAGCACAGAGATCAAATGCACTTACCACTGCTGTGTTGACCTCAGCGGTTGACCCACACACTGAACATTTATGCAGCTGGAACCCTTGCGGTCTTTTATCTAACAGCCATAATGAGTAACGCGTGGAACATAATCTTTGGTGCTGATAAATAGAGGGCTGCCTGCACAGTTCTGACCACTCCACAGCTGGGCCTTGGGTGACCTCGCGTAACTGACTGACCCTGTGTCTTACGTGTATTCATTTTTGGAATCGAAGAGGTAAATCTCCATCCCAGCCCACCCCCACTCCCCACTTGAAAGATTGCACATCACACCCAGAATTCTGTTTGTTTAATAGCTGTCTTTAATGCTAAAAATATACAAGGCCAGCCCTGCCCCATGTGGCTCAGTTGGTTGAGTGTTGTCCTATGCACCGAGAGGTCCCCAGTTCGATTCCCAGTCAGGGCACATGCTGGGGTTGCGGGCTGGATCCCCAGTGGGGGGCATGCAGGAGGCGGCTGATCGTAATCTAGGTTTCTAGCCATAATCCTTAGATATGGCTCCAAAAGAAGAAAGGCCACCATGAGAGGCATTTTGGTGCATGTCTTGAACTCATTGTGAGAATGCACACATTTGTCTTGTGCATCCTTTTACCATTTAATAAACACCATTGGTGTCCTTTGAAATGTTTTTTTTCTTTCTTTGGGGGAGATAGGACTCAACACCAATCTGTAGCTTCACATGCAGTTATACTGAAGGCACAGGATCTTCCTTCTGCTTTAATAAGTGACTATCATCGCAGAGTTACAGTCGATTCTAGTTCATAAAGTTGCAAATTGTTCTCCTGATTGGGTTTAATCAGGTAGTTTTCAACCCAGATTGATGTAGGCAACGTTTTACCCCAAATGCCCTTTCTCCCAGCTGTCCAGCAGGTGTTTGCGCTTCCTTCTCTTGTACTAGTGGAGAGCAGGCTAATTTTCATAAGTTTCACAGCAAAAGGTGTAGGAATGGTAAATTTGTCCTGGAAAAGGATCGTAATGTATTTCACAATCTAATGTAGGCTCCTGATGGGGAGGACCATTCGTGTCTGTGTCGTCCATTAGCACAGATAAGTAAGAACTGCTTGGAAAGCACACATTTTCCATGTACTCAAGCCAGGCCTACCTTTCTTTACAGAAAACCATTTTATGTTAATTGCTCTCTTTAAAAAGAACAATAGAATAGCTCTGGCCAGGTAACTCAGTTATTGGAATCCCAGTACACCAAAGTTGTGGGTTCAATTCCCGGTCAGGGCACATACAAGAATCAACCAGTGAATGTATAAATGAGTGGAACAACAAATCTCTCTCTCCCTTCCTTTCTCTCTCTAAAAAATATAGAAAAATATAATCATGCAATTTAACCCACCTCCCCCCCCCCTCCCGTTCCCACAATCCAAGTTTTAACATTTTTTAAAAAGCTATTTAATTTTTATTTTGAAAGAACTTTCACTAGGAAAGACCACCGAACTCCACTGTGGATCAGCTAGCAGTGTGGGCCTATTTCTAGATGTTGGGATGCCTGTGCTTTTTTCCTACTGCCAGAGACTTTGCAGGAGCCTTACTGTCCTCAGGCCTAGATGTTATTTCTCATTTGTAACGTAGGAGTTGGTAATGGCTGTGATCTTTTGCAAAGAAGAGAATGCTAGCCAGAAAAAGACTTTCTGCAGTAGTTGATTCTTTTTAACTAACACAAGGTAAAATTGTTCATGAAATCCCTTTTAGTGTTCTGTTTCCACGAATGACACCATCACTTCTTAAGTCTCTAATCTGTCACCAAGTCTTGCGTGTTTTGCTCTCTGTGATCTCTTGACTCTGTCTCTCCATCACCCTCCTTTAGCCCAAGCTAGCTAGCATCGCTCACATGTGGACTGTGCAACTCCAGCTTCCTGAGCCATTGCCCTGCATATACTCTGGGTTCCTTTCAGTCTGTTCTTCACCCTCAACCAGAGAAAGCATCAGAGCTGCATTTTGAAAATACTAACTTTGTGCTTAAAACCTCTCCGCACTTCCGGTGATGAAGACCAAAGTCCTTTCTTGGTCTGCAGACTGTCCAGGATGTCCCTGCATGCTCCCCTCCCACCTGTACCACTCCAGTTCCTCTCCGCTTACGATGCTCAACGCTCTGCTCTACTCAGTGCCATTCTATTCAGGAAGCTGTCCTGATCATCTCATCCACGCCCAAGGCCGAGTCCCTTTCCATATGCTTCTTCCGTGCTGTGCTCTTTTCCTCCTCAGGGTGCCTGGGCATGGGATCACGCTTTTTGGGTGTATGGACTGCTGCTCTAGACCGCAAGCCCCTTGAGAGCAGGGGTCATAGCTTTCCGCTCACCCTTATGTCCTAAGCATTTAGCTTGTTGGTTTGCATAAGAGTAGCTGCTCAATAAAATTTGTGTACGTGAATTGAATAAAATTACTGGAACTTTAGACATGTTAGGCTTTTGTGGTTTGATTTATTAAGGAACAGAAAGTAGATTTGCTTGTAATAGAGGAGGCCACAGTTACGTTATAGGTTCCCAAGTCAGAAGTATCCAGATGGGGGGAGTGGGGACTAAATTTCCCATTGATCTTTCTCTCTGATCATGTACATCCAGAGGTCATTTTTATTCTGGGTTAGCTCCTGGGAAGGGGGTTTGTTTATTACATAATAGTTACAGTGAAAAATTTTGAAAGATCGGTTCTACTGTCCCAGACAACTGAATATGACCGCCTTGGTGTGGCCTTCTTGCAGTAAACGTGTTTTTTGCCCCCCTTTCGTAGGCTCTTGCGGCCAATGCTGGAACAGGATTTGCTGTCGCCGAGCCTCAGATTGCAATGTTTTGTGGAAAGTTAAATATGCACGTGAACATTCAGACTGGGGAGTGGGAACCTGACCCAACAGGCACCAAGAGCTGCTTTGGAACAAAAGAAGAAGTTCTTCAGTACTGTCAGGAGGTAAGAGTGTTGCCAGAAACTTAACACCGCTTTGTTTCTGGGTCACATTTGAGCCTATTTGCCTTAGAAATGGATATTCTATCATTCTTTTCTTTTGACCTAAGACTAAGTGGCTAAAGACTGGTACACCGGGCCTTTGTTTCTAAGCTGTGAGGCGACTGAGACTTCTCAAAAAGGCTGCTTCTGCCTTTGTGTGCTGTGACCCTCAGTTCCCTGAGGAAGGAATTCTGTACAGCCTGCTTCTCTCGGCTTCCACTTGTTATAGGAAGACGCGAAGCAGACATGTCATGTGTGTGCTTGTGGTTTCCACTTGCTGTAAATGATCATCTCAAGTCTGAGTCAACTTGGTTTTGGGTTAAAACTTGACCTAGAAAAGGATAGAAGAGGTTTGAATGAACTTCTTACTTACCAAGACTGGCATATAGGGTCAGGGTCCTAGCATTGTTCTATAATTTTACTAACAGACACTTCCATGGACTTGCCTCTTAAATGTTTTAGTTCATGAACTCAGCTACTTACACGTACCCTACAAGCATCCTTGATGTCTAGCAGATTTATTGGGCTTAAAGCTTGCTGCTTTTGTATTAAAGAGTCCTTTTTTTAAGAGAACGCATTAGTAGTCAGAAATCTGCCTTTCCCAAGAAAACTAATCGTTATGGTATCTTTTTACTTGAAGAGTTTATCTGGAGCCAGGGGCAACCGAGTGGAACTTTAGATTTACATAGGATAACAGTGACACTGAGTAAACAGGCACTTAGCCTTCCTGAGAGCGAATGTGCATTTATTAGAGACCCGTCCACTCACTGCGAGTGTGCCTTTTCCTGTGCAGATGTACCCAGAGCTACAGATCACCAATGTGATGGAGGCCAACCAGCCAGCCAGCGTGGACAACTGGTGCCGGCGGGACAAGAAGCAGTGCAAGAGCCACATTGTGATTCCGTTCAAGTGTCTCGGTGAGTGTTCTGTAGACATTCCTGGGTGCTCCTCAGGAAGTGGGGTCCCTCGTTTTTCAATTTAAGTTTCTCTTGACTCACAGTGAACTATCCACATCTGTTAAGCACCTGCGGGCTACACGGATTTATTGTGGGACTTCCTCTTTTGAATATTTATTGCTTTCTGTGTCGATAATGGACTTGTCTTCGCTGGTCACTAACTCGCCCTCTCCCATCATGGGCATCCTTGTCTTTTTTGCATCTTTTCCGTGGCACTGAATGAGAGTGCTGCCCTCAGAGCGGCCCAGCTCCGCCTCCAGGGAGAGGGTGAGGTGTTAGAGTCCTAGTAGTGCGGGGGACCGAGCAGCCCATGGATACAGCTCTAATGTGGACATCCGGGGTAGTTCTGTAGATGTACATACTTTTAGCCATGAATTTAACTTTTTCCCTTCCCTCCCTTCTTTAAAACCTTTCCTCAAACGGAATATATTGCTTTTCTCATTCTCACATGCAGCAAAGTAACAGGAAGAGTCAGCATCTGAATAACAGTATTTAAAATATGGAGCAATTACTTTGTTTTAAATACCCAGTTTAAATTTTTGAGATGAGGTTTAAGGATGTTCTTCCATTCCATTTGGCTCCAAGAAATCTCTGGGTATGAGGTTTCATTCATTCTCTATAAAATTCTCAAACTAGTGTTCTTGACTATTTGTAGATAGCACTTGGAATCACTTCTGCCTTTTGCATCTTTACCCCTAAAGACCTTGCAGCCTGGTCTTCGCCCTCCTGTGTGTTCTGTGTGTTCTATGTCCCTTGCTGGCTCCACTACCCACCCAGAGCTCTGAGCTTGAGAATCTGGGAGCCCTTTGTACATCCAGTCAGTTTTCAGGCCAGTCTGATTCTCGCCTCTGGAGTATGGCTTAGGTCCATGTTTTAAGTGCACCGAGGTGCTCCAGGACATCGTAGCAGACTCACAGCAGCATTGTTGTCGGATGTTTGGGTTTTCAGGGGAAACATCTGTCAGACGTCCCGTGAACTACTAGCTGGGAGTAATCACAGTTTCAACACCTGACCATTTTATTCCTTTCTATGACTTCATCTTTGTGGTTCCTGTGATAAAAGGCCAGCATCACACAAAATCACTATAGAAGAAAGAAGGGTGAATGTGGTCAATGGATTCCAAGGTTGGAAGAGTTGTGTAGGGCCCGGCAGGCCCTGAGGTGTTAGGACACAAGTACTTACTCACTTGTTGACATAACTACTTGGCTTTGGGGCATTCTTTTGCCCTAGGGGTGCTGTGACTCGAAAATTTGGGAACCTCTGGCTTACATCCTTTTCTAGCTGACTCCCCTGCTCTAGTTCAGCTTTCCCCCATTTCCTTCCTAGTCTAGGCTGATCACAGCCTCCACGCCTCTCCCTCAGGTCTGTTGTCAGTGTGTTGCCTTCTGATCTAAAGTGAAGATTGAATTAAAGAGTGTTATCCGCACATAACACCCTTTAGTAGCCCTTCTTCACTTAAAAAATCATCTTTAATTAAGCTCGTTAGCATGGGTTAAAACTCCATAAAGTGGCCCTTGCTTAACTCTACTTTTCTACAGCACCCTCATGGCCCCTTTCTGTGCTTCAGACTCTACACCAACATGGACATCTCATGGCTCCTGGCCACTTACCATCCACCCGTAGTTTGGAATGATTTTCCTCTATTTAACTTTACTTGGGAAGTTCTCCCTTTAAGACTTATCTCGGGGGATGCTTCCTTTAACAGAACCACTTTTATTTTCTATCCGGATAACCATATCTGAAGTTCTCCATGTTGTTGCCATTACACCTGTCACACTGTACAACCAATGGTTTCTGTGTATGCATCTTTCTCCAACCTTGTTGTAAACACTGACCCAGCTTTAATTATTTTGTCTCCTCAGTACCATTGATTTTTTAGAGAGAGTGGGAGGGACGGAGAGAGAGAAAGAGACATTGATGTGAGAAAGACCCATCTATTGGTTGCCTTCTGCACCTGCCCTGCAATCAAGGTATGTGCCCTTGACTGGAATCTGACCTGGGACCCTTCAGCCTGCAGGCCGACACTCTGTCCACTGAGCCAAACTTGTTAGGACTTCATGCTGGTTCCTGTGTCTTTTTACATGTCCCTATCTTTCTTTGAAAGCTTCCTTTCTGGTACAAAAGGGTGCTCTAGACTCATCCTATACTTTCTCTACCTCACCCCTGGATTCAGCCATTTCTGCAAGAAGCCCTGCTTTCATTTAGTGGGAAAAATATTTAGACACCAAGATCTGGGCATTCGGTGTGCTTACTGCTATCACTACAGTGTTATTGCTTCTAGGCCCACTCAGGAGACAGAGCTAAGAAATAGTATATATACATTACATGCACACACAAATGTATTTTCTAGACCTATGTGCATGTGTTAAAAACAGTGAGCTCATATTGATGACCTACAATTCCATAAATTTTCTCAATATCCCCTGTAAATAAGTCTCTCTACTTTTTAAGTGTAGATTTGTTGAGATATAATGGTTTAATGGTGTATTCACTGAGTTGTGCAACCATATTCAATTCTTTTAACATACAAACTATACTGAAAAATTAATGCAGTAAAAAGTGAGAGTCTTGTATATTTTATTCACCAGGAGTAACCACAGTGAGTCCTTTTATACATATTAAGGTAAATAAATACCACATATTGCCGTAAAGAGATGGTAGTGTGGTTAGCTTCAGCTCTGAAACCCCCTTTAAATATTGCTGCCTAGCAAACCCAAATCATAGGCAAGCCAGAAGGGCGGGGAGATGGGGACTGGGGAAAATAGGATGTACTTATATTGGTTGGGTGCCTCTATTAATTGGTTTGGATGTTCCAGGGGCCTTATCCGTGTACTCAGGTACTATTTTTGTTGTTTTTGCAAGGTTGAGGGGAATGATGTGTCGTGATTAGGATGCCTGAAAGCAGTTAGAGAAGGAATTTCAGTTGCTGGCAATGTTTGCATCACATCTGATGTCACGCTATCTGTAGACATCTGTGTCCAGTCATTCAGCTCTGCTCTCTTCTGAGAACATGTTTAATTACCCACCAATGTGATTCTCTTAACTGATATTCAGTATATTTGGTGAGAAGTCACAGATCAGTCTCCTCAAAATGAACATTTTATTTCCCTTTACTACTGATTGCCTCCTGCTTATCTATAAAAATGTATCTAAATAAATCGGATGATCCGAGTAGGACACAGTTGGTGATGTGCTGGTGGTTGTGGGAAGGAGTGAGTCATCTTTGACATTTATATATAGACTGGCTCCGGTACTGATAGAAGCGAGCTTTGCAAGCCCAGGGCAGTGTTTGCATGTGGTTATTTTGGAAGGAGATGAGCACAGGGGTTTGCTGTGATGTGAAGGAAGTTGCACAGTCAGGCTTTGGGATGCAGTCCTCAGCAGCTGCGCCTTGGTGTCTCGGAGCTGCTCACTTGTCCATTGCAGGCGTCTGTTTGCAAGTCACCTTCTACCTTGGAATTCACCACAGGCCACCAGCAGTTCATCTTGTTCCAGTATGAACGCTTCTGCAAGGTGTGTGTTTCTGCCGAGACAATTATTCTAGGTCTTTTAAGTTCTCACAGTCCTATTTAACTCAGAGACATCGTCTAGGGAGGGCCACTAGATCCCACAAAAACTTGCCTTGGGTGGTCAGATTGTGGGTTTGCAAATTGATGCAGCCACTATGGAAAACACTATGGGGGCTCCTCAAAAATTAAAAATAGAACTCCTTATGACCCAGCAATTCCACTTCTGGATATTTATGCAAAGAAATCCAAAACACTAATTTGAATAGACAGATGCACCCCTGTGTTCATTGCAGCATTATTTACAATAGCTAGGATATGGAAGCAGCCTAAGTGTCAGTTGATAGACAGTTGGATGAAGAAGAGGTGGCACATATATACAATGGAATATTACTCAGCCATAAAAAAGAATGAAATCTTACCATTTGTGGCAACATGGATGGGCCTAGAGGTTATTATGTTCAGTGACATAAATCAGAGAAAGACAAATACCATATGATTTCACTTAACTGGAATTTAAAGAGCAGAATAAATGAATAAACAAAATAGAAACAGACTCATAGATATAGAGGTCAGACTGATGGTTGACAGAGAGAATGAGGGGTAGTGGGACCTGGGTGAAAAAGGTAAAGGGATTAACAAGTACAAATTGGTAGTTACAAAATAGGATCCTATTTTCTAAACAGCTACTAGTATGTGTATTTTTTTTTCTCCAGCTCATTAGATATGTGTGTGTGCATAGCACATACTTTTTATTGTTGTTGTTAAACTGAAAGTAAGTTTGAGACATCATGATAGTTCACCTTAAAATTAAAGGTCCAGGTCATTTGTTTGACGGAGTATCCCTGGATTTGAATTTATCTTACTGTTTCATTATGATTAGGTTGAAATGACATATTTTGGCAGAAAGACTATGTAGGTAGTATGTTCTTCTTAGGAAATCGTCAGTTTGTCTGTGATTGGCAATGTTAGACAGGTCGCCTGGTCAAGGCAGTGTCTTCCAGAGTTTTCTCTTGCCAGGGCCATGTTCCCCTTGTAATTAGCTCTCCATTGATGATTTGTACGTGAATAAGTTATTGCAATGGTGGCTGCTCTTAGAGCTACTAGCATGTGTCTTTAGGTCCACAAAGGGCTAACATAAGAATTACCTGTACTTTAGGAGAACACCCAATCTTAGTTTCTTGGGCATTTTGTTATCAGAACCAATAATAGGCAGAAATGTGGGTGTAAAGAGGCCAAGAATAGTGTTTATGTGAAATCTGGGGGGCAGAACCTGTGTGTGTGTGTGTGTGTGTGTGTGGTCGTGGGAGGGGATCCTATTCCTGTTCTCCTTATGTGCAGGGCAGTGTGTGTGTGTGTGTGTGTGTCTGTCTGTCTGTCTGTCTCTCTGTCTCTGAGGTCGTGGGAGGGGACCCTATTCCTAGTTTCCTCATGTGCTGTGAGCCTGCGCCGGGACTGGAGGGCTTGGAGTCGGGGAGAGAGGCCAGTCCTGGGCTTAGTGGCCTAATGAATGTCGAGCTCTTGTGGCTGCTTGCTTGGAGGTGTCGCATTCAGTTGGCCTTTGAGGATGAAAGCTACTACACCTGTCTACATCTGACTATGTAATTAAGAATCTGCAGGGAGGGTTGTTTTCCCCTTGAATTACCCTCAGATTTGCTTCTGACAAAGCTTCTCTTTTCCAGTGGGTGAGTTTGTGAGTGATGTTCTGCTGGTTCCAGAGAAGTGCCAGTTTTTCCACAAGGAGCGGATGGATGTGTGCGAGAACCACCAGCACTGGCACACTCTGGTCAAAGAGGTAAAGGGCGGATGGCAAAGCCACCCTGGTTTCAAATCAATTTCCTTTTCTCCCTTCAAAGTTTGCAATGACTTGCACCTTCTAAAATAAAAATATTGGGCAGCAGAATTGGTATTTTTACAGGGGAGTTCGGTGCTAACAATCCAGACCCTAAAGTTAAGGATATTAAAAACGATGTGAAGCAAGGATGCGCTCAGCAGGGCTCCCGAGAAGGCCCTCTGAGCCCTAAGGCCTGAGGATGGAAATGGCCAATTATGGAAGGGCTGTGTCTGCTCACGTGCTGACAGGATTGGATGTCGCTTCCTTCTTCTAGTCGAGAAACGCCTTCGTGGCTTGTCTTCTGTAGTTAAGTTGGTTCTCCTGTTGCTTGTTTTCCTCTGGTCAGATTCTGAAGGAGTGCCCTCCCTTCCCAGGGACGAGTGTAAATTCATGTGGACGACCTCTCTCTGCTTGGCAATTACCAGAAAAAACTCCCTTTCCTTCTTTTTTTCCAACTTCGGGCTTTCATTGTTTATGGTCCAGATGTTTCCCTAGTGCAAGTTAAGTACCACGTGTCATAATACCATCACACGTTTTGACAGAAAATCTCTTGGCCATGAGAGGCAGCATTACAGAGCGATTTGGTGGGGTTTCTTTAGGCTAAAGCTCGGGTCGGGTGTGTTCTGACGTCGGCCCGCGGGTCTCTTTCAGGCCTGTCTGACCCAGGGGATGACCTTGTACAGCTACGGCATGCTGCTGCCCTGCGGGGTCGACCAGTTCCACGGCACCGAGTACGTGTGCTGCCCTCAGACCAAGGCCATGGAGTTGGCTGTGTCAAAGGAAGAGGAGGACGAGGAGGACGAGGACGGAGAGGAAGAGGAGGAGGAAGACTATGATGTTTATAAAAGGTGAACTCTTGTCCTGAGCCTGGGAATTGTTTTGCCGGCGGCTGGGGGCTGCTGGGTGAAGGGGGCGTTGCCTTGGTCCTGCTGAGCTGAGCCAGCCTGCATTTCATGGCAGCTGGAGCCGGTCACGGGAGTGCTGGAGGCTGCCAGCCTTACGTTACGCTGGGCTGCCCTGCTGTCCACAGGTCCACGTGGTCCCTGTTCACTGGCTCTTCCCTTTTGCTGGCGGAGCCAGGCCGAGGCCTAGTTCAGGGCACGCTGAGCTTATTTCCTGTCTCTGTTTGTGTTTCAGAACGGGAGCAGGCTCATTGTTGTGCGGTGCGTAGGAACTGGCATTAACCTTCCTCTTTTGCTGTGACCCTTAGTGAATTTCCTACCGAAGCAGATTTGGAAGACTTCACCGAGGCAGCCGCGGATGAGGATGGTGAGGACGAGGAAGAGGAGGAGGAAGTGGTGGAAGACCGAGACTACTACTATGACACCTTTAAAGGGGACGACTACAACGACGAGTCCCCGACGGCGCCCAGCAGCAACAGGGCCATCTCAGCAAAGGAAATGACTCACGATGTGAAAGGTAACGCCATGTGAGCAGAGGCAGTAACATCCATACGGGAATTGCTTGCTTAGAATTGTGTGCTGCATTCACCACCGGTGAGTTACAGGAGAGGCGAGGCGGGCTTCTGTGCGCAGAAGGAGGCCAGCTCCTCGGGGTGCCGGTGGTGCCAGCTTCGTGGCGGCTGGGCCGCGCCAGGGCCTACTGTGGACACACCCAGGGAGAGTGCAGAATGAATCAGAGAACTGTGCTCTGCAAGGACTTAACTGGAGAATAAGAGACAACATGGTCTCTCCTGAGGGGCGCCCCCTCCCCCATACTGCTAAAGCCCTGACCCTGTGGAATGGAAATCACTTCCTTAGTTCTCCTCTTTGTGAGTGCGTTCCAGTGGGTCGGCCGCCCTGTTTGCCATTGGAAAGCCGTTTGCAACTGGGAGGGTGGAATTGAATGAGCTACTGGGAAGGGATTGGGACCAGCAGTGTTTTCATCTTGCCAGTTTTTAAAAAAAAAAGGTGGTGGTGGCTCTAGAGCCATTCCCACACAATCTCCTGGATCTGAAACCAGTGAAGATCTGAAGAATTATTTAGGACCCAACTAGGGGAAATGATTTAATGAGCCTAGAAATTGATTCACCTTGGAGACCACACAAGTGTGCACTCGTCCTTTTTAGATGCTTGAGTAGTGCTTCCACTATCTCCACGCACAGAGCCCATCCCCCTGCGTTCCCTGCAGGCCATGACCCATCACGATAGGCAAACCAGGCAAATACCTCCACCGACCAGCTCAGCAGAGCAGGCTCACGGAGCTACGATGTAGGGAATTCCTCTCTGCCAACCTGTGCACCTAGATTCTAGCCTCAAGTCAGCACAGAGCACTTTCAGTTCCACAATGTATTGCCTTCGAGTGGAAACGACCGGCTTGAGCTGGTGAGCCCATTAGCTGGGCGCTGAGGGTCTGTCCAGCCCGAGCCTCCTCATGTTGAGTGTGTCCGGGCCTTCCTCGCCCGGCCCGGCCCTGCGCGCTGTAGGTTGTGACCGTCTGCAGCTGCCACCAGTGTCCCGCTGACATGTGACCGTTTTCACACAGCTGTCTGCTCCCAGGAGGCGATGACGGGGCCCTGCCGGGCCGTGATGCCCCGTTGGTACTTCGACCTCTCCAAGGGAAAGTGCGTGCGCTTTATATATGGCGGCTGCGGAGGCAACAGGAACAATTTTGAGTCTGAGGATTATTGTATGGCTGTGTGTAAAGCGATGAGTAAGTCCGCCACGCTGGCTCTGCAGCAGGCTGTCCTGTCCGGCGTTTTGTCTTTCCCGCCGTCCACGTGACTGCGTCTGTTAGTGCTCCCCGCCCTCGGGTGTTCGCTGTTGGTCGTGTTTCCCTCATCTTGTGCTTTCCACATCTGGGCTTGCTTTCCTGCGGGCCGCTGTAAGCTCAGTTCTCCGTGTCCTGTGCTCACCGTGGGTGCTGGTGGTGGTGGTGGTGATGGTGGTGGTGGCGATGATGGTCTGTTCCCTCCCTGGCACTGCGGGAGCGCCCAGGCCTTGCTCTTTCTCAGCCCTCTGTTACCCCAGGCGCTGTGTGTTGGCTCGGAAGACAGCCTTGCCCTGGTTGTCTCTAGTTGAAAGGCACCAAAGGGTATAAGCAGGGCGGCCAGGAATTCTGCATATGGTCGCTCCAGGCTTTGCCTCTCATCCTTGACTTTGAACTACCCTGTCACCGACCCTGTGATGCCTGCTCTCTGAAGCAGTGACGATGGGGATGCTTGGGAGTCCAGAAAATTGAGCCGCCTCGCTTTATGTCTCTAGGGAGAGAGCTTTGCAGCCAGGAGGTGGTAACTTTCTCTGTATTCGGCAGCCCTGGGTCATGCAGAGATTTGGGGGGAGAGAAGGAACTTTAGTTTATGTGTCCTTAGCTCCCAAGGAAACTCCGTGGCTCAGTTGGGTTGGGTTTACTAAGGTAGGAAAAGTTTTCGTTTTCTCCATGGTTGACCCTTTTCCTGTTTTAAGACCCCCTTTCTCTTACTTTTCAGTGCTAGCCCTGTGTTTGGAAAATCCTCAGGCCAAGTTCCTATTCTGGGTTTCGTTAGAATGATGATTCCTGGTATTTGGCTGTAGCTTCTGATGGTTGTCATTCAGATGCCTTCATGGTCCCTCTTCCCCTCGCCCCCCTCACCAAAAGATGTCTGAAATCTTAATATAATATGGTATACTTTTAGCACTTCCGCTCCAGCTGCTGCTCTGTGGAAAGGCTGTTTTTATTTCATACACTTGGAAAGGTGAAAAAAATAGGAATCCTTAGGGAACTTTGGCAGAAAGATTTTTATTCAAGAAAAATGTAGAGATAGAAATGGATATTTTCAGCTCTGTGGAACTACTTCAAATAAGAGGCAACAAAAACATTGCTTTGGGTTGAAGCCTGAGGAATCGGGGTTCGGATGAGATTTTACTGAATATGCAGATGGTGATCTTTTCCCAAAGGATCAGAGAGATAGTGCCTTAAGACACGATGGAATTTTGGCAGCTCTTCAGAGCATTAACAAAGTCTGCCAAATGGTGGTTTCCGGTTACGTATATAAGGGAGACTTGCCAAGGGGCTGCATGTGTTCATGGGCTTTTGGGGCCCCTGGCTGGAGTGCTTGGGTGGCCCAGAAGCATTGCTTTCCCATGGTCAAGGTTGTGTCCCGCCTCAAAGGGGATTGAGATGGGCCAATGAGCTGGTGGTTTTCACATGGACAGAGGGCGTGGTGCTGGGTGGGAGCCCACCGTGTCTGCAGAGCCAAACCTCTCGGCCCGCTGCCCCCTTTCCCTTTAGTTTCCAGAGGGTGGAGGCAGCTTACGCTTGGTATTACCTTCATCCAGCCCAGTGATGTGAACAAAGCTCTTCTCTAACACACACCTTTAAGCTGCAGGCCTGCGCCCCTGGGGGCGACGTGCTCGGCACGGACAGACTTCAGGGCTTTGAAATTCTCCCAGCTGGACTTTTGCGTATCGTGGGGAATGTGGTCTGTGAAGCCATATATTAGTTAACTTAGTTCATTTGAAAATTGGCTGTTGTAGCTCTTAGGTTTAATAACTAAAATGAAGGAAATAGAAGATGCACTGATGGAAGACTGGAGTAGCTGATGCATTTGTAGTTACATTGGTCAGTTGTACCTTTGTTTTCAAGTTCTGCTGAATGTACGCAGTTCTGGAAGTTAGGTGGATTTGTTTGAATTAAAGGTTGTTGAATTGGGCTTTTACTACCCACTCGGGTCTAACATGATGTCATGATGCAGCAGGTTGTGCAGCAGGTTGCGTGTCGGTCCTGTGTGTCAGTCCTCCCTGGCCGGGACGTGTCGGGAATTGGGCGAGGAAGTTGCCATGAGTATTCCTGAGAGGCTGGCTAGGGAACCTGTCCTCCCAGTCCTTCCCTTAGGAGAGAAAGCTCCCTGGTGCAGCATTGCCTCGCCTGGACTGGCAGGGAGGGGTGGTTATGCTAACGGGTCTGCCTCGGGGTGGTGGCCTGTTGGGGCCAATGAATGTCCTGGGTGTCTTCACACTAGGCAGTCCTTGTTGAATAGCAGCTCTGTCCTGTCACATACAGCAACTTAGCTTTACCTGTCATCTCTGCTATTTGGGGGTTCAATGCTATTGAACACTGAGACACTAGCTAGAGCAGATGGGCTTTCCCGGTATGCAAAGAACATTCAGCTGAGTTAGTTCCCCAAAGTAGGTTCTCACCTAAAATAGCAAGAAGAAAGGAGCCCTGAGCCCTCAAGTTCCCTTCAAAATAGAGAGTGTGGAAGCACTCGGCTGGTCTGACTTCAGCCCTCGTCTCTGGTCAGATGCCATCGGTGACAGCAGTAAGGCACTTACTTTTAAGGGTTTAAGATTTCAAGAACCGAGGGGCAGTTAGAAGAAGCGATTTCCTTTGCTGCCCCTGAAGTCCTCAGTGAATGCCTGGCTGGCACCATAGTTGCCAGGGTACCTGGACTGGCCTGGTGGGTGAATCTAGTATCAGGCAGGTAGACCAGCGCAGCCTAACTACCAGGTCCTGGCAGCCAGGAGCGCCCCATCCTTGGAGCGCAGTACCAGGCAGACAAGCCCGCTCTGTGCTCCTGAGCTCGGTGTCCTCCCGGAGCGCAGTGCTGTCTGGTTCAGGGGGCCTCGCCCCCCAAAGAGACCGCCCTCTGTCATTCTGTTCCAGTTCCCCCAACTCCTCTGCCGACCAGCGATGTGGACGTGTATTTCGAGACCTCTGCGGATGATAACGAGCACGCCCGCTTCCAGAAGGCTAAGGAGCAGCTAGAAATCCGGCACCGCAACCGGATGGACAGGGTAAACTGCAGCCTCCCGTATCCGCATGGCGTCGGGCATTGGGGACGTGGTTCTCATAGTTGAAGAAAAGGGACACCATCTCCCTAGACTGTCACGCTAACATGTCACCTAGGAGAGGTGAGGTGTGCGAGTATCAGGGGACCTTCTCAGTGGGACTAGGCCTCCCCCCTTCCCCAGCTCCACGGCAGCATAATTCCCTCGGCGCGCTGCGTTTCACACTCGGTGGTGAGCACGTACGCTATTATGTTCTCATTAGTATTAGTACCATTTTTTGCCATTAACTAGCTTAAAAAATGTATTTTAAAGAAGGGAACTTCATGCCATGGTTATAAAGAGCTAGTGTCATTTGCCATTAGAGAAAGGTAAGTGTGAAAATGTGTTGCATGAGAGCAAGACACTAGCTAGTGTTGCCTGTTGAAGGTTGTGAGTCTTGGGATGTTTTCTTTTCCCTGAAAGGGTTGTGTTAGAGCAACATGAGCCCCATAGTGGGGCTTTCTCCCAGACTCACTCAAGGATTGAGAGAAAATCAGAGGGAGTCCTTGCTAGGTCTCAGTGACCACCTGAAATCCCACACATCACCTGAGCTGGGCTTATTACACTTTGGGAGAAATGGTCGTTATTCTGTTTTATCCACATCAGTTCTGAGAAAGGGGTATTAACCACTTCCTGCTCTCTCCTTTTGGTGAGGAGACTAAGGCACAGAAACTTTTTTAAAAATATATTTTTATTGATTTTAGAGAGGAAGGGAGAAGGAGAAAGAAACAGAAACATCAATGATGAGAGAGAATCATTGACTGGCTGCCTCCTGTACGCCCCCTACTGGGGATCGAGCCTGCAACCCGGGCATGTGCCCTTGACTGGAATTGAACCCGGGACCCTTCAATGCTCTATCCACTGAGCCAAACCAGCTAGGGCGACACAGAGACTTTTAAATATCGTGCCCAAGGAGATAGAACAAAGACGTGTGGGATTGAGGGACCCTGAGGCGGAGCCTCAGAGGCAGTGCTCTGGGAACAAGTTAAACCGCCCTGAGCTCACGAGGGATCCCACGTGCGATTTCCTTATGCAGAGTGTCCTGTGTGAGATGCGGGGGATTGTTCTAGGGACTACTCCCTGGTTAGAGAACTCTGCCTGTCGTTCTAGGTAAAGAAGGAATGGGAAGAGGCCGAGCTTCAAGCGAAGAACCTCCCTAAAGCAGAGAGGCAGACGCTGATCCAGGTGAGACATGGTTTCCAGGGTGGGGCTTCCAGCCTGGCCCGCAGATGCAGTCAGCACCCACTCCCCGGAAGTTAGGGCTTCACAGCTCCGTTCAGTCGGGAGCTTATGTTACCAGGAAGTTCTAACCTCCCAACTGGTGTTCTCTAGAATAGCTCGCCTGTGGCAGAAGGAAAACAAACCCCCAGCCAGAGCGCACCTCATTCACGCCAGGAAGCAACCTTATCCGCTGCGTTTGTTCATTCTGCTCTCCTGGCTCAAGTCCTCGGTCATCTTCCTTCTTGGGCTGCGACTTGCCTTTCAGCAGCACTGAATTCTTGCTTTTACAGACTTGTCGAAAAGTCGAAAGGCAGAGAAGAAATAACTCTGAGAATGTCACCTTAGAATCACAGCAGCAACTGCCTCCTCCTTGCAGAAGAGAGTGTTGATAGGAATAGGGATACAGGTGTGGGTCTCGTGACACTTAAACATTTTAAATCCGTTGGTGTTTGTTTAGCAGAAATCCCTCTTCACGATGACCCTTCCTCAGAACACCTAGAAACTCCAGTCGTGTTCGTTTCTGCACAGCCCATGCATCTGTGCAGGGACGTGAACCCCGCAGCCTGAGCCAGGCCTTGGGATGTGGCCGGGACTCGGCTCGCTGCTTGCCCCCCGGGACTGCAGTGGGAATGACTCAGAGGAACCCGCCATGCACTGGGACGTGCTTCGCAGCACGTCTCCTGTTAGGCTGCGGTTTGGGGATGAGGAAGTGGGCGCCTGGCCACCGTGTGGGAAGTCAGCATTTCTTGCCTTGCAGTGCACGTGCAGAAGCCGGCGGTGCCCGGGAAGTCTGAGGAGCCCTGGCACTCGCTTTACCACGCTGTCACTAGGCAAGGAAGGATTGTTCTACAGAGCAGACGAAGGCAGCGGCTCCTCAGATCACGTCATTTCATTAACATCGTTTCATGATGTTTCTAAGATGCTGTAGCAACTTAAGCCTCATTTTATTTATTTATTTTTAAACATATTTTTATTGATTTCAGAGAGGAAAAGAAAGGGAGAGCGAGAAGCATCAATGATGGGAAAGAATCATTGATGGGCCGCCTCCTGCATGCCACACTGGAGATTGAGCCCACAACCCGGCCATGTGCCCTGACTGGGAATCGAACTGTGACCTCCTGGTTCATAGGTCGATGCTCAACCACTAAACCACACCGGTCGGGCTTAACCCTTGTTTCTATCAGTTAGCCTTTGGCAAAATTGGTTGCGTTATATGTTGTTTTGCTTCAAGTCAGAGAAGCTGGTGCTGACAAGTGAGGACTTACTGTATTCAGTGCTTAGATCTGAACCTGCTCCACTCTGTGGACCCGCTGCGGCTCACACACGCCCTGGGCAGGGAGAAGCCAGTGTTGGGCTCTTAGTTGTCTGCCTAGACTTCCTCTGCCTGCCATGAATTACATGTTGTCTGCTTTCTGGGCGTAGCACTTCCAGGCGATGGTGAAAGCTTTAGAGAAAGAAGCCGCCAGCGAGAAGCAGCAGCTGGTGGAGACCCACCTGGCCCGGGTGGAAGCTATGCTGAACGACCGCCGCCGCGTGGCGCTCGAGAACTACCTGGCTGCCTTGCAGGCCGACCCGCCGCGGGTGAGTGGTGGGCAGCGGGTCCCTGGTGACGTGTGCCCCAGTGTGGCCTGCCCCCGGTAGTGTTTCTGTGGAACCATCGTGACACGGGTCCATCAAATGACGTGTTTATGACAAGCTCTGGCAAGGCTGGAAGTGAGGAAAGAAGAGGAGGGAGGGAAGGGAATTATGTTGCAGTATCTGCTTACAGTGGCTTAGCATTGCACTGCCTGCGTGTGCACCTGTGGCACCGGGTGAGACCCAGAGAAAGCACAGCCTCAGCACTTGGTTGGTAGTTATCCGGTTACCAAGTTGTTAACAGCCTCACTTTCAAAGAATAAAAACACCTTCCACGGACAAAGGCTTTGAACCAGTTCTGCCTTAAATGAAATTGTGAAGAAAGGGGTAAAGTAGTTTATATAGAAACCCTTTTGTGCTGATAGTCTCAGACTTTTTTTAAGAATATATTTTTATTGATTTCAAAGAGAAAGGGAGAGGGAGAGAGAGAGAGAGAGAAACATCAATGATGAGAATCATTGATCGGCTGCCTCCTACAGGCCCCAAACTGGGGATCGAGCCCGCAACCCAGGCATGTGCCCTGACTGGGAATCAAACCACAACCTCCTGGTTCATGGTGCTCTATCCACTGAGCAACACCGGCTGGACAGTGTCAGGCTTTTTTATCCCTAACTCTGTCTACCCTGTCTTGCTCTGGGGGGTGGACAGTATTGGAAAGGAGGATATTTGTAGCCTTCTAAGGAAGCAAGTACAGTCATTTCTGGGTGACACAGGGACTGCCTGTTTTGTAATGAAGGTGTCAGAGGCTGAGCCCACAAAAAAGCACCCATTGGAGGAGGACAGTGGGCTAGAGATTATGGAAAATACTGTTTGTGAAGGCTTGTACAACTTGGGAACCTAGATTTGGGTACTTAGAAAGGTGGCATCTTGTTACTAAAAGCTAAAAGCGTTGGAAAGGAGAGCTTTCATTCTTGTGCTTCACTGAGCTTTACATTCTTGAGGGAATTTTTAAAGCCTTGTTTTTCTGTCTATTTTCAATGCCCTCGTCTCTGGAGATTGAAACAACTGTTCTGTTTTGTAGCCTCATCGCATTCTCCAGGCCTTGCGGCGGTATGTCCGTGCTGAGAACAAAGATCGCCTGCACACCATACGTCACTACCAGCATGTGTTGGCTGTGGACCCAGAAAAGGCGGCCCAGATGAAATCCCAGGTACACCGGGCAGAGTCAAAGTTGCTCTGGGAGAGTTTCTGGTGGGGGGCGCTGCTGTGGTTGACGGTCGGTCAGCACTGATGCTTGATATCAGTCCTTAGAAAGTGTCTCTCATTTCCAGAGACATTAGGTACAAGAGTTGGTTTAAGAATAGTTTATTGATTTTTAGAGAGAGAGAGGAAGGGAAAGGGGAAGAGAGAGGAACATCAATGTGAGAATGCAACATTGATCAGCTGCCTCCTGCACACCCCCTACTGGGGTTCAAGCCTGCAACCCGGGCATGTGCCCAGACCGGGAATCAAACTGGCAATATTAAGTGCTTTCTACTTAAAGGTTCCAAGGTTCAGCACAGACACCGGTGTGCAGCCTTCCCCCCACAGTGCAGCTCTGTCCTCATGGGTGTGGGCCTTCCTCCCTCAGACGGCTCCTCAGTTCATGTGAAGAAGTGGAATGATGCCAGCACATGCTCAGATGGGGTGGGCCACGTTTCCTTTCTAGGCATTTTCTCTCTGAGGCATTCCCTCTTTCCTATCAGTCTGCTTGATTGAAAGAATGGCAGATATAAAATTAAACTGCTCCATCCTGCCTTTTAACGGTCAGAGAGAGATCCGTCTACAATAAAAGCATCTTGCCAGTTAACTCTTCCAGCCCACCCACCCCCATTTTGACCCTTCATGTTAATGGATTGTAGCCCACATAATTAATCCATGGGTTTAGCTCGCCCTCTGTAGGAAGATCTTGGTAACTGCAAGTGTAGCCAGGCAGGAGTAACCTCAAATAGCTTGTGTGAGCTGCAGCGGCTCTCGCTGTGTCATGGGGGTGGCAGTTACCCCAAATCACCTTTCTTTCCCACAAGAAGCTTTAAAAGTAAGTGACCAGTTGTAATGGCAACCTTGGAAATTTGCATTCAGAAGGATAGTGAGCTGTGGAAGACAGATAGGTGGTAGATAAATCTTATTTGATGCCCTTAAAATCAGGTTTGTATATACCTTAGCGTAAGTTTTTGAAAGAATAGCTAATTTAGTTAAATAGGAATAAACAAGTTATCACCATGAAAATCATTTTAAGCAGTTACTTCACAAAGCAGTGTCTGTGACTGGTTCTCTCTACGCGCAAATCTACTTTTTAGCCAGTGATTTCCTTCCTTTTTTTTTTTTTTTTTGGTGAGGGATTACGAATTTATTCAATCATCGGCACATCAGGTGGCTGAACCTGGATGTCTCCAGCCTTCCTTCTCTTTTTTATCCCATCTAATCTGACCAGCGGTAGAAATTGGCCAACTCTTTCCTGGTTTCACTCAGAAAAACCTTACTGAGTACCTGGTATTGTGCAAATTAGGGTTCTTTGTAACTCATTCAGTACAGTAAGTTATATGAAAGGCAAGTCAGCAGCTGGCTAGTGAGGATTCTTAATTTTCTTTAACTTGAAGGATGCTGGTCAGTTCTCAGATCGCTGAGGGGTATTGCAGTCTGCACAATTCTTCACTTCAGTGGTCAGTACGTGGTGGGGATTAGTGCATTCCCTCTGCCAGCTGCTCTACTGGGCGCTGTGGAGGACTGGCCTTGCAGCTGGCCTTGCCGGGTGTGTGTGGCTGTCCCTGCGGGAGTGTGTGTGGCTAGTCCTCCTCCCCGGCTGTGTTGCTGACAGGCCTCTCACGTACTGTCCTTCCAGGTGATGACGCATCTCCACGTGATTGAAGAAAGGAGGAACCAGAGCCTCTCTCTGCTCTACAAAGTACCCTATGTAGCCCAGGAAATCCAAGAGGAAATTGGTGGGTGCTGACTGTGTTTGTATCAGAGTCAGGTGGGGTCTCGTGAAGGCTTGCGAGTGATGGCCGAGAGAGATTAGAGAACTAGGCCGCGGGAAGCCATGCGGCTGGGTGTTAGCACCCCGGGGGTTCAGAAGTCTGGAATTCACGTGTCCGGGTCAAGGACTGCCTGTGAGCCACCGAGCCTTGAGTTTCATTGACCTTCACTCTGTTACCGGAAGAAAACTTTAGGGTGTAAAATTGCAAGGGCCTGGGGGAGTCTCCTGTTACGTTTTCCCCCTGGTGCTCATGTATTTCAAGGCACCTATTTTACACACGTTCTCGCTTCCTCTCCCTCTTGGTCTCTACCTTCTCTGTTCATTCAGTGAATATTTATTGTCTGTCCTGTGTCACAGTGTAAGCGGTGCACAAGCAGACAGTATCTCCTGGAGCTCAGTTAGCGTAGGAGAGACAGACAGGAAAACAGTTATCAGCAGGTGGTGTGAGCTGTGGAGGGGGGTAAGCTCGGGTAGTGGTGGTGAGTGGCTGGGTGGTGAGGGAGGCTGTCTCAGGGCCAGTAACCCGAGACCCCAGGGGCAGAGAACATCCCTATCGCAGGCAGCACTCCAGCAGAGGCCTGGCGTGTAAATCAAGCGGCAGGCGCACTGGAGTAGATCAGGGCGAAGCGAGGCCAAAGAAGTAGGCAGAGGCCAATTTGTTAAGAGATTTTTAGCAAAATCTAGGCGTTTGGATTTTAGTCCAGGATAATAGAAAGCCATTAGAGGCTTTTAAACTAGTGAGTGACTAGGTCTGGATTATGCTTTTAAAAGAACGTGAATTTTTTTAAAAAATTACTTAGATGCTGTGTGGAGAGCTGATTAAAATTGGAGCCCACCGGGAAGCGGTTGTAAAAGTCCGGGCGAGAGCTGGTGGTTGTGTGCACTCAGGTGGTGATGGAGGGGAGAGAGTTGTGGGGGGTCTCAGGATACGGTTCAGAGGAGGTGGACGGGCCGTGCAGTGGGTCGGATCGGGGTTGAAGGGAAGAAAAGCATCAAGGATGACGCTCAGGTCTTCATTGCGAGCAGTGAGTGGGTGGCGGTGCCAGAGTTTACTGAGGCAGAGCAGTGTCTACACTCGTTTCAAATGGAAGTTGCTGTTGGACGTGGAGTGGGCGTGTCACGTAGGCCAGTAGCCTGATGAGCCAGGGCTCAGGCGTCAGTTAAGGTACAGATTTGGGAGCCATGTTGTGTGGGTGGTGGTGAAGACTGTGCCTTAGATGAAATTACTAGAGAAGAGGGGTGCCCAGGATGGAGCTCGGGCCCCCAGTGCTGGGGTTCTGCAGCACCCCAGAATCAGAAGGCGTGTCAGGCCGTCGGGGACAGTTGTGAGCTGGTGAGCTGCTCCTCGCAGCAGGTCTCTCGAGCTGTAATCACATGAACGCGTCCTGTTCAGACTCCGGTCCTTGCCTAGAAACTAGAGCCTTCTGAAAACCTGGCTCCCTGCCGTGTCTGTCTTTGTCAGATGAGCTGCTTCAAGAACAGCGTGCAGACATGGACCAGTTCACGTCCTCTATCTCAGAGACCCCTGTGGACGTCCGGGTGAGCTCTGAAGAAAGTGATGAGATCCCACCATTCCGCCCCTTCCATCCCTTCCCGTCCTTACCTGAGAATGAAGGTGTGTATGATTGACAGTGCGACTTCTTGGCGGTGGGAGTAGGGTGGGGTGGGGGTGGGTGGAGGTGGGGGCAGGAAGGGAGAAGACTACAGTTAGAAAATTGAAGTCAGAATTTTGGACCTGGATTGTATTGGTGAGGCTGTGTTCCTAGTGAAAGTTGGGCAGGGCAAGGGAGAGTCATTGAGCACCTACTATGTGCAGGCACCGTAGTGGGAGCGTTCAGATAGCTGGTTTCATTAATCACCATGAGGTTAGTCCTATTTCTGACAGTTTATAGATGGTTTGCTTAAAGACTACAGTTTTTCCTGGGCCTATCAGCTACCTCCAGTATCTGTAAAACTTATTACATGTGGAAGTTATTTTACCGTGGACACAGCACTTTCGTGTTAAATTATGTCCTTATCTTTTCATAGCAGTCTTGGGAGTCAGATAATGGAGAGGCTATAGAAATGACACAACCTACTTGCTATTGGGTGGGGATAGGAAGCTGTGTCCCTGTCCTTCGGTCAGGCATGCCAACTGCTACCCCCTGCTGGATCTTGCATTCCAAGGGGACCTCTGACCCCTGGGTCTGCACCAGCAACCCCAAGTGCAGAGTGAGAGCGGGCCCTGGACCAGGGTGTGGAATCAGTCTCTTTATTTGTCTGCTACTCTTGCTGATGGTGTGGTTATAAGAATAGAGGCCATAGCTATAGAGGCCTTATCAAATGCCAGCTTCACTAAGCATCGTTCCTAGGTGCTCTCAGTTAAGCCTCAGAGTTTCCCCATTGGGGTTCCAAGGTTCAGAGAGGTTGTCTGCCCAGGGTCCTGTAGCTTGTAGGTGGAGAGTGAGGATTTGAGCCCACCTGATTCGGTGCCGCAGGCCTCGGACCTGGTACAGTAGTGCTGGCGGAGGCCTGGGGAGGCCCCAGAGCGGGGAGGGGCCTCCAGCTTAGCCTCCAGACCTTAATTGCCTTCTGAACTAGTTACCTCGGAGCTGCCAACTCAGTTGACCCTCCAGTAACAGCAGAATGTGAGAAAGGAGCTAATTAAGGAGGCACCACTGCCCACCCACCCCCCAAACCTGCCCTCCCAACCCCAGGCTCCGTGGCAAGCATGGCGGCCATGCCTTCACAGCTCCTTGGGTGGGAACATCAGGGCGTATTTGAAGTAGGACCTTGTCTCCTTTTCAGAAAACTGCAATCTACCAACTTCTGATTTTGTTATTTTTCTAAGAAAAAGAATCTTGTGGGCTGAGCTAAGTAATTTTGGAATCTCACAAATTTTCCCCAGAAGACCCAAGACAGACCTCCTTTCTCTCCCACCTTCCAGCCCTCACTGCTGTTTGGTCTGTGGGACTTTCAGGCCGGGTTTTAAGGAAGAGGAGTTTTGGTTCACACTGTAGAGGAATTCTAAAGTAGGAAATTTGAAAGCAATTTTCCTTCTTAATCTCCTTTTGTGCTATTTTGTTTTTATTGTTTTCCTTTCTGCTAGACACCCAGCCGGAGTTGTACCACCCAATGAAAAAAGGTTGGTTTGTCAGAGATGTTCCCTTTAAGACCTTCATCCCTGTCACTTCCCCAGTGTGTCTGAATCTCATGTTCTGTTTCATAACATCACCGACTGTTTCCACCTCCTTCCTCCACCGTGGCTGTGCGTGGAGCCACTGCAGTCCTGTCTCCAGCATCCAGCCAGTGCCAGTGACCTTGGTCACCAGGTGGCCATCCCAAGTTTGCCCTCTGGGTGCCCAGAAAACAGAGTAACCAGAGGTGTTTCCTAAGTCCTTTAATCCGGGGAGACTTTGACCATATGAAAGCAAATAGGCTTAATCTCCGTCAGGTAGAGAGTCTTTTTTTTTAATCTTTTTCTCTGCTGTTCCCACTTATGTCTTTTCCCTCTTTGCCTGTCTTTGCCCTTTGTGCCCACCTGTCCACTGTAGTTGTCTCATGTCCCCTGGTTGTTGCCTTAAGCAGAGCATTCTAGAAGCCGATGGGTGCAGCAGGTGGGTCTTGTGTCAGGAAGAGGTAACATTATATGGGCATTGTAGGTGGGATTTTTAGCTGTTTCCTAGATGAGGCAGTTGAAGAAACCTTAGAGTTACAGAACTTGCTCAAAGTAATGAGTTTAAGGGGCAGAGAAACCAGAATTGAACCCAGCTCCTCTGTCTTCAAAGCCCCTGCTGTTTCTGTTGCATAAAATGCAGTGTCGCCTGCTGAATGTCCCAGGTTGCTGGGTCGTCCAGTATCTGCAGTCACCGTGAGCCATTCTGAGGGTTCGTGTTCTCAGTGTGTGTCTGCGAGCCCACAGTGGGCTTTGCACACAGGCTGTGGTGGGCCAGGTGGTGCTCCCGGGCCAGCATGGGGTGGTGGGGGTGCCCCAGCTGCTCTCCAGACTTCTAATGTGAATGCTTCTATGTGAATGCTTCACTATGACCTTCACTCTTCGTCGCTGTGGTTACATCGCTCTGAACAGCACACCCTAGATGTTTACAGGTCATGCCTAAGATGTTATGTTCACAGATCAAGATACATTTTTTAGGAGGTTAGCTGGCTTTCACCCTTGAACCCCAACTGTTGGGATAATTGAAACATGTTTCACCAAATCAAAATGGTTTTGCTTAGTATTTAAGAAACACGTGGGTTATATCACCAAGAAAGTACTTAAACAGTGTGGACTAGTAGCAGATCCAGTGCCACTTTAGTTCCCAAATAGGATCCTGCCCCCGACCTTCCCAGTTTTAAGGAGGAGATGTGAGAGGTGGTGGAAGGTCAATCACAGTGGCTCAGGCTTGGCAGGCGCATGCGCTTGCTGAGGGAGCACCGTTCCTGTCCCTCAAGTAGTGGAGGTGCCGTTTCATTGGCATTTTGAGACAACAAACGCCAGCCCTGGCTTAACTTCCCCTAGAATCCAGCTGTGAAATTAATTCTTTAGAATGAAAGCCCTAGAGAAAACTGGCGTCATTGTTGGCTGTGCGCTCACGAGTGGCTGCGTCAGCGGCCTGCGGGGTCAGCAGTAGCTGTTACCATTGCTCCGTGGTGAGAGCAGGTCTGGCGTGAGCTGGAACGCTCCCCGGTGGCTGGCCGGCTTTGCAGATGCTCGTGTTGGAATGTTCCTCGCTGGCAGGTGGCCGCTTTGAATGCCAAGCATCCTGTCAGGTCGCTGTTTATAAGAGGTTCAAATCAGACGTCTGTAAGAACTGTGTAGGTTTTTATTAATGAGCAAGTGTTAGGGTAGCTGGGAATCACATGCTCTGGAGCTAAAAATAAAAAAGAGAGAGGCTTGCTCCTCGCTTCCTCTTGCTGGGGCTGCGCTGGCTTGTCTTTGGTGTGGCCGTTTGGAGTGCCACGCACAAGTGACGTCGGCTCAGGCCATGTCTGACCTTGACAAGAGGAGTGGTGCTGTTGTTGCTTCCTTTATAGAAAGGTGCCTTCCGCCCTGACGTCAGGATTCCGCCTTTTTATGGAAGCTTCCTTCCTGTCCGTGTTCTCATGACCATCAGGGATGTGATCTTCTGTGATCCAGGCCCAGAGGGGGGACGGCCTGGTGGGAAACAGGAGAAAATCCATGATTACAGGTGGTGCTGGAAGTGCTATAACCGGGGGTGTCTCCCAAGAGCAGCTGTAGCTTGAAGGACAAAGGGAAGGGCTTAAGGTCACGGAGGTTCTTTCAAGCAGAAAGAATTGCCTGTGGGATAAAAGGTGCCGGAGGTCTGACAGTTGTTCATGGGAAGGGAGCGCCAGCTGTTGGAGGAGGAGGGGCTCGGTAGTGTCACCTGGGGCGTCCTGTGGGTTCCATGCTGGAAGGCCGTGGCTCTAGCTTCGTGCTGTTACAATAAGCACTGTCTTCTGAAGGCTTGCGCTCCATCTTTCCCAGCTGGTCCAGCAAGCGCGCTCCTCTCCATTATCCCATCAGCCTCTGGAAACCGCCCACTCCATCCATCCTGCCAGCACAGCGCTCCTCCACACGGGAGCCGAGGAGCACCTTGCGCTGCGAGGAGGCACTCGGGGGCGCTCCCCCAGGAGGGCGTCGCTGCCTCTGTGAGGGGCACAGATGCCCTGGGAAATGCAGCTGCGCTCTCTCCACACAGGCTCCGGCTTGGGCGAGCAGGACGGAGGGCTGATAGGCGCCGAGGAGAAGGTGATCAACAGCAAGAACAAAGTGGATGAAAACATGGTGAGCCACCCCTCTCTCCTGTCCCGCCCTGTTTTCATGTGGAGAATAATGCGCGTGCGTGGCCTTGTTTGGGGTGCCCTCCAGGTGGCCCGCGTGTCTCTTTTCCGCAAGGTGGCAGGCGGGTGGGCCCCAGCTGCTCCCACCATCCCGTGTTCAGCCTCTGGGTGTAACGGATGAAGAGTTACTTCTCAGCAGTATCTCTCTCCTTCCTTGCTGTGCAGTGGGAAAATATATTTGTAACTAAAGAGACGAGTAGGATGTCAGAGGCCGTTTTCCAGTGAGGAGAGACTCATAGTGTGAACATGGAGGAGACGGACTTCGGCTCGGTGCTGCCTTAGGTTCACACCTCCTGTTAATCATTCTAGCATTTTCTCTCTCTCCTATTTCTGGATTATTATTAACCGAGTTTGATGTTTCAACTGGGCTTCCTGGTAATCTGTCCTGAAGTATCTCCCACAACAGTTCCCTAAGGGGAGATGCAGGTAGAGGCCCTGGAAGGACCCTCTGCTTTACGTGACCCTGCACCCACATGCTCCTTCCAGGGGTTCGCGTGGGTGAGGTCAGTGGTTGGCAAACTGTGACTCACAAGCCACGTGCGGCTCTTAGGCCCCTTGAGTGTGGCTCTTCCACAAAATACCGACTTCTGCGCATGGGCCACCAAGTTTCAATCACCCTGTATGTGCGCCCCCGCACGTGGTATTTTGTGGAAGAGCCACACTCAAGGGGCCAAAGAGCCGCACGTGGCTCGCGAGCTGCAGTTTGCCGACCACTGGTAGGTGAATGCGGCAGAACTGGTGGGTGTGTCCACCAGTATCTGCTTCCCTCCACCACACGTAATGGCGTTCCATTTACACTAGATTCCCCCGTTACTGACATTTCCATGTGTTGCAGGTCATTGACGAGACTCTGGATGTGAAGGAGATGATCTTCAATTCTGAGAGAGTCGGAGGCCTTGAGGAAGAGCCGGTATGTGTTTAGCCCCAGAACCTAATGGGGGGTTAATCTTCATGGAGACAGGGAAAGTGGGGGTCCTCCCAAGTGGGTGGCACCTGGAAAAGTGGGGGTCCTCCCAGGTGGGTGGGACCTGGAAAACTGGGTCCTGGAGCTGCTCGGGCTTCGGGATAGGACTGGAGGGCACGGCCCTGACTGAGGGTGTCTCGGTCCTGCCTGCCTGCCACGCCGTGCAAGTGGTCACGGGCTTTCCTGCACGTCTGCCTTGTCCCGTAGGAATCTGTGGGGCCCCTGCGGGAGGACTTCAGTCTGAGCAGCAGTGCCCTCATCGGCCTGCTGGTCATTGCGGTGGCCATTGCTACCGTCATAGTCATCAGCCTGGTGATGCTGAGGAAGAGGCAGTACGGCACCATCAGCCATGGGATCGTGGAGGTGAGTGGCTGGGCTTCTCCCACTGGCCCCGACCTGGGGGCTTGCTCTCTGCGGGCGGGGTGTGCTGGCGTTCAGATGTCTGTTCTTGGGCGCTGCCCGTCAGCTAGATCGCTCACTGGATCATTAGCTCATGTTTTGAAAGTCAGCCCCAACTGAATTATGTTGATTCTGTGACAGAGGGCTGTTACTGACGTTTACATTAATTTGGCTTTGACTGTGAATGTGAGGCTTTGCAGAGGGTGGACCTGTCTCTCCAATTCTTAGTGTTTCCTTTTTTCAGGCATGTTGGGTATCTGAGCATGGAGGACTGTAATGCTCTTCTTTGTTCTTGGCTTGTTTTATAAAGAACAGGTCAGGTCTGTGGCAGATCAGGCAACAGTGGTAATCATGAGTGGTTCAGTCTTAAAACTATAACCAGGACTAACACTATTCTTTTTTTGTTTTTGTTAATATGTTTTTTAATTCATTTCAGAGGGAGGAATGGAGAGGGAGAGAGAAACATCAATGATGAGAGAGAATCATTGATCGGCTGCCTCCTGCATACCCCCCACTGAAGAGCAAGTCCACAACCCAGGCATGTGCCCTGACCAGGAATCGAACTGTGACTTCCTGGTTCATAGGTCAACGCTCAACCACTGAGCCATGCCAGCCGAGCTATTCTTACTTTTTAATGGGAAAAAAAGGCAACAAGAAATGTAGAAAGCAGAGCAGATTGTTTCTCTCCATCCTGATGGGTAGTTAGAAATCACCACTCGGTGGAAATACCAGGGTCTCTCGATTCTGGAAAATGAGTGCAATAAAGAACATAGCGCGCTCTGGAAAATTAGCTCCAGGCATGTCTCAGTTACTGGGTTTCAGCTCCTGTAGCACAGGGCCTGGTGTTAGAGCTTCTGAGCTGGGAAGACTCAGCAGAGCATTGGCCTCAGCCCTGTTCTATAGGGATGTTCCCCTCGGCTGCCCCAGGTGGCAGGGAGCAGAACGGAGACTCGCTCCTGGCTGTGGAGCTGGGAAATTCAGCTCATCGTTCCCCAACTTGGACTAGGCTTTTAGGGCTCCAGCTTGCAGAAGCATTGCCTCTTGTCCTTGTCCCGTGTCCTCACTCATTTTGTTTACCCAGTGGAAACAAGACACTGGGCTGGTGGTGGTCCCAGGCCTTCTGAGCCCTGTGCCGTCTCCTGGGTGCCCTGCTGTGACCCACAATCTCTGTTCCTGCAGGTCGACCCCATGCTCACCCCTGAGGAGCGCCACCTGAACAAGATGCAGAACCACGGTTATGAAAACCCGACCTACAAGTATCTTGAGCAGATGCAGGTTTAAGGGGGAGAAGGCGCATGTCCCCCCCACTGGAGTGGGGGTGCAGGTGGGCCAGGAGGTCCGTGTGTTGGATCGACTGCTGACCGACAGTTACTTCCAGAGGAGCTCATCTTACATTCAGACCTCTTGGATCACTAAGACTATAAAGTACTACTGTAGGATCACAATTTCCATTCTTTTAAATGGGTGAAAATGTTAATATAACTATATGATATATAAACCTTAAAGAAATGAGAAAATGGTCTATTGCAGATACCTGACTGATGTAGCTTTCTTTTTTAAATTAACCAGGCATCCCCTTCTGTTGTGTTGTCTCACGTGCTCTCCATCGATGTGGGGGTGCTGGTTGGCAGTGACACTGTCCGTGCAGGGCGATGTCCTGGTTGCGTTAATAAGTCACCGAGGCTCATCCACTGTCCTGGTTCTTAGTTTTTAAAAGGCAGTATTTCCTTTTTCAATGAGCTTCAGGAAGTCGCTGAGAAACTAAGTGGGTAGGGAACTGTGAGACCATTGAAGCACATCTGATCCCTCTCCAGGTCATTGTAAAGGACCAGTTTCCTGGGATCTAGCGTTCCCGCTGCTGGTTCCTCAGTGTCACCAAGGAGTTAAAGCATTTGCGTCCCAGCATCTTTGAGCGGAGCCCGTGTACACAGAATGGGCGCCCACACTCCTCTCCTTCGAAATCCAGTTCTTCCACGGATAGTAGCCTGTAGTGTGTATATGACCTCACCGTCCACCGTTCACCCACCGTAGCTTTTTACACCTCACTCCCTCCACGTAATGTCCGATGTGCTGTCTTTACCTCCGTGGGCATTTCCCGCTGAAGGCACTGACCCGCCTCCCGCTGTCCCCTGACTGCCTGCCCTCCCCCCGCACCCGCCTGGTGTTCACTCAGAAGATGACCATCATGGGGCAGTGCCCGGAGACACGGGGCTGGCTTTGCGTAGCAGGAGGCCGGGCGATGCCTGACACATGCAGCGCGGCGAGGCTTCGTTCCTTCCACGCCTCCGTCATGCTTGTGTAGTTGATGTTGATGTCACCGCTTCCTCTTTTTTTTTATTCTGAAGGTTCTGGTAACCTGTGGTGTATTTTTTTCTATTTCCCTGTGACAGTTTTTTCCCCTCCCTTCCCCTTATCCATGTCTCTCCCCACTATGCACAGGTAAACTTCACCTACAAACTCCTTAATCTGATCTGTGGAGAATGTACAGAGTTTAAACACATCAATAAATACTTTAACTTCCACCAGGACTCCTTGTGTGATTGGCCTGGCGTCACTCTGTGTGATGGTTTTGACCCTCTTGCCTCCGGGATAGTAGGACTCGCCCTCCCTGCAGGTGCCAGCCACTGACGGGCGCGAATTACTCTACTCGGCACACGCGGCGGACTCTTGAGTTTGAATTCTGTCAAAATAACACCCAGCCAGCGTGGTTCAGTAGTTGAGCATCGACCTATGAACCAGGAGGTCACGGTTCAATTCCTTGTCAGGGCATAGGCTAGGGTTGCGAGCTGATGCGAGACAATGAATAGGGCTTGTGGCTAAATTTTCAGAGAGATGTTTGTGGGGCGTGCAGGAGGCAGCCAACCAATGATTCTCTCTCATCGTTGATGTGGCTTTCTCTCCCTCTCCTTTCCTCTCTGAAATCAATAAAAATACATTTGAAAAAAAACAAAACAGGGAAAATAGTTTCAACCTAACGACATGTGTCTTTTATGAATCCCAGAGAAATATGTGTGTTATTTCTTCAATGCTTTCCTCCATTATAACTTAAGTATGTTCTAAAATTCTAATTGGTTAGACCCGAACCTCCCTGATTGCTTCTTTAACTTTATTCTAGAATCTGAACGATTGCTTTGCCTTTGTCTTCCAGCGTTTCTAGTGAATGTTGTCATCCTATTTTAAAATTTCTTAAGAGCTGCTTCCTCCTACTATTTCTTGTAGCATTCTTTTTATGATGGCAAATCCATCTGAGTTTATGTTAATTTTTTTTCCTTAATCCTCACTTGAGGACATTTTTCCCATTGCTTTTTAGAAAGAGTGGGAGGGAGAGAAGACAGAGAGAAACATCGATGTGAGATACACCTTGATTAGTTGCCCCGACTGGGCAGGGGATCAAACTTCCAAGGTGTGTACCCTTGACCGGGAATCGAACCTGAGACTCTTCGGTGTGCAGGCTGACATCCTAACCACTGGGAAACACTGGCCAGGGTTATAAAGATTTCCTTCTCTAAATTACCTGCGTCCTTTGTGCTGTTGGTTTCCTGGAAGTGTATAGTGGTCATTTGTTTGATCAAACTTAAGAATAAAGTACAGCCCAGCCGGCATGGCTCAGTGGTTGAGCGTTGATCTATGAACCAGGAGGTCGCAGTTCCATTCTCTCTCAGGGCGCGTCCTGGGTTGCGGGCTCGATCCCCAGTGGGGTGTATAGGAGGCGGCCGACCCATGATCCTCATCATTGATGTTTCTATCTCTCCCTCTCCTTCCTTTTTCCAGGCAATAAAAATATAAAAAAAAAAAAAAGAATAGAGTACAAATTAGCTTTTTAAAAAGAGAAAGCCAGCTAAGAGTTTTGTCTGGCAAAGTTGAATTAATTTATTAAATGAGACTTTCCTTGGTACTGGAGACAATGAATATGTCTTGTGGCTAAATTTTTAGAGACATGTTTGCAGCTTTCATTTTTGAGTTATTTTTTTTTTCTTTGATTTTTCAGTTACAGTTGACATTCAGTGTAATGCCAGTTTACCTATGTGGTGCATTATAAGCAGAGCAGGCATGTGTATGTGTAAATGTCCATGTGTGCACACATGTGAGGCATCTTCCTGGGATACTAGAACAGGGAGTGTGCATTTTAAGAGCCTCTGGCCAGGAAGTACCTTGGGGCGAACCAGTTCAACAGGCTGGTTCTTTGTAACCGTCAGTACTTCCTCATCTGCCTCTCCCTCCTGCACCGGCCACTCACGTGGCTGCCAGGAAGGTTGTGGAAAAGATGAAACTAAAAAGAATTTTTTGACTCTAGTTTCTGCCAGAGTGAGAAGAGTGAAGCCATTTAACCCTGTGCGAAGTGTGGATCCAGCATTCGAAATTCCAAGTCTCACAGGCCAGCCTCGTTCCTTATGTGCCTGCCCCCTGCTGGCCGCTGTACAGGCGATGTCTCATTTAACTGTTTAAGCCTTTCTAGCCTGGCTTTCTCCTAGAGAGCTGAGGTTGTCCGAGTCCAGGGGTGAGGGATGGAGCAGAGAGCAGGCCCAGGTAGCTGTCCATCAGCCCTTGTTCGGTACACGTGTCAATCATCCTACAAGCTGGTGAGTGTCAGTGAGGACCTATCCGCTGGTCAACTGTTGGGACTTTGACCATCACCAGCTCTCCTATTGATGGACGTTGGAGAAGTTCGGGCTGGTGAACTTGCAGTGAGTTCTGTTCACCCATTCACGACTCAGATGGGGCCAGTGCAGAGGCATTCAGGGTTAGAGGTGAATGTCAGTGCAACCAAGCCCACATCTCTCCCTCACCCTGGATGGATGGAGGGCTGTACATATAGTAGAGAAAGTTTTTAATTTTGAAAGAAATGCCATGGGAATAGTGTAAGTCAGGGGCTGGCCAGCAGGCCTGGTCCTAGACCAGCCCCTCACCGAACCTTTGACACATCCTGAGAGAAACTCACTCACCTCTCAGTTTCTCCCTGGTGACTCAGCCTGCTGTCTGAGGAATGTGGCCCTGCCCACCTCACTGTGCTGTCAGCTGCAGGTGCCGGCGGCTCTCAGCTGACTGGGCCCTTGTCCTCCTGCCTCTGTCGCCTACAGTGACAAACGAGCCAGCCCAGTATCCTGGGAATCTGCTCCGTTTCAGCTGCTCTGACACTGACATTCATTATTTTTTAATATATTTTTATTGATTTCAGGGAGGAAGGGAGGAGCGGGAGAGTTAAAAACATCAATGATGAAAGAGAATCATGGATTGGCTGCCTCCTGCATGCCCCACACTGGGGATCGAGCCCACAGTCCAGGCATGTGCCCCGACCAGGAATCGAACCGTGACCACCTGGTTCATTGGTCGACTCTCAACCACTGAGCGACACTGGCCAGGCTGACACTGGCATTCTTGTTTTAGGAGACCCAGATTGTGATGCGATGAGTCCCTAAAATTTGGGGAGGTCCAAGGGTCTACTCTACTCTCTTGGTACTCGTTGGAAGTGATGGACACGGACAAGGTGGATGGCAGGAACTGGGAGGGCCCGTATGGCTTTTCCTGTCATTTTACAGCTATGATATGGCCACCGAGTTCCTGCTGTTCAGCCCAGAGCCCAGTCTGTGGCTTGTGCAGCAGGCTATGTTTTCTGGGACGAAGGTTCAAGTCCTTTTAAAACAAGGAGGGCGGTATCTTGCCTTGTTACCCTCTATGCATAAGGGAAATGGTGTCTGCCCTCTGTGGGCACTTCCACGGGGCATCCCTACTGCGGAGCAGCTCCAATGGGCAGAGAATGGGACCGGAGACGTAATTAACATGTTTTTCTAGAAATGGTTGGGGCATGACTTTCTTGAGGAATCTTTGGGCGTTCTCTGGCCACATTCACCAGGTCTGGTGGAGATTAAAATACTGAGATTAGAGTAGCAGCCTCCAGCAATGAAACACTTTTCGTACGTGCCTGTATGTATAATTATTTTAAAATTATAAACATTTACTGGCATAATTAAAAACTTGAAAGGCATAAGAAGATCACCCCACCCCCACCCCCGCTTAAGTTGTTAAGGGTACAAAGTCTTTTGGGTCCAGTAAAATATTGCTGGTTTTAGTTCAAGCAAAGAGATGGCCTCAGCCAGGTGGTCAGGGCCAGCGTCACAGTGACATGACGACAGCAGGTGCCCTTGATCCCGTGTGACAAGCGTGGCACCTGACCTCTGGTCTTCCTCCCCAGTAACACACAACCTCAGGATCTTATGAGAAAAACCCCAAATCGAGGGGCGCCCTACAAAATATCCAACCAGCACGCCTGCACACCGCCCAAGCCATCAAAAACAAGGTAAGTGAGGAACGGCTGCCGTCCACAGGAGCTTAAAGAGGCACTAAATACAAGCTGGTGTCCTGGGACATTAGACACCAGGAGGAAACTGAATGAACCAAGGGCTTCAGCTGAGAGTGAGGGAAGGAAAGTGTGTTTCCGTGTCTCCTTGGGAAGTCCCCCCTCCCCCTTCTCTGGAAGGAGGTCACTGCCTCCCACGCGGAGAGTTACCCCGCTGCCCCTGCCTTATGATTTTCTAAACTGGGTTTTAACTCTTTGAAGTGGAGCAATTAGAAAGCCGGGTTCAAAGGCCTATTCAAAGCGGAGAGTTTTGATTGCCGCGATGGCTTCACAGGTGTACACGGACGTCTAACTTACCAGGTTGTGCACCTTTAATATGTGCAGTTTTATTGTACGTCAGTCACACCTCAGTGAAGCTTTTTTTAAAGAGCCAGAGGGTAGACGCCTCACAGAAGGTTGCAGTGGGAGAGGTGCCTGTTACAGACAACGCTGCACTGCCAATCCTCTCTACCGAGGCTTTTTTCAAGTTAAGGATACAAGCAGGTCCTTTAGGTCGGACATACTTCCAACAGCAGAATTACCCAGAACGGACATCTTTCCAGACATTTGTTTCCAAATTCCCCATAGCATAGTTTTCTTTATTTTTTATTATCTTGTTGTTAATCCTCACCGGAGGATATGTCTCCATTGGTTTTTAGGGAGCGTGGAAGGGAGGGGAAGAGACAGAGGGAGAAACATTGAT
Organism: Myotis daubentonii; assembly: GCF_963259705.1. Taxonomy (NCBI): domain Eukaryota; kingdom Metazoa; phylum Chordata; class Mammalia; order Chiroptera; family Vespertilionidae; genus Myotis; species Myotis daubentonii. The sequence continues at coordinate 18,915,505 of NC_081858.1, forward strand.
GTGAGAGACACACACTGATTGGTTGTCTCCCCAACATGCCCCAACTGGGACCAAGATGGAACCTACAACCAAGGTACGTGCCCTTGACCAAAATCGAACCCAGGACCCTTCAGTCTGCGGGCTGACACTCTATCCACTGAGCCAAACCAGCCAGGGCACATAAGTTTCTTTAGGAAAAAAAAAGAGTCAGCCCTTGGCTTGGTGGATAGAGCATCGGCCTGTGGACTGAAAGGTCCTGGGTTTGATTCCGGTCAAGGGCATATGCCTGGGTTGGAGACAGCCAATCAGTGATTCTCTCTCATCATTGATATTTCTCTCTCTCCCTCTCCTTTCCTTTCTGAAATCAATAAAATATATATTTTAAAAAATCAAAAGTTTTTGTTTTTTAGCTTTAAAAACAAACTAAAAACAGTGTGACATCTTTAAGCTCAACAAATCAATTTGGTATAAAATATTTTATTGGTCACTTATAATCTTATTAAAAAGATTCTCACATTTTTAAAGTTCTGGATTCTTATCAAAATAACTACATTGAAGCTGTTTTGTAGCATAGTGTGCATTTATGGTTCCCAGGTGGGCCAGCACCAGAGTCTGATTTGGAAATATTTCTTTACTCCAGCCAGAGCCGTCAGCCCATCAGTATTACAGTTTTCCTGTATTTTACATAACACGTTATTTACCATAAAATATGAGTGAAATTTAAGAGTCAGCTATACAATAAAGATTTAATTTAAAAAAAAAGTCAGCTATAATGTTACAGGTGGGGATTCTGAAACCATATTTCCTGGTTCTTTTTCTAATTCGGCCACTTCCTTGGTGACCTTGAGGAGGTAAAACCTAATTTCTCCATCTGAAAAAAGTGGGTTTGGTGATAGTACTTCCCTGGGTGAGGAGGGAGTGGCCCACAGGTAAAGCACCTAAACCTAGACGGGTGCCCAGCACAGAGCAGGTGCCCGATTAATGTTAGATATTATTTTTAACTCTTGAGAACAACCCCCCACCCCCACCCCCACCCAGTACATAGGGCTCGCTTGAAAAGTGGTATTTGTGTACTTCGTGATTCATACAATTGGCTGGGCTGTACTAGTGTCAACCAATGGTCATTGGCACCAATTCAGTGCCAACAGGAATCCCCAATTTGAGGTGTGGTGAAGAAGGGAACAATTCAGTGCCAACCGTTCAGTTGTGGTACAGCACGACTGTGGAGCAGCAGCCAAAGGGATCGCGACCCACAGGTTGAGAACCGCTGCCCTAGGAGGTGGCCCTGCTAGCTAGACACCTCTGCTCTGCTCATATAGAGAGAAGTCCCTGCCCCTGGCCCCTGATTGGCCTGTCCTCATGCAAACAAGGACTCCAAGTCCTCAGTTTGATTGGTCCAAAAAGCACAGTCCTGCAGAGCAGCTGCTCTGATTGGTCGGTGAAGATGCTAAATGAGATATAGCTGGCCAGGTCTGACTGGATGGGGAAAGTCTCAGTCCTATTGGTTGAAATAGGATTCTGGGAACTCCTTTATGAAGGTGGCTCAGAAGGTAGGACCACAGCACAGGCTGGCAGGTGGCAAGGCTTCTCCCGGGAGCAAGGCTGGCCTGAGAGGTCCCTGTTTAGCAACACCTGCTGGGCTTTGTTTTTAAAATTTGAACCCAGGTAGCCACCAGGAGCCCTTATTGGTAGGTATCTTCTTTTGCAGGGTCAATAATAGAAACATCTGTGCTCTCATCTGAACCTTTGTTAGTCTAACATTATTTTTGTTAGCATCTTCAAATCTGTGCATCTCCCAACAGCATTTACGGCAGAAAAATGGACCACAGTGTTGCCGTGTTGTTTTCTGTGTATTCAGCCATTTAGACTGTGGCAAGAAAAAGTCATTCTATCATGGTTTTATGGCTTTTTGTCTTTGGCTTTTATAATTAGGAAACCTCAAGCTGTACATTATCATTCCTTAATGATATTTTGTAAATTACTAAATTGACTATTGCATGACTTTAAGCACTAAAAATGTTGTAGTGGCTTGTCTTCGTGTACTTGGCATTTATTTTTCAAGTCTCATTAATGAAGTTGGCCTCATAATATTTATTAACAACTCCAAACCAAAAACACACTTAGAGGGACATCATTATTTAGGAGTAAATGTAAATTTGTGGTCTTGCTAATTTAAAACACTTTTGCCAACTTATTGGATGATAATTGTTTTACCTTCATGACAGGGATGTTGAAAAGCTTGTATGAGGAGTAGAAATGTCAGTCTTGGTCACTCTCGTTCTGTGCTTGCAATGTTATTATCTTCAATCACAGTGAAGATAAGACCTTGCAAGAATTTTTAAAATACACAAGACATATATTTTCATTATTCGATTAAAATTTAAGTTCATTTAACTAGCACTTGGCATTGAGCTCGGAATGTAAGCAAATGAGTCAGCACACTTTGATTTTAAAAGCCCCTGTCGGCCCCTGTAGGCTGGTCAGCACCATGGGTCACAGAGTGGGCTGGGCATAGCTGCACATAGCAGATGGGAGAAGGGATGGACTGGGATGTGCTGATTATGTGGACGGCAAGGAGGGTGAGAGAAAGGGAACATTTCAATGATGCTCTCAAGACAGAGCATCAAGGAAGTAGCCCAGGGAAATAGAATGCATTTCCCAAAAGGCTCCAAGGATACCCCCAGACTACCAGCTCAGAGCCCAGGGTGTGGACACCAGGGTGTCTTTTGAGCAGCCCTCCTGTATTTGGAGGATTTCCATGTGATAAGTTCTGCCTACCCAAGGCAGGAACCAGACCTCGGCTTAGCAGGCTGGCGGGTGAGCCAATGAGCGGCACTCACAGGAGACTTACTCAAGAGGGAACAAAGGCCAAAGACCACTCTGGCTAGAGGCGTGAAGCCAGCTGTGGTAACATCACCGGTGCCCAGGTGATGAGCTGGAAGTGTCTCCCTGGGGCTGGAGAAGTGGGGGCTTCGGGAGCAGCACTGTGGTTGGAGTAGCTGGCCTGGATCCTGGCTGGGTCTCCTCCCCTCTTGCCTTTCTGGCCCTCTCAGAGATTCTATGAGCTTTCTACAAAGCTTTTAATAATTTCCTCTTTTTTTTCTTCCTCAAATTAGTTAGAGTATGCTGTTCGTGAGCTGGCAAGTTGACAAAAACTCCATTAAGGGCAAATTCACTGAATTCTCATGAGAAAATTGTACCTGTTACTGTCATTTAATAAAGGAGATAGGACTTAAAAAAAAAAAAGTGACGTGAGAACAAGGACTCTCGGGGTGGGGAAAAGTAAATACAGATGCAAAATAGAATAAGTTGAGTCAATATTTGAATTGAAAGTATCAATATAAACATGTTGTGTATTTTATCTCTAAAAAATTCCTACCTTTGTCCACCAAAAGCCCCAGAAACAATGGATTGTCTTGAAATACCATTTTCCACTAAAAGACAGTAGGATGTCTTGAAGAAATGGCTAACTGCATGTCGGGGCAGGAAATGTGCAAGACGAACCTGGCACATCTTACCAGAAAGCCCAGAAACAGAGAGAGTAGGATTGGGTCCAAAGGACTCAGAGCCAGTGGAGGGAGCTCCCACTGCCCAAAAAGGAGACCATGTGAACATCAACGAGCATAAAAATGGCAATGGACCAAAACATATCAAATATGCATAAATCCAGCAGGCCCCGGTGGCTCAGTGGTTGAGCGTCGACCTATGAACCAGGGGGTTGCGATTCGATTCGTGGTTCGATTCCTGGTCAGGGCACATGCCCAGATTGTGGGCTTGATCCCCAGTGTGGGGCGTGCAGGAGGCAGCCAATCAATGATTCTCATCATTAATGTCTCTATCTCCCTCTCCTTTTCCTCTCTGATATCAATAAAAAAAATATTTTTTAAAAAAGCACTTAATTCACATATCATAATGTTATGAGGATGGAACCAAGTGGGTTTGGTGTCCATGGGCATGACACAGCGGCCGTAGGGGAAGGGTCCAGGATTCACAGTAAATGCACTGCACGTGTGTTGCATCCAAATGACAGCACCGTGTGCCTTCTCTGTGCAAGGCGTTCATTAGCCAAGAGCTGAAAGATGACGCTCCAGGAACCTGGGAGACGATATGAGACACTCCTCTGGCTGCAGAACAGCAGGTTTCAGAGTCATGAATGCCACTCACGTTACTTTGAAACCAGCTACTTTCAATCACCCACATTCGCTGAAAGGTCTTGTGCCTTTGGTAACTACTTAGGAGGGACACAGGGGATTTTTGTTCCAATATGCAGAAACCCGTGTTTTATATCTTCTAGTTAGCTCTGGAATGCTTTGCATGGTGGAAGGCAGCAGGTCTACTTTCTATTATAAAACTGACATGAATTATGATGCCAGTTGTCGTGCTGGGTTCCGAGGGCTCAACGAATGAGTAAGACACTGATGGGCCTGTAAAGGAAAGGTGGTCAATTCCACGACGGAGGTACAAGCAGACCTAGTTGTGGTTTGGAGGGAAGGAACATCTCAAGGAGAAGACAGAGCATCAGTCAGGATGGCCTAGGCTTGCTGCAACAATGAGCAACCCTCAACTCTCAGGGGCTTACCATCCCCAAAGCTTAATTCTTAGCCGTGTCCGGGGCCCATCAGAGGGGTCTCTGCACGTGGCAGCCGCTTAGGGTCACAGGACCACAGAGGTTTTTATCTCAACCTGTGCTCCCAGGGTGACTGCAAGGAGAAGGGGTGCAATGCTAGCCCGTGCAGGGAAAGCAGAGAGCTAGGAACTGTCGGTGCATACCACTGATGACTACCCATGACTACGATGACTCCGTAGGTGACTTGGTCTCAATACCCGAGGTGGGTGTGAGGGAGGAGGGCCTCCCAGTGAATGAGAAGCATTAGGGAAGGTGCACAGGTGGGAAAGCCTGGCTGAGAGGAGCCCCTAGGAATGCTGGGAAGCCAGGTTGCCGGGGAAGGCAGGTGGCGTTGTGAAAGCCATGCTGAGGAGGTTGGGCTGGATCCAGGAGCCACTGCAGCCTGTAACGCTGTGGTTGAAGAAGAGGAACCTGATTGCTGTGTATGGAAGAGATCAGAGGGCAGAGGCGGCAGACTGGAGGCAGGAGACCGCTCGCTTCGTAACAAATCCAGGCAAAGGGTGGTGGGGGTGTACGCAGGGAATCTCCTAAGTGGAGAGGAAAGACAGGGTCTACATACAGCTACCTGAGAGAGAGGCTTGACCGGCGTTGGGACTAATTGGACAGAAGATGTAAGGGGGAGCCCTGGCCGGTGTGGCTCAGTTGGTTGGGCATCTTCCTGTGCTCCAGGGGGTTGCCGGTTTGATTCCCAGTCAAGGGCACATGCCTGGATTGCAGGCTCGAAACCAGGTAGGGGGCATGCAGGAGGCAGCCGCTCGAAGTTGCCCTCTCACATTGATGTTTCTCTCGCCCTCTCCTTTCCTCTATCTCTCAAAATCACTAACTATTCTTTAAAAAGGGGGGGGGGTGATGAACGGGGGAGGTGGGAAGTCCAAGATGATTCCAAGGTTTTGAGCCTGGGAGAATGACAACTATCACAACCAGAGAAAACCGTGGAAGATGGGCGAGTCTGGAAAGGAAGTGGGGGCTGGAGGACTGCAAAGCAGGGGTTTTCTTTACTCTCGTCTCCGGGCACCTAGAGGAGTGCTCAATAGTACTTGTTGACTGTGTATACCAGTAGAACGCAACGGGAGAAGTTCCCAGGCCACCGTTAGTACAGAGTTGGCACTCCACGACGCCAATGCTAGGAGGTACAGCCACCTATATAAAGCCCTAAGACGAGATGCCAAGAACGTGTAGAGAAAAAAGGGAGGAGGCTGAAGGGAGAACTGGAAACCATTTAGGGGTCAAAAAGTAGGACCAGAATCCGGGCTAGGTGGGCATCTGAGGATGGGATCAATCCGTGTCAGAGGCTGCAAATGGGTAAAGGATGCTGGGGACAGGTAAGAGGGCGTTTGGGTGAGCAACTCAGGACTCTGGCGCCCCCCCTCTCCCCACTCCCCCAGGGAGAGCTGGAAGCAGGCCAGCAAGGGCCTCTAACAATGAGAACGGGCAGCTCCGGGCGCGGGGAGGCTGCGGGAGGCTGGGCCGGGGCGGTCCGGTTTTTGTTCGGGTTCGGAGAGGTGGTAATTGAGACCCAGTCGCGCCGCCAGGTGGAGATTGAAGTTGCAAGAGGGCGGGAGAGAAACGACGGCTGGCATCCAGGAAGCGGGAGGAAGGGAAAGGGGAAAGGCCAGGAGGGGAGGGGAGCGCGGACAGCCCCTGCTGCTGCTGTGGTCGGGTGCCTGCTATTCCGTGCGGGGCGTAGTCGGTGCTCATGGCCACCGCCCACGAAGCCGCCGCATCTCACGTCCCCGTCACCCGCGGGCCGGTGGCCTGATTTTCCCCTTTACCGGAGGGAGGCGGTTCCCGAGGCTGGAGGGAGGCGGGCCCGGGAAAGGTGCCGGCGAGAGCGGCGCGGGGCGGGGCGGCCCGGGAGGCCACACCCTGAAACTACCTGCGCGGGACAGGAAGAGCCGGGCCAGACCCGCCCCGCACACCGCTGCTGGCCGGGCGCCGGGCCTGCGACCGGACTCCCCGCCGCCTGCGCCCGCCACCCCTCGCCTCCTGCGCCGCGCGCCCCGCGACCCACCGGACCCGGCGGCGATGGGAGCCAGCCGCCCGCGGGGACCACGCCTCTGAGCCTCTGAGACCCGCGAGCCGCCACCGGGACCATGAAGAGCGATCGGGGTCGCAAGGGCGGAGGGGGCTCCAAGGACCTCGGCGCCGGACTCAAGTACAGCTCGCGGCCGGAGGTGGGCGCGGGCGCGGGCGGCGGGGAGCCGGGACCCCTCGCGCCGGGGCGAGGGCCGCGGGCTTTGCAGGCGCCGTCCAGGCGGGGAGCCCGGGTGCGGCGGCAGCTGGACGGCCCGCACTGCCGCGCTTTGTCTCGGCCCGGGTACCGCTCCACTGCCCTCTGTGGCCCGGGAGCTGGCCAGGCAGGTGGAATTTCCTGTTCGGCCGGTGCCTGGCCACAGGACCTTTGGTACCTGTTCTGCTGCGCGCCAGCCACGGGGGAGGCGGGAAGGCGCAGGTGTTTGGAGATGCGGACTCTCCAAGAGAAAAAGGGACCCTCTCGGTCCCCTCCGGGGGCTCCGCGCTATCAGAGCAACCCCCAGAGGAGCCGGGGGCGCAGGCTTGGAGCGGGTGGTGTGGCCGGGAGAAGGGAGGTCTCCGGGGGGCTTGGGGGTCGTAGCCTCGCTTGGCCTCCGCAGGAATTTGTTTTTTCCTTACTGGCCAGGGGCATTGGGGGCCCTTTGCAGAGGGCTTCCAGGCACCTGGGAGACTAGACCCTTGGCTACCGTGAGCCTGGAGCTCAGGACTCCACGGTGGGGCTTGTCTGGGCGTCTCCAAGGGAGGACGGAGCTTTTGGGGAAGGTGACTCCATGGGAAAGGATGTGGGTACTTGTCTTGAGCCTTTAGGTGACAGGGAAGCTGGGAGCCCTTGTTGGGCAGGAAGAACAGTGGGAGACCCGAGAGATCTCAGACATGACGTTCAGGTCACGCTGGGATGGGCTGCTAGTTGCATTGAAGGGCCCGCCTCGGTGGCAGTGCTCAGGTCCCCACCTCTGCCCGGCGGGGTCCCAGGTTTCCTGGAGGCCAGGTGAGGGCCAGCTGCAAAAGCCAGGCGGACCGGTGCCCCTGCTCTCCCGTGCTCCTGGCCCTGGTGTCCTGTGCCCGCGCTGTGGCATTGCCCCACGCCAGGTCCGATGGTGGAGCTCCTAAAATCACTTCCTTTGCTCCGGCGGCATCCTGGCTTAGGCAGCCTGCAGAAGCCGAGAACCACCAACAGAACTTGTTTCTTCCCCTTTTCGCTGCCCCTCCTTGTCCCAGCAAGCGTGGGCCTGGGCGGCCAGCCTGCGGGGCCTGTGCTGCTGGCCTCGCTCTGCCCGCTGGAGGCACTTCGTCCGGATGGGTACCTGTTTTCCTTCCTGTAATTGCCGTGTTTATGAACCCTGGGTAATTGCCTACCGAGGCTCTGCCGCCACGCCACGGTGTGAGCCTGCGATGGGTGTTTGTCATTTCAGGGCGGGTGTTTCTCGGTGACTTCCCTTTCTGGGACTCTCTCCTGCTGACGCTGGGGGAGCAGGGTCTTCCCCGAACCTCCTCTGAGTCATCTCTGACCATGCGCACCCCAGCCCCACCCCACGGGGCCAGGCCTGGGGCGGCTCACCTCCACATTCTGCCCTGAGCTCCAAGGGCACCACGGACACGTCTCCTGCCCCCTGCAAGCCCCGGCTTTCTTCTCCCCTTGGCCCCCGCCCAGTGTCTCATGTTCTGTGGAGATCGTCCACTCTCCACCCCACTGCGCTCTTCCTCCCACTTCCTACGAGCTGCTTCCCTTCTCATGGATCACTTGTCTTTTCCCTGCCGAGCTCCATGGAACCAGCTCTGTACCTCGTTCTGTGCCGGGCACCGTGGCAGGGAGGGCTCTGAAGGCCAGTAGGACATGGTTGCTTTTCTTAAGGAGCTTACAGTCTTGAGCGCCCTGTAAGGTGTGTGTGAATAGATGAGGCACGATGCGCCCTGCAGGGAGTGGCCTGCTGTGCCCAAAGCCCATTCCATTTCTCCAGGAAGTTCTCAGTATCCCTGCCCAAGAAGTATCCCTGCCTCCCGCCCTCCCCAACCCCCCCCCCCCACGCCCCTGCCCCACCTCACCAGCAGTCCCAGTCCCTGGGCCATGGACAGTGTTTGGACAGTCAGGTCTGCAGACTCTGCCTTCACTTGCTCCCTGACCAGGAGGAGCGGCTGCTGCCCTGGGTTTGTCCTCTGCACCTGCAGAGCCTCGCTGGCCATGCAGCCCCACGGGGCACTGTGCTTCTGGGAACGGTTCTACTCGGCGGTGCTTGCGTCTGGCTGTGTGCTTCCCAAGGCGGACACTCCAGCCTCTGCCGCACCCCCACCTGTTCCCGGGCAGCGGGAGGTGGCCGCTCGGTGCTCCGCGCACACACTGTGTCTGGGATTGTGCGAGCCCTGGTGCAGGAGAGCAGGTGCACGACGCCGGTAACAGGAACTGGGGGGCCTGCTCACTCAGGGTCCTGGCCTCTGTGGAAGATGTGATGGTGGCCAGGAAGTCGCTTTGGCACCCAGGGGTTCCTTCTCAGGGCTGCCCCATGTAAGACGCGGTGTGCCCTAGGCATAGGGAAGCCAGGGTTGGGAAACCAGACGTGGGGGCCGGCTAGGTGGTACAGCCCTGCCTCTTCAGAGAGGCATCTCTGTTAATTGGTCAAACATTCACTCATCCACGTGGTGGCAGATGTCAGTTAGGTCCCCGCCGACGGAGCCTGGGCCCGGTATGGGGCGCCAGCACTGGGAAAGACCCGGGGACCCAGGCTCTGCCCTCGGGGAGCACCCAGTGTAGTGTGGGGGGCAGGGGGCTAAATTCTGTGGTAAGAATGAGGTTCTGGAGAAACCCCGGTGGGCACTAAAGACGGGCAGCTAACCCAGGCTTGAGGAGTCAGAGTAGACGAATGGGGCGGAGGCCGTCGGTGATGTGGTGGCAGGAGTGACCAACATGGAGGCAAGACCTGGTGCCTTGGCTTTTCCTGCTCAGAGATGTTACCTAATCTCTGAGCCTCAGCTTCTGACACTGCATATAGGTTATAGGGTTGTTGCAAGGATCAAAAGGGATACTTTACAAAATGAAAGCCATCTGTGAGCTGCAGCGTGGTGCCTAAATCATCGTTTGAATTTATGAGCCGAGACCAACAGTAGGGTGATGTGGTGTTAGGAGAATGGATGTACATGGAGAGGCTCACAGCCAGGTTGTCTGGGGGGCTCTGACCTCGCAGAGGGACCGGCCTGCCCCCTGGGCACAGGGAGTCCCTCTGAGGAACTTAGGGCACAGATTCCAGCAACCAGGACCCTCCTCCCAGGGTTCCACTTGTCATTTCCCTCCCTTTACGCGGCTACTGTGGACATGATCCTCTGGAAAATGGAGACGTGTGCCAAGTCCATGGCTGCTGGTCCCTTTCTCCTTCTTATTCCCCTCTGCCCCTCCCATCACACAAAGCCAAACTTTTAAACGCTTCCTTCTCTCTTGGGGCTCCCAGAGGCTCCTATGCTGGAAGGTGTGTGCAAAGGGTGAGGGGCGGGCAGGGAAGGTAGTCAGTGGGACACTAAGATGGTTCTTTAGGTGGGGACTCGCCTCCCAGGTGCTGCAGATGGCCAAGCACCCTGCCTTCTCCGGGCTTTGTCCACCTTGGTCTGGGGAAGACCTGGAATTCATGGCCCTCATTTAGGAGAGGTGGACACTGAGGCATAAGAGAAGGCAGTCCTCCCTTGATAGCTGCCCACTCCCTGTGGGAATGCACTGAGCAGGCGCTGTGTCATCACAGCGAGACTCTGTACGCTGTGGCCTGTGGCCACCCTGGCCACTGTGGTCTTGGAGTTCCTCTGCTATCAGTTCCTTTTCTGGCTTGTGGTTCTGCCCAGGCTGTTGGCTCATGTCTCTCATAAGGGAGAAAGTCTGTTCTTGGAAGAGGAAGGAGAGTGGGATGCAGCCCCCAAGACGCCGTTGCTTCTGACGCTGTGCACATGTTCCTGGGGTGTTTAGAGGACTATGAATCATCGCCAGCATCTGCTGAGCCTATGTCATATACGCCTCTTAGTATTATTATTATTACCCTTTATAGGTGAGGAAAATGGAACCAGAGCCAAAGAGTAGTGGGAGTGGGATTTGAACTCGGGTCATCTGGCTCTGCTGTGTTTTGCTTGGACAGCTCTAGTGCAAGACAGGGCTGTCGGCCCAGTGGGCTCAGGAAGGGGGGACGGATTAGTAAGAGTTGATTTGATTTGGGTAAGAGACTGGATTTCTCTTCTTGGGATGTTTCTGAGATGCCTGGGGCTTAGCAAAATGACAGTAGCATTTGCATGGGAATGAGAATGGGAACGTCTGGGCTCCTCAGAGAATTCTCACCCCGGCTGGCAGTGGTGAGAAGCTTGTCTGGGGTTTGCTCAGAGCTTGTGGCCAATAGTTGCCCTTTTTTGTTTGTTAAGAACTTTTCTAGGAGCAGGTCACCTACTAAAAATTCTGTCTTAGAATCTCATCGTTTCAGAATTTGCTTGTTCTTTCCAGACTTAGCAGCAGAATCCTTAGAATCTTGGTGATGGTTGTCTGACTGGTCAAAATCTTGGCTCCTTTGTCTCTGAGATGGCGATGATGATGATGATGATGGTGAAAAAGAGAAGAATATGGTGTCAGTCATTCTACGCCTCATTAAATATGCACACTTAAGTTCATGACCTCTGTTTATCCTCATAGCAACCGTGTGAGGACAAAATGCCTAGTTCACAGATGGGAAGACTGAGGCTCAGAGAGTTTGATTTGCATAATGGCCCAAAGGCAGAGGTAGAACAAGGATTCAAACCCAGATCTGAGACTTCAAAGCCTATGATTTACCCGCAACGCCATTATACGGTTGTATTCCACAGACGATGGTGATTGATGCCTTTTCCCAGCCGAATTCTGGAACACACCATTAAGCACTGTGGTGAGCACCAGGCGCCAACCCAAGTCCACTAAACACCTCTCACCCCACACTCGTCTGGTCTCTCCTTTTAATGAGTTACTCGTGGTAGACCAGCAGTCTGGCCGGGGATGCGCTTTCAACAAAGGCTTTGAATGAAATGTTCCTTTATCCATTATACACATGAATAAACGTCATAATGGAAATTTTTAAATTAAAAATAATTTACCCCTTCAAGCCAACAAATCAGGTTGCTTACATTTTTTTCTGCCTTTTTCCATGTCTTACCCTATGTGTATGTTTTATCCAGTTGCTAGGCACACACCAATTTGTGTTCTGGGAAAGGCATTGTGTCAGCCTCCCATCTGCTGGGCACGGTGGAGGACTGGGGGCTGGAGAACCGTAAGGTCCAGTAGACTTGCATCTGATTGAAGGACTGTGCCAACAGGGTCCAGTTATGGATCCAAGTTACTGGTCTGCTCCTAACTCCTTCCTGGGTTCTGCGACATTTCTTATTTAGTAGCAACTCCGGTGAGGTCTTGGAGCATTTGCTTATCATCTTTGTTGATGGATGACACCCTCCTGGGGGGAAAGGCCATACCTTGGATGACTTAATTATGAGTCAGAAAGACATGGACAGCCTGTAGGATAGGCTGCCCAGAGCAGAATTGTGTCCATCTCTGTTAGGAGTAAGTCATGCTCTTACTGTACCACCCTGACAACGGACACTAAAGCCACTTCCCTCCCGCTGTGGTGATGTGACTGTGCTGTGCTGTGAGCCGGGATGATGAAGGCAGGTGGAGATCCGGACTGTAGAGCCGACGCCACGCTCCGTAAAAGCCAGGCATGTGTGTGGCTTTCCTAGAATCTAAAGTAAATCCCCTCATAGTTTTATTTGGTTGTAACTTTAAATTACTATTAAAAGGTTAATATGTTCATATTTCAAGAGAATTTGGCTCAGATAAGTAGAAAGAATTTTAAAATGGGGAAAGTACCCTAGAGAAGCATTTTACTAACTTGGTATTGCCTATGTATGTTTTCTGAAAGAAGTTGCTTTTTTCCCCCCCTTACTACAAAAGTTAAGAAGGGTTTTTTGGTTTGTTTTTCTTTTTAAGGCAAGCAGTACAGAAATATACAAAATAGAAGGTGAAATTCCTCTGAAATTCTCTCTTCCAGATTTAAAAAATATATTTTTATTTTTTTTTTTTTATTGATTTCAGAGAGGAAGGGAGAGGGAGAGAGAGATAGAAACATCAAGGAAGAGAGAATCACTGATTAGCGGCCTCCTGCATGCCCCACACTGGGGATCGAGCCTACAACCCAGGACTGGGAATCCAACCATGTTCCTAGGTCGACGCTCAACCATTGAGCCATGCTGGCCGGGCTTACCTACTCTTTTAAAACCCCTTTTTGATTGCTGCATAAGCTTCCAACAAGTGGCTGTAGCCTTGCTTATGTATTGTTTTATTTTGTGTGTGTGCTAATTGAATATGTTAATGTCAGTAGTGCGATGGGGGGGAGGAGGTGGGTAACTGATGAACGGCTCCCAGGGAGACCACGCTGGTCAGGCCCCTTTCGGATTATGCTGTCGAGTGCTGGGTCCCATGTCTTCGTGGGAATATTGCTAGCTAATAATTGTGAGGTTGAACCAGATGGCCATGGGCTTAGGACACACTTTGATGTCTAGATGATTGAGTTGAGCGGGTTTAGCGAGAGGAGGAGACCGACTCAGCATGGGGACCTGGAAGGAAGTATTTCAGGAGCTGCCTGAGCTGCCTGAGCTGCTGGCCCCATTGCCACACTCACGTGCCGGGCATTGTGATGCTGATCGCACCTGGGGGAGGAAGGATTTGTAATGTTGGCACCAAATGAAAATGCTATTTCCCCCAGAGAGGCTGGCCGTGGGAGGATGGGAGATGGGATGATGGCTAAAAATTGTCCCAGCTCTAAGAATCCAAGTCCAAGGATAGGGTTCTGCAGTTCTCCCCGGGCTCCTATCCTGTTACCTCCTTCCACCACGGGGTTCTGGGTTATAACCTTGGACTTGGGTCCCCAGGCCCCCTCCCTTGTGGCGGTGCTTTCTTTCCTGTTTGCATATTCAGTTCTTTCCCCCCCAAACAGCCACTTAGAGTGTACTCCAGCCTGCCTGGGAGCGACTCGGGAGGTGGGAGAGATGTTTTTTAATGCCGTCAGTGCCAGGAGGCACGTGGGCTTGGCGCTCTTCCACTAACTTCTGCAGATCCTGGGTTCACCAACACAGCTGTTCAAAAAGGTTCAACACGCGTATCGTGGAATAGTACTCGGCAATAAAAGGAACAAGCTACTGATGCGTGCGATGACTTGAGTCATGCTCCAGGGAATTTTGCTGCGTGAAAAAAGCCAGCAATCCCTAAATTTATATACTGGGTAATTGATTTCTATAACATTTGAAAGGACAGCTTTAGCCCTGGCTGGCTTGGCTCAGTGGATAGAGCATCAGCTTGCGGACTGAAGGGTCCCAGGTTCGATTCCGGCCAAGGGCACATGCCTGGGTTGCGGGCTCGATCCCCAGTGGGGAGCGTGCAGGAGGCAGCCAATCAATGATTCTCTCTCATCATTGATGTTTCTAACTCTCCTTCTCCCTTCCTCTCTGAAATCAATACAAATATATTTTTTAAAAAGAAAGGAAGGAAGGAAGGAAGGACAGCTTTAGGACCGGAAGATAGGTTAGTGGGGAGGGGCCAGGGGGGATGTGGGCATGGTCACACCCAGGCAGCAAGAGGGTCAGAATCTCTCGCTGCCTTGACTTCCTGTTTCTCTTGCTGGGTTTCTGGGGGGATCCGCCTGGTTGTCGCTGCAGGCGGGTGTTTCTGCTCCCTGTCTGGTGACGCGCTGGGGCAGGTGAGAAGGTTGGGGGGCCAGGAAGAAGACCTCTGGCAAATGAGGATGGGTGGTGCAGACCTCGTGGGACCCAAGAGCCCAGGGAAGGGAAGGAAAGGGGCAGCGGGGCTTTGGGGCAGAGGATGGAGGGGGAACTTGGAAGCTAGATGGAATTCTCTGGTGGAATTACAAACGAGGATGTGTCCTGGGAGAGGAAGAGACTCGGAGAGACCAAATTTGGGGGGCGCTGGAAGCAGAACTAGGATGCGAGCTGAGCATTCTCTCCCCTTCCAGCGCCCGACACGCGTTCGGAAAGTCCCCTGGGCTCACCTGGGAGATTATACCAGCTTGCTTCGGGTACGCTCTCTACACCTGTCTGTGGAGAGAGATGTCTTTCAAGCAATCAATCAACCACTCAGTTGCTAACGTTGGCAAGGTCAAGGGTAAAGGGATGGTGAAAGAAGCAGAACAAGTAGGAACTGGGGCACCCTGACCTCCCAGGGCTGCCTGGTGTGCTCACCATGTCAGTGGGGTATCACGGATGCCAAGTGGGTGGTGCAGGTCATAGGGGAGGCGAGGGCCCAGGAGAACGTACTGTGGATTGAGGCGGTCTGCTGAGGTTTCCCTCAGGGGTGTGGCCTTGGCTGTGTCCTCAAGGGCAGGCAGGTTTGGTAGGTGGTGAGAGGAGTCCTTCTGAGTGGGCAGGAGGGGCCCAGTCTCCTGGGTTCATGCAGGATTGGGGGGCCTCCTGGCTGGGGGCAGGGTGAGAGGTGGGGGCCGTCAGCACCCCTAGATCAGATGTGTAAACTGAGACCTGAAGCGTGCTCAGGCAGACTCCCTGGCTTTGCTGGGGGAAATGGCCTCAGGGCCGAGAATGGGTGACAAGATCCCAAGGAGGGCATTATCTCCCCCCACCCCCCATCTTCCGCCCCCTGCAGTCCCCGCTGGCCTCTGCGCAGGGGGGAGGAGGGGAGAGAAGAGGGAGGGGAGATAGCCCCAGCAGGAGGAGGAGGCCCTCAGGGTGCAAGGATGGGCTGGCCTTGGTTTGTGGCTCCCAGGGGCTTCCTGTGTGAGGCCTCCAGGCAGACTTGTGCTGTGAAGGGGTTTTTTGTTTGTTTATTTGTTTTGTTTGAATGTTTTAACTTGGAATTCCAGCTGCTCCACAAGACCGGAGGGAGGAATGGGCCTTGCTTGGCTTTGGGCAGATGACGGTGGGTGGGTGGAGAAATCAAAGCTGAAGGGAGATGGTAGGTAGGCCCTTGTCATTAGCATGAGTCAGGTAATTTGTTTTTACAACACCTGCACTTAGAAGGCTGCAAGGGGTCATTAACCCACTTTTTAGAGGGGAGACTGAGGCATATCTGCCCCAATGGCCCCGAGCTCCCAGGCCCCACACCCCATGTAGGTCCCACCCACCCCCATCCCTCAAAAGGGAAGGAAGGGACTTGCCTGGGGGTCCTCCCCAGTCTATGGTCTGTCCCTTTTGGGGGTCGTGTTGCAGGGATGTGTGGTCCCAGGACCCTACTCTGTGGGCAGGGCCCGGGCAGTGCAGGGAGTTGGCGAGGGAGCCATGCTGGCTGGCAGGGGCCCAGCCCTGGGTTTCTTGCTGACACAGCACCCGGTTGGCTGAGTCAGGCCCCCGCAACTTCTCTTCCTGCCCCAACCAGGTGTGCAACTTTGTTTGATTTCTTTCCTTCACTGGGAACTTAGCTGGGGGGTCAGCGTTCTGTTCTCCTAGATGGCTCGGGGCCACGGATCTCAGGTAATTCTGGGCTTCTTCTTCTGGTGGGAGGACAGTGACGGGTCAAAGGGCAAGTGTGAGAGGGTTAGGCAACAAGAGGCAGCAGGTTCCAAAGTCCACCTCCATCTGACCCCACCTCGGCTGGGCGTGTGTCTCCGAGGAACTCCGGTGGCCGCCTAGGAGACCAGGGGATGCCCAGAGCCTGTTGTGGGAGGGCCCCAGGCATGGGAGCAAAGGCCCGCCCCGTCCAGCTGAAACTGAAACTGACCAGCTGGCACCTCTCTCTGTGGTCGGACGGACGTGGGCGAGCCCAGCCTCTGCTTCGGGGAAATGAAGGCTGAGTTGCTGGGACTGGAAGTTCCCAAGAATGACCTGGCCCCGCTCCTGGCTGCTGTGCCAGCCTCTCCGTGGAGAGGGGCTTGGGAATGTGGATGCTGGGAGCACGTTGCTGGCCTCACTTCATTTTTATTGTTACTTTGCGTGCCCAGGCCGGTCGGGAAATGCTGGTGTGGGACCATCCATGGGATCCTGAGACTCTGGCTTGAGATCAGTTGTTGGGGCTGCTGAGTGGGCAGAGGCCTCTGATTGGCTCTTTTCCCTCCTCCTGTATCCCTTTGGTCATCCTGTGATGAACAAGCCGGGCGTCCCCTCTGTGCTGGTCGCTGTGCTGGGCCGGGGCTACAACGGCGGCAGGACGGCTGAAGTCTTGCTCCCGGGAGCCTGCGCATGGGCTGCTGCTGCTCTCTGTCCACAGCTGCCCGAGGTGTCCTAGGTGTGGGTGGTGACATAAGTAGAGAGACATATTTGCCCAGGAGGTCACGGTTCGATTCCCGGTCAGGACACATGCCCAGGTTGTGGGCTCGATCCCCGGTAGGGGGTGTGCGGGAGGCAGCCGATCAGTGATTCACTCATCATTGATGTTTCTGTTTCTCTCTGCCTCTGCTTTTCCTCTCTGAAATCAAGAAAAATATATTTAAAAAAAAATAGTAGAGAGAGCCATCCTAAGTAGGGCCCCTCCCGCCTGGAGACAGGGTCCCCTGATAATCAGCCACTTAAAAAAGAGGCCTGTCTCCAGTTTCACCTTGGAATCTCAATGCTCTGCGGCCCTACTGTGCTCAGCGTCGCCTGGGAAGACAAAAGGCAGCGTTAGTTTTTGGAACTCATTTCTTGCGCTGTCGTCTTGGGTGGCCTGTGTTTCTGGGGACTCTGGCCAGGAACTCACAGGGACTGGCATCCGGGAGGGGCTGTGAGAGTTATGCTGGCTTTGTCTTTCTCCTTGTAGAGGAAGGCATGTGCCTTCGAGTGCCGCAGAACACAACACCTCCTCTCCTTGGAGAACCATTGCAGATGCTCAGACGGTCCTTTCTTGCTTGAACAATCTCAGGGATATTTTATGGCTCTAATGACCATAGTGACAGTGATGACATCACGGAGCCGAATGAAATCCACCCCGTCTGGTGACAGGTGCACTGAGTCACCGGGCCCATACGTGAATAGCACCTGCCACAAATCAACGGCAGAATCGGCAGTGGCGCGTGGAGCCGGCCACCCTGTTCTAGTCTCAGGTCTGAGCAACACACCTTTGTCTCCAGCCAGTGACATCACCCCTGCCCCTTGACCTTGGTCTCCAGCAGCAAAAGCAGGTCACCAGTTGCGGCGTGATGGTCTTCCACGGTACCTCCCAGGACTCTGAGGGACCTTTTCTGTTTTCAGGTTCATTTCCCTTCCCGGCAGGTCACACCCAACCTTCGCCTAATGAGCAACGATCTTTAAAAAACACACACACAACCATCTGGCCTGAAGATTTCTTTATTCCTCATCTACTTGCATGGGAATCTTGCATGGATTTTCAGATTGTTGTTATTTTTTAAATGTTTTAAATTTGTTTTTTATTGATTTCAGAGAGGAAGGGAGAGGGAGAAAGAGAGAAACATCAATGATGAGAGAGAATCATTGATCGGCTGCCTCCTGCTCGACCCCCTCCTACTGGGGATCGAGCCCGCAACCCAGGCCTGTGCCCTTGACCGAGAATTGAACTGTGACCTCCTGGCTCCTAGATCCACGCTCAACCACTGAGTCACGCCGGCCGGGCAGTTAGGGTTATTTTTGCCATTTATTAATGTCAACACTCACCAGGTGCTTTTCTCCCGTGAGGCCCACACTCTGAACAACGGGTGATAAGTGTAGCTCTGGATTCACCGGTCCTAGGGCCAGCGGGAGTGTGGGCCCCAGAGAGTTGGGAGCTGGTGGCTGGCCTGCAGCGTGTGCTTGGGAGCCGGGAGACAGTGCCTCTGGGGTGGGAGGATTGTTTGGTTGACTTGGACACGGTTTTGTTTGCTTAGTATTGAGCTTTCATCCCCGGTGAGTTTCTTACTTAATGGGAGTCAGGGACGACAGGGGGTCTTTCTTCTGTCAAAAATAGCTTTTGTACATCAGCTTATTAGGACAACCACTGGCCTTGGGGAGGAGATGAGTCGCTTAAAGCAACAGGAAACAGGATACTGAAGGGCTGCTACATGCTCCTGGGTTTCTGGACCATCCCCTCTATCCCGCTAATAAGTTGGATAGCAATAAATAAATAAATAAAATAAGAAGTTGGATGGGAATGGCGATCATCTGACCTTGTCCCTGCAACCTGCCCCTTGGGTCGTCCCCCTTCATCCCTCCAGGTTCTTCACTCTTCATGTACCCCCCCAAGCTTTTCACGCCCACCTGCCCTCCAGGAAGTCATTCTGAGCTGGCATTGAGCCCTGCGGGGTGCCTGGGCCTGTGGCTGGCCGGTGGCCATTGGCCTTTCTGTCTGTTTGTAGTAAGCAAGCAACTGGCTTTTGTATGTCCAAAGCACGGGGTTTTGTATGTACACCTGCCAACGTGTTTACTTCTACGAAAGAGCAGGAAGAGGCAAAAGCAGGCACCGGCATGCGTCCTCTCCCGCTGGCTCCGTGGCCCCGCAGAGCGATTGTTATGTGGAGGGAGATGGTGTGTGTAACCGGGCCGAGTGGATGGAGCTCCCCGCCCCCGCCTCCACCGGAGCTCGCCTGCAACTCGCCTGCGTGGGAGGGCGTGGCTCTCGGCCTGGCTTTGCTGCTTTACCGACTTCCCTACCTTTGTGACTTTGTACAGGTCACTCCCTCTCCGCCTCAGTTTCCTTATCAATAAAACCACTGGGTTAGGCAAAGTAATCTCTAACATGCCTAAAAATGGAGCAGAGAGTAGGGTCATAAAAGGAAGCAGCCTAATTACTGATTAAACAGCTTTTCTGGGCTGAGTGGAGCCCAGCGGTCACGCTGCAGGGACCAGCAAGGCTCTGCCATTGAGCCGGGCCCACGGCCGATGGCCTTGCTCCCAGGCCAGGCCTGAGTCGCCCTGGGCTGCCTGTCCATGGGGCTTGCTGTCCCTCTTCGCTGAATGCTTGCTTCCTGAGTTCTGGAAGCTGACCACTCTGGGAGGCAGAGACCAGGACCACCTGGCTGCGTGATCCTGCAAAGTCCTCATTTCTCCCGGCCTTGTCTGTAGGACAGGGTGGTGGCACCACTCATGAGCGATTCCAGGATTGCTGCGAGGCTCAAGTAAGAAAAGAGTTGTGAAATTACTCTGTAAATTGAAAATAAAAACAATAATTATTTTCTTACATTTCTTCTAACACACACACACACACACACACACACACACACATATATATATATATATACACACACACACACACAGTGTTTAGAGAGTCTAGCTCTAAAGCCTTATTTTTTAAAAAATCTTTAAATATGATTAGACAATGAAGGACCATTGGCCATTGAAAGAAAGCCCACAGCCTGCAAGAGAAAGACAAAGTTCTGAAGAGAATTACGACATCATATATATAGTTGGTAACCTCAGAAAGAGCCAGGAGGTAGTGCATTCATAAAATAAGAAAAGACTACCCAGTGAAGTAACCATCAAAGAATAAAGCATCATTCTTGGAAATGAAATAGATGACTTTTGAAATTTAAAGAAAAACATGCAGTATCTTTATAGTGAGTCTTGATCAGGTGATTTTAGTCCTCCAGTTTTGTTCTTCTTTTCACGGGCTGCTGCATTTCCATATGAACTTCAGAGCAGAGAGCTCATCAAAAAGCCGGCTGAAATTTGATCAAGATTATATTGGATCTCTAGACAAACTTGAGAATAGACATCTTGACTATATTGACTCTTGCAATCCGTGAACATGAGATGCTGCTTAATTTATTTTGGTCGTTTAAAATTTCTCTCAGCAATGTTTTATATATTTTAAAATATTTTTGTTGATTTCAGAGAGGAAGGGAGAGGGAGCAAGATATAGAAACGTCAATGATGAGAGAATCATTGGTCCACTGCCTCCTACACACCCCCTACTGGGGATCGAGCTGTATTTCTTTGAGAATATCCTCAGCCAGGCTCTGGAATTGGGCTCTGGTGTCACAGGAGACAGAGGTGAGAAGGGAAGGACATTGTTAGAAATTCTCAGATCCCCACTTCTGTCCCAAGCAAAAACACCCCATCCCACCAGCACCAGTCCCTCATCAGGGGTGAGAAATTGATTTCTCTCACATGTTCTGGAATGTTAGTGGCTTGGTTTAAATTGCTCCATTCAAGACATTTAAGAAAAAAATTCTCTGGAGCAATTAAAGCACCCCAGAGAAAAGATCTGCAATAGCTTACCTGTTGGGAATGTCCAGTAAAAAACCCACTTGTGCCAAGCCATTCACCCAAAGCTTCTAAATAGCCTTTCGGACCTCATTCCTAAGTATTCATGAACAACTGAGCATCCTTGGGCTTTGGGGGAAGCCTTCAACATGAAAGAGAAAAGGCACTCAATAGAAATACAAAGATGAGAAGACTGTCCACTCAAAATTCAGAGAACAAGAAGAGTAAAATTCAGAGAATAAGAAAGAACTGTTGGAAATTAAAGTTTTAAAGCAGAAATGAAAAACTCAATAGAAGGGTTAAGAAACAAGGTGGATAATTGCAGAGAAAGAATAAGTAGGAGATCAATACAGACAATAAACAATTGCAGAAAGGTAGAGCAGAGGATATGAAGGGGAGGATATACTCTAAGAAATAATACAAGAAAGTTTTCCAGGCGGAAAGAGAAGAGTTCTCCAATTCAAAGGGCAGGTGGAGATCTCAGCTCACAAAATCAAAACAAAACAAAAAACAATTCAAAGCACATCCTCTAAGCTTTCAGAGAAAGGTGAAAAATCATGAATAAAAAATAATGGATGTATACTATTATCATCTGTCTCAAAAGCCAAATTAAAAGCTAAAAAACGATGGAGCCTTCAAAATTCTAAATGAAAGTTATTTGACACCTGTAGTTCTATACCCAGCTAAACTATCAACCCACGTGACTGCAGAATTAAGGTACTTCCAGGAATATCCAAAGTCTCACATTTCTCCGGAAGATACTGAAGTATGTGCTCCACCAAAATGAAGTGATTCAAGAGAGATGAAGACATAGGATCCAGGAAGCAGGGGTTTCACGCAAGAGGGAGATGAAGGGAATTCCCAGGATGATGAAGGAGGTTCCAGACAATAGCTATGAGAAAGGACACAGGGCTGTAGGAAGGAGGCCCCAGGAGGAAAATGAAATGAGAGGTTATGTGACAGACTTTATGTGTGGGAGATTAGAAGAGTATTACAGAGCTCTTCGATTGTATGGAAAGACTTGGGTGTGTGTTCAAAAGAAACCCCAACTGGGTGTGGAGAGAGCAGAGCGCCTGAAGAATGGCTTCTCTGTGTACAACACATCCAACAGCAACTTGGGCATACTCCTCACGGTGGCAGAATACTATGGCCTTCCTGTGACATTACGCCCTCTACATAAAAAAAAAAAAAAAAAAAAAGAAACCCAAGTGAAAGAATATTTGCAGCAGGAAAAACAAAATATAGCTGTACTGGGAAAGGAAACAATAGTGAATAATATTTTCAGAGACTAATAATGAAAACACAGAGTATGGATGTATTTTTTTAAAAAAAACTTTAGCCCTATCACTGTGGGGAGGTTGGGTGAGAGCGAAGGAAGGACATTGAAATCCATATGATCATAAAGAAAGTCAGTTGATTATATTTTAAATAGATGAATCGAGAGATCGTAGCACTGGCCTATAATGTAGAAATACGGGGACAAATTCCAGAGCAAGCAGTTTGCCTCTAGGGTGTGTTTCATATCTTTTTTTAAAATGTATTTTTATTGAGGTATAATTGACATACAATAATGTGTAAGTTTAAGGTGTACAGCGTGTTGATTTGATACATTTATGTACTGTGATATGATCACCATGGTCAGGTCAGCTGTGGAGTGTGTTTCTGTATGCAATGTTACATAAAGTCACAGATACAACCCGTTAGGAAACTAAAAACTTAGAGATAAAAGTATTCAAATATGACAGGAGCGGGAGAATCTTTCATAGAGAAGGTTTAAATGTGACAAACCAAGAAATGTCCGTTCAGGCACATTATTTAGAGTTCTGGGGTTAACCCCAGAAGAGCCACATCCAGACAGGGTTAAAAATGGCGTGTCTGTGGAATTTGGGGTGTGGGCTCTCGCTTTTACTTTATTTTTTAAATATATTTATTTTTATTTATTTCAGAGGGGAAGGAAGAGGGAGGAAGAGATAGAAACATTCATGATGAGAGAGAGAATCATGGATCGGCTGCCTCCTGCAAGTCCCCCGCTGGGGATCGAGCCCACAACCCGGGCATGTGCCCTTGACCGGAATTGAACCTGGGACCTTTCAGTTTGCAGGCTGACGCTCTATCCACTGAGCCAAACCAGCTCGGGCTGGACTCTCGCTGTTATTACAATTCCTTTTGCCGTGGATATGAGGTAGTTAAGTCTGTGAACCGTTCAATTTCATGACACACGGCGCCTCTGCAGGATTGAAGGCTGGAAGATCGCGTGTTAGAAAAGTTCACCTGTCGTGGCATGCTGGCTCCGCACCTGCCCTATCCACACATGCTCCCCCCCCCCACTTCCTGATGCCCCTTTACAGGGAGGACCCCAGGAAGCCGCCATCCTGTTTGTGGGAAGGTGGTTTTTTGTTGTTGTTGTTTAATATACTTTTACTATTGATTTCAGAGGAAGGGACAGAGATAGAAACATCAATGATGAGAGAGAATCATTGATCGGCTGCCTCCTGCACGCCCTACGCTGGGGATGGAGCCGGAACCGGCAACCTGGGCATGTGCCCTGACTGGGAAATGAACCATGACCTCCTGGTTCATAGGTCAACCACCGAGCCACGCCAGCCAGACTGTGGGACATTTTGTTGTTTTCCCGGTTCTTGGGTCTGAGCATGAGTATGGATTCCAGTAGAATCATGACCTCCTCACCTCACCTTGAAATCCTGCCCTCCGACACCTAAGCTTGAAAGCAAGGTGGCTTGTTCCACGGTGGCCCGGCCAACTGGTTAAACATTGGCAAAGCAAGGCCACTGGGTAGGGTGTACAGTGTACTAGGATGTGCTGCCCACAGGGGCAGGGGATCGGTGGGGCCTGGGGCTGGGGGGCTAGAGGAGGGGCTGCCTTTAGAAGCTTGCACCGAGGCACCTGGCGGCCAGTCATGGCCCTGGCCTGGGCCCCGCTCCTGGGCCTCTCCAAGTGTCGGAGCGGATCCGTGTCCGTGGAGAGCTGCAGTGACTGGGTTTGCAAGGCGGGCAGGTGGGAGAGCATCTGAGCGGCTGTGTCTTCCTCTGTGCAGAGCATGCATGCCTTTGAGGAAGGCCTGGAGTTCCTGCCCGTCAACAACACCAAGAAGGTGGAGAAAGGAGGCCTCAGGCCCTGGGTGGTGCCCGTGGCTGCCGTGCTTGTGATCCTCCTGGTCTCTCTCGTGGCTGGTTTCCTGGTGTGGCACTTCCAGTGTGAGTAAAGCTGTGGCGGAGGGTGGGGGGGGGGGCTGGGGAGGGAGATGTGGGGATGGCCCATCTCCCCCCTCAGGGACAGACCCAGGGCCCGAGTCTTATGGACACAGGGAGAGAACGGAGGTGCAGCAGGGTGGGTGAGGGGGGGTAGAAGACTCTGCCTCCCCTTTCCTCTTTCAAGCAGTGGGCGGTGGGTGAGGAATTGGTCAGAGCTGGCCCGTAGCGCTCAGGTCCGCTGGCCCCTCCTGGCACCCACTGCCCCTGCCTCTGGTTGTCAGCAGTTCTGTAGCTTTTCATGCTTGGGCGTGGACCCCACTGGGACCTGGCCCACCATTTCCACGCCCTTTATTGTCACCCGCACACACACATCCCCAGGGCTGCTGAGGGCAGCTTGTGGACACTGGGGGACGGGACAGGGATGATGTCACTTCCTCTCACTCTTCTCCTTCCCTGGCCTTGCACAGACCGGGACGTGCGGATCCAGAAGGTCTTTAATGGCTACCTGAGGGTCACAAACGAGAACTTTCTGGACGCCTATGAGAACCCGAACTCCACTGAATTTGTAGAGCTGGCCAGCAAAGTGAAGGAGGCGGTGAGTCCACGCCCTGGGCTGGAGCCCTGTCCTGGCTGTATCTCCCTGGGCTGGTGTGGAGCATGGGAGGGCACCAGGTCCTAGGAGGGAGGGAGGGAGCGGCCCGGGCTGGGGGCAGAGGTACTGGCCTCACTGAGCCTCCTCTTTTTCCGCAGCTGAAGCAACTGTACAATGAGATCCCCGTCCTGCGGCCCTACTACAGGGAGTCGACAGTGACTGCCTTCAGGTGGGTGCTGCGGAGAAGGCGGGGGCCGGGGAGGTGCTGGGAATGGGATCTATGCGCTGTTGGAGGGGGACAAGTGCCTGGTGGCCAGCAGGGTGATGCAGCCATGAGGCCCTGGCTTGGGGAACCAAGTCCTGTTCTGTCCATGACTGCGACAGCTCCTGTCTGGGCCGTGTCGCTCTGACGGAGGGCGCCAGGCAGGAGGGTGCCGGGCCTGCCCCGTAAGCCGCTCCGGAGGGCTAGTGCTCCTCTGCTACTTTTCCACATCTGAGTTTGGGTCTGCACCGGGCAGGGCGGGCGGTGCCCAGCGGGTGCCCAGAGCCCACCCGCATCTCAGACTCGGGCCTCCCCACAGCGAGGGCAGCGTCATCGCCTACTACTGGTCGGAGTTCAGCATCCCCAGCCACCTGGTGGAGGAGGCCGAGCGCATCATGGCCGAGGAGCGCGCCATCCGCCTGCCACCCCGCGCCCGCACCCTGAGCTCCTTCCTGCTGACCTCGGTGGTGGCCTTCCGTGAGTACGGGCCTTCGGGCTGCCGGGGCTGCTGGGGGTGGGCATTGGCGGGCAGGAACTCCCTCTCCTCCGCAGGAAGATAAGGTAGTGAGCTGCTGGCTCCTCCCCTGGGGAATAAGGAAGCAGGAACGAGGAAATAGGCCAGACCAGTAAAACCTCGATTCTCCCTCTTGTTTTCCAGCCACTGACCCCAGAACAGTGCAGACGGCCCAGGACAGTAAGTACCATGCCTTCCTCCTAGTGGCGGGTTGGGGTGTGGCCAGATGCCCTTTGATCCGGGTGTGCCCACAAGTCACACCTTGGTGACAGCCAGCACATCCCCTTCACCTGTCCCCAGGCCATGAGATGCTGCTTCCTGGTCGCATCTGGGCCCATGGCAACCTGGGGCGCCTTGGAGAGGCCAGCCCTGGGGGTACCCCTGCGGGGTTCTGGGCTGCTGGCCCTGCCGCCTCCGCCCGGCTCTGCCCGGCTCTGCCTCTCCTCCTCTGTTTCCCACAGACAGATGCAAATTCGCCCTGCACGCCCGATGGGGGGAACAGACTCGTTTCACCACGCCCGGCTTTCCCGACAGCCCCTACCCAGCCTTCGCCCGCTGCCAGTGGACCCTGCGGGGCGATGCCCACTCCGTGCTGAGCCTCACCTTCCGAAGCTTTGATGTCACGGCCTGTGACCCCAATAGCAATGACCTGGTCATGGTGTATGACACCCTGAGCCCCGTGGAACCCCGCACGGTGGCGCAGTGAGTGTCGGGGGGAGGGGGGGGCAGAGGTGGGCTGTGGGAGCTGGGCTGCGGCCTCTGGTGGGCGGGGCCTCTGGACCAAGTTGGAGACAGTGTGTGTCACCGGCCACTGCAGACTGACAGGCAGCAGAGGGCAGGTGTGGCGCCGTCCTCAGCATGAGCTCAGCGGAGCATCGCGGAGGCGACGTCTCTGCCTTGGCCGCGGTGAGGAGGGCAATGGGTTCCCTGGACACCAGTAAGCCGGGTGTCCTTTACCTCAGAGCCACGCTGTGCCTTGCGGTGGTAAAACACGGTTTTGTGGAGGCCTATAGGTTGGGAGAGGCTGCCATTGAAAAGATAGTTTGTTGCTCGGCTGGCGTCGACCTATGAACCTGGAGGTTGAGGTTCGATTCCCAGTCAGGGCACATGCCCTGGTTGCGGGATCAATCCTCAGGGAGGGGGAGTGCAGGAGGCGGCTGATGAGTGATTCTCTCATTGATGTTTCTATCTCTCTCTCCCTCTTCCTTCCTCTCTGAAATCAATAAAAATATCTATACTAATAAAAGGATAATATGCTAATTAGACCGGGTTGACCAGACATCTTCCGGTTGTCCTGCCTCCTTCCGGACAAAGCCAGGGTGGCAGGGGCCAAGGCCTAAGCATGTAGGAGCGATCAGGCCAGCAGGGGAGGGCAGTTAGGGGCGATCAGGCCAGCAGGGGGGGAGCAGTTAGGGGTGATCAGGCTGGCAGGGAAGGGCAGTTAGGGGCAATCAGGCAGGCAGGCAGAGGGGTTAGGGGCAATCAGGCAGGCAGGCAGGTGAGCGGTTAGGAGCCAGTGGTCCCAGATTGCGAGAGGGTGCAGGTTGGGGGGCTGATGTCGCCTCCCCCGCCCCCCCACACCAATTTTGTGCACCGGGCCTCTAATATATATATATAGCCTTTAGAAGGAAAGGAAAGAAAAGAGTTTGCTACTCACAATTCCCAAACAGAGGGCCCCCCTGGGGAAGCACCAGGGTGGTCGGGAGGCGAGGGCACGGTGGCAAACATGGCAGTGCTGTTCTGTGTGGTTCCCGCAGGAAAGGCGAGGCAGGGAGGTGCTTTAAGTACCTCCAATGGGCTCTGGGTCCTGGGGCTGTCTCTCCGGGGCTGGGGCCTGGCTGTGGGGTGATTAAGCCGGTGGGTGGTGGCCAGGAATGTGGGAGCCCCAGGGAGGAGACGCGGGGTGGGCTCTGGATGGGTTGGCTTGCACGTGAAAGGCTTAGCCGAGGGTGTGTCTAGACCAGCCGTGGGCAAACTACGGCCCGATCCGGCCCGTGTGAAATGAATAAAACTATTGAAATAAAAGACCGTACCCTCTTATGTAATGATGTTTACTTTGAATTTATATTAGTTCACACAAACACTCCATCCATGCTTTTGTTCCGGCCCTCCCGTCCAGTTTAAGAACCCACTGTGGCCCTCGAGTCAAAAAGTTTGCCCACCCCTGGTCTAGACTGTCTCTAGGAATGGCCTGACCTTGAGAGGGCCCTCTCTCCAGTCAGCAAGGTCCCAGGTGCGAAAGCATCGGGATTCCAGGGACTCAAAAGGCAGCATGCACCTGCCACGGAGCTGGGGTGCGAGATGAACGCCGCCCCCGCCAGCCGCAGGTCAGGCAGGAGCTGCCCTCGGGGGCACTACGGGCGGCGGGCAGACTGCCCCCTCCCCAGCTCTGCCTACATCTCAGGATGAATGACAGGCTAAGAGTCAAGCCCACACCCAGCGGGAACCCATCTGCTTCCACAGCTTAGTATCGGGACCTCTGTCCACACCCCTTGGGGTGCAGGGTTCTCTCCCTGCTAGTTTACTAGCTGTACTACAAATAAACACATCTCCTGGGAGGCAGGAGTGGAAAACAGGCATGTGTAAGGGGGACCTATATCTTTCATAATCTTACTTTCCAGAAACAGCAACTGCTGATTTTGTGATGTCTGTTCTTCCAGACTTTTCTGCTGTGTGAGTGTCTGTGATTGTCTTTAAATATAGGGCTATGCAGCACCTTTGGCTTTGTTATCTGCTTTTAAAAAATGAAGTTTAGAATAAAATGAAGGGGAAATAAAAAATAAATAAAAATGAAGTATACAGGATAGGGCAAAAGTAGGTCTACAGTTGTCCGTACGGAAAATAATACAATAATTAATGAATAGTACAAGAATAAAGGCTGCGTTTCACGTACTCACAATTTTAAACCTACGTTTGCCCCACCCTTGATTGTGATGGTCTTTCCGAATCAGTAGTTCTGTCTCTGATCCGCAGTTTCCGGTGGGACAGATGTGGTGTAGCTGAGAGGCCGCAGGACACGGTCCTTGGCCGTGTGGGCTCCGGAGCCTGATGCCCGGGCTTGAATTCAGCCCCGACACTGACTGACTGTGGAATCGTTAGTTCGCCTCTCCATGCCTCAGTGTCCTTATCTGTAAAATGGGGCTGATCGTCTCTACTGTGCACAGTTGCTGTGAAGCTACCTGAGTTAATGGCTATAAAAGCACTGAGCGTTAGTAGTTCATAGTGTTGCGACTCCTGTTATTGCTATTAGTTAACCTGTAGTTTAACGAATCCTCCAGTGTTAGTCAGTCAGTGTTTGTGAGGTTTTGCTATTTCAGACGGACCGTCTTATCATTAAATCCTTACTGAGGTCATGTGTGGGGCGGGCCTGTTGTGAAGGGGCTCAGGGTTAGGGGTGGGGTCCTTGGGCCCCCTCTGTGTGGCTTCTGTTTGCCCTCACTAACGCCCGCCCCTTTTGCCCCCACAGGCTGTGTGGCACCTACCCCCCCTCCTACAACCTGACCTTCATCTCCTCCCAGAATGTCCTGCTCGTCACGCTGATAACCAACACGGAGCGGCGACACCCTGGCTTTGAAGCCGTGTTCTTCCAGATGCCCAAGATGAGCGGTAAGGAGGGGAGGGGTGGGGGCAGGGGCAGGAGGGCCAGGAGCAGGGGTGGGCAGAGGGAGAAGGGGACAGCAGGTAGTGGTGGGCTGGCCAGGTCGGTGACAGAGGCTGGAAGCTTAAGCCATAGGCCATTAGCCCTTCACCTGGGTCCGGAGCCCCGCCAATGCCATCTGCCTCCCAACTCTGGCTGTGGAGCCTCCCGGTGCCCAGCTGCCAGGCCTGCAGCCGACAGCCCTGCCCCTCCGTCTGGCCCAGCCCGTGCTCAGTCCTCATGCTCTTTCTCCTCTACCCTCTCAGGCTGTGGAGGCTACTTACATGACACCCACGGGACATTTAGCAGCCCCTACTACCCGGGCCACTACCCTCCCAACATCAACTGCACGTGGCAGATCGAGGTAGGAGCTGTGGGGGGAGGCGAAGGAGGGGTCAGGGAGATGGATGAGAGAGAGAGGCAGAGGGACGAAGGGCGCTCCGGATGGCACGTGAAGGAGCGCAGAGGGGATGAGCTCCTTGGCCACCCCGCGAGGCTGCAGGGGTGAGTCGCACGGGTGGCAGGGTCGCGCGTGGCAGGGTCGTGCAGGGCTGACCTGCTGCGAAGTCAGGCAGACCCAGACTCATGTCCCAGCTCCTCCGTGGCTGTCTGGGGGCCGTGGGCAGGGGCGGGGGCAGCTTGCTCTGGGTCATGTAAGAGGGCTGGTGGCTGCTCCCAGCCAGAGGTGCGGTGGGGACGACGAGGTCAGAGTGGGCATGTGCCGCTGAGCGCACTTGCTGAATGGCCCTGGGACAAGAGTCCCGCCCACAGGACTGCTTCTCACGCCCTCCCAATCCCAGACCCATCCCCTTTTCCTCCCTCGATAATGGTGGGAGGACCTTCCAGCCCTTTATTTAAAAAAAAAAAAAATGTTTTTATTGATTTCAGAAAGAGGAAGGGAGAGGGAGAGAGAAATAGTAACATAAATGATGAGAGAGAATCATTGATTGGTTGATTGGTTGCCTCCTGCACACCCCACACTAGGGATTAAGCCACAACCTGGGCATGTGCCCTTGACTGGGAATCGAACCATAACCTCCTGGTTCATAGGTCAACACTCAACCACTGAGCCACACTGGCCGGGCGCAGCCTGCTTTAGTGCTATAACCGTGTCTCTTGCTCCTGAGTCTAGAGGTCCTTCCAAACACGGCCCCCGACCCCTCCTGCTCTGGGTGGCATGTTGCCCCCATGGCCCGAGAGGAGAAGCAGCAGCCACGCTCCCTGCCCACCCCCTCCTCCCAGCCCCACGGCCACCGCCGACACCCACGGGTTTGGGAAAGAGGGAAAGAAGCCGCGGAGACCCAGCAGCGTGTCTTTCTGCAGGTGCCCCACAACCGAAACGTGAAGGTGTCCTTCAAAGTCTTCTACCTGTGGGAGCCCAATGTGCCCACGGGCACGTGCCTCAAGGACTATGTGGAGGTCAACGGGGAGAAGTGAGTGCCTGGGAGAGGGGGCGTCGGCTGGGGAGTGGGGGAGCAAGCCGGTGAGTGGGGCCACTGGCCGGGGAGTCGGGGAGCGGGCCTGGTGCCCATGGGGGGGTGCCCATGTCCTGGGAGGGGGTCCTCTGCCTACAGTTGGCCTCCCCCCCAGGTTCTGCGGAGAGAAGTCCCAGTTTGTGGTCGCCAGCAAGAGCAGCAGGATCACGGTGCGCTTCCATTCGGACCAGTCCTACACCGACACGGGCTTCCTGGCCGAGTACCTGTCCTATGACTCCAGTGACCGTGAGTGGCTTCTTCGGGAGGAGGCACCTGGCTGGGGGGAGGGGCCCTCCGTGCTGCAGTTTCTTAGCGTCGGGCCTTCCACATCCTAAGACACGAGGGAGTGTGGGGCGCCTGTCCCTCCAGCAGCCTTCTGAGCGGATAAAGGCCACCTTACATGCATGAATTTTTTAAAATCTATTTTTTTAAAAGATATTTTTATTGATTTCAGAGAGGAAGGGAGAGGGAGAGAGAGAGAGAGAGAGAGAGAACGTCATTGATTGGCTGCCTCCTGCGTGCCCCCTACTGGGAATCGAGCCAGCCACACGGGCATGTGCCCTGACTGGGAATCGAACCATGACCTCCTGGTTCATAGGTTGACGCTCAACCACTGAGCCATGCCAGCCGGGCCGTGGATGTAAGAAAGACCCCTGTGAACACGGGCACACACCACACCCTTCGGCCCCCGGTGCGGCCCCTCAGCCCGAGGACCCTGGGTGCCTTTGGACCACCTGTCCCTGTGGTTCGGTATCACTGATCATCGGTGCTTGTCTCGGTGGCCTTTTAGCACCTTTATGGTTAATAGCATAATTTTGAGACGTTGGAAAGTTCTGGGCGTGAACACCACGCTAACTGCTCCTGGCTTGGACAGGTGCATGAGCTGTCCCTGAGGGATCTAGCAGTTTCTGTTGCCTTTAATCTCACTGTCTGTGGTGTGAGTAGCGGTTCTTCCACGTATAAATGTTTTTGGGTTTTTTTTGTGTCAGCCCTTCATCGGAGAATAACCTTTTGAAAGACATTTTAACTGTACACAGGAGTGCAAGGTTTTAATTTAAAATTCGACTGCATGGCTCTCCACCAAGTGAAACTGGCTGAGCAAACCCCTAGGATAAGTGACTAAGCTACCGATGCAGACAAAGTGACAGTGGTCTCCCCGAACCTCGCCGTCTGCCTGATGACATCAGGTGTCAGACACCCTCCCGTTTCAGAAACACGGGAATGCGGGAAGTGCCTTGATTAGGGAAATGCGGGACAGGACACCCACATTCCCGAGCTGCCCAGCTGCTGTTGCTCTGTGTCGCTCTGGGGCGCTGGCACTTGGGGGCCACCGAACACCCAGCCAGCCCCTCTCTGCTTTGCCCGGAGCTCCCTGGGTTGGGCCAAGGGCCATCGGGAGGGATGACCAGCCTTCCTGTTTCGGCTCTAAGAAATCCCCTTGCCACGCTTGGTGGACCAGGAGACCCCTGCCCTCTGGTGCCCGTGGCAGCCTGCTGCCCTCCGTTCAGGGTTGGACTGGCCAGTTTTCGTTAGTCCTCAGTGTGGCTGCGAGGTTGGCTCTGGGGGGGGAGGTGAGGCGGGGAGCCGGCCGTGGAGGCGGGTGGAGGCCCGGACCTCAGGCCTGTCCTCTCCCCGCAGCGTGCCCGGGGAAGTTCATGTGCAACACGGGGCGCTGCATTGGAAACGAGCTGCGCTGCGATGGCTGGGCCGACTGCGCCGACCACAGCGACGAGCTCGACTGCAGTGAGTGGGGCCGGGGGCCCGGACGTCCTCTCTTGCCCTTGCCGTGCCCTGGCGCCTGCCAGCTGGTCCCGGTGGCCTGAGGTGGCGGGAGGTGGGGGGAGGTTGTGCCCATCCCCGAGTAGACATCTAGCCCTCCCGCGCTCGCCTGTGCGGAGCCTTGGCCCCGTGGAGCAGCTCCAAAGGCGGTGAGTGGGGCACCCGGATGCTCTCCAGGGACCGGTCCCCCGGCAGCTTCCCAGGGAAGCAGTGAGTGACCGGTGAGCTGGGGCTCACATCCTGCTGAGCCTCCCCAGCTGACTGCTGCCCTCGCCCCCCCAGAATGCAACGCCACCTACCAGTTCACGTGCAAGAACAAGTTCTGCAAGCCCCTCTTCTGGGTGTGCGACACCGTGAACGACTGTGGGGACAACAGCGACGAGCTGGAGTGCAGTGAGTGCCCGTGGGGGGCTGCCCGGGGGGACCCGGCTCCCAGCAGTCCACTCAGGGGGGACTTGGACCCCTGACAGTGCTTTCTGCTTCCCAGGTTGTCCAGATAAGACCTTCAAGTGTGGCAACGGGAAGTGCATCCCCGAGAGCCAGCGATGTGATGGGAAGGACAACTGTGGGGACGGGTCCGATGAGGCCAAGTGCAGCAGCGGTAAGGCCTGGCCCTGCCCTCTGACCTTTAGGGGGTTCCCCCTGCTCCCGGGAAGCCGCCCAAGCACACTCACATGCAGTGCGTGCAGAGCTTAATAAACACAAACTGCCTTCTTGACGCAAGGGCGTCCGCAGAGGGAGAACCTTCCAGAACGTGGAGGACCCTGGGCAGGGCTGGAAGGACAGTGGACGGTGGGGTGGCGGGTGGGCCGGGCCTGAGTGAGGGGCGCAGATGGCTGGATGGCAGGCTGCTGAGGAGGTCCCCAGTGGAACTGACTCTCCCCATGTCCTGCTCCCCATGCAGGGACTGTCGTTGCCTGCACCAAACACACCTACCGCTGCCACAACGGGCTCTGCTTGAGCAAGACCAACCCCGAGTGTGACGGGAAGAAGGACTGTAGCGACGGCTCGGATGAGAAGAACTGCGGTGAGCGGGCCCACCCGCGGGCACAGGGGGTCCACTGTGCGGGCACAGACAGAGGCGGAACCCGCCAGGGCCTCCCGCTCCCATTTCTGCCCTGGCTGCTGCCCGGAGGAAAGGATGACCTTGCCAACTTGTTGACTGGCATGAGGGCACTGCCCCAGGGGCGTGCTCTGGTCTGGGAGGCAAGGCCCAGGGCAGCCAGCAGCTCGGTTGTCCTGGTCCCGGCGGGGGTGCTGGGCTGGCCTCTGCTTCTGGACCCGGCTTTCCTGTCCTGCCCGGGGGAGGGGGCACAGCTTCCCCAGCCCTCACCAGTGTTTGCCCGCACCCCATCCCAGGCTTTAGTTTGCAGTCTCCTGTGTGTATCCCAGAAGCCCTGGTCCAAGTTATATCTGAGCATAGCAGCTGTTCTCTGACTTCATGTCACCCGCCCGAGCTCCCTCTGAGCTGTGTCTTCAGCGTTTGCCAGGGAAATCTAGGCAAATGGCACCCCTGGTAATCTAAGCAAACCAGCAGGTGTCTGCAGGCGCCCGAATGCATTTGTTCAGGGGGGGAGGCTGGGGGGATGTAAGGGCGTTGACCTTGGGAGCAGGGAAGGGGCCCCGTGGAATTCAGTGGGTCCGAGGCTGAGTTCCTCGCTCGTAGGGTCTGTCATGCCACAATGGCACCAGCAGTACTGTGCCCACTGTGAGGCGACTGCCCCCCCGCGGGCTCTCCCTGGGCCTGCGGCAGGGCCTGGAGCTGGCACCCACCCTAACTCCCTGCCCTTCCTTCGGGTCCCGCCCCTCGCAGACTGCGGGCTGCGGGCCTTCAGCAGGCAGTCCCGGGTGGTCGGAGGCAAGGATGCGGAGGAAGGCGAGTGGCCCTGGCAGGTGAGCCTGCACGCGCTGGGCCAGGGCCACCTGTGCGGGGCCTCGCTCATCTCCCCCAGCTGGATGGTGTCCGCCGCACACTGCTTCGCCGACGACCGAGGATTCAAGTGAGCCACGGGGTGGGGTTGGGGGGCTCTGGGAGGCCCTCCCGTGGGTTCTGGGGCTGGAAGGCCTGTGTCTGAGTCATGAAGGTGGGCTGGCACTGGGGCAGGGCCAGGCTGGAGGGTGCAGACACCCAGGATGCGGCTACTCACAGCAATAATGAAAACAGGTGTCTCGTAGGGGCTCCCTCTCAGGCAAGCACCACCTGTCAGTGTTGGCGAACCTATGACACGCGTGTCAGAGGTGACACGCGAACTCATTTTTTTGGTTGATTTTTCTTTGTTAAATGGCATTTAAATATCTAAAATAAATATCAAAAAATATAAGTCTTTGTTTTACTATGGTTGCAGATCAAAAAATGTCTATATGTGACACGGCACCAGAGTTGAGTTAGGGCTTTTCAAAATGTTGACACGCCAAGCTCAAAAGGTTCGCCATCACTGACCTAAGTGTTTTCCTAGCGACCTGGTCAGGCAGGTCTGCTCACGTGGCATTTTACAGAAACGTAGGTTCAGGGAGGTAAGCACGTTTGCTCAGGGTTGCCCAGGTACCGAGTGGCAGAGCGAGACCCGGGCCCAGGTGTGTGGACCCACAGCCTGCTGGGCCGTCGCTGCACTTAACGGGCTCCCCGGGACTTGCTCAGACCAGCCGAGCAGCGACAGGCAGGTGGCCACGGGCGGGTATTCACACTCCCAGGCCTCAGGCTTCTGGGTGGCACTGGGAGTTCGTAGCCTTAGATGGTGAGGATTAAACATGAAGTGCTGGGCTCTGCGTCTGCGCACAGTAGGTGCTCGGCATGTTGTCACCACAGGTCCGGGTCAGCCTCGATCCCAGCACCTGGATGGTCCCTAGGAAGGGTTGTGCTGGGGTCTCAGGACGGGCTGGCCAGCAGCTTCAGGAGGGAGTCTAGGGGACAGCTTGCTCCTGGCGCTGCGGGCACAGGGCACAGACATTCCCACGCTCCAGGGTTTCCCACGCTCGGGGCAGATGTGGGCATGGCCAGACGGCACGTGGGTGGAGGGAGTGGAGTCGGCACTGTGGTCCCTGGGGCCTCGCTGGGCAGTGCGGCCTCCCGCACCTGACTGTCCTTCCTCTTCCCATTCTGTCACCTTCACTCCAACTCCACCGTGGGCAGAAGTGACTAGAATTCTGCCCGAGGTCTGGGGAGGACGGCTGTGAGGCATGCCCTGTGGGCAGGGGCGTCTGGTCTGGGTGTGACATGCGAGGGCGTTTGTCACTGGACCAGGAGACAGACCTGAGACAGAGGGAGAGCTGTGAGCAGAGGCAGGGGTGGAGAGTGCAGGGACCCGGAGCGCGGTCACTACGGACGCGTTTCTAGGTCTCAGATGCTCGCAGTCCTTCCTGAGAGGAGGTATCATGTTATGGCTGGGGGCACAGGTTGCTGGTTTGGATCATCTATGACTTGTTAGCTGTGTGATCTTGGGCGAGCAAGTTACTTAGCCCCTTTGTGCGTGAGTCCTCATCTGAGAATGGGCGGCCCCACCTGGAAGGGCTTTTCGGGAGAGAAAATGACATGACCTGTGGACCTAGAGGAGTTCTTGGCGAGCGGTCAGCTCCGTCCGACTGTTGACCTCCCCCAGGGTCCTCTCCCACACCAGGGCAGTCACCGGGACCTCGGTGCCACACTTCCCGGCTGGCTTCTGTTACTGGTAGGTGTGCACCTGAAACAGGTCAAGACGAGGTCGGCTCAGACAATAAAGACTGTCCTCAGCTGGGTACCATGTCTTTAGAGGGAAGACGCTGCGGCTGGAGTTGGGGTTGCTGGGTGAGTGGGCCTGGCTGGGGCAGGGGTGCAGAGTCTTGGGGCACAGGGCTCCGCAGCAGCACAGGGCTGACAGAGGGACGTCCGTGGCAGGTGATGGGATCCCAGGAAGATGGAGCCAGAGGGGACAGGGGACTCCCCTCCTCCCCCACCCTGTCATATCCTTCCATCCGCAGGCCCTGGCCTCCTCCGTATCCCGGTAGCTGCTCTGCCCTTTCCCACTCACAGGGCCTCCGCCTCGGCGCCCCGGCCCAGGTGGCTGCAGCAGCCCTGCCTGATCGTGTCGCTTCCTCTGAGCACGTTCAGTCTGTACTCCCCAGTGCCAGAGCCGTCTTTCCAATGAGCTACCCTGATCCTGTCAGCCCTTATATGCCAGCCGTGGCTTGCAGGGTGGCGTAGAAATGTCGCAGCGTGACCCACACGCCACACCGTCAGGACTCTTCAACCTCAGCCGCCTGTCCTGGCCTCACACTGTCCATATGTTCAATTTGGGGGGCGCCCTACACATTCCCTTTGCTCTCTCTGTTTTCGTGTGTTTTTTTTAAAGTATATTTTATTGATTTCAGAGAGGAAGGGAGAGGCAGAGCTAGAAACATCAATGATGAGAGAGAATCATTGATCAGCTGCCTCCTGCACACCCCACACTGGGGATCAAGCCTGCAACCCAGGCATGTGCCCTGACCGGGAATTGAACTGTGACCTCCTGGTTCCTAGGTCAACGCTCAACCACTGAGCCACGCCGGGCCCTCTTTGCTCTGTCTCTGAATATGCTGCTTTCTCCCCACCTGTCCATCTGACCAAGTCCTGTTAGATCTCCAAGGCCTGGTCCATGACCCGCTCCCTGTCCCACCTCCTGCCTCCACTCCACGCTCTCCTGTAGGGTCTGCCCCCCCCCCCCCCCAGGGACACTTCGCACACTGTGTCGTGGCCGTTCTCCTGGGTCCCTCCCCACGTTCACTGTGAACTCAAAGACTCGGTCTAGTGCAATTCCTAGAACATCAGAGAAGCCCAGTAATTATTGAGTAAAGAAGCAGATGAATGGATGAGGACATGGTTGACTATGAGGATGACGGGGGCGGGGGGAGTTAGAAAGGGTGAGGCAGAATTAGCGGGGGGTGTGGAATGCCAGTTGGTGAGGTGAGGCTGACTGGGTAGGTCTGGGGACTCAGGTTAGGTTGTCGAGTATGACAAAGAGGTCCTTAGGGAGCTGTTATCTGGCAGCAACAGATTAGAGTGAAACCAGAGGCCAAAAGGTCTGTGTGGAGGCTGGCACTTCGGTCTGGGTGTGAGACTCCGTAGGGAGGGGCGGCAAGAATGGAAGGTGGGGGTGGGGTGGGTGCTGAGTCAGCAGACGGCTGCCGGACCTGGCTCTGGGCAGGGCTCTGGGAAGGGACGGGGTAACAGGCACCCGAGGGTGAGTCTGCAGGGCTGGGTTGAGTAGCCTCCTGACTTCCTGAGAGGTTTGAGAGCATATGCATTTTCTGTTTTAAAGACCTATTTTCCCAATTTTTTATTTTGGGGGAAAAAAATTCAAACCTACAACAAAGTTGCGATTATCATGAAAAAATAAAAAGTACAGTGGACTCCCTCATATCCTTTATCTGTTTCACTAATTGTTGAATTTTACCACATTTGTTTTAGTTTTATCTCTTCGCGCATGCCCGCGCACACACATATTTTGTTTTAAACTTCACGTTATATTTTCTTTTCTTTTTTTTTTATTGATTTCAGAGGGGAAGGGAGAGGGAGAGAGAGATAGAAACGTCACTGATGAGAGAGAATCATTGACTGGCTGCCTTCGGCACGCCCCACACTGGGGATCGAACCTGAAACCCAGCTCTGTGCCCTGACTGGGAATTGAACCGTGACCTCCTGGTTCATAGATAGGTGCTCAACCACTGAGCCACTCCGGCCAGGCCTCATTGGTTTTCTTTAGTCTCTTTTATTTTTTTTTTATTTTTTAAATATATTTTATTGATTTTTTACAGAGAGGAAGGGAGAGAGACAGAGAGTTAGAAACATCAATGAGAGAGAAACATCGATCAGCTGCCTCCTGCACATCTCCCACTGGGGATGTGCCCGCAACCCAGGTACATGCCCTTGACCGGAATCGAACCCGGGACCTTTCAGTCTGCAGGCCGACGCTCTATCCACTGAGCCAAACCGGTTTCGGCTCTTTAGTCTCTTTTAAATCTGAAACAGCTCCCCAAGCCTTTAATTTTTGGTCTGTGTTGGCATTGCATTTTTTAAAAGTCCCGCCCAGTTATTTTATAGGCTGTCTCTCAATTTGGATTTTTCTGATTGTTGTTTCTCCATTAGAGTTCGGTTACACGTTTTTGTGGGAAATACTGCCTCGGTGATATTGTGTCCTCAGGAAGCAGATGGTATCCGACTGGGAGGAAAGTTGGATTACGAGGTGTCCCTGGGTTTCCCCACCCAGAGGTACTTCCCCCCCGGGGCTGTGAATAAGTAATCTTGGATGACCCTTTGAGTCAGTGTGAACATCGTGTTCCCCAGCAATCTTTTATCCAGTGGTTGTAGCATTCCTCAGTGATTGGTTTTAAAATATGTATATTATTGATTTCAGAGAGGAAGGGAGAGGGAGAGAGAGATAGAAACATCCATGATGAGAGAGAAACATTGATCGGCTGCCTCCTGCACGCCCCACACTGGGGATTGAGCCCGCAACCTGGGCATGTGCCCTGACCAGGAGTTGAACCGTTGACCTTCTGGTTCATAGGTCGATGCTCAACCACTGAACCACGCTAGCCGGGCTCCTCAATGATTCTTGCATGTGTTGGTTACTGCTGTGGTGGGTGCAAAATGCGATTTATCATCCACCCTTTCTTCTGTATTTATTAGCTGGTTTTTCTGTAAAGCATACCTTTCCTCCTCCTCATTAATTTTTTGGAATGATTTTTTAGACTCAGGATGAACTCATGGGTTTCTGTTCCCCCTTCTCTGTTATTCAGTGTGTGCAGTAACGAAGCCTGTTGTGTATGTGCGTGTTCAGCGGATCCTGAGTTTGGCCCGTGAACGCCTTGCCCTGCTGGCTCCTCACTGTTTCAGAACCCACTCACTTCCGTTACATACATGGTCTAGGCTGGCTTTTTTGTTTCCTTGCTCCAGACCTGGAAACAGCCATTTCTCCAAGGAGCCTTGGTTCCTTTGAATGGAGGAGGATATTTAGAAACCAAGTTCTGGCTGGTATTGGGGATGGTACTGCTTTTAGGGTGCGTCTGTGGAAAAATGAGGCGTGTGTACTGCTACGCTGTGTGTCAGCAGCACAGGGCTCTTCCCCTGCCCCCTCCTGATTTGTGGCCCCCTTTTCCCACGTCAGAATTTGGCCCCCAACATCAGTGTCTTGTCCTTATGTGTTCAGCCCTCTAGTAAACACGAGACACTTCCAGAATTGCTACTGCGATCCTGCTACCGGCAGCAAACCCGATAGGTCCAGTTCAAGGCATTTTTTTCAATTCTATTGGTACCTAGAGTAGACGCCACTGTGTTAGAAAAGCATTTGGATTGAGTTCTGTGTTATTCCTTCTGTGAAAGATGAGATTAGTAAGATATAATAAGGTATTTTTTGGTAAACAGACAAAAATGAATTAAAAGAGGGAATGGGGGTTGAGTGAGGTGGTAGGAGGCACCTAGAAGTTTCCAGTTGAGGGCGGCGGCCAAGCAGGAGCCACACTCCCCTCACAGTGTGCGGCAGGTGTGCGGCAGGTGGCTCACGGGGTGCTGTCTGGCTCCCCATGCAGGTACTCCGACCACACCATGTGGAAAGCCTTCCTGGGCCTACACGACCAGAGCAAGCGCAGCGCCCCGGGGGTGCAGGAGCGCGGCCTGAAGCGCATCATCAGCCACCCTTCCTTCAACGACTTCACCTTCGACTACGACATCGCGCTGCTGGAGCTGGAGCGGCCGGTCGAGTACAGCAACACCGTGCGGCCCATCTGCCTGCCCGACACCTCGCACGACTTCCCCACGGGCAAGGCCATCTGGGTCACCGGCTGGGGCCACACCTACGAGGGAGGTGAGCTGGCCTGCCCCGCCTCCCTCCCCTGGTAGGACCAGGCTGTCCAGAGTGAGGGGGGTGTGGGGGGGGGCGCTGGGAGGCCGGCTTTGGATGGACATCCTGGTTGCATGACTTGGGCGAGTTGCTTAAACTCTGAGCCTGTTTATTCGCCTGTAAAATGAAGATAAAGGGTATCAGGGAACCTAAGAGCACTGAGGGGCCTGTGGAGCGGTGCCTGCGTCGGGAACCAGTGGTGGGAGGCCAGGCTCCTCTCTCCTTCTGCCTCCACGAGGGCCCTTATAAATGTTGTATTGAAGCACTCGGTTCTGATCTGCTATACTACACTGCTGGAACCTGTAGACTATGGAGAGGAAAGAAAAATAACCTGGCTTAAGGCATTTTATGGTGCTTTCTTCCTCTTTTTTTTTTTTAATCCTCACCTGAGGATATTTTTCCCATTGATTTCTAGGGAGAGTGGAAGGGAGGGAGGAGGGGAGGAGGGGGAGAGAGAGAGAGAAACATCAAAGTGAAAGAGACACATCGATTGGTTGCCTTCCGCCTGTGCCCCTACCTGGGGAACCTGCAACCAAGGTACATGCCCTTGACTGGGAATCGAACCCACGACCCTTCGGTCCAAGGGCCAGTGCTCTGACCGCTGAGCAAACTGCCAGGGCCGCTTTCTGTTCCTTATTCTCACAGCTGTTCCGTGGTGTATAGGGGGTCTTTTGGGCCTGCCACCTAATGGCTTACGTGGCTGCACAATCTCCGACGGCAGATGCGTCATCAGTTACTTAGCCGTTTGTCTGCCTCAGGCTTGGGTTGTGTCCAGAATGTTGTTAGTCCAGTTACTGCTGCGGGAGCACCTTGGAGGGTGCCTTCCCCATGTGGCGTGGCCCCAGGAGCCCGCCTGCCCCCCCAGCTCAGCCCGCCCTGCCCTCTCGCCAGGCACCGTGGTGCTGATCCTGCAGAAGGGCGAGATCCGCATCATCAACCAGACGACCTGCGAGAAGCTGTTGCCGCAGCAGATCACCCCGCGCATGATGTGCGTGGGCTACCTGAGCGGGGGCGTGGATGCCTGCCAGGTGGGTGCTGGGCGCCGGGCGGGGTGGGTCTGGGAAGGTGGGCAGGACACTCAGGACTTGTCTCTCCTCAGGGCGATTCCGGGGGCCCCCTGTCCAGCGTGGAGGCGGATGGGCGGATCTTCCAGGCCGGCGTGGTGAGCTGGGGCGAAGGCTGCGCTCAGAGGGACAAGCCTGGCGTGTACACGAGGCTCCCGATTTTTCGGGACTGGATTAAAGAGCAGACTGGGGTGTAGAGGCAGGGGCCATCCACTGGTCACCCCAACGTGCACCCCGGCAGGCTGAGCGCCGGATTGCTACCTGCACCCCTGCCTCAGGCCCCCCACAGACTGAGCTGAATCCCCAGGACTCTGGAGATGGAGGACCAGCCAGCAGAGCCTCTCACCTCCCTCGGTCTCCGAAGTGGGGCTGGGAGGTGGGGAGAGGAGGATGCCGGCGCTGGCCTGGAGCGGAGGCCTGAGACCGCAGCCGGTCCCTCCAGCCCGAGGCAGCCGGGCCGTCCCCGGTCATCGGCTTCCTCGCCTCTGATCCAGGCCCAGCCGCGATGCTGCCCCGGGGTGGGGCTGGGCGCTGTGGCTCCTGGGGACGCTCTTCAGGAAGCCGGGCCCGGAGGACCCTGGACGACAGACAGGTCTACAACGCGAACTGTTCTCCCAGCTCCCAGCTGGGGTTCAGAGTGTGTTTGTGTGTTTGAGTAAAATACTTTATTTCTTTTTAAGTATTTGTGTTCTTACTGCAGTGCTGACCCTGGAGCCAGGCTGAGAGTGGGGGCCGCAGGGCTCAGGGCCTTCTCCGGCCAGCACGGGCTGGGTTTGTGCTGGGTTTCTGTAGCTTCCGAGAACAGGGCCTGGTGCCCTGCTTTGTCTCAGAAAGAAAGGAGGAAGTAGAACTTTCCATCAGGTGGGGAGGTGGTTACATAAACGGTGCGTGCGCATGTGCTTACATGCGTGCATGCTTACACATGTGTGCATGCTTACACGTGTGTTTGTGTGGGTGTGCTTACACATGCAGGCATGAGGAGTCCTGTGGCTTTGGAGGAGTCGCGCTGCCTTGCTTACAGGCTCTCACCTCTCTAGTCCATCCATAATCCTTTGAGTTTTACTTAATTATTTAAAATGGCCGAAACCGGTTTGGCTCAGTGGATAGAGCGTCGGCCTGCGGACTGAAGGGTCCCAGGTTCGATTCCGGTCAAGGGCATGTACCTGGGTTGCGGGCACATTCCCGGTGGGGGATGTGCAGGAGGCGGCTGGTCGATGTTTCTCTCTCATCGATGTTTCTGACTCTCTATCTCTCTCCCTTCCTCTCTGTAAAAAATCAATAAAATATATTTAAAATAAATAAATAAATAAATAAAATGTTCTCCTTGGCCCTAGCTGGTTGGCTAGTGGATAGAGTGCCGGCCTGCGAACTGAAAGGTCCCAGGTTCGATTCTGGTCCCGGGCACATGCCCAGGTTGTGGGCTCAATCCCCAGTGTGGGGCGTGCAGGAGGCAGCCGATCAATGATTCTCTCCCGTCATTGATGTTTCCATCTCTCCCTCTTCCTTCCTCTCTGAAATCAATAAAAATATATTTTTAAAAAATTAAAAAATAAGATGTTCTCTTTGCTTGGGGTGACCCAGAGGGACAGTGTCAAGGACCTAGGGAGGGCTTAGGGAGTTCATTTTTAAAAAATATTTTTATTGATTTCAGAGAGGAATAGGAGGGAGGAAGAGAGAGAAACATCAATGATGAGAGAGAATCATTGGTTGGCTGCCACCTGCACACCCCACACTGGGGATGGAGCCTGCCACCTGGGCATGTGCCCTAATGGGGAATCGTACCCTGACCTCCTGACTCATAGGTCGATGCTCAACCACTGAGCCACACCGGCTGGGCAAATTCTTAATTTTTGAACAAGAGGCCCTGCATTTTCATTTCGTACGGGGCCCCATAAACGGTGTAGCTCACCCTGCAGCCTTACACAGGTGGCATCTCTGGGTACCCTAAGGGGGCCACAGGGTGTGAACGGGGCAGGAGCAGGGCCTGCGAAGGCTCTGATGGGGTGGAGCGAGGCCTGCCGTCAGCCAGGAGGTGGAAATGACTTCTTCCAATCCCCTAGCTGCGGCCCTGTGGTGTGGGCTCTGGGGGGTCTGCAGGCCTCTTCTGCTGGGGGAGGTAGCAGGTAACTGCTCTCAGGTCGGGCCCTGGTCACCGGGCTGGGATTCTTCAGGGTGA
Source organism: Myotis daubentonii (assembly GCF_963259705.1). NCBI lineage: Eukaryota > Metazoa > Chordata > Mammalia > Chiroptera > Vespertilionidae > Myotis > Myotis daubentonii. The sequence continues at coordinate 18,958,815 of NC_081858.1, forward strand.
CAATGAGGAAGGGAGTCTGGAAAGCCACCAGATAACACAGAGAAAGGCGAGGCTAATCCCCAGAGCAGGAGCGGGAATGTGTAGCACCCGCTGCTACGCGGAGGGATTGCCTGGAAGACGGCTCAAGCCTCTTCCACGGGACAGGCATCGGCCTCGACGGCAGGGAGGGAAGATGCCCACAGGTTTGTGCCCTGGTCTTCCCTCCGCGTCTGTGCGGGGGCACAGGCTCCTGCGACCCAGCTGGCAGCCAGGGATCAGCCTGGCTCTCCTCAGAGGCGCCCTTTTGAGCCGTGCCAGGGCCAGGAGAGGAGAGGGAGCTGTAGCAGCATATCGGGGAGAGCAGGAGTGAGCTGAGCACAAGGGGAGGCCTGTCTATAGCACCTTTGTGTTCAGATGCCCCACCCACTTCCCAGGAAAGATGCAGAAGAAAGAGCAGCTCCGATCCTCAGAGCAGCGTTGGCACATCACGCTGGTCACCTTGTGGTCTATTCTGCCTCCAGAGATGACAAGAAGCCCTAACCCTTAGGGCTTCAAGGAGTTCCATTACCCCTTCCTGCTTCCCCCCCATTCCCTGTTCCCCAGTTCCAGCGTCCTGTGTGGGCAGCTCCGAGGCTCCCTTCTGTCCTCGCCCCTCCCCTCATTGTTCCCTGAAGTCTCGCCCAGAGCTGTTTCCCGTGGAGGAGGAGGAGGAGGAGGAAAAAAAGGACCCATTCCACTGTCTGTTTCTTCCACAGCCGCTCCCTGCGGGAGGGTGTGTGTATTTTCCTGGGATGCTGACCACACTTTCCCTTCCCTTTTCCCTGGCGCTGTGCTTACTCCACTGCATGTGTCCTTCACCTTGGACGCGTCACCATTTCCTTGCCCACACCCCTGAGAAGGAGAATAACAGTCTCTGAGCCAGACCCCTCCCCTGGAACTGCAGGTGGACTCCTTTAACTCAAAAAGGGCATTCTTGCATCCTCGGCCTGCGCTTTTTCCAAAGAGCTACAAGGACACGGTGGAGTGTGTGTCGGGGGGAGGGTGGGGGTTGTGTGTGTGTGAGAGGGGTAGGAACCAGGTCCAGTAAGTCTCTCGACCTCTTAATTTTTTTTTTATTGATTTCAGAGAGAGAGGGAGAGTGAGATAGAAGCATCAATGATGAGAGAATCATTGATGGGCTGTCTCCTTCACGCCCTGTATTGGGGATCGAGCCTGCAACCTGGGCATGTGCCCTGACCAGGAATGGAACCATGACCTCCTGGTTCATAGGTCGATGCTCAATCACTGAGCCACACTGGCCGGGTGCCTCTCGATTGCTTCACACAACTGTACCTTCAGAAAACAGTCCACAGAATCAAAGGCATCAGACACCTTTGAATTTCATAATCTAAGTGCTGTCCGTATACCTGATAGGACAGGAAAAAATGCCCAGAAACAGCTTGAAAAATGAAAGTATGTGTTTGGAACATGTGACTGGTGGGGAGACCTGGTGACAAACTTGTTTACAGAAACCAGAGGAAAGGATGAGGAGTCTTTGTCGTGGGCCCTCTGTGCCACTTGTGACGGGGAAGGGCAATCGATGTAGGATGTGGGGGTGCTATAGGCTCATCAGGCCCGGACCAGGCGGACACCTAGAAGCAGGGCCCGGTCCCAGCCGGGTAGCTCAGTTGGTTGCAGCATCATCCTATACACTAAAAGGTGGCAGGTTCGATTCCTGGTCAGGGCCTATGTCTGGGTTTCAGGCTCAATCAATTCCCAGTGTGGGGCGTGCAGGAGGCAGCCAATCAATGATCTTCATCATTGATGTTTCTATCTCTCTCTCCCTTCCTCTCTGAAATCAATAAGAACATAAGTAAAATAAAAATCAATTGAAAAGAAAGAAAGAAGAAAGCAGGTCCAGGGCTGGGGAGAGTTCACATTCCTAGTCCCTTAGTCCGTGTGAGGTCACAGGGCCTGAGGTCACAGGGCCTGCCTGCCTGGGCTGAGTGCAGGGAGAGGGGCCTTTTCAGATGGGCAGGGACTTTCCCACGATCCTCCAGTTGCTCAGTGGGAAGTATTTCCTGGGATGACAGCCGCCCGAGGCGCCCTGTTAGACCTGGAAGAATGCCGCATTCAACTCCACAGGTGAAAGAACTCCCAACCTGCGCTGGAGGTATGTGGGTCCCCTCCCGAACGCTGCGAGAGCACAGACAGGCTTGTAGCGGCAGGAACTCGCTGCACCCCTCCGTCTGTGCCTCTGCCCGATGGTGTTCTGGGTTATCTCCATGTCTCCCACTGGGTGTCTGCTCTGGTGGGACCCTGGGGGGGTCATCGGCTCCTCCGTGATGCATAACCAGGAACACCCAGCAGGGTAGCCAGGTGCCTTGCCCAAGATTCCTTCGTAAGAGGAGGAAGGATGCAAACCAGCTGCTGCACCGAGTCCTGTACTGCCTCTGGAAGCCCCCGGGGGCCCTGGGATGCTGGGCCAGGCCCTCTCCTGCCTGGAATAAACTCACTGGCTCAGGCCACGAGGAAAAGGCCGAAACGCACTTCCACTAGCTGGCCTCCGAAATGGCTCCTTCAGCATTTCAAAAATCGTTCCCTCCCCCGTTTCCTTGGCTGCCCCTGGCTGCCCCAGGCATTTCCCTTCCTCAGGGGCCAACCATCTTCCTCCTGTTCCTCTGCCCGGGCCAGTGTGGACGGGAGGTCTTGGCGGTGAGCAGAGGAACAGCACATTCTGACCTGGACCCGAAGGGTCAGCGCTGGCCCTCGCCTTCCTCCCTCCGCCATCCATGTCTGCTGACCGCCGGCTGGCTGTGGGCGAAGCTGGAGGCGAAGGGAACAGGGGCCAACAGAGATGGGGGCACCTTGGCCTGGAGCAGTGCGTGGAAAAGGAGGAGAGTCCTGCGGAGCCTGGAGGCGTCCCCTCCGCTCAGACCCCCAGACCCGGAGAAGACCCCCAAAGGGAGCCCCTGGGCAGGAGGCCTCTGTCTCACTCCCCAGTGACCAGGCTGTTCGCTGGGACCCAGGGGGATGTAGCACCAGAGCTGAAAAGACAAGTCCGCTCTGTTCTAGTCCGAAGGCTTTTGAAAAATGAGTGAGTGGCCCTAGCTGGTTTGGCTCAGTGGATAGAGCGTCGGCCTGTGGACTGAAGGGTCTCGAGTTCGATTCCAGTCAAGGGCACAGGCGGGGTTGCGGGCAATTCCCCAGTAGGGGGTGTGCAGAAGGTAGCCAATCAATGATTCTCTCTCATCATTGATGTTTCTACTTCTCTCTCCCTCTCCCTTCCTCTCTGAAATCAATAAAAATATATTTTTAAAAAATGAGTGAGTGGCTAACAGCTTGAGCTGCTTCATTGAGTATGTATTTTAAACGAAAGCCCTTTAATTTGGTTTACAAACGTATTTTGTAAGTTTGGATTTAAAGGCAAAGATTATTTTGAGTCCCTGCCCTGGGGCTCAATTCTAGGTGCGAGCAGTAGGGGGCGCTCACACACTGCGTCTCATTCATGAACTAAGCAGCCGGTGTTCACGGGGAACTTTGGGGTAGCTCGCCCCTCTCCACGGCCCCCTCCCACCCAGTTTATGGTGAGTCCTGGGTGCACAGAGGAAGAAGCCGTGTTCCCTCGTGTGGAAGCAGCAGGTTCCTGGACCCTCGCCCAAGGTGTGGGCACAGGCAGCGGGGCAGGGGGCTGCGGCACCCAGGGGAGAAGTCAGCCTGCGTGGAGCCGGCCTCACCATGTGCCCTGAAGAGGATAGCGGGTCTGTGCGCACAGGACCCCTGCAGAGCCCTGGGCTGCGACAGGTCTGCGAGGCCAGGATCTTCCTGGCCATGGTCACCACGAGGGGAACCAGCATTTACTTCTCTTTTCTTCGAAGTGTGGAGGCCCCCAGAAGCCAACAGACCCTCGTTCCAGAGCGTGGACTTCATCCCATTTCATGTCTGAACACTCACATCCCTAAAGCTCTTATCTCCGAGGTTAAATAACGTAACCACTTGGGCTTTCTCCACTGTCAGTTCCCAGCCAAGTTCCCATCACAGTCTCCCCAAACAGCTCACAATGAGGCGTTTCTTCATGATGGAGAATGAAACTGATGGAGGCGGGAAGTCTATTGAGACTCACATTATACTTTTTAAGATCAACTCTGAGCTGATAAACAGACTGCCCTCGTTCTGACCCCGCATGCTGCCTGCACGCTCACCCCTCCTCATTTTTTAAAAAAATATATTTTATTGATTTTTTACAGAGAGGAAGGGAGAGGGATAGAGAGTTAGAAACATCGATGAGAGAGAAACATCCATCAGCCGCCTCCTGCACACCCCCCACTGGGGATGTGCCTGCAACCAAGGTACATGCCCTTGACCTGAATCGAACCTGGGACCCTTGAGTCCGAGGGCCAATGCTCTACCCATTGAGCCAAACCGGTTAGGGCTCACCCCTCCTCATTTACGGACTTCCAACTGTGCTGGGCACCGGGGCACAGCGGGGATCCTGGGATAGGTCCAGGAGGGGAGTGAGATGTCGGGAAGTTAAGTGGCTTGCTCAGGGGCAGGACTCTAAGTGTCCTGACTCCACACACACTGCCCTCTGTCACAGGAGGGAAGATGAGAACCTTAAAAAGGCAGGCAGTAGGGCTGATGTTTCATACAAAGAATGCCCAGCTATAAAAAGATGAGTTTTGGGCCTTTGCCAGTGTGGCCCAGTAGGTTGAGCGTCGTCCTATGCACCAAGAGGTCGCTGGTTCGATTCCTGGTCAGGGCACATGCCCGGTTGCAGGCCTGATCCCCAGTGGAGGGCGTGCAGGAGGCAGCTGATCACTCACATTGATGTTTCTCTCTCTCTCCTTCTCCCTTCCCCCCTTCTCTAAAATCAATAAAAAACATATTAAAAATAATAATTAAAAAGAAAAAAGACGAGTTTGGGGCTCTGGAAAGGTGAGCATTTTTGTTACCAGGGGTTCCTGTCCCCTAGATTGACATTCTCTCGGACTGAGTCTGAATTATATTCAGCCTGGACCTCCCCGGGGCTTTCCCTCCTCCTCGGGCCTGGCGAACCTCTTCTGCTCTGTACCTAGGTTGTTCACGGGACTGCGTTATAATTCCCGGGAAACCGGGACCAAACGTGCAGGTCTACATTGAAAACAGGTTCTACAACTTATTCAAATGGTGGCACAGGCTGCTAGGAATGGTGCGTGGGGAGAAGCAGGCGGAGGCCCGGCTCCAGGTGTAGGAGCTGAGGTGCTGAGTGCTGGGCTGCCTGGGCCTTGACGAGGCATCTGATTCTCATTGGAGACGGGATGGTGGTGGGGGTGGGCAGGTTGCTGGGCAAAACTGGGGAGTTGCTCGATTTTTCCTTGGTTCTTGGCTCTGCTCATCCCTTCCACCTCCACCCACCACCCTCCTTCACTTCCTAGTGCAGAACTGGAAAACCCACCTACATGGGAGCTGATGCTCCCGCAATGACCGATGGCCGTGAGTGAGAGCGTCCAGGTGAGAATGCGCAAATCGGGGCAAACGCCCGCACCTGGCGCCTGTGAACGGAGCCAGGCATTTAGTCCGGGTCCGGGATGGCGGGCGTTGCTGACAGCGGGGAGAGGAGTGTGAGAAGGGTGACGGCGGCTCCTCATCCACGGAACATGGCAGGCTCTGCTCCCAGGTAATCCAGGGGTGGGGCTCAGGCCCACCCCACAGGGAGGATCTGGTGGCGGGCAGGGAGTGGGGTCTTGGGCGGCCTGGGCTACACAGTAGGACTGCGTGACGGGGGTGGGGGGTGCTCTGAGCTACAGGGGTGCCCTCCCACCGAAGGAGAGAGCACACATTTCTTCAGACGTTCCTGCTTTTCATTGAGAGAAGTTGTGTGTGTGTACAGACATAGCCCTCCGAATCCACCGGTTCTGCCAGGGCAGGTTCAACCAACCTCGGTCAAAAATACCCTGAAAAGTTACGCTGTTGCTGACGTGTACGGTGTAGGTAGCCGGCGGTGGTTGGGTGTTTGTTTGCACCCGTACTGAAGATGGACGGACTTTTTTCTTGTCATTATTCACTAAGCAACACGGCACAAGGATTGACATAGCACTTACCATGGTATCAGGTATTTTATAGAGCTGTTTTAGAGTTTATGGGAGGATGTGCATAGGTTATATGCAAATACATTTTATTAAGCATCCAAGGGGGACCTGGGACCCATCCCCGCGGATACAGAGGGAGGGCTGTGTGTGGATCTATGTGAATAGGTATATGCGTTTGTATATTTGTATGTGTGGGGGCACTTACAATGTGCGAGGGGAAGTTACCGTCTCCCCCAAGGCTACTCTGACCCATGCTCTCCTAGGACCTGAATTCTCACAGGTACCACGTGTGACGTGGGACGCAGGGATGATGGGAAAGCCCGGCTCTGGAGAGAGGTTATGCGTGATGTACCTGGCACACACTGGGCACTTGGGGTGACTCGTGCTTCGTTTTTCCACGAATATGCAGTTTCCTGTGGAAACCTCAGCCCTTGCATGGGCCTTCCTCGCTCTGTTTCTTTAAAAGCCACTCAATCAAACTTTCCAGGCAGCTGACACGTATCTGCTCACCTGCCGGGACGTTCGTGGGGAAAAGAAACTGCCCCACCAACGCCACTCGCAGTTCCTGGCTGAAGGCCGGTTCTGTGCTGACGGTGCGTGTGCAGCTCTGGGCTCGGTGCACACGTATGTAGGCGTGTGGCCACCCCCCGCGGAAAAGGGAGCGCTGGGACTGGACGCGTGCAGGTCTTTGAAATGGCATTTTCAACTCCCATCAGCCAAAGATCTGGATAGGGAGAAGGAGCTTGGCTTTCCCAAAACATCCAAACCTGCAACTGCTCGTTGAGGCGGGAGGGATGGTAAGCAGGGCGTTAGGATGTGAGAAATGTCCTTGGAACTTCCACCCCCACCACCCTGCTTGGTAGAAGCTGAGAGCTGCTAGATTCATCCAACCAGGCCCGGGTCTGGCCTCGGGGCTGTTACTAACTCAGAGCGACACCCGCTCCTGGGCTTGGCCAGGAAAAGGCCTATTTTTGCTTTAACAACACACCTCCTCCACGCTTGTCTGTGTCACCCTTCAGTCTCTGGCGGTGTCTGCTCTGCTTTGGCTTTTGCCACAGGGCCCTCAAGCAAGAGCCAACTGGGCAGGTTCAACCTGGCTGCCCTGGCTGGCGTGGCTCAGTGGATAGAGTGTCGGCCTGCAGACTGAAGGGTCCCAGGTTCGATTCCAGTCAAGGGCACATGCCCGGGGTTGTGGGCTCGATCCCCAGTGAGGGGTGTGCAGGAGGCAGCCAATCAAGGATTATCTCTCATCATTGATGCTTCTCTCTCTTCCTTCCTCTCTGAAATCAATAAAAATATATATATTTTTAAAAAGTTCAACCTGGCAACAGGCACAGGCCTCTCGGGGCTGTGCACTCGCCTTTCCCTCGGCCTGGAGCCCTCCTGCCTCCCCTCCTGGGACCTTTCCTTACATGTCCTCTCACTCTGGCCATCCTACCTGAAACCGCCCACCTGCCCACAGACCATCGGTTCTCAACCTGTGGGTCGCGACCCCTTTGGCGGTCAAACGACCCTTTCACAGGGGCCGCCTAAGACCATCCTGCATATCAGATATTTACATTGGGACTCATAACAGTAGCAACATGACAGTTGTGAAGTAGCAACGAAAATGATTTTATGGTTGGGTCACAACATGAGGAACTGTATTTAAAGGGCCAGAAGGTTGAGAACCACTGCCACAGACACTGTTTATCTTGTTTATTGTTGGTCATAGCTCTTCCCTGCCCCTTCCCCCCCACCCTCACCCCAAGAATATAAACTCCACGAGGGCCAGGCTTCTGTTTGGGTCGATGCTGCGTTTGCAGGGCCGAGAACAGTGGGTGGTCTAGCAGACACTCCATGGAGACCTGGTATCACGTGTGACGTGGGACGCAGGGATGCTGGGAAAGCCCGGCTCTGGAGAGAGGTTATGGGTGATGTACCCGGCACACACTGGGCACTTGGGGTGACTCGTGCTTCGTTTTTCCACGAATATGCAGTTTCCTGTGGAAACCTCAGCCCTTGCACGGGCCTTCCTCGCTCTGTTTCTTTAAAAGCCACTCAATCACACTTTCCAGGCAGCTGACACGTATCTGCTCACCTGCCGGGACGTTCGTGGGCAAAAGAAACTGCCCTACCAACGCCACTCGTGTTTCCTGGCTGAAGGCCGGTTCCGTGCTGACGGTGCGTGTGCAGCTCTGGGCTCGGTGCACACGTATGTAGGCGTGTGGTCACCCCCCGCGGTAAAGGGAGCGCTGGGACTGGATGCGTGCAGGTGTTTGAAATGGCATTTTCAACTCCCATCAGCCAAAGATCTGGATAGGGAGAAGGAGCTTGGCTTTCCCAAAACATCCAAACCTGCAACTGCTCGTTGAGGCGGGAGGGATGGTAAGCAGGGCGTTAGGACGTGAGAAATGTCCTTGGAACTTCCACCCTCACCACCCTGCTTGGTAGAAGCTGAGAGCTGCTAGGAAGGGCCACCCAGCTAAGCAAGTGTATTTGCATGACTCGGGAGAGGGGAGGGGGTTGCCTCTCCTCAGCCTGTGAGCTCAGCTCTGGAACCTGGCTCACTTGCCCACTTCTTACCCTGTTTTCTCCAGGACACAGATTTCTCCTCAAACACGAAGGGACGTTGCCTAAGGATTTGATAGGTCAAGTGAGGAGCACCAATAGGCCCTGTAGAGCAGACACTGCCCGCTGCTCAGACAGGAGACCGGTCTTGGGGTGGCAGGCTCACCTCTCACCCGCCCTCTGGCTCTGCTTCGGGCTCCTGCCTGAACCACTGAGTCATTGGGAGGAGACCTCAGCTCAGTCTTCTCTCCAGTTTTCTCTACACTTGTTCTCAATCTCCCTAGAGCGAGCGCTGATGGAGTTGTTCCTCTGCCTGAACGTGGGCGATGGTTGTGTCCCACCAAACTCCACTCCTCTTCTCCAGGCCCCCTCCGATCTGGGTCCAACCGACTCTCATATGGCCCTCCGTGCCCCCCCCAGGGATCCAGCAAATTAAGCTCCTTCATCCCCTGGTCCCTCTGCCCTGTGCTCAGTGCTGCTCCTGGTGTGGCCTCTCCCTCCCCGTCTCTGCCCGTGGACCCCTGCTCCAGGCAGGCCAGGGGTCACGCTCTCCTTCCCCCCTAGCCCTCCATAAATCATGTTCTTCTGTGGCAGTTACTTCTATATTAGTTTTATTTCTGCAATTCTTTTTTATTCAGAAACCATAAGCTCCTAAGGTCAGAGATGATTGATTCATTCAAGGAGCTCGGGTCTGAGGACAGCTTGCCCTAATGGAACTTAGTCGAATGGAGTTTGGTCCAGCTGGTGCTAAATAATCGATACCAATGTAATAAAAGTATAGGATGCTGCCCTGACCGGTTTGGCTCAGTGGATAGAGCGTCAGCCTGCGGACTGAAGGGTCCCAAGTTCCATTCCGGTCAAGGGCATGTACCTTGGTTGTGGGCACATCCCCAGTAGGGGGTGTGCAGGAGGCAGCTGATCGATGTTTCTCTCTCATCGATATTTCTAACTCTCTATCCCTCTCCCTTCCTCTCTGTAAAAAAATCAATAATATATATATATTTTTAAAAAGAAGTATAGGATGCTATCAGAACCGAATAGGAACCCCCAGCCTGGTGGGGAACCAGGTGAAGGGAAGAACAGGGCGGGACCAGACTTCCAGAGGGAAATTTGGGGAAAATGTGGCTAGGTGATGGCGGTTGTTCTGAGGTTTAAAGTTAATGCTCATTCATAACCCCACATAGCCTGGTATTTCCGACCCTCATTTAAAAATGAGTAAGACTCGGATATACAGGAAGCAAGAGTTGAGGCAAATCATGGGATGACGTGATGAGAGTTTTCTGTGTTCTGTCCTAAGGTCCCTGGGTAAGTCCCTGAGCATTATGGGAAAGAGCCAATGATGACCACTGCTCGGCAATGTCCACTCACTCTGGAGTTTGGAGTTCTGTGTGCCAGGCACTGCGGGGGAGACACAGTAAGACAGTCCCTGATGCCGGGAGCTGTCAGGTGAGGGAGAGCCAGAGCAGGAGCAAACTCAGTTACTGCGCACATTGCATTTCGCATGCAATTCATTGAATTCTCAGGAGGCAGACTTACAAGACAGTGACTGAGAACTGGTTTGGGGGTCAACAAAACCTGCATGAGAACCGATAGGAGGGACCTTAAGCCCAAACTGGGGTGGGGGGTGGGGGGTGGGAACTGAGGTGATGCCTCACCTGTGTGGATGCAACTGTGAGAGCAGGCAGAGCGGGCTGGGAGGGCCTCGGGGAGGGAGCAGGCAGAATTAGGAAGGGCAGCCCTAACTGGTTTGGCTCAGTGGATAGAGCATCGCCCTGAGGACTGAAGGGTCCCAGGTTCGATTCCAGTCAAGGGCATGTACCTTGGTTGTGGACACATCACCAGTAGGAGGTGTGCAGGAGGCAGCTGATCAATGCTTCTCTCTCATCGATGTTTCTAACTCTATCCCTCTCCCTTCCTCTCTGTAAAAAATCAATAAAATATATTTTTTAAAAAAAGAATTAGGAAGGGCAGAGGCCTGGGTGGAGAGCTGACTGGCAACATGGGAAGGGCAGACGAGAGGGGCCCAGCTGTAGAGGGAAGGGCAGCGAGGGGGCTGGTTTTGTTAGGCCAGAAACACAGGTTTGAATTCAGTGGCCAGCAGTAGGAGGGGGAAAGTATTCAAAATGTTATCAAGAGAACCAAGCGGAGGTTACTAGGTAAGAGCACATGACCAGTCCACATCTTTAGAGCAAGGCCATATGCAATTTTTTTACATTGTAAGGTAACCCTTACTCTTGAGAACTAGATCCTGGCATAAAAGACAAAACCACTCGTCTGCATTATTATATTTTTTTCCAAGAAAAAAAAGATTTTAAATATAATATTACCAAAACTGTACTAACATAGTATCATGTCACAAAAGTTGTAGGAAATGTTAGAAATCTGCAAATAAGAAGATTACTTCTATTCTAAAATATTTTTGTTCATCAGTTTATGTTGTTCATTGTATTCCACAAATGAGTGAGATCATGTGGTATTTATCTTTCTCTGAATGACTTATTTCGCTTAGTATAATGCTTTCCAGATCCATCCATGCTGTTGCAAATGGTAAGAATTTCTTCTTTTTTACAGCAGCGTAGTATTCCATTGCATAGATGTACCACAGTTTTTGAATACACTCATCTGCTGATGGCACTTAGGCTGTTTCCAAATCTTAGCTATTGTAAATTGTGCTGCTATGAACATAGGGGTGCATATATCCTTTCTGATTGGTGTTTCTGATTTCTTGGGATATATTCCTAGAAGTAGGATTACTGGGTCAAATGGGAGCTCTGTTTTTAATTTTTTGAGGAAACTCCATACTGTTTTCCACAGTGGTTGCACCAGTCTGTATTCCCACCAGCAGTGCACGAAGATTCCTTTTTCTCTGCATCCTTGCCAGCACTTGTCGTTTGTTGATTTGTTGATAGCCATTCTGACAGGTGTGAGATGGTACCTCATTGTTGTTTTGATTTGCATCTCTCCGATGATTAGTGACTTTGAGCATGTTTTCATATGTCTCTTGGCCTTCTGTCTGTCCTCTTTCGAAAGTGTCTATTTAGGTCCTTTGCCCATTTTTTGATGGATTGTTTATCTTCCCTTTGTTGAGTTGTATGAGTTCCCTGTAAATTTTGGAGATTAAACCCTTATCAGAGATAACATTGGCAAATATTCTCCCATGTAGTGGGCTTTCTTGTTGTTTTATTGATGGTTTCTTTTGCTGTGCAGAAGCTTTTTATTTTAATGTAGTCTAATTTATTTTCTCCTTAGTTTCCATTGCTTTAGGAACTGTATCAGTAAAGATATTGCTACAACATATGTCTGATATTTTGCTGCCTATGGCTTCTTCTGAGATTTCTATGGTTTCTCATCTTCCATTTAAGTCCTTTATCCATTTTGAGTTTATTTTTGTGTATGGTGTAAGTTGGTGGTCTAGTTTCATTTTTTTTGCATGTATCTGTTCAATTTTTCCAACATCATTTATTGAAGAGACTATCTTGACTTCATTGTATGCTGTTGCCTCCTTTGTGAAATATTAATTGAGCATAATGGCTTGGGTTGACTTCTGGGTTCTCTGTTCTGTTCCATTGGTCTATATGTCTGTTCTTGTGCCAGTACCAGGCAATTTTGAGAACCGTGGCTTTGTAATATAGCTTGATATCTGGTATTGTGATCCCTCCAACTTTGTTGTCCTTTCTCAGGATTGCTGCCGCTATTCGGGGTCTTTTTTTATTCCATATGAATTTTTGGAGAGTTTGTTTTAGGTCTGTGAAATATTCCGTTGGTGTCTTAATGGGGGTTGAATTGCATCTATAGATTGCTTTAGGTAGTATGGACATTTTAATGATATTGATTCTACCAATCCATGAACACAGTATATTCTTCCATTTGTTTATGTCTTCCTCTATCTCTTTTTTCAACATCCTGTAGTTTTCCAAGTACAGGTTTTACCTCCTTAGTTAAGTTTATTCCTAGGTATCTTATTTTTTTGTGTGTTGCAATGGTAAATTGGATTTTTGTTTGTTTGTTTCTCTTTCTGTGAGTTCATTATTGGTGAATAAAAAAGCCATAGATTTCTGGGTGTTAATTTTGTATCCTGCTACATTGCCAAATTCATTTATTAAGTCTAGTAGTTTTTTGGTGGAGTCTTTGGGGTTTTCTACGTATAATATCATATCATCTGCAAATAGTGACAGTTTTACTACTTCTTTTATAATTTGGATACCTTTTATTTCTTCTTCTTGTCTGATCACTATGGCTAGCACTTCCAGTACTTTGTCAGACAGGAGTAGTGAAAGTGGGAATCCCTGTCTTATTCCTGTTCTTAAGGGAAATGGTTTTAGTTTTTGCTGAGAGTTTTTATCAAAAATGGGTATTGGATTTTGTCAAATGCTTTTTCTGCATCTATTGATATGATCATGTGATTTTTGTCTTTCAATTTGTTTATGTGATGTATCACATTTATTGATTTGCGAATATTGTACCAGCCTTGCATCCCTGGAATAAATCCCATTTGATCATGGTGTATGATCTTTTTAATATATTGCTGGATGTGATTTGCTAATATTTTGAGGATTTTAGCATCTATGTTCATCAGGGATATTGGCCTGTAATTCTCTTTATTTGTAGTGTCTTATCTGGTTTTGGAATTAGGATAATGCTGGCCTCATAAAAGGAGTTTGGAAGTGTTCCTTCCTCTTGGATTTTCTGAAATAGTTTGAGGAATATAGGTGTTAGTTCTTTGAATGTTTGGTAAAACTCCCCTGTGAAGCCGTCCAGACCTGGGCTTTTGTTTGATGGGAGTTTTTGATTACTGCTTTTATTTCATTACTGGTTATTGGCCTATTCAGTTTTATTTTATATTCTTCCTGATTCAGTTTTGGGAGATTGTATCTTTCTAGGAATTTGTCTCTTTAATCCACATTGTCCAGCTTATTGGCATATAGTTGTTCATAGTATTTTCTGACAATCCTTTGTATTCCTGTGGTGTCAGTTGTTACTCCTCCATTTTCATTTCTGATTTTATTTATTTGGGTCCTCTCTCTTTGTCTCTTGATGAGTACGGCTAATGGCTTATCAATTTTTTTATATTGTTTTTTAAACTCTATGTTATTTCTGCTCTAATCGTTATTATTTCCTTCCACTTACTCTGGGCTTTTCTTGTTCTCTTTTTAGTTCAAGTTGTAGGGTTAAATAGTTTATTGCTGATTTTTCTTGTTTTTTGAGGTATGCCTATAGTGCTATGAACTTCCCTCTCAGAACTGCTTTTGCTGTGTCCCAGAGATTTTAGGTTGTTGTGTGTTCATTTTCATTTGTTTCCAGGAAGTTTTTTATTTATTTCTTGATCTTGTAGGTAACCAATTCATTGTTTAATAACACGCTATTTAGCCTCCATGCATTTGAATATTTTTACTGTAGTTGACTTCTAATGTCATTCCACTGTAATCTGAGAAGATGCTTGATATGATTTCAATCTTCTTGAACTTGTAGAGACTTGTTTTGTGTCCTAACATGTGGTCTATCTTTGTAAATGATCCATGTGCCCTTGAGAAGAATGTATATTCCTCATTGGGATGAATTGTTCTATAAATGTCAATTAAATCCATCTGATCCAGTGTGTCCCTTTAGAGCAGCGGTTTTCAACCTGTGGGTCGCGACCCCTTTGGGCAGGGGTCCTCAAACTACGGCCTGCGGGCCACATGCAAATACAAATAATGTATTTGTTCCCGTTTTGTTTTTTTACTTCCAAATAAGATATGTGCAGTGTCCATAGGAATTTGTTCATAGTTTTTTTTTTAAACTATAGTCCAGCCCTCCAACGGTCTGAGGGAAAGTGAACTGGCCCCCTGTTTAAAAAGTTTGAGGACCCCTGCCTTTGGGGGTCGAACAACCCTTTTACAGGGGTCACCTAAGACCATCCTGCATATCAGATATTTACATTACGATTCATAACAGCAACATGACAGTTATGAAGTAGCAACGAAAATAATTTCATGGTTGGGTCACAACATGAGGAACTGTATTTAAAGGGCCAGAATGTTGAGAACCACTGCTTTAGAGTCTCTATTTCCTTGTTAAGTTTTTTTGTCTGGAAGATCTATCCAGGGAAGTCAGAGGGGTGTTAACATCCCCTACTATGACTGTATTGTTGTCGTTCTCTCCATTAAAGTCCTCTAGAAGTTTTAAAAATATATTTAGGTGCTCTTATGTTGGGTGAATATGTTTACCAGGGTTATATCCTCTTGTTGGATCTATCCCTTTAGTATTATGTACTGACCTTTGTTGTCTCTTGTGATGGCCTTCATTTTAAAGTCTATTTTGTCGGATATGAGTATTGCTACCCCAGCTTTTTTTTTCTTTTCCATTTGCATGGGATATTTTTTTCCATCCCTTCACTCTCATCTTGTGTGTGTTTTTTGTTTTTAGGTGGGTCTCTTTTAGACAGCATATAGTCGGGTCGTGTTATTGTATCTATTCAACTACCCTACTCCTTTTGATTGGAGCATTTAGTCCATTTACATTTAGGGTTATTATTGATAGATACTTATTTATTGCCATTTTAATTGTGAATGGCTAGGTTTCTCTGTTTCTTCTTCTCATTACAGCAATCCCTTTAGCATTTCTTGTAATGCTGGCTTGGTGGTGATGTACTCCTTTAGCTTTTTTTTTTTTTGGTCTGGGAAGCTCTTTATTTGACCATCTGTTTTGAATGATAGCCTTGCTGGATATAGTAATCTTGGTTTCAGATCCTTGCTTTCCATTCCTTTCTGGCCTGTAGAGTTTCTGATGAGAAATCAGGTGTCAGCCTTATGCGAGCTCCCTTGTAGTTAAGTTTTCTTTTCTCTTGCTGCCTTTAAGACTCTTTGTGTTTACTTTTTGGCATTTTAATTATGATGTGTCTGGGCATGGGCCTGTTTAATTCTTCTTGTTTGGGGTTCTCTGTGCCTCCTGAACTTGTATGACTTTTTCCTTTACCAGGTTAGGGGAAGTTTTCTGCCATTATTTCTTCTCTATGCCTTTCTCCCTTTCTGCCTCTTCTGACACGCCTGCTATTCTAATATTGTTATGTTTCACGTTGTCCCACAGCTCCCTTAAACTGTCCTCCTGTTTAATTCCCTGAGTGATATTTTCAAGTCTGTCTTCTAATTCACTGATACGATTCTCAGCTTCTGCTCTGTATTCTTCCCAGTATGTTTTTTTTTTTTTTTTTAAATATTTTATTGATTTTTTACAGAGAGGAAGGGACAGAGATAGAGCGTTAGAAACATCGATGAGAGAGAAACATCGATCAGCTGCCTCCTGCACATCTCCCACTGGAGGTGTGCCCACAACCCAGGTACATGCCCTTGACCGGAATCGAACCTGGGACCCTTCAGTCCGCAGGCCGACGCTCTATCCACTGAGCCAAACCGGTTTCGGCCCAGTATGTTCTTTGTGTTATGTCATTCTTTATCTCAGACTGTTCTTTTTTCAGTTACTATATCTTTTTTCATGCTGTTGAGCATTTTTACCATCACTACTCTGAACTGTTTCAGATAAATTTATCTCTGCTTCATTTATCTACTTTGGAGAATTCTCTAGTTCTTTCATTTGGGGGTTGTCTCCTCATTTTGGCTTTCTGACTATGTGTTAGGTAGATCCTATACAACTCTTAATCTCTAATGCAGGACAGTGTGTTAAAGGCTGTTTCTAACTAACTAGATCAGGCAGACTCAAAGCCTCCAGAAACCACCTCTGCCTACAGACTGATAGGATTCTGACTTGAATTGCTCCCAGGCAATCATCCTCAGATGTGGTGGGCAGTTGCTTCTGCCTGGAGTGTAACTGTTATTTTTAATCTAAGTGGCCTCAGAGCAAGGTGTTTTCCAATAGGGCAGTGGTTCTCAACCTTCTGGCCCTTTATTAAATACAGTTCCTCATGTTGTGACCCAACCATAAAATTATTTTCGTTGCTACTTCATAACTGTCATGTTGCTACTGTTATGAATCATAATGTAAATATCTGACATGCAGGATGGTCTTAGGTGACCCCTGTGAAAGGGTCGTTCGACCGCCAAAGGGGGCCGTGACCCACAGGTTGAGAACCGCTGCAATAGGGTGTGTCGACTGTCTTCCCTGCAGGCAAGGCAGATGTCTGTGTGGGAAAGATGCCCTCTGCTGTGTGAGGGAATGACTCAGCCCAGGAAACTTGGTGTCTACCTTCTGAGCTCTATCCCTCCGAGTCCCCCCCAGTCCTGGCTTCTGCTCTCACAGCTCCAGTCCACTTCACCCTCCTTCTGCGGGAGCACAAGGTGGGTGGCTCCACAGAGAATTTTGTGTGTTGGCCCTTTAAGAGGGGGCCTGAATTTTCAGCTGTTACTCTGGCAGATAGCACCCCGCTGCTTTTCACAGCGATGTTATGTGGGTACCCTCTTCAGTTTTGGTGCTCTCTGCTGGGTGGTCCAGCTTGGGGATTAGATCCCAGAGTTCTCAGTGGCGATACCCACAGATGAGATCTCTCTCTCTGGGACTTCAGTTGCTGCCTGTGTGCCCGGCCAGCCCCTTCTCGCCTCCGCCCCTCCTAGCAGTCTCCACTTTCGATCCTTGGGTGTCAGGGTTCTTTCCTGAGTTTTCCCTTCATTATTCAGTAAGTTTTTCTGTATTTTAGCTGTAATACCAGTTTGTTGCTGGGAGCATGTCTGTGCAGCATCGTTACTCTGCCACCATTGTCAACCCACCAATTCATCTGCATTATTTAATCCACATTTCCGCCAGCACCACCCGCTTCTCTCAGGCGTCTCTCCAATTGCTAGTGCCCAGGAAGAATCACACCAGACCCGGAGGATAGAAGGTCCTGGCTTCTCTTCCCACGGCTGTGCCGGGGGAATCTTGAGCCCATGAAAGGGCTCAGCGGCAAGGCCAGCGGCTCTATCCCTGCCTGCGGCCTAAAGGCCAAGAGAACCTGCCTCCCTTCCATGATGGGTAGGAAGGACCCTATGTGGACCATGCATTTACTCCTCTCCCTCCTTCTCTCGCTGGGGCTTTGAAGGCCGTATCACTAAAAGTGCTAGCACTTTAGGAACTGTAAAACACCCGAAAAGGAATTTTAGGAATCTTGCAGGTAGATTCATTTGCATTCAATAAGGAATTCTGTTCTTAGCAGACTGAAAGGTGTGTGTGTGTGTGTGGGGGGGCGGACTGGATGAAAAAGGTGAAGGGATTAAGCAACAACAACAACAAAAACACCAACTAGACACAGAAAACAGTATGGTGATTACCAGCGGGGAAAGGGGGAGTGGGTAATGAGGCTGGGGGAGTAAGTAGAAGAGTAAAGGGATAAATGGTGATGGAAGGTGACTGGATTTGGGGTGGTGAACACACAATATACAGATGTAGTATAAATTGTATGCTTGGAAACTACATTAACTAGTGTCACCCCAATAAAAATATGTTCTCAGACAAAAGTTAGCATGTACACAAGTCCGACCGTGTGCACTGTTTTTAAAAATATATTTTGATTTTTACAGAGAGGCAGGGAGAGGGATAGTTAGAAACATCGATGAGAGAGAAACATCGACCAACTGCCTCCTGCACACCTCCTACTGGGGATGTGCCCGCAACCAAGGTACATGCCCTTGACCAGAATCGAACCTGGGACCCTTCAGTCCACAGGCCGATGCTCTATGCACTGAGCCAAACCGGTCAGGGCCCGTGTACACTGTTGATACCAGAGAGCACGCACCTGCCACAGCCCCTTGTTTTAATGGACTACAGAATGTATTTGGTTGCTAAAATATTTTTATTAAAGCAACTTTTCCAACGGTCTCCAGATGGCAAGATTCATCAGAGGCAGTCCATTTGAGGCCTTTCCTGGGGTGTGTCCATGTGCATGTCCCACGTTGCTACACCTAATTTTCCAGGTTCTCTGGCCAGACTCATTAACTGACTTTCAGACAAAGGCAACCAGAAATGTCAGCTGTCCTTCCTCCCCATCATAGGGTGAGAAGGGCGTGGGATCCTGTGCGAGTCCCACCCAGGGCCTCTGCCAGAACTCGTCTGCTTACCTATAAATGGGTAGGTACACAAACGCCAGGTCTCTTTTGTAGGAAAATTCAAGCCAACCAATCAGAATTTCAGACACCAGTAAAACAGCCTTCCCTTTGTCTGTAGAGCTGTTCAGACTCTAGTTCCGTATCAGTTTGCTGGAAAGAAATTTTTATCTAGGCTGAAATGTCCTATCTTAGTTTTCCCACCTGTATAACCATTTATCTATACAAACATGAATTAGATTAACTTTTGGAATTTGATATTTATAAGTAAGTTCCCTCCACTTAAATTCTTAGTATATTTGTAGATTTTAACTTCCTCAGTTTAGTATTTAGAACAAATGTTCCTGTTCAAGAGGTAATGCCCAAACTATTCATTTTAACCCTATTAGTCACGGACATTGGTATCTTTGGTTATTACCTTTAGCATCATTCTCTGAAAGTTTTTTTCTAGAATGTACTTCATATGCAAATCCAAGTCCAGGGTGTAATTACTTTAAATTATATACCTTGCATTTATTTACAGAGGGGCCCAAGGGTGTGAATGGGTTGGAAGACCAGCATTGACACATCACACTCACTGAACGAAGGCAAGTGCTTCTGACACTTTACCCTATTCCTCCCTGAACTTAACTCTACTGGGACCCTGGTAGCTTTGGGCCAATGGAATGACTTTCTTGGACTGAGTATTATTGTGAAAACCCACCTCTAGATGAATGTAAAGTTAGAAAGCCTTTCCTTGAGGCTCTCACAGGCTCGCTACCCGTGCAATGAGCTGCTTTCCCTCTATTTCCTACTCCCTGCTCGTAAGACATTATTGAAAAGTCACCAATGGGTTTCTAATCAATAAAGAGTAACTTCTCAAGATGCAGCCCACCACTCAGGAAGTAGCTTTGCAAAGAGCGGGTTCCATAGCTGTGGGACTTGATGCCTCTCTCCCTTCTCTGTGGCCCCGTCGATCGTGGGGGTGGCGTGAGTGCAATCTTTGCACTTGCAGCTCTTCCTTATGCCCAGGAAGCTGACAGCTGCTGTCCAGTGCAATGCTCTCCGGTCTGCACACTCATGGATGCTGACCTAGGTAGTGCATTATTCTGATGACTTTTCGTATCCACTTGACCTTAACCGATGCTACCAATTCTTCCTTCCGGCCAACATTAAATAACAACAGCAGGAAGTTTTATTCCATAAAGCATTAAGATATTTTAATGAGGAAAAACCCACATCTTAGTCTTATGTTTCTATTCAGACACTCAAATGTAATTTTTCCTTGCCTATCCCTTCAAACTTTATTTGTGACCATTGTAATAAAGGCCAGTTTAAAGATTTTTTTTTAAAAAAAGTTTAAACCTTTTTAAAAAAGATTGAACAACCAAGCTAGCAAAAATGGTACTCAATACATACTTTCCTTATATCAAACAGGCTAGTATTTCAGTACAGTGTAACTATACAGAATATATACAATACACATGTGCACAAAGCAAACACTATAGGCTCAGAACAGATTTGAAAAAACAATATTCACATTGATTACAATAACTCTAAAAATGATTGTAACGTTCAAACGGCACTTAGTTTACAAAAAAGTCACAAAAATATATATATATATGTCATCACCAAGAACTATGGTTCCTGTAAAATACTAATAGCCAGAGACTAATATACAAAATGTGAAGTTCTGACACTGCGTACATTTTTAGGAAATAAAATCCCAAACCATTGTTGTTATTGTTGAAAGTCAAACATGCTGAGGAACTTGTAAGTGATGGCCACTGTCACCGAGAAAAGCCATACTTGAACGAGATGACTGGATACAGAGCTGGTGAACGGGGTGGAGGGCTGGCGCAGTGGAGAGAGCTGCGCTGGTTGTTAGAGGGGGTAGAAGACAAACACCATCTACATAATTTAATTCACATTTCCTCCCCGGCACTACCCTCCTCCAAGGGTTTCACAAATGCCAGTGCCCCACAAAGAACCATAATGCTGTAACGAGCGGGTCTCCCCAGCCCCCTTGCTGCCGGGCTTTAGGAAATAGGAAAGCAGACGCCCTGTGGGGCGGCTTCCTGCTGGGCTGGTGGTACTACAAAGTCCTCCAGTTTTAAATGCAGCCAGACTTACATGTTCGCTCTGTAAAATATTGAGCTAAGGTAGCAGCAAATATGAAATTACAGAAACAAACCCACGATTTTATTTAAGAAATTCATCTGTTACATCAAAACCATTTTTTCCTTCATATCTGTCCCCTTTAACCAGACATCGACTTCTCCTACCACGGAATTATGATCTGTTGTCTCAGTCTGACTTTCTCATTTTGTCGCTATGGAAAAACACATGTCCTGATCCTGGAAAGTTTAAATTTACTATTAAAAATGGGAATACAGGAATTTTAAAGTAAAAGAACCAAGTCTGTTCTAAAAGTATCTCTCACAAATATATATATTTAAATATTAAAATAGGCTAATAGACTCTTTATAAAATGGCTTTTGAAAAGATAGTAGAGACTCGAAGAAGCCATACACTATCCTCCGGTCGGACTAAGGTGCCATAGGGTGCCTTACACAGAGGCAGCGCTCTCCACTGGTGCAGGCGCACCAGGAAAACAACAGAAAAATCAACTACTACTGGGACTTGGATTGAAACCAAATTCCACCCTTTTAGGACTGTTATTTCTTGAAAATACCTTGAAATCTAGGCATTAGAAGCCATCACTCTGTACAAGGAACAAGTCTAAGGATTGGACTCCTTCCAAATAAATACCCGATGGCACTCACTTCAGGCACCTGAAAGACGAAGAGCAGTGCAACTTCCAACAACGTGCTGGACTCCTGTCAGCATGAGGGCCTTGACTCGGCATCTGCCACCTGCAACACCAGTTGACTCAGAGAAAGCTCTCGGAGAAGCTGCCTAAATGCTCCCCGCGTTTGAATGACCAGCCCCACCGACACCCAGGGGAGAAGGGTGGGGAGATGAGGGCCCCTGGAGAACAGGAGGACTTCCCCTCAGCAGGGGACAGACTGTGTTTGGTGACCTGAACGTTCATTTACAATGAGATTTTTTTTAAATGTAATTGAATAATGAAACCTGGATATGGTTAGGTGGCATTTGGGAAAAGGACAATTTACAAGAAATTATGAAACTGTAGCCCCCTAAACCATCAGGCAGCAATTTTATCAATGAATCCTCACAATTGAGCTCAGCGTTTTAAGCTAATCAGAAAAATTGTTCAACTGAGAAGAGAAAGGCAATAAAAAATTGATTTTAGAAAGAGGCACTTCAAACTAAAATTTAAATTCCCCCCCCCCCCCCCAATGGTGTGGCTCAGCGGTTGCGCGTCAACCCAGGAGCCAAGAGGTCACCGGTTCATTCCCAGTCAGGACACATGCCCAAGTTGCAGGCTTGATCCCCAGTGGAGGGCATGCAGGAGACAGCCAATCAATGATGTTTCTCTCTCACTAAGGTTTCTATCCCTTTCCCTTCCTCTCTCTCTAAAAATCTTGGGGGGAAATGAGTTTAAAAAATTTTAAATATGTTTTTGTTCTCTATCAATGGTCTGAACTCCTCGTTGTTTGTAAACGGTCATGTAAACAGGAACCCTGGCATTGGCTGGAACTGCCCAGGGCCTATGCAGAGGGAGGTTGCTCAACTCAGACTCTCAGGCAGGCCCATTGCTCAGATACTGCCAACTGAGAGTCCTGTGCCATCGCCTTCCAGTGCGCAGAGGCTATTTGTAAAGGCAGAAATGCATGGATCTGTTACTTTTTTTAATCATAAAAATATAACCACTATGACATAGTGAAACCACCTAACTGTATAGTTTACTATGAAGTAAAAAAAAAATACACCTATGATGTCACCAAGTCTTCTCCCATAAGCTGACAGATTAAAATTTCTTATAATTCTAAAAATGAACTATCCAGGTGTCAGTTCCTTAACTGAACCTGAAAGCTGGCTCACTTTCACTTCATTGTTTAATCTGAACCATTATTGCTCTTTGCAAATTTGTCTTGCTGAGGGCTATCCATATGGTAAGACAACCCAAAGATAAAAATGGGTCCAAGCAAAATAAGGAGTTACTGACGAGTTTGATGATTCTAACGTAAAGCCTGTAGGACTATGTTCAGCTATAACTATTCCTCACAGACGTGTTTACTATAATGGAGAGTCCCCCAATTTTGTTTCACTGCTTCAGAAAAAAATCATGCTTCTATATATTCTTTTAGTAACTTTCAAAACATAAATATATTATAAATAAAGCATCTTATGTCAATAACACACAGTGGAAAAACCACATTACCTTTTAGCAACCTTGGGTCCTTTCAAAGTGAACTTGGAGGCCTCCCCCCGATTAATATTACCACCTAGAAAACTACGATCCCTCACTTGGACGTATATTTCAGTTAGAACTTCACCTTTCCCAGATGAGTGGAAATACTTAAGTGCTGCATGAAAGTTTCTCATTCTCTTCAATTCCTCAAATCTCAAACTTTTCGGTTAAATACTACAATTTTAGGATTGTTCATTCATCAAGTACTAATTCTCTCCATGCACGACTCAGTATACACCACCACACAGTAATGTTGTTTTTTCCCCAGGGACTACAAAACTGAAAAGATGAACACACGATCTGAGAGTCTTCAAAATAAAAGCCACTAAACCAGACAACTGGCCTCTATTTAGATTAAGGGTAAGTACAAGAATAAAAAACAAGAAATAAAATGCAGAAAGAGCAATACAGCTTTCAAAGGCTCCCAGGGAACGGTGTCCACATCAGGAGAGACCGACTCAGTAGTCTGCAGGTAACAGTGTGAGCAATAATAAATACGTCACATGTGCTGGCTAGTCCACCACTTTGGTAAAATACTTGAGCGAAATGGAAGCTTTTTTGTTTTGAAAGCCAAAGGGCATTAGGTCATAACAAGGAACCAAATTACTGTAAGCCAGAGTGCTTGCTGAAATATAAGACGGCATGAGGCTATTTAAACATCTTAGTACACTTTGTCTCACTGAAATCAAGAACTTTAAAAACTGACAATGTAACTAAATGTATAACTAATTACTTGAAATAAAAATTAAGATGACCTGAAATACAAAGAAAAATCAATTTAAATATATTTGCGGGTGACAAACTCCTTCTGCTTCCCTATACAGAAAACTTAAAATTCCAAAAATATTAAATAAAACCCAATATTCACCTGTTTCTAAATTAGTATAATCACTGACATGCCCGATGTGTCCGCTGTTAGAAATGGAGAGCGACTGCAGGAACTTAACGCCCAGTGCACCACTGCAAACATCTTTGCTCATTTCTAAACTATATCACACGTATGTGGTAACTTAAACATGGAAAATACATATGTTTCTTGTATAAAATACTTGGTTTTAAAAAGGCAATTTATTCCATATCCTAAAATTTAAGCCCTTTAAATATCAGTTACCCTCTTGGGCCTTAAAAAAGACAGGTATGCTTAAGTATTCTAAACTGGACTCTTTAATGTTTAATTATACTGACAGTTTCTAATGACTGAGATAATGTAACTGGCTTTCATCTGTTTGCAATGTTTTCCATATATATTCTGGTAAAAATTACATATCCAAACATCCCTCACTTGCATAAATTTTAAATAAACCCAATTACCACTATGTACAGTTATCCCTCAAAAGGAAACTATAAGCAAATATCCTTAAACTGTGCTGTCAAGAAAAACGTGAGCCTCCCTGAAAGAGAGAAGGCCTTTGTTTATATCGTTTTATGTTAAATTCTAGTTAGTTAACCATATTGCTAAGATTTGGGAAGAAGACAAGTAACTAAGTATGCATTTTCACAGTATTATACTCTTAATTTTTCAAAAAATTGGCAAGCTGTGAAATTGTTAATTGCCAATGAAAATCTAAAGTTTCCATCTGGGGAAGAATAGCCGGTGGTGGTAATTCCGCATTCTGAGAACACAGACTACCTTAGAGCTGCCCACCCGGTGCCAGCTCTGTCAGGGCAGAGTTCTCAGGCAGGTGTGCCAAAACACCTCCTACCAACAAGATTCTAACACATTTATCTAATCCCATTTCTTTTCCTTTCGTTTAAAAATAACTCTTAGAACTGAGGGCACCAACTTCTGGTCATAATTTTACCTACTGTTTGTCTCGTCCAGGTAAGATTAAAAAATTAACTGTGACATTTACCTACTGGCAGGCATAACAGTTTTCCAAGTATATGACACTGGAAATAAGAATCGCTGGCCTTTCCAGCTGGGACACAGCAGGACTGTTACTACGTGTCTGCGGCAGGAAGCAATTCAACCCTGTTAGTCAAGAAGCGTAAGTGTGAGCCCATCGTAACCTGTCTATGCTGACTTTCCTGAAGGTAACATGCACACATCTGAGAGCAAAGGGGTAAGAACGAGTTCATGAATGAGATTAGGAGTTGGAAACAAGTTAAAGACAGAAGAATACGGAAAGGACTAAAAGAAAATTAGCCTTAAAACACTTCAGAGTTTACTTTTCCTTCCTTTACATTTGTGGGGGGATGAAATAAATTACAAAATTAGCAAATTAAAAAAAAAAAGAAACAAATCACTAAAACTTAAAAAATATGTTTTATTATTAAGGTCTAGCACCTGGACAAAATTCAAATCTTGTTTGCTGAATAAGAAACTGTATTTTAATCCCCTTTTTAATGATCTAATCAGGTGCTTTCATAATTATTAAACTTTCGGTATATACATAGTTACTCAAAGTTCATTGTTCATAAACTCATGAATATTCCAGATCAAGGTAAGTGATGCTTTAACTGGTACTAGATAAAAAGTATACTCCAGCCTAGAGTATCATATAAATTCAACTATAAATCAGAAAGTTTCATTAGTTAGCAGCAAAAAGGTGATATTAATTTAAGATTTTTAGTTTTTCTTTAGTTTTAACAACTGTTTCCACCCAGATTTCTGAGTCACAGACCATCATTCTATAGACTATCCTCATCTTTTACATTATTGCTTACATTGTGTAAAAACTACACTAACTGATTTTAATAAACTTGGCAATGTCTAAAAATATTTTGGGACAAGGATAACGTATCACTGCCATATGGAATTTTTGTAAACAATCTTAGCTGGGTTAAGAACGTAGTCTTAATATAATTTTTATTTTGTCTAAAACAGCACAATAAAAACATCCCCAACAATACATAAACCTACATATAAAATATAGAATATCTCCAATATTTTTCCTTTATATAGTATCATGACCGCATATGCAAGAGAAAGTATTGTGGGTGGGGAAAGAGGAAACTAATTTAGGCAGTGACCTAATTAGTTAGACATTAACATTCAAAGACCAGCTGGACAACTTCAGCTAGAAAAGTAGTATTATAAAGAGCTCCTATGAAATTGGAATTTACGTACTACATTCTCCATTCCTGGTCACTTCATGCATAGCTGGACTATTCTCAATCATGGTTTTTGCCTTCTTTTGTAGAAGAAAGGTAAGATTATTTGGAGGACTAGTTCTATAAAGATTCAAAGAATGCCTATTCCAATATCAAATTTTCACCATGAAATATCAGAATAGAAAGGACAAAACTTAAAAAAAAAAAACTGCCCAGGCAACATGGCACAGTGGTTGAGCGTTGACCTATGAACCAGGAGGTCACGGTTTGATTCCTGGTCAGGGCACATGCCCGGGTTGCAGGCTCCATCCCCAGTGTGGGGCATACAGGAGGCAGCTGATAGATGATTCTCTCTCACCATTGATGCTTCTATCTCCTCTTTCTCTCTAAAGTGAAAAAAAAAAAAGAGTATTTACCCTAATAATTTTTAAGATAGCTTACCATAAATACTTCCAGAAGCAAAAGGCTTTACAAAATACTGTACAACGTCCGGTGTACAGGAGTAAACATCTATCCAGGCCATCTGTCACATTCCTTTAGTATGTTTCTGGTGTGCCCTTTCATCTCGGGAAGGTCAACATTCACCTGGTTCGTTACCTAATGATCTGTTGTTAGTCTACTAACAACAATGCAAGGAGAAACGACTACATGTTTTAAGTCAATTGGTTCTCCTTACAGCCAACAATGTATTATATTCCGACACCATGTTACTGTGTACTTACAGAAGCAGTCTCCCAGTCATGAACTGCAGAGTTCACAAAGTAAAAAGGAAAATTCTTCCCCAAAACCTTTTTTAAAAAATTAAATTAAATTTAAATGTACAAGAACAAGCACAGGCACTTCCCAAAAAACCAAAATGAAGCCAAACTATGGAATTACTCAATAGTTATAGAAGACAGCTCTGATTTGGGGGGGTCCTCTCCAGTGGCCTCGGCACAAGCACTGGTCTTGGGCTGCTCTGTCACTTCTTCCTCCTTTTCTGCCAGCCCGGCGAGAGACCCCAGGGGAAAAGTGCTTTCACAATTCTGGGTCGAGGAGACCTGTGAAATCACAGGCATCTGAACAGAGGAGTTGCTTTCAAAACTGTGTTCTCCAAGGTCATACTGAACAAGGGCCTCTTCTTGCTCGTGGTTTAAGTAGTCCGGTACTAGGAAATCACTAAGAGGCAAAGGATGAAACAGAGAGTTAATTCTCAAACCTGTAGTAAACAAGACAATAAAAAGACCTAGTCTATAAAACAAGATCAGGTTTATTTCTCCAATTCTTAAAGGAAGATTATATTTAAGATTTTAGTCCTAGCCAGTTCGGTTCAGTGGCTAGATCATCAGCCTGTGGACTGAAGGGTCCCAGGTTTGATTCTGGTCAAGGGCTTGGACCTCGGTTGCAGGCTTGATAATGGGCCCTGTTTGGAGTGCGTGCAGAAGGCCACCAATTGATGTTTCTCTGTCTCTCACCTTCCTTTCCAACCTCTAAAAATCAATGGAAAAATATCCTCAGCTGAGGATTAACAACAAAAATTAGGAATTTAACTTTTAAATTGTCCTAAATATGAACCTAAGCACTCTATTAAAACCAAAGTATATCAACTCTCACTACCACCAATAGATAAGATTCAATGTCACCTCTCTTGTTTTATGTAGACAGTTTCTATTAAGCAAAGATCATTTGAGTAAAACTATGCTTAACCTTTCTTGGACTATATCCTTATTAAAAAGTATATGAGCCCTGGCCAGGTAGCTCAGTCGGTTAGAGCATTGTCCTGCTACGCCAAGGTTGCAGGTTCAACCTACAGTCAGTGCACATACAAGAATCAACCAATGAATGCATAAATAAGTGGAACAACAAATCACTGTTTCTCTCTTCCCCTCTAAAAAAAGGTAGTTTTATTACTCCCTGAAGGTAAGTATCCTTATATATAAATGACCTTATATGAAATCTATATAGAGAAATATATAAAAACTAACTTAATGTGTATCCTGTTGTTACATTTGGCATTTAAAACTAATACATTACACTTGTACATTTGAATCAGAATGCTATGAGATTAGTTATATTTTAATCCTCAAAGACTATTGAGTTTATTAATATTGAAAGTACTTAATAGTCTATTGATATGACAAGTATTTAATTTTTGAATGTAAAATATACCAAAATTTTAACAGTAAATATTATTCCTGAGTGGTGAGATCAGAAAAGGTCTTAATTTCTTTTCTTTTTTTTAAAATATATTTTATTGATTTTTTACAGAGAGGAAGAGAGAGAGATAGAGAGTTAGAAACATCGATGAGAGAGAAACACCGATCAGCTGCCTCCTGCACATCCCACACTGGGGAAGTGCCCCCAACCCAGGTACATGCCCTTGACCGGAATCGAACCCGGGACCTTTCAGTCCGCAGGCTGACGCTCTATCCACTGAGCCAAACCGGTTTCGGCTTAATTTCTTATATTCCATACTTTTATAAATATTTATTAAATTTTCTACTATAAGTATTTTTGTAGTTAAAACAAATACTATGAAATAAGTCTTATCTTAGATGTTTTATTTAAATCTTTATTGCTTCATAATACTAAAATGTCAACTTGTACACTTAATAGTTATTAATACTGGACAATTCAATTATAAAAAAATTAAAATCTGCTCATAGGTACAGCACTTTCAGATGTCATGTGACACTTTCTAAAAACCCGTCAGGTGTCAGACACGCGACATGGAGGACAGAGGAGTGGTTAATGGACGCTATTTTAGTCCCAAACAATGTTTACTGTGACATGTATAATCGAGGTTCAATGATATGACCATTAGATGCTGTTAGAAATAATTACATTAAACAAAGTGAATGTCTGATTTGAAGAGAACAAAATCTATGTAGGAATATTTGGAATTTATTGATAAGTAATATTTAAAAAATAAGTGGTTTAAGATTCATTTTATAAGAAATTGAGCATGCCTATAGATGTATTAAAAGTAGACAACAGAATTTTGTATCTAGAGGGGACCTTAGAAATCACCTTCCCAGCTCACATTTTATTCTTTTCTAACTTTCAAGCCCCTTCATCGCGAAAGTGACATACTCCATCAGGACAGCAGTTTGTGGCAAAGCTAGAACCTGATTTCCTCAGATACCCTATAAATCAGAAAGGCAATTCCATCATAAATTATTATTAAAAGCATGATGTTTTAAGCTGAAAGGAAAAAAGGAAAACCACTTGATCTAAATAATCATATCCATTATAACTGCTACTGCAATTTCTCTTCTATATATAGAACTAAAAAAGAAATGCTCAAGAATTAACATCACTAAGTATCATCTGACATGGCAAATTTCCAATAAGGTCCATTTAAGATCCACTATAGAATTACTTTAACCTTATAATTTTATTCTGTATATATCTCAAAACAAAACACAACAAAAAAACACCAAAAACAAAAACTCAACAGGAGCCGGCCAGTGTTTCTCAGTGGTTAAGCACTGACCTATGAACCAGGAGATCAGTGTGATTCTAGGTCAGGGCACCGGGCTGTGGCCTCAATCCCCAGTAGGAGGTGTGCAGGAGACAGCCAGTCAATGACTCTCTCATCATTGATGTTTCTCTCTCTCCCTTCCTCTCAGTCATCAATAAAAACGTATTTAAAACCTTAAAAACAAAACAAAAAATCAAGAAGATTAGCCTATTCCTATAGAAAAAGATTCCTAATTTCAGAAATATTTTTAATTGTCTATACTTAGAAGATTGAACAAAATTTTATCCGATCAGATTGGAGTATGGATTGGATTTTAGAAGGAATGTGCCTGGTTACCTGGCAGCCTGATAAAGACAGAGCAGGCTGCCCTAGAAGCAGGAAGAGAGGTCAGAAAGCAGTGTTCCTGGGGGTCTCGCTGTGCACCTCACCTGCTCTGGAAGTAGTTTGCTAGCTCTGACGCTTCATGGTTCAGACTCCTCAGGTGCACGATTAAATTTCCAGAGTTGGTGAACATGGCGCCACATGTTTTGCACTCGTAAATCCGAGGCTTGCGGATAATGTGCCGGGAAACCCTCATGTGATGCTTATATTCCCCGAAGGAAGTGAAAGTGGCACCACATATCTGGCACCGGAAACAGCGTTTACCTTCATGCTTTAGGCGATGCATCTTTAGCGAGTAAGCCCTGGTGAACTTTTTTCCACAGCGGTCACACTGAAATGGTTTAATTCCTATAAAATAAGATAAAATGTTATTTGAAAACTAAATTAACTGGAAGTTTATCAACCTCAAAAATTTCTGAGTTATCATTCTGTAGCAAGAGATAATTTGAGAAGACAAAAATCACCAGCAAAAATGAACTATCTATCTTAGGAAAGGTACAGAATATCTGAAGTTGCTACTTAAAAAAAAAAAAAAAAAAAGGCAAGAGCGGTGGAGTAAACTAGGTAATGTACACTCAAATTGTTATCTGAACACCCTTCAAAATCATCTATTTTACAAACTTCAAAACAATTTAACTACAGTATTTAACTATAACCTAAGTCCCCTATAACATTTGTTTCATTTCATTAGTGTTATATTGAAACTATGTGAAAAAGATTAGTACCTACTCTTCATTCCTCATCTCTGAGAGAAATGAGTAGAAGAAAAATCTAACTTTTCTGAACATAATTAATGATCATGATAGAACTCCCATGCGATGACTTGGGTTTTAGGTATTTAATGTAATAGTGATGGGTCATTATCACAGTTTTGGCAAAAAAAATTTTAAAGCCTTCAAAATATAATCTGTTGATTTAACAGTCACAGGAAACTGGTATTAGTCACAGGACTGTTGGATGTTTCTGAAGAAGAGGAACATGAGACGGCACAGCTGAAACGACAGCAAAGATTTCAGGCTTGCCCTAGCCGGTTTGGCTCAGTGAATAGAGCGTCGGCCTGCGGACTGAAGGGTCCCAGGTTCGATTCTGGTCAAGGACATGTACCTTGGTTGCGGGCACATTCCCAGTAGGGAGTGTGCAGGAGGCAGCTGATTGATGTTTCTCTCTCATTGATGTTTCTAACTCTCTATCCCTCTTCCTTCCTCTGTAAAAAATCAATAAAATATATTTTTAAAAAAAAGATTTCAGGCTTATCAGAGGTTTTGCCTCCAAGAATTCTGCTGCCTTTCTGTGATCACTGAACTTAAGTTTCAAATCTGTTTTACACATCATTTATCCTAAATCTCTTTCACACTAAAAAAGGACTACAAAGCTAACTAGACAAGGCACAGAGAAATTCAGGATTGCAGAATTAAAATTAAATTATTAAATATTAAAAAAAATCACTATTTCAAATTTCAAACTTACAGAGAAAACAGTACAAAGAAAACTTACACCCTTTTAATGCCATTTGCTTTATAATCTGTATTTGTGCTTCTAAACCTCACATATACACACACACCAACACACCCAGCATTTCTGACGTTACACACACACTGCGCTAAGCTTTAACCCTAATGCTATGCCTGTGGAAAACATACTACAGCTTCTGACACTGTGCTATTTCAATAACAGACCTGGGCTTATCTGTTCTCATTTGACTTCCCAGAGATACCTATACATTTTTAAACTAAAAACCACCTGTTTGCTATTTTTAACTGGGATTCCAAAATAAAATGTTTTAGAGTACTCATTCATGCCACAGTAGGGAAGGTGACGTTACCTGAGTGGATGAGCATGTGCTGTTTTAGGTTCTGAATTCGGGTGAATCGCACCCCACAAGTTGGACATTGAAAAGGTCTGTCCGGACCATTTGGGCTGGGCCGTTCTGTACTGCTGGTAGAAGGAGCAATGTAGAGTTGGTAGGGATACTGAACATTTTCCAATCTAAAAAACAGACCAAAGAAGGCAACCAGGCTCTGATTTTTAAGTTGAATAAACATTTCTGCACAACATTTAAGTGAATAAAAGAAAAAGCACTTAAAGATTTTGGAAACAGTTTCACTGTTAGATGCCAAGTTTCATTTGGGGCAATATGAAAAATGTCCAGAATGGCCAGTATCTCAAGCAAGGATATACAGCCATAGAACACACCATAAACACTTTTCCTTCAAGGATCTTTAATCTAATTCTTTCCTTCCTACTGCTGCTTTAACTTAGGCCCTCATCAACACAAGGCTGAATTAATAACTCCCTCTCTTTAGCCCACAGGCCTCTAATCTATCCTTCTCACTGTTTCACAATGATTTCTCAGATTCAATCAGCCACCTTTTAAACTCCTGCAAAGGTTCAGTTATCTTCAGAATAAAGTCCTGTGAGGGATGTTATGGAGACAGAGATGTGAGGACTTGTTTAAGGATGAAGTATGGGGAGTGAGGGGAAGAACAAGCATACTTCCCGGAGAGTCTGCTTGAGAAGTTAGGGGAACAATGAAGTTGTCTGAGTGGAGCTAGAAGTCTTGAGTTCTGTCCTGGCCACGGTTAAGTCTGAGATGCCCCTTACTCATCTATGTGGAAACATCGAGCAAGGAGGGTCAATCTGAAAGTAACCTGGGAATAATGGGTATGTAGATGAGGGTTTGACAACTATTTTCTGTAGCAGGTTAGACAGTAAATATTTCTGGCTCTGCACACCACATGATGTTTTAATCACTCAACTCTGCCGTCCACAGACAATATATAAACAAACAGTGTGGCTATGTTCCAATAAAACCTGATTTGCAAAGGCTGGTGGACTGGAACTGGCCTCTGGTCCATAGTTTGCCAAACCCGATACAGATACTATTTAAAGAGATGGGACCGGGCAGTTTTAAAAATATTAAAAACTGCTGTACAGGTGGTTTGATTTATGATGTGCTAAAGCTACCTTGTTACTCTGAAAAATATACCAAAATGAGGTCCCAATAAACTTATTGTATAATCCCAGATAAAAGACTTAAGAGTTGCAAGCACAGTCCTTAAAAGAAAACAACCTACTATGTTAGTACTAACCGATCATCGTCATCTGCGTGAGCATTGGTGCTGGAAGTGCTCTGAAGCGTAGGTAACCCTTCGGTGACACCTTCATCTACTGAGCCTGAAAATAAAAGAAGACAGGTGTCAATACGGTAGTGAAAATAAGCCAAGACACTAATTGCAAGCTGAAACTTTAAGTCTTTAAAAACAGACTAATGCAGCGGTCGCCAACCGGTGGTCTCCGGACCCCTGGTGGTCCATGAGGTCCGAAAGGTTGGTGACCGCTGAAGTAATGTAACGTGCATATCCTGAATTAATAAAGTGTCCTATAGCCCTGACTGGTTTGGCTCAGTGGAAAGAGCGTTGGCCTACGGACTGAAGAGTCCCAGGTTCAATTCTGGTCAAAGGCATGTACCTTGGTTGTGGGCACATCCCCAGTAAGGGAGTGTGCAGGAAGCAGCTGAATTGATGTTTCTCTCTCATCGATGTTTCTAAGTTTCTATCCCTCTTCTTCTCCCTTCCTCTCTGTAAAAAAATCAATAAAATATATATTTTTTAAAAAGCATTCTATAATACTTTAAATGTTAATGTGATTTAAAAAGAAATCACAGGAAAGATAATAGACTTATATTACTTTAAACCTTTAGGACCATTTCTTTGATATAAATGTTAGAAAACAGCAATTCAAATGTAAACTAAGCAAAAATTCACGCAAAATTAAATGTTATAACAATCACTTAAGGAACCATTTTTTTTTTTAAATCTTTAATTTCTTTATTGGTTAAGGTACTGATTTGAGAGAGGGGAAGGGAGGAGGAGAGAGAGAGAAACATCAATCAGTTGTCTCCTGCACGCCCCCTACTGGGGATCAAGCCAGCCACTCCGGGCATGTGCCCTGACTGGGAATTGAACCATGACCTTCTGGTTCATGGGTTGAAGCTCAACCACTGAACCATACTGGATGAGCGACGATTTTTATTTTTTTTAAATTTTATTGTGGCTTGGCCAATGGGGGACATGTACGAGGCAGCCAATTAATGATTCTTATCACTGATGTTTCTATCTCTCTCCCCTCCCTTTTCTCTCTGAAATATATTAAAAAAATATATAAACTTAATGGCATTAAAAACGTTATTGTGACATACAACTTACTGTACATACAACTTTTACACAGAATTAAAAATTAGCTACAAAGTGAGCACCTGTGCAGTCTCCACACAAGTCCCCCTAGACCACTGCCAGCAGCCTAGCAGTCCCCATTTACTCTTCCCTGGCAAGCCCTTCCTTCCAGGAGGCAACCAGGATCCTGACTTTAATGGTTACCATTTCCTTCCTTTTTCTTGACCCTCTTCCTTGTGATTTCATCTCAAATCCAGGTACCCATAAACGGGGGGTCATTTTTGCAGGAAGACAGCCAAGTGCCATCATCTACCATGTCCCATCACTACAATGGTAGAGTGGAGTCATTGAGGCTGCAATAGAGACCACGTGGCAGCTAAGTCTAAAAATACTACCAGTGCCCTTTAAGAAAAGTCTGTCACTCTCACCATAAATAGTATAGTTCAGTGTTGTCTGATTGTAAACTTATATAAATTGAGTCACATTGTATGTATTCTTGTGTCTTATTTTCTTCAATATTGTGGACTTATCCATGTTGTCACAGATAAGTGAAATTTAAAAGTTATATGATATTCATAACCTATTTTTTAAATTTTTTAGCATTAACCATCTGCAAGAAAAGCTACAGATCCCTAAAAATAAAAAAGGATATGGACAGCAAGGTAAGAGTCCCTGGCTTCTGATGTTATTAAAAAGTCAGACATTCTTCTGAAAGTACTGTCACCACCCTCCCCCCATTGTCTCTATAATGTGTCCCGCTTTGTTTCTTTTATTATTTTCATTGGGATTTGCTGGTGTCTCATCAATTCTGGAAAATTCTCAGCCAATCTCTTTTCTCCTTCTATGACTCCCATCAAACCTACGTTTGTATTGTCCATAACCCTTACCTTCTCCACTGCTGTCTCTACCACTGCTCTATGATGGTTAATTTTTATGTCCACGTGACTGGGCTAAGGGATGCCCAGAGAGCTGGTAAAACATTATTTCTGGGTGTGTCTGTGAGGATGTTTCTGGAAGAGATTAGCATTTGAATCCGTAGACTGAGTAAGAATCATCCTCACCAATGCAAGGGGATAATCATCCCATCCCTTGACCAAAAGGGTCAAGGAGGGCAAATCTGCTCTTCGCTTGAGCTGGGATGTCCATCCTCTCCTGCTCTTGGACATCAGCTCTCCCGGTTCTCAGGCCTTTGTGTCTGTACTAGAGCTACACCACCAGCTTACCTGGGCCTCCAGCCAGCAGATGTCAAACTGTGAGACTTCTCATCCTCCATAACCAGTCGGTGAATCCCTCCTAATAAATCCCTATGTATCTGTATCTGTCCTCTTGGTTCTGTTTCTCTGGAGAACTCTAATACAGTCTCTTAATTTAACTTCCGATTCACCAATTCTCTTTTTTGCTAAGTCCAATCTGCTGCCAAAATGTTGACTTTTTCTTTTCTAGAAGCCCTCCCCCACAAATCTGCTGTATTACTTTTTAGTTTACTGTTCTCTGCAATCATTGTTCAAGCTTGCTTCTTTTGTTAAACATAGTAAGCATGTTTGTTTTATGTCTCTTTATGAAAACCATGCCAATTTATCTCTGCTGCCTGCTTTTTCCTGCCGGTTCTCCGTCTGCCGTGTTTCCTTGTGTGCCCTGGTTGTTTCTGATGTAGTTATCACCCTTGAAAATGGTTTGCAAGGAACTGAGTTGCTGAAGTTGGGATGAGTAAGTCCCTTTTCAGAGAAGCTTTACATTTCCTTGTGTTCGGTTCCTGGGGGCACTACCTACACCACATTCACGGAGATGCAAATTTGCAAGAGGTCTTGGTGGTGGCCACGGCCCCCTTTTTGCTTTGTATCTTCTAGTCTGCACAATGCCAACACAGTCTTTCTACAGTCCCCTGGAGGAAGGGGCGCAGGGTTAGTTCTACTGGTATAGAACTTTGGGGTTCCTACTTAATGTGTAGAGCAACTGCTCTGAGATTTCACAGCTTTCACATCCTCTGGGTCTTGACTTCTATTTCCCTCACTCTAGGAGTTGAGTTGACTTGTGTTTCGGTGGGGAACCTCTTTCTGCCAAGGGCCATTTGGATATTTATAACATCATTCGCAGGCCATACAAAAGTATCAGCTTAAAATTCAGCCTGCTGTATTTGGTCAAACATTTAATTAACTTGCCCCTAATGCCTTGGCAGGGCCAGACCAAATGATTTCAAGGGCCAGACATTCCCCACTCGTCTTAGGGGAAAACTGGTCTTAGTGCTCTGGTATCTACTTACCTCTCCTCTAAAATTAAGCATCTTTTCAAATACTTGTGAAGTACCTTTAAAAAATCATATTGTTTTTAGTGTGAGAGTAGACTCACAAAAATTATCAAGAACACCAATTACTACACAATGTTCTAACACACTGATAGAGGTTTTTGAAAAAGACAAGACTGCATGCATTTATATTCAACCCCAACTGTGCCCTCACTGTTCCTGCCCGCCCTCTATCACCCTTACTGTTGTGTGCTTAGCATTCTATGCCTGTCTTTGCTTTTACTCTTTCCCTTACTGTCGAAGACATTTATGGTCCCCTGCCCAATATGCCTACTTATCCAACTTATTCCTGGTCCTTCTGATTTGTTGTTGATCCAGGTGTGGGTTTAGGGGTCAGATAATGCTTCATTTCGTTTAGAAAAACCTGTTCACTTGTCAATATCATACCATTTTCACTTTTCCTTTAAAGAGAAGGAACTAAAGACTAACATTTCAATCTGTCCTAGGATAAAAACTGAAAAAAATCCCAATATTTGGACCTGGTCACCATGGAGACACACACACACACACACACACACACACACACACACAATTCTGCAGTTATTCAGAATACAGGCAATATGAAATCTTACAGGCAAAGACTTGCAAAAAAGGCCTGGAGATATGATTAGGGCAGGCTAGGAAGATTGATCTAGACATTTGCTTCTCACCACCAGGCAAGCTACACAGTGGGGTCTTGGTGAGGTGAAAATAAAAACCACTACCCTTTGGATTAATTCTCACATTGTCAAGAATTGCCTTAAAAGATCAACCAAAGGACTTGTATGCATGCATATAAGCATAACCAATGGACATAAGACACCGGGGGATAGGGGAGGCTAGGGGAAAAAATGGACACATATGTAATACCCTTTGTAATACTTTAAGCAAAAAAAAAGAATTGCCTTAAAAAGCTGGTGAAAAGGAACTAAAATGGAGCACAAGATACGTCTTGCAGATGGTCTCCCTTAAAACAAGGCTATTTCCACATTCTAAAATATCATCTAATGTTTGGCCTCTAGATCCCTAATTTGACTGATAGTGAGCAAAGGGCACTCTCTTCTCTCCCATGGCTATTCAATGAGCCAAAAGCTAAAACAAACAAACACAAAACACTCCAAACTAAATTAAGAGTTTAACAAAATATACTTTTAGAATTCCATCCATATTGTAGACACTGTAACA
Source organism: Myotis daubentonii (assembly GCF_963259705.1). NCBI lineage: Eukaryota > Metazoa > Chordata > Mammalia > Chiroptera > Vespertilionidae > Myotis > Myotis daubentonii. Next base: position 18,996,252 of record NC_081858.1, read on the forward strand.
GTGTTGTATCACATGCAACTATTGGAAAAAATAAACCTTGTAAACTCTTTTTCCTGAGATGCTGATGGTTTTTACCAATGAGAAGTAATCATATGAATTGGAATTTTATTTGAACTGATGTAAGAGTAGGATATCCATTCAAAATTACTTTCTTGAGGTGATAATGATGTTTCTTAAATTATTAAAATGAAGTTCCCTTTCTACACTCTGGATTCTGCTCTCAACTGGGGCTAAGAATTCTGAACAGATCCTTCTCACCTTAATGAAACAGTAAAGCTGATTTATAGAAACAATCAGCTTTATATGATAAGGGCTACCTCATCAAGAGAGATGCTACTCTCTTCCACCAATAGGGAGTGCTGTTTATATAGCTTCTGCTGCATAAACTGACTCCTTACAAAAACTCTTTTCTGGTGGTGAAAAATAATCACAGTGGCCATCCACTACTGAGCATTTACCACATTCCAGCCACTGTTCTAAATGCTTTAAATACATATTTCATTTCATACTCGAGGAAGAGAAAAAGCAGCCCTTAATATTTAGGAACTGGCCGGACATGGACACTGGGCCTGGTGGTCCCAGGCAGGGGCCTGGTGTTTTCTTGTTGGACATAAAACAATCTCCCAGAACACCTGCTTCAGACCAGGTCACATGGTCTGAAACAAAACACATAACTCTGTTTAAGCACACACAAAAACAATGTCAATGTGTAATCACAAAAATACCCAACATAAGCTATTGCTGTTTTAGGTTCACTCTGGTCTGTATTCCTAGACATTTGTTAAGATAATCATAGAGTTATCTCTGCTTTCTGACATTACCAGTCCTGAGAAAACACACTTTCTTAATCTTCCCTAAATCACCTAACTCAAGCCCAAATCCAGTAAGTCCTTTCTAACATCTGCTGACTGAACCCTAAAGACCCATGGTGTGTGAACTCAAGTAATGAACTCAACTTGTTTAATTACAGGTGCGCTCCTGGTGCACTCCGCAACCGGGCATTGGCAGAAATGGAGGACCTGTGGAGACTGAGCTGAAATTCTTGTTGCCTTGCACGGGAACCTCAATAACAGAGTGCACATCTAAAATCCCTCACAGGGGAGGGCAGAAAGGGGGAGGGGGTGTCTGGATAAAAGAAAGTGAGAGGATTAGCCGAATAACATATATACATAATCCATAGACAGACAATAGTGCGGTGATGGCCAGAGAGATAGGGACATCTGTAATAGTATAAGCAATAAAAATAAAAACATTAAAAAATAAAATTCCTTTTGAGGTATAACCTGCCCTTGGCTGGGAGGTAAATTCAGGCCTAATTGAGCTCAAATATTTAACTGAAGTATTGGGTATATTTTGTTTTCCTAGAAAAAGCCTTTTGGGAATATTTTGGCTATCCAATCAGATTTGTCACTGTTCCCTGGTGGAACTGTTTCCCAACCTCCTAATACCTGCTCCTATGATGTCTCCCTATTGTGTTGACTCTTGTTTCCAAGAGGAATAGATTAAAATGAAAGGATGGACACAGGCCCAATTAGTCCATCTGAACTGGGCCTGGAGACTGAGTTCATAAGGTCTCTTGTTTTAGGTCCATATTAGTGAAAACATTTCAAAAGTTTGAGAGGTATGATGCTGACAAATCTGAAAATATGATGGAAATTAACAGAAGCCACTTAGAAAAGACCACACATTACATGACTGCATTTATATGAAATACCCAGAATAGGCAAATTTATAGAGAGTATACTAGTGGTTGCCTAAAGCTGGCTGTGGGACAGAAGTGAGCTGCTGTACAGGGGCACATGGTTTCTTTTTAGGGTGATGAAAACATCATAAACTTAGATTGTGAGAATGGTTGCACAACTCTGTGAATGTACTTAAAACTACTATAGGATACACTTTAAATGGGCGAATTTTATAATATTAAGTTGTGGGGTTTTTTTTAAATCCTCACCTGAGGTTATTTTCCCACTGATTTTTAGAGAGAGTGGAAGAGAGAGGGAAAGACAGAGAGAAACATCTATGTGAGAGAAACACATCAATTGGTTGCCTCCTGCATACGCCCTGACCAGAGCCCGGGCTGGGGAGGAGCCTGCAATCAAGTACATGCTCTTGACTGGAACTAAACCTGGGACCTTTTGGTCTGCAGGCCGACGCTCTATCCATTGAGCCAAACCAGCTAAGGCTGTAAGATGTATTTTAATGAAGATGTTTAGAAAAGAATCTTATGCCCTGGCTGGTGGCTCAGTTGGTTGAGAGTCATCCCATACACTGAAAGGTCACCAGTTTGACTCCTGGTCAGGGCACACACCTGGTCTGTGGGATCTATCCCCAGCAGGGGGCGTGCAGGAGGCAGCTGATGGATGTTTGTTTTTTTCTTTCTTCCTTCCTCCCTAAAATCAATAAAAACATATTAACCAAAAAGTTTGGTTTTTGTTTTTTTTTAAAGAGCCTTATAAAGACTTCTTCAATTTTGTCTTAGTCCTGACAACTACTTTGCTTATTTGGTGTCATATGCCCACAAGCAGGCAGGAGGTTTTGTCTGGTCCCTGATCAGTGACAACTGATCTTTAGCCAAGCACTGGAAATAGAAATTTACACAAGCATTATTCTTTTTGCTGTTGTTGTTGATACCATTTCCATTGATTTTTAGAGAGTAGAAGGGAGGGTGGGAGGGAAAAGGATGAGGGAGAGGGAAAGGGAGAGGAAGAGGGGGAGGCATAGGGAGAGTAAGGAGAGTGAGAGAGGGAAAGAGGATCACCGATGTGACACATCAATTGGTTGTCTCCCACACACTCACCCTGGGGGTAAGGAAAGAACCTGCAATGCAGGAATCAAACCCAATACCCTTTGGTGTATGGGCCAATGCTCTACCACTCAGCAACACTGGCCAGGGCATAAGGGTTATTTTTTAAAAATATATGTTTTTATTTATTTCAAAAGGAGGGAGGGAGAGGGAGAGAGGGATATAAACATCAATGATGAGAGAGAATCATTTATCAGCTGCCTCCTGCACACTCCCTACTGGGGATCGAGCCCGCAACCTGGGCACGTAGGCAGGCACAAGCATAATCTTATGGGCCATTGCAGTTCTCCTGAGTCATCTCAATCTAAAACTGCACCTCTTCCAGGCCAACATCTGCTTCTTTCGTGTTTTCTCACTGTAACATTAAGTGTTATACTATCTTTCAACTGACTCAATTTCCCCAAGGATAATTTTCAGGAGGACATCTGGGAGGGGGGGTGGTTCTGACAGGAACAAGAGTGTTCATCTGAGATGCATCATCAACACTGGACCAACACTGAGGTGGGGATTTTAAGGGGTTGATGCAGTGGATGTTTCCAATGTATGGCCTCCCTGTCAATGACAGAGGGCACCAAGGATAGGAACCAAGCATTAGGGGACACCTTTACCTCCAATGAAGCCATGAGTTTGTTTGCTTATTATTTATTTATTTCTAGGGTGTATGGAGGCTTTCTTATGCTAAAGATCTATGTTGTAATGGCAGGAAAAAAGTTACTAGATTTTGTATTCCTGACTAGGGAAATCCCAACCTATTTCTCCAGTAGCACAACCACACATTACACTGATATTGCTAAAAACAAAAACAAAACTCCATAAGCTTTATCTTTTACTCAAGACTCTACACTGTCTTTATCCACAAACTTCAAGAAAAATAAAAAAAAATTAAAACTATAATTATCAAAGCACTTATAAACACACTTAACCTCCATGTACTGCCAAAGCCTTGATGGTAGTAAGATAAATCCTCTCTAGGACCTGTATGTTAAAACTGAATTTCTTTGTTAAGATAATAAACTGGATTATCTAGAACTATTTATATGTCTGTCATTGGTGCTACAGATAATTATTTCAAGATAAATAATGAAACAATATCACAAAGTCCTTCTCACTTATAAAAGTTTTTCTTGAACTCTACCAGATATTGATAGTTAGTTACCTTTATGAGTAGCAAAACCCAACCCAAACTTATTTTTTCTATTTGCTATATTTAGTGCTTCTGTTTGCCCTAAACTGGGGGTGTTAGATTTTATAGCCTTTTGGTGGGCAAATGGTAATAAAGAGAACTTAAAAAGAACAGGTAAAAATCTGCCTTGGCGGGTGTGGCTCAGTTGGTTGGGCTTATTCCATGCATTAAAAGGTTGCCAATTCAACATGCCCGGGATTGCAGGGTTGATCCCCAATACGGAATGTGCAGGAGGCAGCAGATTGATGTTTCACTTTCACATCGATGTTTTTTTCTCTCTCCACTCCTCTCTCTCTCTCTCTCTAAAAATCAATTTTAAAAATCTTAAAACAACAAAAACCACAGGTAAAATCTAACTGCTGAGCCACCCCGGCAAGGGTTGGACTTCCCATTTCCTAACATTTTATGCGATAAAAAATAAAATCCTGTTTGGTTTAAGCCATTGAATGCAATCCTAACTGAAACCAGTGTTCAAAGCTCTTCACAACATGCTCTCAACCACTCATTTTATCTTACCTCCTATTATTTTCTACTAGAGCAGTGGTTCTCAACCTTTCTAATGCCGCGACCCTTTATACAGTTCCTCATGTTGTGGTGACCCCCAATTTCATTGTTACAAATTGAGCATAATTAAAGCATAGTGATTAATCACAAAAACAGTATGTAATTATATGTGTTTTCCGATGGTCTTTGGCGAACCCTGTGAAAGGGTCGTTTGACCCCCAAAGGGGTTGTGACCCACAGGTTGGAAACTGCTGTACTAGAGGCCTGGTGCATGAAATTCGTGCGGGGGGGGGGGGGGGGGGGAGGGAAGGGGTGTGTGTCCCTCAGCCTGGCCTGCGCCCTCTCACAGTCAGGGAGTCCTCAGGGGATGTTCGACTGATGGACATCCTCAGTGCTGCCATGAAAGTGGGAGAGGCTCCCGCCACCACTGACTGTGCTCGCCATCTGTGAGCCCGGGCTTCTGGCAGAGTGGCACTCCCCCTGTGGGAGCACACTGACCATCAGGGGGCAGCTCCTGCATTGAGCATCTGCCCCCTGGTGGTCAGTGCGCATCATAGTGTCAGGTCATTCTGCCTTTCAATTTGCATATTAGGGTTTTATTATACAGGATTCTTCCACACCTCCATGCTTTGATACATTTTCAAAGAAATGTCATTCCCTTGTCTGGGCAAACTCCCACTTAACATCCAAGGTAAAAATACCCAGCATTAACTTTTTTTTTTCTTTGTGAACCCATAACACTTGGTTCATATCTCTTGCCTAACACTAACCATTGATTTACACATCTAATTCCTCAATTAGACTATTAACCCCCCCTTTTTTTCCATATATTTTTATTGACTTTTTAAAGAGAGGAAGGGAGAGGGATAGAGAGTTAGAAACATCGATGAGAGAGAAACATCGATCAGCTGCCTCCTGCACACTCCCTACTGGGGCTGTGCCCACAACCAAGGTACATGCCCTTGACCAGAATCAAACCTAGGACCTTTCAGTCCGCAGGCCGATGCTCTATCCACTGAGCCAAACCAGTTAGGGCTTAACCCCTCCCCCCCCCTTTTAAAACCATGTATCCCCAATGCTTGGCACATGTTACGTTTTCAGTAAATATTCTAATAAAGAATAAAACACTAACTGGACTTTTTAAAAACTGGGTGTTTTTTTTTGCATTGGAGGTAATTCATAATTCTTTCATGTGTACCTGTATGTATCTTTGTCCCATCAGGCATTGTTCAACTATTTTTCTTTCCCAATGCGTAACTTATTAAAAAAATTATAGTACTAGTGGCAACATCTAAAAACAAAAATCCAGTTATGCTTTATTCTTCCCAATATTTCCTATATGACCCAGAACAAAACTTTAATCTAGTAAGTACTTAAAAATGCTTGAACTGATTTGATTATAGCAACATGAGAAACAGAAAACACGGTACCTATTGAGGAAGACTGTGGACTAATCAGAAGGTCCTCTTGGACTTGTTCACTTCCTGGCACTGTCTGCTGGTCACTCAGTGAACTCTGAGACGCACTGACGGGCTGGGGTACTTCCTCATGCACCTCCTCATCACTTAACCTTTCTACTTTCACCCGGACATCTTCTTCGGTACCCAGAGGCAAGGTCGTTTTTGTGCTCTCACAAGTCACAAAATCAGCCATTCTTCTGTCCGTCTCAGATGGGCCAGGCAGTTCTAAAGTCCGGGTGTTTTCTGCCTGCTTAACCTTGTCAGGCTGAATCCTCCGATCAATCCCAAAAGGAAAAGTCCAGGGAAAAGCTAGAGAAGAGTCAACTGGTTGACTTCTATTTTCTGAGTAGGAAGCTGAAGAATTCAGTATCTGGGGGGAGCTTGTCTGTGTGCTGCACTTGACAGGACTTTCGGGAGACATAACGATGTAGCTTTTGCGCTTTCTCCGGGATTCTCTGCAGACGGGAATGGTTCTTTCTACCACGCTGCACTCTGACGACACGGGTGAAAGGCTTCCATCTCGAGAAGTGAAATTGCAATTAGAGTTATTTTCTTGTCCAGCATCGAGACCCTTTTCCGGTTGGCTGTTGGGTGTATTCCATAAAATGCTTGATTTCATGAACTCTGAGCAGGTGCTAGCAACGCTGAACATTTGCATATAGCTGGCTGCAGCCAGCACATCAATGATATTTTCTGTGTTAATTGACAGAGTGGCTGTGTAAGCATATTCTAGAAGGGGGATAAAACCAGTCACTGTAACATGATGTAAATCCAACACATTCTTGTCCTCATCCTCTGCTTGGCCTACAAGTTTAGTGCGAAAAAAATCACTGCAAGCTGCTAGTACCACCTTATGTGCCCGGAAGATTTTGTCCTGGACACGAATAGTGATGTCACAGAAATGTCCATCATTTCGCAGCATGTTTAGCTTTCCAAGCATTTCCTGACTGTGGGAAGAAGAGCTATGAGTAAATGTTTTCACACCCATCTTTTCCTTCCTCTTCTACAGATGCTCTTCAGGGATGCAAATGAACCAGGAATGACCTAAAAAATACATAAAATAAGCATTAATTGATAGTTCAGTAGTCAATTAACTATGATAATTATTTATGATAATTACCTATAATCATAATAGGTAATTTAGATAGTTTTCATGTAGCCACTATGCTAAATCAAAAAGCTAAAAGATGGCAGTGAGAAAGTTCAAGGTAGAGAATATAATAAACATTCCTCCACACATATATGGGCAACGAATTTTCAACTAAGAAGCCAAGAATAGGCAATAAAGGAAAAATCTCTTCAATAAATGACGTTGGAAACATTGGACAGCCATATGCAAAAGAATCAAACTAGACTATGATCTTACACTGTACACAAAAATTAACTCAAAATGAATTAAAGATCTGAATGTAGGGCTTGACAATAAAATGAACAAAATGAAACATAAGCACTAAGCTTATGGATGTTGGTCTCAGAGATGTTTTTGTGAACTGGACTCCAAAGGCAAGGGGAACAAAAAGCAAACATAAATAAATGGGACTACATCAAACTAAAGAATGCACAGCAAAAGAAGCCATCAACAGAACAGAAAGGCAGTCAACCAAATGAGAGAAGATTATTTGCAAATGATACTTCCAATAAGGGACTAATATCCAAAATAGACAAAACGCATACCACTAAACAACAAAATCTGATTTAAAAAGATGACCTGAACACTTTTCCAAAGACATACAGATGGCCAACAGATCTATGGAAAGATGTTCAACATCATTACTTATTAGGGAAAGGCCAATCAAAACCACAATGAGATACTATGTCACAGCTATTAGAACGGCTATTATTACAAAAAAACACACACAAAACAGCAAGTATTGAAGAGGATGTGGAGAAAAGGGAACCCTCGCATACTGCTGGTGGAAATTTAAATTGGTACAGCCATTATGGGAAACTGTGTGGAAGTTCCTCAAAATATTGAGAACAGAACTTCCGTATGACCCAGTAATACTGCTCACTTCTGGGTATTTAGCCAAAAGTTTAAAAACACTAATTCTTAACACATTGTTGGTGGGTAGTTTTTATCGCGTGCTAACAGGTGGCACTGGCCATTTTTGCTAATTTTTTGCGCATATGGCAGCGTTCAGTAAAATTACGATAACTTTAGTTTACGTATTTATATGTTACCCGCATTCTACCGCTAGTCTATAAAAAACGTATTAATATGTGTCCCGCGCTCTACTACACTGGTAGAACGTATAAATACGTAAAATGTATAAATACGTTTCCCACATACGATGTGTTAAAGATGCATTTATACCTGTATTATTATGTAACTAGATGCTCAATGCATGAAATTCAGGCACAGGTAGGGTCCCTAGGCCTGGCCAGTGATCAGGGGGCCCCTGCTGGCACCTGCCTTGGCTGGCCTGGGGCCTGTGGGCTAGGGGCAGCTCCTGCGCTGAGTGTCTGCCCCCTGGTGGTCAGTGCACATCATAGCGACCAGCTGTTCCCCCATTTGGTCAATTTGCATATTAGGCTTTTATCATATAGGACTAGAGGCTCGATGCACAAAAATTTGTGCACTCGGGTGGGTCCCTCAGCCCAGCCTGTGCCCTCTCGCAGTCTGGGGGCCCCTTCCTCTGGCTGCTGGCACCAGTTTTCCTCCTGTGCCCGGAACCCAGGCCTTCGCTCTTCACCGGGAGGTTTTAGAATGTGATAGGCCTAGATTCTGTCCTCAACAATTCCTCAATGGTTGTTATGAGAACTAAGTGAAACAATGTATGTAGTAACTGCACAGTATTTAGCCCTTTGTGAATGCTCAACAAATAAAAGCAGTTATTTTGTTATTTAGGTAACTAATACAATAAAACCTTTTCAGAAGTAAATTTATGTAAAAAAAAACTTTAGTAATCAATCAACTGACTGGATTTTCCTTAAAATAAAAGGACAACTGGTTTGCCAATATCAGATTTTACATTTATTTACTAAAAACATAAATAACTAAAATCCTCAAATACTTTTAATGTAGCAATCTAATTATGCTTCAGTTTTTATAGTACCTCCCCGTAACCACTTTTTATACCTTCTATGTGAAATCAGGGAGGCTTATATTAGCCCTTTGTCAAGGATAAAACTAACACTCAGATAAGTTAAGTGACTAACAAATGACAACCAAATCTGGATCTGGGTCTTCTGACTCTTAAAACACAGTACTTTTCCAATGCAAACACATACAGCTATGTACGCCAATTACTGTATCTAAGTTAAGTAACTACAAAATATAGTTGGTACTGTAATAAATGCAAAACAAAGCAATTTGGGGGAATGCTTTTGTAAATTATATCTAAATAAAAAAGTTATCAGCATATTAGGGTTTTAGTGGCTGCAGTGTGGCTCGGTGGTTGTGCATAAACCATGAACCAAGAGGTTGCCAGTCTGAATCCTGGTCAGGGGACATACTCAGACTGCTGGCTTGATCCCCAACGAAGGGCAAGCAGGAGGCAACTAATTGATGTATCTCTCTCATATCAATGTTTCTCTCTCCCTCTCCTCTCCCTCTCCCCCCCTCTCCTTTCCTCCCTCAGCTGGTAGGGAGCCTGAGGTGGGCAAGGAGGGAAAGCTTTAACTCTGAATCAAGTTCTTGAAAATAATGTTATTTCCTGAAAGCGATCAGCAAAGTTATTAAGACTTGCCCTTCAAAGAGTTGGAGGGAGAACTCTGCAGAATAAACAAGTGGACAGTGGAATTGACATTGAAGTGAAAGACAAAAATAAAATGGGTTCTGAGGATCTTGCATAAGTCAAACTTGTTCAATACAATAGTTATACGGGTATGGTACAAAGTCTGATATAACTGGAGGCATGGGATAAGAGAAAGATGAAGTTAGATGGGAAAATGCCTTATATGCCATGTATTTATTACATGAGTTTCCCAACACATAGCTATGGAAACTTAGTCTCATTATACAGTCTATAATAAAAATATTACAGACTAATAATTTGGAAATACCAAAATATCATACATTGTGGCAAAACTTGGGATGAATTCAGAAATAGTTGCCTTCCACCCCCCCTTTGATTCCAAATCACTTATGGAATAGTACACATGCTTAACACAACTACTACTGTTCTTGAGAGTACCTGTTGCTCTGAAGTTCTATACATGATGTTGTTTTGGAAAAAGATTAGGAGCTATTTGTTTTGTGGTCACTTGTCTGAAATGGATTCATTTCATAAGCTGGGACAAATATGATTAAGGTCACAGTATTCTCAGTGTGTTGTGCTCAAGGTTCTATAACTGGGGGAATAAATGAAAGAAAAGAGCCTTACCTCTAAATTGTAATGATTTGTTACATTCAATGTAAAAGGCCTAAACACACCAACTAAAACAGACAATGTCAGAGTGGATTGAGAGTGAGAGACCACAACCCAAATAAACTATTGCCTACAAGAAACTCATTTCAAATATATTTTAGGTAGTTTAAAAGGAAAAGGCTGAATAAAACACACCATTCAAATACAAATCAAAAGAAAGATGGTAGTGTTCAATTCATCCAGAATTAAAACAATTCTAAATGTATATACTCTTTAAGTGAGCTTCAAAACACACGAAGCAAAGTGACAGAAATAAAAGAAATAGGCAAGTCCCAATTTTTATTTGGAGACTTCAACACTCCTGTTCACTCCTGTTTCAGCCATCAATGGAACTAGTAGACAGAAGATTAAGAAAGCTACAGAACTAAACACCATCAACCAACTGAATAAAACTGACATTTATAGAATACTAAAGGCCTGGTGCACAAATTTGTGCATGGGTGGGGTCCTGCCAACCCACCCCAATTGGGGCTGATTGGGGGGAGGGGCCGTAGGTGGTTGGCTGGCCAGCCGGCCCTGCCCCCTGGTCGAGCTCCCAGTTAAGGGGGAAATTTGCATATTAGGCATTTATTATACAGAATTCTAGTCACTGACAGAATGCATATTGTTTCCAAAGTATGGACTCTGATCCTAAATAGAATGAAACAAACAAAAATCAATAACAGAAAGATTAAAAAAATCCCTCAACACTTGGAAATTTTAAATAATACATGGATCACAGAGCAAGACTCAAGAGAAGTTAGAAAATGTTAAACTGAACAAAAAGATGTCAAAATTTATGGGATGCAACTAATGTAAGTGTTTAGGGGGTGTGATACTATGATTTATAATAAATATATTGCATCTTTATCCCTATTTCTGGCATAGAGCTCCTAAGTCCTCTGGAATTTCCTAAGTGATGACAGCAGCAAAGATGTCTCTGTAATGTCAATTAATTGACTCTTGGAAGGAACATCTACTAGTATAGGATGGGGGCTGGTTGACAAGAGTACCAATCATATAACCTGAATGTTGAAACTTCCATTCTCACCTCTGGGGATGTGGGGGAGAATGAAGGCTGAGTCAATCATGCCTATGTAATCAAGCTTCCATAAAACCCTCAAAGGATAGAGTTCACGGACCTTCTGGATAGTTCAACATTTGGAGATTTGGGGAGAGCAGCACACTTGGAAAAGACATTAAAACTTCATGCCCTTTCCCCATATTTTGTCATATGCATCTCTTCAATCTGGCTGCTCCTGAGTTATAGTCTTTTATAATAAACCAGTGGCATGGTGCACGGATCCATTCACATTGAAAGGAAATTAATTAGAAGAAATATTTTAATATCGCTATTTGCCCTTTCTCTATAATAGAAGTGTCAACCAAATTCATAGTTGACAATGATAGATGGAAACACATGCATGCAATTGGCGCCAGTGCGAGCTTTATATGTATAGAGTATGCGAGAGTCAACTTAGCCTTTTATATATATAGAATAAACTTGCTTAATTAGACCTGCTTTCTGATTTAACTGAACTTTTTCCAGCCCAGTGAAGCATCCCAACTTCTCTTTCAGGTAACTGTCAGCAACAAAGCAGTAAAGATCAACACGAAGCAGGTTATTATTGTAGACTAGAGGCCCGGTGCACAAAATGCGTGCACGGAGGGGAGTCCCTCAGCCTGGCCTGCACCCTCTCGCTATCTGGACCCCTCGGGGGATGTCTGACAGCCGGTCAGGGATCAGACCTAAACTGGCAGTCGGATATCCCTCTTGCAATCAGAGACCGCTGGCTCCTAACTGTTCCCTGCCTGCCTGCCTGATTGCCCCTAACCACTGCCTGCCTACCTGATCACTCCTAACTGCCTCTGCCTCGGCCCCTGTCTCCACAGCTTCATCAGAAAGGACATCTGGAAGTCCGATCTAATTAGCATATTGTGCTTTTATTACTATAGATCACACAGGGAGAACAAAGGGTAAAATATTAAACTGCAGCAGTGTTTGACTATATTCTGCGCAGTGAGAAAACCTGGTCATTTTCAAGGTCCACCATTTCTTACTTCTTTTCAGTCAGGTCAAGTTTCTAAGCTTTCTAAATCTCCGTTTTCCGGCCAATGAAAAGAAACCGAGTATCCTATCTACCTACTCCAGGACTTCTGTGAGGATCAAATGAGATGAAGCATAGGAAAACACTTCACAGACATTTGATTAAAGTATAAAATGTTTCCACCTGGCTATAAAGCAAGTTGGGTTCTTGGGTTGAAGAAACTCCAAGGAGGCTAGTTGCTAGGGAGAGGAAGCCGGGCATTGCTACGTGACGTCATTACCCGGCGTCCACAGAGACCACTCCAGGCTGGGTTGCATTTTGCGCCATGGGGTCTTGGTAGCGTTGCCTGCGATTTGGTGGGCTGTCGCTCTGGGGTGGTGGTGGGGCCTGTGTCCCACTTGGGGGAAGCCAAATGTTGCTTTCCGGGTGCCAGGTCCGTGGTGCTGTTTCTCTGTAAATGGCCAGTGTGCATCATGGCAGCTCCTGGTTTGAGTATTTACCCCCTCATGGACAGTGCATGTCATAGCGACCAGCTGGACGAACACTTAGCACATCAGCCATATACATATGTGTGTGTGTGTGTGTGTGTGTGTGTGTGTGTGTGTAATCTAGTAAGTAGAAAGTTTCCTTGAGTTCCATGGGCTGCTCTAGCGAATTAATTAAACCCAAGGAGGGAGCTGTTGGAACCTTCAATCTATAGCTGGTCCATAAGATCAGGTGATAAACCTGAACTTGTGACCTATGGATCAGTAAGGGTGAGAGGGCAGCAGTCTTGTAGGACTAACCCAGGGGTGGGCAAACTTTTTGACTCGAGGGCTACAATGGGTTCTTAAACTCGACCAGAGGGCCGGAACAAAAGCATGGATGGAGTGTTTGTGTGAACTAATATAAATTCAAAGTAAACATCATTACATAAAAGGTTACGGTCTTTTTTTTTTTTTTAGTTTTATTCATTTCAAACAGGCCGGATCCGGCGGGCCGTAGTTTGCCCACGGCCGGACTAACCCCTTAACTTAAGAGGCTGATGCTATCTTCAGATAGTGTCAGAATTCAGTTAGACTGTAAAACACCCAACTGGTGTCAAAGAATTGCTTTTTGTTGTGGGAACCCTTCCTCCTACATTAGAATTGAATGCAAAACCCCCTTAGAGGGAAATTTACACCATTAAGAACTTGTATCAGCCCAGCCGGGTGTGACGCAGCGGTTGAGCATTGACCCAGGAACCAAGAGGTCACTGGTTTGATTCCCGGTCAGGGCATATGCCTGGGTTGTGGGCCAGATCCCGTGTGGGGCGTTTGAGAGGCAGTCAATCAATGATTCTCTCTCATCATTGATGTTTCTATCTCTCTCTCCCTCTCCCTTCCTCTCTGAAATCAATAAAAATATATTAAAAAAAAACACCCACTTGTATCACAAAATGAGTAAGGTCTCAAATCAGTAATCTAGAGCTTCTACCTTAAGAGGCTGGAAAAGCCCTAGCCAGTGTGCTCACTGGTTAGAGTGCCAGTCTGTGAACCGAAGGGTCAGGGTCTAGATTCCTGGCCCTGCCTGGGGTGCATGTAGGAGCCAACCAATCGATGTCTGTCTGTCTCTCTCTCCCCCCTCCCTCCCGTGAGGATTAACAACAAAAAGCTAGAAAAGAACAAAAAACCAAACCAAGTAGGAATAAAAACAGAAAGATAAAATTGAAAATAAAAACAGAAAAAACCCCAAACGTTTGGTCTTTAAGAAGATTAATAAAACTGATAAAGCTCTAGCAAGATTGAAGAAAAACTGACAACAGGAATGAGAGGGTATTATCAATTGTGGAAGTGTCCAGACTAGGATCAAGATGGAGTCACTTATGATAAGTTCAACAAACTGGAACTTAACTAGGTTTCTATGATTGGCTCTCCAAGAAAAGAAAGGCCTAAGCCAAACAGTCAGCACTTGCTTGCTCAGTACAAGTTACCTAACTGGACTGCAAGACATCTCTTCTCTCCATATAAGGAAAGTAACCCTGCCCTACCCAACCAGCAAATGCCCAGTGTAACTTCCTTACTCCTACTCACTTTGGTCTATAAGCCTCTCACTTTATATGACTCTCTGAGAGCTCCACTCTATCTCTAGACTGGATGCTGCCAGATTCATGAATTGCTGAATATGACCAACCAGATCTTTTCAAAATTTATGGTTGTTGTGTGTTTTTTCTTTAACACATTACCGATATAAAAAGCATAACAAGCCCAGCCGGTGTAGCTCAGTGGTTGAGTGTCAACCTATGAATCAGGAGGTCACGGTTCGATTCCTGGTCAGGGCATATGCTTGGGTTGCAGGCTTGATCCCCAGTGTGGGGTGTGCAGGAGGCAGCCGATCGATGGTTCTCTCTCATCATTGATGTCTCTATCTCTCCTTTTCTCTTCCTCTCTGAAATCAATAAAAAAATATATATTTTTAAAAAAGCATAATGAGAATACTACAAATAACTATACACACATAAAGTTGACAATAAAGATAAAATAGACCAATACTTAGGATAAGCACACACAAAATTCAACCAAGATGAAATACATAACCTGAATGAATAATCCTATAACTATTACAAAAACTGAATTCATAACTAAAATCCTTTAAAGAAGAAATCTTCAAGACCTAGACCAGGGGTCCTCAAACTTTTTAAACAGGGGGCCAGTTCACTGTCCCTCAGACAGTTGGAGGGCCGGACTATAGTTTAAACAAAAACTATGAACAAATTTCTATGCACACTGCACATATCTTATTTTGAAGTTAAAAAAACAAAACGGGATCAAATACAATATTTGTATTTGCATGTGGCCATAGTTTGAGGACCCCTGACCTAGACAGTTTCACTACAGAATTCTACCAAACAACAACCATATAATCTCTTCCAGAAAATAAAAGAACACTTCTCATCTTATGAGGGCAACAGTAATCGGATATCAAAGCCAGACAAATCAGTACAAAAGAGAAAACTACACAACAATATCCTTTGTGAACACAGTTGTGAAAAGCCTCAACAAAATATTAGTAACAAACTTACTGGATGAACACTGGATGCTTTCCCCTTAAGATCAGGGAAAAAAAGGGGGGGAAACAAAAGGTGTATATATGTATTGGAAAGGAAAAAAATATATGAACTGTTCCTACTTAGCAATGATTATCTACACCCAAAGAATCTTAAAAACAACACCCTCCTAGAGCTAGTAAGTGATAGGATACAGGCTACCATAAAGAAGTCAATTGTATTTTTATATAGTAGCAATGAACAATAGGAAATTTAAATTTAAAAAATCAGGATCACTGGGTCAAATGGCAGTTCCTTATTGAATGGAACCCGCAAACTTTTGGTGTATGGAACAACACTCCAACCAACCGGCCAAGGCAGAATTTTATTCTTTTTAAAAGACTACACAATAGGCTTCCATTGTATTATATTTTGTTTATTCATCTGTTGTTGACATTTGGGTTGTTTCTCTTTTTTTTTTAAATATATTTTACTGATTTTTTACAGAGAGGAAGGGAGAGGGATAGAGAGTTAGAAACATCGACGAGAGAGAAACATCGATCAGCTGCCTCCTGCACACGCCCCACTGGGGGTGTGCCTGCAACCAAGGTACATGCCCCTGACCGGAATCGAACCTCGGACCCTTGAGTCCACAGGCCGATGCTCTATTCACTGAGCCAAACTGGTTAGGGCTGTTTCTTATTTTTAAAATATACATATTTTTAATTTCAGAGAGAAAGGGAGAGGGAGAGATAGAAACACCAATGATGCCCTAACCGGTTTGGCTCAGTGGATAGAGCGTCGGCCTGTGGACTGAAAGGTCCCAGGTTCGATTCTGGTCAAGGGCATGTACCTTGGTTGCGGGCACATCCCCGGTGGGAGGTGTGCAGGAGGCAGCTGGTCAATGTTTCTCTCTCATCGATGTTTCTAACTCTCTATCCCTCTCCCTTCCTCTCTGTAAAAAATCAATAAAATATATTAAAACAAACAAACAAAAAACACCAATGATGAGAGAGAATCATTGACTGGCTGCCTCCTGCACGCATACCCCACACTGGGGATCAAGCCCACAACCCAGGCCCTGACAGGGAATCGAACCTGGGACCTCCTGGTTCATAGGTTGATGCTCAACCACTGAGCCACACCTGCCAGGCTGGGTTGTTCCCACAGTTTTCAATCCCTTATTTAACTAATAAAAGCAAGGTTTATTAACAAGTTCAAAGAATCTCCAGGTAGAGAGAAGTATTGGAGGCCATTTAGTTCCATTGCCTTCTAATACTTAATCATTTGATGGAGGCCATCACAATCATAAAATTCTAATGTTTTGCAATATCATCTTGATTATAGGTGGTTACCACTTCAAACTGTTCATATTTCTCTTTTCTATGTTGGCAACTGTCATCAGTATTTTAATTAATTTACCCTGACACACAACAGATGATGTTCATATGTGTGATATACCTACATGGGCAAGGCAGATTTTAAAACAAAATTGTATAAATATATATCACATAAAATTTGCCTTCCTAACCATTTTTAAGTGTACAGTTCAGTGGTATTAAGTACATTCACACTGTTGTGCAGCCAGCACCATTACCTATTTCCAAAACTTTTTCATTGGCACGGCCAGATTTTGACAACACTCAAAAGAACTGCAAGGAACAAATGCAAACATCACCACAGACTTAATTTAGGCACGATGTTCCCTAAAGGATTTTACAAAGTGTATAAGAAATAAATTAATCCATTTAAACATATCAAAAATTTTCATCTATCTAAACAAATAAAAGCATACTATGCTAATTAGACTGAACAACCTTCTGGACGTCCTGCGGTGACAGAGGTTGAGGCAGTTAGGGGTAATCAAGTGGGCAGGGGAGCAGTTAGGGGGCGATCAGGCCAGCAGGGGAACAGTTAGGAGGCAATCAGGCCGGCAGGCAGAGGTGGTTAGGGGTGATCAGGGAGGCAGGCAAGCGGTTAGGAGCCAGCGGTCCCAGATTGTGAGAGGGATGTCCTGGATTGGAGAGGGTGCAGGGGGCTGAGACCCCCCCCCCCGCACAAATTTCATGCACCAGGCCTCTAGTTTTTATATAAAGAAAACAAATGCATCCAATTGCACTTTAAAAAAATTAGGCTTTGATACTGAGAAGGGATCTTGATTGTTTTTTCTTCCGATTCTCTACTCCACAGATAATATTTAAAAGGCAGCAAATATGTAGGTAAATTTTACAGAATTACATTGTATATTGTTACTGTAAATTTTTTCATCCTATCATTCTTGCTCATAGACAATATGAATGTACAATTCACACTTTGCTTACTCATCCTTCTCATTATAAATGTACTCATGAATAAAATGAAACTGAAGTAACTAACAATGACAAATACTTCAATGATTCATAATTGCCACAACTATTAATGGTCCTGTACATTAGTAATGGTTCTTTAAAATAAGTTGCGGCAATTAAGCTATGGAAGCCCCACTTTTTAAGCTCTAGCTTTAACTCACAACTGATAAAAGACACCAATCACAAAACCCCTGGAAAGATATGCTCCTTTGAGGGCCCTGACTAAAGCTGCTCAAGACCAGGACTTCCTCCTACAGAACTCTGGGAATTACCAGTCTGTGAAGATACAGACAACTATGGGAAAACATTGTGTCGATAGCCAATACTGTATTAAGTATCTCCAGAGGAACTGTATGTCAGACTGTGAGGTATGCCTCTGGGACTGAGTGTTCATTCTCTTATACAATAGATATTACTATTCATAGCTTGAACACTCTCTTGGAGGTTAAAGAGATAAAGGATAGAAGAAAAGACTATAAAGAGGCAATGTTTTCTGCAATTGGAAAAATCCCTCAGAAACAGAATGAAAGGACTTGAATTTTATAGTTTAAGAGAAGTTTAGTGCAACATTTATCAGGTACTAGATACTGTACTATAAAGAGCCAAGAAAAGCTAACCAAGTCAATAACTTCATGGAAGATGGGAGGAAAGCCCAGGTTATTTGATTCTTGGAGTCCACCGCTTTTGTTCAAGAATTAGTTAAAAATAGGATCTGGAGCCAGTACTCTTACTAAATTACAACAAACATTCTTTCCACTGATTTGTTAATAGTGTGAATACAATTTTGTTTCCATACAGGAACAATTCCTCTTATTACAATAAAAGTTATATTATTTCTAGAATGTCTATTCAAACTAGTAATAAACTATCCTGAAAATGACAAGTTGCTTTTATTCAAATAAAAATAAACAGATTTGGGTTGGGAAAGTTATGACTTGCTATAGTAAACACATTTCTAAATTGTCAAACTGACAGAAAGTCAGGAAAATTTTACAACAAAATGATGTTTGAAAAAAAGAAATTACTATTAGGCCAGAAAACCTAGAAAAACAAACTATGAGTATCATACTGCCTATCACTAGCACAATCAAAATTCAAAGTACGATTTCTACTGAATGCGTATTACGTTCACACCATCATAAAATCAAAAAAATTTAAGTCAGCCATATAAGCCAGGAAGAGTCTGTATATGGAACGTGCCCAATGCCTAGCATATGTTATATACAGAAGAACATGATACAGTAATGAGGAATAGATGAAGTATGCTTATTGACAGATCTCTGACTCTATCATCACCTCTGGCTACATTCATCTAGAATCTCTAACCCCATCATCCTTCCTGAACTGTAATTCTGGGCCTCTAATGACTAGCTGGAGTGCTAGACAATTCCATCTGAATGTTTGCTATCTTTCAAATTAAACATCTGAAAATTAACTCAAATACCTTCTCCTCAACTGATACTCCACTGCAAAATTTCTAATTCTATTAATGGCTTTCAACTACCCAGCGCCCCGAGCTTAAAATTTGGTACTCATTTTTGATTCCCCACCTTCCACCTCCTTTCAAAACCTGGAAATCTTCCCTCAGCTACTCTCCCTTCCCAGCCAAATTTAGAAAAATTTGATACTTCCCTACATATGAATGTTTACTGACAAATCAAAGTCCTTCTCCAGACAAGAGACTGGTCCACTTTCAAGAGATGACAATGGTTTTCCGAGGTCATTTAGTCTTTGCTCTCTAATCTTCACTAGAGTTTGCTCTCTCTGTGCTTAGTTATGAGGTGGTTATAGATATTACTAAATTCAGCATAATCAATAAGCACAAAAACCGTAAGAACGCTGCAAGTGTAAAACCATATGTAATTATAGTTAAAATAAAATGCAGAGCTAAATATATTAATAAAGACTGAAAAAGCATGTTGCTCCCATGAATGGAATAAATCATTGAATAGGCCCTAGCTGATTTGACTCAGTGGAAGGCTTGTGAACTGAAAGGTCCCAGGTTCGATTCTGGTCAAGGGCACATGCCCGGGTTGTGGGCTCGATTCCCAGTGGAGGGGGGAGAGGGAGGGGGGGCGTGCAGGAGGCAGCAATCAATGATTCTCATCATTGATGTTTCTATCTCTCTCTACCTCTTCCTTCCTCTCTGAAATCAATACAAATATATTTTAAAAAATCATTGAATAGTATGCATGATTCTGAAATACCCACAACAAATCCTGCAACATATGAAGGTAATCAGCAAGTGTCAAGGAAACATGACTGGTGAAATGGAAAAACTTTTGAGTATGTGGTTTGAGATGCTTCAACACTAGATGGCAAGATTTCAAACCCTTTCGTCTCAGGACCCCTTTATACTGAGAATCTCAAGGAGCGTTTGTTTATGTTGCCTATATCTACTAAGAGTTACCATATTATGAATTAAAATTTAAAACTGTAAAAACTGATTTTATTAGAAAATAAGCCCATTACATGTTAACATACTTTTTAAAAACACTACATTTTCTAACGTGATACAACACATAAACAAAATGAAAGATAAAAATCATGATACCAATAGATGCAGAAAAAACAATTAACAAAATCCAGCACCCATCCTATATAATAAAAGCACAGCATGCAAATTGTCCCGTTGACTGAGAGGTGTCTGGGAGTTAGACCAGGGGGTGGGGCCAGTAGGGGAAGGGAGGGAGGCCCCCGCCAGGAGCTGCTAGGGACCCTTCCAGTGCATGAATTTTGTGCACTGGACCTCTAGTTTATGATAAAAAAACTCTCAGCAAAGTGGGAGTAGAGGGGACATACTTCAACATAGTAAAAACCATATATGACAAACCCTCACTAAACATCATACTCAACGGGAATAACTAAAAGTTTTTTCCCTTAAAAACAGGAAGTCAGGGATGTCTACTTTCACCGTTCTTATTCAACATAGTACAGGAAATCCCAGCTGCAGCAATCAAATATTATAGTGCCAAATATTTTAAAATTTGTTCACTGCTGTCAATCTAAAAAGGAACAAATATCTCAAGTTTTTAGAATGGATTCACTTGAGTATTCATTTTTGAGAACATGTTTTACATACTCTGAACACTAACAAAAGTGTATGCGATCTTTATTTGATGATGGTTTATTTCCCAAGGGTTCGCCTTAAGAGTTTATTAAGTTTTCAGGAAGAATTTCCAAATGGGTTACTATATCTGAGTTATAAAAAAAAATTACTTTTATAACTAGCTATTTTCTAATCAAATAAAGATTTCACCCATTTTACTACATAAAGTTCTTTCTAGTTTAGAGCTTTCAGAAGAGAGACTGAGATTTACCTCGAGGTTAAGAAAAATCAGTTAAACAATTACTCAATGAAACCAATAACATGATCCAGCAATTCTATTTCTGGGTATAAATACCAAAGAATTGAAAGTAGGCACATGAATGTCTACTTGTACACAAATGTACACAGGAACATTACTCACAATAGCCACTGATAAATGGATAAACAAAATGTGATATACACATACAATGGAATAGTTAAGCCTTAAAAGTAAATTTTGATATGCACTGTGATATGCATGAATCTTGAGAACATGTTGAAATAAGCCAGACATGAAAAAATAAATATTGTCTGATTCTAATTATATGACACCTCTAGGGTACTCAAGTTCATAGACAGAAAGTAGGAAGGTGGTTGTCAGGGACTTGGGGAAAGGGAGACTGATTATTGTTTAATGGGTAAAGTATAGTTTTGCAAGATGAAAAGAGTTCTAAAGATGGATGGTGGTGATAATTACTTAACAAAGGGAACGTACTTTATGCCACTGAACTGTACACTTGAGAATGATTAAGCCCTAGCCAGTTTGGCTCAGTTGCTAGAGCATCAGCCTGCAGACTAAAGGGTCCCAGGTTCGATTCAGGCCAAGGGCACATACCCTGGTTGCGGGCTCCATCTCCCTTCCCCCGAGTAGGGGGTGTGTAGGAAGCAGCAAATCAATGATTCTCTCTCATCACTGATGTTTCTATCTCTCTTCCTTCCTCTCTGAAATCAATAAAAAAAAGTATATTTCAAAAAACAAAGAAAAAAAGCATATGGCTCCTTAAATTAAAAAAAAAAAAAGAATGGGTAAGGTGGGCCTTAGCCAGTTCAGCGTCGGCCTGCTGACTGAAGGGTCCAGGGTTCGATTCTGATCAAGGACACATGCCCAGGTTGCGGCTCGATCCCCAGTAGGGGACATTCAGGAGGCAGCCAATCAATGATTCTCTCTCATCACTGATGTTTCTATCTCTCCCTCTTTCTTCCTCTCTGAAAACAATAAAAACACGTTTAAAAAATGGTTAAGGTGGTAAATTTTTATTTCACAGTAAGAAAATAGCAATGGCCCAATCTACCTCCTGTTTTCACAAATCAAATTTTATTAGAACAACAACAAGTAGTGGTCTACTCTTTTATCTTAAAAAAAAAACAAAACTAGAAAAAAACAAGAGAAACCTAAAATAAACAGAAGGACATTAAGTACAAACATAAATGAAATAGAAAATAGACAAGCCACAGAAAAAAAAAGTAAAGCCAAAACTTGTTTCTCTTGAGAGATAAGCAAAATTGATAAACCTTCAGCTAGACTGATCAAGGAAAAAAGGGGCAGGGGAGTGGGGCAACATAAGGGAAACCCGGGAAAGATACACAGAATGACCGAGTAGAATGTTTCAAAACCAAAAAGTGGTTGACAGTGTCAAATGCTGCTGAAAGGTCAAATGAGATATAGACCAAAGTCTATTTAATTTAGCCACAGGAGTCACTGATGACCTTATAATAGCACAAAGGAAGAGGTAGCTGAATTTGATGCTAGATTGTGATTGCGATAGACAAAGAGTCTGCAGAAATGAGGAAGTGAAAATTGTGAGTATAGACAACTCAATCTTAAAGTTTGGTTCTAAAGATAGAGCAAGAGGTTAGCTGGAGGGAAATAAGGGCTTAAGGGAGGATGCTGGTATTTTTATAAAATGGGGAGAAAATAGACAATTTCCCTCAAGCATAAGTGCTTTTTAAATTGGGGTAGTTACAGAGAACGTTTTGTTGTTGAAAGATTCAGAGAAGAAGAAAATGTAAAAGATACAACAGGTGATAACAGCATAACTCTCTGGGCAGGTAGAAAGGAATTGGATTCAGTGCACAGTGAATGACCTGGCCTTAAACAGGAGATCCATGACAGGGAAAAGAGAAAAGGAAGGGTATAGTTACAGTTAGGTTTAAAGATGGGTGGTAAGAAGCAATACGAGTTCTTGTCTGATAGTGTTGCCTTTTATTGCTCTTTGAAATTATAGGCAGAGGTAGATGGTTGAAAATAAAGTAGAATTTTGAGAAATGAAACATGAGAAATATGTGTGGAGAAAAGGAAATGAAGGATGGAGGCACTGAAAACCCAACTGAAACTGAAGACCACAAATTGGTAGTGGCAATAATCTATGGTTTTTAAGTTCTATCTCAATAAACTGTCAGTGACTTTGAACCAATTTCCAAAAAAGTATACATAGTACTTTATATGTACCAGGCATTTTTTAAAAATTACTTTTTACATATTAAAATCAGAGAGAGGCAGTGATTCCTATAAACAGAAATAATTCTCATAGAAGTATGTTTGGCCGAAACCGGTTTGGCTCAGTGGATAGAGCGTCGGCCTGCGGACTGAAAGATCCCAGGTTCGATTCCGGTCAAGGGCATGTACTTTGGTTGCGGGCACATCCCCAGTGGGGGGTGTGCAGGAGGCAGCTGGTCGATGTTTCTCTCTCATCGATGTTTCTAGCTCTCTATCCCTCTCCCTTCCTCTCTGTAAAAACTCAATAAAATATATTAAAAAAAAAATTAAAAAAAGAAAAAAAAGAAGTATGTTTGTATAGTTTTATATTGCACATAAAATACACCAAAGACAAAAGAAACTGTCCTCATACAGTAATGGAAAGCCACAAAAAGAAAATGAGCAGTGTTGGAAAATCCACAGCAAAGAGCCAAGGAAAAAGTAAAACCCAGAGAGTCAACACGTTAAAAATGAGAAAAAGGTAAAAGTGGATGAAAATACACACACAACCAGTAACCACCAGTAAAAGAGAAAAATAAAATAGAAGTAAAGCATGTCTGTGTCTCTGAAAACCCTTTTGTTTTTTTTGTTGGGACCAAAGAATTTCCTAATTTTATCAAAGAGCACAAATAAAATACTGAATAATGGGTAGTATTGAATATGCTTGCTTACTAAGAGTAGGCTAGGATCACATACTTAGCAGGGTAAGAACTGAATTAAAGAGAAAACCATTTTAAAAATAAATTATCTAAAGTTACTTTCAGAAGTTCTACAAAATCCAGAGATTCATGGTCTTGGTTATATGTTAAACCCAAGATGCTTATAGTTATGCTGAATGCATCAAACCTGTCAAAACCAAATGAACAGCAAATCACGTCAAAGTAAATAGACCATTTAAAGCCTGTAGGAAGACAGCAATTTAGACTATCAAAATTACAAACTGACTGGGTATCCAACACTTGTAATTTTAAGGCATTTTAAAAATATATATATGTTATTGATTTTTTTACAGAGAGGAAGGGAGAGGGATAGAGAGTTAGAAATATTGATGAGAGAGAAACATCTATCAGCTGCCTCCTGCACACCCACTAATGGGGATGTGCCCGCAACCAAGGTACATGCCCTTGACCGGAATCGAACCTGCGACCCCTGAGTCCGCAGGCCGATGCTCTATCCACTGAGCCAAACTGGTCAGGGCTTAAGGTATTTTTAAAAGCTATACAAGAAAATTATTAAAATAGAAAAACATTCAATGTGGAGACAAGGAAGATATTCTTCAAGAAGAGTAAGTTATTACTGTTTCATCCACCAATTTTCACTCTTATCAGACAGAATTATCAATGTGAAATATGATTATGATATAAGTCAGTGATTTATTCCTGGATCAGTTATGTGAAAATGTGCTGGCTAAGGTCACCCTTGGCACTAATAATAATGTTAGTGAAGAAATTAATGCAATACTCAATGTGCCTTTCAAGCAGGAGTGTAATATAAATATAATGTATCTGTATTTTTAAAGGCACATATATAATCATTATTTTAGATCTGGTGACTAAGAATATAGAGATTTCCATCTCACTCCCTAAAATGGGGTGAAGTACTTCTAATATAAAGAACAAAGAAACCCAATGTCACCCCAACAAATTTAAAAATAAAAAAACAAAGAAAAACTAATGTATCTTTTGGCTTAACAGGAGATAAATTTCAAGCAATCATTCTGAAGTACATGAAAAACTATTTCAGTCATGAATGTGGTAGATTTAAAGTAAAAACAGCCCATTAAGTTTATATAAAGAGCATGCTCAATAGCAGTCTACAAAATACCATAAAATGACAGGGAAACACAATATATGTAATATTTATAAAAATATTTTAAAATTATAGTTGGAAGGAACCTAACTAATTAAGAACCCTCTAATAAAGGAAACCCCTTTACAATAGTCTTTGATGCTTGACCATTTTCAGTGACAAAACAGTTGTATCTTTTCAAGTCCAGGAACACTTACTAAAAGTTTAAGAAGACCACTGTAAACATAGAGGCTATAACATGTTATTGGTTTTTATACAACTGTCAATGAAGAATATATTTTTAATCACTCTAACATTTTATTATGCAAACTTTCAGATACAGCAAATTTAAATAATTTTACAAGTTAATGCCTAAACAGCCAGACCTAGATTCTACCAATAACATTCTACTATACTTGTTTTATCATATATCTATCCATCCATCAATCCATCTCAATTTCTGATGTTTTATCTACTCTTTAAATGCCTATTAAAGTGCTATCTAAGTGCAGTTTTTGAAGCAAGGTCTGATATAATAGACATGACGAGCACGTGGGGCTCTTGGGCAGGCAATCTTCAGTGTTGCTACAGGACAAAAACCAGTCATGGTGAATGAGATTTATATTCACTTTTATCACGTGTTATACTTAGTTGTCAGCTATAGCAAAGTAGTTAAGCTCCAACCCTGAAGACCAACAGACTTGAGATTGAAACCTGGATATTGAGCATGCTCCTTACTTGCTAACAAAGATACTAGCAGTATATTAACGGGTCAATATGAGATTTACTTATTTATTTTTCAATGTGAGATTTAAATGAGATGATGTATAAAAATGTTTATTTAGCACAGTGCTGGCTTTTTGTACAGGTTCAACAAAAGTTAGTAATCATCATCATCATCCTATTTACTAGTAGTCCATCCATCCATCATCATCATCATCATCATCATCGTCATATTTAGTCCATTCAACCTACCACAAAGGGTATAGTTGCATACAGACCTATGCTCTTATTTGTGGCCTTTTTTTTTTTTATTACTTGTGTCTTGGCAGTCTATTTTTTACTAAGATTAAAGACAGAAGGAAAGTGAATGGGTCCAAAGCACAAGCGCTGTCCATTTTCCCAGTGAACTTCCTAAAGGAAATAGATACCCTTACTCTTACCAAAAGCAGTGCTAAGTACTACCTCAGGATTACATACAAATCACAAATAGGCAAACTACACCTTTGTAATAGATCTGTAGTCGCCACTTTAATCAAGTGGTCGCATTTAGCATCACTGATAAGCATGGCAAACAGATACAATGTACCTCCTCTAGGTGCAATAGGAAGTGCACAGCATCACCTATTAAATATTGTTGCCAGAGGAAGCTTAACTTTAAGCTAATCAAGCTTTTCTTTAGACCTAACTTCCAGTAACAGAAAATTCAGGGGGCTAGAGGAATAAATTAAATGATAGTATGAGGCAACAGACAAGTCTGAATGTGGGAGCATTCTCTAAAACAGTTTGGTCAACCATCAGGAGAAAAAAGGCGGTGGGTACCGCCTTTTAAAAAAAGGCATAATCGAGTGGGAGTGGGGAGGAGAGGGGCAACGGGGTGAAATGGAGGACATCTGTAATACTCTCCAAAATAAAGATAAATGAAAATAAAAGGCATAATCACCAAATGCAACGCATGAATCTTGACTGAATATAGCTATGGGGTAAAGGGGGTCCTCAAGGGACTGTGGCATAATAAGGAAATTTATATATGTTGATAATTGGGGTTAGTAGGAGAAGGTGTCTATTTTTAGGACATGCATACTGAAATATTTGCATGTCATGATGTTTGCAACTTGTTCTCAAATGGTAGCACACACAGAGAGAAACAAAAAGGGAGAATCAATTGTATCAATTGATATTGATACAATATCAATCCAGGTAGTGGAGTGTTCATTGTATTTTTTCCTTAAGACTGAAATTTTTCATAATCAAGTTTTTAAGAAGTGTACTTATCTGAGAAATACAGTAGAAAATACACCGACACTGGAATTATATCGGGCCACACATCTCACCTCTGTTACTTAACTAGCTGTGTGGCCTAAGGCAAAGTTACTTAATATCACTTACGTTTGTCTCATCTATAAAACTCAAGTAACAATACCTAAATTGTTAGGTCGTTCTGAGAATCAAATAAGATCCCATATGCAAAATGCCTCGCAGCGCTGCATGAAATAAGTTAATCTGGTTTTCATAACGAATGAATGCAATCATCCTAAATTACAAGACTATAGGAAAGCATTCATTATTTTCACATTCCGTAAGAAACTACACTAAGTAACACTAACTATCCATTGGCAACTGATGTGAAGTAATGGGGGAGATGAAGATTTAAAAAATATGTGCGTTTAATCCAATCATTCCAACGGAAACCGTCAACAGCCGTAGGAAAACCATAAAAATCTCTACCTATGCAAACCATTTGTCATCCAACTGTCGAAGTTTGCTTTTGGTATCAGCCTGGTCAGAAAATAAGTGGAATTTAAGAGATTAATTTTTTCCCCCCTAACCGCAACAGATCTATTGATCTTACCTTTATGTTGGAAAAAAAAAAACTTTAAATTTTTGCCTTCGTTTTTATAAGTTCCAATAAGGGGCACAATGAGTGGGCTGTGGGCTGGTTAAGATGCCTCTAACTCAGAAAGACGTAATTGCCTCTCTTCTCAGGGACTTATCATTTCCCTCTAGGTAACCCCCTGTCCTCGTTAGACCAGCAGAAAATGATCAGCTGCCGAGCGAGCCTCAGGTAGAGAAGAAAAAGAGGTGATTGCATTTTTTCATCTTAAGACGGGCCATCCCTCCCCTCTCCAGCTCTAGAGAAAACGCAGCAGGGGAGTTAGAGGGAAAAGGCCGTCAGGCGTGGGGCTCCCCGGCTCCCCCAGGTGAGAGGAGGTCACACCCCAGCCTCCTCCGGGGTTAGGGTGCCGGGCAATGGGCGTGCAGCGCCCGGGAAGATCGGCCCGTCTCCTCCCCGAAGGATTAAATGCCATTGGGTGGGTGGGTGGGGGGGACCCTGTGGGGTGTCTCCCGCGCAGATGGAGGTGACCAGACCGAGGCTTTCCTTTCCGTCCAGCGCCCAGATGGGGGGCGCGCAGTTGTCAGCCCCTGAGCAGGAGCCCTCGAGGGCGCAGGCGACGAGCAGCGGCGGCGGGCCGAGGTTCGCCCTCGCCTCCCCTCCCCTCCCCATTACCTGCGGGCGGCGGTGCGGGGCCCCGAGGCCTGGTGCTCCTCCTCCCCGCCAGCTGGGGCGCGAGGCGGTGGCGGCGGCGGCGGCGGCGGCGGCGACAGCCCGGGGGGAGGGGGCGGAGCGCGCGGCTCGAGCCTCTCTCCTCCCCCGGGAGACGAGGGGCCCCTATCTCGGGCCGCCGCGCCTAGGCCCGCGAGCAGCCCGCGGCCGGGGCATGGCGCCTCGCAGCAGCAACGTGCCCGCGAGCGGGGAGCGTGCGGAGCGGCGGGAGGCAGGCGCCCGTGGCGCTCGGAGGCGCCCCAAGGGGAGGAGCGAGGGGACGGCCGTTGGGGGCGGTTGGCCGAAGGCAGGCGGCGGTGGAGGCAGCGCGGCGACGGCTCGCGTTTTCCGGGCGTGGGGGGGAGGGAAGGGGAAGGGGAACGAGGGGAGGGGAAGGGAGGTTGGGAGGGAGCCGCCGCCGCGCGCGCGTGCGGGACGGCGCCGCCGCCGTTGCCGCTCCGCTCACTCCTGCCTGTTTGGGGGCACTTTGTTTGTGTCCCACAATGCTCTGCGCGGGCGGCAGGGCTGGAAAGGGGAGGGGGAAGTGGGCGGGGCGAACGGGTTCGGGGGCGGGGCGGGGCGCTGCGGGGGCGGGGCCAGGGGCGGGGCACAGTTTTGGCGCAAGCGCAGAAGGAGCGGCTCGCGGTTGCCGAGACCTGAACTGTGGGTGACTCGGCTGCTTACACACTTGGCGTTTC
This sequence comes from Myotis daubentonii, assembly GCF_963259705.1. Classification (NCBI taxonomy): domain Eukaryota; kingdom Metazoa; phylum Chordata; class Mammalia; order Chiroptera; family Vespertilionidae; genus Myotis; species Myotis daubentonii. The sequence goes on from NC_081858.1 coordinate 19,025,266, forward strand.
GACATCGACGTTGCTCACCGTGGCGTGTGTGCACACGTGCAGTTTACATGACCTGCTGCATGCGCCCTGGCTGCCCAGTTTGTCTTCCTCCAGCTGCCCCCTCAGCCCGCTCCCCGCGTGCACTGACAGAAGCATTTCTGGGCACCGTTCACGCTTCTTGCATTTTTTTTTTTCTTTTTAAACCTCATTGGAACTAAAAACGAAAGAAACTCCTGTTTTCTCGAGTGGTTTCTGTAGCTGATTTCAGTAGCGGGGCTGAAACCGGAACACCCCAGACCCTTTCGGTGAAGGCGGTTAGCTGGTAATCCGCCCATCCTTCACACTTAGAAACTGTGGCCTGCCCAGAGGTAGCCCCAGACAAGTGGGGCTTCCTTTGCAGACAGCCGACCTGGCCCCGCATACCCCGTGTCGTGCCTCCTTTGCACCCCCTGGCATCCTTTCAATGACCTGAGGTTGCTCTGGCGTTTCCCACGTCCTGGCGAAACGTGGGATTCGAATCCCAAGGCTGTCTTTTCCCCTAACACAGGGCCCTTAGAGCTGCTGCAAAGACTCTCCCGTTCTTTCCACGACCTTTAATCTCACTTTATTACACCATCACTTCCCTGGCCTTTCCACGGATGGAGTGTGCGGGGCACCCCGAAGTGGCGGGTACTACCTGGGGGAAGTTTTAGAGTTCCTGGTCAATTGCAAAATCGTGGAAAGTGTTAAAACTCCCAGGACCCGAAGTCTTAGCTCCCCAGGGCTGGTAGGCGTGGGCTTGGGAAGCAAGACCTGGTGGTAAGACAGCAGAGAAACGCCCCCAGAGGAAGCCAGCCTGAAACTCCACAACCCATGAGTCCCAGCTGCCTGTCACTACTTGAGCCAATTAAGCAGAGGGTCGAATCATATGAGTGTTTATTCCAATAATGCTGGCAGTATGTGAGAGCTGTGGGTCACCCATGAAAACATGCTCTCCCACACCCCGCCCCCCCCCCCCCATAAGTCAGCAGGAGTAGGATAAAGATTACATGGGGAAGCAGGCAAAAAGAAATGAGAATGAGTATGCAAAATGGGTATTATAGGCAGGGGCAAGTAGGCAAAAAGAATACAATTGGGTGTAATGGTTACAGATTACATCGTTTGGGCAACAAGGTTGTTGTTAATCTATCCATGATAATATGATAATGGCTCACAATCCAAGGTTGACTCCCAGGTCCTGGGGATGTACAACTGTCATCCGGGTTATAATGTGCTTTCTCAAATCAGAACAAAACAATCTCAGGGCATGATTAATATTTCTTATACCTAATAGCTAGTCCCCAATACTCTATTTCAGTCCCTAACAAGCCTGCCAGGTGCCTGGAGATGGAGTGGGGCTCAGGGCTTGGAGGCCCAGGGCGCCTTGGGGCTCTGTATTTGCATATTTTATTTTCCCGTGCCTCCAGTTTTTTTAAACAGAACGACTCGTCTTCAAAGTGCTTTGTGCAAGGTGAGCTCACCTCCACTTGAAGTAGAGTGGATTTTTCTTGGTGGCATCTTAACCTCCTCCCTGAGACACAGCAGCCCAACGCCCTAGGCCTAGCACCTTAATTGTAACAATCAAAACCACGTTAGAAATAAAGACAATAGAGACGTCTAATTTTATAGTCCTTTACAGTTTCCAACAAATTTTCAAGTATATGTATAATACTTAATCCTCACAGCAACTGCAATACATAGGTTTTACTACTTGTTCCCACCGTATTTTTATTATTCCCATTTCGGAGATGAGGAAAACCTGAAAGATGTGAATTAGGCCGAGAAAGTTTTGTGCTGAGACTTGAAGAAGGGGAAGAAAAGAAAGTGGAGTGTGTACCCTCGGAGAGCAAGGCTCAGGAGCTTGAAACTCTGGCGGGGTGTGTGGGGACAAAATAGTGTTAAAGAACAAAAATTCAATCAAGTTTACATCTGAAGATCGAATTGGCTTTAGGGAGCATCCCAGCTGGCAAGCTTTCCATGCCATACGCAAGGCTTCCACAGGCTGAAGCTGGGCAGAACAGAAAGTTATTAGCAAAAGAAAAGAAAGATTGGCACAGGCCAAGTTACCTTTCCTTAGGTGAAGGCAGGAAGTTTTGTCATGCAGATTACCTGGGCTTCCTTTGGGGGATGGAATGGGCCCAGGTGACAGATGACCTCATTGGTACCAAGTAGAAAATTCCAGCCGGACAGACTGACGTTGCATTCTGGGAGAAGGTTGAGCCTGCAGGTGCTTTAGCCCAGGTGACTCCATTTGGGGCCTGTGGTTTTTCTCTTTAACGGTAGTCAAGCAGATTCCATCTACCTCCCCCAGGGCATTTAATAGGACCATCAATAAAAGACCATCAGGCAAGTCTTTTACTTAGTGTTTCTCAAGGGACAGAAGTGTCATCTCCCTTCATGGCAAGACGAGCAGTGCTGACACAGGAAATTGCCTTCCTTAAAATGTTCTCTTGTCTCCTTTCCCTTTTGTGCTTTTCTATTTTTCATGTTACATTTTCAAATTTTATCATCCTCTCCCCTGCCCACACCCCAGGTCTGGAGAATCAATTAACCAAGAAATGGCTGCTGGGCCTTCAGAACACAGTGTTAGATTCTTGGAGCTGTTGTGAGGGGGGAAATACAAATATTAACTATGTAAGAGCCCTCTTCTCTATTTTGGCTTTGGACAAGGTCAGTTTCTATGATTTCTGCAGCCTCCCACTGTCACCTGTAGAAGTGGGGGGTCCTCGTCCTCACCTATTGCTCATGGAAATGGAATTCTTGCCATATCCTGAGAAAGAAGTTTAGGAGACTTGCACAGGAGAACGAGTGATTTTTATTTTTTAAAAAAATATTTTTATTGATTTCAGAGAGGAAGGGAGAGGGGGAGAGAGATAGAAACATCAATGATGAGAGAGAATCATTGATCGGCTGCCTCCTGCACACCCCACACTAGGGTTCGAACCCACAACCCAGGCATGTGCCCTGACTGGGAATCCAACCATGACCTCCTGATTCATAGGTTGATGCCCAACCACTGAGCCACACCGGCCAGGTGGGAATTAAACTTTCATAGATGAGGAATCCACAAGGATACTGGATGACGGTTGAAAACCGATAAGCTTACGAAGTGAGTTTGGTCCAGGTAGAATAAATTGCTTGGGGAGCTGGTATTTGCTGACAACATGGGACAGCTGCAGTTACATGCTACGAATATTGGATCTGATTTCTGGATGCAAATTAATTCTAGCCCATGAAGGGTCTTGAGCCACGCCAAAAATGACCAAGTAGAACAATATGTGAAAAGATGGCTGGCTCTGGCACTAAACTAGAACCTCCCCTCAGAGCTCAGAGAATCTGCATAATTCAATTCATTCCTAATGGTAGCTGTCATATTAGCTTGTCTCAGCCCTCACTGTGGTTCACAGCTGTATCTCAGAAGTGACTTAGGAAGGAAGCTTTTAGTAACTGTCTTCATCTCTCCATTTGTACTCTCTCTCCCCCCATCAGTATAGTACCTTCTGCCTCTCCTCTCAGTTTTCTTCTACTTACCCTCCTCTGCCTCCTGCTCCCTCACTGAACATACGCTCCAAGGAAATAATTCGCTAAATGAATTCATGGCGAGGTACACGCTGTCAACAAGACTTGCATGTAAACCCTCCCAGTGGCTAGTTGCATATTAAGAGAAGTCTGCATTTCAAGCTAAAGAAAACGTCTAACTCCGAAGCTCTAAGTCAGTGGTTCTCAACCTTCCTAATGCCGCGACCCTTTAATACAGTTCCTCATGTTGTGGTGACCCCCAACCATAAAATTATTTTCGTTGCTACTTCATAACTGTAATTTTGCTACTGTTATGGATCGTAATGTAAATATCTGATATGCAGGATGTATTTTCAGTTACAAATGGAACATAATTAAAGCATAGTGATTAATCACAAAAACAATATGTAATTATATATGTGTTTTCCGATGGTCTTAGGCGACCCCCGTGAAAGGGTCGTTTGACCCCCAAAGGGGTTGCGACCCACAGGTTGAGAACCTTTGCTCTAAGTGTTAGCTGTTCCACAGGAAGGAGAATTTTTAGAGGACCTAGTTCCAATTTAGAATATTTTTTTCTGTTTTCCAGGTACACTCTACTTTAGGTACAAATTCCAACTTATAAAAGGGCTTTTGAAAACCAAATTTCTCTTCCCAATATGAAAAAAAACCCTCTAGGGCTGCTTGGAGTGTGACCGCATTGAATATCGACCTTTTACACCCTTCCAGGCGGACATGAGGGAGGAAGCCAAGACCTTGACCATCATGAGAAGCAGGCCAGGGAGATTTGCACCTTGCTGCAGGAAAAGCAGGCTGATGAGCAGAAATAGAACAGATCTAATCCAGGATCTTGACTATATTAGAGGGTAATAAGCAGCCTCCGTACCTTTATATGGCCTTTTCCTCGGTTATGGGTGGAGTCTCTTCCTTGAGATACAGTACCCAGTGGGGAGCTGCCGATGCTAACAGTGTGAATACCAGAAAGTGAGAGCGAAGAGAGGGCAATACATTATCACCGTGATTGAATTTAACCTCTCCCAGCCTCTGCTTCCCACCCACCCCCCTCCCCATAATGTGGGAACCATAATATCTATTGAAGAGAGTTAGAATTCTTTTGATTTAAAATTACAGAAAGATGTATTACTAGTAAACTAGGTTAAGATAAAAAAAAAAAAGAATTTAGAGCAGTGATTCTCAACCTTCTGGCCCTTTAAATACAGTTCCTCATGTTGTGACCCAACCATAAAATTATTTTCGTTGCTAGTTCATAACTGTAATGTTGCTACTGTTATGAATTGTAATGTAAATATCTGATATGCAGGATGGTCTTAGGCAACCCCTGTGAAAGGGTCGTTCGACCGCCAAAGGGGTCGCGACCCACAGGTTGAGAACTGCTGATTTATAGGCTTTCATTCCTGGATGTCTAAGGGCCACTAATTTGGGACAAGGCTGGGTCCAGAGATTCAAAGGACACCTTCAGAACTTTCCGGCTCCCCCCATCCCCCGCCTTTTTTTTTTCAGCTCTGGTTGTTTTTACTTAGCTTTATTCTCAGACAGTTTGAATGTATGTGTCAGTTAAGATCTAAAAAACTTATCTCAAAGGTTAACAATTCCAACAGACAATCTTATTCAAATATCACAGGGAAGATTATGTTACCTTGCTCAGGTCACTGTGTGGTGGGTTGACACCCAACCAACGGAGCCACACCAGCCAGGGCAAGGACTTTTAAGATTAACTCTCTTAGCAACCTTCAAATATACAACACAATATTAACACTAGTTACTAATGTGGTACATTAGGCCCCCAGAACTTATAACTGGAAGTTTGTACCTTTTGACCTCCTTCACCCATTTCTCCCACATCTACCCACTGCCTCTGGCAACCACCAAAAATCTGTTCTTTTCTTTTATGAGTTCATTTCCATTTATTTATTTACTAGAGGACCGGTGCACGAAATTTGTGCACAGGTAGGGTCCCTAGGCCTGGCCGGTGATCAGGGCCGATCAGGTTCCCAACCTCTCCGTCTCCCCACCTCCTGCCTCCTCCCTCAGCACCTTGCTGTAGCCACTGGTTGCCCGCCATATTCCATGCTGCCCCCTGGTGGTCAGCACACGTCATAGCGAGTGATCCTGCAAACCCCACACTGGGGACTGAGTCCGCAACCAAGGCATGTGCCCTGACCAGGAATTGAGCCGTGACCTCCTGGTTCATAGGTCGATGTTACTGAGCCATGCCGGCTGGGCCATTTTTTCTTTTAGATTCCACATACAGCATTTACCTTTCCATGCCTGACTTATTTCACTTAGCATGATGTTCTCAAGATCCACCTACATTGTTGCAAATGATAGGATTGTCTTCTTTTTAATGGCAGAATAATGTTCCATTGTATATGTACCACATTTTCTCTATTCATTCCTCAAGTTACATTATTAAATGAAAAAAGCAAGGCTAATACCAGAGTGTATAGTATGTTATCTTTTGTACAACAGAATAAAAAATATTGTTGTATTTGATCTGCTTTCTGTATGCCCCCTACTGGGGATTGAGTCTGCAACCCAGGCATGTGCCCTGACCAGGAATTGAACTGTGACCTCCTGGTTCATAGGTCAATGCTCAACCACTGAGCCATGCAGCCAGGCCAAGCCTGCCCTTTTAATATCACATCCTACCAACCGGAATAAACAACACACTCAAAAAGAAAGACACCCAAGATGTGAAGACATCTTTAGAGAACATACACAGAGAAGAACACAGCCTTACATGATTGCTAGGCCTTACCGGCCACGGGGGATATTTTTACCGTGTTGAGGTCATGAAGAGGCGACTGGGTTGGAGACCGGGTGGGCATAATGTTGGGTGGCATTTGAAGAGTGGTGTGCATGTGCTAGGAGATACTCACAGACTCTTTAGCTTTCGAGCGCAGCTTACAGGATCCGGAGCCTAGTTCCTGAGCTCCTACAGCGGTGGTTCTCAACCTTCCTAATGCCGCGACCCTGTCATACAGTTCCTCATGTTGTGGTGACCCCCAATTTCACTGTGACAAATTGACCATAATTAAGGCATAGGGATTCATCGCAAAAACAATATGTAATTATCTATGTGTTTTCCGCTGGTCTTAGGCGACCCCTGTGAAAGGGTCGTTCGACCCCCAAAGGGGTCGCGACCCACAGGTTGAGAACCGCTGTCCTACAGGCTCCGTGCTGCCTTTGATCTCAGTTCCTATTGCCCTTTTCCTTTTTTGTAATTGTTTACTAGGCGGTGAGCCCTTTAGAAGGAAGTACACAAAACAACAAAACAAAAAAAGGAGGAAGTACACAGCTCCTCCGTGCACCCAGCCCTTAGCACAGCCCTGGCATTTAGAAGGCTCTTAACAAGTGTTCGCCGAAGGTCTGGTGAGACATGCCTTAGGAAGACGGGGTGACATTGGAGATCCCCCTTTGGTGGGGGGATCGGGAGCCCACAAGGCGTGCTTTGTTTCCAGTGGGTGGGCTGTCGGACGGCTGAGTGTTTCCAGCCAGCGTTAAGATTTTCTCCTCCCGCTTAGCCTGCACTCTGTACACACAAGGCAGTTGGCTCAGCACAGCCGAGGGTGACAGGTCTCAGCTCCCTGCCAGCCCGTTAGGCTCGCCCGTCAATCTGTCCCAGTGTGTCCCCTCCCCGTGATCTGACAGTAATATAATCCCCTTCCTTAGATTTCTCTGATCGCCAGCCCGCGCTCTCCTCACCTCTGTCTGCTGCTGTCTGAGCTGCTCAGACTTGGGCCGCCGTGAGGGACGACAGAGAAGTGAGTTCATCCATAGAGCATGTACACAGGCAGCCAAGTCCTCCAGGTTTGAGTGAAATGACCCAATCTATTTGGTATTTACTGGGCAGTCACACAGGGACATGTCCATTCTGGGATGTCCCTCGGCAGGACAGATGCTGCCTCAGCCAGATTTGCCAAAGGTCCTTGAATGGGGTTCCCGGTAGGAGTCATGGGAGTCAAAGTCCACTGTCCACCCCCCTCCACCCTCCCCCCGCCCCCCCAATTCTACTGGCCACTGGTTTTGCCTTAATAATGAATTCCAAAAGAATTTTTATTCCCAATTCCATTAAGATTTTTTCCCAAATTGAAATCGCTCACCTGGCCCATAGCTGCGAAGTTAAAAGACTCCAAATTGCGGCTTTCAGAGACAATGGACTATTTTGTTTCCAGGGGGTGAAGCATTGGCACTGGCTAATGAGTTGTATTGCACTGTACAATGCCCTCTGATTGTGTATTATATATTAGCACTCTGGACTTGAAAGAGACAATTGTGCAACGTTTGCCTATTAATTGAGAATAATCATCTCAGCTGCGCAGTGTTGCATACCAGCCAGGCTTGTCATTCTCCTATCCAACAGCTTTTAATTGTTGTGTTGCCCTTTCATGGCAACCTTTCTCAGAGTTTGGAGAACAAAAAAGGGGGACCTACCTAAATATCAGCTCCTTCCCACCCTGAGAGAACAGAATCCATTTAGATGGAAAGGATGAGTTTTCTAATCCTCAGAGAGTGGTCATGCCTTAGAAATGTCCATTATCCATTAAATCTAAATGCTAAGGTCACGGATTGCTTCTTCCTAATAAAGTTAGGAAGTATATCAGACAAAAAAAAAGGGCTTGCATGATTACACAGTAAGCTGGAGACTAAAATAGAAGAAACGCCTTAAAAATCATTGGCAGGCCTGGCTGGCATGGCTCAAAGGTTGAGCATCAACCCATGAACCAGGAGGTCACGGTTCGATTCCTGGTCAGGGCACATGCCTGGGTTTTGGTCTTGATCCCTAGTGTGGGGCATGCCGGAGGCAGCAAATCAATGATTCTCTCTCATCATTGATGTCTCTCTCTCTCTCTCACTCCCTCTCCCTTCCTCTCTGAAATTAATAAAAAAAATATTGTTAAATAAATCATTGGCAGGACCCCTCTGGATGCAAGTAGCAGAAAATGTAACTCAAAATGTCTTAAGTAAAAATGTTTATTGTCTCACCTAACTGAAAAGTCCCAAGATGGAGTGGCTTCAGCATGTCTAGATTCCAGGGCTCAAAAATATCTTCAGGATTTGGCCCCATGCTCTCCACAGATGAGCTCTTCTCTCCTCTGCTGCTGCGTTCTCAGCTGGTCCTCCCTCCTCTGGCAAGATGGCAGCTGGCAACTCATCTTCAGGCTCACAGCTCTAGTGAAAGTCCCAAGACTGATGTCATTGGATCACTTGGGTCATGGTCCTCATTCGGAACTAGTATGATGGGCAGGGGGGAGTGTAGCATGCTGATTGGCCAGGTCTTGATTGTGTCACCCCTGGAGGTGAAAGGCAGGGTCAAATCCATCAACCTGAATCATATCAACTACCAATAGAAGGTGGTAGTGATTCTCTAAGGAAAAAAACAACAACAAAAAACAGACACTGTTACCAGAAAAATGAGACTGAATGCTGAACAAATAAAGAAATAAGAATGAATATCTCAACTTCAAGAATGAATGTTTTGCCCTGGTTGGTTTGGCTCAGTCGACAGAGCATTGGCCTGTGGACTGAAGGGTGCCGGGTTGGATTCTGATCAAGGGCATGTACCTTGGTTGCAGGCTCGATCCCAACCAGGTTGGGGTGCATGCGGGAGGCAACCAATTGATGTGTCTCTCTCACATTGATGTTTCACTCTCTCTAAAAATCAATGGAAAATATATCCTCAGGTGAGGATTAACAGCAACAACAAAAAGAATGAATGTCTTTGTAGGCTGGTGATTTAAGCCTCATGTTTTCTCCCAGAACCTGTCTATATAATAAAGATGACCATTTACTGAGTCCCAGGCATGTGTGAAGTGTTTTACATGTTCCCTCTCATTTGATCCTCACGACTACCCTATCAGGAAGGTAGGATTAACCCCTTTTCTAAGCAAGAAAATGGAGGCACAGGGAGATTAAATGACAGGCTCTAAGCCACACAACTATTAAAGGGTGAGTCATTATTCAGTCCTGGCCTAACTCCAAGGCCCATGCTTATTCTTCTTCTGTGTGTTTCCCAAACTTGTCTATTTACAAGACTTTCTGGAGTGTCTATGAAAAATACCCATTCCCAGGCGCCCTCCCCCTTCCCCCTGGAGATTGTGATTCAGTAAGTCCCAGGCTAATGTCTGGGAGTATCGTTTTTTATTTTATTTTATTTTTAAATATATTTTATTGATTTTTTACAGAGAGGGAGAGAGATAGTTAGAAACATCGATGAGAGAGAAACATCTATCAGCTGCCTCCTGCACACCTCCTACTGGGGATGTGCCTGCAACCAAGGACATGCCCTTGACCAGAATCAAACCTGGGACCTTTCAGTCCGCAGGCCGATGCTCTATCCACTGAGCCAAACCAGTTAGGAGTATCTTTTGTTAACAAGTGTGCTCAGTGATTCTTAAGACGAAACTAATTTGAAAATGCTCGCTATCATGCCGCCTCCCACAGGTAGAAAAACCTGCAAATGGCCACTGCCCAATGCTAGCCCCTCCTTTCGTCCTCCCCCTTCCTCCACAGGTGGTCTGAGGGACTTGCTCTAGCTGCTGGCCATGCTCAGCTCCTTCTCCAGCACTCTCCAAAAGTGGGGTATACAATAGGTTCCACTGGTGTGTAAGGAGGCAATATTTTTCCATTTTTTGTCCAATATCTATTTACTTTTTATCTAAAAAAAGAAATCTAGCTTTACTAACATTTGACATACAAATTGACACTGGTATTCTCTCTGAACCATGAACCCTGGGCCACCTATGGTACCTTAGGTGAGGGTCCCATGATACAGAGGGACAATAGCACCCTATCCTTTGCTAGCTTCCAGGCCATCGAGTCCTTATCAGGACAGTGGGATGGTGTGAAAATTGGGGGGAAAAATCAGTGGAACAAGATAGGAAACCCAGAAACACACTCATATCTGGACATTCAATATAGGATAAAGGTGCAATTTTATTTTATTTTATTTATTTATTTTTAAATATATTTTTATTGATTTCAGAGAAGAAGGGAGAGGGAGAGAGAGATAGAAACATCAATGATGAGAGAGAATCATTGATCGGCTGCCTCCTGCACTCCCCTTCCTGGAGATTGAGCCTGCAACCTGAACATGTGCCCTGACCAGGAATCGAACTTTGACCTCCTGGTTCATAGGTTGACACTCAACCACTGAGCCACACCAGCCGGGCTAAGCGTGCAATTTTGAATCAGTGGGAAAATAATGACTGTTCAAAAAATAGTGTTTGGAAAATGAATTCTCTGTATGGAAAAACACAAAATTGGATCCCTCTCTTATATCACAAGTGGGTTAAAATCTTACAAGTAAAAAAAAACAAAAAAACAGCACCACTTTAGAATTTTAGAAGAAAATATAGGTCTTTACAACCTTGTGTATAGAGAGATTTCTTAAACTTTATACCCAAAACTCAAATTATATGGGAAAAAATAAGGATACATTTTTATTACATTATATTAACATTAGATGTTCTGCAATGACAAAAGATTCTGTAAACATTGTAAGAAGACAAATTTCAGACATTTGGGAAAAGATATTTAAAATGTAACTCTGACAAAGAAAGAGTCTCAGAATATAGAAAGAAACCCTACAAACTAATACTGATGATGGTGATGGTAGCCAGGCACTGTGCTAAACACTTGAGATATGTGAGCTCATTTAATCTTTTTCATGTCCCTGTGAGGTAGATGTTTACTAGTGTATTTCCACTTTATAGATGGAGAAACAGACGCAGAATGGGTTACATAATGTGTTTAAAGTCACACAGCGAGTAAGTGGTGGAGCTGCGCTTGAGACTAGAGTCTGGCTGCGGTTCCTGTCGTCTTAACCACCGTATTTGCTCCACATTCAGTAGAAACATAAACCCAAGTCGTCAAAGCCTACGTAAAAAGAATCTCAACCTCCCTAGCAATCGGAGAAACACACATTGAAGTACCAAGGCGAAAGCATCTCACACCCATGAATCAAACAAAAAAATTAAAAGTTTAAGGGAGGATGCAGGAAGAAACTGGGAACCATTGTGCGAGACCATTTTGGAGAGCAGTGTGGCAACATCCAGGACCTTGGGTCTCCTTGGCAGATGACTCCCTTGGTAGAGGGTTCAGAGCCGACGGGTGGAAATTGCCAGGGCAAGCTTAGTCTTCTCGCTGCTGGCAAACTGCCATGGGGACATTCCAGTCCCCAGCCTCCACCGAAGACGCCGGCACCAACGCCAAAGAGCAGAGCACCAGCTTCTAGTCTAGGGACAGACACCCCTGTGTCGCAGTGGCCAAGGCCCCGAGAAGTGTGAAGACCATGAAGAGGCCCATTCTGATGGCGCAGGAAGAGTTAAGCCTGCTCTTGGGAAATCTCTGGCAAAGGTTCTCACAGTTGGGCTGGTGAGGACAGCAGCTCCTGATAAAAGCTCAGAAACAAGATAGAAGCTATTAACACCCTTGGGCTGAGGCCTGCACGTCTTTTGACAGTTCTTCCACGTTTTAGCAAAAGGTGTGCAGGAAATCAAAAGGATTTACCGGCAGCCGGCTGTGAGAGCTGCAGCCTGGAGTCAGGAAGCAGTTGCCTCAGGAAGAGTTACATTTTATCTTTCAGAGATAAAAAGCTAAATGGTTTTGTGCCTGAGACAAACCAGCCAGGGCGCAAGCTAGGGTTTCCCTAACTGTGAAATGGGTTTGCTCCTGCCTTAGGATGCTGGGTGTGTTCCTGTATTTAAAATACCGAATCTACACTCTGTGTCGGCCAGATGTCCCCAAGCCATGTTGGCCCGGAGTGGGAACCCTGACCAAACTGTCTTTCCAGGCCCAGCTCTCACCAGCAGCAAGAGCAGGAGCTCCCAACCTGGCCCAATGCCCCGGAACACGGCGCCTTCTCCTGGCGGCACCGATGCCATGGGCACCCCTACTCTGGACTGAGGGGCTGAGTGGCCCACAAACCCTGGTGTGACCCTCCAGTGCTCGCTCCAACACCTGCCTCACCAAAGGGCGGAAACCTGCTCCTCTCATTTTATCTTCCCTTCTCCTCGTTGGCTCTGTATCAGGACTTCAACTGTCCTTTCCTTCTTTTATTTTTCTCTTTCATGGATGCTATGTTCTTTGGAAGCTTGTTTAGACCAAGTTAATGGCCTTTTAAGCTTCCTCTACACGAATAGGAGTTCACTTTTTAAAAAATATATATATATTTTTATTGATTTCAGAGAGGAAGGGAGAGAGAGAAAAAAACATCAATGATGAGAGAGGATCATTGGTTGGCTGCCTCCTGCACGCCCCCTACTGGAGATGGAGCCTGCAACCCGGGCATGTGCCCTTGACTGGAATCGAACCTGGGACCCTTCAGTCCGCAGGCAGACACTCTATCCACTGAGCCAAACCAGCTAGGGTGTGGAGTTCATTTTTTGAATAATAAGAATTCTATGTCATGGAGGGCGGGGGTGAGGGGGGGAGGTAGCATCAGGATGTTAGAGATGCTTAGGTGGGGCATGGCCAAAAAAAGGTTAGGCCCTAACTGGTTTGGCTCAGTGGCTAGAGCAAGGGTGGGCAAACTGTTTGACTCGAGGGCCACAATGGGTTCTTAAACTGGACTGGAGGGCCGGAACAAAAGCATAGATGGAGTGTTTGTGTGAACTAATATAAATTCAAAGTAAACATCATTACATAAAAGGGTACGGTCTTTTTTTTCAATAGTTTTATTCATTTCAAATGGGCCGGATTCGGCCCGCGGGCCATAGTTTGCCCACGGCTGGGCTAGAGCGTCAGCCTGCGGACTCAAGGGTCCCAGGTTCGATTCCGATCAAGGGCATGTACCTTGGTTGCGGGCACATCCCTAGTGGGGAGTGTGCAGGAGGCGGCTGATCGATGTTTCTCTTTCATCGATGTTTCTGGCTCTCTATCCCTCTCCCTTCCTCTCTGTGAAAAATCAATAAAATATATATTTTTTTAAAAAAAGGTTGGGAACAACTGTTCTAGACTATTCCTAATTTATCAATTGTGTAAAATATGTTTGGTATGCTCTCTTTAAGAGTTCATTGAGTATCTCTGATGTTTAAGGTGATGTGGGGGAAAGGGAAATGGTATCTTGCCTACAGGAGTTCACAAATTAGTGGGGGGGGGGAGAGCTGTGTATGTAAATAGTTATGAGATAGAATGAGATCTGTGAAAAGTGTCATGAGATTAGCATACGTTCAAAACAGGAAACATTCGGTTCTAGTAATCTGGGAAAACATTAGGAAAGAGGTAGCCAATAAAATGAAATATGTGTCAGTCCATAAATGCTCCAGGGTGGGGAACCAGAGAGGAATGGAGGGCTGGTGGTTTGGAACTAAAGGTCAATGTAGACGTGGGTTTTGTCAGGGTGAGCTGCCTACGGTTGTATCTCTAGGGCAGCGGTTCTCAACCTGTGGGTTGCGACCCCTTTGGCGGTCGAACGACCCTTTCACGGGGGTCGCCTAAGACCATCCTGCATATCAGATATTTACATGACGATTCATCACAGCAGCAACATGACAGTGATGAAGTAGCCACGAAAACAATTTTGTGGTTCGGTCACAACATGAGGAACTGTATTTAAAGGGCCAGAAGGTTGAGAACCACTGCTCTAGGGCCTTTCAAACTCAGTTCAGCCAGTTTCCACACAACCAACCACACTGACTTCTGCCATCTGCTCTCCATTGAGTTGATACGGGCTTCGTCTCTGGGGAAGGAGTGTTGGAGAACACCCCCGATGAACCAGGGAATGAGGTTCGTGTAAACGACACGGTTCCCCAGTGGCAGGATTTTGAGAAGACTGGAGCTTGCGGGTGAAGCTGAAGTGAACGAGACAGATGGTACCCCTCCTTTGGCCCTCCCATCTTTCAAAACGGGTATGGCTTGTTCCCAGTCCCAGCTACTGCTTTCAGTGCGACCGGCTTTCCACACTCGGAACGGATTTCTCTTTGTGGTCGGTGAGGCCACTGTGCCGTTTGCCTACTGGCTTCTGTCTGTGGTTGGAGGTTAAGCGCTCTCTTGCCTGCTGTTTCCAGGAATGCGTGGTGTGTCTCAGCGTGCTGCTCGGAGGGTTTTGGTTTACCTCCCCTGAATGGAATGGCAGTCCTCCGGCAGGCCTGTGCGCATGTATAAATAGAGGGACACGTAGGCGGCACTTAATATCCAGAACATAAACCAGCCACCCCTGCGTGCTACACCGTCATGCTTTGATGAAAGGCTGCTGTCAGCACCGCAGACCATGCTGTGGGGCCCAGCAAACCACCTAATCCCACTGCTTTATCCCAGGCATGGATGGGGTAGGTTTCATGGCCAGGAACGAAGGCTCTCTTTCCAGCCACCAGCAGCTCTGAGGTTTTTTGGCTTTTCCTGCTTCAGCTGCCCATTGGCCCTTGGTCAGGGAGGCCAGGGCGAACGCGGGAGTTTCAGATGTACAGCTAATCCCCACATCTTTTTTTTTTTTTTTTTTTTTTTTGGTACTACAGAAGATTTAGACTCATTTGCCTGTGAATCCCTTGGACTATGGAGATAATGTCAAAAGGGCCTGTTGCCGAAGCCGGTTTGGCTCAGTGGATAGAGCGTCGGCCTGCGGACTGAAAGGTCCCAGGTTCGATTCCGGTCAAGGGCATGTACCTTGGTTGCGGGCACATCCCCAGTGGGAGATGTGCAGGAGGCAGCTGATCGATGTTTCTCTCTCATCGATGTTTCTAACTCTCTGTCTCTCTCCCTTCCTCTCTTTAAAAAATCAATAAAATATATTTTAAAAGAAAGGGGGCCTGTTGAAAGTGCAGCATTTCAATATCTCCTACCCAACTTTCTACAGTGTATCATATAACTTATGATATGGTCTATACTATAGACTCTATAGGGTGCTATATACTGATGAGAATGGACAGATTTTAGGTTGGAATTCTGGATTCTGGAGTCCAGAGAATGGAAACCCCCAAGAGGGCCGGGCTCAGGTGCTATCTGCTTTGTAACTCCTGCAGTGTTAAGTACCATGTACTATATGTAAGAGGAGCCAGAAGGTGATTATTTAAAAAAAATATATTTGTATTGATTTCAGAGAGGAAGGGAGAGGGAGAGAGAAATAAAAACATCAATGAGGAGAGAGAATCATTGATTGGCTGCCTTCTGCACGCTCCCTAGCCCGCAACCCAGGTGTACCGTATGCCCTGACTGGGAATCGAACTGTGACCTCCAGGTTTATAGGTCGATACTCAAAAACTGAGCCACACCAGCTGGGCAATTTTTTTCTGTCTGGAGAGCTTGAGAAACGCCATGGAGGATGGGACACTGGAGCTCACTCTTGAAGGATGGGTAGAGCCCATAGACATGGAGAAGGAAGAGACAGCAGCAGGAAGAACATGAAGGGAAAACGGCCCAACAGCTCAAGTGAGAGTGAGGTGTGTGCGCGTGTGTGAGGTCAGATAGCGGTGGGAGTGAGAGTTGTGGCAGGAGAGGCAAAGAATATCCTCTTAAAGGCTTTAGGGTTTATATGGGCAATGGGAGCCACTGAGGAAATGTGAGGACTGAAGATCTTTCGATTTTCCAGAGATGGCTCCTTTGCAGGTGCAATTATTGGGCGGTGTGGGCTACTTCATTCATTCATTCATTCATTCATTCATTCATTCATTCATTTTCAGGGGAGCACTTTTATTTATTTTTTCAGGGGAGTCTTCTGAAGGAAAAGGACCTTATCGTGCTTTTTTTTCACCCTTTTGTCCAGGTTTGATATCCGATTTGCCATTTCCTCTCTCCTTCCTTTCATGCTTTTGGCAAGGGAAGAGTTACACCATTGGTTCTGGCTGTTGACATCCGGGTCAGGTATTGGGTTCATAGTACCTCATGACTTATTTTCAGTGAGTTAGGTGGGCCAGAGAGTGAGCTGTGATTACCGTCTGTGGGTGGACAGCTCAAGAGTAAGGGAATAAAAGAGCTGGTGCGAGGATCCTGCAGACAAAGAGGTGGGACCTGCATCAAAGCAAGGCCGGCGTGCCATGGCCCGAGAGAGGCCTCAAAATAGAAGGTGCTTCTCTTGGGATTCACACCACAGGCCTTTGCAGGCAGCCTACCCTTATCGCCGTTAATTTCAGCGTTTGGAATTGGGCACCACACCCTGGTGTTAAGCTGTTAACCTCCAGCATCAAAGCCACAGCTGCTGGGAAGAATTCCTCTTTCAAGCTTTGGCTCTTCATCTGGACAAAGAGTAAAGGTTCCTAAATCAGTCCCATGATTCGGGGTTTCTATATATACTGAGGCACCGCTGCCCCTTTACTCCAGGACACACACAGGGCAGAGCCTTCCTGCAGCGCTCATGGCACCAGAGTAGTGGTGTGTGTGTGAGTGAGTGTGTGCGTGTCAGTGAGTGTGTGCATGTGTGCGTGTGTGTGTGAGTGTCTGTGTGCATGTGTGAGTGTGTATGTGTGTGTATGAGTGTGTGCGTGTCAGTGAGTGTGTGTGTGTCTGTGTGTGAGTGTATGTGTGTGACTGTGTGTATGTGTGAGTGTGAGTGTGTGTGTATGAGTGTGTGCCTGTGAGTGTGTGCGTGTCAGTGAGTGTGTGGATTGTGAGTGTGAGTTGTGCTCGCGCGCATGTGTATGTGTGTGTGCGTGTCAGTGAGTGTGCATGTGTGTGTGAGTGTCTGTGTGTGAGTGTGTATATGTGTGTGTATGAGTGTGTGTCTGTGTGTGTACGAGTGTGTGTGTGTCTGTGTGTGAGTGTATGTGTGTGACTGTGAGTATGTGTGTGTGAGAGTGTGTATGAGTGTGTGTGTGTGAGCGCGCGCGTGCATAGCACAGGACGAGAATCCCCTTCCAGTTATTTTTTCTGCTGTTTTTCAAAAGAATAAAACATGAAAAAAAAATGTGGATACTTTGAGGAAATGTAGGGCATTTCTAGAGCACTTCTAGACGCCTTTCACAGTGGAGTCTGCTCTAGGTTGAGACAGTTCAGTTTTCAGATTCTGGAGTTCTCTAGACCTCGCCCAGGTTTCCTTGCTGAGTGCCTTGAAGTTACACCCGAGCCATCAGCAGAGGGCTCCCTCAGCCGCAGGAGCCGGGGTTGGCGATGCAAATGAGAGAAGAAATGCACCGACGGTGAGTTTAAAAGCCAGTGCCCCCAAGTGCTTCAGTAGAGAAAGAAGTCCTAACCCAGCCTGAAAACAGACCACTTCAGCAAGAAGGCATTCGCCAGGGTTTACATTAAATGACACTGTTTAAATTCCTGGATCAAGGTCAGCATAATGTTTATGCTCAGAGCAACACACAGCGAAGTTAGCCTTCAGAGAACCTGAAAAGCAGAGCAACTCCCTGACCAATGGTTTAATTGTTTCTGAACTGGCGGCTGGACAGTTCCTGAGTGTTCAATCACAGCCCCATCCATCACCGTCAATCCCAGGTCTGGACCAAAGCTTTGCAGATGCCAAAGCCACACGTGGCATTTGCCTGGATGCACGCCAGCTAAACACAGGGGGCCTGACTGATACAGCACAATATCCAGGTATCGAAGGCCATTATCTTTTCGGGCGATGGGAGCTGGCCAGCTGCTCTCAGCTCAAGCTGAGAAGGCTGCGTGGGGAAGGTGGGACTGGGAGAAGGCAAGTGGGTCCTGCCCAAGCAACCTCTGTCAGAAATCAGCATCTCTGTTCTGATTTTCCAATCGGGAGGCGCAGCGGTCTAGGATCCAATAGCAGGTCTGAGTTAGAATCGGGCTGTTCTCTTACTTGGAATGTGCTAGACAGCCTCTGTCCAGGTTTTTAGTATCTATGGGTTTCTCCTTAGCTCTAGGCAAATCATCGCATTCCTTTATTATAACCTCATTTGAGACATGTTACAGCGAATTATGTCATAGCTTGTTTGTTATCAGGTATGCTGCTCGGAAGGAAATTACAGGAGAATGCCCCAAATTCCTTGACTAAGTTTGGTCTTTTATTTGGGGGTCATGAGGACATACCTCGCCAGTGGATGAGGTCTTCTGAACTTTTCAAATTCCAGGGGAAAGGAAGCATCATACTGAAATCAGAAAAGTCACCTTCGAACTGCCTGTCACTACCAGGGTCAATAAGTAGAGAGAATGATTGGATCATCATAGGCACTTTATTCAGATGGCTGGCGATCACAGAAGATGGCCGGTTATATACCCTAAAAAGACTGTCTTAGATCCAGCCCGTGTTGCTCAGTGGTTGAGCATCACCCTATGAACCAGGAGGTCATAGTTCAATTCCCGGTTGTGGGCTAGATCCCCAGTAGGGGGAGTGCATAAGGCAGCCAATCAATGATTCCCTCTCATCATTGATGTCTCTCTCTCTCTCACTCTGTCTGTCTCTCTCTCTCCCTTCCTCTCTGAAATCAATAAAAATATGTTAAAAAAAAAAAAAAAGACCGTCTTACATCTCATCTCAAGCCAACCCTTTTTAAAGGAGAGGAAAAGTGTAGTAAAGGGTTTGAGTTCAGGAGGAAGTAGGCCAGGGGGTTGAAATTCAGGGAAAAATGTTAATCAGCTAAAGGCTGCAGTTAGCGATTTTCCTAGCATCCCTTTAACTGCTGGAGGTGGTTATCTGGGTCCTGGGTGGCGGACGTCCCCTCCCTGGAGCACAATGGCTCAGGCACCCTCTTGGTCGCTGGCAGCCCTCCAGGGGCACGAAGGTCGAATTGCTCTCAGGTCTCCTGAAGCAGGACAGGTCCAGCCACACATCCCAGTTCCTGGAACAATAGCTTTCTATGTACATTGACTACCAAGCCCATTAACAATACAGCTAGCCGAACCGGTTTGGCTCAGTGGATAGAGCGTCGGCCTGCGGACTGAAAGGTCCCAGGTTCGATTCCGGTCAAGGGCATGTACCTTGGTTGCGGGCACATCCCCACTGGGGAGTGTGCAGGAGGCAGCTGATCAATGTTTCTCTCTCATCGATGTTTCTAACTCTATCCCTCTCCCTTCTTCTCTGTAAAAAATCAATAAAATATATTAAAAAAAAGAATTTGGGATGTCATCTACTTTGTGTATTTGTGGAAAATAATTAGTTAAAAAAAACACACAATATAGCTAAAGCTAAACAATTAAAAAATCTTTATTGCCCCAGCCAGTTTGGCTCAGTGGATAGAGCGTTGGCCTGCAGACTCGAGGGTCCCAGGTTCAATTCTGGTCAAGGGCACATGCCTGGGTTGCAGGCTTGGTCCAATGTGCAGGAGGCAGCCAATCAACGATTCCCTGTCATCATTGATATTTCCCATCTCTCTTTTCCTCTCCCTTCCTCTCTGAAATCAATAAAAATATATTAAAAAAATCTTTATTGTTGAAAGTATTACATATGTCCCCTTTTATCCCCCAGGGACCTCTTCTAGGTCACCCCTGTCCCCTACCCCAGGCCTTTACCACGCCATTGTCTGTGTCCATGGGTTATGCATGTATGCATGCAAGTTCTTTGGTTGATCTCTCCCTCTCCCCCTAACTCCCACCTTCCCTCTGGGTTTCAACAGTCTGTTTCATGCTTCTATGTCTCTGGATCTATTTTGTTCATCAGTGTTTTTTTTTTGTTCATTAGATTCCACATATGAGTGAGATCATGTGATACTTTTCTTTCTCTGACTGGCTCATTTCGCTTAGCATAATACTCTCCAGGCCCCTCCAAACTTCTCGAGCTCCCCATCCATCCTGTGAGCAAAATCCGTCTCCACCTGCCCCCTCTAAAGAGGTATCGAACATGGCCACCCAGGCAAGCAGACACCTGGCCAGCTACAGCACCGAGCAGCGGTTGCCAACCGGTGGTCCGCGGACCACTGGTGATCCGTGAGGTCCGCAAGGTTGGTGACCACTGGCACAGAGTGTTCACTGGGCTTGAGGGACAGTGGGGGCTGTGGGTTATGGTAACCAGCACTCTCCAGAAGCATTTCCAGAGAAAGGCCACCACATGTGAGAAGAGGCTCTGGGGAAGCCACTCCAGGCTACTGAGGTGGGAAACTCAAGCTGTTTCTATTTGCACTGGCTTCTCTCTCGCTCAGATGTTTCTCATCAGCCGCGTTCAGATTGATTCCATTTGCAAAACCCTCCTGGCAGTCTTGCTGGTGGATGAGGCTTGGTGGCAAAAGCTCTGGCATTTTCTGATCCTGCCCAGGCCCTGCTCTTCTTGTGTAGTTTCTCGGTGCTTTGGCTCCTGAGCAGAAACTGGGCTGAGCGGAGGCTGCTGTTGAACAAAACCAAATGGGAAACAGAACCCTGGAACACTGAACGGAGCGCGTTTGGAAAGGTGGGGGATGGGAGTGCCCTGGAGGACGGTGCGGGTCAGGAAAGGGAGGGGCTTCGCCTGAATCATGCTCTGGTGAGCGTTTGTCATGGTCTCATCTTGTCAGCATCCTCTCTGATCGGGCCAGAGCAAAGGTTACATCCCCTCCCCTCTTTGATCTCGCTAACGGATGCAAGAGAAACTATTTGGATCCCTCCAGGGCCATCCTCTCATTTGCTGTCCCTCACGAAAGACTGTGACCCATGACTCCCTGACATCACTTATTTTGTTCTCATACTTCTTCAGCTTATCCTCGAAGCTTCTCATCAGCTTCCTGCTTGGCAATCAGCTCCCAGCGCCAGTGGTCGGCAAACTCATTAGTCAACAGAGCCAAATATCAACAGTACAACGATTGAAATTTCTTTTGAGAGCCAAATTTTTTTAACTTAAACTATATAGGTAGGTACATTGTTATTAACTTAATTAGGGTACTCCTAAGGCTGAGGAAGAGCCACACTCAAGGGGCCAAAGAGCCGTAGGTGGCTCGCAAGCCGCAGTTTGCCGACCATGGTCCCAGCCCCACGGTTTCACACATGACCATCACGTATTCATTCCTCCACTTGATGCTAAAACTCTTCCTGTCCCCTCAGGGAGCATCTTCTCATCGCACTCCCAGCAGGGCGGGGCATCCTGCCGGAGGGACTTCCAATCCCTCTCCTCCCACCGTGGAGGCTGAGGAAGGGGTGCTGCTGTCCGTGGCCTTGGCCGTCTTCCCCAGGGGCTGGGGGCGTGTTCTGTTGCTCTCGTCCTTCCTGTTGCTGTCTGGATTTGATTTCTGCTCGTGTGGTCGTGGGGTCTGAACTTAGGGTGGAGACCTAAGTATTAGGAAGCAGAGAGCCCCTTGACTTCTGGTCCAAGACGATTATCCAGTCCATTCAAACTGATATAGCCCCTAGCCGGTTTGGCTCAGTGGATAGAGTGTCGGCCTGCGGACCAAAGGGTCCCTGGTTCGATTATGGTCAAGGGCATGTACCGTGGTTGGTTGCAGGCTCCTCCCAGGCCTGGGCCCTGGTCAGGGCTCGTGCAGGAGGTAACCAATCGATGTGTTTCTCTCATATTGATGTTTCTCTCTGTCTTCCTCTAAAAATCAATGAAAAAATGTCCTCTGGTGAGGATTAACACTCCCCCCTCCCCAAAAAAACCCACCTGACACACACACACACACACACACACACACACACACACACACACACAAGCGTGCAAAGCAGTATCATAGTCACACAGTTCAACATTCAAAGGCACAAAAGGGCCTAGAGTGGAAAGCCACCCTGCACACCTGTGTCCCAGCTGTCCCGCCCCCTCTTAGGGGCAGTCAGTGCCTACAGTGTTTCGTGTATTCTTCTGGACAGGTTTTACATGCATTAGCAAATAAATACATACGAGATATTTTGTTCACCCTCCTGCTGTTCCCCCCCCCCACCCTTTTCAATGGCTGCATGATTTCTTTAACTATTTCCATATGGATGAGAATTTGGTAGTGTCCAATCTTTTGCTGTTATAAAGAAATAAAGTTGATATTTGATCCTCAGACCTTGAGTTTATTTCCCAAAGGCTCAGCACTTAGAGGGGAGAGCAGTGTGGTCCACACTCCACATGCCGGTCAGGACTGGCATTGGACTTGAAGTCCCAGGTCAGTGAGTCAGACACATCCAGGTCTGCTCTTTTGTTCCCCCTAGTTATCTCCAACTTGCCATCAGGCAGAGAATTCATGCTAAGAATCCTGGAGTTCACGAAATTAGGTAATTTTATGTTTTTCTTTTTTCTTTTCTACCTATGTCCTCCTCCAGGTTAGGAGCTTGGTTGCCACCAAAATACTTTCCCAGCAAGTGATGCCCCCAATCTCCTAAGACTTCAGGTACTGAATTCCCGGAATTTCTGCAGCATGTTGAAATTTGCAAAGCACTTTCAAATAGCATTCTTTCATTTAATCCTCACACAAATTTTCTGAGGTTGGCAGGACATTTTTTTAGACAAAGAAACTCAACTCAGCTCAGAGGGACTACGTGGCTTGCTCAAGGTCACCTGCGTGATAAATGACACAGACACAACTCGAAGCCAGATCATCCAACTCAGTCTGCTGCTTTCCCAATACACATGCTCACTCTTTACCTCGGATGTGCTGGGAGAGCCAGCTTTCAGTTTGGAAGATGGTGGGAGGCTGAAGTTCAGCAAATTCTTCATGTCCATCAGCAGACAGATTGAGGCGATTCAGGCAAGAGGAATCATGGATGTATCTACATTGATTCCCTGGGATGGTGTGTAACATGACAAGGGCAATGCTCATAGCTCACGCTTGGCTTCCTGGCATTCTCCCATGTGGTCCACGGCCATGCAGACCCCCACACGCAATGGACAAATGGACTGCAACTACCCTGATGTTAAACTGAATCCCACTCCAACATGGAAAGGAAACTGTGAACCCTGGCTCTGATTCTAGTCAGTGATGGCGAACCTATGACACGCGTGTCAGAGGTGACACGTGAATTCATTTTTTTGGTTGATTTTTCTTTGTTAAATGACATTTAAACATATAAAATAAATATCAAAAATATAAGTCTTTGTTTTACTATGGTTGCAAAGATAAAAAAATTTCTATATGTGACACGGCACCAGAGTTAAGTTAGGGTTTTTCAAAATGCTGACACGCCGAGCTCAAAAGGTTCGCCATCATTGTTCTAGCTCTACTGAAATGCCAGCTACAATTCTCCTATGACTGGACTAAGGGAAATAGGACTTTGGACATCCAGGGATGTAATCCCATGGAAATCAAGCTTTTTACTATATAACATCCTCCTGTGAGAGTCTCACAGGAAGATAACTTTTCTGCTAGGGAGCAGGAGAAAGTATGGTGGAGAAGTGCCAGGGTTGAAAGCCTTTGATCTTGGAACACACGAGTACTGTGGGAGTCAGGGGATGGGCTTGCAAGCTGGGGAACAGGAAGAGCAGAAAAGAACTATACATTAAAAAATATTTTTGATTTTAGAGAAAGGAAGGGAGAGGGAGAGAGCGATAGAAACATCAATGATGAAGGAGAATCATTGATTGGCTGCCTCCTGCATGCTCCACATCGGGGATCCAACCTACAACCTGGGCACGTGCCCTGATGGAATTGAACCGAGACCTCCTGGTTTATAGGTTGATGCTCAACCACTGAGCTATGCCGGCTGGGCAGAACATATACATATTGAGTGTCTGCTCTATGCCATGCTCGCCTGTAATCACAGAACTTGGGAAGGGTATGTGCAGAGTCATGACAAGGCCGTGCTAGTTCACTGAAGATGTGGTGGTAGTGGAGGTGGGTGCTGATGGGGTGGGACTACCTCTACTCTGCCTAACGGGTGGGGGCAGGGGGGTAAGGGGCTGTGTGACTGGTGACACTCAGTGCTGAGTGTTAGACACTGTGCTTGTCTCAACCTCCTCCCTCCAAGGAGGGACTCAGGTCAAGTTCATGGGTGTGGCTTTCCACCTGCCGACGTGTTTTCTCTTCAGCAGCTCCTCAGCTCCCAAAGCACAGGTTTCTGGCTGTTATGCTGCATCCATTCATGAGGAATCCTTAGGTGCCCTCCCCCTCACAGCTGTGAGAGAGCTGTGAGCAAGATCCAGGGCTACCCTAGAGAGGAGGGCTGCCCCCCAGGTGGCAGGGATAGGACAGGAGCACTGAGCACACTCCTGAAGGAGAAAGGGGAGCTTTCTAGGGGAAACTGCTGGGAGAGACAGCCCAAATGCAACTTTGCACTCCCCAGGGATCCAACAAAGGGAAAATAGATGCATGCCCAGTAAAGTTGAGATGCCCGGATGACGCCTATAATGTCTGGCCTTCCCTTTGTTCCTTTTCTATTATTAATAACTAGCTAATCACATGGTTTAGATGAGGTCATGAGGATGGGGCCCTCATGATGAGTTAGTGTCCATATAAGTAGGGACTCCAGAGAGTGTGTGCTCTCTTTCTCTCTCTCCCTGCACTCACCAAGGAAGGCCATGTGAGGACACAGTGGCAAGGTGGCTGTCTGCAAGCCAGGAAGAGGGCCCTTACCAGGAACCTTGGTCTCACACCTCCAGCTTCCAGAACTATGAGAAACACACTTCTGTTGTGTAAGCCACCAAACACATGGTATGTTGCATGGCAGCCTGAGCTGATGAAGACCACATCACACACACAGCCAGCACTCGCTTGGCTGCAGATACCCAACAGTGAACAAAGAGTCCTTGTCCTCATGTGCTTGGAGCCCAATGGAGAGGAGAGGGAGTCATGAAGTGAACAATCCACGCCAGTTATATGCAGTTACTAATTTTGAAAGACTGGGGAAGATGGGCAGAACTGACTGAGCACATGTCAACCCGAGACCCCAAGGACGAGTCCAGGGGAGCCAGGCATGAGCAGAGGAGAGCGCCCCAGCCTTGGGAAGGGCATATGTGAAGCCCTGTGATGAGAAAAAGCTTGGTGAGAACTGACCAGACCCCTGTGTCACCAGAGGGGGAGAGTGACGTCAAATAAGACTGGGAGCTGTTAGAAGACAGTTCACTCAGGAACTTGTACTTCTTGTTAAGAGTTTAAGATTTATAGTCTTAGTGCATTAGGGAGCTATTAAAGGGTTTAAGTGGAGAGATAAAATGATCCCATTTTCCTGTTTAAAAGATAACGCTGAATAACGTGAGAATCAGATTGGAGGAATGTCAAATGCAATGGGAGAGGCTTGCTCCGAGGGCTGATGTAGTCATGCGGGTATGAGGCATCCTGAACAGCAGTAGGAAGAGAGAGACATGGATAGGATGGGTGAGGAAGAAGGGGGGACAGGAGGTAGGTCATAGGTGCAGCAGCTGGAGGAAGAGGGTGATCGTGAGGACGCGGAGCCTGCTGGGATGTTGGGAACACGTGGGCCTGTGGTTCAGGAGACAGATCCAGCCTGTGCAGAAAGGAGTAAACACAGCAGGCCGCACTGCTGTCCTTAGCAAGTCCTGACTGCACTTGGCCCTCGGCTGGTGTCTGGGAACTTGGCTCTCACAGTGTCCTCAGTCAACAGTCAACCGATAAGGCGGGTTCCCTGTGGCCAGACTGTTTGTGCAGACAAGATGATTTATGCTGGACACCTGCTTTTCTTCTGGGAGTCTGGGACTTCGGTACATGCTAGGGAGAGGGAGCCTACATGACCAGCCCCCAGCTAAAACCATGGGCACCGAGTCCTTTATGGGCTCCCCTGGGCAGACACATCACACACATGTGAGCTCCGTGTGAGCCTTCACGGGAGGGAGAGAGCATACAGAAGCCTCATAGATGCCTCCAGACTCTACCTGCGTCTTGGTCCCTTACAATTCGGCTGTATAGCCTCACTACATCTCTATAATAACCTCAGCCATGAGTACAACTACAAGCCACGTCCCATGAGTTCTAGCGAATCTCTGAATGAACACAGCCTCCTGATTTAAATTTGGGAGTGATCGGTATCCCCAAAAAACTGAAAGCATGGGAACATCTGGGATCACCCAGGAAGCGTGAGTAAAAACCTGAGAATTTCCACAACTTAAGGGTGGTCAGGGGGACTGAAACGACAAAGGAGGCCAGGGTACAGGCATAGCAGATAGGACCGTCTGCTGGATTTACCACACGGTCATTGATGACTTTGGCAGGAGTCCCCATGGGCAGCTGGGGGAGAGCTGACTTGTTAGGAGGAGAAGGGGAGAGATCCTCTCAAGTGTGACTATGGAAGAAGCAGGGGGGAATGTGGGCAGGTGTAAACATACTGTTTTTTTGTGTTTTTTTTTTTTATAAGAATCTTTTTTTATATACTTTAAAAAAATATATTTTACTGATTTTTTACAGAGAGGAGGGAGAAGGATAGAGAGTTAGAAACATCGATGAGAAAGAAACATCGATCAGCTGCCTCCTGCACACCCCCTACTGGGGGTGTGCCCGCAACCAAGGTACATGCCTTTGGCCGGAATCGAACCTGGGACCCTTCAGTCCGCAGGCCGACGCTCTATCCACTGAGCCAAACCAGTCAGGGCTAAACATATTGTTTTTAAGGTGGAAAAAACGTGATCATTTGTTTTCTCATTTTTTAAGTGCCTAGCTTGTGTGACAAGCTCTAGGCTAGACGAGAATGACAAGATGTAACCTGGACATCTGTAATACTCTCAACAATAAAAATAAATAAAATAAAAAAGATGGGCCGAAACCGGTTTGGCTCAGTGAATAGAGCGTCGGCCTGCGGACTGAAAGGTCCCAGGTTCGATTCCGGTCAAGGGCATGTACCTTGGTTGTGGGCACATCCCCAGTGGGGAGTGTGCAGGAGGCAGCTGATCGATGTTTCTCTCTCATCGATGTTTCTAACTCTCTATCCCTCTCCCTTCCTCTCTGTAAAAAACCAATAAAATATATTTAAGAAAAAAAAAGATGGAGTCTGGTCTCAAGGAGTGTGTGGTCCAGCAGTGAAGACTGGAGGGACCACCAGGGTGCTGCATGTTTGAAATGTGAGGTGCACAATGCCATGGGGGCGCTGAGCCGAACTCCAGAGTTCCTTTGAGGTGGTGACCTTGCATCTGGGACCCGGAGAAGAAGTAGCAGTCGGTTGAAGTGGGGAGAGGAGAAAAAGGAGAAAGGAAATTCAGGGGAGACCACGTGAGTGTCTGGAGGGAGAAAAGAGTGCGTACTCTGGGGGAGCAGTGGGACCTTCCCGAGCAAGGAAGAGAGTGAAGAGATATGGCTGTGAAATGGCAGCCGGGAGATGGAACAGTGCCTTCGAAGACTGATGGGAAGGAGCTAGCAGAGAGTGGACCTCAATCTGCAGGAGAGATAGGGATTGTCGATGGGTGGAGGACCTTGAGAATGTGGAGGGCTATGGTACCTAGAAGGGATTGATTCTGATGGTAGGAAAACACCTCACCATTGTAACAGAAACAGGACAAGAAGAGAGATGTTAAAAGGGTAGATATAGCTACAGGTAAGACCTTAGGATTGGTGGCAAGGAATTGTGCATTCTTGTCTGACGACTCTTGTGGGCAGGTGTTTTTTTCACCCCATCGTCCTTCCTGAGATCAAGCACATTTGAAGGGCAGGAAAGTAAAAGGGGTCTTTGGTGATGTAACTCAAGGTGGAGAAGAGAGAGACGTGCTTTCAGCATTGCCACACCCAGGAGAAAGACTCACGGGAGCCCAAGGTTAGCATGGTGGGAAGTCTTTGTCTCAAAGACGTGTTGTCCTTGACCCTGCCCCGGTGAGGGATTTTTCTATCTTCCCTACCCCACCCTTGAAATCTGAAGACCCAGCTTCGTGGAGCAGTGAAACTAGACAGAACCGAGTGACTGGTCAATCATGTCAGGGGCCAAGCCCAAGAGACGCATCCCTCTGGGCAGGTGGGAGAACGGAGGGGTTGACGGGATGATGGGGGCGGGGAAGCTGAGCCAGGTGGGAGCCCCGGAAGTCTAGGCTTGATGTGCTGTGTGTGCCCTTTAGGAGAGCTGGGAGAGAAATTATCTTCTGAATCTTCACCCTTCTACGGACTTCAGAGTGATGGGTATATGCCTCTTGAATCCAAAATAAGGTAGGATTATAATGTTCCTCTAGATCTGGGCCTGTAACTTGATTTGTTAACAGTGAGACTGTGGCCCTTCTCTCTCTCTTGTCTCATGGGAGATGCAGTGTTGGTTTCTTCTTAGTAGAAGGAGGTGAGGTCATCTACTCAGAGCAAGGGGAGATGTGGCAGAATCCTGAACTTGAGGAGAGTGGAGAAAGTTTAAAATAATGCTGTAGAGAGGTAGCAATAGAGCTGACTACGGAAGCCTGCTGGGTGGCTGGTCTGACTTTTCATTGGCGACTAGGAGGTTTATAGTGGCAACTATGTGCTCAGGGGTGTGATTCCCCTCAGGTCTGTGGAGCCTGGTTATAGCATAAGGATAATGATCCCGAGGTAGAGAGCGGTGCCGGGGGCTCTGCTTCTGGAGAGAGCATCACAGAAAGTCAAGTTGGGAATGTTGGCAAGATTGAAGTTGAGGTGCTGGGACACAGACTCTAAGCAGCACACGGAAAGAAGTAGAGACAAGAATAAAGATAGGGGAACGTGTGCCTATGGGGGTGGCCAAGGATCTGGGGGGGGGGTCCCTAGAATATGTGTAGTGGGAGCTGGTGAGGAATCTGGAATGAAGGAAGTTGTGGTCAGGGAGTAGGATATTTACATGTATGATTTCAGAGGTGGAGAAGTTCTGAGTAATCAGCAAGCTCAGGATGTGGCCTTGGGAGGGCCCGCATCGACCCTTGTCATCACTCTCTTTGATCCAGCATTCACATGGCTTCTCTCTCTCGTTTCGATGTCTGGTGCACCTCCCATCCCAGCTACCCTTTCCCACTTTCTGGTCCAGCAAGAGGAACTCACAGCATCTTTTTTACTTCCGGAGAAATTTATTCCACATGTGTCTGATTCATCGGCGTTTATAGAAACTTGAAATCGCCAGTGTCCAAAAACCCTTTCAACTATTTTTTTCTTCCCTTTCTTAGAAACAGGAAGTTGTGTTTGGCTGAGGACAAACTCTTCAGTGTGCCTGCGACTTTACACGATATTTGGAATGAGGAATGGCAAGGTCTGAGCAAGGCTTCTTGACTCTCTCTCTTCCTGGGGCAATCATGTATCTTCCAAGGGTAGGCTGGGCAGCTCATAGGGGTGAGAGATGAGCCAGCACTTTCCTGTCTCTCATCGCTGAGCCCAACCCAGAGCCCGAGGGAGAGTATGTTCTCAAAGGGACAGGTATCTGAGAAGCCTCTTGTATTTTTTCCTCCCTGCACTAGCATTATTGTGCAGAACGTGCTTGTACAGGGGTCTTCTCATCTTTATCTTCCCAATACTGCAGCTGTGTCTGTGAGGAGCCCCTTTACCTAGTTTTTGGGGGGTGTGGGTTGGCTGTCACTCCATTTTATTTTATTTTTTAAGTATATTTTTATTGATTTCAGAGAAGAAAGAAGAGGGAGAGAGAGATAGAAACATCAATGATGAGAGAGAATCATTGACCGGCTGCCTCCTACATGCCCCCTACTGGGGATCGAGCCAGCAACCCCGGCACGTGCCACTGACTGGAATCGAACCTGGGACGCTTCAGTCTGCAGGCGGATGCTCCATCCACTGAGCCAAACCGGCTAGGGCATGTCACTCAATTTTAAGCAAGGAAGGCCAACTACCTCGCAACTGGAATGCCAGAGAAGCTCCACAGCTGAGGAAGGGTGGACAGGTGTAAAGGGGCACACCTGTTTTGATACGTCCAGCCAGGCCGTCGGGAAATTTCAGCCTAGAAAGCAGACAGGTGCCTGGAAGGGCCAACACAGAGCCGGTGAGTCAGAGAGGGCACAGGGTCATAGCCCAATCTCCCTGCTCTCTCAGCATCCCAACTTTGAGCTCCCTGCGGTATGTTATTCTGTTCTTTTTAGAAAATTTTCAAAATGCCACTGAGGTTGGTGACTTCTTTCCCTTTCACATTCCACATGCAGCTTTCTTTTTTTAAAAAAAGATATATTTTTATTCATTTCAGAGAGGAAGGGAGAGGGAGAAGAGATAGAAACATCAACGATGAGAGAGAATCACCGATCAGCTGCCTCTTGCACGCCCCCTACTGGGGATTGAGCCCACAACCTGAGCATGTGCCCTGACCAGAAATCGAACCGGACCTCCTGGTTCATAGGTCGATGCTCAACTACGGAGCCTCAAGGTGCACATGCAACTTTCTTAAAGCTGCAGTGCAGGCAGGGGCCACGGGAAAATGAGCTGTGCTGGTGGGGAGCTTTCTCATAGAGATTTTCTCTCCTTCAGCCAAGGGCCCCCAAAGGTGAGCAAGTCCCTGCTTATCTTTCTCGGGGGGAGGGGTGTGTGTGAGGGAGGGGGTGGTGGTGCTCCCTTCCTCTACCTTCCATTGAACGCCCATGGGCAGTGCCTGCTCAGGGTCTTGGGATGGCTTATTGTCCATCTGATGGTGGACTTGGGGGTGGGGTACGCTGGTGGGAGTATTCTTCTCTTCACTCAGGGGCTCTCCTCCAATCTACACAGAGCAGGGCAGGCCGGGAGGAGGACAGGAGTCAGGGACAATCACTTAACTTACTTAGGACGCGGCCTTCACTATCTTCACCACCCTCACCCTCTCTCATGTTGTATCTTGGCCACATGTTCAGTAACAGCTTCAACCACCGAGGCAAAAGGAAGTCGTAAGGCAGTGGCAGCAGAAACCTAGAAACTCAGGGGTCATACCACAGCTGATTCTCTGTAGTAAGTTCCAGATTTCTGTTCACTCTAAGAGACAAACCATCCCTAATCTCCAGACAGCAACGGGGATGCTGCTGTTTCCTGTAGGGACTGGTGATTCGAGGCCCACCACGTGGAGTAGAAGCGGCTGTGGGCCCGTGAGCCTCCCTTCCTCCGACCCGGGGGAGACTTGGACTCTGGGTGTCTGGGCCGTGTGCGCAGCCCTGGCACCCAGCAGCGACACTGCCTCCCGCTTCGCACACTCAAGCGTGC
Source organism: Myotis daubentonii (assembly GCF_963259705.1). Taxonomy (NCBI): domain Eukaryota; kingdom Metazoa; phylum Chordata; class Mammalia; order Chiroptera; family Vespertilionidae; genus Myotis; species Myotis daubentonii. Next base: position 19,056,537 of record NC_081858.1, read on the forward strand.
AGTGGTGACAAAGCCGCTTGCTTTGTTTTCCCTGGACCGCAAGTTGAAACTATCAAGACAAAGCCAAAGCCAACATATTCTGAAGAACTTTCCCATTGTTCTTGTCATTAAAATTTTTTTTTGGCCTTTCATTTTTTTTTTTTTTTTTTTTTTTTTTTTTTTTTTTAGCAGGAGAAGCAAAGCTTGGACGAAAAGAAGAGAGTCCAGAGGAAAGAAGCATCAGATGACTGGATGCTAGGAAGGAGGAGCAGCCCTCATTAGGAGGCCCACTTGGTTAAAAAGCCCAAACTCGAAGGGTCTAGAACAGCGGTTCTCAACCTGTGGGTCGCGACCCCTTTGGGGGTCGAACGACCCTTTCACAGGGGTCGCCTAAGACCATCGGAAAACACACATATAATTACATATTGTTTTTGTGATTAATCACTATGCTTTAATAATGTTCAATTTGTAACAATGAAAATACATCCTGCATGTCAGATATTTACATGACGATTCATAACAGTAGCAACATTACAGTGATGAAGTAGCAAAGAAAATAATTTTATGGTTGGGGGTCACCACAACATGAGGAACTGTATGAAAGGGTCGCGGCATTAGGAAGGTTGAGAACCACTGGTCTAGAAGCTAGTGGACATCATCCGAGAGCAAGATGTAGAGCTGGTGGGAAAATGGCCCCATCACTCCTGGAAGATGTTCCTGGGAGAAAGGGGTGTTTTGCTGAGTGGGTTGGGGAACAATTGTGTTGCATCCTTTTGCAAATTCACAAAACTCTCTGGCCAGCTGCAGGGGAATAAGGGCAGAAAATAAATTTCAGGCAAGGATTCACTTATCTCAAGGACGAAAGGTTGCAAATGAACTTGGACGTTCATCCAACCCCTTTGATGAGATGTTTACGGCAGGTACTGGGAGGATACAGATGAATGACCAAACCACCTGACGAGTCAGGGCCACAGGGACTCCCAGGAGGAGGCGCCGGTACTAGCGTCCGTTAGGAGCGCTAATTACAACACGCAAACTCCCAGCAGTGCAAACGCAGTCTTTTCTTATCTGGGCAAAAAAGGGTGGTCGTGTTGGCTGTGGGAAATAATGGTGCGGCCTCTCTCTGCAGATCTGTTTTCCGAGGCCCTGAGCTGCAGCTGTTGGATTTCCAGACACAAACAAGTATGTATTCTGTGAGCCTGGCTGAGCCCACACAGCGAGGAAGAGCCAAGCTGGATTCCTTTCTGCTTTGCACATCAGCAGCCCTGCTGCCAGCTGAACTCCAGGGCGAAAGCTGTGCCTGGTGTGATGCAGGCGGTAGGGATGGCACAGCTGGACCGGCCTGAGCAGTTAATGGGGGACACACTTGGCCTTGATTATTTGGGGGAGAATGAGCAATGAAAGGAGATGAAGAACGGCAGAAACATACATGAGCCTCAGCGAAACTGACGCACAGCAAGGACAGCTCTGGTGTTACTAGTCATTGTCGGCATGCCTGCGTGAGTGCTTGTTTATGTTTAGGTACGTCCGCCTCCCACTCACCAAACAGACGGCAGATCAGAAGGGCAGACGGGAAAACTGGTCAACAGCCACTGTGCACCACATTCATGGGACCAGCTAAGGCAGGGGTGGGGAAGTCCGGCCTGAGGGACGTAGAAGACCCATGATATCCTTTGGTCTGGCCCTGCCAAGGCATTAGGGGGGAGTTAATTAAATGTTTGACCGAATACAGCAGGCTAATTTTTATGTTGATACTTTTGTATGGCCTGCAAATGATGTTATAAATATCCAAATGGCCCTGGGCAGAAAAAATGTTCCCCACCCCTGAGCTAAGGGCACGGTGGGGGCTGAAATTCAGTTTGCCTCGTACCCAAGGGCCTGAGTCCTCAGCCGGCCCTTTTTCTCATACACGTAGGGCTCCATAGAGCATCTTCTTTGTCCATGTCACCATATATTTGAAGGGGTCTTAAGAGAAAACCAAAGGGAAGGGCAAATGGGTAAAAGGTGACCAGGGAGGGAAGATGAAAATGTACATATTTTCTTTCTTTTCGCTAGAATGTTGTTTCTTGATGTTGTTTCTCCTCACCCATTTATGACCAATGGCTCTGTACCATCTACAACAGACCGCATGGAAGCCTGAGCCAGACGCTTCCCGTGAGCCAGGAAGAGATGAGGAGCTAGGGATGGGAGAGGGGGTTTTAGAGGTAGGTTTCTGGGGGCTGGGGAGACATGCCCTTTGTGTAAAAGGGCCAGTGGGGACAGCTGCAGTTGCTTGGGCCTAGAGATGGGAATGGATCTGGTGTGGAGAGAAAGAGCCAGGGCTCTGAATCCTTCAGACTCTAAGGGGCTTGTATCTCCAGCTGGTCAGTAGGTAAAAGTGAGGATGGGCACACATGCAGAGGGGAAGGGGAAGAAAAAGGAGCCCAGAGGCATCGCATAACAACGACTCCTGTGCACTGGAAGTTTCCACCAGGGCAGTGATTCTCGAAGTGCAGCCCCCAAACCAGCAGCCTCCACATCCCCCGAATACTTGTTGGCAATGCAGACTCTCATTTCGGGGGCATTAGGATCATCCTGCTGAATCAGAAACGATGGGCCCAGCAGTCTGTATTTCAAGAAGCTCTCTGGATAATCCTAATGCCCACGAACGTTTGAGAACCACTTGTCTGGATTATGCAAATGAACAGCTGCTCCAGCAGGTGTCTGAGAGCCCCGGAGGAAGCCGGAAACGACTCTCGGGCAAGTGCCCGCTTCCCAGTGTGTTCAAGGTGCTGACCCAGTGCTAGCCTTTGTCCTGGGGCTCTGGGCACCTGTCCTTTCGAAAGAAACACGGAACCAGACCAGACCACGATGTTGGCACAAGATCACACTTTAGTTCAGAGACACATTTGCATAAATACTTGAACGGGAGCCACCCCTGCAGGTGGAGGCCTGAGAACACGTGGCTCTCCACAGCCCTGCAGCCCCGCAGGTGATGGGTTTTTAATACTGAAGAGAGTCATGATCACGTTGGAAGCCAGCTCAGGAGCTTGCTTTGACATTCGCCATTGGCCCCCTGCCCCACACCTCTCTTGGATACTTTTTCCCCTTTGAGGTAGATTATTTATAGGGGAAACCCAATAGAAAACAATTTTTTTTTCCCATTTAACTTTGCTAGTCCTTTGCAAAAAGGCTCAGTGGGTCTCCCGTTTGGTCTGGTGCACTTTTCACCTTTAACCTATGCCCTCTACTTGAACCCAAGCAAGGTCCCATCCACGCGAAAGTAGACATTATATTCGGTTGGCCCATCCTCTCTTCCCCTCCCCGTGCCGGCAGGGCTGGTGCAAGGTGAGACCTGGGTCGACTATGCCACCTCTACACGGAGGGTCACCACAGTGGGGACACTTGTTTGCGCCCCAGCAGCCCGAGTCCATGAGCACAAGACTGGCCCCGCCCCACTCGGTCACAGAGGGCATGGCTGGCTCTCACAGGGCTTGGCATCCTCGGGCTTCAGAGCCTTGTTGCAGGTGGCGGAGGCCTGGCCGCTGGGGTCCCGGCACTCCACGGTCCGCCGCTGCCAGCCAGCCCCGCAGCTGCTCGAGCACGGGGACCAGTCCCCCAGCGCCCACTGCGCGTTGAGCAGCGGCTGGATGACGTTGGTGGTCACTCTCTCTTTGCTGCTCTGGATGCTGAAGTTCACGTCATTGGGGACAAAGAAGGTGTATTTGACTTTGGGGGGAAAGACCTCACCGGGGACTGTCAGGACCTGCACGATCAGAGGCTCAGGCAGGGGCCGGAAGCTCTGTAGCCGCTCCAGGGTGGCGATGGAGCCACTGTACTTCAGGATGGTCCCTTTCACCAAGATGTCCTGCTCTATGGCGGAGATGGCCAGGTTCCCGTTGAGCAGGTACTGCCCGTCCGCGGTCTTCAACGCCAGGTAGTTGCCATCGTTCTGGACCCCCGGGTGGCTCCGCTGTTTCACATCGATGTTCGTGGCACCAGCTGGGATGGTGACGATGTCATTGTAGCCATAACTAGGACAGGAACAGAAAGACACCTTAGGAGCGGTGCCTTCCCAGCCCAGAGCCTAAGGAAGGGAACCTGCTGGTGACTGGGGCTGGTAGACAAAACCAGTAGCAAATAATGATGCAGTCGCCTCGAAGCTCTACATCAACTAGCTGCCGGGGCCGACAACTCCATTTTCAGTGTCGGGGCTGAGCAGGTGAGATGTGTGGGTCTTGACAATAGCACGGGAGCTCCCGAAGGCTGCTCAGAGGGGTTTGCCAAGCCTGGCAGCTCTTGGCTCAAATGAGATCTCAAACACATTTCGTTTTTGCACCGGGATAAAATTGCTACTTTCATAGCCAGAGCTTAAACCCATGTGGGAGAATGCGTTCCACACACTCACTCCAGAATCCGCCGCCTCACCCCACCTCTGAGAGTCCACAGTTCTCTGTATTGGGTTCACATGGCTCTAGGGCAGGAAGTCGGACAGAGGAGCTGCCTTCCGATGGACCCAGATATCTCGAGCCGTGCTTCTGGGTGGATAGGATGCTGTCTTGGGAAACTATTTCAATGCTATTGTAGGGATTTATGTGTCTGGAGGAATGTTAGTTCTTATCTTCTGGGGTAGAAGCATTTGGGTGACACAGGTTGGGAAGAGAGTGAAAGGGACTAAGGAACACAGCCAGTCGGTTCTTCACTATTTTTGCCTTATGCCCAGCTGGGGCCAGCTGCCTAGTCGAGGGCGCATGAAAGTATCCATAAGGCCCCATTGGCGTGGCTCAGTGGTTGAGCATTGACCTATGAACTGGGAGGTCATAGTTGATTCCCAGTCAGGGCACATGACTGGCTTGTGGGCTCGATCCCCAGTGTGGGGCATGCGGGAGGCAGCCAATTGATGATTCTCTCTCATCATTGATGTTTCTATCTCTCTCTCCCTCTCCCTTCCTCTCTGAAACCAATATATATATATATATATATATATATATATATATATATATATATATATATATATCCATGGGCCCATTTGTCTAATGCCTAAGAGAGAGCCAGCTGGGGGACCCAGTATCTGAACATCTCATATTCCAGGCTTCTTTTTTCTATATCCCCTGATTTTAAATTTGAAAAGACCTCTAGGTTGTCTGCTGTGGGCTGATCCTGTTCTCTTGAGCCTGATGAGATGTGAGACAGAAAGACACAGGGGCCCAGAGTGGCTGCATAGCACCTGCCCTTGCCTTCCTCTCCGGAAGTGCCTGCAGCGGCAGGAAGATTATCTAGGAGCTAAGAAACCTGGGTTCTCTTCCTGGCTGTTATGAATGCTCAGTGTGACCTTAGAAGAGTCTGGTCATCTTATGGAACCTTAGTTTCTTCATCTGTAAGTGGGGAATAATAGTGTTGGCCTTGCCCACCTCAGGGATTTATTTTAGGAATCAAACAAGGTCACAGAGGTGAAAGGACTTAAATACTAGGAGCATTAAGCTGTGAGAAAGCGTCTGGAGTGCTCAGACTTATGAAGGCACAGTGGCCTCTGAGGCCATGGAGGCCGCCCTCCCTGTACCCCCTTTTCTAAAGATTCAGCTGCCAAAAGACAGGCTCTCCAGGAATGGGGTGAGATGCCCTTCCCCAAACAGGCCTGGAAGAGCTGCTCTCTGGCAAAGGTCCTGGTTACTCAGTGTAGCTCTATTGTTGATTGACTCAGAGATGATCTATCCCTGTCCCTGTGGCCTCTGGCTGCCCCATGCACGGTCCTCTCTGAGGGCCAGACCCTGTACTGAGTGCTCCCCATGTCCCATCTCATGGCTCTTTACAACGACGCTGAGATATGGAGGACTGCTGACATTTTACCAAGACAATGAAACTCAGCATTCCATGGGTATTAAGTAGCAGCACAATCAAAACTTACGGGACATGATTCCAAAGCCTGTTCTGCTCCTGACCTTGGTGCTGAACTACGAGGAGGCTCACCTGGACGGGTTGAGGGAGCCGGAGACCTTCCTGCATGAGTTGTCGTTGCCCCCGCACACCCCACATTTGTCCAGCTTCGTAGACGAGTTCACCACGTGGTCACAGCCAGCCTTGACACACTGGCCACGGACACAGATGGCCAGGGTCTCTGGCCCACACAGGGTGCCGTCGATCACCTGCAGCAGGAGAAGGGAAAGGAAGAGAGGGGATGGTGGGCACAGAGGCAGCCCCTGGCGGGGGGGTTGGGAGACGGGGTGGTGCTGGTAGGTGCCCTTCATCCTCATCTGTGGTTCTGAGTTCCAAGAGGAGTCTCACCTTGGCCTCAAACACCTTGAACTCACTCCTCCCCCGGGCTCGGCAGAACAATTTGCAGCGGTCCCGGGGGGACACCCCCGAGTACTTGGGGACCCACTGCAGGAGGTTCCCGTCCATGTCGGTGTAATTGTAGGCGTTATACTTCTCACACTGCTGCTCCCGGAAGCTTTTCTCTGAAAAGAGTAAGGAAAGGCATGGAGTGAACACGCCGCGCTGAAGCAGGGAGGACCCAGCTGGAGAAATGCCTGGATTTGGGCGCCTTTTTTCCGCCTGGTTTTGATCCAACCCCAGGACACAGGTCCAGTGTCACCTGGGCCCAGTATTTCTAGGTCCGCCTGACCCAGGTCCACGTGTGACCCTTAGGAGCATCTGGCCTCTGCTGGCCTTTCTGGGATGAATGTCCTTTCTATTGGAGGAAGACATTGTGTTTTACAGATACATAAACTTAGGTGGAAACAGGACAATTCAGTGAGTGTGGGAAGCACAGAGTGACCCCCGGAATTATGTTTTGGGGCCTCTGCTGTCGTGCTCTCTCTTGACTCCCTCAGTGACACTGGACACGTGGCCAGGGACTTCTGGATCTCCAACTCCAGATCCAGTCTCGCCCTACGCCCCACCTGCTGTGATTCTGGGTGTCTGTCGGGGGACTGCATGTGTAGGTGCTGTGATTACCAGCTCGGCACAGTCCAGCTGCACACGATTCCCTCATTAACTGGATTGATTTTCATTGGGTGACACCTCCACGCTCCAGGCTGAGACTCTACATCCTCCATGCCTGAGCTGTCCCTAAATCCTTCCATCACCAGGACAATCTGGTTTTAAGTGTCTCTGTTCCCTCTCAGCACCTCCGTCTCCCTCTCACAGGCCCAGGCCTCCTGGCTTCTCTGTGGCCCTAGTGCCCAGCCTCCTACGCCAGCTGCCTCCTGTCCCATCCTGCTGCCCGCTGCTTCCAGAACAATCGTGGGAGTACGACTTTACTTCACAATCCTGGCATTGAACCTGCTCTCATTACTGAGGTCCTCCGGCTCAGCTGGGCATTTGCGTGGCCGTGGAGACTTTTCACACACAGGTGACTGGGCCCCACTCCTCAGATTCTGATCAGTACACGGAGGGGCCAGGGCTTCTGGTTTGATAATGCTTCCCAGGTGACTGGCCAGGACACCTGGCACTGAAAACGTCTAGATGCCATTTTTTCAGCTTTCATGGACCTTGTCGCCTGCTCTTGAAAAGCCGGCCCATTCCACCTGGTGAGTCACAGCCCTTTGGAGACCTCCCCGTCTCCTGGCCCACCCTCCCAGGCCTCCTCACCCTCTCAGTCCCCAGGCTCTGCTCAGCCCTCACGCCGGCGGGAGCTTCTGACCAGTCCCGGCTCTTCCTTGCTCGGAATTCCTCAGGAGCCAGGAGTCTGTGCTTCACAGATTAAGTTTTACTGGCCTCGTAAAAGGGTCTGGATCTCTAGCTAGACTGCGCATTCCTTGCGGATGGAGACCATGCTCTGTGCATTTTTTTATGTCATTTATAACATTGATTACAGTCTAGAAGCCACACAAGAGGCACTCAGACACTTGTGGACTGAGATGGCTCCTCCCAGTGCATCTGAGATCATGACTGTTGTCCGTGTCTACCTGGCAAACCTTCACCGTTCCAGGGAATGCTTCGCCCGTGTGCCAGGCAGGCTCTCCCAATTCCAGGCAGTTTCCAGAGCCCCTGCCACTGCTGTTTCTCCCGTCTTGCAAGACTGCTGCAGATGCCCCATTAGACACCAAGCCAGTGGCAGGGTGTCTCTGCCCTTGGATGGACCTTCAGCTGCCTGCCAGTACTTCCCGGAGCTGCGCAGGATGGCTGGGACAAAATTCCCAACGACGCCCTCTCACCCGTTCGGCTGCTGCCCGTGCCTGCCTCTGAGGCAGTGCCTGTGCTTTCTAGCGGGTACTCGGGGTAGGGGCACGCCAAGGGAGGTACATGCCAAGGAGCGGTGCCTCCTGGGAAGGTTCTGAGGCAGTTACCACGGCCCCAAGGGAACATGGGCAACTCTCCCCTGAAGGAACATGCACTGGAATCAGATGCAGAAACCCTCCCTCTGGGCTGGATGTGGACTGGGAAGATACTGGAGGTTTGGCTCTGACATTGGCTTTGGAAAACGCTTCCAGTCCGCACACAGACGAGGGTTCAGAGGCCTCCAGGAGGCATGTTACCCCAAACCCAAGCCTTCTCTGCAAGCCTCCTCCCCCAAACGAGTTTGGTTAGGAGTGACATCCTCTATCTCCACATCTGGGAAGGCCAGGGCTGCTCCTCTCCCGGGCTTTGCCACCCCTACCCCCTCCGCATGAGGAGAGCTGTCCTGGGGCGCTAGGGGCTGCCCTAAAACTGGGTCTGGGTCACAGGAAGGCGCTGCCTTGGGATCGGGAGACACTGCCTGCTCCGTCCTCCTCTGGGGATCTTAGGCGGGTGTGGCCATCAGTGATGCTTACCACTAGGGGGACATTCCTCCGTGTGGCAGGACTGGTACTTGGTTCTCCGCCCCAGGCAGTATCTCCCTCCGTTCTGAGGCTCGGGGTCCTTGCACTCGCGGTGTGAGAACTGCACCCCTCCTCCGCAGGTCCGGGAACATTCTCCCCAAGGCCCCCAGGCGGCCCAGCCTCCGTCCACCACGGCCTGCAACACAGAGCCTCCGAGTCAGGAGCTGAGATAGGAATGGGGCATGGGGTTCAGTACCCCGCCCTAACCATTCGTTTCATGGCCGCGTGGCCTGCTTGGCTGTGGGCTCTGTGAACAGAGGCCGGCGCACGGCGACCGTCCAGCGTCTGAAACAGCGCCTGGCCCTCAGCAGGGCATTCAGTGTTGGTTGTCGAATGAAACTCTTTCATGGGAATAAGGTTGGCTCTATCATAGCAGTTCTTCACTGGGGGCGTTTGGAAGTGTTTAGAGACATTTTGGCTGTTACAGCTGGAGAGGGTCTATGCCGCTGGCCTCGAGTGGGGAGAGGATGAGGGGCTGCTAAGCACCTAGCAATGCACAGCCAACCATGAACAAGACACCCCCCTACCTCCAGCCCCCCCCCCCCCCCCCCCCGTCACTATGCCGGGGTTGAGGAGTCCTGGTCTAAAGCAATAACCGCTGGGAGGTGTGGCTGCCGGTCGGCCAGCCAGGTCAGGGGCCAGATGGTCTCTGGGAAATAAACAGAGCTGCTTCGACTTTACAGCTGGCCTGTGAGGGCAAAGCTTGGCCACTGGTGCGCTCAAGGGTTTTCAAACTGAAAATAATTTTTAAAATGAAAAAAAATAATAACATTTGCTTATATAAAAAATGAAAAATACAGAAAAGTGTGAAAAAGAAAGGAACACATTAAAACAGTGTAACTAGCTGGGCTGATGTGGCTCAGTGGTTGAGCGGCGACCGATGAACCAGGAGGTCACTGTTTGATTCCCCATCAGGGCACATGCTAGGGCTGTGGGCTCGATCCCCATTGTGGGGCCTGCAGGAGGCAGCTGATCAATGATTCTCATCATTGATGTTTCTCTCTTTCCCCCTCTCCCTTCCTCTCTGAAATCAATGAAAATACATTTTAAAAAGTGTGTAACTACCCAGATAAAAAACCATTGGCATGATTTTCATCAATATCCTTCCATATTTTTGCTTAGACTATATAATCATAAAGGTGCGATGCTTTTTATTTTACACAGATATAGTATTAGATGAGAAATAACATGCCATGAGCATCCATGTCAACCGCTCCCGGCACTGAGCGTGGCTCTGGCCTGGGGAAGGTTGCACGGACCCCTCCCTACCCCTCTCCTCAGTGATGTGTGAAGGTCACCCTACAGGAGAGGGAGACCCCTGGACCAGAAGCTCGGTGTCTGATGGGAGGATGCGAGGCGGCTGAGGGTGAAGCCGTGACTCCCAGCCCGGCTCAGGCTTAGAACCGGGCACCGGAGACCCAGTGCCGAGAACACTGTCACAGAGAACAGCCCTGGGGAGAGTGACTGCTCGGGCCACCCTGGTGTTCAGTGCTGGGCCGGGACCAGGCTGCCTAACTCCACGGATGCCGTTTCACAGGGGCGGCTCAGGGACTGGCGGCAGGAGAAATGTGAGCAGCCCACGGCTTGGAAGGATTAAGAGCAGGGCAAAGGAGCGAATCATTTAAAACTCTCAGCGGCATTGCCTTGGATTCTCCTGCAGATTCGCTGTGTCCGGGGCCAAGTTTTCTCTGCCTGTCAGAGCCCGTCTGGTTCCTCCTCCCCTCCCGCTCCCTGAGTATGGAATCCCCACAGTCACTCTCATTCTCCCAACCTCTCATTATAAATTCAGCTCAGACATGGGTAGGATATGAGCCCTCTCCCTTCATTTGATGGAATGTCCTCTTCCAGGCCACTCTTATCTGTTTATAAAGACTCCAGAGTGGCTTCCGTTTACCGAGTGCCCAGGCTCTGGTCTTGTGGCCGGAGTGTCTCCTATAATCACCAACCTCCACAGCCTCCAGGTCAGCTCCAGAGCATCCATCCCACAGGGAGCTCCCCCCAGGCCCCGGCACCGGTGGCATCATCCATTCACTACAAGCTCAGCTTCGAAGGCTCCGTGTTTGGATAAATATGCTTTGTTTTGTTTGTAACAATATGACTGGCCCAGTGGGCATGGCTCAGTGGTTGAGCATTGACCTATGAGCCAGGAGGTCGCGGTTCAATTCCTGGTCAGGGCACATGCCAGCAGGCAGCCGATCAATGATTCTCTCTCATCATGGATGTTTCTGTCTCTCTCTCCCTCTCTCTTCCTCTCTGAAATCAATAAAAAGATTTTTAAAAATATGAGTGATTTTACTTAGAAGTCCTGATTGCAGCCTAGCCCAGAGTCCCTTAGTTCCTTGCTGTCAAGTGTGGTTTCTCCGCACAAACAGCTCTCCCTACTCTGCCCCTCACCCCACCCCACCCCACCCCACCCACCCCACCTCGGTGTCCCCAGGAGCCATTGCTCACCTTGGGCCTCTCCACTTCCTCTGCAGGAAGACAGCTGCCATCCCAGCAGAGGTGCCCGGGCCCGCAGGGCGTCCCGTCCGCCCAGGGCAGGCTGCCGTTCTTCGTGTGGCAGAGGGGCTCGGCGCCATCCCTGTGGCACCAGAGCTGGGCGCAGATGTCCTGCGCAGAGGTATTGGGGCAGTGGCGGAAGCCCAGCCCGAAGATCTGCCTGCACTGCTGGTCCAGCTCATAGAGCGCCCGTTGCCCCGGGAGGTCGGTCGGGAGGGGCAGGGCCGAGGTGGGGGCGTCGAGGAGACAGTCTCCTGAGAAACGGAGGAAGCAGAGGCCAGAGTCAGGGGCCCGTTTCCTCTCTCACCCCCGCATGGCTCCCATAGGACCCCCCAAATCCCGATGGACAAGTTTAAGGTCTAGACATCAGCTTTCCCTTGACCTCAATCTAAAAACTCAACACTCGCCATCCAGACAGAATCTGTCCCATTTTCGACTATCAGTCACAACAGTTATCTTCAAGATCGGATTTCCTTTGTTTTCCAGAACATCTTACCTGACTCAGTGTTTACCCAGCAAACTGTAATACTAATGTAGGTCAATGTACCCGGGGGTGTAAATGAACTCTTAAAAACCATGGCCTGCAAAACGAAGCCCCAGGGCTGGTGTTTGGATAATCCATCATTTTTGTATTATATGTGAGCCTGCCTCCTTCAAGGGGAAGAATCAGAAAGAAATTGTGTTTCACTGTTTTGCTCCACAAACCAAGCTGTTTTAGCCAGGCGCACGCTCCCGGCCCACCTGGGCCCCCCACTCCCTGCTCTCTTTGCCTTGCTAAGCGATCCTACAATGTCCCACTCCAGCCTCACACTCTTCCCTCCTCTGCGCTGCAAACATTCTTCCGCTCCTTCCAGCTCTGTTCTTCCACTCCTCCCAGCTCTGTTCAGACCCACCTCCTCCGGCCAACTCCACCTGCTTTGTGACTGAGTCTAGATGAGCCCGGGACTCAGGCTGCTGGACAATGGGCAAGGAGGAGCATGCTCTGTGGGGATGGGGAGGCCCTGGCACAGGTCGAGGGGCAAGGGCCAGATCTCTGAAGCCTCTTCTAACCCTCAATGGCTATGATGCTTCCTGATGCAGCTCAGTAAGGAGCCCGCCGGGCAGAGCGCCGCTGCCAGCAGCTGGCCAGGGAGGCCTACCGTGCCCACCGTCCAGGAGCTCTGTGAGGTACATGGCGCTGCAGGGAGACCAGGGCAGTGTCTTGTTGAGGTGGACGAAGAGGGGCGCCATCATGTGGTGCTTGCCCATGGGCCCAAAGAGCCGTGCACAGGGCTTGGAGTCGTCGTGGGGCATGCCGAGGACGTGCCCTGGGGACAGAGAGAGACCCTCGGTCTACGTTCACAGCCTCCACTGCTTGGCAGCCCTGCCCACCCTGCTCCAGAGCTCCCATGGAGAGAGAGAGAGAGAGAGAGAGAGAGAGAGAGAGAGAGAGAGAGAGAGAGGAAGAAGAAGAAAAAGAGGAGGTGGAGGAAGAGGAGGAGGAGAAGAACGGAGAGAAGGGAGGGACTGAGGGAGCAGCATGCCCTCTTCTTATTCCTTTTTTTTAAAATATATTTTATTGATTTTTACAGAGAGGAAGGGAGAGGGATAGAGAGTCAGAAACATCGATGAGAGAGAAACATCGATCAGCTGCCTCCTGCACACTCCCCACTGGGGATGCGTCCGCAACCAAGGTACATGTCCTTGACCGGAATTGAACCTGGGACCCTTGAGTACGCAGGCCGACGCTCTATCCACTGAGCCAAACTGGTCAGGGCCTTATTCCTTTTTTTTAAAAAAATATATTTTTATTGATTTCAGAGAGGAAGGGAGAGGGAGAGAGAGAGAGAGAAACATCAATGATGAGAGAGAATCATTGATCAGCTGCCTCTTGCAGGCCCCACACTGGGGATCGAGCCTGAAACCCAGGCATGTGCCTTGAGCAGGAATGGAACGGGTGACCTCCTGGTTCACAGGTCCACGCTCAACCACTGAGCCATGCTCGGCCCTCTTCTTATTCCTTAAAGACCTTTCCACTCTGGGCTTTTCCCTTCCCAGAAGCTTTCTCAGAGCACGAGGAGCACGGGCAGCCTGCCTTGAATTCACATGCACCTCAGTTATTCGCTCGCTCTCTCTTCACCATCCATCTTCCCAGGTTCTTACCGCTTAGCTTGGACACACATCGCAACTTTACCAGGACCTGTTTCACATCTGGGCATTTTCCTGGCGATCCCTGAGGATGGCTCAGTTTAACATGTAGGCCTCGTGCTCAGGGTGGGAATGCAGAAGGCACAGTACGTATTGGCATGGGACCATTCTGTCGGAATCAGGAGGGGGACCTGGCTGACCGGGAAGGCCCGCGATTGCTCAGAGCTGTGTGAGCCTGGGTCTGGAAGAGGCAGCGTGGAGCAGGCGGGCAGGGCGGCTCTTACCTAGCTCGTGGGCCAGCGTGTAGGCCGCCTGAAGCCCCTCGTCCTCGATCACAGAGCAGCTCTTGCTGGGGTCACAGATGGTGCCAATGTCCGCCACGCCCAGGGTGTCGCACATCCCCTCCTTCCCACAGAAGTTCTGCGAGGCGGAGAGGGTGAGAGCATGAGAACGGACAGAAGACATCTTCCTATTCCTGCTCCTCCTGAGTCGAAGGACATTTTATAAGCCCAGATCCCTCTTTCTTCACAAAGGACACTGGTTTAGGGAAGACCGTTTCTTCTTCTACATTGGCCTGTGCTGGGCTGGCTGGGGCTTGGACGGCTTGTTGGGGGAGGCAGGCCAGCACAGCGGCTCTGAACACGGAGCCTGGGCTGGGCTGTGGGCACCGCCGCTTTGTGACACTCTGTGCCTCAGTTTCCTCGGTTGTAAAACGGGGAACTGTACAGCGGAACTTGCCTCGTGGGGTTGTTGTGAGGACTGAGGAGTAGACAGAGCCTTGTGCACATGACTACACTCTCTAGCCTTGAGGATGCTGCCCACCTGGAGTTTCAATCTCACCAGGTAGATGGGCAGCCTCCTGATTTGGGGAAATCGCGAGGGTAATGGCTTGGCTACCTGGCCATATGTTAAACCATCACCGCAGAGGGACCTCTTCTCTAATTCCCACTCCAGATCTCTTACTGGACGGCGTGTCCTCTAGTTATGACCTCAGCAGACAGCTGGTCACAAACATTTGGAACAGAGCCTGTATGGCATTCCTCCCCTTCCCTTGCAAATACCTCACACTTGTCCTCATGACCTCCTCCCCCTCCTCATTCCACACTCGAGGCTCCCAGCTGGGGCCAGCGGGGAGGCAGTCCCTACGTTCGGGCAGGCCCAGGAGCCCTGGCCCTGGTCCTCCCTTTGACCCAGTCACCCCACCCCAACCCCACCTTCCCCCTCTCCCCGGGGTCTCCGGAGCCCATCCACAGACCTGTCTGGTGAGCAGGATGGCCGTGTCGAAGTGTCCTGGGTTCCGGTCGCTGTGATAGTTGAAATGCTGCTGCCAGTTGCAGAAGCTGCGCAGGGTAAGCCCACCATTGTCAGACACCCTGGGGCCCTGCGCCTCATCTTCCACGATCAGCACTTTCACCACCACCAGGTGGATGGAATTGCGAATGCTGGGGTGCTTGTAGATGCGGGCCGCCACCGACATGAGGGTCAGGATGTGGTTCTGTCGGGAAGGAGGGGAATAGGAAGAGTGAAGGGTTCCATCTCCCAGCCCGTCGCCTGCCCACGGCCATCACCTCTTGTTACCCACCCCGTGTGCCCCGCTCTGGGCCGAGTGCCCGATAAATAGCATCTTGTTGAAAACTCATAGCCTCCAGACCCTTCATTTCACATAAAAGCCAGTTGCGTCCCAAGATCACAAATCTACGGAGAGCACGGCCAGCATGTGAGCTCAGACTGCCTGGCTCTGAAGCGCGTGCATGTAACATCTTGACCAGACACATGTGGCCATGTAAATCAAAGTCCATTAAAAGCCAGCGAAACTGAAATCACAGCTCCCCCGTCGCACTGGCCACATTTCAAGTCTGTTGATAGCCATCTATGGCTTGTGGCCACTGTATTGGACTGAGCAGACAGAACGTTCCACCCTCACGGAAAGTTCTAAGGGACCAAGCTGGTTATTCAGCCTTGACCTTCGCACTGGCCGTCTCCCTGCCATGCCCCTCTCCCCCCTCTTCTCCATTCTCAGCCCAGAAGCAGTGATCTGAGTGCTCCAGGTGAGTAGAATTTCCCTCTGAGTGTCCAGCATTCTCCTGATGTCTGCGGGGCAAGCCTACTCTGCAGGATGAAATGTTAACCCTGAAAACTTGGCTCTGGTTGTCACGGCAAACAATAGCTACTCTGCTCCCGGTGCAGGACCCACACTTCACCAATGTCACCTCTTTACATGCTCACAATAACCCTGTGAAGCGGTACCACAGTCCCTACGTCTAAGGCCACACCGCTCTTCAAGCCAGATGCGGCCCAGGCCTGTCCGTCTCTGGGGCCCACAATCTTCTCATTAAGTATCCCAGTGCTCGGCCTCCTGGCATTTGCCTGGACAGCCCTGAAGGGCTTATTCCCGTCTGCCTGGGGCTTGAGCGAACCCTGTGGGCCTAATGAGGCCCAGATGCGGAGGCTCACACCTGCTTCCAGTCCCACCCAGGCCAGCTGAGACAGCCCACGTCATCGCTGGGCCTCTGTCCTGTCCCCGGGCTGCCAGCTGCTCCCACGCCTTTGGAGGAGGCCAGGCTGGGGCTCACGCTCCTGCCTCTAAGCGCGCATTCTCTTGGGTTATTTTGCAGAAGAGGAGACAAAGGGGCAGAGGCAAGACTGTCTTCAGCCGTGAGTGTGGCCAGCTGAGCAGCCAACTCGCTGGCCCCGCTCTCTGTTCTCTGGGGCACCGTCTCTAGGAGCCTCTCCTTTTCTCTCCGGTGATCTGGAAGGTGGGAGTGGAAGGAGGGGAAGGGAGAGTGAAAGGCTAGAGAGGGACATTCCGCCGTCTGGGGCCATGTGTGGGAGATCCAGACGAATCGCATCATTTGTGAATGGGATCTGTCTGTTCACCTCCCAGGCGACAAGCCAGGCATTTTGTAAGCCCTACAGACAGAGGTTGGCAGGTTGTTGAGGGTGTCAAGTACTCCGGCTATGTTTAGGCTGATGTAAACATCTTATCAGCAAAGCTGAAACTTGGCGCTCTCGCTCTTGGAGTTGGATTCCTAAGGGAAAAAAGCAATCACATCATTATGCAACCAGGGGTGAGGGCTGAAGAATGGTAGCTTGCTGAGGCCACTTCCTGTCCAGCCCTTCACGGCTCCCAGGGGGCAGAAAGAGTGTCCTGGCCTCTTGCCCTAGGAAGGGCCAGAGTCTGATGGGCCAGGAACCAACTCCTGGGACTTCTTCCCAGGCAACCTGCCACTCTCCTCATAAGAATTCTTCCCTTTGAGTCCTGATTTCATAATCTCGCAATTGGGGAGGTGATGTCTCACAAAGAAGGTGTGGAGATAAGAGATGCCAGCTGCTCAGCACTGACTCCAGAAAATTATACACGGAACCGAAGACTTGAGGTTTGAGAGGAGTCTGCAGTCCCAAGCTGGGCAGGTCAGACCGAGGCTCCTCAGGCCAGCAGCTGTGTGGACACCATACAACGGCCAAGTCCCCAGGGTAAACCAAGCAGCCTGGTGTGAACTGCCCCCCAAAGGATGGGGTGAAGCATCAGACGCTCCCCAACACTGAGAGGTTTTTTAGGGGGGTCTTCTCCTTTGCAGCTGAGGTAGCTCCTAGCATCTTCTCCAGATGAATGACTGCTGTGCTGAGCCGCCTAGAGGGCCATTTCCTTTGGCCTTCTGGTATTTGTCTGGACAGCCCTAAGGTTTTATTCCCTTCTGCCTGTGGCTTAGACGAGAGGTTAGATCTGAGAATTATCAGAAGATAATTTCCATTGCATTGTGGTCCTGTGTTTCTGTTAAAAATCCCCAAACCTTGTCCCACTTACCCACCTTTTCTGTCACACTGAGCTTTTGGAGATGAAGGGTCACCATCCCCAGCGTTAGCTCCTCTGAGAAATGGTGGCAGGAATGCCTGACACCTGCAGGGGAAGGACCACTGGGCCTTGGTGGGGTGGTGGCCTGAGTTGGTGAGCCTCCGATTCTCAGCCAACCCCCTAGGCCTGAGTTACGGTCTCTCCGGGAAGTGGCTCAAGAGCCAGGAAGGAGAAGGGCAGATGGCTCGCTCCACCACCTGGTGTCTATTTATACCTCCCTGCACCCCAGTGCAGGCTGCCGGCTGAGGCGTGTGGGTAAGATTGTGCCCCTGTGGATGGGGTCCCAATACAGCAGACAACTTCCCACAAGCACGGCCGGTAGGCTGGACAGAGCCCAGGGCCAGCAGGCCCGTGGTGTTAAAAAACACACACACCCTGCTCTTGAGTGACTGGGGGTCGGACGCCTTTCACTCTTGTTGGGAGGGCGGGCCATCTTTCTGGGAGTCTCCTTCTCCACGGGCTCCCGCAGGACATGGAAAAGAGAGACCTTCCCCAGCCAGTTTAGGGAAGTTTTTTTTTCTTTTGATTCTTTGAGCTACAAACAAGGAGATCCCACCCCAGAGCTCTGGTGCAGCCAAAGCCACGAGGGTGGAGCCGAGGGGAGGCTGGGCCTGGGTCCAGTGTCTTTCCAGCAGCCTCTTCTGCCCCCAGTGCCACCCGCTCTGCTCTGCTCACTGGCTCTGTGCACTGTGGGTCCTCCCGCTTTTCCTGGCGGCGGGTCTGGGAGACGTGAGGAGAGGGAGGTGGACACACGGAAACCCTCTGACCTCAGCAACTGCTCTTCTCCTTTTTTCCTTCTGGGCATCTCTCTAGGGCCCGAGACTGTGCTGAGGAGGCGGAGGTGGGAAGAAGAAAGGAAAAGGAAAGAAGCAATAGGAGAAGAGAGGGTCCTACACGGGTGTCCTTCATTTCTCCTCGTTCTCAGGATGTGTAGGCAGTTAGACATGAGCAGAGCAAGGACGATGGGCCAGGTACGGAGGTCACCAGGGCCCTGGGCGCCAGCAAAGGACAATGGTAGGGTAGGAACTCATCCCCAGGGTGACCTTTCTTCCCAAGCATATCACTGGTCATGTGTATTGGACCCCCTGACCTTTCTTCCCTGGAGATAACATCTAAGCCTCCGTTGTATTTCAGCTCCAGGCCCAGAAAAGCAGCAAAACCAGACAAGCAAAACCACGGCCAACGCAGAACCAGCTACATTGAATAATGACCCCTTGCCCTGGTGCCCACTTAAGCAGGGGAGCCCCCAACCCTGAAAGGACACACCTGGAAAGCTGCTGAATATTCTCCTGAGATCTTCCCCTGGGACCTCCCCTAAAATTTTCCCTCTTAAAACCTTTAGGACAGAGGACCCAGCTGGCTCTCCCCTCCTGGGAGCAGCCTGAGCCTTTCCCTGCCTCCTGCCCCTCCCCATCCCCTCAGGGGCATTGCCTTGACCGCCTGAGCCTTTCCCTGCCTCCTGCCCCGCCCCATCCCCTCAGGGGCATTGCCTTGACCGTCCTCACTTCTAAGCTCCAAGGGGCCTTCCTTTACCTCTATAACTTGCTACCTAAGCCAGTTTTTGTTTTTTTTCTATAAATTACTTCTTCTATCTCTGATTTTCCAAATAAACATTCTCTTAGAGTTTGGGTCTTGGCTCTGAATTCTTTCCTTAGCCAGAACTCAAGTACCGAGGTTGCTGAACCCAGGTCTGGTCTGACCTCACTGGTCTAATACCTGGTGCCGTTCTTGCTACCCAAACAAAAAACAGCAAGGGCGAGGCCACCTCTCCGAGGCACAAACTTATCAGAACCACAAGGAGTCAAGCATGAAACTCTGAGCCAAGCAAGCTGGAAGGAGACCCTCTCTGCCACGGGACAGCGGAGGGGACACAGCAGTGGCGGGCTATGATGGCAGGTGACCACACTGCGCTCCTACTCTGACAAATGCCATCACTGAAGGCAACTCCAGTATCAGTTATGCTTTGTCGAACACCTACTATGTGCCAGGCACCATCACCGAAGGCAACTCTAGTATCAGTTACGCTTTCTTGAGCACCTACTATGTGCTGGGCACTAGTTCGGCTGCTTTCCATATATATTGTATCCTCAACACACTGCCAGGACATTGGGATACTTGTTCTGGCGAAAAATTAAGGTACCTTGCTCAAGGACACTCCGTTACTTCCGTTACCCTTCAAAGCAGATCCTCTTCAACGTGACACTGACTGTCTCCCCGTTTACTGCCTGGAGGAAAACTACAGCACAGAGTAAACAAACGCAAAGCACAAAAGCAAACAACCTGGCCTTGACGTCATCTAGGCACACACCCCACCCTTCACCCCCGGGGCAGGCGGATGACGAATCAGAAACCTTTGCATATTAAGGCATTTTCTTTGGAAAAGACTTCATATTGCTGATCACTCTGACTGCAGCAGACAAAAGAGATAAAAAAAAAAAAAGACTCATTCCTTTGCCAGTGGGAGAACATAATTCGCATGGACACGACACTTGTCCTTCATCCACGAAGACTTGGGTGGCTAGAGAGAGTGGGGCATGCATCCGTTTCTGTTATTTTTCCAAAGCAGGTCACTTCTGACCACCTGGGACTATGCTGGGATTATGCTGGGCAAAGTGGAATACATAGTCACTTCAGTATCAGGGCTTGCGGGCGACATTTTCCCCAGAGGATATGGTTAAGGGGAGACGAAATGGCTATGACTTAGCCCTTCCCTGAAACCACTCGCAGGTAGCTTGACATCTTGGGAAACCTCTCGTCTGCTCTGGGGACAATGGGCGCCACTCCAAGGACCCTCTCCGCGGAGAAGGGAATTCGGAAGCTCAGCTCACCCTTGACCCCTGACAGGTCGATTTTCCAGACTGAGTGGGGAGCTGCTGGGCCCACCCTCCCTCCCGCTCCAGTTTCATCCAGAGCGACTAGCAGCAGCCGGAGGCAGACGGAGTTAATGCTCTCTTCCGAGGTGGTCCCTCTTTTCAGAAAGCCCCCTTTGTCTGGGCTCCTTCCCTCTGAAACCAGATAAGAAGGTGGGAAGCAGGGGCCCCTCTGAGAAAGGATTAAGTGAACTGAAGAGCACGGAGCTCTGGGAAATTGTGGCTCAGCCGTGAGACCAGCCTGGAGCCCGGCTGCTTCTTTCTCTCGGCCTTTATGGCGGTTTCTTCTCGGTATCGGGTTTGGTGGGGCATCTTTGGACAGCTGGATTCAAGGACCCGTTCCCTCAGTATGGACAAGGGGCAGGGGCCCACAGAGCCATAGTCACAGGCCCTCGCGGAGCTATAGGCAGCCGGGCACAGAAAACAGCACTGCCCTCCGGTTCAGGAGACGGGACCTGCAGAGTCACACGTGCTGCGCGAGCTGCACCTTCGGCTCCTAACCCCTCACAGGTGTTCCCGCTGAGCTGATGCGTGGAAACCCCTCCTCAAGCTGAACGCACTGGCTTCCCCGCACAGTGCTGACCTTTCTCGAAGATTCGTCATGAAGCAGCCGCACAGGTTACCCGGTCCAGGTATCTCTCTTCAGAGATGAGGAAGCCCAAGCCCTTGAGGGGGTGAAGCTCTCCGCATCCTCATCATGTGCCTGGTCACTAAGACACCCCAAAGTGCCTCTGTCCGTGTGATGAAGGCCCCGGAGACCCCTGAGAAAGTTACTTATTCTATTTTGGGGAGAAGGGTCTGGGCAGGCAAGGTCTTGGGGAACCAGGCTTGACATTCATTCCCGGCTGAGCTCATGGGCCCATTTGGGAAGCCCAGGGGATGAAGCGAGAAGTTCAAGTTTCCCCTGTGGCATCTCCACAGCTGGTGAGGGGCCTGTGGGCAATCATAACACCAGCTGTCCCTCCGCCCTGCCCCGCCCCAGCAGGGGTGCAGGTGGGCTGTGACACGAGACCCAGGGAGAGGACTTCTCTTTGAGGTGTAAGGCCTAGCAGTAGACACCTGAGGGAGAGAGACGTAGCCTTCACAGGTGCCCGATGCCCATGCTGATGTGCTCTCCTGACCTGGGCTAGCTGGGCGCAGAGCTACGCCGCTGTGAGTGTATGCGGAGGGGCAGGCATGGGGTAAGCCTACGCTAGGCCATCTAGCCAGGCACCCTATGAGGCGGCATCCCAGGCGGCTCTGCGAGGAGAAAGCCGACTTGTCCGGTGCAGCACACTTGGGTCAAAACGCAGCCAGCCTCCTGCTCAGGGGCCTGGGCACCCTGGAGCCCAGCACCAAGCCACGCCTGCTTCTCCGTGGCGCTGGTGTCTGCAGAGGTCAAGTGCGTCCTTGAGGCAAATGCTCAGTATCTTCAGTGTCAAGGTGAGCTCAGTGAGCTCAGAGGGCGAGGCGGGAGGAAGTTTAAGAAGGACATTTTCGGCTCCAGGGACTGACAAGCAATCGCTTTCTCTGCAGCTTCTCTGAGGTCTTGTTATTCGTATCTCCTGGTTCCCAGGCAGATGTTGGACACTGGTCCACGTGTGGGGAGGGGCCCAGCAGCTCAGCTCTGGGTTTGCAATGAACGTACTTCAGTCTCTTTCTGCCGTTGCACCCTAGTAGCCAGGCCTGCGGGTCCTCGCCCGGGATGGGAGAAGCCCCTCCTGTCACCCTGTCTAGGACTTGCAGGGTAGGCGGGGAAACAGGTAGGAGGTCTGTGTAGACCCAGAGCCTGAGGGGCAGACCGCCTGGAGGGCTCGCAGCTGTCTGGCCATGCTCTGGGGGAAGGCAACCCCGTGACTGATAAACAGACACAACCGACAGCATGCAGAGGGGCCCACCCAGGTTTAACCTGACCCTGCAGTGGCTAGAGGAGCAGCCACATGAACCTCTCACCTCCTAGTCTTTCCATCCTTCCATCTAGAATGCATTTCCCAAGGACTGTGGAGTGAGAAAGATGGGGTGCGAAACAGAAGGGCTGACTGCGTCTTGTCTGGCCTCTTTTGCACGGGTGATGCCGAAATGCTCGGATAGGGTCCCCAGCCGAGATTGCCATCACTGTCAGTGTTCACTGAGCTGCTCCAGGGGCCACGAACCCTGGTTCAGGGCACTGTGACCTCCAGGTGGGCCAGTTCTCTACCTGGCACATTACCGGTTCTGTGTTCCCCGGGGAAGAGAGAGTGCCACCCCCATACTTCCCCTGGTCTGTGGGCAACACAGACTTTCCTGCAGGGTCTGCAACACCTTTGAATCTAGTTAGAAACCATCTGGCCACAGGGGCTATGCCCTGGATGTAGCTTTCCTGCCCCAGCTCGGCGGAGAGCTGGGTCTGGGCTCCGATCAGCTGGGGTGGACCAAGTATATAGTTCTGGTTCCCCTAAGAACAGTCCCTGAAGAGTTCCTATCCCCACTCCCTTCTCCCCTCCCTTTCCCACTGAAGCTTCAGTTTCCTGGACTGAGCCCCCAGGCAGAAACTCTGGTTCCCTCCCTTCTGTGCAGATGCTGGCACTGCCAAGTTCTGCGGGGCTGGGCGCCAGGCTGGCAAGGTAGTCCACACCCCCAGCCCCCTGATCAGAACCAGCTGGGCACCCCGAAGTGGGGCAGCCCCTTTCCAGGTTCAGTTCCCTCCAAACCATATCTTATTTATGGGAACCTCCGTGCTGTTTGCAAGGGAATGAAATAGCCACATCTTCCCATGGCAGCCTCTCCCATCTGGAGACAGCAGAGGGCTGAGAAATGGGGTGGGCGTTTTCCCAAAACGCTCAGTTTTCATCTGTGTTGGGAGAGGGGGTGCTTAAAACCCATTTCAGTTCAGTTTGCCGAGAACTCTGTGAGATTTAGGAAGGGAGGGATGGCGGGGGTGGGGGGGTGGGAAGAGCAGCTGAGAGGGGGAGACGTTGGGGCCTCACCCTAATTTGGAAGGGACGTGAGGGGGCAGTAGGTAGCCCAGGTGTCAGAGGTTAAGCCAAGAGTTCCCGCGCGTTCTCAGAACGCCAAGAACCTTGTTTGGGAAGAGTGAAGAACATGAAGGATTTTCTGAGGGACAGAGAAGGGGAGCATTTGGGGACTCCGGGAAGGGACAGGGGACCTCCCCGGGTCAGATCGAGTCCTACCTGCAGGTCGGGTCCATAGAAGGCCGCCATGGACGCATCCGCCACCAGCAGCGTCTCCACGAAGCGAGCCTCGGACACAAACCGCTTGGTCCTGCTCGCGGCCCCGCGAGGTGCCTGCAGCTCGCGGGCGCCTTCTGACTCCTTTTCTTCGCTTTTTTCGTCCGGTGCCGCGTCCTTCTCTTCCTCCTCGCGCTCCTGCCTGGGACCGTCGCCCATCCGCGCCCCCCACGCGGGTCCTCGGGGGAGGGGGTGGGCCGGGGCGCGGCGCGCGCCGGGGCCCCAGCGCCGCAGGAGGTGCGGCCGCTGCAGGGCGTCCCCCGCGCCCCGCGGCTGGATGGTGAACTCCTCGCCGTCCAGCAGGAACGAGCCGCTCAGCCCGCCGCACAGGCTGACGGCGGCCAGGGACCCCGGCGCCCCGTTCACGGTGCCCGAGAAGAAGCAGGCGCGCAGCTCGCGCTCGCCCCCGGCCGCCGCGCCGGAGCCCCCGAGGCTCTCGATCTTGAACTCCGGCGCCAGGAAGCTGGCGTCGGGCGCCAGGCGCAGGACGAAGCTCCGGCCGAAGGCGGACAGGTGGAGCGCCAGCTCGCCCGCGCCGCCCGCCAGCCGCGTGGGCACCACCAGCTCCGAGGCCGGGCCCCCGGCTCCGGGCGGGGCCGGGGCGCCGCGGGCCAGCGGCTGCAGCAGCAGGGACAGCAGCAGGAGCGGCGGCCACCGGGGAGCGGCGCGGGGCATGGGGGCTCCGGCGGCGGCGCGCGAGAGGGGAGAAGCCGGCCCGGCGCGGGCAGGTGCTGGCGGCGCGAGCGCGGCCGGGCCGCTCCCTCTAGGAAAAAGGAGATCAATCGGGTCGCGGAGCGACTCGGCCCGCGGGGCCCTGTGGCCGCCCGGTCCCCTGGCGGCCCCTCCGGCCGCGCACGCCGCTCCTCCGCGCCTGCTCGCCGCTCAGAGCGCGAGTAACTGGAGCCCCGAGCCGCGCGCCCGCCCGCCCTTCGCCCTGGCCTCGTCCCCACCCCGGGAAGCACCGAGTGGGCTGCCGAGCCCTTCGTATTTATACTTCCTTCCCGGCTTTGACATAAGAGGTTTATTTTTGATCGCTCACTATTCCCGTTTCCCCTCCCCTGGGATGGGAGAGAGAAACTTGAAAAGAGGGAGCGCGAGAGGAGAGAGAGAGAGGAAAAAAAAAAATTGGATGAAATGTAAAACCAATCAGGAGTCAGCGGGCCTCGCTCCCCTCTCCATTCCCCACCCTCCCAAGTGTCAACTCCAACTTTTTTCCCCTTCCCTTTACGCACGGTCCCACATTAACTCCTACGGCGCTGGGCCGGCCCTTCAGAGTCCTCAGGGAGGCCCCAGGCGCTGCCCCCTTTAAGGCCAAGTGTCTAGGACGCATTCTCTGAAGTGGCTTCTGCGTGGCCCCCAGCGACAGCATTCAGATCCCTGTAGCAGCCACTCTGGGCATCCGATTGTGTAGAAGAGAGGTCTCCTCCAGAGAAGGTTCCAGAGCTTTTAATTGTGAAGCAACGGAGAGAGATGGGAAAGATCATGTTACAATCATGCTTCCCTGCCAGGCCAGCATGGTTCAGTGGTTGAGTGCCCACCTGTAAACCAGAAGGTCACGGTTCCATTCCCGGTCAGGGCACATGTGGGCTGGATCCCCAGTAGGGGGCGTGCAAGAGCCAGCCAATCAACAATTCTCTCTCATCGTTGATGTTTCTCTCTCTCCCTCTCTGAAATCAATAAAAAATATATTTAAAAAAATCATGCTCCCCACTAAAAACCACATTTTCATCCCAAGCGGAGGATAGGGAAAGATACCACCTGGTGAATGGAACCAAAGATGCTGTTACTGCCCCTTCCAGGGCTGGCTGGCAGAACCCAGCCCAGTGGTGATGACCAGAAGTGAGGTTGGCAGCCGAGTGGGGTCACCCAGGAGGAAGGTAGCAGGCCACCTGGAACTGCATGTCTGGTCCTGAAAACTCCTGGGATGTGGGGTGGTGGGGTGGGGTGTGTGTATGGGGGGTGCGGGGTGGGGGACTTCATGGAAGGTAGCCACCTTTCATTCTGCCCCACACTGCCACCTCCCCCTGGGATGCGGGGCCTGAGACACAAAGAAAAGCACGGGGAATGGTATGGTCTACAGTCCTCTCTCAAGACCACAAAACACAGCACTTCATGGCACCCCAGTCTTTTTTTTTTAATTTATTTTTTATTTTTATTGATTTCAGAGAGGAAAGGAGAGGGAGTGAGAGATAGAAACATCAATAATGAGAGAATCATTGATCGGCTGCCTCCGGCACGCCCCCTACTGGGGATCGAGCCTGCAACCCAGGCATGTGCGCTGTCGGGGAATGGAACCATGACCTCCTGGTTCATAGGTCGACGCTCAACCACTGAGCCCGGCATGGCACCCCAGTCTTCATGGCACGGGTCTGAAGATAGGACTCCGGGTCCTGTTCTATAAGAAGAGTTTTCTGCCTGTGTTGGGGGCACTGACAGATGAGGTCGTCTACGTTTCTTCTTAGTCCATCCAAGTTCTTCCAGCAGCCACGGGGGTGCAGCAGGCAGCACGCAGCACGTGAGACTCTCCCGTGGCCGCAGACCCCGCAGCAGGGAAGGGTGGCTTTGCACTCACTGAAAGGAAGGCTGAACTTCCCAACCCAGCAGGCTGCAGAATGGTCTTTCCTGGATAATTTACAAGAGAGGAACAACTGGCGACTCCGATGTTCCCCCAAACACTTCTAGCCGTGGCGGCGGGGGAATGGAAAGAGTGGCCTCGGCCATCTTTTTCCAAAAATTAGCAAAAACACACCCTCCCAGCCCAGGGGTGTGACCTGGGAGAGGGACCTGGGCAGGCCACGGGGAATCCCATTCTGCTTCAGGCCTGTTGTAACTTTTTTTTTTGGCCTTTTATTTTTTTCTTTCAAGTTTATCTTTATGGTTGAAAATATTACAGATGTTCCCTTGTTTCTCCCCTTGACCCCTTCCATCCCACACCCATGACCCTTCCCCCCGCACCCCCACCCCCCACCCCCAGACCTTCACCACACTATTTATTAGTCTGTGTTCATGGCCTATGTATATAAATTCTTCGGTTAGTCTCTCCCCACCCACCCACCCCCTGATTCTGATCTTTCATTTTTGCTTCCTAAAGCCCCTGATTTGCCATTTCCCAGAGTTAAACTCCTGGTTCTCAATAGCAATTAGTTCCCTATGGGTTTCCTACTTTCTCCCTTGCAAGCATCCAAGAGGGGCAGATGGAGGGCTGTGCCCAGTCTCCCTCCCCTCCTCCCTGATGCGTGTTCATGGCTACAAGTGGGAGGCTTACACAGACCAGAGAAAGTCTTGAATTTCTTTGGAGGCTTCTGGTCTCAGCTGGGAAGCCTCTGGGAGTGTTTTGTTTTTGTTTTAAGAAAATGAAATGCCCCTGAAGGAAGTTCCTGTGGAGAAGGACTTTTCCTGCCCCATTTTAACAGCTTCAACAACAATAACAACAACAACAACTGGCCGGCTTACTGCTGGGTGGAGCCTGCATGGCTGCCCTCTCCCTCCCTCCAGCCCACCTGGATTCCAACGTTTCAGCCTGGGTGGCGCCTGCCGCTTGCAGGGTGACCTCAAGGGGTCAGGCTTGCCTTAGCTATGCTTGAGCCTGTGTCCCTGCCTCTGGGACTGAGAAACTGGTTTGTGGTGCAAGCCCATAGGAAAAAGGCAGATGAGAACAGCAGGACAAAACAACACCAACCAACCAACCAACCAACCAACCAACCAACCAACCAACTAACCACCCAGTGCAAATCCCAGAGGGATATCTGCCAATTCTGGATTTTCTACATCACCACGTTCCTTCTCAAAATACAACATGACAGCAGGGCTGGCAAACACGGCCAGTTAAATCCTGCACGCTGCCTGTTTTTGTATAGTCCACGAGCTAAGAATGTTGTTTACATTTTTAACTGAATTGGTGGTGGTGGTGGTGGGGGGGCGGGGAGGAGGAAAACAAATTATACAATTTGATGATGCTTGAAAACAGTATGAAATTAAAATTTCAGCGTCCATAAATACAGTAAAGGTTTATTGGAGTGCAGCCATTGCCATTCATTTACACATCGGCTGTTCTTGTGCTAGAAGAGCAGGGGTAAGGGAGCCTAAAATACATTTACTCTCTAGCCCTCTGCAGAAAAAGTTTGCTGACTCCTGAATTACGGTAAAGCATTAATTTGGAGTCCTCACATTTCAAATGTAGGATTATTTAGACTCTCAGTATATGTGATTCTTATGAACTAAGAAGCTCAACAATTTCTTGCTCTGAATATGAAAGGAAAATTATATAAAAATGAAAATATCTATGTTTGTCTTTAATTCCGTGCCTAACAATTATTCATTATTTTTAAATAACACTCACATAACTAAAGGGCTTTTATGTTTACAGTACCTTCTTTTATAGGTCTGTAGTGATTTAGGAGTTTTTAATGAACTATTAGTAACTGGTATCTCTTACTTTATAACTAGAATTTTATAGAGTGTATGCCATCAATTTATAGTGTCTACTAAGCTCTGGTATTCTCTAGAACAGTGGTTCTCAACCTTGGCTGCACCTTAGAATCACCTGGGGATCTTTTAAAAAAATCCTGATTTCTGGGCCTCATCCTCTGGAAATTCTGTTTCTTTATTATGGGGCGGGGTCACAACATTAGTAACCAAGAAACAGAATTTCCGGAGGACGAGGCCCAGAAATCAGGATTTTAAAAAGATTCCCAGGTGATTCTAATGTGCAGCCAAGGTTGAGAACCACTGTTCTAGAAGACTCTCCCTCCTTCTGGGAGAGAGCTTAGTGGTCATCTAATCTACTCCACGTGCAATCACAGAGGAGAAACCAAACACATATAGTTAGTGGCATCTTTTTCTTAAAGTACTAGGGTACCCCCTGCCTGAGGATAAAGAAACTGTATTGCTTTTAAATTTCACTTGCAATTCGCACCTTCTTATGAAAATGGAATGCTTGCTCTGGCCCGGGCATTGTTCTAAAGCAGGAGCGGGGAACTTTATTTCCCGCCAAGGGCCACTTGGATATTTATAACCTCATTCTTGGGCCATACAAAATTATCAACTTCAAAATTAGCCTGCTCTATTTGGTCCAACACTTAATTAACTCACCCCTCATGCCTTGGCAGGGCCAGACCCAATGATTTTGTGGGCCTAATACGGCCTGCGGGCCTGATGTTCCCCACTCCTGTCTCAAGGCTCATTTTTCTTTAATTGTTAGTAATAATAGCTTCCATCCTTTGAGTGCTTGCTGTGGGCTAGGCATGGCGTATTTCGCTTTATTATCATGACCATCCTTTGAAAAAGGCAACCTACAGAAAAAGAGAGAGGTTTAGAGGGGTTAAGGAACTTGCTTAGGGTCACTCAGTTAATAAGTGGTGGCAACAGTGTTCTTAACCTAGGTCACATTCATAAGCTACTAATTAAATTAATTTTTTTCTGCTGATGACGCCGCATGCTGAATTAGCCTTCCTTTGTTTAGAACCAGAGGTTAAACTGTGGTGGGACAGAGCTGGAAGGGACCCTAAGACTTTATCTTTAAAGAGCTCCAAGAGGGGGGTAAACAGCTTTTCTCAAAAGCCTGTTACAGCACTTCAATACAAACAGAGCCCTCTCTTTCTAAGCAAAATAATACCCCTTTGCCACAATTTATGCTCATTTTCTTTAACTTTGGCTGTTGCGTAACCACCAGATCCCGCATTGCCTGAGCGTTTTCCGGTCCTTATGTTTCCTGCTGCCGCGCACACGTCCAGGCAGGCATGTTGGACTTTGGACATCACTTTTGTCCTGACAATCACCTTGTATTGACTTTGTGTTTTGTGATGATCACTTGTAAGTATGCAAGCATTTCCTGTTTATTTTTAATTCTTTCTTAATCCTAAATATTCTCTCTTTCGGAACCTTGTAACTTCACCCAGTAGATAGAAAGACATTAATTCATATTCTTGAGGCTACTTCACGTTCAGTTCCAAACTCCTGCAAAGCGCTAGCCACTCTGATGATTCCTACCTTCACCTGGCGTTCTGTAGCTTACCGACACTCTCAATGGGCGAGCTCCCTGTTTTCTAGATCAGCGGTCACCAACCTTTCGGACCTCACAGACCACCAGTGGTCCACGGACCACCGGTTGGCGACCACTGCTCTAGATCACTGAAAACCAGACCTTTACATACTGTAGTGCCATTGTGACCTTGACTTGCTTGCTGAGCAGATTGTAATTGGTTTTATTACACCAAGAAGCAAACAAACCTTTTCGTTCCTATCACTTGTATTTTCAGTGACTAACAGCCACAAATTTGGCTCATTGTGGGGCACCCAAAACATAAAGTTTTCTGAGGAATGTACCCGTGATGACAATATGTGATCCCTAATGTAACTGGCTGCTGAGAGTTAATTGCACATCTTGAGTCTTACATGCAATAACCATGGCCATGATGTTTAACAGAGGCTTAAGTCATGCTTGTCTTGTCATTTGATGGCCAGCAGGTGGCACTGTTGGAACTTGGTATTTACCTTCTTGTACAATTTTTCAGAACAACTCTTTCAAAAGTTTAGAAATCTCTGTCATGTCACGCAAGTCTGAGATAACAGTCCTTCAAAACTGTGCAAATAAAAAGCCTGGACCTTCGTTAAATGTCTGACAACCAGTCCCTGGAGAAGGTTGAAGGCGGTGTTGTGTGGTTGTCCTGCTTAACCTAACTTGTGCTTCTCTTCCTGCAATCCTTTCTTTGCCTTGATCAGACCAGTGTCTCTTAGCTCATCAGACAGCCTGGGAGAGCTGGTCAAGCCGAGATGTCTCCAGGGTCTGGGCCCATCTTAACGGTGAGAATGGTTTGCTTCCTCTATCCCGGTTAATTATTGAATGCAAACACTACATGTCCCTCAAATCCTCCTTATTGATTCTAACCACCAGATGGGAGTCTCACCACATTTACCTTTCACAGCTGGTTTAAGGTCTGAAATCTCTCTCAACAATGGGTCTAGTTCATCACTTCGGATAACACACACACACACACACACACACACACACACACACCCCTGTACATATATTTTTTTAATTGTACTAACTTGCCCGGCTGCACCCTTTTCCCCTTGTTTTAAAAGGAAGAAAAGAGAGACGAAGGAAAGGAGCTGGGATGTCAGGATGGAGGGTGATTTCTCTGAGCAGATGAGGTGCTTATTCAAGGTCATCAAGGGGCTTGATATAAAAACCGTCCATTTTTAATGAATTTGTTTACCATGAATCAGAAGGTGAAGTGCTTGGCACCTTAGTAAGCATTTGTAAATGTTCATTGTTTTCTATCATCATTGTCATCACAGATATGTGTTCACATCTGGCCTGGCAGAATAGTTGCAGAGTATCTGGAGTGAATCTTGGCACCGGTACCCTCATCCTCAAGGGTTCTCTTCTTCTTCTTCTTCTTCTTCTTCTTCTTCTTCTTCTTCTTCTTCTTCTTCTTCTTCTTCTTCTTCTTCTTCTTCTTCTTCTCCTTCTCCTTCTCCTTCTCCTTCTTCTTCTTCACAGATTTTTAACATTGATTTTTAGAGAGGGAGGAAGGGAGAGGGGGAGAAAGAGAGAAAGATCAATGTGTGAGTGAAACATTGATTGGCTGCTTCCTGGCTTGTGCTCTGATTGGGAATCAAATTGGCAACCTTTCGGTGCTCAGGACGATACCCAACCAGCTGAGCCACACCATCTTCCTTCAGGGTCTCCCTTCTTTTAGAGTTGATCCAGGTGCTCACCTGTCAGAAGAGGATGGACAGAACGGAACCCAAGTCATGAACACTTTGGTGTGATAATGAGTACTGCTAGGGGTGTTTGATTTTAAAAGACCCTAGGAAGGGGAGCCCAAAGAAATAAACCACCAAGGGTAGAATTTCAGACACTGTGGCTGTAGCACGAGGGAGAAATCAGGGAGCCAGGGACATATGTCAGGGCTCCTAAGTATTTGCAGGTGTGTTGAAAAAGGATTCGTGAGTGGGGTTGGGAGGTGAGATTATGAGGACTTTACAGCCTCATCCATCTCACTTTTCACGTATTCTTGAGTAGTAGAGGAAATTAGCATTCTTTTGACTTTGGATTAAAAAAAATCAGTTTTTTTTTCTTTTTCTTTTAGACATCCAGGTCTAGTGCAAATTGTGCAGCTGTCTGCCAACCCCACTTCCTGAGATGACTGGGGTGATTTCTTTTCAGAATGTTCTTCGGCTCCGTGTGACGTCTCATCAGACTCATTGGCATCAGACAATTTTAAAGAAGGACATAGACATCAGAGGTGGAAACACCTTTTTCTAGCCTCTCACTTTGCAGATGGTCAGTGGAGACCTATGAGGATGTCATTTTCCCAGAGTCACACAGCTGGCCGACAGAAGGTTCAGGGCCGGAACTTGGGTCGTCAGTCCCACGTTCTCTCCATGTCACGGCTAATCCCACTCTCTGTGCAAAGCAGAACCCGAGCTCCCAGGATTTGTGTGAGATGCTCCGAGTCACAGAGCTGCCTGGAGGTGGGCCTGGCAGCAGAATCCAGGCCCACGGAGTGCAGTGGGACACGCGGCTCTATTTCAGCAACCCTGTCACCCAGCCTGACCACGCTGCCTTCCTTCAGAACTCTCCCTTTGGTGTTTTCCCCCAGGAAAAGAATCTTCCATTATGGGAGCATTCCGAGCTCTTAGAATTTAGCCATGTCAGTGACTCACAAAGAAGTGTTTCCCTGGTGTGAGACTAAGAATGTGGGGGTATTTCTTGGATGTCTCAAAGCGTGATGGGGATGCAGGGGAGACCTGAGGATTGAGGAAGAGTGGGATTTGGAGCAGCCACATGGCAGGGGAGGAATGGGAAGGGGAGAGGGATAGAAATGGCCTGGTGCTTCCAACTTTGAAGACTTCTTTAGTATCTTGCCTTGTGTGTGTGTATGTGCGCGCACATTCACACACTCACCCATTCATTCTCCCCCCCCCCGCCCAATACACACACACGGTAGTGGGAGAAGGGGCTCACCTTTCATTTCCCCTTTCTTCCCTTTCTCGTGCTCTCATCTCTGTAGCTCCTGTCCCAGTTTTCTCTCTTCTCCTTGGAATTTACTAAATTTTCTTCTTTTCCTTTCTCAGTTCCCCATTCCCTGTATTTTTCAGGTTAGTAAATAATTCCATAAACCTACTATGTGCCAGAAATGGTCCTAGGCAACATGGGCAAAGAAATACGGAAGGCAGTTCCTGCGTCCTCGGCATCTGTGTTATCCAGACAGTTCCTAGTCTGGTGAAACGGAAAGTCAAAGAGAAAAAATAATGCTAATCTAATGTTGCACGTACAATACTAAAGCTATCTGCAGAAAAGCCTGGCACACAGAGTAGGAATTCAGGAAACATTTGCCGAGTGGATTGATTAATAAGTTATGAGAGCCCAGAGAAGGTAGTGATAGCTGTGTTTTGATGAGCAGAGATCAGGATGGAAAAGTATCCACTTAAGTGCTATTTTTATTGGACTCTAATGAATAAGCAGTCGTTCACCAGACATTGGAGGGGGGTACCATTTCAGAAAGATGGACACACACACACACACACGAACCTTTTGCATTTGGGAAAGTATTGAGTTCATTGAGTCTTGCAGGCCTGGAATGTCAGGTGCCAAGAGGTGGTAGACAATGAAGCCAGAACGGTCACCTGGGGCCAGTTGAAGGAGCATATTCATTACCTGGGTACCCTGAGCTCTCTCCCAGAGGGCGATGCAGACTCATTGAAGACTTGTGAGCAGGGAAGTGATAGGACTGCATTTGTCTCTTAGGAAGGTAGCTAGCGATTATGTAGACTAACGGTTGCATTGAGGAAGAGACTGGAGTGATGGAGACCTGTGAGGCTGGACTCTCCAGGCATGGCATGGTCTGAGCGAAGGAAGTGGTGGTGGAGAAGGAGAGGAACCCGTTGGAGCCTTTTTGAGTTAGCCCATGCGGGTAACTGGTGATGGTGCAGGGGGCCGAGGGAAGGAGATGAGGGTGACTGGTTGAGTGGTGAGGTGAATAGGGAAGCCATTGGCTGAGTTGAGGAAACAGGAGGAAGAGGCAAAATGCACGTGTATGTTTTGGGGACGTGCATAGAAGGGGGTTTGGTTTTAGATCTAAGGACTCTCTGGGGTTGCGAGGCGGGATGGATGCACTTCAACGAAGCTCAGGCAGTGACGGGCTTGGGAACATGAATTTGGGAGCCGGAAGCTGTGCGTACATTCTGCTGTTTGAATATGTGTGAAATAGGGATTCTCTTTGTTTCCTTTTAATTTCCTACCCATCCCTTTGCTTCTTGATCCCCCACTTTCTTTCTTTTCACAGCTCCGAGAGCAGAGGTGAAGACTGCCTGTCCAGTCTCCATTGTTGCTGTCTCCTCCCCTCCCCGCGGGCCCCCCTCCCCCCACACACATATCTGGGGCCTTTCTGCAAGCAGGAAGTACCACTGCCTTTTTTTTTTTTTTTTTTAATGAAACGCAGTGATTTTCACCCACCTGGGCTCTGTGGTCTACAGGTGTCTTTCAATTGGTCCGTTGAGGGTGGGCTGTCCTGATGTGGAGAAGATTCCTGGCTGGCGTGGACAGCAAAGGGGAGGGAGGGAGAGATCTTTGCTTGGAGTGACTTGCTGTTTGGAGTCTCCCCAACCACAGCTTGAAAGTATTGGACACTTTGCTGGGCTGCTCCCGCCAGGTTGGCTAAGAAGCGACATTCCTGGATCCCATCACCTCTTGGCTCTCAGCAGTGACAAGGGAGGGGCACAGAGGTGCAGGGAAGAGGAAGCGAGGGCAGGCAAAGCCCGGACAACCTTTTTAAAAACAGGAGATCACATCTGGCCTCTCAGCAGAGCACGGGGAGGCCAGGGGGTGGGGGGTAGGAGGAGAGAGGGCTCTGCTCTGGGACCCACACTCAGGTGGGAGGTGGGCCTGAGCCGTGAGAGCCACAAACAGCTTTCCTCCTGCCACCGGCCTGGGTCAAGGGATGGTCTCATGTTCTTCTTTAGTTAAACACCAGAGTTTCCTGCCCTTTAATTTCTAATGGTCTTGAGGATCAGAAGAGGACTCACACCTCTAAGCCTCATGCATGTCAGACTGTGGATGCTCAGTTAGAGATTTCCTTTGCCAGGCTGGACTCCCCGCTCTCACCTTGGTGTCCATGCCACTCATCCCCATTGCCCACTGACCTCTCCACTTCAAGAGTGACCTGAAGGCCCTAGCTGGTTTGGCTCAGTGGATAGAGCGTCGGTCTGGGGACTGAAGGGTCCCAGGTTTGATTCCGGTCAAGGGCACATGCCCGGATTGCAGGCTCAATCCCCAGTAGGGGGTGTGCAGGAGCCAGCTGATCAATGATTCTCTTATCATTGATGTTTCTATCTCTCTCCCTCTCCCTTCCTCTCTGAAATCAATAAAAATATATTTTAAAAAATTAAAAGCTTAAAGTTTAAAAAATAAAAGAGTGAAGCATGGAGTGCGGTAATGTGCATGGATGAGGTTAGTAAGAGATGGGGACGAAGGAAGCAGGCATTCTGCAAAGTGTTTCTAAATGAGATGCCAGAGGGACAAAACAGGGCAGTAGCTCACTAATTGGAAACCCCCATCTTGGAAGACACAGTCAGAATGCTCCCAACCTGTTGGGCCCAGTGAGAGTGATGGGTGACAGGGGGGTGGAAGATGGAATCATTTGTTTCTCGTTTATAAGAATTGTGCTCCCTGCTGGACAACCTGCACCACCCCAGGGGTGACCTGACCTCAGGAGTCTTTGGTTGCCCCTTTCTCCCCCCTCCCCTCTTAAAGTACCCTTCTCTGGTCACTTCTGACATTCTACTATCAGAACTTTGTTTAGAAAAAGGCTTTGATCTTTTTAAGGTGTAAATATATGTGAATGGAAACATTGTAAAGCTGTTATCAGCTATTTTTTCACCCTGGTGTAAATGAAGATGCTGGCAGCAGCAAATTTTGAGAAAGGGGAGTGTGGGTGCATGAGAAGAATGAGAG
Source organism: Myotis daubentonii (assembly GCF_963259705.1). Classification (NCBI taxonomy): domain Eukaryota; kingdom Metazoa; phylum Chordata; class Mammalia; order Chiroptera; family Vespertilionidae; genus Myotis; species Myotis daubentonii. Next base: position 19,091,813 of record NC_081858.1, read on the forward strand.
AGAGCTGACAGAAAGCATGGGGGTGCTGAGGCCAGGCAGGGAATGGAGAGGTGGAAGGGAGAGGGTTGTGCTAAGAGGAGAGAATGGAGGAACACAGTGCCTACCCCCTAATTTACCTAAATGAAGAGAGCAAGAGCCTTAGCTCACCTCGGGTTTTCTCGGCAGAACTGATCAAGTAAGTTGCAAACTCCAGAGGTGAGAATTGTATCTATGATGCTTTCTAATTGCAAGAGTACCAAATGATGTTCTTTACTCTGCAGACTTGATGTGTGAGACTATTGTAAGACTACTCTTCCATTAATTTACCCTCCCCCTGCGAGGAACATGGCTGTATAAGGTGGAGTCAGGGTGCTAGCAGGAGGCAGACTGGATGCATTATTCGGTGAGTTTCCCAGAGTCTAATCAGGACCCTTTGTTCTAGCCTCCTAGCTCCAAGAGAACAAGCAGGAGTTAAACCCCAGAGGAAAAGACAGAGTGGGTGGCTGAGAGGGGGAAAGTAGAGTTAAATATTTCCTCTGAGCAAAGAAGAATGGACCCAGGCCCAGAGCTATAATTCACGGGTCCTTAGATGAGTGTCCAGCTGCTTCAGCTGTCTCCACATCTGGGAGAGGATTGGCCAAGGGGGCCAGCACGTGAGGAAGCCAGTGGATGAGGCGGCTCACTGCCCGAGCCTTCCAAGCAGCTTCCCAGAGCCTGGGCCTTTGGAGCTGTCATCTGCCGTGCCCAGCTCTGTGGCAGTTTCCACGAAGAGCAGATGAAACACATCTGGGATGTTCAGGGATCTCTGACACAGAATGGTGGCGATGTAAAGCTCACACGCACACAAACGGCAAGTCCTGAAATCTCTTTTCTGTGTAAAACCTGGTCTAAATCCTCACATGGTAAATCCGTGACTTAATAGTGTCTAATCTGAGGAACTGGGAGATTTTTAAAAAATATATATTTTTATTGATTTCAGAGAGGAAGGAAGAGGGAGAGATAGAAACATCCATGATGAGAGAGAATCATGGATTGGCTGCCTCCTGCAAGTCCCCCACTGGGGATTGAGCCCACAACCTGGGCATGTGCCCTTGACCGGAATCGAACCTGGGGCCTTTTAGTTCGCAGGCCAAACCAGCTAGGGCTGGGATATTTCTTTCAGCCACGTCCCTCCCCATGGCTGAGATCATAGAGCTTATTCTCATTCATTTCTTAGCCTCCTCTCTTTCTCCGTAATTCTTTTTGGGGAGATACTCCGGGATGCTGGGTTTTACAGGTAGGCGGACGTCATGCTTGGTCCTGATGTTGGGGAATCATCAAGACCTGAGAGCAGGAACTCGAAGTCTCCAAACCGAATTCTGTGGTTGCCTCCTTCTGGCCTCAGTGCCTCCCCCTTTTGGGCTGATCATCATCTACTTTGAACCTCCTGCACCCATCTGGCTCTGCCAAGCAGTCCACATCTGCTCTGGGGATTGCCGTGGAGACTGAACTAAAAGAAAAGAAAGCCTTGGTGTTGATGAGTTTCCAGTTGAGGGTGGCTGTCATCCAATCTTAGCAAACGAAGTTTGACATTTAATTAGCAAAGGGCAGGTAAGTGCACATGGAATATTCCTGGGCTAGCAATGGAGTCCACATTTGCTGAAGATACAGAGAAAAATGAAGCAGTTAGATCCCTGTGAGGTCCATTGAGTGACTTTCTAGAGGAGGTGAGAGTTACACACACGCAGAGATGAGGCTGAGCGAGCCTCCGTGGGTGAGATGCTTACATGGAGCCACACGTGCTGGGATAGCAGCTCTGAGCAGAAGCCAGGCTAATTAATTTCGCTAGAGCCAGGTTTCCATGTCAAGGGGAAAGAGAAGTGAGTTTGCAAGATGAGCAAAGCAGCTGGCTGCGTCGCTTTAGACAAGTAACTTTATCTTTCTGATCCTCAGCTGCCTCCACGGTGAGATGAGAGTCCTGGGCGAGGTGACAAGGGTCCTGGGCTAAGGTTTCTGTCACAGAGGTGTAGGAAGTTAATGATAATGGGGAGCAGTGCGTTAGGGATTCCAAACTCTCCCAGGGGATAGAGCCAATCCCCATTGTAGAGAGGAAATGTCTTGCCCAAAGCTTCACAGCCTGTGCGTGACCACGCCGAGAGTAGAACTGAGCCCAGGTAGTCAATCAGTATGAATGAAGAGCTCCAACTTGCCAAGCTCTGTGCCAGGCCCCGGGGGATGTAACAGTGAATGAGACAGATAAGGCCCCACTCTCATTCTAGCTGGGGCAGGAGGGGAAGACAGGCAACAAAACAGTAAAGATTCAAGTGAACAAAACAGGTGTACATAGAAGTAAATGCTACGGAGGAAATACAACATGGAATCCCGATCATGGTTTGGCTTCTGCTCGCTGAGGAGGTGGCACTTGGCTGAGACCTGAAGGACAGGAAGCGGTCAGCCTAGCTGTCGAAGGGCATAAAAGGCCCAGCGGAGGAGTTTAGATTTCACGGCATGAGCTAGGCCCTCAATCTCTCCTTTGGGGAAGGAGCTGCTTTTTATTTTTCAAAGATCACGGAGGACAGGGAGAAACAGGAGGATGGCGATTATAGGGTCCAAATATGGACGAAGGGCTGCCAATGTATCATGGGAAATCCATGAGCAAAGCGGGGAGAGGCCATTCCCATTAGCTTTCCTCCCTTCCATTAGGAATACCAGAGAACATGGGAGGGCGATGATGGCGGCCATCTTGGGGGGCCAAGTAAGGCTTGGTGGTAATAAAAATAGGAATAAAAAAATGAAAATATTAACAGCACTCTTAGATAACAGTTGTGAACTTTAAAAAAAATCCTTTTATTCTTAATGTTTATTGCATGTAATATTATTATATTTAAAACTTTTTTCTTGAAATAAAAAAAAAAATACCTGAAAAAAAATGTATTAAGCACTTCTGCCCTAGCCAGTTTGGCTCAGTGGATAGAGTGTCAGCCTGTGGACTGAAGGGTCCCAGATTCGATTCTGATCAAGGGTTGCAGGCCCAGTCAATGTGTCTCTCTCACATTGATGTTTCTCTCTCTCTCTCTCTCTCTCTCTCTCTCTCTCTCTCTCTCTCTCTCACCCTTCTTTCCACTCTCTCTAAAAATCAATGGAAAGATATCTTCGGGCGAGGATTAACAACAACAAAATGTATTAAGTCCTTTTGAGCACTGCTTAAGTATTAACTTATTTAGTGCTCATAATAACTATAGAGATGAATAGTAGTATTATTATCCTAACTTTAACAATGAAAAAGCTGAGGCTTTGGAGAGTAAAGTAACTTATCCATAATTGCACAACTGAAGTCGATGGAGCCAGGACGCACATCAGGGTCCTCCAAGCCTGGGCTCTTAATCATCATGCTATATTGTCTTCCGCAGCCTCCCACAGTCATGTAGCGTTTGATCTGGAAGTGAGCTTAGATTTTACATAGACCAGAATTCTAATGCAGTCTGTGACTGACAACCTCTGACCTCGGATGATCCCTCTTCTTTGGACAGGTGAGAAAATCAAGCCAGAGAGCCAGATCAGTGATGCGAATGGAGTACCGATGCTGAGTTCTCCTGACTTCTACTCTAGTGCTCTACACACTCGACTTCAGCAGACACCTAGATCCTCAGTTCCTGGCTAGGAAGCCCTGGCAAAGCGATTGAATAGAAGGGCAGCTTCCCAAGAGGGAGAAGACAAGTGTTAAATAAGAGAGTGTGTATAAAACTCTTGGTGCAGCGCTGAGCACCGAGGAAGTGCTCAATGCACGCCAGTGCCTTTGAGAAGGTCCACTCATGGGGTTTCTGTGCTCAGGGTTGAGACAGTCGGCTGTGACTAGGGAAGAGGAAGCTTCACTGACATGCTGCAGCCCCCGCCAAACCCCGCTGATCACAGTGAAAGTCAAATGTCTGGAAACCTTGTAACCCACCATTATATCGGCTGGGTATAGGAAAACAACTGCTTGCCCTTTACAAGTGGCTTATGACTGCCCTTGGTTGTCTGAGTTTCTCTTTAATTACAGTCCCTCTTTAAACACCCAAACACACAAGGCCTTTGTAGACTTGAACTCCCTCTCTCTCACACACAATCCTCCCATAGGCACACTCTCCCTTTCATTTACAGAGCATAATCACCGCGTCTTACTCATTCACATAATGATTTTTAGCCCCGTGAATCTCAATGGAAGAGGGGCCCCTGGAGACTGATGGGCATCTGGGCAGCTTCCTGTGCCAAGGCCCCAGGGAAATCTTGGAAGAGTGGGTCCTTTATGGGGAGAAGATAATGGGTAAAAAGTGCTCTTCACTGATGGACCAGTCCCAGCGCTCTCTTCCTTTCAGCAGTGGAATTGTTTACTTGAGCAGCCACTTCTCTAAGAAAATTTCAAAATTCTTCCACACACCTCCTTGTTTGGCATCAGAATCCTGTCTTCTCTTGTAAACTCAACTCAGAGCCTTTTGGTTCTGTGACGATGTTCTAGGTATCAGGAGAGATACCTAGAAGAAAGAAGTTGCCAGAAGAAAGAAGTTGATGTTACTGAGAGACACGGAGGATCTCAAGGACCAGCACTTGAAACAGGGCTCCCAGAACCCCCCACTCAAAACTGGTCGGGAGCTCATGGCTTGATGGTCTGTCTTTCATGCCAGTGCCCTGCGTGGTACTTAGTTGAGGATCAAATGAAATAAACTCCTGGGAGAAGTACCCTCTGGGTTTTCTACTGTACACCAGTCCCTCAGTCCCTCCTTGGCAGGAACGCCACCTTTCTCCACATCCCCACGGTTCTCGACTCTTTTCCCTAAACCCTGAGGGGGTAGCATTCGCCTATTTCTGTGGTGTAAATACTTCCACCAGGATCTCTTCCAAGAGCAGCACACCGTTCAGCATTTCCACCCTCTTCCCGCCTCCTCCTGCTCTCTGGAAGCTGTGGGCTGTCCTGGAGAGGGTTGGTGGTTCAGAGCCCAATAGTCGATTAGGGAGTGACGAGGTTTGTTTTTAAACATAATTTGTAATTGTAAGTTTATAGAATTTAACTTTTTAATAACGGCTGTGTTTCACAGCTGACTGGCAAACTGCCGGACAATTTAACAATCTGCACCAACGCAGCCAGCACACCACGGCCCCCTGGGCAGACCGTGGGCATAGGTGGCCCTGGGTTTCAGAAGGGCTCTCCATGTTCCTGGGAAGTTGCCCTTCTGGCATTAGGACATTCACAGGGATCATTCTTGGTTCTGGTTCTTTCAGGGGACAGTGTCATGAAGAACCAGCAGGAATGTTGCAACAGGAGGGCCTGGGATGGATGGGTGGGGGTGGCGGGCAGTGGTGGGTCTTCATCCTCAACTCCTCAACCGAACTGCCTTGAGAGTGGCAGTGGGCAGATGTCCGTTGGGGCAGACGTAACCGATATGTCGGGCGTGTCGGCCACCAGGGCATAACTTGAGGGCAAAAAAACGCGAACTGAGATTCCTGTTTCTCGGCCAGCCCACGCCTCCAGCCTCAGCTCAACGCCACTCCCTCCCCGCCTAGTGGCTCTCGGCTCTGGAGGCGGGACCGAGTTCTTCGATGGCCCCCGGAGGCTCCCAGCTGCAAGCTTTGGGAGGCTGGGAGGCGAGAGAGGGAGGGGCGCCGACTGGGCAGTCCAAAGAGAAGGGGGCCTTTAATAGGCTCGCCCAGCGCCCGGTTTGTGGCGCTACGAGTGGCTGCAGTTGGGAGAAGCGGCCCGGCACCTCCCTCTAGTTCTCGGCTGCAAATCTTCGCCTTGCACTTGACAGCGGGTGCACTTAAGTTCTGCGGCGCGCTTTCCTAGGGAAGGCACAGGTAGGAGGCGCGGGCTGCAGGGCGCTCGCTCACCGCTCGCCGCTCGGGGAGCCGTCGCCCTCCCTTCGCTCTCCTTCCCGGGAGCTGCGGGCTGCCCGGAGCGTCGGCGGTGCCGGTGCTGGCTGCACCGAGATCCTGCCGGCGGCTGCTCCTGCTCCGAGAGCGGGGCTGTGCGCTGCCCGCCGCCATGCTTCTGCTGGGCATCTTAACCCTGGCTCTCGCCGGGGCACCCGCGGGCGGTGCAGAGCCAGAGCGGGAGGTGGTGGTGCCCATCCTACTGGACCCGGACATCAACGGCCGCCAGTACTACCGGCGGGGCCCCGAGGACCCCGGGGATCAGGGGCTCATTTTTCAGATCACGGCGTTCCAGGAGGACTTTTACCTCCACCTGACACCGGATGCCCAGTTCCTGGCGCCCGCCTTCGCCACTGAGCATCTGGGGGTCCCGCTCCAGGGGTTCCCCGCGAACTCCCCGGACCTGCGACGTTGCTTTTACTCGGGGGACGTGAACGCCGAGCCGGATTCGTTCGCCGCCGTGAGCCTGTGCGGGGGGCTGCGCGGAGCCTTCGGTTACCGGGGCGTGGAGTATGTCATTAGCCCGCTGCCCAACGCCAGCGCGCCCGCGGCGCAGCGCAACCGCCAGGGCGCACACCTCCTCCAGCGCCGCGGCGCCCCTGGCGGGCCTCCCGGAGACCCCACCTCTCGCTGCGGGGTGGCTTCAGGCTGGAACCCCGCCATCCTGCGGGCTCTGGACCCTTATAAGCCTCGGCGGACCGGCTTAGGGGAGAGTCGCAGCAGGCGCAGGTCTGGGCGCGCCAAGCGCTTCGTGTCCATCCCGCGCTACGTGGAGACTCTGGTGGTGGCGGACGAGTCCATGGTCAAGTTCCACGGCGAGGACTTGGAGCACTACCTGCTGACGCTGCTGGCCACCGCGGCGCGCCTCTACCGCCATCCCAGCATCCTCAACCCCATCAGCATCGTCGTGGTCAAGGTGCTGCTCCTTGGAGACCGCGACGCGGGGCCCAAGGTCACAGGCAACGCGGCCTTGACGCTGCGCAACTTCTGTGCCTGGCAGAAGAAGCTGAACAAAGTGAGCGACAAGCACCCCGAGTACTGGGACACCGCCATCCTCTTCACCAGGCAGGTGAGTTCATCTGTCACCTCTCTGGACCCACGCGGCTTCATTTCCATCAGGTCGCTGCCCTTAGCTCTCCAGATGCGCTTTGTGCTGTGCCATGCCCCTCCCCCCTCTCCCCCAAGTTCAACTTTCGTTGCTCTCCTCCAACTCCCACTTTGGATCTTCCAGGGAGAGCCCGCTCCTAGGCTCAGCGAACTCTGGCTCAGGGGCATCTGGGTGCACATGGGCGGTCAGAAGGTGTCGGCCTGGCGTGGCCAATCAGCGCCTCCTGGATCAGGTGCCAAGGGGCCGGAGCCCAGGAAGTTGCCGCCCAGGAGCCGGAGTTTGTCTCCAGGCAGATAGGAGGCATTGGAGAGGGCGGGTGGGGAAAAGTCCGCCCTTTTTTATGGGGGCGTCTAAGTTGCTTCAGGCACCCAGGTTCTCTCCCTCTGCTGGTAGAACTAACTGGCAGGTGATCCAAATGGCCCCGCGAAGCACCTGGCGACATTTCTCACGGGTGACATTTCTCACGGGTGACATGTTCAGTTTGTCCTCTCTGTTCTGGGCCTGGAAAACTTGGATGTGGGATATTTTGTAGGTTCCAGTGAAAGGAGAGACTCAAGTACTGGGACCATTCCCCCTCGGTCACTGCTCCCTCCTCTATACCCCCTTGTGCTGGGCCTGCCTTCTGTTTGAGGGACTTCCAGTATGTTCAGAGCAGGCCATCTATGTAGGGGACCCTGTTTGGAGCTTGAGGTTTCACTTGGAGCTGAGTTGGGAAGATCTCTTTCAATTTTCCCATGTCCTTGTTGGTGGAGGGTGACCCTTGGCCCCGATGTATGCTGGGGAACAGAGCAGGCTCCTGACTTCGAATCATTGAAACCGCCTGCGACTGCCCGGGACCGCAGCGTTCTGGCTTCTGCCCCTGGCCTTGTGGCAGGGTGTGAGCTCAGGGAAGGGCATTGGGGACCTAGCTACAGGGTTGGAAAGTGACTGAATATTGGGATTAGAAAACAGATCAGAAAAGCAGCTGTGCCTTTGCTATGGATCTGGGAAAGTGTAGATTTGTAGATGTTGGAGTGATTGGGTACTGTGAAGCTTCTGGACTCTTAAAATTTGATAGATACTGGAGACTGGGAGAAAAAGGGGCATTCACATGACCTGCTCCCTCTGTTTTGGGGGGCTGCGACTTGAATCTGTGCCATACCACAGCGTCCTGGGGAAGGCACAGAATCCATGGTTACCCGTGGGGCTCTGAATCTCCACGGTTTCCGAATGGCCCCTCGAAGCTGGACTGGCGCACTTGGGGCTGGAGGTGGAGTCCTCTACACTAACCCATTTGGCACAGCTAGTCCCTTCCCGCAGCTGAACTTCCTCCTTTCCCAGCCTTCTCCTCCCACCACCTGGTTTCTCTAGGGAGGTCTTTGGCCTGAGTCTGTTTCCTTGCGCTCATTCTTCCAATTGAGGTCTATGGAGCTGCCACTGCCCAGCCCTCACCAGCACCGCCTGAGTCATGGGGAAACGACAGAGGAGGTGGCTTTGACCTCTGCGTGCAGGCCAAGTCGACAGGCAGATTGCCGGGGGAAGCAAGCAAAAGCCGAGAACAGGATAGCTTAATGGGCAAAGCAGCTGCGGCTCATCTGCTGCCTGGGATGCCCTGTGGAGGGAGGGCCCTCGCTGGCTCGAAAGCACCAGACCTCGGCCTCCGCTGCCCAGGGGCCAGGCGACTTTTGGAACCAACCCTGGGAAGAGGACCCCTGCCGGGACCATGGGCCATGCCGTTAGAAGGACCCCACTTGTGACGAAGAAGCCGGCTTCTTCAAGCAGCACGCCAGCTTCTGTGTGTCAGCGTGTGAGCTAGACCCCCGGGGACTATGTTGACAACGCATAATGGGTCCAAGATGTATGACCGCTTGGGTCAGAGACGGTGACGAGCAAGATGTGACTTTCAGAGGCTCTCTTCCTCTCCGTCGTCCAGAGGGCAGAGCCAGGCCGTGGGGAGGCCGAGTGGGCAGGTCTGTCCTCCACGCATGTGCTCTGCGGGATAGAGTAAACGCCCCTCCCTCACCGCCTGGCCAGCACAGGCTGCAGAGCCCGCTGCATTCCCAGAGCCTGAGGAACTGCTCATTCCTGAACTCCCCCGGGAAGGTACAGTATGCGATGAGAACATGCGCGCACAGCTGCGCTTTCCAGATGTGGTCTCTGGGAGCCCGGGGGAGTCGCCTGCTGCCCTCCGACACAGGAGGGACTTCTGTTTTGCTTCGTGAGGGTCAGTCGTGATCCTTTACGTCAGATGTATGAGCTGCTCTGCTTAAACCTGGCTTATGATGGCGGCGTAATCAATGCATTTCAAACTAAAATTCCAATGATAGATACTCTACGCATGTAGCTTGTTTGGATGAGGAGTTTTTAGAAATGCACTTATTTTGTAAATCAGCTTTTGTTTATAAGGGCTCAGAAGAGGAGGGACACCTTTAGAGTCACCTATTGCTTGATTCTCCCAGAGAAATGGGAAAACTGGCTGGTGACTCTCTAACTGATTGCACACTCTAGTTATGGTTTCCACAGAGAGAGAGAGAGAGAGAGAGAGAGCGGTTAGGAAGGGGCCGGGCTTGGCCCCTTGGAGCTGCAGGTGCCAGGGGTATTTGCAAGGAGAGCAGTAAGAATGACAGGACCTGCAACACTGGAGCCCCCCTCCCCCCGCCCCCCCCCCCTTGGACCGCCCATCGAGCGGCTGTGTATGACAACAAGCCTGGGCGGAGCTGTGGGAGATGCTGCTGTCCTTGGCAGGCAGTGGGAGGGGCGTGGGGTGTTGAAATCAAAACACTGGGAAGACAAGACCCAGGGAGTCTCCTGTGCACAAAAGGAGAAAGAAATGGATCACCCGACAAGTATTTTGACAATCTGAGGAGTTTGCTTAACGATTCAGAGAAAGTTCATGTTCCTGGAGAAAGAGCACATCTGATTTTCTGAGGCGATCAGCTTGCAGCCTCATAACAGCAGGGTGAGGTCAGCGCGGGATCGGAACCAGGGCCGTGCGGAAGCCGAGCCAGGCTTTCTGGGTGGACGCTGACTTCCGAGGAGGGACGTTTCTGAGGCTTCCTGTTGCTCAGGCGGCCGGAGCCAGCTAGTCCATGCGAGACCCTCTTCTCTCTCCAAGCCCAGCGCCTCCGCTGTTTGGGTAACTGTGATAGACTGGTTTCCATTCAGGCATTCATACATTCTTCTAATACTCACCGAGCTATCCTGGGCCGTGGAGATAGAGATATTGGTAAGAGGTGGCCTCTGGCCCCCAGGAATTGACCGTGAGTCAGGGAGCCCAACAAGGAAACAGCTCATTACCACACGGTGTGGTACAGTGTCCTACTGGGAGGCTAGGGGCTCCTCTGCTGGAAGTCAAGTGGGGGGTCATTCTTCTTAAACTAGAGCCTGTGAAGCACTCAGAGGGACAGGCCTCAGGAAAGGCACTGAGCCCTAGCCGGTTTGGCTCAGTGGATAGAGCATTGGCCCACAAACTGAAGGGTCCTGGGTTCGATTCCAGTCAAGGGCACATATCTGGGTTGCAGGCTCGATTCCCAGTCCTGGTCAGGGCACATGCAGGAGGCAACCAATCGATGCTTCTCTCTCTCTCTCTCTCTCTCTCTCTCTCTCTCTCTCTCTCTCTCCCTCCTTTCCATTCTCTCTAAAAATCAATAGAAAAATATCCTAGGGTGACGATAAAAATAAAAAAAAAGACACTTAGGCTGGGAGCTGGTGGTGATGGGGAAGGAAGCTTTTTGGACCTCATAGGTGACCTCCCCTCCATTCAACCATCTGTTTTGCAATTTGTGACATTTCCTCCTTTGGACTGACTTTGTTATTTTACTTTTTTTTTTTTTTTAGGATTTGTGCTTTGTGGTTTCTCTGCCTTCTCAGCCCTTCATTTACTTTGCTTTTTCTGTTACGCTTGGTACCACTTTATCCCATGCCCTGTCCTCTCCTCTCCGTGTTTTCTTCCATGCTCTTCTTTCCACTTTCAGGATTATTGAGGAGGCTCTCTGTCATCATTCTCTCCTCCTTTATTCTCTTCATTCACATTCTCATCTTTCTGCCTCTCCCCAGCCACAGCTCGGCACTTATCTTCTTGTTTGGACCTTGGGTACCTCCATGTCTTGTGGGGAAATCTATGCAGCTCTAGACTATGCAGAGTGGAACAGCATTCTGGAACCTCATTTGAAATAGAAGCTGGTTATTTCTATAATAAACTAGTTGTGATATGGCAGTGAAATTTAGTGCTCAGATAAAAAAATGAAATGTAGCTTAGTGGTTGCGTATCGCGACTTATGAATCAGGAGGAAAAGGTTCAATTCTCTGTCCGGCCACATATGCAGGTTTCAGCCTTGATCCCCAGTAGGGGGCGTGCAGGAGGCAGCCCATCAGTGATTCTCTCTTATCATTGATGTTTCTTTTCTTTTTTTTTTTTTTAAACAATTCTTTTTTTTAAAAAAATATTTTATTGATTTTTTTTACAGAGAGGAAGGGAGAGAGATAGAGAGTTAGAAACATCGATGAGAGAGAAACATCGATCAGCTGCCTCCTGCACATCTCCTACTGGGGATGTGCCCGCAACCCAGGTACATGCCCTTGACCGGAATCGAACCTGGGACCTTTCAGTCCGCAGGCCGATGCTCTATCCACTGAGCCAAACCGGTTTCGGCATCATTGATGTTTCTATCTCTCTCTCCCTCTCCCTTCCTCTTTCTGAAATCAGTAAAAAACATATTAAAAAAATGTTAAAAAATAAAACCATAATATGTATTTTACACATATCTCCCAATACAATAAAAAGAATCATAATTTTGTCAGAATCTTTTCCCAAGTCAGGACGTGGAAGATATTAACACAGAAGGGCACCTGCAGATTTGTTTTTTAATAACTTTGTCAATATCACTAAATGGAAACTTAACACCTTTCCTTCTGGGAGGGAGAAGGTAGGGGGAGGGAGGCGTGGAATAGGATTGCTCCCTGACTTTTGGGGTGATTCCCTTTCTCCCTCCTTTTCTCACTTACACCAAGTCAGTCGGCCAATGGTAGAGTGCACGGGAATCTTTTTTTGTTCTTTTTTTTTTTTTTTTTTTTTTTTAAAAAACACTAGTTTAGTCAGGGAAGCAAGTGAGGTTTTCTCCTCCTTAGCTCTTGCTCTTCTCCTTCCTTCGAGCCTCCCTGTGGTGGTATCACTGTCAGCACTTACCCTCTCCTCACCTTGACACCTGCCTTCTGTTCTCGGCACGATGGGAAGAACATAGGCTAGAGCCAGGCAAGCTGCGTTGGAAACCTGACACTTGCTCTTTAAGCAAAAGACATGGAATGAATCAACTCTTTGATCCATAGAATGGGGACCAGGATGACAATGAAGGGACCTAACATAATGGCTGTTGCCAGGATAAGCTACCAAGTGTTCCTGAGTAGGCACCCAGGTACTGGCCGCTGTTATCACCACTACCTCGCTCAGGACAGTCCTCCCCCGTTATCCACGGTTTCAGCTACTGGCTGTCAACTGAGGTCTGAAAATATTAGACCAGAAATAAACATACTTCTTTGTCTTAATTCTCACCTGAGAATATTTTTTTCCCGTTGATTTTTTTAGAAAGAGTGGAAGAGAGAGGGAAAGACAGAGAGAAATATCGATGTGAGAGGAACACATCGATTGGTTGCCTCCTGCACATGCCCTGACCAGCGCCCGGGCTGGGAAGGAGCCTGCAACCCAATGAAGTACGTGCCCTTGACCCGAATCGAACCTGGGACCCTTCTATCCACAGGCCAACGCTCTATCCACTGAACCAAACCAGCTAGGGCAACATATGTTTTAAATTGAACGTTGTTAGTCGCTAAGCAGCCCTCTGGGTTATCATCAGATTGATTGTTGCGGTATTGAAGTGCTTGTATTCAAGTCAGCATGATTGTACCGAATAATGGCTCCAAATGCCGGCAGTTTGGTACGCCAATGAGAAGCTGTAAAGTGCTTCTTTTAAGTGTAGAGATGAGTGCAAAATATCAAAATAAGATGTTATGAGAGAGAGAGAGACCACAATTCACATAACTTTTATTACAGTATATTGTTAAAATTGTTCTATTTCATTGCTCATTTCTTACTGTGCCTAAGTGATAAACTCTATCATAGGTGTGTATGTCTAGGAAGAAAGGTCGCACAGATAGAGTTCAGTACTAGTAATGGTTTCAGGCATCCTCTGGGGGCCTTGGGACGTATGCCCCGTGGATGGAGGGCGAACTGTATTCGTTTGCCATTGCTGAATGATTACCTACAGGTCTTTTGCCAGAACTTCCATCTGGGACAGGCCTGATTTAAAGCATTCTGTCCTGTGGCCCTTGCAAGTTTCCTTGACACCAGTCTGATGACATTCCTGTGGGAACTGCGGGCTCCAGCATTTGCCACTCCCCCTGACCTGTCAGCTCCTGTAAGGCAGGACCGCTCTACCTCTGCTGGGCCCCATGCACACGCCGTTGTTTAGTATGTGTCCACGGAAGGAAGGCGCCGACACAGTGTAAGGGCTGCGCGTGGCCACAGGGCTTGGTAGTTCACCTCCCTGCCTGGGGCTCATTAATCCAACGTTGTCTTAGGCTGTCAGGCTGCAGGCCTGGGAGAGGGAGTTTAGGCTCCTCTGGCATTTCATCTGGGCTCTTTGCCATCAGGCTTTTCCCTGGAGAAAGGAGGGGCCCCGGGAGGAGCCAGCAGGCAGGGTACACGGCAGGGATGGGGTCAGTGTGTCAGTGCAGGTGTGGGGCACGGAGCCAAGTCTTGCTCATCCAGGGGGGTGGTGCAGACACCGCGCTATGAGCAGTCTCTGAAGCTAATCCTGCCGCTTTCCCCTTGGAGATAGGCCTCTCCCCACTCCGAGATCAGCTGCTCTGGGGCTGGGGTGGAGAGCCTTGCCCTCTTGAGGTTCCCCAGCACGTTCATGCTTGGGGTGCACGTGCACCGGAAGCAGTGCAGGTTCGTGGGAATTGCTCCGTTCTGAGGCTGTGCTGCCTGGATTTCAACCCTCCTCTGTCCCTCCCTCCCAGCCCAACCCTGGGCTCACTGACCCTGGCCTGGTCGTTTATCTTCTCTGGATCTCACTGTAAAATGGAACCTCACAATGGCATCTCCCTCCTCAAGCTGTTGTGAGGATTCGATGAGCTACCACAGGTAAGACTCCTCACGCAGCGTCCCGTGCATAGTAGCGGCTCAAGAAACGTTAGCCACTGTCATTGCATTTGGTGTGTGCCCCTTGTGATTGGATGCTTTCTGGAGAAAGTTCGGTCTTCCTGCAGGCTTTGGGTTCTTCTTCTTCCTCACTGAGGGAGTTCTTGGGGTTTTGATGGCCTCAGTCTCTTGCTATAATACCATCTGTATATTCCAGTGACGCCCAATCTGCGTATAGAAGTTACAGGGCAAGTTCTCTCTTTACCAGGCAGCCGTAGTCACATCGGCCTAGCATTGAGTTGCTAGATTAAAAAAAATTTCTTTTTATTGATTTCAGAGTGTAAGGGAGAGATAGAAACATCAGGGATGAGAGAGAATCATTGATGGGCTGCCTCCTGCATGCCCTCCACTGGGGATCAAACCTCCAACCTGAGCATGTGCCCCGACCGGGAATAGAACGGACAACCTTTCGGTGCACGGGACGACGCTGAACCAACTGAGCCACACCGGCCAGGGCCAAGGTGTTCTTCTTCTTTATTTATTTTCAAATCGTGGCTCCAATCTTGAATGATTTTATAGAAAGGGACAGTTAGGCAAGAATAATCCAAGAGGACTAGGTTCTTGGCCAAGATGACTCTTGGGTCACCTGGAACGAAGCAGCTGCAGCTGCAGCTACGTGGAGAAATGACGGATGATCAGAAACAGTGAGGCAGGTAGGAACTGGGCTGAGCAGTGAGCACATTCTCGAGGCGGGAAGAGCCAGAGCAGTTTTCATTTATGGAGACAAGAGCCTGCGCTGAAGAGGTTAACGCAGTCTGAGTGCATCTGAGTTCACTCCGGAGGGTGGAGGCATTCGCTGCCACCAATGAGGCCCCACTGGCCCCACACACACCTGCAGGCGCTCACGGCACTGTGGCCCAGAGAGTCACCGAGTCACCGGGGGAAGAGGGACAAGCAGAGCCTCTGACCCCAAACAGCTGCATCGGGCCACAGTGAAGGAACTGGCTACCCTAGGACAGTTGCTCTCAGCTACACCCTGACCCTCAGGACATATGCCGGCTCTCGCCTTGTTCCTCTTGTTTGATCCAGGGAAACTGGGATTTCTTAATGGAAAGAACAGGTTGCTCCTGGCCAGGAACGGCCTGCAGCTGCTTGTCTTTGCTCCACAGAGAGTCCACCCTCCCTGAGAGGAAGGAGGCTTCTGGCCGGACCACTGAGCCTCAGGGGCTGCCTAGACTCAGGCTGAGCTCCCCACCTGCTCTAGTCATTTCTGTGGGCAGAGTGGGACAGGACCCTGAACTTGCACCTGGGTGACCTTCACTTTCTGTGTTTGTTTTACTCTAACCCCGCATGGTCAGTAGACAAGATGATCCTCCTTGTTTTCCATTCTGAAGGTAGACCAGTCTCTGTGTCCCTTTATAGCCCAGAAGGCCAGATGGGGCTGAGCATCTGGGATCGGGGAGGGAGCAGAGGTGCAAGGCCATGGTACAGTCTTGGTT
Source organism: Myotis daubentonii (assembly GCF_963259705.1). Lineage (NCBI taxonomy): Eukaryota > Metazoa > Chordata > Mammalia > Chiroptera > Vespertilionidae > Myotis > Myotis daubentonii. Next base: position 19,107,399 of record NC_081858.1, read on the forward strand.
CAAGGTGACAATGGGCCCCTCCCCAGCATTGGAAGCCGAGGCCCTGAGGAGAGCAGACTTGCCCAACATCACACACGTACTTGGGGCTGGGACCAGGACCAGAATCTAGGCCTCACAGCCCTGTGTCCTCTCTCTCACATAGGCCAACAGGGAGTGTTCGTGGTGCCCCAGGGCCAAGTAACATGCTTGTCCTACAGGCTCTGACCATTAGAGGTTAGACTTTTCCGGGGCTACTGCCTTACGGGATCCTGTACTCCGGGGACATATGGGCCCCATCGCCCAACCGCCTTCGTTGTGCCCCTGCATGAACCTTCGTACCCCTTTCCTCATGGTGGGCCCTTAGCTGCATCACAAGCAGGTCCATAGGACTCACTGCTGTTCCCCAGCAGTCAGGTTCCCTAAACTGCTGGTCAAGTGCACTTCCCCCCCTCCCCTCAAGCTTTGGCAGCGGTTGTCTTTAGGTTTCAGAATCCCGGGGAAGAAGACCTTTCTGAGCCTTGGAGAGGGAAGGGTAGTTGGAAAAGAAGGGAGTTTGAAGTTCGTCCGTGGGGCTCCCAGAAGTGGAGGGAGGGCCACAGGTCAGCACAGGACAGCAGCTCGAGGGTGCCCAGGCGTTTCACCCATCCTTGACCGTGGGCTCAGTCTGATGACCCTGGCGGTTCTCTGGCCGGATAACCTCGCTCATGAGGAGGTGTGACTCTCACCTGACTATGGGAAGCCAAGTTCCACTGCTCAGGTGGTAACCTTCTCAGGGCTTCGGATTAAATTTTGCTGATCTTCTGAACCATGACCCCCTTTCTTCCTCTGCCCCCTGACCTCACTAACTGGATTGCCCACTTTTTCCCCAAGTCAGCCCGCACTTGCACACGCATGCACGCACACACACAGCCCTTAAGAGAAGGAAGCTAACAGCTGTGTGTGTGTGTGTGTTTCTGTAAACACCTGGGCTCCCAGAGGAGAACATGCACAGCTCTTTCTCTGGAGGGTTCACACAGGAGGCACCAGGCAGTCGGCTGTGAAGTCTGGAAATAGTGCTGACTGTTACCGACCTCAAGGGCACATTTTTCCCCGAGACGTGAACCTCTCCAAGCTTCAGCTTCCTGTCTGCAGAAGGTGACAGTAGTCTTTATTCCAGTGGGAGGTGGTGACGATTCAGCAGGGTCGTGTGTGAGAAGTGCACGCAGTGTCAGCATTTGAGAAATCATCACCGCGATGAACTATGATCATGACTCTCAGCTTCTGCCTTTGACAAATAGGCATATCATATACCTGCCTCCTAAGACTGTTGCGGGGATGTAATAGTTTCCTGTCAGCTGTAAAGTGCCCTCCACAAGGAAGGCAAAGATGGAGAGAGGAGAAAGCCAGCATCACTGGTCTTCTCAAGAGGAGCAGAACGGCCTGGCCAGTGTGGGTTAGTGGTTGAGAGTCAACCTATGAACCAGGAGGTCAGCATTTGATTCCTGGTCAGGGCACATGCCTGGGTTGCGGACGTCATCCCCAGTAGGGGGCGTGCAGGAGGCAGCCAATCAATGATTCTCTTTCATCATTGATGTTTCTTTCTCTCTCTCCCTCTTTCTCTGAAATCAATAAATATATATATAAAAGAGGAGTACAATGTGTGCAAGTGTCTTATTCTAGCTCCAGGTCCTGGGCTTTGCAGTATCTAGATGCATCGCTGGCCCATACTGTTTAATAGGTTCTTTGAGGTAGCCACCCAGGACTTCCATATCCCCGGAAGTGCCTCCTGTCAGGGGTGCTGCTAGAAGCCCTACTTTCGGTTGCAAGTTACCTTTCAGTACAAAAAGACGGACCTTCCTGCTTAGGTCACAATCCACTTAATTCGTTTTCCTTCCTAGCAGCCATTGGGCCCGCGGTCCCCCTGAGCTTCCATAGCAAGTGAGCTGTGTCTGGACAGAGGCTTGGGCCCACCTCACTTTGCCTCCTCCCAACCCCAGGAGGCCGGATGGCAGGCATGGGTGGGCCCTTGGCCTGTGACCCTTTGGCTGAGAGTCTGAGCTTAATTCATGGTTTTCCAAAAGCAGCCAAGACCAAGGCTGCACAGAGCTGACTGAATGGACACTGTGCTTGCCTTCCACCCCCGCCTGCCTCCGTTAGGCACAAGCAGAGACTCGCCTAGCTGTGGGAGTCACCATTTTCTGGTCTGGAAGGCCGACTCTATATAAAGCAGTGGCCCTGTAGTTTAATTCGGTACCTCCTCATTTCCTCCCACAGGACCTCCCCGCAGAGGACTTGTGAGCCACAGAGCTGTCTTCCGAGGCCTCCTCCCTCAGCCTGGGTCAATCCCATGAATAGCCAGCCCCACAGCCCCCTGGGAAAGGGCCTGGCTGAAAAGGTGCTGCACCCGGTTAGGCTTGGAATGGGAGCGAGCTGGAATGCTCTTTCTCCCCTCAGGCCTGCCTGTTACTGTCTCTAACCTCTGGCTGGCTTCTGCTTCCCTTGCCTGGCAGGACCTGTGCGGAGCCACCACCTGTGACACGCTGGGCATGGCTGACGTGGGCACCATGTGCGACCCCAAGAGAAGCTGTTCTGTGATCGAGGACGATGGGCTCCCGTCAGCCTTCACCACTGCCCACGAGCTGGGTGAGGCTGGAGGGGGCTCTCGGGTGGGGTGGGAGAGCTCCCCTCGGGGGTCTCTCTGGGTTCCCTGGGTGCTTGGCGGGGAGACACATGGGCATGTCTGTGTTTCCTCATGGCCCGAAGCCTTAGGGATCCTCTCTCAGGGCTGGCGTCTTCTCTAGCAATGGCTTTGTTTGATTGTCTCTGCTTGCCCCAGCTCAGTTGGCCAGTGATATTGTCCGAGAACGTCAGTGTGTCTCATCAACCAGGCACTAAGGGGAAAGTATGTTCAATACACTGCTGTCCTCACTGAGCCCGCAGCCTCCTGGATGGGACAGAGGACACAGGAACATGATGTTGGGGACATCTGCTAAGCAATCCATCAATACATAGAAATGACCAGCCTGATTGACCCAGCTCTCTAGCTTCCCCAACTGGTCCTCTTGCCCCCATCTCTCCCCATTGCCTCCTAACTACACAGCCACTGAGCCTCTTGCCTCACCCCACAGGCCATGTGTTCAACATGCCCCATGACAACGTGAAAGTGTGTGAGGAGGTGTTCGGGAAACTCCGTGCCAACCACATGATGTCCCCAACGCTCATCCAGATCGACCGTGCCAACCCCTGGTCAGCCTGCAGCGCTGCCATCATCACCGACTTCCTGGACAGTGGGCACGGTAAGCCAGGGCGACTGAGCAGGAGCGTCAGTCTGCCACTGTTGGCGGTGCCCGCCACCTCTCTGGACCTGTCCTCTGTTGCCCAACATGTACATGACCCTGAAGAGGCGGGCTCTGAAGAGAGTCTGCCCATTCCATTGCCCCTTGCTTCATTCTCTCCCTACCCTTCAGATACTGGTTAGCCACGCCCCGCCTTCCCCAGCTCATCCCTCATGCATGCCCTTGGCTTTCTGCAGGAGACTGCCTCCTGGACCAGCCCAGCAAGCCCATCGCCCTGCCCGAGGACCTGCCGGGGGCCAGCTACACCCTGAGCCAGCAGTGTGAGTTGGCCTTCGGTGTGGGCTCCAAGCCCTGTCCCTACATGCAGTACTGCACCAAACTGTGGTGCACCGGCAAGGCCAAGGGGCAGATGGTGTGCCAGACCCGCCACTTCCCCTGGGCAGATGGCACCAGCTGCGGCGAGGGCAAGTTCTGCCTCAAGGGGACCTGCGTGGAGAGACACAACCTCAATAAGTACAGGGTGAGCGTGCTGGAGGGGAGTAGACCCTGGTGGTCTCATCCCAGCTTTGCTATGGGACCATAACTCTGTCGCCTTGCCGTGCTGTGCCTCGATTTCCCCATCTGTGGTTCTATTACCTTCTTGACTCTAAGACTGGAGAGAAAAGATATGGTAGGTCTAAGGCAGGTGGGCAAAGCCCTTCACCCGAAGCGAGGGGTCCCCGTGCCGAGCTCTGCACCTCATCCGACCTGGCAGCTCTGGACCAAAGCTGAACACTTTGATATTTGGGTTGCTCATTCTTTGGTTCCTTCCTTCCTTTCTTCCCTCATCAGCTCTCTCTGAGTGTGTTCCATGTTCAGGGAGCTGTGGGCCAGAGGTGAGCAAGGCTCTGAGCTGAAAGGAAGCCGACCCCTGGGCAAGCCTCCATATTTGCTGCACCCTGAGCCAAGCATCAGTTTCTGTTGTGGTTGATGGTCTTTGAGGCCAAACCACAATGGGAGAAACTTTATTTTTCCTGATAAGCAGGAATAACGATCAAACCAGAACACATTCAAAACCCCAGATAGTCTCAGAATATAGTGAACACTTTCTCCAGGTCCTGGGTTGGGACGGTGAAGGGATTTGTACGTTCCCAGGCAGGAATAAGAAGTCCCTCTGCTCCCTCGATCCTGGGGAAGACCATCGCCTCCCCACCCCGGCCGGGCCGCAGGAGGGCTTGGCTTGGGGCTGTGTGTACACCGAAGCAATATAATGAAAAAGCACTCACCAAGCACGTTGGCAATTGCCCTGAGATGGGTGTGGTACGGAATTATGTAAAATCTTTTTCTGTGTTCTGGGAATATATACTTAATTAAACTTTAGCCATTTATTAGGCAACAACCCCTTGTGTTCAGGGGACTGTGTAAGACACAGTGGTGGCCAGAAAAACAAATAAAAATGGGCCGCGTCTCAGAGGGCTCACATGCCGGTGGGGAAGCTGGAAATGGAACTGTAACACAAGACACAGGGAGGCGTGAGTTACGTGTTAAGGCAGAAGCATGAAAGTGTGTCATGGGAGATCGGGATGAGAGTTTGATGATCATGAGAGGGGTCTGAAAAAAACTTGGATGAGGGGGTCAGATTTGAAGGGAGCCTTGAGGGATGAGTAGGGCGAGAGGGAGTAGAGACGTCAGGGAGGCAGGGCCAGCTGGAGCGTTGGGTGGATGAGGGCTCTATCAGAATCAGCTTTGGGCAGATGGTTTGGGGCTGGATTGCAGTTGTCTTGACCACCAGGCTGATGCATTTAGACTAGAAGGTCCTGGCCAGCTCCTGCTCCGGAGGATGAGATGAGTCAGGAGGATAAGGAAGATAATAACTTCTTAAGGATATTAGATATAGGAAGTGTGATCTGAGAGGCACCATCTTTTCCCCATGCTTTCTGGAATTCTCAGCCCATCAGCCGCAAAATCCACTACATCAGTGGTTCTCAACCTTGGCTGCACATTAGAATCACCTGGGAATCTTTTTAAAATCCTGATTTCTGGGCCCCATCCTCTGGAAATTCTGTTTTTGTTGTTGCTAATGTTGTGGCCCCACCCCATAACAAAGAAACAGAATTTCCGGAGGATGAGGCCCAGAAATCAGGATTTTAAAAAGATTCTCAGGTGATTCTAATGTGCAGCCGAGGTTAAAAAACACTGCACTGCATCCTCAACCTCTTTTCTGAACAGTCTCTTCACCTGTTTCAACTGAAGCCCAGCCCTCCACCTGGGGCACTGTTACTCCTTTTCTCCCAAGACCTCCAGGGCTCAGTCCCCAGCCCTCCTCACTCCTCCCGCTAACTTCTTAGGCGATTCATCTCAACCACTGGCTGGAAACACTATATTTCTGTGTCAAAGACTCCCAGATGGCTACCTCCAGCACAGGCCTGCCTCCTGAACTACAGACCTGAATGCCCCACCCAATCTTGACATCTCCACGTGGTGGGGAACTCATACACAGTGTAGACATAACATCAGGGAAGCCGCGTTCCCCATCAGCTCCCCTAAACCTGCCTTGGGGATTCCATCTTCCCGGGGCTCACACCAACACCGTTTTCCTCTCACTTCATATCCAATACCTCAGCCGTTCCTGTGGACTCTATTTCCAAAACAGAGCCAGGAGCCAGCCATAGCTCAGCACCTCACCTGCTGTAGCCCTGGTCCAAGCCTCCGTCACGTCTTCCTTGGGTTATTGTGGTTGCTCCCTGACCGACCTTCTTACAGACTGTCTCCACCAGAGCAGCAGGGGAGCCTTTTAGTGTGAGCCAGGTCGTGCCCCTCCCGGCTTTACTCGTCTCTTAGAACGAATGAGCCCCAACGCTCTTCCTCTCCTGTTTCTCTCGCTCTGTGACCCTGGAGCACTCTGGGTACCTGCCTCCTCCAGGTCTTTGTATTTGTTCCCTCTGCGTGGAGTGCCCTTTCCCTAACCCAGTGGTCGGCAAACTGCGGCTCGCGAGCCACATGTGGCTCTTTGGTCCCTTGAGTGTGGCTCTTCCACAAAATACCGACTTCTGTGCATGGGCCACGAAGTTTCAATCCCACTGTACATGCGTGCCTGCACGTGGTATTTTGTGGAAGAGCCACACTGAAGGGGCCAAAGAGCCACATGTGGCTCGTGAGCCGCAGTTTGCCTAACCCCTGCACAGCTCATTCCTGTACTTCCCTTTAGGCCTCTGCAAAAATGTCACCTCAGTAGTGAGGCCTCTGAGACCCCTTATAATACAGAGCACCCCAATTCTCCGAGGCCCTTCCCATCTCTCTTTCTCCCACCTGCTTTGAACCCCATCTGACACTATGCGCAGGCTTTTTATGTTTTACTTTTTTTATTTTTATTGATTTCAGAGAGAAAGGGAGAGGGAGAGAGATAGAAACATCAATGATGAGAGGGAATCATGGATGGACTGCCTCCTGCACACCCCACACTGGGGATCGAGCCTGCAACCCGGGCATGTGATCTAACCAGGAATCGAACCATGACCTCTTGGTTCCTAGATTGACACTCAACCACTGAGCCATGCTGGCCAGGCAGCACAGGCTTATTGCATTGTTCACCTTGCCCTGCTTGGATGAAGTCGCTTTGAGGGCAAGGATTTGGAGCCAGGCAGGTTGTAGGAACTCAATGGATATTTGGTGAATGAACGAATGATGGCACATGAGAGGAGCATGATGAATGTTTCCTGTAGAAACCAGTGGGAAGAAGTGGTGCCAGGTGAAAAACCATAGCATCGTCTCAGAAAGTCATGGGACCAATGCTAAATAACTGCAGAAAAACTTGAGATGGCCCTAGCCGGTTTGGCTCATTGGATAGAGCATTGCCCTGCAGACTGAAGGGTCCCAGATTCAATTCCGGTGAAGGGCACATGCCCAGGTTGTGGGCTCGATCCCCAATATGGGGCTTGCAGGAGGCAGCTGCTCAATTATTCTCTCTCATCATTGATGTTTCTATCTTTCTCTCCCTCTCTGAAATCAATTAAAAAAACATATATATATATAGTAAAGACGGCAAGGCCTAGCCATAGGCTATTTCAGTATTTATTTATTTATTTTTAAATATATTTTTTATGATTTCAGAGAGGAAGGAAGAGGGAGAGAGAGAGATAGAAACATCCATGATGAGAGAGAATCATGGTGGATCAGCTGCCTCCTACAAGTCCCCCACTGGGGATCGAGCCCACAACCTGGGCATGTGCCCTTGACCAGAATCGAACCTGGGACCTTTTAGTTCACAGGCTGATGCTCTATCCACTGAGCCAAACCAGCTAGGGCAGTTTCAGTCTTTAGAGATCGTTGTTGATTGGGAGCGGCTTCCCTGGTGCAATGAGACCCACGTTGCCAGCACAGAGGGGAGGAGGGAGAAAGAACAGACGCAGAGAACTGTCTTAGAAATAAAAGGCTGGAATGAGGTGGGGCTCCCGCTTGAGGAGAAAGCAGGCCCCAGGGAAAGTGTTTTTTACAGGATGGAACTGCCACATGACACAATGAAGCCAGAACTCTCTCTCTGACAGAAGGACAGATCGCGCAGATACGCTGAATCTATGAATATAAATTAAAGTTCTTCTGTTGCATGCGGCCAGTTCCCCATGAGCTCCATGTGGATTAGTGGTTTTAGGATGATGTGTGACAGCGTTTTAATCCCAGGCTTGTTTCTCAGGGCTGATTCCTTTATTGCCCAACTGATGTGCGCTTGGGGGATACAAACTCACTCTACTGTCATCATAAGGAAAACATCCCGAAGGCCATAAATTTTCTATCCCCTCTCCACCCTCTTAAAAAATAAGACAACACTGCATAATTCAGCCCAGAGCCAAGTCGAGTTGTAAGATTGCTTCATAGTCTCTTATGTGTATCTCCTCTTAACACAAACATCAGAGCTGCTAATAGTGAAACTTCAAATTCAGCCCCCAAGTGAGGTTAAGATCAGTCTGGTTTTGTGAAAAGTCCGCATTAGTAAACACGTACAGATAAAAAATATCCAGATATCTGTGGTTTACTGGCAACAGCTGAGGACTGGCCATGCCTTAGATTTAGAGACATATATACGCTAACAATAGGTAAGGAGACACTTTGAACTCCTGCACGATGGCAAGCACAGTGCCAGGAATATTCATACACGTTGCATCATTTAAATCTTCTGTGTGACCACACGCCTGCATTTCATGGGTCCTGTTTTTGCAGATGAAGGACCTGAGACTTGGAAAGTTTCCCGACTTGCCCTTGACCACCACTGTGGTGAAGGGAGAGGAGGCTGTAGAATTAGGCTTCATTCGGAGAGAGGGGGTTGGGGAGGCTGTACCAGTGTTGCTTTCTTGTGGGCTCAGGGTGTGGGTGTGGCACCCCAACCCCAGCAGGGCCATAACAGACTCTTCCTCACAGGTGGACGGCTCCTGGGCCAAATGGGAGCCCTACGGCCCCTGCTCTCGCACCTGTGGTGGGGGAGTGCAGCTGGCCAGGAGGCAGTGCAGCAACCCCACCCCGGCCAATGGGGGCAAGTACTGCGAGGGAGTGAGGGTGAAGTACCGATCCTGCAACCTGGAGCCCTGCCCCAGTTCAGGTGAGGAGGGAGGGCAGCGGTGGCCTGGGCCAGGGCCTGGGCCTGGGGGAGGCAGGTCAGGCTGGAGGTCACAGTCCCCACTTGGGGTCATTCATGGCCACAGAGTTACTGCGGTCAAGAGTGTCTGCCTTAGGCCAGAGCCTGGGAATGCACAGGTGCACATTCCTTTTGGGATAACTTCTCTGTCTACTCCCTTGGCAAGAGGCTTAGACTGGGAGGCTACATGGCCCAAGGGGCTGAGACGTAAGCAGAAATTCATTATCCCGGGAACCATGACCTTGGGTGGGAAGAAAAATGACATCTTTATTTTTATTAACCTTTCTAATTTAAAATTTAGAACTTCCTTCTATTAGAAATTTAGTATTTTTACTAAACTTTCTATCCAAAATGTAGTGGTAGCAGTACCTATGACGTTGTCACCAATAGCAATCATGGCTATGTCACATTACGTTTTAGTTGTCATGGATTTCTCAAGATGCCATTTGTGCTTGTCACTACTTCAAAATTACAGGGGTTATAGACTCATTATGGAGTCGTGTTATTTACTGTGTAATAACAAAGAAACACACACATCACAATATGTTTCAAAGTATGTTGGTCATTGTATATTGATGTAATTAGTATTCCATGTAATTTATTTTATTAGTATTCCATGTAATTTAATAACATTCTGAAAATAGTTTCAGTAGCCTGCTGTAGGGCTAGTTGTATAGCACAGAGGGTTAGGGTACCTGACACAATGGCTTTAAGGCCAGACTCCTGGGGAAGATGGCCCAGAGCCTGGGAGATGCCTTATCATCAGTGTCCTGCATCCCTGGGCCCAGCCTGCTTTAGTCCGCTGAGATGGGGTGGCTTCAAGGATGGGGATCACTCAGCTAAGGGTTGGGAAGAGCCCCAGGAGGGCTCTCTACTTCGCTCCCACCTTGGCCCCTCACTTTAGCTTTCTGTACCTGCTTGCTCCCTCCCCAGCCTCTGGCAAGAGCTTCCGGGAGGAACAGTGCGAGGCCTTCAACGGCTACAACCACAGCACCAACCGGCTCACCCTCACCGTGTCGTGGGTGCCCAAGTACTCAGGGGTGTCTCCCCAGGACAAGTGCAAGCTCATCTGCCGAGCCAACGGCACCGGCTACTTCTACGTGCTGGCACCCAAGGTGAGCGCCCTGGAGGCCAAGAGGTCAGAGAAGGTTCAAGGCCTTCGGGGAAGCCTCCAGTTGACCTGTCCTTCTCTCCATTCCTCCCCCTCCTGGGGGCGCTGCAGGTGGTGGACGGTACGCTGTGTACCCCTGACTCGACCTCGGTCTGCGTCCAGGGCAAGTGCATCAAGGCTGGTTGCGACGGGAACCTGGGCTCCAAGAAGAAGTTCGACAAATGCGGGGTGTGTGGGGGAGACAATAAGAGCTGTAAGAAGGTGACAGGACTCTTCACCAAGCCCATGTGAGTGCTGGGCCCTGGAGGGCGTGGCCAGGGAGCAGGGGAGAGGAGGAGTGAGTGGCATAGCGCCCAGGCATGGGAAGCTTGAGTTCGATTGGGGTAAATGTCAGATCCTGGCCAGTATCCTTGCTGTGGAGACCACTCACACTCTTCTATGAGTATGACATTCATTCATTCATTCAGCAAGCAAAGATGACTGCAAAGATGCATGCTCAAGGAGGACCCCCCTCAGCAGGAGATGCTGCTCAGGGGGATGCAGAGAGTTGTTAGGGTCTGTCTAGAGTCCTAGGGTAGGACTGACTTGGGTTCACATTTCAGTCCCCAATATTCCGGATGACTTTGGGCAAGTGACACAGTCTCTAGAATAACATATCTCTTCCCTGATGAAGTGGGCATGTCCCGAATGTACTTCATGTAGTGCTGATGGGAGAATGAAGGGAGTTCATCCAAGTGAGATGCTTAGCATAGTACTTGGTGCTTAATGTTCATGACGATGATAGCAAAACGCAACTCTACTGGAGGCCAAGTGGGACAGCCTCCTCATGCCCGAGACCTTGGCCTTGGGGACCAGATGGAGGTGAGAATGGCACTAAACTGTAGAGACAGGTAGTGTGAGAGGCTGGGACTGAAGGAACCCCCTTCCTGGCAGACTTGTGCTGGGACCGGCGGAAGAAATGTCTCTGGGCCTCTTCTAGCCCCAACTCCGGAGCCTGGGGCTCCCTGGCCTGAGCTTTCTGAGGTCCAGCACCTTCCCTTTTATTTTCCAGAGGAATGTGCTCCTTCAAAAGTCCCGACCCATGTTCTGGGAGCAGCTGGGGCAGGCAGAGCCACTGGGGCCTCATTTGTGGGGCAGGTATGCGTGGCCAGGAGCCTCGGCCGCCCCAGGACACACAGGGCCTCTGCTGAGCCCTAGGTGGGCAACTTCTCTGGCAACCTGGACACTGCAGGCTGAGGGTGTCCTAGCTGCCCTTCAGAGGGATCTGCAGCGGGGAGGCCCAGTGAGGAAGTCCTGGTTACATGACAGGGGTTCCTTTCACAGACTAGGGGAGCTAGAAGGAACCGTTGCAATCTTCTAGTTGAACCTACTCATTGTATCAGAGAGGACACTGGAACCCAGAGAGACTGACTTTAAAGCCACCAGGGAGTTGGTGTCCCAGCCAAGACTTGATCTGGGTCCCACACTCCAGGGCCAGTGTGTACTTCTGCACTGAGGCCCAGCCTGGGACTCAGTGACTTATCGCCTCTCTCTCCCCGCTCCCTCCTCACTGGGTGCTTCCTCTGCTGTGGGTGCAGTAGCTAATTCCATCCTCATTACAATGCCACGTGCTACGTGTGACTATGGTCTGTTGGGTGTGGAAACTGAGAAACTAAGGAACTTACGTAAGGACAACAGCGAAGTGTGTGGTAGGGATCCCTCTGACCCCAACACTCCCGGTCTTACTCATATGCTGGAATTCACCAAAATATCATTGTATTGAAGAAGAAAGACCATCAGGCTATGCAGCCAGCATACTTAGTTTTAAATGACCTGAAGACAATCTCCCTTCCATCCTGCAGCTCGTGTGTGTCTCCCGGGCGCCTGAGCGGTGGCTGAGGCAGCCTGGTTGGTCTTGGCTCTTTGCCATCTTCATGACCTACCCCAGGCCTTGTTGTTGTTGTTCTATAGAACTTAAAAAATATATTTATATTTTTTATTGATTTTAGAGAGGGAGAAGAGAGAGATTGAAACATCAATGATGATAGAGAATCATTGATAAGCTGCCTCCTGCACGCCCTACAGTGGGGATCGAGCCTGCAACCCGGGCATGTGCCCTGACCCGGAATCGAACCATGACCTCCTGGTTCATGTGTCGATGCTCAACCACTGAGCAACACCGGCTGGGCCCACCCCAGGTTTCGTGAAAGGGGAATCTTTATGATGTTAGCGGAATCCGGGTCTTTACCCCCAGGCATCTGTCTAATTCGCAACCCCCTCCCGCCGCAGGCACGGCTACAATTTCGTGGTGGCCATTCCAGCAGGCGCCTCGAGCATTGACATCCGCCAGCGCGGCTACAGGGGGCTGATTGGCGATGAGAACTACCTGGCCCTGAAGAACAGCCAAGGCAAGTACCTGCTCAACGGGCACTTCGTGGTGTCACCCATGGAGCGGGACCTGGTGGTGAAGGGCAGCGTGCTGCGCTACAGTGGCACGGGCATGGCCGTGGAGAGCCTGCAGGCCTCCCGGCCCATCCTGGAGCCCCTGACCGTGGAGGTCCTCTCTGTGGGGAAGATGACGCCACCGCGGGTCCGCTATTCCTTCTATCTGCCCAAAGAGCCCCGGGAGGACAAGTCCTCCCACTCCAAGGACCCCCGGGGGCCTTCCGTGCTCCACAACAGCGTCCTCAGCCTCTCCAATCAAGTGGAGCAGCCGGATGACAGGCCCGCTGCGCGCTGGGTGGCGGGCAGCTGGGGGCCGTGCTCTGTGACCTGCGGCGGGGGCCTGCAGAGGCGGGCGGTGGTCTGTCGGGGTGCCCTGGGGCAGCGCGCAGCATCTGCCTGCAACGCCAACCATCGGCCGGCGGAGACGCGAGCCTGTGGGGACCCCTGCCCGACCTGGGAGCTCGGGGCCTGGTCGCCCTGCTCCAAGAGCTGTGGCCGCGGCTTTAAGAGGCGTCCACTCAAGTGTGTGGGCCGCGGAGGGCGGCTGCTGGCCCGGGACCAGTGCAACCTGCGTCGGAAGCCCCAAGAACTGGACTTCTGCATCCTGAGGCCGTGCTGAGTGAGATCTACGGTGCTGCCGGTGTTCTGGCCAGCGGGAGCTGTGGGCAGGAGGCCCACGCCACGATGTCACCACATCCAGGGACAAGGATCATGGGTGGGAGCGAGCGGTTTCCTCCTACCCCCTGGCCTGGGCAGGGAGCTAAGTCACTAACACACAGTCTACCTCACACCTGGCTCCTCCAGGGCCCAGTCTCGGGAGAGGCTGAGAGGTGCGGGTGCTGGGCAAGAAGGTGCTGGGGCCCAGTTTCCAAGAGACCTGGAGGGTGGCCACTCCCAGGCAGACTTCAGGGACCTGGGCCCCCGTCAGGGAGGCCACAGGCTGCCGGAAGGGCCATGGCTCAGCAGCTGGCACCCTCAGGTGCCCCCGGGGGCTCTGAGCCGTCTCTGAACAAGGTGCTTTTAGCCCACTTTCCTTTTCTGACCGACAGACTGAACCATGCACATGGGCTGGGGGTGAGCAGGCGTGGAGGGAGAAGGAGGTGAGGTGTGCCTGCAGCCCGGGCCACTCTTCTTGAGGAGGACTGGATGTATGGGGGAGTCCTGAGGTTCCTCATCTTCCTTCTACTCTGGGCCCTCCTTTAAAGAGACACCTCTTCTCCTGTGTCATCCAGGCCTCCAGCGGGAGGGCTGTCACACCAGTGTCATCTGAGGATCCGCGGGAAGGGATAGGATGTCGATAGGGAGCCCGTTGTCTTCACGAGAGATCCGACCATTTAAAAAAAATGCTGAAACGTGTAAGGGGAGATGGATTCTGTGGCTGAAGCAGGGGGTTTGGGGAGAGATCTCAAGGGCTCTGCGGTCCCTGCGGCTGGGCTGAGCCTGGGGGAATGTCACCCTAGGGTGGGAGGAGGAGGCCCGGGTTCTGATGGCTTCCTCCTCCAGGGAGGCAGGTGTCAATCAGGCTGATGCCTTCGGCTCTGCATCACCTTCCCAGTGGTCAGGGTCCCGGGCCTACTAAGAGGGCATGGGGTGTGCCCAGGAGGGCCGGTGCTGAAACTCCACATGCCTGCAGGTTGGTCCTCATCCGGACAGCTCCATGCAGTCTGGCTTGGGCATGTCACGTGGCATCCCGGGCTGCGGTTTCTGCAGTTGGAAAATGGGATTCACTAGTTGCTACCTCAGGCTGTATTCTCGGGGAACCCCGCCTTGGCCCTCCCCCGGGGCAGCAGTGATGTCCTGGTGCTTCCAGAAGACCTGGCCGCGTCCTCATGGACTGATCTGTCCAGGCACAAAGGTGCGCTCGGGTGCATGGCTCTCTGCTGTCCACAGGCTGGCCACTCACTGCGGCTCCAAATACGCAGACAGGTGCCCTCTCTCAGGTGCCCTGGCCGCAGGGGACACCAAGAATCGATCACCTGACCCAGGGGCCTTGATAACCACCAGTGGGAGCGGCTGGCGAGCTGTCTACCTTGGAGACATGTTAGGGGAGTGGGAAGCAGGGTGCTCCTACAGCTCCAAGTGGGGAGATGCTTTGGGGTCGGGTCCTTTGGCCAAGTAGGGTCTTTCTGAGGCCTCGGCTGCCCCAGGGTGCACATGGAAGGTTCTGCTTCTGAGCGTAGGTTTGAGTCCTGGACTTCAGCGAGGTGACATCAGGGCAGGTGTGTTCATTCGGTTTCCCCTCTTAGTCAGAATCTGCAAGCCAGCCGGGCAGCCAGGCGGGCCTCTGGGATGGCGTTCTCATCCCAGTCTAACGCTGGCTGAGCCCTGGCGCAGAGCCCCCTGGAGCAGGGGCGTGCTGAGCTTGGAGGCAGGGCTGCAGTCTCCCTGGGAGACCAGGGGAGGAGGGTTCCTTGTCCCGCAGGAGTGAGCACTGGAGGCTGCAGGGCTAAGAGGAGCCCAGGGTGCCCGGCCGGACACAGACCTGCCGACCGACAGCAGCACTGCGCCCTGTGCCTGGTGCACCCGTCCTTGGCGAGGAGAGGGGGTCGTGGGGGCCGTGGGGGATGTGTAGGGGAAGAGGTGGCGGGGGAACGGAGCTGCCATCGGTGGGGTACTTGGCCCTTCACAGAGCAGCTTTCTGAGTCATGCCAAGGAGGGATAACCAGTCTTGTTCCTGACACAGGCTGCGTCTCGCTGTCCTTGTCTGCCGTGATGTTTTTCTCTTTCCTTTTTTTTATTTTCCTTTGCAAAAGAAGTATGACCAAGACAACTTGGGAGGTTGGTCCTGAATTTGACCATTTCACGAATCCAACTGTGCTCTCCAAGGCCGAGCACAGATGAGCCTCAAGGCACGGGCGTCTAGGGATGGGATAAAAAGCCAAGGTGGTGTCTCATGTCCAGTGGGAGGAGAGGAGCATTCTGGGGGCTCCAGCAACTTCTGTTGTGGGGTGTGGCCCAGGAAGGACCTGGGCTCAGGAGCCCTCTGCCCCCTCTGCCCACCGTGTGCACTGATTGGAGGAGTTTGAGCGCATGGCCTGGCCCTGCTGCGGGGTGGGGTGGGCGCAGGTGCAGAGACGCGCGTGTTTCCGGCCTGGAAGGCACCGTCATCATGGAGCCCCCTCTGTGTCTGGTTCCTTTGCATTCCGTGTTCTGCAGGGGATGGAGACCGGGTACCGCCGGGCTGTGTATACTGTGTATACGGGGGGCTGGCTGCTGCGGGGACAACAGCCTTCTCCTAATAAAGTTGTAAGTATTTAAACCTGTGTCCTGCCTCGGTGACTTCATCTCGCCTATGAACACGCTGCACAAATCTACTGAGCACCCACCATGTGCGGCCACGGAGCTGGGGGCTGTGGTGTAGCAGTGACTGGGCAGGCGCAGTCCCGTCCCATGCAGCTGGCTGAGGAGGCAGAGCAAACGAGGCAGCACAGTGGCGGGTGTGGTGGGTGCCAAGGAGAGAGGAACCGATGCACAGAAGAACTGAGGTCTGGGTGTGTGGGTTGTGTGGGGTGTGTGACCCGGGAGAGCCTGGCCGAGGGCAGGACACAGCCCTGCTGAAGGGGCAGGAGCCGTCCACCATCCAGCAGAGGAGCAGCAGGCTGGGGCCTGGGACCAGCAGGAGCAGGAAGGCCGCTGGGGCCACCTGGACCCCTCGAGTGAGGGGCGAGGCACAGGAGGGGCCAGAGGGTCTACTGTGCAGGGGTTCTGGGTACCTGCCTTAGGAGAATGTTTCATTCTGTTGGGAGAATGTTTCTCGCTTCCCAGTTCTGTTTTGTTTGGACAGTGTTACAACCAAAGGGGTGGGGTGGGATGCGTTTTGAATAACATCCAACTGCGAGTCCAGAGACTTGTGTTGGTCTCAGATCTGAGGTCCTCTCCAGGAATCCCGCTTCCTGTCTGCGAGGTGAGAAGGTAGGGTTACTATTTAATGTTCCTTTAGGGTGTTTTGGCCTCAGCGGTCTGGGTTTCTAGGCACAGTTATGGCTGAATCTTTGGGAGAAGATTGTTGGGTGTCCGCTGCGGGTCAGAGAGGAAAGGGCCCCTCCCCGGGCCTTTTCTGCAGGGCCTCAGGGAGAATGGCTTCTCAGAGCCCATTGTGCTTGGAGAGGGGTCGGGGAAGGGTCCAGAGTGGGGCTTGGACACGCTTCAGCCCTTGATAAAGGTTCTGGAGAAGGAGGCCTGAGCCCGAGGAGCCCAGGTGACCCCATGGGCTGGGGGAAGTGCGGAAGGGTCTGCAGGGGCTCACGCTGGTGTCTAAGCTCCAAGTCAGCAATTGTACGATCTTCGTAAATTTACACAAAATGCTGCCACGTTCCTGGGCTTGTTATGTTTGTCACCCCTTCTGTTTCCCATGACAGCCATTGCCAATAATGGAAATGTCCCCATGGGCAGGGATAGGGGTAAAGGAAGACTTTCCCTACTTATAACACGAAATGTGTGCCCCCCGCTGCCACCCCTGGCACCAACCATGTCCCAGCTCTCTGACGCCAGCGGGTGTCCTAGAATTTATTTCTGCCACTAATTAGCTGGAGTCAACATCAGACTCCACAGGTTCAAGGGCACAGTCCCACAAGGCGCCCCACTGCAGACACCAGTCTCAAGTCGTGGTCCCCAGGACGCCCAGGCTTCAGATGCACTTAGCTCCAGAGTGAGGGTTTCCACAGTCCCCACACAGGGCTGGTGATCAGCCGGGATGGCTCACAGAACCCAGGGAAACACTCGCTTATGTGTCCTGGTTTATGATAAAGGCTGTGATAAAGGGCACGGGTGAGCAGCCGCGGGAAGAGGTCTGTGGGGCGAGGACCCGGGGGTTCTGAGTGCAGGAGCCCTGTCCCTGTGGGGCTGGGGATCACCTCCCTGCGCTCATGTGTTCCTCAGGACGAAGCTCTCCACACCTGTAGTTTAGGGATTCACACGAGGTTTCCTCAGTAGGCACGGGCGATTGTTACCTCCATCTCCAGCCCCGTCCCTGCCCTGATGGGTGAAAGTTCTAGGTTTGCAATCACGGCTTGGTTTTTCTGGTGATTGGCTCCCAGCCAGGGGCCACCCAGGAGCCCACCAAGAGTCACCTCAGGACAACAAAAGACACTTCCATCGCCCAGGAAATCCCAAGGGTTTGAAGAGTTCTGCATCAGGAAGGAGGGGGCAGAGATCAATATATATAATCTCCATCTCCCTCTCCCTCTCCCTCTCCCTCTCCCTCTCCCTCTCCCTCTCCCTCTCCCTCTCCCTCTCCATCTCCCTCTCCCTCTCCCTCTCCCTCTCCCTCTCCCTCTCCCTCTCCCTCTCCCTCTCCATCTCATCTCCATCTCTATATCCATATCTATATAATCTATATCTATCTATATATTTCTTTTTAAAAATATTTTATTTATTTATTATTATTTTTAAATTTATTGTCTAAAGTTTTACATATGTCTCCTTTTTCCCTGATTGACCCCCTCCTCCCCCAGCCATTCCCACCCCGGGCAAGCCCCCACCGGCCCAGTGTCTGTGTCCGTTGGTTATGCTGATATGCATGCAACAAAAATAGATCCAGAGACAAGTGTCAGGGGAGGTGAGGGGGTTAGAGAGCAACCCAAGGACTTGTACGCATGCATATTAGCAAATAAGTATTTGTATTGATTTCAGAGATGAAGGGAGAGAGAGAAAGAGATAGAAACATCAATGATGAGAGAGAATCATTGATGGGCTGCCTCTTGCACGCCCCATACTGGGGATTGAGCCCACAACCTGGGCATGTGCCCTGACTGGGAATCGAACCGTGACCTCCTGGTTCATGGGTTGGTGCTCAACCACTGAGCCACGCCAACCAGGCTATATATTTCTTATTATGTTGCAGCAAATAATGGAGAAAGGAGAGGAGGCTGGGTCCCACCTCTAGAAGCTCCAGGTAGGGTAGGGGGGTAGCGACTGACACTGGAGCCGCCTGGAGCAGACAGCCTGGCTGTCCTTTGAAGCTTTCCGCATGGGGAAGGAGCCCTTTCCTAACCTCCTGGCCTTTGAAGAGAGGCAGCAACAGTTTGCTTTGTAATTCATCCTCCGTAGAGGAATGCGTTTTTGTCCCAGAAGAGAAAAAGCCTCAATAATGGTCAAAAGGTCTTGACGCCCCTGGGCCCCGCTCCCCTGCCCAGTGAGCCCTGGCTGGCCCCCAGCAGGCTGAGCTGGCAGGGCCCGTGGCAGCGTGTGTGACCCAGAAAGTCTTTCCGTGGCTCCCTGGCTTGCACCCAGCCCTGTTGGGTGAGTCAGCCCAGAGGCCTGCAATCCTAGCCACGAGTCCCAGGAGAGTCAAATGTCTCCCCCTTTAAACTGTCCCGATGCCACCACATTGCCCAGCCCGGGCAGCCCCAGGGGACCGCAATGACATTGCCCCTGCTCCCAAGCAGGGGTGCCAGGAGCTCCGTGCCCCACCCCCTGGGGCTCACCGGGAAGCCCTGGCGTGTTTGTCCTGTGTTTGCTCAGGAACGCAAGTCACATTCCAAGCACTGGCCAGAATGTTGCTGAGGGAGATAAGAGTTCCTGGCTCCCAGAGCATTCCTGACAAGAAGCAGAACTCTTCGTTTCCAAAGGAGAGGGATTTGGGCAGAAAGGAAGGGCAGGATGGAGAGGAAGAGAGAAGGGAACCTCCTCGTGAAAGATCGGATTGGGGAACGTGGGAAACAGAGTCCTGGGGAATGTTCGGAGGCTGATGAGATTCCAGCCACATCCTTATGTTGTTGCAGTCCGTCCTTCCGCCCCCTCTCCTCTGCCCCTTCTTGGGGCCACGATCCCACCAGTATGAGCAGGGGTTCAGGCCACTGCTCTCTTGACTTTGACCACCTGTCCAGGTGGCCTCATGGGACTGGGCTTCTGGTCTCACCAGGGAGCACCCATCCCCATGGTAGCATGGGCGATCCAGCAGATATCTTGACTCGGTGGTGTTGGTCTTGAGGCTTTTGAGAAAAGAGCCTTTGGGGGTGTAAGGAAATGTGTTCAGGAGAACAACGTGACCTCTGACCGCTGGAAGGGCCCTCTTTGGACTGTTTGCAGTGCCCCAGGCAGCAGGGACACCCAGCGCCTGGGCGGGGCCGGGGCTGGGACACAGCCAACTGTCAGGGAGAATTTCCAAGGTGGAGACTTCCTGGGAACCGTGCGTGAGAGCAAGATAACTCGGCCCATTGCCTCTGGTGTCGTGAGGACGCTGCCCTGTGCGGGCACTGTTCTGATGTGCAAACACAGTCCTGTCTGGTCTTCACAACCATCCTCTGAGGATTGACCAACCCAGAATGCAACCAGGGTTTCAAAATGTGAAGTAACTTGTGCAAAGTTACCCAGGCCAGTGGCGGGGCCGGGACTCAAGCTCCTTGCTTCCTTCCAGCACTGGGCTCCTCGCCACCCTGGCAGCTGAGGAGGTCTTGTCAGTCTCTTGGTAAGGTGGGGAGACAATTACCTGGCCATTTGTTTTTCCTGAAAGACTCCTTGGAATGACCTAGGAGCATGTTCTGGAGGCAATGTTTTGTGATTTCCAAAGGGCCTATCAACACAACCCACACTGGCCCTGACCCCTATCATCTCTCCTAATAGGAAATCTGTTCACTGGATTCCTTCCTTCCTCCCTTCCCTCCTTCCTTTCTTCCTTTCTTCCCTTTCTTTCCTTCTTTCTTCCTTTCTTTTTTAAAATATATTTTTATTGATTTCAGAGAGGAAGGGAGGGAGGGAGGGAGGGAGGGAGAGAGAGAAAGAGAGAGAAACATTAATGATGAAAGAGAATCGTTGATTGCCTTCTTTGATCCCTTCATTGGGGACAAGAGCCCACAACCCAGGCATGTGCCCTGACCAGGAATCGAACTGTGATCTCCTGGTTCGTAGGTTGACGCTCAATCACTGAGCCACACTGGCTGGGCTCAATTGCCTTCTTGCCTGTTTCCCAGTGGAGCTTCCTCTGAGATTCTCAGGGCTGGCATTTGGCTTTGGAACCACCCTGCCACCTCATGAACCTGGAGTCCAGAGGCCCCGGAAACCCTGGATGGTTGGAGCCACTGTGTGTCAAAGGGCGGTGAGGAATAGTGAGAAGTGGAGTCCAGCAACCCGGTGGCTCTTTCTTTTCCCTGGAAACCTCCAGAAGTTTGTTCCTTTCCTTTCCTCAAAATTATTAAGTATTTAAGACACACAGAAGGAACAAGGAATAATAAAATCAAGCTTAGGTGGTTTACTTTATTAATCATGTTGCATGAGAAATAAAACATCACTAATAGAGTTGAAGGCCCCCATGGGAGTCTCCCCCTCCATGCTCCTCCCTCTCCACCAAGGGTGCCCAGCATCTTGAGTTTGCTGCTTATCATCCCTAGACATCCTTTTATCCTTCCACTGCATAAATCTGGATCCCTAAACAATGCATGCATCCCACTGGTATCTGCAGTAGCTCCTGCGTATCCCTGCGTTTTCTGCAGCTTACTCTCTTTGCTTAACGCTACATCTGGTGGACTCATTCCTGTGGATACATGGAGTTCTAGTTCACTTGTTTTTCCGTCTGGTGTATTGTTTCATTATTTGGATCGAATGACTGACATTTAGGTTGCCTCCAGAATTTTGCTAATACAAACAGTTCTACTGTGAACATTCCGTACATGTTCTCCGGGGCATGTATATAGGGAGCCGCCGGGGGTGAAATTTCTGGGCCATAGGGTGTGTGTACCTTCAACTTTACTGTGAGCTATTTCCAGATTGTTCTTCAAGTGGCTTTACCATGCCCAGAGTTTTGCCAATTTGCCTCCCCCCTCCACGTCTCCCCCCGCCCCCCCCCCCCCCGCTCCCTCCCTCAGGGGCTGCCTTCTCCACCAACTGGGGTTGCTTCCTGACCCACCTTACTGTTAGGAGGATTCAAATTTCTCCAGTTTACCTCCCCCCCCCCCCTCACTATCAGCTAGGATTCCAACAGGAAGTAGATGGCACACTCAAAGTAGAATAATCTGAGGAGACAGTTGAATAAAGAACAGTTTACAAAGCTGTGGGCAGGGGGTAAGGGGACCCCAAGAGCTAGTGCAGCACCCCAGGCTGATAACTGTTGGGCTCCGTTTCTACATGAGCCAGAAAGGTGAGGGGAGAAAGTTTGTGAGGACCGGAGTTAGGCTGGTCTATGTAGATAGGGCGGTCGAACAGGTGCTGACCCTTTTGAGGGGGGACACACTTTTGGTTGCTTTATCTATTAAAGGGGAAATGATAGTACTTACCTCTCGCAGCGATTGTGTGTGTTCAATGTGCTGATGTGTTTAGCACAGAGCTACATGTAGTAAGTGGGCAATGAATGCCAGCTAGTCATTACTTCAACCCAGGAGTAAGTGACAGAGGGTCAAGAATGCTCAAAGAAATTCCATAGCTGCTATTTCCCAATCTGTGTTGAAATATAAGTGGGTTAAGGTTATTCTTCCCGTAGTTGTGTTTCCCAATATTTTTTGCACTTTTCTGGGCTGCTGGCCTTTTATATCACTCCTCAGAAGTCAATATGGCTCCTGCTTTCTGAATATTGCACAACTGCTTTGGGGAGATGAGTGTCCAAGGTTTCGGGCATATAGTTCTCATTCTTTTTCCAAAATTTTATTATGAAAAATATCAGACATACAATACTGGGAAGAATCATGGGTGATCATACATCCATTACTTAGGGTCCATAATTGTTATTTTACTGTATGTGCTTCATCTCTTTCATAGACTTTTTTTTTTTTTTTTGTCAAACTGCTTGGAAGTGACACCCTGACACTTCACTCTTTAAAAAAAAAAAAAAAAAAAAAAAAAATATATATATATATATATATATATATATATATATATATATATATATTGATTTTGAAGAGGAAGAGAGAGCATAAGAGAGATAAAAACATCAATGATGAGAGAGAATCATTGATCAGCTGCCTCCTGCACGCCCCCTACTGGGGATGGAGCCTGAAACTCCGGCATGTGCCCTGACAGGGAATCGAACCGTGACCTCCTGGTTCATAGGTCGATGCTCAACCACTGAGCCACACCAGCTGGGCCTGATACTTCACTCTTAAATACTTTCATGTGCATTTCGTAAGAACAAGGACAGTTTCAATACCATGATCATATCCAAAAGAACTGTCCATTCCCTGGTAGCATCGATATCTAGCCCATCTTGAAATTTCTCCAGTTGTTCCAAGAACATCACTGAAAGAATCCATTCAAGGTTCCCACACTGAATTTCAGTCTCTGGTTGTTCCTCATGGTGCCTCTGACTTGCCCCGTTTCCCCTGTGTTTCCTGCGTGGCTCATGCTGCATCATATCTGCAGGTTGGGAAGGCAGGTTTCCTACCAGTGGTGAGGCTGTTAAGGGCAGAAATAGAATACTGGGGGCCAGCAAAGATTATAAGAAATATTAACCATGTTCTGTTCACCCTGATGGTTCTGTCCTGATTAGAGAAAGCACATTCTAACCTGGCTGAAAGTTGTACACCCGGGGACATGGGAGCTAACATCGGAATGCAGTCCATCCTCCTGTCCTGGGAACTGCCTACCATGATGGAAAGATCTACAACCTCATGGCTGAAACAGTCTAGTCCAGGAGGCACCTACTTTTTATAACCCCCAGCCCCTATTACCTGTAATCTGGTCCTGGGGTGGATGCAGGTGACCACCCTCCTTCAACTCCCCCCCAGCCCGCATGACTTGCAACCTGTAAGGATTATCCCATGCCTACTGTCCCATGCCTATAATTCCTACTTCCCCACGTCATCGTTGACCTTCTACCCAATAGAAACAGCTGGCTTATGGGGGCTGTAGAGCAGATTTTTGTGGATGACCTGCTGCTCTCCCATACTCCTGGCAGTATTGGAATAAACGCTCATATATGATTCAACCCTGTCTCTGCTAATTTGGCTCACGTAGTGACAGCAGCCTGGACCCATTGGTTGTCCGGTCACAAGGCTGGCAGGTAACTTGGCTTCCCTGATGTTTTCAGCTGGCTGTGAGGAATGTGTCCTCCCTTCACTCATGGAACCGAGTTCAGTCACCTTTCCCCTCAGATTTCCCTGCTCTCCACTGATCTGCAAAGGCCCTCTCTCCTTGGTCTTAACTACCCCGAAGATTCTGTTAGGGGAAGATAGTAGGTGCGCTCCTGTTCCTATGAAAGGCCTTTTCCATGTTTTCAGTTTTAAGTGGGTCATTTAAATACAGTGATTCATTCATTTGTTCCACAAATATCTGCATATCTACCAGGTACCAGGCACTAAGCAGACCTCTACTTCCTGCTTCTGTGCTGGGCTCCTCTTCTCTCTCTGCTTGTTCCTGCTCAGTTCCCCTCATGAGCTCCTCCTTCCTTCCTCATTTCAAACTCTTTCCCAGGGGATCACATGCTCTCCCTTTGCTTCGTTTAAAACTGACCATCAGTGGCTCATGAATCTGCATACCTAAACCTTTCCCAGACCTGTGCTCACCCAGACTCCTCCCTGGAGGGACCCTCACATTTCATGGGTCATCTGGTCTCATGACTTGATCCCACCCTCCCCTCCCCTTCATCCCAATGTCTTTAAATTTGGTCCCTACTGTGCCTTTTCTGGTGCTGCCGCCTTAGTGCAGAGTAAAGTCACGTCTCACCTGGAGTAAGTCGATAGCCTATCCCCAACCTCTCTGGTTCCAAATGCATCCCTTTCAGTCCTTTCCCAGGAGTGGCTTCCAGTCTGACAGAAGATGCCCCATTTAGTGCTCTCCTGGCAGCCCCTGTGTCCTTTAATAGAGATATGTATATAGATCTATGGGATTATAGGAGAGCAATGGCGGCAGTAGCTCTCAATGGACCTGGGGAAGATCTCACAGAGGACCTGGGTCTTGAAGCATGAATGGAATTTGGTAGTAGATAAGGAGGGAAAGCATTCCTCACTGTGGGGTGAGCATACACGATGGCATAGGAGCTTTAAAGATGCAAATAGCTTGGAATGGCTGGACTGTAGAATGCATGGGACAGATGAAGCTTGAAGGCTGGGCTGGGGTCTTATGATGAAGGGCCTTCTATGGGAATTTGTGCTTTGTTGGGTGGGCCACAGAGAGTCATAGAAGGATATTAAATCAGATTTTTAAATGGAGTCAGATGTTCATCAACTCACAACTCTAGTGAGCTTGTAGGAAGCGTGATTAGGAGGAAAAGACTGTTGGCAGAAAGGCCGAGTAAGAGGCTCCTGCAATAATCCAGACTTCAGACCATGAAAGCCTGGCCCAGGGCAGTGCAAGTGGATTGAACGCGATGACAAATTCTACAAATGAACAGGATTAAGTGTGAGCCGGACTTGATAACTAACAGTGTACAGGGTATGACAATGAAGGGAGGATCAGAGGAGTCTGCAGATCCATGTTTTCCCTCTCCTGACTTCCTTGCTTTGCAAAGGAAATAAAAGAAAAATTAGGCTATGCCTTGACACGCGGATATGAAGACAGAGCACAGGGAGAGGAAAGTGGATATTCTTGATCTTCTCTCTGGATTAAGTTCTAAGATATAGCACAGCCAGGATTCACAGGGAGGGAATGACCGGGCTTTTTCTTTTCTCCTGTTGTTCCTCACTTCTGACCACACCTCCTTACTAACTGCCTTGGTTTCTGGCATCACAACCCCCTACCTCTAATCTTACTATTCTGTGGTTAGCTTGGCACCAAGAAAGCATACAAGGAGACATGGGAAATGGAAAGAAAAAAAAAATAGAGTGATTAGAAGAAAAGTCAGAGAGATAGTCCACGTACGTTAAAATGCAAGCAACTGGATGGTGTTTCAAATGTATTTCAGCATAGGTCATATAAACAGATTTATTTTTTAATATACCCCCCTGTATCTTTCAATTAACCATACATTGTGTATAACATATTTTAATACACGTATCTGAGGATGAGAATAACAGAAACATATGTTAGCGGAGTTTTATTAACTCTAGGGATAATACCACTGGGTTACGAGACATTATAGCTCCATATGTTACCCATAAAGAATCCCGGGGCTTTAATGTGGAACACACTCTGTTTGGATTGGCAAGTGGATTGGAGTCAGGGTGAGAAAATGAGGATCTTCTGAATGAGCAGGTTTATGTACTGTATCTGGGCAAGAAAATCTTCCTAAATCAACCTGGCTAAATCTCCTTGCCGCCCAATCTCTGTTTGAAGTGGAGAGTCCAGTGGTTTAGGCCACTGCAATTTTCTCCCTGCCTTTCTGGGAAGGTGTGACACATACAGATTGCTTTTGAGATGATTAGAAAAATACACAATTGCTTAATAAGAGTCTCTAGGTTGCCATGAGTTCAGGGCACTATGTTTTGGGAAGTCACTTTGCTTTTAGTTCAAGAACCACCCGTTTATATGTGGCTCCATGGCCCTGGGAGTAAGGAGACTCAACCTTCTGTTGAGGCTCTGCTACTCCCGGGTCCAGTGACCTTCTGCAAATGACTTGTCTTCTCTCTGTGTCCACCTCCTCATTTGTTAGATGAGATGTTGGATCACGTGCCCCCTTTGAAGTTCTAAGATTCACTGATTCCGTAAATTGAATATCTCAGCTCCAAGGGGACTTGCAAAAGCCTTTGTCTGTCCCTTCTTCTGAAAGAAAAGGAGATGCATTTTTTTTTGGCTTTACACTTTGTAATTTTCCGTGCTTCCCACTCATTTTGGAAGTTTCCTACCCAAAGTACTTCTACCTGCTCTTCTACGTGTAGACAGCCCTCAGAAGAAGAATGAATATTTGAGAAAACACAATCCATAGGTTTCCTACTGCCTCTGGGGTTTCTTGAGTCCTTCTTGACTTTTAAAGTCATTTCGGATGTCAGGGAGTAGGAAAATGACCTTTAAATATTTCTATTTCTTCCCTGTACATATCATGCTCATACCTAGACACCAAAATCCATTTTGAACTCTGCACTGCCGCCCAGTGGGTGGCTCTCATCACTGCATGCTCTTTGTCCTGGGCCTGGGGGAAAGAAACCTGGGTACATTTTGGACGATGGGATAATGAGGCCGCTGCTGCTAATAACAGAAGGTTTCTACATCCGGCCCAAGCACTGTTAAGTCTTCGTATGTTGTGTATGTCATACCATCTTATAGGTTATAACTATTTATATGTTACATGCTGTGCATCCTCATAGCAGTTCGATGAGGTAGGTTCTATAATTAGTCCCATTCTGCAGATTAGAAAGCTGCCCTTGGTAAGGGACAGCTAGCGTTCGAGGATTCCGGGACAGATACAGAATGGTTCCTCCTAGGCCTCTGATCTCACAGAAAATTTTCTCAGCCAAGTTTCTGTTCGACTGAAGTCTCAACATCAGAAGAGGATGGAAGTTTTGTTGGGCAGTGTGTTCAGCTCAGTCTGTTGCAGTGTGTGTGGAGCTGTGGAGCTTACGAAAGGAGCTCAAGAAGTGGTCCTCACCCTTACAGGGCCTATGTCTAGCTCGGAGGGTTGTTCATATACTTAAAAAACATAGTGAGGGAAGTCCAGAAAGTTTCATGGAGGAGGAGCAGGAGAAGGAGTTCGATGGATGAGAAAAGCACACATCACATGTGGAGGCTGGAGGAGATGGACGGGAAGTGAGCCGAGTATGGGTGGATTGGAAGGTAATCTCCCTATTCTTTCTCTGACCCTTTCCCCTTTTCAGTATTTCTCATTTCCTCCCTGGGCTCCAGGAATGTGGACTGTGCGACATAGGATCTGCACTCAGAGAGTTCACTGTCTAGTGGAGAAACAGTACAATGAACCTGAGTAGAAGCACCAGGCCGGGATCTCAGAGGCCTCTTTGCAGGGGGATGAAGAAGCTGGCTCAACGCGGAGGCCCTGTGCCGGAAGGTGTGGTGGGGGTGAGAACCAGACTGTGCAGACCTTGAATCCCTGCCCAGGAGGTTGGGGCTTTATGCGGAGCCACAGCCATGGGGAGTGTGGTTTCCACACAGAGGACTAGCATTCTGAAATCACATAGGATTGACTTTTTAAAGTAAGAGAAATGAGGAGAAGAGAGAAGAATATAGACTTCTATGCCTTGTGCCAGAAGTGAGTCTTGGCATCCGTGAGTTGGACTCTGAGGCCAACTGTGGAGGTTTCCCCAACCCTGCTGGGCTGTTGCCTTTCTCCAGCCTCAGCCACGCCTGGAGGGACTTAGCGATGAACACCGACCGCATCGCTCCCTAGGCTGTTTGGTATGGACTCTGTACGTTTAGGAAATTGCGTAGGGAACTCAAGAGGTGAAGAGCCCAAACTGAAACTTGGAGACAGAACAGGTTGCCAACTCCTACGAGACTGAGGGGTCCTGTCATTTTTTTTTGAGTGGAGCATGTGACAGACTTCTCCCTCTGCCCTCTTCTTTTGTTCCCTCCCTATGGAAAAGGTCAAATGCAATCCAAAACTGAAATGGGCCACATAGAAGAGAGATCAGGAAGCAATGTAACACAGGAAAGGAACGGTGATGAATTATTTAGCCAACTATATGCATGCAGAACTCAAAGCCCCCAGGCAATATGTGCTGACTTAGAAAACATGCTTCTTATTTGACATGAGAATTCTTCTTGGAGGAATCTAATCTATAGAAAGACTCACTCATAAATGTGCAAGATGACACCCAGGAATGTTGATTACATTCTTAAGGAAGAAAGAAAAGAAGTGAGGCAGGCCTTATGTTCCTGTTAAAAGGGGAACTACTTAAACATTTATGGAACACTCATAACGTGGAGTTCTAGGTGGCCGTTAAGAAGAAATGTGGGAAAGCTATGTATTCATTTTCTAGGGACTTAATAACTAGGACCACAGACTTGGCGCCTGGAGCAATTCTCTCACAGTTCTGGAGGCTGGACAGCCAAGATCAAGGTGTCAGCAGGCTTGGTTTCTCCTGAGGCTTCTCTTGGCTTGCAGCTGTCTTCTTCCTGGGCCTTCACAGGCCTTCCCTCTGTACATGCCTGTGTAAGGACACCAGTCATATTGGATTAGGGACCCTAATGACCCGGATTTAACGTAATTATCTCTTTAAAAATCCTATCCCTAAAGACAGTCACATTCTGAGGTCCTGGTTGTTAGGACTTCAACATCTGAATTTTGGAGGACACAAATCAGCCCATAAAAAGCTCATTATACTTGTATAGAAAGGTGCCTAGAATTGTTAAAAATAAAGGAATTGAAATCAGTATAATAAGTATGATTCCATTTTGAAAACAAATAGTCTATATGTAACCTATATGTACATATGTATACCTAAAAGCATATGGACAGATATATGTCAAACATTTAACAGTGGAAATTCATGAGAAAGAGGTGGGCATCATAGTGAAAGGGATGGGCTGTGTAGGGATGGGTTGTGGGGAATTTTTCCCCACTTTATTTATTGTATTTTTATTTTCCTATGGTTTATTTTTGGTTTTATCTTAGTGGCAATGAGCACACACCCTAGCTTCAGGTTGTTTATTTTATTTTTTTAGAATTTCAAAAAATCTGTGGTGTGGTTTTATTTTATTTTAATTAATTAATTAATTGATTGATTTTTAATTTTTCCATCACCATTTATCCCTTCTATGCCCTCTTCCACCTCCACCCCCATTCCCCACAATCTCCACATTGATTGTCCATGTCCATGAGCTCTTTCTCTCTTTTCCTTTTTCTTTGAGTCAGGCTGTTTAATTCATGATTTGAGGGTGGGCTCAAGCCTTGGGTTTGCCCCTCTGTAGCTGCTTCTCTAAACCTCTGGAATTTCATGGGAAAAATAACCAGATTTTTATGGCAGTCACATCAGATAATGAATGTGAAACATGAGGCACAGTGCTTGGCACCTCACTAAGACCAATGCATAGAAGCTATTTTTATTACTCTGGTAATAAAGATAAAAGCTCTGACTTGCAACTTGGGGTAAAGAGGTGTGTTCTTAATTCCAGAGGGTTGTTGATTGAATCTGGTTCAACTGAACAAATAATTGAGATTCTCCCATGTATTCAAGGCACGGTGCTAAAATCTGCGGAGAAACAAGGAGTCAGCTCAGGGCCTGCCTGTAAGTAACATAACAATAGGCAGATGGGGCTTCCCCTACAACATAACTCTACAAAACAACAGTCTAAGAGTGTCTACGGAGGAAATACCTACACAGCACTTAGTAAGAACTGATCCAGAGACATGGAAGCATAGAACAGACTGTTGAACCTCAGAGGGAAGACAGGGGAGGGTGGGTGGGAAGGGATCAACCAATGAACTTGTTATGCGTATGTGCATAACCTGTGGACACAGACAATGGGGTGGTGAGGGCCTGGCCAGGTAGGGGGATGGGGGTGGAAGAGGTCAATAGGGGGGAAAAGGGGACTACGTAATACTTTCAACAATAAAGATTAAAAAAAAAAAGAAACCTAAATACATCATTATTGTTGTTATTTCTTTTCTCTCTTTTGTAACAAATTCTACTTGGAAAGTGAAATTTAGAAGGCAGATCAGGAAGGAGAGATTCAGGGAAAATTACTTAAGGGAGTGTCACTCAACCACGCACACTCCAGATCATTCTGGGATGGGAATACCTGTGATGGCTGGTCAGGGTGTCATCTCCTCAACACTGGGGGCTGGTTTGGGGGGGGGGGGGAATCGAACACATGTCCTTTTCAATATTCTTTTTTGGTCACTAAGCTTCTTAAAATATAACTGAACCACAGATAGATGTTATAGCTTCTTAGATCTTTGCCCAAACCTAAGAGACTGGCTTCTTCTTGGAGCTTCTTCCTGTAGGATTGCTTCTGAAAGGTTCCTGCGGATTCCTGTCCTTTGCCCATGTGTCTTGAGAAAGAGTTTTGCTTGTGGTCCCTGTTAGCCAGTTCTCGGTCAAGTACATGGCATCATCCTTGGTCAGTGGTGATGGTGATCGTCTGGTCTGGGGCTTTGCTCTTCTGGACTCGATAACACGCCCCAGGTTCTTCATCTTTGTGCCCAGGTGTGCGTCCATCCTGACCCCATCTGCCCACTGTGTGCACACCAGAGCCGGCGGCCAAAGGACTCCTCCACTCCATCATAACAGACCGGCTTATCAAGGCCAACTTGACAAAAACTTAAAAGAGTAATCAGGCTAGAAAGAGGGGAACAGTTCATTTCTTCATCTTTTCCATCCTTTCCCTTGAGAGAAGTCATGTAGAATTGGCTTGTTCAGCGAGAGAGAAAAATACAGTCCGCTGCTTAATGACGGGATATGTTCTGAGAAACGCATCATTAGGCAGCTTTGTTATTGTGTGAACATCACAGAGTGCAGTTACACAAGCCGCGATGGTATGGCCTACTGCGCACCTAAGTTCAATGGTATTGCCTACAACAACCTAGGGCCAATGGTATAGTCCACTGCACATCTAGGCTACAAACACGCACAGCATGCTACTGCACTCAATACTGTAAGTACTTGTAACACAATGGTAAGTATTTTTGTATCTAAACAGAGAAAAGATACAGTAGAAATAGAGCATAATAAAGATTAAAAAAATGGTACCCCTCTATAGGACACTCACCATGACTGGAGCTTGCAGACTGGATGTTGCTCTGGATGAGTCAGTGAGTGAGTGGAGAGTGAATGGAAGGCCTAGGACGTTGCTGTTCAAAACTGTAGACCTTATAAACACCGCGCACTGAGGCTACATTACATTTGGAAAACAGCGTGAGATTAAATCAAGCACAAGAGAAAATGATGCGCCGAAACCGGTTTGGCTCAGTGGATGGAGCGTCGGCTTGCGGACTGAAAGGTCCCAGGTTCGATTCCGGTCAAGGGCATGTACCTGGGTTGTGGACACATCCCCAGGAGGAGATGTGCAGGAGGCAGCTGATCGATGTTTCTCTCTCATCGATGTTTCTAACTCTCTATCTCTCTCCCTTCCTCTCTGTAAAAAATCAATAAAATATATTTAAAAAAAAAAAAAAAGAGAAAATGATGCAATGAAGACAGATGACATACTGTTTTACAGCAAACTTTCTTTAAAAAAAAAAGTAGAAAGCATATATATTCCCTAATGATAAAAAGTATAATTAGGTAAACACATAAACCCGTAACATAGGCATTTATATCCTTGCCCAGTATTATATGCAGTACATAGTTACATGTGCTGTCCTTTTATACCCCTGCAACGCAGTGGGTTTGTTACGCCAGCATCACCGCAAACACGCAAGTCGTACTTTATGTTCGCATAGTAGGATGGCTACGAAGTCACCAGGTGATAGGAATTTTCCAGCTCCATTGTCTTCTTATGGGACCACCGCTGTGCATGCAGTTTCTCTTTCACCAAAATGTCGTTACGTGGGGCGTGGCTGTACATACTTACAGGCGTGGTGCCAGGGGTGTTGGGTTTGGGAGCAGGGCCAAAGGGCTGCAAGGAGAGGCCCAGGGGGCTGAGCTGAGCAAGCAGAGGGGAGGGGGCATGGCAGCATTGCCTGTGGGTGGGACACTGATCTCCAATGGAAATAAGCTTCAGGGGAAGCTCAGGGGAGTGGCTTGAGGGCGGCACTCACACCTGGAGGCGGAGGGCAGAGGGCAGCAGGGCCTGTGGGAAGCCAAGCAGTCAGCAGGCTCCTGGAGCCAGGGCTCCAGGTTCTCCTGGGGCTGAACTGCCCGTGACCTTGCGGTTGCTGCTCTTCCGGGTGCTTTGGGGCCCTTATCTGTAAATGGAGGTGATATGAGTACCTGCCTGGTAGGTGTGCTGAGCGGACTGAGAGATAACACACGAAAAGCACTTGGAACACCCCGTGCCTGGCTGTTTTTATCATCACTCGGAGTGTGCTGGGCTGGGAATACAGAGCAGTCAGGGGCAGGCAGGCCTGTGAGGAAGGGGACTGGAGGAGGGTGGTGTCCTCCTGCTACCCACCCTCCAAGACCCGCACCCCCGCACCCCCCCCGCCCCCCGGCCCTCCCCAGCTGCACACCAGCTTCCTGCTCACATCTTGTGTTACTCAGGCAGGTTCTCAGTGGAAACTTCCCTCTCCTGATCCGGTCACCTTTTCAATCCCCCAGGTGGCACCTCCTTGAGCCTCAGCCACCAAGGCCCCTTTGGGGAGATCTGGCTCCTTGTAGCCTGTTGGTTCTGGAGGCTCAGGCCCAGCCGGGGGAGAAGCGTGCTTCAGCCACCACTGCCGCCGGGTCACCCAGGAGGCCCCTGGGTGGACAGGCCTGCCCCTGAAGGAGGCTGGGACCGGCTGCCCCTCCGGCTTTAACTGCCGCTCCAGGCCCGGCCCTTGTCCGGCTTTCATGTTGGAAATATGAAGTGTGACTTCCCTTGCACAGGGCAGCCCGAGCCAACCCACGTTTGGGCTTATCTCTTGATTCAACGCAGTGTTTGTTTTAGGGAAATCAAAGCGCATTCTTCTTCTGCTTTCTTCACAGGGAGGAAGGGCCAGGCTGCTGCTGGGAGCAGGGGCTGCTGAGTCCAGAGGGGCCAGACCCGAGCTCCTCTCTCAGCCGCGTCCCTCTGGTCTCTGGAGCCCATCTCCAGGCCTGAGCTGGCGTCAGAGGCCCCGCACTCAGAGCTCTCACTGGCAGTCTCTCCGAATGTTGGCTCTGGGAGGGGAGGATGCCCCAAGTTCACCGGCCCCTACAGACCTCCTCTCTCCATCCAGGTCACAGCCCTTCACCTCTGCACTGCTGAGCCCCTCCCCACTCCGGGATCTGCCTTGAGATTCTGTGGTTCCTGCAGCTCAGCTGTGGGCTAACTCACATGTCTGCAGGCCTTGGCTCCACAAGACAGTTATCCCTCCCCTCCTCAAGTGCCTGCCTCTTTCCTGTCCTTCTTCCCCCAACCCAGGCCCACGATCCCTAGGGCCAGCACCCCTCCCCGCACCCCCTCAACCTCCCCCCCGCCCCTCTCTCCTGAGGTCAGAGATTTGTTGCAGGTTCCCGGATGCGCTCAGCCAGGACTGGACCAGGCCTGTGCATGAACCCTGGAAAGTCACCTGGGCTGCCCGGGCCACTGAGTCCCAGCCCCAGGGAAGAGCTGCTCATCTTTGGCTGGGACTTTACAGGCTGTAACCACCTTTCATAGCCAGAATCTTGCAGTATAACTGGCAATGCTCTTAGGTACAAACAAATAAACAAACAAATAGACACACAAAAGCAGAGGGAATAGAGTAATGAAAGCTCAGGTACCTCATCACCAGCTTCAAAAGGCCCTGACTTTCTGCTGTGGAGTTTCCTCAGGGGTGGGGTGGGGGTGGGGGGTGGGAGGGCGCCCCACTTCTCACTTCTCTCTTTGCAATACTTTTTCTTTAATTTGCAAACAGTTGATGACTTTTTAGATAACCTTGGCCCATGCTCTTCTGCCACAGCAAACAGAAAACTAATGCTATTCTCGTGGCTTATTTATTTTTACACTCAGGGGACATGGTCTGTTTTAGCAGAGCGCTTAATCCAATGGCAGATTATTATCAGAAAGAACAGCCCAGCCTAATGCCAAGTGGAAAATTGTTGTTTTAAGCAAACATTTTTCTACACCCAATCAGACAACATGAAATAATGACGTGACTGGCCAAGTTATGCAGCTGCTGGGCGCGGGGGTTTGGCTGGGGGCTGGGCCTTTACTAAGAGCCCTTTCCAATCTCCCCCCGGAGCAGGCCTATCTGGGTTCGAGGTTCTCCTGCAGCCTTGATGGTTCAGGGAGGGGGCAATTGAGGATGTTGCCCATGATGTTACTCATCCGTTTTTTTTTTTAAAGGGATGACTTGATAATTTCTGCAAAAGGCAGCTCCGGGAAAGGGTTTGTCTTTCCTGATTATCTGGCATGATCTTTTTTTTTTTTTTTCCTTTCTGACAATGAGAACTAAGAACACTGTGGGTTTTGCTTTTTGCCTTGGCTACCAGGAAGCTTAGTACTTAATTTATAGCCCAATTACAGTGACTGTTTCACCTAGGGTCCAGGTAACTTACCTCCCCCCATTTCCGGTCTGTGATTTCTGGTTTCTCACTTTTATCTTTATATGCCTTGGGTACAGAAGTTTTATTGTACCCAACCTTCATTTTCATTTCTTTGAATTAGGAGTGGTAGAAATTAAAAATAAAAGCAAACAGAATGTAACTGCACCTTCCCTATTCGTAGATCCTTTGGGAGAAATCCAGAGGTTAAAGCAGTGGTTCCCAATGTGGGGCACACGACCCACAAGGGGGACAATTTGATTTTTAAGGGGGGCAATTCAAGAATGAGTTATTAACAGTGAATTTTTTGCATTTCGTATGGTTCTACAGGGCTCATAAACAATATATAAATATATATAATAGAGAACTGAAATGCATAAATATATATTGTGACACATTTATGCATTTCAGTTCTCTATTATATGTTTTGAAACTTTACTTTCTATTTTTCATATTCCTTCATATTATTATTTTTTTAAACAATTTCTTAGTGATGTCTTCTTCAGTACTGCAACTGTCCTTTCGTTCTTTTATTTTTCTCTTTCATGGATGCCATGTTCTTTAGAAGCTTGGTTAGACCAAGTTAATGGCCTTTTAGCTTCCTCCACGTGAGTAGGGGTTCACTTTTTGAATAATAAGAATTCTGTGTCATGGAGGGGGGGGTGTTAGGATTGTAGAGATGCTTAGGGGGGCATGGCCAAAAAAAGGTTGGGAACCAGTGGGTTAAAGTATTGGCCAAGACTACACAATCAGTAGGTGATGATGAGGAGTCACCAGACCTAGTTATATGCAGTATATTTACACCTTGTAGTTTACAGTTTTCACTTTTAAAAGGGCTTCCTCAGGTCTTGAGCAAATCGTCTCAATTTGTCCTTGATTTATTCTTTCAACAAATACTCTTTGCTCACTTTATCTATATCATAGTAGGCACCATGAGTGGATACATAAAGATAAACCAGACACTGTCCTTAGGGAGTTTACAGCTTAATAGGGAATATCAGACATGTTCATCTTATTATAGCACAAGATAAAAATGGCGGGAGTGTTTTAGATAAAAGTTTACTGGAGGCCTTTATTCCTGATTACTTTCCTTGCTCCATAGTTTGGTCTTTCTGAAATTAAGATAGCTACTCCCACTTGCTTCTGATTAGTGTTAGCATGCTACATGTTTCTTTACTCTTAGCTTTTAATCTATATGTGTATATTTAAAGTTTTTTTTTAACTAGACAATGTATAGTTGGGTTTTATTTTTTGATTGACTGTGACAATCGGTCTTTTAATGGACATATTTAGATCATTGACATTTAAAGTGATTATTAATATAGTTGGATGAATATCTACCATATGTGTGACTGCTTTCTGTGTGTTACCCTTATCTTTGTTCCTATTTTTGTCTTCCTTCTTTTCTCTCTGTTGTGGTTTTAACTGATTATTTTATGATTCCATTTTCTCTCCTTTCTTAGTATATTTGTTATATTTACTTTCTTACTTCTTTTAAAGTAAAAAAAATAGAGTTTGCAATGTACATTTACAACTAATCCATGTCCACTTTCCAATAACACTATGCTGCTTCACAGGTACTACAAGCCCCTTCTAATAGCAAAATAATCCAAATTTCTCCCTCGTGTCCCTTATATCATTGCTGCCATTAACTTCACTTATACGTAAACATACATACATATACACACAAGCATACATAATTTAATACCTTGCTGCTATTATTACTTTGAACAAACTATTATCAAGAATAAGGAAAGTAAAAGTTTTTATTTTACCTACCCTGATGCTCTTCCTTTCTTTATGTAGAACCGAGTTTCTGAGCTTTATCACCTTCCTACTCTCTGATGAACTTCTTTTAACATTTCTTTCAAGACAGTCCTAGCAACAAATTCCCTCAACTTCTCTTTGTCTGAGGAAGTCTTTATTGTTTCCTTTTGAAGGATAATTTCACAGGGTAAAGAATTCTAGGTTGGTGATTTTTTCTTTCAATACTTTAAATATTTCACTCATGCTCTTCTTGCTTACATGGTTTCTGAGAAGTCAGATATAACTCTTTGATTCTCTAAAGGTAAAGTAGCTTTAAACTCTGGCTTCTCTCAACATTAAAAAATAATTTTGGTTTTCTGCAATTTGAATATGATATACCTATGTGTCTTATTTGTTTTTGCATTGATCCTGCTTGATGTTTTTGAGACTTCTGAATCTGTGGTTTGGTTTCATTAATTTGGGGGGAAATTCTCAGTCATTATTGCCTTAAATGTTTTTTTTTCTGTTTCTTTGTCTTTTTTCACCCTTCTTCTGGTAGCTCCATTGCACATGTTATATATCTTTTGTAGTTGTCCCACAGCTCTTGGATATTCAGTTCTGTTTCCTTTTCAGGCTTTTTTCTCTTTTCAGTTTTGGGAGTTTCTATCGAGTTATCCTCAAGCTCAGAGACTTTTTTCTTCAGCCATGCCCAGTCTACTATTAAGCTCATCAAAGGCATTCTTTATTTCTGTTACAGTGTTTTTTACTTTTATCAAAACTTTGATTCCTTCTTAGAATTCCCTTTTTTTTGCTTTCAATATCTGTATTTTTAGTATATTTAGATCATTTGCATTTAATGTCATACATTTGCATTTGCATATATTTAGATGTAAATGATCTAAATATTAGTGTATTTAGATCATTTGCATTTAATGTCATAATTGATATATTTAGGCTTAAGTCTGTCATGGGAGGGGGTGTGTGTTGGTTTTATTATGGCTAGGAGACACTAAGTTCTGATTTTCCACTAGGTCTCCTCTGACACAAACTCTGCTGAGGGGAGCACCTCATTATTTCCATGTGGACTTGACATCCAGGTTTCCTTGGGTCTTCACCTATATCTCGAGGGAAGGGGACTTGTTACCTCCCAGTAGGGATAAAGCTCCCAGCTCCTTTCTTGACCTCCTATGACCCTGCCCTGTGGGAACGTTGGGGGCATCTCATTATAGCCTCATGAGGGTGGTGAAGAGTTGCTCCCCACTCAACCTTCCCGGGCAGAGATGGAGTGGGGCCACAGCTCTTTTCCTGTGGCACAGGAGAGCAGTGATTGTCCACGAGTTTTCTGTCTTGCTAGCCTCCCCTTTCATGGTTCTTTCGTCAAAGAGAGAAGGCTTTCGTTGGGGGTTTGTCTGTCTTCTGGTCTTTTTGCCACCTTCTTCTGCTACAAGTCTGGTATATACGGGGCAAAAAAACAACAACCAACCAACCCAAAACCCATAACAAGCCCAGGGAATTCATCACTGTGTTGGGAGTACCGAAGTCCCTAGCCAGTCTGCCTTCTTCTCTCTGCCTTTCAGTCTTATTACGTTGGTTTCTATATTCTGTCCAGGGCTTTTTGTTGCACATACAGGAGGAATAGGGAAACGTATGTCTATTCCATTTTCCTGGAAATGGAACTCTAGCCCTCTTTTTGAACCTGCTCAAAAGTTATCACACGGATCTAAGTTGGGGACTGGGGTCCTGGGGATGGGCAGCTTTTACACTTTTTTTTTTTTTTTTTTTTTAGTTTAACTACATTTAACATTCAGATTTTATGGCCAGGAACCGTGTGAGCTGCTTTACAAATATCCTCTCATTTCACCTTCACAATCCCCCTTTGTGTGCACATTCTCATCACCTTGGATTCACAGATTAGGGAACTGGAGCTTGGTGAGCAGTCTCCCCAGGGTTGCTCAGAAGGTCAGTGTAGGGTTGGGCTCTGAACCGGCACCTGATTTGAAAGATTCGCCCGAGAGGCTCACTGCCGCATTCTTCTGTCTTGGAGGCCTGGCGGGCCGCTGGCTTGTTGATGGATTGTTGACTAAAAGAGTTATGTGGTTTGGCCAGAATCTTAACTTGCTGTGGTGGTTGGTGCCTTTCAGGACTGCCACTGACCCAGGAGGTTACTTGGGGACAATTCTTAGAAAGTCAGGGGTAGAACCCAGGCTCTCAGGGCCACTTCCCTCTTTCCCAGTCTCTGAACCCAAACAAGTTCTTTCCTTCACCGGCGGTCAGTCCCATCTGCACACCTCACGGGAAAGGGAATTTGTTTGAAAGTCTGACCACATGATTGGCACTAGCACCTGACTTTGCTCGTGCCCCCGAGTCTCTCAATTAGAAAAGAAAAGCTGCCTCAGTGTCAGGAGCCCTCTGGCCGTGCCCACGAATGCCTGGAAAAGGAGGTTTCCGTAGCAGAGCTTGCAGGGGTTTTTTGCTCAGGAGGCCTGGTTTAAAAACAAACATCTAACATTTGTCTTGGAGCTTAACCAACTCCACCAATCTAGCATTCTCTTTAAAGTGCAGTTGTGATTCCAAAACATGTGGTGAAGCAAAAAAGGAACACCCTTCATACTTCGCATCCCTGTCCCTGGCCGGAGCCGAGAGCCCACCTTCACTGCGGGTGCCTGTGTGGGGCCTGCTTCTACTGGGGAAGCGGCTTGGGCTGTGGGGAAGGAGAGGGCTGAGTATTGAAGAGACAAGAGTTCGGAAGTTATAGGTTCCTAGGATGGTTTGCCCTACGCAGACACACACATGGGAAAGCTCTTATAGAAATGGATTATTTACTTGTTGTTAATCCTCACACGAGGATATTTTTCCATGGATTATTTATTTATTTATTATTTATTTATTTTTAATATATTTTATTGATTTTTTACAGAGAGGAAGGGAGAGGGATAGAGAGTTAGAAACAGCGATGAGAGAGAAACATTGATCAGCTGCCTTCTGCACACCCCCTACTGGGGATGTGCCCACAACCAAGGTACATGCCCTTGACCAGAATCGAACCTGGGACCCTTCAGTCGGCAGGACCATGGATTATTTAGAGAGAGTGGATGGGAAGAAGAGACAGAAAGATAGCCCCCTGCACCTGTCTGGACCAGGGCTGGGGATCGAGCCTGCAACTGAGGTATGCACTCTTGACCAGAATTGAACTTGGGACCCTTCAGTCTACGGTTTGACACTCTATCCACCGAGTCAAACGGGCTAGGGCCAGAAATGGATTCTTATATGACGTGGGATGTACTGGGCAGTGGCGTGGGGCTGCTGGAGCCCCCTACTTCCCACTCCCTGCCTCTCAGTCATGCTATGGTCACTAGGGGGTGAGGTGACTGGGCTGCAGTATGATGACCTATAGGCAGAACAGGGGAGAAAAACTAGACTGGGCTCCCCCATCCCAGAGCCCCTCTGCTTCCCCGAAATTTCAGGAGAATGCTTGCCATGTATCCTGTTCTTCCAACACTGGTCTGTCCACCGGCCGGGTTTGGGGTTTGGTCACGTGGCTCAGTGCCTGCCAGCAACCTCAGCTTTGCCTTCTGCTCACAGACTGTGCTGCCCAAGGTCTTGATGCTGTACTTCTGACCTGGCCTTTTCTGAGTGTGTCTCCGTGGGGGAGGGGGATGCCCAGAGAGGGTGGAGACTGAGGAGCGTGGTGTCTGGGACAACTCTCCCTCCCTCCCAGGATGATTAGAAATAGAGACATTATTGATATAAATCAATCAACGGGTGCCTGGCACTATGTCATCGCTGAGAGCCACCCTGGGAGATGCTGGTGTTTTTCTCATTCATTCTCCAAATGCAACTCTGCGGCTCTACTCAGAACCTCCTGCTCATTTCCTCTCTAGTCTTCTCCAGGTTGCTTTTTGTCCCCCGAAATGCTCTCTGTCCAACGTTTTCTTCTTGTGTGAAGAGTTCTCTGCTGTCCTCTGAGAGCCCTCCTGCCTTGGCATTGATGACATGCAGCTTGGGGTCAATGTGAGCCTCCCCGAGAGCAGATGCCGTCTTCTCTCTCCAGTGAGATGGTTCCATTCTTATTTGTTTATTTATTTTTTGGCTAATCCTCATTGGAGGATATTTTTCCATTGATTTTTAGATAGAGTGGAAGAGAGAGGGAAAGACAGACAGAAACATCGATGTGGGAGAAACACATCGATTGGTTGCCTCCTGCACGAACCCTGACCAGGGCCCGGGCTGGGGAGGAGCTTGCAATCAAGGTACGTGCCCTTGACCAGAATCGAACCCAGGACCCTTTGGTCCGCAGGCTGATGCGCTATCCACTGAGCAAACGGGCTAGGGCGATGGTTTGACCCTTGCAGACAAGAAGTCTTGCCTTTGTATCCCCTTCTGGTCTAAGCACTGCATCCTGTGTGCAGCGGCATCTGACCGCACAGAGAGCCACATGCCTCCTCCCCTCTGGTACCGAGTTTTGTGGGAAGACAAACTCGAGAACAGCCTAGTGTTTACGCCATGGATTCCTCTATTTCCCAACAAGATTGCTTGCGTCCTACCCTCCACCCTCATTTCCCAACGTGGAGTTCTGCAGTTGCAGGAACCCCAAAGATGCAGGGACCCCAGGGCCCGAGGAGGCTGCAGAAAGCTACATTTCAGCTCAGCAAGGAAAGTCTCAGCATCCTTCCCAGGCACGCGTTGTCCCAAAGCAAAGACTGGCGGCCGCCTTGGCCTTCTCCGCCTAAGCCTGGGGACTCAAAGTGGCTTCTCCCAGCCAAGGACAAGCAGCCTGGTTCGGGAGGGTGAGAGGCACAGAGGCGGTGGAAGGGGAGGGGCAGGTGGGGCGAAATCTGCTTCCAGGTTGAACCCATATGTTTGGATACTTGGTAGAAGCGGGGACCTGGGAGCTGTAGCCCATTATGTCAGAGCTCCATCATTCTTTCTTCAAGTTAAAGTTTATCAGGGTGGATAGGACCTGAGTTTTTTTAAAAAAATATATGTTATTGATTTCAGAGAGAGAGAGAGAGAGAGAGAGAGAGAGAGAGAGGGAGAGAGAGAGAGGGAACCATCAATGATGAAAGAGAATCATTGATCGGCTGCCTCCTACAGGCCCCACACTGGGGATCAAGACCACAACCCGAACATGTGCCCTTTACCGAAATCGAACCTGGGACCCTTCAGTCCGCAGGCCAACGCTCTATCCACTGAGCCAAACCAGCCAGCGCCGGACCTGGCATTTTTCATGCCCATTTGAATTGCACATTTTTGCTGTGAGGTTATACAACCTAGCGGTGAGGTTTTTGCTGAAGGCTCCTGCTCCCCTTTCGGCTGCACCACAAGCACTTGACCCGGGAGTGGGGTAGACAGGAGGTTCTGCACACGCAGCCAACGACAGCGTTAAGTGGGCTGTGTACACAGGAGCCAGGAGGGCTGTTTCTGTCTAGAGGTGGAGGCAGCAGGGTGCCCCCGAGAGGGGCTCCGTGTGCAGCACAGTGTGTGAGGTGGGTGTCTGTGTGAGGCCTGGGTGGGGAGCGAGGCCTGAGGGTGGGGGCGTGTGCGTCCTGCTGTGTGTGGTCCTCCCAGTCTTGGGGCCGAGGCTCTGTTTTCAATGTCACTCTCAGCGTCGGAGGGCCTGGGCCGCTGCCAGCGGAGGGGGTTGGTGTTGAAGGGCCCGGGGTGATGGCTGTGGGAATGGCACCAGCCCGCCCGGCCTCTGAGGTAGCTGGTTTCCTCTGTGTCCCTGAGTGGGAGAGGTGTCACAGGCTGTGTGGGAAAGCAGGGACGCCCAGGGTGGGGACGGGACAGCGCTGGGTGTAGCCTGGGAGGGGCCAGGGAAGAAGGCAGAAGGGGGCGTCCTGGGGGAATAAGGAGGACAGGGCTTGAAAACCGAGATGAGGCATTCCTCCAGCTCTTGGCTCTCTTTATCTCTTCAAATGAAAGCCAGGCCTCTGCGGGAAGCTTCACTGGAGAGTCTGCTGGGAAATGAGAGAGGTCGGGGAGCAGTGGGAGAGGGAGTGGGCTTTTCTGCCTCAGGGGACAGCATATATGCTGGGTGGGCGGCACAGTAATTTAGTATTTATCCGTTCCTCAACTGGTTATTGAGCACCTACTATGTTCCAAACCCTGGCCTGAGGGACAGATAAAATAGAAGCCCTGGGGTCTGCTCTAAAGCAGCGGTCGCCAACCTTTTGGACCTCACAGACCCCCAGGGATGTATGGACCACCAGTTGGTGACCGCTGCTCTAAAGGGCTCAGAGTCGAGGGAAGAATGTAGACAAATAAATAGATGATGATGTGATATCATATTACTCATCCTGGAAAATGTCGGTAGTATATTATCTATACTATATTTATTAGTGTATAATATACTAGTGGTACTCATATTAATGAACTAGTAACAAAATTTTTAGTATATAATAATAATGTAATTTATATGCGTAAATTATATGGCTGTACATAGCAAATCAATAGTATATACATACCATATACATATATACACTTATACACATATATAGGGTGTTCCAAAAATGTATACACACACTTTGAATAATTATAAAGCCAGTGTTTATTAAAATACATTTCATTTTCAAAATTGAGCTATCAGCTATTAAAGTGTGAATCCATTTTTGGGGGACACCCTGTACATTTATAGCCTATTAGATAGTAAACACACACATACATACATACACTATTCATATTCTGATTTGGATATCCTATATAATAAACCCTAATATGCAAATCAACTGAACAGCAGAATGACCAGTCACTATGACACGTTCTGATCACCAGGGGGCAGACACTCAATGCAAGAGTGTCAGCCAGAAGCTGGGCTCATAGTTAGCGAGTGTAGCAGTGGTGGCGGGAGCCTCTCCTGCCTCCGCAGCAGCGCTAAGAACTCCCAGAGGGTCCTGGACTGCAAGAGGGTGCAGGCTGGACTGAGGGAGCCTCCCCTCACCTTCCCCCTCCCCCCCCGTGCATAAATGTTGTGCACCAGGCCTCTAGTATATGTATATACACACATACAAGTACTCTTCCATGAACCTCTGCCTCTGTTAACTCAGATAATCTCTACAATGATTCTATGCTAGTAAGTGGCATGACTGGACTTGAACCCATGCAGTCTGCCCCAGGTCTACCTCTTAATTACTCCCCTATACAGCCTCTCTGTAGAGGTGAACACAGGCTGCAAGAGGAAATCCTATATAATAAAAGGGTAATATGCAAATTAACCCTAAAGGTGGAACGACCACCTGGAATGACTGGTCGCTATGACGTGCACTGACCACCAGGGGGGCAGACACTCAATGCAGGAGCTGCCCCCAGGTGGTCAGTGCACTCCCACAGGGGAAGCTCTGCTCAGCCACAAGCTGGGCTGACAGCTGCAAGTGTAGTAGTGGTGGCGGGAGACTCTCCTGTCTCCTCGGGGAGTGGGCCTAAGCCGTCAGTTGGACATCCCCCGAGGGCTCCCAGGCTGCCAGACGGACGTGTGAGTGCCAGCTTAGGCCTATTCCCCCGGGGAGCAGGCCTAAATTGGCAGGTGGACATCCCCTGAGGGGTCCAGACTGCAAGAGGGTGCAGGCCAGGCTGAGGGACCCCCTCCGAGTGCACGAATTTTCATGCACCACGCCTCTAGTGAAAAATAAGAACATTAAACTCCGCCCCAGGGAGCCAGAGGGGCTTCAGAGCACAGGTTGTGGAAAGACTGGTGTTCCAGGATTGGGTCTGCACCTGCATTGGGGATGGGGAGGGAGTGTGGAAGGTATTCCAAATAAGGAATCAGAACTTCCCAGGGCACTGAAGCAGGGGTGAGCCGGGTGCCTCACTGCAGGTCAGCCCAGGCCAGGGACAGAAAGCCAGCGCACAGCCCGGGCTGTCCAGCCCAGGCCTCGGGTGCCACATCATAGAAGGCGGTGTCAAGGCCCCTACCCCTCACTCCCTCTACACGTGCAAGGTTCCTATCAGCTGACTGCCGTCCAGGCTCCAGGCAGTGCTGATGACAACAGTGCTGACTCCTGCCAGTGTGGGGAGGGCGGGCAGGGCACGTGGGGGAGGACTGGAGCCCATCTCCTTCCCAGCAGTGATGCCCATCCAGCTGTCAGCCTTTGCCAGAGGGGTCAGCACAGCGATGGTGAGGAGGCTGATTAAGGAGCTGTCCATGATATTGCTCAACCTCGGCACGTGGAGTCCGCTTGCCTGGGTCAGCCGGCCATCTGCGTCTTGTTTAGCATCCCTACTCCTGTGAGTCCTGCTCTCTGGCCATCTGTCCAGCTGAGGGGGAGGTTTGCAGGCAGAGGAGGCTGGCCTCCTGGTTCTTGCTGTGTTTCTCCAACGAAACAGATGCTTGGAGCAAATAAACAGCCCAGGCAGCCTTGGAGGCGTTGTGTCTGAGACGTGCTGTCCTTTTTGACGACTGCTGATGGGCTTGAAGGGATCCACACCGAGGGCCAGATCCTCACTGAGAGCGTATTAAGGCCAGGATTTTCCCATCATCTGTAATGACAGTACCTGCTATTTGTTTAATGCTTCACAGTTTCCAATGTCCCACAGTCGCCAGCCAACAAGGAGTTAACAGGGACCTTGCATTCAAGTTCCTGGACTCTGAATTGTGAGCTCTCTTCTCTGCCTGTGCGATTCTCAGCCCTGGTAGCTTAGCCCAGGAAATATTACAGGTCCCCGTGGAAACTGCAGGCTGTGCTTCGACTGGTTGTATGAGTTTATGGGTTCCCGTCCCCTCCCTTCCTGTGGGAGAATGGGCTGGGGGACACCCGTGGGACAGAGCTGTTCTTCAGTGGGGACTGTCCCTAGTCAGGCCTTCACCATCCTGGGGCGGAGAACGAGCCGGCTGGGCAATGCAGCAGACCTGGGCTTTGGACTCCTGCCTCCATTTGCAGGGCCTTGGATGAATTCCTTCACGTTTCTGAGCCTTAGTTTCCCCTGCTCGTGACCTCCCTCCCCATTCTCTCCCCTGGCTCGTTCCTCAAGTCTCATCTGGCAGGAGAGCCACATGCA
The DNA here is from genome assembly GCF_963259705.1 of Myotis daubentonii. Taxonomy (NCBI): domain Eukaryota; kingdom Metazoa; phylum Chordata; class Mammalia; order Chiroptera; family Vespertilionidae; genus Myotis; species Myotis daubentonii. Next base: position 19,152,375 of record NC_081858.1, read on the forward strand.
ATTGCTTGCCCCTGTCTTCTTCCGTTACTTGGCTGCCTCCTTGTCAAGCCGTTCTATACTCTTATCCAGCAAACCAGTCAGCTATGAGCCTCAGTTTAGTCACCGTCCGGCTGCAGCCCAAACATGGCAGTAAGGACTCCATAGGCTTGAAGGAGATCACCCTGTATCATGCTAAGCAGAGGGTGGCTCACTAACCTGTTCAGTAAGTGTTAGCTATGACTAGTATTGTTGTCAAGTGGGATTATGAAGGAAAGCGTAATGATTCACAAATCTTGGGGCCGGAGGGGGCATTTGTGAATATTCCTGTATTGATAGATAAGACCTAAGCGGCAAAGTAAGTTCAGATATGGGACTAGATCCCAGTACTAATTCATTCATCCAGTCATCCAACAAACACTTATTGAACCCTTACTATGGGCCAAGAACTGCACCAAGTATTGATGTAAGAAGATGTGTGAGCACAGTGCCAGCCACCAAGGAGCTCATGATCTAGCTGGGGAGACAGACACATAAATACTAACAGGGTATGATAATGTGGCACGTGCAACAATGAAAGCTCACATGGGCACTGCCTAGCTGTCAGCAGGGTTTCCTCTTCCTCTGAGAGATTTATGCCGCAGCCTCTTCTTGTCTTATCCCGTGTTCCTCAGGTGGGCAGGAGGGAAAGGGCCAGACGGTCAGCCTCTCCAACTTTTTTAGCTTTTGCCTGCTTTGACAAATGACAGAAATCTTACTCTCATTGGTTAGGCCAGTGATGGCGAACCTATGACACACGTGTCAGAGGTGACACGCGAACTCATTTTTTTGGTTGATTTTTCTTTGTTAAATGGCATTTAAATATATAAAATAAATATCAAAAATATAAGTCTTTGTTCTACTATGGTTGCAAATATCAAAAAATTTCTATATGTGACACGGCACCAGAGTTAAGTTAGGGTTTTTCAAAATGCTGACACGCCCAGCTCAAAAAGTTCGCCATCACTGGGTTAGGTCCAAGTTAAAATACTCTGAGACTTCATCCATCCCCGCCTGACCCCCTCTTTCTTTCTTGATCCTTTGATGGATCTAATTTGGGTTGCTTCAGAATTCAACCAGAAGGAATGGTTGGGGAAACTGCATGGAGAAGTAGGCTTTGAGCCTCTTTGGGATTCCAGCTAGCTAACTCAAAGGCTCACACGGGCCAAATAAACAAGGTTTAAGTTGATGTGGGCTGCAAAAAAACAAAAGCTTCAATTTTCATAGAAACGTAGGTTTATTTCAATAGAGATATGCTGAATACAAATGGCTGAAATAAATGAGTCATTAACATAAAATAATAGAACATTTTAATAAAAATTAATATTTTTCTTGAACATTAACTTACCAGATACTGAATAACTGCACAAATTAATAAGCGTAACGCAAACAAACCTATTTTTCTTGTTCGCCGAAAGAGAAATATTTCCTGTTGCGCACACCAAACAAGTCAGTCCAAGACTAATGATGTGGCCATTGGCTGCTAAAATATTCGCTGCCAGTATCAGTGGAGAGAAATGGTGCGCCTGTGCTTAAGGCGCATAAGAGAAATGAATGCAACACGATTATAGTCATCAGTCATTAGTGAACGTTGTAGTTCGTTATTAATAATTATGTATAACAGGAAAAAAAATAATTATGTATAACAGGATATTGTAAAAAATTAAGTCACACAATTTTTATTAACGCATTTCTTACATACCGTTATATTGGCTGGGCTGCAAAAATGTTCGTTGTGGGCCACATGTGGCCCGTAGGCTGCGAGTTTGACATGCTTGTTGTACTTGTTTGCTATAATGAGAACATTTGGGAAGACCATACCTATCATCTAGCATTTAGCCCAAGGCTTTGTAGGGTACGAGAGCCCAGAGTTCAAAGCCCCATCACCGCATGCAATTTCAATGGCACAAGCAGATGGCATTACCAAGTGGTACTTATTCATGGCCTTTAACTCTGCTTTTCCTCTTTTCTCTTCCTCTCTCCCTGTCGGGAGGGGGGTGGGGCGGGGATGGGAGCTGGAGAGGGGGGAGAGACAGTGACCCCAGGCACATTCCTTCATTATCACACTTCCTTCTGTAGACCGAGCAGGCATTCCAGGACTCTGATCTGTGTGAAAGCTCTCCAGGCCTGGTGGGAATGCTGCTCCCAGAATATGACTCGATTCAGAAGCTTATCTGGTACATGTACTTCCAAAGAAAAGACTTAGGCGGGGGGATACTGCAGCCTTTGGCTCCTCAGCTCCCACGTGTGTGTGGAGCGGATAGTGTGTGATGCGTAGACTCCCAGCCCATGGCAGGGATTAGAGAGAGAACAAAATGAACGTTGCCTAAGCCCCTCATCGACGATTTGTAAGAAATTAAACTAATAACATGTCCAACTTACCTCTCACCCAGCCCCACTCAGGGTCATTTGTCAGAGCCCTTTCATGTCCTACTTTGGGCCCAATCAGCTGTGGCTCAGGTGGGGTTACCAGGTGGAAAAACCATCACCTACGGCTACCCCTCCAACAGAAGCTGTGCACAGGGCAGTTTCATTGGAGGAGGGTGTGTGGCAACCTGGGGATCATCACTGATGTCTCTGTTAGACGTTGGAGCTTTAGTGAGGGGTGCAGGTAGCTGTATATGTGTGTAAACACACACGTGCAAGAAGGAGCCTGTATTTGTTGGGTCCTCATGTCTGATTCAGATGGATGCTTGGGTTTGAGGCCCAGGGGATGGCGAAGGAGAGGTAGTGCTGGGGGAGGGGGAGGGAGGGTGGGAGCTGAGGAGCCAAAGGCTGCAGTAGGAAAGGGGGTGGCGTGGGAAATGTGGGTGCTTGAGAACCGATTTTACAGCTGAAGGGAATTTGCAAATTCTTTGTGTGGAGACATTAAAAGGATAAAAACCTTTTTTTATGCTGAAGAAATGATTTTATTTGCTCTCTCCTCTTGTTTGGTTCTTTTCATACAATACTTTGCCAAACTCACTTAAAAATAAAAAAAGGAAAAAGTCCCTCAAATGGGTTCAAGGTGCAGAAAGCACAGCTGAGCTCCGTGGGAAGGAGCTGTGGGTGGCTGAGGAGAGTGGGCTCGACTGGCCTCCTCCCCTGGCAGGGACCAGATCCCTGCCCACCCATTTGGCAAAGCTGCTCTTTATCTTTTGTTTTAGTTTTTTTCTTATTGGCATTTTCTTTCTTCCCTTTTAACTGTGTCCAATCAAATTGGCACAGACGAGGCTTTGGAAGACCAGTTGGAGCCATCCCATTATTCCTGCCTATCAAATTCTGGGGTTTCTGTTTCCCGTCCCATCCTGTCTCCTGACCCCAGCTCACCCTGTCTCCACCGACATGGCCTTTACCATCCACTTACTGCGTGTCTGGAACTCTGCCCATTCACTTTGGTACTAGGGGTGAGGGTCGGGACTGTGTGTGAGGCCTAACAAAACCATCAAGAGAAAGGAACATACTTTTACCCGCATCATTAGCTATTTGCACCTTCATTTACTTCATACTTGCTCGTTTTGTAGATGTAGGGCACAGGGGTGGGGAGATATTGTATGATTATTAGATATATATTAGATAAAAAGGAAATATATTGTGCGGTTGCTTTAACGAACTATTGGAAAGTATGGCTTTTTGGTTCTTTGAATACTTATTTCCTTTTCTTGCTCCATTTTAGATACTGAGGGGACAGCTGAATCACAGAATTTTATGGTTGGGAGAGATCCTTAAAGGACATTAGCAGAAGTGCACACGGTGCTCTGGGAAGCCCCCTCAGAAGTCACCCACTTTGCTTCAGTCAGAACGGTTCCAGGTTTACTGATTTCATGTCTTGAGTTTTGGCAAGTTGGAAACTCCTTGGGTGTATTTTCATGCACTTTCCCTATTTAATGGACGAGTAAAGTGAGCCAGACAACAGTGAGAAAAGATAACAAATGTCTTCAACCAAGAGCTCTACTTACTTTCCATCTTTCCATCGGAGGTTCATTTTCTACCTCTATGCCCAGTGACTTGCTTGTCTTACTACTGACTCCCACTCTGGCTCCTTCAGTGACCTCCACCCCCTGAAGGAGGCAGTGGCGTCCTTCAATTCCATGAGTTGCTGGGGCTCCCCAGATCACCTCACCTCCTTGTCCTCGCTCCATCAATCAATTTGTAGGTGGAAATTGGGATTTCCTGAATGCCCTTGGGGTAAAGCATCGGGAGGAGACTCACAAGGAAGTGGTGGGATTATACACGGCAGAGGTTGAAGAAAACATTTGGTTCTAGGTGGGGACCAGTGAGTAATGAGATTTTCACTTTTTGAATCCAACTATGAGATTTTCTTATTGAAAACCACCTAAGGAGACTTTATGGCCAGTCTCATTGTGCTTTTTCTCTAGGGAAGTCTTTGAACACCTTGGGTTGTGATGTCTGTACAGTAGGCTGTTGGAACCGGGTTAACTTTCAGGAGATACTATTTCAAACTCAACCTCCATGATTTGGATGGTTGGGTTGTTTGCCCCAAGGCATCTGCTTTATAGCAAAGCCCATTTCATAACTCATAGGTGACTCATAGGCCAACTCGGCTGTTTGGTTGGGGGTGAGGGTAAAGATTGTGGTTTAAAAAGAGACTTTTTCTCTGTGGGAAACTAAGCGATTTGTGGTGGAATGATTCTGGCCCGGGGCCCCTTTAGCACAGTTAATTAATTCTAACAACAAATATTTAGTGTGTGTTGAGCATATGAGGCAATGCTCTAATCCAGCGGTCGCCAACCTTTTGGACCTCATGGACCACAAGTGGTCCATGGACCACCGGTTGGTGACCGCTGCTTAATCGACTGAGATGATCTGATATGGTAATGGAGAGTGGGTGTGAAAAATACAGTGGGGCCTTGACTTACGAGTGTCCCGACTAACGAGTTTTTCGAGATACGAGCAGTCTCTCGGCTGATTTTTTGCTTTGAGTTGTGAGCTAAAATTCGGGTTACGAGCCAGCTTCAGATACCCCACCGCTAGTTGGTGCAGCGAATGTCACAGTGAATGCCACATCAACCCAGCATCACGTGTCTCACTCGTTCACTTTTTGATTTGATATACGAGTAATTTGAGTTACGAGCTCCGTCACGGAACAAATTAAACTCGTAAGTCAAGGCCCTACTGTACATGATTTTAAAATATAGTCCCCAACCTATGGTTCGGGAGGCAAAGTGCCAGGCATTATTCTTGCATAAAATCCATTCTTGACTGTGGGGGTCTTGTCCGTGAAGTCCAGGTTGGTGATTTTGTTTCCTTCGCTGTTGGGGGAAGGGAGGCAGTTCCTGGCCCTGGTCCAGCATTTGTGATCCTCCCAGCAGGCTGCCATATCTTCTGGGTGGGCCTGCGTCTTTTGTTTCACAGCTGTTCCCAAACCTAGACCCCTGCGGAACTCTCAGAGGAGATGCGCCCAGGAGCTGCTCAGTGTCGGGGGCAGGCCAGAGGAAGTCCTCAGGCCTAATTTGTCCCCCGTACCTTTAGCCCTCAGCACTAATTTATTTATTTTTACTTGGAATAAAGACCCTCTCATTATTGACTCTCCCTCCTTTCCTGGAATTTGACATGAAAATGACCAGTGTTTTAGTTACGGCCTCTGAAGGAATAAACCATTTGAGCAATAACAATGGCAAAAATGGGTTTCAAATGGCTCACTTTTAAGTCTGGGTGTCTGTGCTGTTAGAATTGAACGTGCACTGAATTTGGGGTGAGTACAAGGGGGCTGTATTTATTTTTAAACTCCTCTTGGATGTAATGAAAACCAGCTGCCGGGCCAACAAGTGCATCCCTTTCCCCCACTGAAAGCCTAGCAGCCGAGCTACAGCCACTGGGGTTTCCTGGGTTCTGACTTTTCCTAAGTCACAACCTACTTGCGTTTTACCCTTTATCTTCCAGTCCTCCAGCCTTTGATCATGGATTTTCTATGCCTCCTGAGAAGGGTGGCCCCACTCAGTGTCAGCCAACTTCTCTGCATATGGCTCCAACCCCAGGTCCAAACTGGGCATGCTCTTTTGGGGGCCAGGAGAACATTCCTTCACGTGTGCTGTTCCATGAGGCATTCCCAGTCACCTTTTCTCCAGAAGGGTAGCACTGAGTTAAAATTCTTACTTGAGTTTATAGGCTGGTGAATAGGAAGGGATGGGGTGGGGGTGCAGGCATGCACCGGAGTGGAGAGCAGGACGCAAAGAGCGAGGCGCTGGCCACCTCGGCTCATTTGGCCACATGAGAAAGCAGAAGAATGATTTACTAGGTGCTGCCTTCATCTCGCACGGATGATGCAGGCAGATGATGGAATGCATTTTTTTTTTCTCTGTAACAGAATGCTTTTGGCGGGGACACTTCCCAGTTATTAAAAATGGGGCAATGAGGTGAGCTATAAATGCAAACCTCCAGGTAGGAAAATCCAGAAGAAATAAGTAAGAAAAAGAGACGGGGTGGAGACTGCCTGGAAGAAAAATATGAAAAAGTGAGTGAAGAATAAAGAAAGGCTGTTGAGATTGACTAGGAGAGATGAAGAGTTCGCAAAGGCTAGTAAAACCTCAGGAATGGAGTTTGAGAAGCATAAAAGTGACTTTGCTCCCTGCTCCCCCTGCCCCCAGCTCCATATTTCACTCCCCCCCCCCCCCAAAAAAAAGAGGGTTGGGGGAGGGGTTGACTGGGAGATTAAATTTACTGGTCGGTGGAAGAAACAGCAAGAATGAGAATAAGAAGCTCAGGGATTTTAAAGTAATTGAACACCCCCGACGCTGTGGGTAAATGTGCATTTCAGACAGATTTGGGCAAATTTCCGCAGAACCCATTCAGAGAACATGATCCAGTGCGTCTCGGCTCCTGACAGAGGGACGGAGGGACGTGCTTTGCAGGACCAGAGAACTCTCCACAGCTGAGCCTTAGATCCAGTTTCCACGTGTTCCTCCTTCTCTGGTTCCCATAACACTCATCTGTGGTCAGATATATTTAGCTCTTCAATCTATTCAGAACAGGGAATTATTTCTATTCTTTGCTCCGTTTGTTTTAGTATATTTTCTCATTCCTCACAAGGCTGTGAGATTCTTAGGGACAAGGCAAGTGCTTTATTTTTCTTTTGTATTATTCCCGGCCTTGTAGAGCGATGGGTCAGTGGTAGATATAGGATGACAGTAAGTAAATGGTCACTTCATAGGAGAAAACCAGCTTCCCTCCCTCCCTTTTTCCCTCCCTCTTTCCCTTCTTCCCTCCCTCCCTTTTTCCCTCCCTCTTTCCCTTTTTCCCCCCCTCCCTCTGATATTTATAAAACTTCCTATGTGCCATGCACTGTTCTAAGCTGTGGTGAGCTGGCACGACCATGGCATACTCAGCCCCAGGGTGCCTTATGTGCCGTGACAGCTCAGCCAGGTTCGGTGAGCCTGAGAGGAGGCGGTGAAGCATTGAGAAAAGACAGATAAGAGAATGAAAGCTGGGTCTGGGTGGGACGCTGTCCTCTCTGATGGAGAGCTAGCGACAGCACCGCGCACTACAAGCCGTGTCTTTCTTTTATAGCCAGATTCCACGAGGCAAAGTTAAGGGCGTGGTCAAGATGTTTACAACATTCTTGTGGTTTTCGATCCTACTCAACTACATGCACCTGAACTCTATCAAGCCCACATCACTCAGGCATGTGGGGCCACGTGTTCAGACCACAGGTTCAAGCTTACAACTACAGCTGTTGGCTATCACTGTGCTGGGAGGGCCCTGCCCTCCAAGCTGGGACTTGCACGTGGCCATGAGAGGACTGTGCCCTCTCATTAGTCCAAGGCTTGAATCTGTCCAAACACTGTAGCCGCGCCCCACAAACAGCAAACACACAGACCAGATCTAGTGAAGGAGGTTTGTATCCCAGGAGGGGAGAAAGATGACACAGCAAAGTGATTACACATGTAACACGCCACGTGGTGGTCGGTGCCACGAAGGGCATTGGAGAGGGAGAGCGTTAAGTGGCAGGAGCAGAAGGATGGTAAGGGCAGCTTCTAGTTTATACAGGGAGTGTCCTGTTTTTGTACAGTATTAGCGTCCCTCCCATTTCCACGTTTTGGCAATTCTTAATAAAGCTGCTTTGGACATCCATGCGGGTTTGGTGTGGACTTGGTTTCATCTTTTTTGGGTAAATAAATGTGATGGCTGGATCATATGTATGGTAAGAATATGTTTAGTTTTGTAAGACACTGCCAGGGATGGGGAGTGGGGGGAATTGGATGAAGCTGGTCGAAAGGTACATATTTCCAGTTGTAAGCTAAGTCCTAGGGATGTGATATACACTGTGATGACTACAGTACCACTCCTGTGTGGTATATTAGAAAATTGCCAGGAGAGTCAAGCCTAAAAGTTCTCATCGCAAGGGGAAAAAAATGAAAAACAATTTTTAATTTTTACCTTTTATGGATATTAATGAAATTTACTGTGGTAATCATCTCATAATATATGTAAGTCAAATCTTTATGCTGTACCCCTAAACTCACGGTGCTGCTATATGCTAACAATATCTCAATAAAACTGCAAGAAAAAAATCATCAAACTGCCTTCCAAAGTGGTTGGCCCATTTTGCATTCCCACCAACAATGAAGGAGAGTTCCTGTAGCTCCACATGCTCCCCAGCATGTGGTGTTGTCAGTGTTTTGGATTTTGGTTATGCTAATAGGTGTGTAGTGGCTTCTCTTTGTTTTAATTTGCATTTCCCTAATCACATCTCTTCATATGCTTATTTGCCATCTGTCTATCTTCTTTTAAAAAAAATACATTTTTGTTGATTTCAGAGAGGGTGAGAGAGAGCGAGATAGAAAAGTCAATGGTGAGAGAGAATCACCGATCGATCGGCTGGCTCCTGCACATCCCCTACTGGGAATGGAGCCTGCCATCTGGGCATGTGCCCTGACAGGGAATCAAACCATGACCGCCTGGTTCATAGGTTGACACCCAGCCACTGAGCCACGCCAGCTGAGCTGTCTATCTTCTTCGGTGAGGTGTCCATTCAGGTCTTTTGCCCACTTTTTAAATTGAGTTATTTATTTGTTGTTAAGGTTTAAGAGTTTGTTGTGTAATTTCGGTAGCAGTCCTTTATCCGATATATCTTTTGCACACATTTTTCTCTCCGTCTATGGTTTGTCTTCTCAGTGTCTTTCGCAAGCAGAAGTTTTAAATGGTAACCAAGTCCAGCTTGTCAGTTCTTTCTTTCATGGATTGTGTCTTTGATGCCGTATCTAGAAAGTCATTGCCAAACCCAAGGTCATCTGGATATTCTCCTATGTTACCTCCTAGGAGTGATATTGTTTTGCATCTGTTCGGTGCCTTTTAAAAACTTCACGTAGCTTCTGAAACTTTCCACTCCCTTTCCCCCATGTTCCCGCCTTCTCACCTCTTCTTTACTATGCCATGTCACTCAAGTAAAAAACACAGATTATCTCACAACTCCCAACAGACTCAAATTCTTATGTACAACAGATGTGAAGGGAGAGTATTTACCTTCTAATTAGCCTGCTGGAAGAAGCCGAGAGACACAGGCCAACAGGCCAGTCTTTATTTTCCTGATTATTTTATTCAGAGATTCATGTCTTGGATGGCCTCGGCCTTCTTATAGTGTTGTGCCTGCCTGGCATCCTGCTCCCTCCTCTTCCAATTTTACCCTTGGCTTTGCTCCCATTCTGACCGAGTCAGGAATAGACTGAGAGAGAACTGGCTTTTGAACCTTTTTGGTTGACAAAGTTCTGGAAATAATGGTTGTTGAGCTGACTGGTATATGCTGTCCCAGTGAAAAATTGTGGTGATGCTGAGAGCAACAGTTCCATGGAAATCTTTTTTTAAAAATGTTTGTTGATTTCAGAAAGGAAGGGAGAGGGAAAGAGAGATAGAAACATCAGTGATGAGAAAGAATCATTGATTGGCTGTCTCCTGCACCCTCCACACTGGGGATTGAGCCCGTAATCCGGGCATGAGACCTGACCGGGAATTGAACCGTGACCTTCTGGTTCATAGGTCGACGCTCAACCACTGAGCCATGGTGGCTGGGCCACGGAAATATTCACTCCACCTGCACTTATGCTAAGGGTATGGCTTCTGGCCAGGTGACCTCAGTGTCATTTCGATCCAGTTTGCATCTAGGACTGATGGCCAGTTCCTTTCAAAATTCAGTGCTGACTTTATAAGCCCAAGGATATCTGGCTTTCATTCCCAGGTGCCTTTATTTTTGGCTTTGCTTTTCTATGGGCTGTGCATAAACCACTTTATTTTTAAAATTACTTAACTTTTTTTTTAGGAATCCAGTGGTTTAACATTCGCTCTTGAGGGTAAGTTGCCTGTTTACACGCCCTGACCCTGAGGAACCAGAAACCAGCACGTTGCCATCAGGGAAAAGTTCTGAAGAACTGGATACGCATCCCCCTGAAGCGAAGTTCAAGGCTGGCTCAGAGACCTGACACCTGCTGCAGCCTTCAGCCCAGGGCAGCCATGGCTGGGGAAGGAGCTGGGGCATGCTCAGCTGCAAAGATGGGATTGGGAAAGAATTGTGGTGCCAACCAAGATGGGGTGAAGGCAGCACTTTGGGGGAACACTGTCCTGCCAGCAAGCTTTTGAGGGAAAGGGCTACCAATAAAATTGTCAAGTATTAGAAAGAATTATTAAAAAAATAAGTGGAGGTGGTTAATTTGTAAGCAGACAGACAGGGATACAAGGAGAGATGGAGGACAGAGCATGGTGGAAGTTGTGGGGCAGGGAGAAGAGTTGTGGGGCAGGAGGAGCCGAGGCTGGGCGGGAGTGAATGTGTCCATGGTCTCCCAGCCAGCCCTGGGGTTGGCCAGTGCTCTCATCATAACCACCTGGGAGCTTAAACATTTACCTCAAAGACTGCTTTAGTGGGTTTGAGGTAGGACCTAGGAGTCTGTTTTCAAAAAATGGCTTCCCTACCCCACTCCCAAGTGAGGCTGTCGAATGGTTGGGGCTCTGAGTTCTGATAGCCCACAATGGGTGGTGGTCCCATTCAGATCAGTGTTCAGATGGAGTCCTTATCCAAGTGTCCAGACTTGTGCTTTTGGGTGTTCTGTTCCTGTTACACCCCATCACTCCAGTCTTGACATAGCACTTGACATAACTCCTAACTGTCATGGCTGATGGACTTCATACAAAACTGTCAAAAGTGTTCAACACTGTCCGCTCTGCTCCTGCTCTATATAAATAGGCGTGTGTGGTCATAAATGAAGATGTGACTGTACTTTTTTGAAAAATGGCTTTGCAAATGCTGTCTTACTTCTTGGTATCCTAACCTGGCCGAGCGGGAGAGGGAGAGAAAGGGGAGGGATGTGGAGAAAGTGGATATGTTTGGGAGGTGATCTAACCCTAGAGATTAGTGAAAAGGAAGGGCCAAGCCCTCAATAGACCAATCACCCAAACTCAAGACAAAGGCTGAGGCGTGTGGCCCAGGGCTGTTTTCTGGGTGGTGTGTGCCCCTTGCACCTAGCACTCCTGCCCAGGGTTTGCAAATTGGGGAGCGAAGGCTGAGGATGGAGTGTGAATAAAGGCTTGTAACTTTGGTGCCTGGGTGGTGCTCTCCAGGTAATGTTGACAGAGAAATCCTCTTGACTCCGGGGCAAGCACTGACTGTTGACCTGTACAGGGTGAGTCTTCGGAGCAGCAGCCTGTGAAAGCCGTGAGCCAGGTGGTGGAGGACAGGGTCCAGGTTGAATTGACTGAAACCTGGAGTTTCTGGGAAACTCATGGAGAAGACAACCTTAAGAGAGAGACACTAGGCTTTCTGCCAATCTATTGTGAGGCTTAAACAATTTATTAAGAAACCCAAAGCAATCTACAGACACGTGCCACATAATGATGGTTTAGTCAACGACCAACCGCATATAAGACAGTGATATACCATCTAGCCTAGGTGTGCAGTAGCTATACCATCTAGGTTCTATAAGCACACTCTGATGTTTGCACAATGCCGAAATCACCTAACGACACATTTCTCCCAATGGATTCCTTTTGTTGAGCGGTGCATGACTGTATTTGCTTTTTACCCCGAGTATAGATTGGTTGCACACATTAATTCACGTACTCCTTTACAAACATGGAAACATGAGACTTAGAGAAGTGAGGTAACTGGTCCAAGTTACCCAACTGAGTCGGGGAGTTAGAATCCAAACCGAATCCTGGGTGATTCCAAAGCCTTCTCTTTTTCCAATCGACCCTACTGCCTCTGGCCGAGTCGTGGGTCATGAGGGAGGTCCTGCAGATTTCGAACCATTTTCAAACGAGAAAACGGAGACCCAGAGAAGTGAAGCAACTCGTTCAAGGTTAATCAACTAATTACTAGAATTTCTTTAGACCTGCTTCAGGCATAGGGAGATCTGAGTTGCCATGAACTTCTGAGAACTTCTTATCAAAGGAATTGAGAATGTCAGATGGAGTGTGTTGAAACCTGCAGAACAAAGGAGCATTGAGGGAAAAGGGAGTTTGCAGAATGAGCACATTTCACGTTTCTTAATGACCTGCCAGTTGACGCAGTGCTTTGAAAGGGCTTTTCCAAGGCAGGAAGGCCTGAGCGGCTTTCAGCAGTTTGGCTCCAGAGAGTATCTATCTATCTATTTATTTATTAGCTCTTTAAACATTCACTTGGCTAGTCTTAAGCAATCACCCATGAAGTTCCAAGTTCATGGACATAGGCCAGGTACGGGAAAAGTCCCCTCCATTCAACGCAGGACCCTGAGAGGGCAGAATCCCAGTTGATGTCCCGCCATTGCGTGCACCTGTGGCCTGGCTACCCTGACTTCTCAAATAGCTCAGCCACACACTGCAGGGGAAGACATGCCCACGCAGGGGCCTGACATGACCCAAATCTATAGGATCCTGTCCCAGGGCTCCGTCAGTGAGGCTGCCCCTGCCCACAAGAGCCCAACGGCCAAAGGTCTTCTCCTCGAATCAGCGGGTTTTCAGAATTGCAGGTGTACCCCGGGCTTTCTCACCTGAACAGCTTCCTGATCTACATCCCTGGGAACCCCTGTCACACTTTAGTGCCTGCAGATGGCATGATGCAGTGCTGGCCCTGAAGATGCTGCTGTGGCTGGAGATGTTGTCAAATGTTCTTTAAAAAAAATTATTTTTTTAATTATTAATTTCAGAGAGGAAGGGAGAGGGAGAGAGAGAAAAATCAATGATGAGAGAGAATCATTGATAGGCTGTCTCCTGCACGCCCCCTACTGGGGATCGAGCCTGCAACCCAGGCATGTACCCTTGACCGGAATCAAACCCGGGACCCTTCAGTCCACAGGTTGACGCTCTATCCACTGAGCCAAATCGGCTAGGGCTCAAATGGTCTTTGATGAAGCACAGAATCTAGTCGTTTCTCTGGGGTACTTTAGGTGAGCCCCCCGCCTCCCCCCTTCTCCGAGAGGTGGGGAAAGGACTGGGTGGCCTCATTCATCTCTTGTCGCTGAGAGTGCAGTTTTGCCTAGAAGAGCTGAGTGAGATGAAGAGTCATGTAAATACGACAGGAAGTGAATTAGCAGGGGCAGCCAGCCCAGATGGGGGCAGCCGGGCTGGGATCTGGCCCTCAAATTACTCACAGTTAACTCTTTACCAGGTCCACTTTCCCGCTTTGGCGACAGAAGCCTGAGTGAGATGTACATACAGAGCGGACACTGGGCCTTTCCCTTCCTGCCCGTTTCTGAGGACAGAAGAGATGAACAGAGGGGGCCTACCCTGCAACCACTGAGGGAAGGTTATTTCATTTCTCTGCAGGTCTGTTGCTGAAATCCTCAGAGAAGCGTTGAACTATGAAGAGGCCTTAGAGGGTTTCTTGTCCTCTAAGGCCTGGTTTTCAGAGCAAGAAAATAAAGCTCTGAGAGAAGATGTGAGTGATTAGCTGATGCCCACACAGAGTGGTGGGGCAGGCCTGCACGGGACCCCTGGCCTTCGGAATCTAGGCCAGTAGGTAGGTCTCCTGCTGCCTCGGCAAAAGGGGTAGCATATTGACATCCACAGTCCATAGCAAATGGAGGTTGGAGCCTCATTCATTCATTCATTCATTCATTCATTCAAACACTGTTATTAAGCTGCCACTGGGTATAAAAATCAAGGCTGTAAGGCCCACCCTCGTGGTGCTTACAGAACCTGGTATTTGTGCATTTAAATACATTTTTATTTTATTGATTTCAGAGAGGAAGGGAGAGGGAGAGAGAGATAGAAACATCAATGATGAGAGAGAGTCATTGATCATCTGTCTCCTGCACACCCCACACTGGGGATAAAGCCTGCAACCCAGGCATGTGCCCTGACTGGGAATCGAACCATGACCTTCTGGCTCATAGGTTGATGCTCAACCACGGAGCCACGCCCGGCCCCGGGCAGAACGTACATACATTTAGTTTGTTGGCTCTTCCTCTCCCTTTCTTTAGCTGGAGAGAAACAGACACACAGAGAAGGTGTTTTCAGGGAGGTGAAAAGAGAGGGCGGGGGGTGTGGAGGAGAGAATGAGGTGATAAGAAGGAGGGAGGGAGAGAATATCTCCCAAAGGCTGTTCACAGAGAGGGGAATATTTGGCTGCTGCTGCTGCTTCTTTTAAACAATTAATTGAGTCAAGCGCCTTTAACTCCCTCGAATGCAGACTCTCCCACTTTCCGGTAAACTCGAGTTGCTATGGCAAGAGAGCGGCCTGGGACAGGTCGGATATAAAACCCTGGAAACACCACCCCAGCCCCGCGCAGCCCATCCGACAGCTAATTAGAGCGACCTGCCATGTGTTTCCCATTCCTTGCAACAGATTCGATTACTTTGTGATTTATCACCTGCTTTTCTAAGCACAGCGTCAGCCCCCATTCTCAGCTCTCCTTCCTTGAATGTGTTAAGAATGGTTGGGGGCGCAGACGGTAGGGGAAGTAGACAAACCGAGTAAATTCCTTGTTCCTTCAGAAAGCTGCCTTAGACAGGCCCTATAGGCCTATTGTAGCTGTCCCCTCCTTTCACTCTCCTGTTTCCAGCAGTAATATAATCCAGGTAGTTAGTCTCTCTCTCTCTCTCTTAAAACATTTTTTTTTTTATTGATTTCAGACAGGAAGGGAGAGGGAGAGAGAAATAGAAACATCAGTGATGAGAGAGAATCATTGATCAGCTGCCTCCTGCACACCCCACACTGGGGATCGAGCCCACAACCTGGGCATGTGCCTTGACCGGGATCAAACAGTGACCTTCTGGTTCATAGGGCGATGCTCAACCACTGAGCATCACTGGCCGGGCTCTGGTCATCCTTAAGGATGCTTCAGCTATGCAGGACTGAGGATCAAGACTCAGAGCCCTGGGCAGTGGCAGAGACACCCTGAGGGGCTCACGGCTTGCCTTTCAGTTTCCAGACTCCTGCGGACCCCCACCCACTGTTATGACAACACAACATTACCTCAGGTTCATTGCAATTCAACTGAGTAGGTTACCATACGCCACCATGTGTTCCCGGGGAGGCACCCCGGAGTTGCTGATTGCACTTGGGGGAACTCTTAGGACTTAATTGAATTTGTAAGGCATCATGTTCTTCTTGACGGAAAATGGGGAGAAGCCCTGCTCCTATCAACAGCACATTTACAGCCATCGCCTGAGCGGTTTATTTCTGCAGATGGAGAATCTCAGTCATTTTATGTTCCTATTGTTTTCCATTTACTGACCAAATTCTGGGACTGGTCCCAATTCGAGGTTTGTAACCTCTTGTGTGTTATTATAGAGAGAAGTAGGGCACGATGAATAAATTTCTCATTTTTTTGCCTATAATCCAGACTCTGGTTTTTAAGAGTTAGGAGTGATGTATGTATGTATGCATGTAGAGGCATGTAGCTGTATGTACACATGCACAGGACATATTTACTCAGGAATGTGCACATGTGATCTAATATACTTTATCTCTGGGGGGAATATCAGTCTGAGATTGAATTTATTTGGTGACATTGGTTAATAAAATTATATAGGTTTCAGGATTTAGGATTTTTTGAACTAAACTTTATGTTGTGTAAAACAATATCAGAAATGCTTATCTCATAGTATAAAATATGAAGCACTCACTTTTATACTTTATTACTTAAGGTTATATATGTACCTTTCAGAAATTTGATGTGTGTTCAAGTAAAGCATATTAGAATAATTATAGGTTGACAGACTTTTTTTTTTTCTAGAATTAAGAGTATTTGTGGGGGGTTTTGTTTGCTTACAAATAATCAGACTGTAATGTTTAAACATGCAAAATAACCAACAGCAATGTTGTACTTGTTTACTTAAGATATACTGTGAGTTGTTCCATGGTGCCCAGGTAGACACAGCATATACACAAATTCCTGCATTGAGAGTTCTGAAGCTGTTATTTTTAGTCTGAAAAATTATTAAGCTGTCCTGATCGAAGGTCTAAAATAATTTAGCAGTGAATATTTTTCTGTACCATCCAGGTAATAATACTCTAAATTCCACTACACCTCATGAAAATAAAAGGACAGTCCAGAATATAGATGTGATTATATAGTCTTAAACTAAGTATCATTAAATCAATGATTGTTGAAAATCAGTAATGCATTTGTTATAGAGTATAACTCATCATTTTTACTATATTTTTGGTGGCATAATCATAACAGAAGGTGAGTAAAGTGTTTCCAATAAATTTATACAGCATTGGAGAATTACATCTTCTGTGGACATTTTATAAGTGCATTTTATATTACAATGAAAAAAATTAAAAAATACTTTTATTGATTTCAGAGAGGAAGGGAGAGGGAGAGATAGAAAAATCAATGATGAGAGAGAATCATTGATCAGCTGCCTCCTACACGCCCCACACTAGGAATTGAGCCCATAACCCAGGCATGTGCCTTTGACTGGAATCGAACCCAGGACCCTTCAGTCTGCAGGCCAATGCTCTACCCACTGAGCCAAACCAGTTAGGGCAAATTTTTCTTCTTTTTTTAAAAAAAAGAGAAAAAAATGCATATTCTGTTGCTTTGGGGTGAAATACTCTGAAGATATCTGTTAAATCCATCCGATCTAGTGTGTCATTTAAGGCTGCTGTTTCCCAGTTGATTTTGGGTCCAGGGAAGAAGTGAGTGTAATATTCATCTACTCAGCTGCCATCTTCCCACATCAATTATTTTCAAAACAGGAATTAGATCTAACATGATTTTTCTATCTAGTAATTAATTTAATTTGACACCACTTACACAGCACACATGGTGTGCTGGACACTGCCCTGAACACATACAAATATTAACTGATGTGATCTCATTTATAACCCTTTGAAGTGGGTCCTTTATTCTTATTTTGTTTTATAGACCAGGAAACAGGCAAGTTTCTTTGTCTGCTGGGGAGCTGGATTTGTATGGGGGAGAGGTGGTGTACAATACTGTTGTTTTGTTTGAGAGCTTTGTACTTTGTTTTCCATGCAAAAGAATGATGAAAATCTCTGCTGTGATAGTGCTGGTCGTGATTAAAAAAACACACAACAAAAACAAACCAGCACAGAAAAGCCAGAATCATCAAAGGCTGGATTTCATTAATGATGGACTGGTTTTATGCCTAACACTAATAGCGATTAAAAACACTTTTATTATTAAAATTCCTGCAGGAAATATAACCCTGTTGTTGTGATACTTAAACTTGCTGGCTTCCAATTTCCCCTCTCTTTGAAATAATTATGTGCATAGTGTGGTTTTTAATAATCCGTGGTTTCTTTGGAATGCAAATATCATGTTCAAGCGTCACAGACTGTTCCTCCTAAGGCTTTCGGCCTCCTTGCCTTTGCACACATGCTATCTGTTGTCCAGTTTATTTGGTCTCACTCCTTTCACAGTCAGGGCTCCAAGGAAGGATGGCCAACAATGGGTGAGCCTTCTCCTGATTCACCAGGCTTCTGCTTAGATTAGGGGTGGGGAACGACCGACCCGCGGGCCATATAAGGCCCACAGAATCATTTGGCATTAGGCGGATGAGTTAATTAAATGTTTGATCAAATATAACAGGCTAATTTTTAAGTTGATAATTCTTAAAATAATTTTTTAAATTGATTTTAAAGAGAAATGGGAAGGGAGAGGGAGATCAATTGGCTGGCTCCTACATGCCCCATACTGGAGACTGAGCCCACTACCTGGGCATGTGCTCTGACCAGGAATTGAACCGGCAACCTTTTGGTGCATGGGAAGACGCTCAACCAATTGGGCCACACCAGCCAGGGCTTAATTTGATAATTCTGTAATGATGTTATAAATGGCCCTTAGAAGAAAAAAAAGGTCCCCCACTCCTAGTTTAGATGATGCAGTCCATCAAACCGGGGTTCTTGTGACCTGTGACTTTGCCCAGAATGGTAGTGGAGAGGAGCTGAGAGGTGAGTGGGTTCAAGCTATGCTTTGGTATGCTGTGCTAGGAGGTGAAATGGTTGGAAATTGGCGATTGACTGGTCAGGGAAGGAGGAAGAGGAATCTGCTGTACAATTGCCTCTCATCTCCTCAGGTTCAGGGACATCTGTATGTCTAAAGCCTACCACAGTGCTTGGCACCTAGTAAATGACTGAAAAATATTTATTATATATGTGAATAAATGAATGACAGCGAAGAACATGGGGCCCAACGAAGTTCCGTGGTTTGCCCAAGGGTCACAGAACTATGTATTTGACGCAGAATTAACCTGGGAATCTAGGTTACCCGAGTGTGGTAGACACTTTGGCTTTATATGCTTTTTGTGGTCTCGCTCATCTTCCTCCAGATTTTTAGCCCTTTGAAGGCAGGGACTATGTAAAAATCAATGTAACCAAAGCTGTGTGGCTGTGGAAGACGAAATCAAAGATGGATGTGCATTTTTGCAAATCCAAGTAAAGGTGACATTTACTTTTCATTATCCTTGTATCTGCCCTTTTTTTCCTTCTCCATTCCATTATAGCAATGGCCTTACATATCTCTAGCTTGGACTAAGGCAGTGGTCGGCAAACTCATTAGTCAACTGAGCCAAATATCAACAGTACAACGATTGAAATTTCTTTTGAGAGCCAAATTTTTTTAAACTTAAACTATATAGGTAGGTACATTGTTATTAACTTAATTAGGGTACTCCTAAGGCTTAGGAAGAGCCACACTCAAGGGGCCAAAGAGCCGCAGGTGGCTCGCGAGCCGCAGTTTGCCGACCACTGGAAGGTGATAGCCTCCTACTCTTTCACCGTTTTTCTTGTTGTTTATGTGCTATTGGCCACCTGAAGTAGAATCATCTGGGCATCGCCACTTATTAGCAGGGGATGCTGGCCAAGGCATTTATTTTTTCAGAGCCTGAGTTTACTAATTTGTCAAAAGTAGATAGTAACAAAAAATGCACTACTGATGCTGTGAAAATTTGTCAAAATATATGTGAGAAGCAGGCCAGACCACAAAGGCTGGGCCAGGCTAGTGGGTTGGAGAGACCGGCCAGCCAGACTTGGCTAAGGCAACTTCTTTCTGGGTTTACTGTTGCCTCAGCTAGCACGCAACTCAAGGAATAGAAAGCGTATAGTGGTGCAGGTAGTGGTACCTCCCCAGTGCACAAAGTTCAGTGATTTGGACAACTTTTCGAAGTTTCCATGAAGTGGTTGAGGACAAGGCCTGCGTCTAGGGAAACCTGCTGTGTAGAGTCTAAAGGGTTCTCTTACTATTAATGCTATAAGGAATTCTAGTGTCAGCATCTGCACTATGCTAAATATTTTTGCATACGCCATCATATTTGATCAATGTCACAAAGATGAACAGTAGATACAATTATCCCCATTTTATAGATGTGGTACCAATAGAAAGGTAAAATAACTTGCCTAAGACCACAACATGAGAATTATTTTATTCCCAAGCACATTAATTTCAAGTGATAGTCATTATCAGACTCTATACTCCTTAAGGCAGGATTTATGTCATGTAACTATTAATCCCCAGAGTACCTTGCACCTAAGAGATGCTTAGTACATTTTTTTTTTTATGAATGGATGAGAAGACAACAATCTGTTTTATAGATTATGGTTTGAAACTGAGGGAATCTGTAAAGTTCTTAGAAAGTAGTTAAAACTTCTGAAAAACTAAGGTGGGCCTAAATGAAACTCCAAGAACTGGACCGTACATCTCAGTTCTGTGAGTGTCATCTCAGTAGCTCCTTCCTCAGTGGTCCACTGTGGCGCTCTCCTCAGCCTGGTGGCACCAGTACTTGTCTCACTCCTCTTGGCTCTTCTGAGCCAGCTCATCATACTGGGCCCAGGTGTCCGCCATGACTTGCTGAGGTCCTGAGATTTGGGGGCACCCAACTCCGCGGTCAGCCCAGAGTTGGCAGTCTGGTTTCATAGACCATTTATTTCCTCCTCGTGGCTCTTCTTCATGAAGAGCAGCTCCTCCTTGAGAGCCTCGCTGCCTGTCTCTGCCTGCAGCCCAGTGACATGGGTGTCACCAGTGACCTTGTGGAGCCCATTGAAGTCAGAGTTCCTGTGTGTGGAGAGAAGACCAAGGGAGGAGTCAGAGATATCAGCTACTGTCAAGTTAAGCCTACATTCCTCTCTAAACTGTGCTATTTATTTAGCATGTCACTTTCAGCTAAGGTCTTCATCTGGAGCAGCTACTCAGTTCAAAGGTCAATTGCTTATAAAGCTATGGGCTGCCTGAAGGAAACATAAATAATGTGGAGAGGAAACTGAAATGAGAGAAAATGAGATGGCCTTTGCCAATAGCGGTTCCCCCGCCTCCCCAGTTTTTTCTGGCCGCGTTTGATTAGTCTGCTTTGTCTACCAGATACTGCATTAAGCACTTCACCAGGATGACCATTCTTCTTTAATCCTCATGAGGTGGACAGTATTACTGTTCCCATTTAGGGGTTGATTGGCAGACTCAGATATAGATCAATTATCTCAATGCATCAGCGCTTGATAAATCTGAAGACGGCAAGGGACTATTTTCACTGAAGCTTGGGAAAGGCCTAGCCAACCCCAGCACTCTGTCTCATGACTCGACTTTATTTTTCTTCCGAGCAGATTATTTACTGGTCTTTCTATTTGCTTATTGTTGGCCTCTTGCAATTAGAACATGAGCTCCCTTGGATTGGGACTCTATCTGTTTTGTTAAAATGATGCCTGGAACACAGTAAGTAGTCAATAAATAATTATTATTTATTGAAAGAGGAAAAATGGGCTTTCATTGGTGTGGATGCAATGAAGTTTGTCTCATTTAAGAACTTTTTGTTAGAGTGATAGGTCCTACTACAGGTAAGGGGCAAGTGGCAAGAGCTTAGGGAGCAAGTATAGATCCCAATTGGAAGCCCATGGACTATGGAGCCAGTGATGAGAAAATGCAAAGAAAAAAAAAGGAAAAGGAAAAGATGGGAAGGGATTCATTCACTTATCTATATTCATTAGGTATACCTGTCCCAGATATGCCTAATAAATGGGGACACAATGGGGATGAAATGTGATAGGAAGTAGAGGAAAGAGCAGAGAGGGTTTAGAAACTTGTCAACCAAAGATTTTTCACCACCGATTTAATGCCACCAGGAATTCCCAAATTTGGGGTGCCATGAAGTGGGGAGACTTTAGTGAAAACAGCTATGATACAGCTCAGCTGTGAGACGGTTCAGTTGCAGCAGCTTGAGTGGAGTGGTCCGGGCATGACAGCCCCAGTGTTCCAGCTCCAGATGGGAACACGCAGTCTTTGATGAAATCTGAAAGTGCGCTCCACAGAGATAGAGTGGGGGCTGACTTACATGAGAGGAGTTTCCACCCCTGGTCTCTGATTGGTCCACTTCTATGGAAATGAGTCCTCTAAGTCCTCACAGATTGATTGGTTCAAATAGCACCATCCTGATTGGCTGGAATGGAGATGCTCTAATTGGCTGGTGAAGATGAAAATGAGGATATAGCTAGGACTGGACAGGAAAAGTCTCAGTCCTATTGGTCAGATTTCAATCCTAGGAGCTCTCTCCTGTGTGGCTCAGATGGCAGCGCCGTGCACGGCTGACAGCTCAGTCTGCGGCTTTTCCTTGAAATGAGTGGACCTGAGAGGCCTCTGCAAAAAATGGCTGCTAGACTCTGGTTATGAATTTGGGCCTGATTAACCACAAGGAATCCTTCTTGGCAAGTATTTTCTTTTTTGGGATCAACTAACTGAAGAAGGTTAGAGGGGGAAAAAAACGAGGCTTGGAGAAGGCTCTCTGTAAGATGTTTGTAGGAACCCGGCCTCTCTGAGGCATCTGTGTGAGTGATCGTGGTAGGAGAGGGTAAAGGAGTACAAGAGGTTTCACACTACAGAGACCTGGAGAGAATCTGACTGTGTTGCCAAGTTTTCAGAGTCAAAGAGGGCAAAACTAACGTTTTTTACGAATGCAGGTCATCAAATGTCATCCAGAACTGGAGAGCAGCTTTGATTTTAAAAAGCAAAGCAAAACAAACAGAACACACTACCAATCATGTAAAAATTAGCTCCCCGAGGGCGAATTTCTGGAAGTTGGCAAGGTTTCGAAAACCTGAGAGAGAAAATAAACACAGCGAGTTATCTTGGGCTTGGGGGATGTGGATGGTGGAGTTGGGTGCTGTGGGTCGAGCCAGTGGCTGCATTGGAATTCTGTGTTTAGTGAATCACTGTTTCCCTGTCAAAGATGAACTTGTCAGATCTTCAAAGGGTTCCATGATCCTATGGCCCCAGGAACGGTGTACCCACTCTTCCTCCTTTTCGGCGGGCAGGGTGTGGCTGGGGCTGGAGGCTGGAATCAGGAGACATCCCCGAGCCCCACGCCCAATGCGCCTTGCCCTTCTTCAGGGGTCAGAACTCGAGGCCTCGCATCCCAGGCTGGCATGGCTGACCTTTCCTGAAACTGCTGTTCTAACAAACACTATCACTATTACGTAAGTGCTATACGTCAAGCCAGGAACATGCAGCCCAGGGAAGAAGTACATTTCATGTTTTGATTTCTTCTTTTCTTTTGGCCAAACCTTGTTTTCCCCCTCCCTGCTAGGGTAGACATAAAGTCCACTTGGTGTGGAGAGGGGAGGGGACCTTCTGCTTGACTGCACTTCAGCCTGGTGCTTGTTCTGGGTCCCGAGCTGCTTAAAGAGGAGCCACCGTGGGAAAGCACAGTATAGGTAGGCGGGGGCTTGTGAAATGAGGTGCCCCAACCGCCATGCTGGTTACCCCAGATTTCCAGCCAGGGCCAGGTCTCCTCAGTGCAGCGCGGCCTGGTTTCAGATTGGATAATTCCTCGCTGGATCACACACTGCACATAGCCCGATGTTACAGCCAAGTCTGAATTCAGAAAATACATTTGCCTAGTAGAAGTTACGTGTATTATTGAACAGGTTATGAATTGATGCCATTTGTGGGATATCATCCTTTTCCCAGCCACTCAGGTTGGAAAAATTAGTCATTGAAAATTTTTTTCTTTCTTTCTTTCTTTCTTTCTTTCTTTCTTTCTTTCTTTCTTTCTTTCTTTCTTTCTTTCTTTCTTTCTTTCTTTCTTTCTTTCTTTCTTTCTTTCTTTCTTTCTTTCCCTTCCTTCCTTCCTTCCTTCCTTCCTTCCTTCCTTCCTTCCTTCCTTCCTTCCTTCCTTCCTTCCTTCCTTCCTTCCTTCCTTCTTCCTCCCTCCCTCCCTTCCTTTTTTTTTTCTTTCCCTAGATAGAAACAGTCACCAAATCCAATATAACCACTCCTGCTTCCTTCACCTCCCTTCAGAGGTGTGGATCCCAGAGTTCTTCCCCGTATAGCATCCTGAGCCCTAAGCTCTCAGAATTTGCTTCTTGGCGAGTCCGAACTACAATGCTTCTATCTAGCTATGCTTTCTTTTGGAGCAGGGGTTGCTAAACTTTTCTCTAAAGGGCTGGATAGTACATATTTTCACAGTACTTTATACTGTGATAGCAGACATAGATAATATGTGGGTGAATGAGGATGGCCGGGTTCCAATAAAACTTTATGTACAAAAGTAGGAGCTGGGTTGGATTGGGCCTGTGGGTTTAGTTTGCCAGATAATTACTGATTCTTACTGAGAATTGCTGATGAATAATTTCAGAGAATTGGAGACTTCTGGAGAATTCCTATTCATCTCTTCATGCCCAGTGTTGCATAAGTTACAGAGCAGCTTTTATTGTGCATGGAGAGTGCCGAATGCTGGATAAAGGCAGCCGACATACTCCTAACAGAGCTCACAGCCCACTAATGCAGTTTCGACATAAGGCAGATTTATGATCCAATGGTCAAAGGTCCTTTTAGAAGTTGTCTTCTGCTCTGGGCAGACTGGTTCATTAGCAACTTGGGCCTCTTCTTCCTAGGATCCATGGAGCTGGAGAAAGAGGGCTCCCAAAGGAAGACGGAAGGAAGGAAGGAAGCGGCCATGGCCTCTGCCAGGACCTTTGCATATGTTATTTCGCTTCATTCTCACCAACCGTGGGTATTAGCATCCCATTTACATAGGAAGAACTCGTCTCAGAGGACCTAAGGAACATGGTTTGCAAAGCTCTTTATGGCAGAATTGATTTCAAACCCAGGTACGTTGGACCCGAAAGCCCATGCTTTTTCCACTACCCCAGGCTGACCCGCCAGCCTGGCCTTGGATCGGAGAGAGTTCCTCTCTAAGCCCTGGCTGTTTCTGCCAGAGAGGGCCTGGCACAAGGCGTGGATCGTGGCTCTGTTCCTCCGCTTCACTGGAGGCTGGCTTTTCACATTCTTGCCATTAGCCGGCTCTGGGCTGTGGCATTGGATGAGCTGAGGTGCCTGGATCCCCGGGCTGTCCCAGGTGCAGTCCGCTTTCCCTCTCTGCACCAGACCTCGTCCTCTTCCCGTGTCAGCCAGCTGTCACCCTCCCCACCGGCCTTTTCTTTTTTCTTTTCTATTGATTTCAGAGAGGAAGGGAGAGGGAGGGAGAGACAGAAACATCAATGATGAGAGAGAATCACTGATTAGCCGCCTCTTGCACGCTCCCCACTGAGGATCGAGCCCACAGCCCGGCCACGTGCCCCTGATCGGAACTGAACCTGGGACCCTTCAGTCCGCAGGCTGATGCTCTATCCACTGAGCCAAACCATCTAGGGCTCCACTGGCCTTTTCTTCATAGCCTGTTGTCTGGAGTCTCGGCAACTCCTTGGGAAGGTGAGAGAGGAAACTGGGAGGCTGGGGGCTGGAGGGAGTCCTGCCATACCCATGCTCTCTTGTCCTGGGGCTGATGAGAATAACACAGCTCAGGCACCTGGAGACCTGGCGGTAGCCCAGGCCCAGCTGCGCATCAGCGGCGTGGCCCTGGGTGAATCCCGTGAAATCTTGGAATTGCTCTTCCCACCCACGGACGAAGGATAGATATTCTTTTTTTTTTTTTTTTTTTATTGCTTAAAGTATTACAAAGGGTATTACATATGTATCCATTTTATCCCCCCGCCCTAGACAGTCCCCTAGCCTCCCCTATCACCCAGTGTCTTATGTCCATTGGTTATGCTTATATGCATGCATACAAGTCCTTTAGTTGATCTCTTACCCCACTACCTCCTGCCCCCCAACCCTCCCCGGCCTTCCCGCTGCAGTTTGACAATCTGTTTGAGGCAGCTCTGCCTCTGTATCTATTATTGTTCAAAAGTTTATAATGGTCTCTATTGTCCATGAATGAGTGAGATCATGTGGTATTTTTCCTTTATTGACTGGCTTATTTCACTTAACATAATGCTCTCCAGTTCCATCCATGAAGTTGCAAATGGTAAGAGTTCCTTCCTTTTTACAGCAGCATAGTATTCCATCGTGTAGATGTACCACAGTTTTCTAATCCATTCATCTACTGATGGGCACTTAGGCTGTTTCCAGATCTTAGCTATGGTGAATTGTGCTGCTATGAACATAGGGGTGCATATATCCTTTCTGATTGGTGTTTCTGGTTTCTTGGGATATATTCCTAGAAGTGGGATCACAGGGTCAAATGGGAGTTCCATTTTCAGTTTTTTAAGGAAACTCCATACTGTCTTCCATAGTGGCTGCACCAGTCTGCATTCCCACCAGCAGTGCACAAGTGTTCCTTTTTCTCCACAACCTCTCCAGCACTTGTCGTTTGTTGATTTGTTGATGATAGCCAGTCTGACAGGTGTGAGATGGTACCTCATTGCTGTTTTGATTTGCATCTCTCGGATGATTAGTGACTTTGAGCATGTTTTCATATGTCTCTTGGCTTTCTGAATGTCCTCTTTTGAAAGGTGTCTATTTAGGTCCTTTGCCCATTTTTTGATTGGATTGTTTATCTTCCTTTTGTTAAGTTGTATGAGTTCCCTATAAATTTTGGAGATTAGGCCCTTATCAGATATGTCATTGGCAAATATGTTTTCCCACACAGTGGGTTTTCTCGTTGTTTTGTTGATGGTTTCTTTTGCTGTGCAGAAGCTTTTTATTTTGATGTAGTCCCATTTGTTCATTTTTTCTTTAGTTTCAAGTGCCCTAGGAGCTGTATCAGTGAAGAAATTGCTTCGGCATATGTCTGAAATTTTCTTGCCTTTGGATTCTTCTAGAATTTTTATGGTATCCTGTCGTACATTTAAGTCCTTTATCCATTTTGAGTTTATTTTTGTATATGGTGTAAGTTGGTGGTCTAGTTTCATTTTCTTGCATATATCTGTCCAATTTTCCCAACACCATTTATTGAAGAGACTATCTTGGCTCCATTGTATGTTCTTGCCTCCTTTGTCAAATATTAATTGAGCATATTGGTTCGGGCCGATTTCTGGGCTCTCTATTCTATTCCATTGATCTATATGCCTATTCTTGTGCCAGTACCAGGCAGTTTTGAGAACAGTGGCTTTGTAATACAACTTGATATCTGGTATTGAGATCCCACCTACTTTGTTCTTTTTCAGGATTGCTGCAGCTATTCGGGGTCTTCTTTTATTCCAGATGAATTTTTGGAAAGTTCGTTCTAGATCTCTGAAGTATGCTGTTGGTATTTTAATGGGAAGTGCGTTGAATTTATAGATTGCTTTGGGTAGTATGGACATTTTAATGATGTTGATTCTACCAATCCATGAACACGGTATGTTCTTCCATCTGTTTATGTCTTCCTCTATGTCTTTTTTCAACGTCCTGTAGTTTTCTGAGTAGAGGTCTTTTACCTCTTTAGTTAAGTTTATTCCTAGGTAGCTTAATTTTTTTGGTGCAATGGTAAACGGGATTGTTTTTATAATCTCTCTTTCTGAAAGTTCACTATTGGTGTATAGAAATGCCTCAGATTTCTTGGGGTTAATTTTGTATCCTGCTACATTGCCAAATTCATGTATTAAGTCTAGTAGCTTTTTGATGGAATCTCTAGGGTTTTGTATGTATAATATCATGTCGTCTGCAAATAAGGACAGTTTTACTTCCTCTTTTCCAATTTGGATGCCTTTTATTTCTTCTTCTTGCTGAATTGCAATGGCTAACACTTCCAGTACTATGTTGAACAGGAGTGGTGAGAGGGGGCATCCCTGTCTTGTTCCTGTTCTTAGGGGAAATGGTGTTAGTTTTTGTCCGTTGAGTATGATGTTGGCTGTGGGCCTGTCATATATGGCTTTTATTATGTTGAGGTATGATCCTTCTACTCCCACCTTGCTGAGAGTTTTTATCAAAAATGGGTGTTGAATTTTGTCAAATGCTTTTTCTGCATCAATTGATATGACCATGTGGTTTTTTTCTTTCAATTTGTTTATGTGATGTATCACGTTTATTGATTTGCGGATATTGTACCATCCTTGCATCCCTGGGATAAATCCTACTTGGTCATGGTGTATGATCTTTCTGATGTACTGCTGGGTCCGATTTGCTAAGATTTTGTTGAGGATTTTGGCATCTATGTTCATGAGGGATATTGGCCTGTAATTCTCTTTCATTGTGTTGTCTTTACCTGGTTTTGGTATTAGGGTGATGCTGGCTTCATAGAATGAGCTTGGAAGTGTTCCTTCCTCTTGAATTTTTTGTAGTAGTCTGAGGAGGATATGTTTTAGTTCTTCCTTGAATGTTTGGTAAAACTCCCCTGTGAAGCCGTCTGGTCCTGGGCTTTTGTTTGATGGAAGCTTTTTGATGACTGCTTCAATTTCTTCCATAGTTATTGGCCTGTTGAGGTTTTTAGATTCTTCCTGATTGAGTTTTGGAATGCTGTATTTTTCTAGGAATTTGTCCATTTCCTCCAGGTTGTCTAGTTTGTTGGAGTAGAGCTGTCCATAGTATTTTTTAACAATCATTTGTATTTCTGTGGGGTCTGTTGTTATTTCGCCTCTATCGTTTCTGATTTTATTTATTTGGGTCCTCTCTCTCTGCTTCTTGGTGAGTCTGGCTAGAGGTTTATCAATCTTGTTTATCCTTTCAAAGAACCAGCTCTTGGTTTCATTGATTTTCTGTATTGTTTTTTTGGTCTCTATGTCATTTATTTCTGCTCTAATCTTTATTATCTCCTTCCTTCTGCTCACTCTGGGGTTTTCTTGTTGCTCTCTTTCTAATTCTTTGAGTTGTAGAGTTAGATGATTTACTACCATTTTTTCTTGTTTTTTGAGATAGGCCTGTAGAGCTATAAACTTCCCTCTCAGGACTGCTTTCAATGTGTCCCATAGGTTTTGGATTGTTGTGTTTTCATTGTCATTAGTTTCCAGGATGTTTTTAATTTCTTCTTTGATCTCATTGGTAACCCAATCAATATTTAATAGCATGCTATTCAGCTTCCAGGTGTTTGAGTATTTTGGGTTGTTTTTATTGTAGTTTATTTCTAATATTATGCCATCGTGGTCTGCGAAGACGCTTTTTATGATTTCAATCTTCTTGAATTTGGGGATACTTTGCTTGTGACCTAATATGTGGTCTATTTTTGAATATGTCCCATGAGCACCTGAGAAGAACGTATATTCTCTGGCTTTGGGGTGAAGTGTTCTGAAGATGTCTATTAAGTCCATCTGGTCTAGTGAGTCATTTAGGATTGCTATATCTTTGCTGGTTGTTTGTCTATAGGACTTATCCAGTGCTGTCAATGGTGTATTAAAGTCCCCTACTATGATTGTATTGTTGTCGATCTCTCCTTTGATATTTTCCAGGAGTTTTTTTATGAATTTGGGTGCTCCTACATTGGGTGCATATATGTTTACCAGAGTTATATCTTCTTGTTGTATTGATCCCTTTAGTATTATGAAGTGGCCTTCCTTATCTCTTGTTAAGGCCTTCACTTTGAGGTCTATTTTGTCCGATATAAGTATTGCTACCCCAGCTTTCTTTTCCTTTCCATTTGCCTGAAAGATATTTTTCCATCCTTTCACTTTCAGTCTGTGTGAGTCCCTTCTAATGAGGTGGGTTTCTTGTAGACAGCAGATGTATGGGTCATGTTTTTTTATCCATTCAGCCACTCGATGTCTTTTGGTTGGAGCATTTAGTCCGTTTACGTTTAAAGTTATTATTGAAAGGTACTTGTTTGTAGCCATTTCTTTTTTTGTGTGGCTGTTTTCTTTCTGAGCTTTTTATTTCTTATTTTTATATCAGTCCCTTTAGCATTCCTTGCAATGCTGGCTTGGTGGTGACAAGCTCCCTTAGCCTTTTTTTGTCTGTGAAGCTTCTTATTTCCCCTTCAAGTTTGAATGATAGCCTTGCTGGATAGAGTATTCTTGGATTCAGTCCTTTGCTTTGCATCACTTTGTAAATTTCAGTCCATTCTTTTCTTGCCTGATGTGTTTCTGTTGAGAAGTCATTTGACAATCTAATGGGAGATCCCTTGTATGTAACTTTCCGTCTCTCTCTTGCAGCCTGTAAGATTCTCTCTTTGTCCTGAACATTTGCCATGGTGATTATGATGTGTCTTGGTGTGGGTCTTTTCGGGTTCACCTTGTTTGGGACTCTCTGGGCTTGTGTGACTTTTTTCTTCCCCACCTCAGGAAAGTTTTCTGATATTATTTCTTCGAGTAGGTTTTCTAATCCTTGTTCATCCTTCTGTTGTTCTGGTACTCCTATTATTCGTATGTTGTTTCGTTTCATGTTGTCCCAAAGCTCCCTTAGGCTCTCCTCCTGTCTTTTAATTTTTTTCTCCAATTGCAGTACATTTTGGGTGTGTTTTGCTTCCTTGTCTTCTAATTCACTTATTCGGTCCTCCGCTTCTCCTAGTCTACTGTTGATACTTTCAATGGAGTTTTTCATTGCAGCTATATCACTCTTCATTTCCTCTTGGGTCTTACTTAGGTTGTTGATTTTTTCATCTGTTTCTTCTAGCTTCTTCCATATGTTATCGATTTTTTCATCTGTTTCTTCTAGCTTCTTCCATATGTTATCGATTTTTTCATCTGTTTCTTCTTGCTTCTTGAA
Organism: Myotis daubentonii; assembly: GCF_963259705.1. Classification (NCBI taxonomy): domain Eukaryota; kingdom Metazoa; phylum Chordata; class Mammalia; order Chiroptera; family Vespertilionidae; genus Myotis; species Myotis daubentonii. The sequence continues at coordinate 19,182,641 of NC_081858.1, forward strand.
GAGGTTGTCGATTTTTTCCTCCATCCGGTTTATGCACTCTAGGATCCTTATTCTGAATTCTTTATCTGTCATGTTGCATGCCTCTGTATTACTTAGCTGCTTTTCTGGAGAGTCCTCCTTCTCTTTCCTTTGGGGGTTTCTTTGTCTACCCATGTTTGATCTCACTGACATATCTAGACGTTGAGTTGTTCAGTGGTTGCTCCCTTGGTGGCAGTGACTCCTTGGTCTGTGGTTGCTCTTCGGGCGGTTGCGGTAGCAGCTGCTCTTCAGTTGTCAGCAGCTCCTCTGGTGGGTGCTGTTCACAGCTGTGGTGTCTCTTCTGGCTGGTGGGGCGAGGTTTCACGTACAGCTGCTGTTCCTCAGCAGAGGATGTGGTGCTCAGGAGGTTGCTGTTGCTTGGATCTGCTGCGTTGATTTAAAGGCACAAAATACAACACAACAAGGCACCACGTACCAGGCACTATACACAAATATATTTACGATATTAATAACCCCAATTAAAGGTGACCACCTGAATTAAGAGAATTAGGGGATAAGGAAGAAGGAAGAGAAAAAGATAAAAGAGAGAAAGGAAAAGAAAAGTAGGGACCAAAAAAAGGGAGTGCAAAAATGAAATTGGGAAAAAGGAAGGGGGAAAATAAAAGCGAGAAAAGAAAAGAAAAAAAAAAAGAGCGAAAAGAGAGAATGAAGTGGAAGAGGGGAAGAGACTTTTTATATGAGGAGAATACTCCTATAGAACAGCCATTAATCCCAACAAATTCCAGCAACAGCTCCCTGGCAAACTAGAAACAACCAATAATATAACGATGAAAATAGAATGGTGAACACTAATCCCAAAATAAAATAAAGAAAAAATAAAATGGCACTTTAAAAAATGGTAAAATGGTAGCAGTAATAATACTGGTTAAAAATAAGAAGGTAGTAATTAAAAGGGTAAAATCAGGTGATGGAAAAAGAAGAAAAAAAAAAAAAAGAACAGAAAAAAAAATTTAAAAAAAAATTGGTTTCTTAGTTAAAAAGTGAAAAAAGAAAAAAAAATTGCAGTAGTGAATGTCCTTCGTTTCTTCTATTCTTCAGTGTGGCTCGCCTTAGACCTTCCAGGTATTCAGGAGAGTGTTGAGATTCCCTGCGATATACTGTTCCTCTGTGTTGTAAACCACAGTCCTTATTTTAAAGCATGCCGCATTTATTTCCCAGACTGCCTTATTTTGTGTTTAGCAAAGAGTCAGTTTGTGGGTCAGCCTCTGGGTGGCAGTGTTCTGGGGTTGGCCTCTGAGGCTATAGGGCCTCTCTGTCCAGTGGAAGTTCACTGCCCAGAGCTGACTGCGTAATAGTTAGTTACCAGCGCTATGTTGTTGCTGGGATTGAAAATCCCCCTATAGGCCAGACCCTGTTAACTCCCAGGGACTGATCAGGTTATCTTAATCCTTGATCTCGTTCAGGGTGGAATCTGGGTGTGGCTGTGCTCCTTGCCTGGGGGCTGGGGGGAGGAGACTCACTCTCAGGAGCGGGTGGCTGCCCCAGTCCTGGCCTCAGGGGTGTCTCAGCACTCAATTCACTACCACCTCTCCCGGCTCCCCCTCTTTCCCCAGTCTCTCCCCAGATTCCACTCCTCAGCACACTCTCCCTCTCTTCAGCACAGGTGAGTGTCTGTATCCGAAATGTCTCATGAACAGGATTCAGTGTAAACAAACAAACAAATGCCGGCCACGGAAACGGGGAAGGCTTGGTTTCTGTAAGCTTCTTCTCTTACCGGGACTGCATGGTCAGGTCAGCTCTTCAGGCTGCCCCCTTTAGGCTCAGTCCTCCGTGATCACAGAACCCAGCTCTCAATTTCCCTGGCGGCGCCAGGAATCCCGCGGTTCTCCTTTCCCCTGTCAGGGGCTGTGCCTGTCCCAGGGGACGCGGCTGTCTGCCACGCGGTCTCCCTCCGACTCTCTGGGCTCAGAGGTCAGGCAAACTTTCCTGCCCAAATCCCTGGTTTTTTTTTACCTTTCCAGGGGAGTTCTGCTCTTCCCGGCTGCAAACCCTCTCACCAGCTGAGCAATTTCGCCAATTCGGTGTGAGTGTTACTAGCTTCAGCTTCCATTTGCTCCGGGACACGACCTGGGACACGTCTGCCTATATCGCCGCCATCTTGGTTCTAGGATAGATATTCTAGCTTGCTTACCTACTGCCCAGTGCAGTTGCCAGGATCGACTCCGGTGACGTGTGACAGCCAGCAGCTGAGAAGACGCAGGCTACGTCCCACGGTTCTCACGTGTCAGGATACAGCAGAATCACCTGGAGGCCGGTTCAAGCAAGATTCCTGGACCTGCCCTCAGGGCTTCTAATTCTGTCCATCTGGGGTGGGGCCTGGGAGTCTGCATTTTGAACAAGTTCCTTACTCGCCCTTCAAGGCCCCTTTTCAAGTTCCTTTTCTAGAAAGCCTTGCAGACTTCTCCCCTGGATGTCCCACCCGGGGCGCTCCCCAGCAGATGCTGGAGCCACAGCCCAGTGCAGGGCAGATGCTGGCCGGGGAGGAGTGTTGGCGCTCACACAGGTGTGGACAGGGAGGTGGCGGCATGCACAGCAGGCATTGTCATCCCTGATTTACAGCCTGTCGTCTCTTCTGCGTGCTGGGCTAGTCTTTGAAATTAAGTGGTACCTTTCTTGATGATGACAGCTGCCATGTCTTTTACTGCTGTGTCTTCTGTTACACTTGGCCTTGTGCAGATCGCCTGAGAGCAGGGCTGTGCCATGTTCCTTCTGAGTTATCAGGGCGAGCACGGTGGGGCCAGGTGACGGCAGAGGCTGCATATAGCAATGTGCAGATGTCGAAAGAAAAATATGTCCTGAAGTTTTTGCTCTGGTCACAAATTAATGAATACAGGCATGATTTTCCCTTCCTTCCTTCCTTCCTTCCTTCCTTCCTTCCTTCCTTCCTTCCTTCCTTCCTTCCTTCCTTCCTTCCTTCCTTCCTTCCTTTTCAACATTTTTATTGATTTCAGAGAGGAAGAGAGAGGGAGAGAGAGAGATAGAAACATCAATGATGAGAGAGAATCATTGATCGGCTGCCTCCTGCATGTCCCCCACTGGGGATCGAGCCTGAAACCCAGGCATGTGCCCTTGACGGGAATCAAACCAACCCAGGACCCTTCAGTCCACAGGCCGACGCTCTCTCCGCTGAGCCAAACCAGCCAGGGCCAGACATGATGCACTTTCAAATGTCATCTGCATTATGAACACTTTCCTCATCATTTTCTTAAGTCTAGACAACCAACCAGCCGGTCAGTCAGGCCTGGGTTTACAGTGTTTGTCAATGATTTGTGCTGAAATACTCCCTCTCCGCTCAATGGAAGTGATGCCACCGAGGCCAGGGTTGGGACGAGACAGGGCGGCACCCCACTGCCTAGTATTTCCACCGCGCAGACATATTAGTAAGAGTAGAAAACTGGGCATAATTTCTATTCTGAATTCTCAATCTTCCCAGAGTTAAAAGAATCTTATTAAGGAAATAATAATGCCATCCCAAGCAATTGTGGAAGAATTTAGAGATTTTAGCCAGGGTTTCAGTTCGGATTGCTGCCAGCCCTCTTTGCAGTCCACAGAAGAAACTTCCTCATGTTATGAGTGGTCGGTCTTGTACACAGAACTGTACAAACCGGTATGGCCACACGGCTACTTACCACTGGCATCTTCCCTGTTTGTTGGGACCTTCGCTGTACAGGGTTTAAGGTTTAGGATATTTTGGGGTCTCAGCCCTGCTTACATCCATTTTATTCCACTTAGCCCCATCCTAGGCTAGTCATGGAAGTCTGTAACCAACTCAGGCTGCTACCTGATCTGACTTGATTCTGCTTTCCTTTGTCTAGGATTTATTAATTTCCTTTCCATCTCGCTCCAGTGACCTTTGACACTGATGGAGTTCTGTTTTCTTTCCATATTCTCTGTGACCAGTAGGACCACACAGCTCATCCAGTTATTAAAATGATATTCAATTACATCCTGCAGGGCTCACAGATGCTACAGAAAAGCACCTGACAATTACACAAAGGGTCCCATTGTTTTAAAAGATGTTTTCAAACATAACACTGGTGGAATCTTCATGGTTTTGAAGAAAGACCAAATATTTTGGGAGCACCTGCTATGAGCCAAGTACTTTATGTACATTATTTCCTTTTGTCTCCAACACCCCTTCAAAGTCTTTATTTTCATCCCCATATTCAGATGAGGAAGCTGAGGTTCATGGCAAAGGCCACCTGGCAAGTAAATGATGGAGCGAGAACTAGCGTTTAGGATGGTTTGCAAAATTCACGTGGCTTCTTCTGTGCTAGTTCCCAGGGCTTTGAAAGTTTTCTTTCCAGGCTCTCTCACTTCTTGACTCTGACAATAAAAGCTTTCTAGTATAAGCCTAGTTTTTCCAGACAATTGCCAGGCTCACAAACAATTTCGTAAGCCACCAAAACAACTGGTTAACATTTCCAAAGATTTTCATGACAACAATGAATCCAGGGCAAGTCCTAAGACACCAGTTATAGCCACAGCCTTGGGTCAATGTCCCAGGGTCCTGAGGGGATTGTGAAGGTCAAGCCCTGACCTTGCTGAAGTCCTCACACTCCTAGAGAGACACCTGATGTGGACACGGTGTCTCTGGAGCCACAACAAAAAGGTCTTGGGACCTGGGACAAGTGTCCTTAATTCCTGTCTCACTTTTCCATCTGACCAGCTGTGTGATTTAGAGCCGAACTGTAAACCAAGGGGCCCCTCCCCCCATTACTTATTTTATTTCATTAAAAATGCTGTTTTAGACTTATTTAGATGTAGGCTTTTATCATTCTTGTACATACATAGAAAAGGAAAATATGAATGAATAAATGGATTAAAGTATAATGAAAACTTCCTTACTTTTCTGAATTGCTTTTTGGCTTAGGTTTTCAAAACCACATTTCCCCACAAAATTGCTAGGTAAGGTTGTGGTAGCAGGTTGATGGTATGGGGCAAGGGAGGCACCCAGAAATGCCCAAATCTGCTTCACTAATCACATTCCCAACAAGCCTTCTAAGATTTTTTTCTCCTATTTTTCCAATTACAATTTACAGTCAACACTATTTTGCATTAGTTTCAGGTGTACAGCGTAGTAGTTAGACAATCACATACTTTACAAGGTGGTCCCCCGATATTTCCAGTACCCACCCGGCACCACACAGAGTCATTACCATACCATTGACTACATTTCCCTATGCTGCACCCTACTTCCCATTACCGTGCTGTGACTACCAGCCTGTACTTCCCAATCTCCTTACCTTTTCACTCAGTCCCTGGCAACCATCCATCTGCTCTCTGTATCTGTGAGTCTGTATCTGTTCTGTTTGTTCACTTATTTTGTTCTTTAGAGTCCACATACAAGTGAAGTCACATGGTATTTGTCTTTCTCTGATTGACTTCACTCAGCATAATGTTCTCCAGATCCATCCATGCTGTCGTATAGGTAAGATTTCGGTTTTTACATTTTTTTATGGCTGAATAATATTCCATTGTACATATGTACCACAGATTTTTTTTTTTTTAAATCCACTCATCTGTTGATGGACACATAGGTTGCTTCCATATCTTGGCTATTGTAAATAATGCTATAATGAATATAGGGGTGCATATATTTCTTTCAAATTAGTGTTTTGGGTTTCTTCACATATATACACAGAAGTGGAATTGCTGGGTCATAAGTCAGTTCCATTTTTAATTTTTTGAGGAACTTCCATATGGTTTTCCATGGTGGTGGCACCAGCCTGCATTCCCATCAACATTGCACGAAGGTTTCCTTTTCTCCACACCTTCTGAGATTTTGGAGGCGAGGGACAATAGTTGAATAGGAATACAGTGCCACTTGGCTGTCAATAATGATAGCTCTCATCACCCTAAAAACTCTGATTGGAGGTCCTTACAGCTCACATCATGGGAGACCTAAATGAAGACTTGAGCTTTAAGTCTCAGTGTGGGAACACCCTGGTCAGGTGAAAATTAATGTGGGACCCTGGGGGCATCTAAAGGGTAGAACTGTCCATTTTGCACCAGGAGATTCTTCCTGAAATCCTGGTTTTCTGGTTTCTTCCTCAAAGGTTAGCTCAGAGCACCACAGACAGCCACGGGCTGTGGGGCCAGATCCATTCTCTGCACTGGCCAGGGTGAGGGGGACAACAGCTTGAGTCTCCATTGCGAGGCTGGGTCAGGCAGCCACAGGAGATGCCTGAAAGGGACTGGGGATTCAGTGGCGCTCCATTGTCCTCTGGAAGAGGAAGGCCTGCTCAGCATTAATGGCCGCATTCATCCAGCAGACAAAAGAACATTTGGAGAGATGATTCAGCTTCCCCTCCCGGCCACGCCCTCCCTTATCACTTCACAGGATGCTGAATAGACAGAGGTATTTAAACCTGCTGGCTTGCGCCCAGTTTCTCATCTCACCCTAGATAGCCAGCGCTCTCCTTCCTTTTCAGCGTGGGGATCAGGCAGGGAGGTGGGGTGATTCTTCCCCTAAATCAACAACAAAAAAATCAAAGTTCATATGCCTAAGTGGCCTTGGGGAACCTTAGATAATGTTTCTTGCTAAATTCCCAGAAATAGTAGAGAAACTCCTTAAGACAAGCTTGGGGTGATCCTAGCCATTCTGTACTTATCCAAACAAGTGAAATGGATTGGGACTCCCCGTGAGACCAAAAAGATATGAGTATGGCTGTGTCTCAAAGTGGTTATACCATGGGTTTGAAGCCACAGCAAGCTGAGTTTGACTCCTCGCCCTGCTACTTATTTTATAAGATTGGGCTCTTAGCTCCCCTGCACCTCAGTCCCCATCTCCGGAAGTGGATGGTAACAGTGGCTACCTCCCGGGAGGGTGAAGTGAGAGATGTGAGCATTGAAGTTCTCTGCCTTGTGCCTGGCACTTCTTAAGCAGTGAATGCATGATACCTGTCATCATTGCCTAGAAAGGGAAAGGGTAGGGGCCAACGACTCAGTGCAGAACTGGGCATTTGGCATAGAAACTCTTGACACAGTGCAGTGTCTTGTTCAAATGACACGATGAAGAAGCCACTAATGGTGGTGAGGTGTGGTGTGTGTGTGAATATGTGGTACCAAGTCAGGGAATGAGAATAAGTTTACCAATTTTTTGGTAATTAGATTATTGTGACAGTCCCACTAGAAGGTGAAAGTTATCACTGTGACGGTCCAGCTTCTTTCCATTTTCTGGAAAAGATGTAAGTCTTTAATTTTTAAAGCTCCCTCAGCATATTTCCAGATCAAATTAAAATCAAAGCCCTAACCGGTTTGGCTCAGTGGATTGAGCATTGGCCAGCGGACTGAAAGGTCCCAGGTTCAATTCCGGTCAAGGGCATGTACCTTGGTTGCGGGCACATCCCCAGTAGGAGGTGTGCAGGAGGCAGCTGGTCGATGTTTCTAACTCTTTATCCCTTTCCCTTCCTCTCTGTAAAATATCAATAAAAATATATTTAAAACAAACAAACAAACAAACAAAACAAAACAAAACCCAAAAGCTATGGAAATAATTCTGTCTGTAGAAATAGCAGCAGGCTATGGGAGAGTCAGCAGAGTGTCAAAGACTGCTCTGGAAATACAGAGTTGACCAGGTGTCCATGCACCAAACCACCTTATACCTTCCCTCCAGCTTTTGTTGTCACTTCCCCTTAGCACTCCACTCATTTATTCTTTCTTTCAACAAACATTTCTGAGCCTGAGGAAGGTGTTCCATATTCACCGCAGCCAGTAACCAACTGAACCCGGTGCTTCTGTTGTTTTCTTGGGATCTGCCCCCTTGAACTCTTCTTGGTCAGAGTTGTTGAAGAGAACCGAGGCGAAATAAGGAGAACAGCTTGGTTATTGAAAAGCAAAAAACGCGATTGTCTGAGGGTGCTGAAAAGCCAGCAAGATTTCAAATGGGAGGAGGATCAAAGAGTCTTGGGAAGGGAGGAGGCAGGCCCTGTGCACACAGAAGCTCTTGGGTCTTAGGGAGAATAAAAGATCCCAGTGTGCTGGCAACAAAGAAATGCTTGTGCATTCAGGGGCCTTTGGGGTGATGAACAGCCTTGGCCCTGAGCACTGGCTGGGTGGCTCTAGGCTCAGGGTGCTGCTCCCCAGGAGAGTGGAAGGTCTTTATGCCAACCATGTGAATGGGGGGAGGCGCCGAGGACTCCTTATGTCCAAGGGAGACCTAGAGACCGCAGCTTTAGACGACTGAGGGTTGCAGGGTCTGTGCCTTCCTTCTCATTCATTCCATCTGTCAGTGATTCCTACCTGTCTCCTGTCTTTGGATATCTTTAGTAATTATGGTTTGTCCTTCTCTTGGTCATTTATACCAAGGTTTAGTCTTACCAAGTGGACTTGAACAAACTTGGCAAATAGCTCAAAACACACAGACCAACCAATAGGTGGCTTGTGGCCATATTGAGTATTCTCTCACGCATCTAGGCCAAGCATAACAGTTCTAGGCACACAGGAAAATGTCAAAATGGTTTAACTTCTTTCTGTTTTTGTCTCCTAATAATACCAAGTAAAAGTAGGTTGCAAAGAGGTCCACAAAGTAGGTTAGGGAAACATGATAAAAAACTCCAAGTCAAATAGCTTCCTGTTCACTTTCTAAAATGTACAACTATTGTAAAGGCTCTCTTGTACCCTCCAAGGTCAGGGTAGTTTGGGGTTATAAATTCTCTGAAACCCATGCTCCGCTACTTCTAGGATGTGACTTTGGGTAAATCATTGAGTTTCTCTGGACTCTGGGCTTCATCTGTAACCTAGGCATGATTTCTAGTTTGTACAGTTTTGCAGGACAATTTAACAAGTCCCTGGCAAAGAGTAGATGTGAGTTAGGATTAGTTCTGGGTGAGACCAGTTCGGAGTTTAGGACTTTGTATTTAATTCATTCTGTTATTTCCTAGTTGTTTCCTAGGTAGGATTCTGGGATCAGGGAAAATTAATCTCAAAGAAATGGGGTCATCAGGAAAGAGATGATCGTGTGGTGGGGATTGCCGTGCTCAAGTTCATCCTGGAGGTCAGCTCCCTCATGATGCTGTCTTGTGCTTGGACACCATGGACGGATGCCCATTTAGACATTGTTACAGGAAGCCCAAGAGCTGGACAGTGTGTGGTTAGGGAAGTCATGTCCCAGCAGTAAAGAATCAGTGACTTCTGCACTTGTGAGCTGGGCCAGAAACGCAACCCAAGCATCCTGACACCCCGCCCCATGCCTAACGATAAGAACATTCGCTCCTGCTCCCTGTATCCGGGAATAGACATCCCCGGAGCCAAGAGGGTGACATCAGGGCATCCGGTGAGCTCACTCTGCTGCTGATTTGGATGTAGGGAAGTGGTGTCAGAGCTCTGAGAGAAGGGCTTTGCAGCCTGGGCTTCTCAGAGGGCAGTGGTGGGAACAGGTCCTTCCCTGGAGACTAGAGGAGGCAGCCATGTGCAGAACGAACCACTGAAGCGTGGAAGGGGAAGGGAGAGAATGATTTATGAGTAAACCCTAAAGGGCAGAACTTGCCGGTTTGACCCCGGCACCAACTGAGGGGCGTGGGAGAGCATTCTGCAAATATTTAAGAGGTCCTGGTGCCAGAGAACTCAACGTCTAAACCTAGATGGAAGGAAGGGAGGGAGCACAGAGCTATGTTCGTCAAGAAAAGCTTTCCCAGAGCCATTGGAATGCAGGCCTCCTCTTTCAGGGACCCCGGTCCGTCGGGGCATCTCCCATGGCACAGGGTCTAAGGGCTGACAGATTCCAGCACGCAGACCACATGGGCCAGATCACTTTTCCTGTGGAGAAACCGGGCAGAAAGAATAAGGAAAGATAGGCAGTGAGAATAAGACGAATGGAACAGCCATGTCCTTTGTTTTAATGTCCTGTTCTAAATGGTTTTCTGAGGATCTGTGCTATCTGGCTTGTTCTACCCTCCCCTTGACCCCCTCCCTTGATAATTTCCTATTTTATCAAGCCAAAGCTTCTCACAGCCCAGTTCAACCTCAAATGGCACGTATTGTCATTACATCTCCTTGCCCCAACACCTTGAAAAGCCACCATACCCTTCTGCATATATTAAAGGTTCTGAGATGTCCTATGGTAAAGAACTATTTTGGACTTTGTTTATCCTAATATTTCCCTAATATGTGTGATCATGGAATTCTACTTTAAATAAACATGTTATATGCTGTCTTGAGGCTTTCTCATTTGGTGATTCATGTACGTATGACTGGCACCTCCAATTACCTGCCAGGTGCCTCAGTGCAAAGACGACACATCCTGCTGCCTTTGCAACTCCCATAGCACCTGGCAAACCCAGGTGCTCACAACATTTGTGTTTAATTAAAAGGCAAGAGGAGCTCAGCTGGCATGGCTCAGTGGTTGAGAACTGACCTATGAACCAGGAGGTCACGGTTGGATTCCTGGTCAGGGCATAAGCCCAAGTTGTGAGCTTTATCTCCAGTGAGGGGCATGCAGGAGGCAGCTGATCAATGATCCTCTCTCATCATTGATGCTTCTATCTGTCTCTCTGTCTCCCTTCCTTTATGAAATCAATAAAAATATTGTTTTAAGAAAGGCAAGAGGAGTACTAGAAACAAAGAAATAGCAAATGACAAAACTGGAGAAAATTTGCAGTATCAATACAAAGGAATGCTAGCTTAAACAGACATTTTTGTAAATAAGTAAGAAAAACAATGAATGCTGCAATAGAGATGGGAAAATCATGAACAGTCAATTCACAAAAGAAGAAATGCACAAAGCCTATATATATATATATATATATATCTTTAACCTCGCAATAATAAAAATATGAAATAAAAAAATGAAGTACTGTTTTATCAATTAAATAGGCAAAAAGGAAAAGCTGGGTTAGAGAGGATACAGGAAAACAAGCTCTCTTGCACATTGCCGGCTTTCAAGTAAGTCAATATATAGTTAGTTTTAAGGGTGTGCTAAAAATAGGCACATTCCTATCATGAGCCATTTATCAAAAATGTGTTATTCCTGGATGTATATTTCATAATATGGAATATCAAAATTCACTCAGCTGCCATTTGACTGGGCATTTAGGCTGTTTCCAAGGTTTTGTCTGATCTTTGATTGTTTCCTTAGGATCAAATTTTAACAATAATATGTTAGTCATATACTGCTATGTAAGAAATCACCCCAAACGAACTAAATATTATATGACTCAAAAACAACAACCCTGGTTTCTGTGGGTCAAACATTTGGACAGGATACAGCAGGGAAACTTATGTCCATTCCATGGGAAGCCTAGAAGCCTGGGGCTAGACTCAACTGATGTCTCCCTTACTCAATGTCTGGCATTGATGCTTAACTGGGGCTGTCAGCTGAACCCCTACATGAGCCTCCTCGAGTGGCCTGGACTTCCCCACAACATGGTGGTTAGGATTCAAGGGCAAGGGAAGGGCATTGTGTTCAGGTCCTCTGGCTGCTGGAACAAAGTACCACAAATTTGTCCTCTTATTGCCCTGGCAGTCAGAGGTCTGAAATGAGTCTTACCAGGCGAACACCAAGGTGTTGGAGGGATGTTTTTTTTTTTTTTTTTTTTGGAAGCTTCAGAGTAGAATCTGTCTCCTGGCCTTTTTCAGCTCCTAACACTGCATTCCTTGGCTTGGAGGACCTTCCTTCATCTTCAAAGCCGGCAGCGTCACTGCCTTCTTCATGTGGGTACATCTCCCGCTCATCAGTACAGTTGTGATTGCATTTTGGGCCCTGAAATCCAGGCTGATCCCCCCATCTCAGGATCCTTAACTTCCGCCTCTTTTGCCACATACGGTGGAATTCATTCACTGAATAGTGTTTGCCAGAGGCTAGACGTTAGTAAAATGGTACCAACTTCCAGTTATAAGATACATACGTGTTGAAGATCTAATGTATAGCATGGTGATTATAGTTAGTACTATGTTGTTATATATTTGAAATATGCCAAGAGAATAGATCTTAAGTGCTCTCACACAAAATAAGGATAACTGTGTGAAGGGATGGTTGAGTTAAGTTGACTGTGAGGATCATTTCACAACGTAGACAGTGTACATTCCTTACGTTGAACACTTTAAGTATGTTACAACTTTATTTGCCAATTATATGTCGATAAAGCTGGAAAGAAAAAGGTACCGTTTACAGGTTCCAGGAATTAGGATCTGCATATCTTTGTGCGCCCATTTTCAGCCAATACCAATGACCATGGGCTTTTCTTTCTCTCTAGCTGGTTTTACGGGAGGCCGTCCAGTCATACAGTGGGAGCTGCAAGTAGAGTTGGAGACTGGTGTGACTACGGTGGGCGACATGGGCTCTGGGTCGCCTGCTTGTGCAGCTCACTCATGCTCTCTGTGCTGCCCAGGTTCAGACACCCTTCCCATTTAAGAGGGACTGTCCTGGGATAGCATTAACATTAGGGACACTACTGGCTTTGAATTTCCTGGGATGACACTGCTTAACAAAACTATACCAGTTGCAGGTGCACGATTCCACAGCACATCATCTGTACATTGCATTGTGTATTCGCCACCCCAAGTCAGGGTACCATTGTTTAATCACTGACTGTGTGCCAAGTGCTGTGTTCTTTCACATGTGCTGTCATGGACCCATTAGCACTATGCTATGGGGTTGGCCTTATTGTTAGCCTTATCATAACCTCTCTGGATGCGTGAGCGACCTGCTTCCAAATCTCACCAGCAAAGTAGATTTGAATGGGGGCCTCTCTGACTCCAAAGTCTGTGCCTCTGTCTTTGTCCACGCTGCCTTCCCATTTGAATCCCGCCGCTATCTCCTCTTCCATCAAAGCAGTGACATCTGGGCCCTAACCGGTTTGGCTCAGTGGATAGAGCGTCGGCTTGCGGACTGAAAGGTCCCAGGTTCGATTCCAGTCAAGGGCATGTACCTTGGTTGCTGGCACATCCCTAGTAGGAGGTGTGCAGGAGGCAGCTGATCGATGTTTCTCTCTCATCGATGTTTCTCTCTCATCGATGTTTCTAACTCTCTATCCCTCTCCCTTTCTCTCTGTAAAAAAATTAATAAAATATATATATATTTTTAAAAAAAGCAGTGACATCTGGGCTGTTGCACAGTCCCCTGAAACCCCAATGAAATCAACAGAAAGTGCGATGGGAGAAGAATTTGACTATAGACCACTCTCCGAGGCGTGAGTGGTCCTGGGATGTTTTCCTTCAGCCCCACATTGTGTGAGGAGGAAGCACAGCTTGCTGAGCGTTGGTTGCTAAGCTAACCAAGGGCACGCAGCCGTGACTCGGGTCCATGTGGAGGAAGCAGCCGTGGCGGTGGAGAGGAAGGGAGCCACTCCCGCCAGATGCGCCTTCCCTCTTCCCCTGACAGTAAATGCAGCTTCAGGACACTCTGCTCTGCAGGGCGGGCCAGGGGTGTCGTGGGAGGAGGGGTGGTGAAGGATTTATTTTCCAGCTGACAAAAGGCCCAGGGAACCCTTGTGGGAGCTTCGTCGGGGTCTCAGGTTGTTGATGCAGAGCCATGCAAGCAGAAACCCCGGACCACCCTGCTCTGGCAACGCGCTCGGTGCTGTCTCCCTCTCTACTCCTCCATCCTTGGCGCGCGCCTGTGCCAGCGGCTGGCTCAGCCTCTCTGGCTGGCTTCCTCGCCTCTGGCAGCAGGCTTTCTAGCTCCTTCGCTGAGGGATTTGTCCTCATTTCAGGGTGGGCAGCTCCGCACCTTCCAATTACACAGTCAGTTTCTTGAGAAGAATGAGATAATGGATCTGAAAATTCTGCCATAGAGAAAAAGGCAAAGAATGAAGAAAAAAAAACCCCAAAGCATTGTTCCTGCTCATGCCCCAGGCCCAGTGGGCATTATTTTAGAAGAAAAGAGCTGGATTGGCCAGAAAAAGTAGAGGTGTTTGGGGAAAGGTGGCAGGGAGGGAAACTCCCGGTGGAGAAGTGTCCCTTCCCCTGGGGACAGATGAATTAGGGGCCATGGGGACGCTGACCCAAGACCTCTGAGATCTAACAGCAGCACCACGCTCAGGGCCTTGCGCCTACCCCTCCTGGACACTCAGGGATAGGGGGACGGTGAGGGTTAAAGGTTGCCTGGAGCAATCCTCTCCTGATCTCCATCTGATGCTTGGTTCTCTTTGGCAACTCACGCAGTCATCTGCCCTCTGGTTGAACACATCCAATTATGGTAACTCCCTCTGCTCTGAGACAGAGCCTTTTCTTCTTGGGCACATCTGTCACAATGTTCCTCCTTGGACTGCTTTGCCATCGAGACCCTCCCTGGCCCGCTATAAAATAAGAGGTAAAGAATTATGAGTAGGAACCGGAGGGAAACGCTCCAAATCGACTCTTTCTTCTCTATTTCCCAAGCACTCGTTCCTTTACCTCTAAAGGAGGCGGAGGAGAGTGGGGAGCAACTGAGGAGGAGATGTCCAGAAGCCCACACTCGGCTGGACGTGCCCCGAATCCCCTGCGCTGATGAGATGCAGTCATCCCAGCTGCCCTTTAGTAAAAGGCACCCCCAGCAAGAGGCTGAATTTCCCCAGGCGAGGGGTGGCAAGGCCTTGCTGTTGCTCTAGGACAGTTATTTCCAATGCTCAGAAAGTCAGAAAATGATGGAGTAAGGAACGACAAGGGAGGGGGTTAGGGGGGAGAAGAGACAGAGAGAGAGATGGTGGGGGTAGAGGAAGAGGAAGAAAAAGAGCGAGAAAGGGAGAGAGAGGGAGGAGAGAGAAACACATGAAGACATGAAGAGACACTGAGAATGAGTATGTCACAGGGAGTGACAGTGAGTATGGAAAGAGTTACAGAGAGAAGGAGAGGATAAAGGAAAAGACATGAGGTGCCTGGGGGCGGGGGTGGGGGGGTGGGGGGGTGGGTTTAGTCCATAATGGCTCAGGTTTCTGGCTGTAAGTTCTCTGTAGCTTCTACTCCTGAGGGACCTGACTCCGCCCAGAGGGTGGCCCCAGACTGGGTGGTTTCTGATCTGTGCGGACATGATGCTCAGGTCCAAGACGGGATGCGGTACCCTGACCACCCCAGGGAGATGGGCGCTGGGTGAGTGGGTTTGGACAGAACCTCTGAGGGCAGCCGTTTGGCCATCGCCCCGGCCCTGATGCCTGTCACCATCCAGGCATCTCCTTGCTGTCAAAGAGGCTGATGGGAGCTGAAGGGTGGGCTCTTGCCTTTGAGCTGGAGCCCCACAGCTGCCATGCACTCGGCTCTGAAGCCAGGCAGAGGGCTGAGATGGAACGGGAGGAGCAGGGTGCACACGTGCAGTCAACCCCGAGCGCTCCCCACATCTGGATCCGCTTATGAGATAAGAGGAGAGAAATTCCTTCCTTTCCTAGGCTTTGGGAAGATAGCCTACGGGTGGGGTGTTTGGGTTACAGGCGAGGATCCACGCTGGCTGGGAAGTGGGCAGTGTTTTCAATTTGTTTTTACATTTTCATCAGTGAAACTTGTTTGCAAAAATCTTCTCTAAACTATGAAACTATTAATTGGTACCTGTATTCTCACCACAAGCCAGTGAGGAATGTAGTCCCCATTTTATTTTTGTTATTATTATTATTTTCATTGATTTCAGAGAGGAAGGGAGAGGGAGAGAGAGATGGAAACATCAATGATGAGAGAGAATCATTGATTGACTGCCTCCTGCACGCCCCACACTGGGGATGGAGCCCACAACCTGGCGTGTGCCCTGACCGGGAATCGAACCGTGACCTCCTGGTTCATAGGTCAATGCTCAATTGCTGAGCCACACTGGCCGGGCTGTAGTCCCTGTTTTAAAGAAGAGAAGACAAGTGCAGGGAGGCTCAAAGGGCTGTGCAGAGACTCGGCATCCAGTGCTCTCTCCACCATGGTGTCCTAGCAGCTGCTCTCGTGCAGGCTCAGCACAGGCTGGCCCTGGGTCTTGGTAGCTGGGGGGTGGGCAGGACTTGGGCTCTCACTCCTTTTAGAGGTCTCCCCAGAGTATCTGTGGAGCGCATGGAGTAAGGGAAGAAAAGCATTCACTCTTTGTTTTCCCTTTTCCAGTCAAGCCCTGGCTGCTAAGGTGATGTCTTAATCCTGCCGGGTCCCAGGAAAGCACATTCTCATTAAAAAATGAGAGAGAAGGTTTTCTTCTCACGAGAAGCCCTGGAGCAAAGGGAGAAACCACTGGGCACCAACCATGCCGACCACCATATTGTTTGTTAATCCTCACCACACTGCCAGGTAGCTTCTCTACCCCCATTTCACAGGTGCGGAGACTGAGTCTCAGACAGAGCAGGTCCCTTGTAAGGGCCATGCAGCTGGTGAGCAGCAGAGGTGGGGGATGGCTCCTCATTGGCCTGGTGACAAATGTGGAGTAGATGTCAAGGTGGGGCAGGGTGGCAGGGTTGAGAATGGACTCCCTCTACTGGAGATCAAGCTTGTAAACCGGGGCATGTGCCCTTGACCAGATTTGAACCCGGGACCCTTCAGTCCGCAGGCCGATGCTCTATCCACTGAGCCAAATCAGTTAGGGTGAGCATGGCCAGTTTTACAGTCTTGATCTGGTTGTGTGCTGGCCAGGATGATGCCTCTGATTGGTCATAGGGTCTGATTCCTTAAGGTGAACCCACAGGCTGCAGTAGAGGCCTGCAGTGTTGCCTTCCCTGTCTGGGAGTTTGTTGGGAAGCACCAGGGTAATAATCCTGATCTTTATCTCTAGCCAACCCTCAGACATGGCTGCAGCCCCTGACAACAGTAATTCTCCCGTGGACAGTAACGTGTGGGAAATCCGCCAGTTTGAGCCTGTACTGTACATTCTTTTCCTTGACAGAACAGAGCTCAATGAATATTTCACCTTCAGAATCTTGGCCACAGTTGGGGGTTTGTGAAACTGTCTAAATCCAGTTTATCAGCAGGAATAAATGCCCTCAGACTTAAAAAGTGGGAAGCAGAACTTGGCTCCACTGGGCTGGTGATTTATGAAGGAACAGCCAGCTGGGACTGGATGAGGCGGGAAGGGGAGGGAAGGAAGCAGGAGTCTGTGGGACTCCACTCACAACCTATAAAAGCAGCAACATGTACTCGATCGAGAGATCATATTCCAAGATACATTTCCTTCTGTGAAGGATACGGCGTCTGGTATCCATCACTTGGTAGGGACGGTGGGACTCTGTAGGGAGGTGCCGGTTGGGCCTGCATTGGGTCCAGGGCTGGATCTGCCAGAGCCATGGCCTTGAGGTCGTGTGTGCTTTCCCTAGGCACCCACAAGACCTGGATTCCCACTGCCCATTGGGCTTTTTCCTTCTACCATCTGCCAGCTCCTGAAACTTCATTCCCTCCATAAATCCCCTCAGACTGAACTCCATGTAGTATCTATCCTCTCCCTCCATGATTATTACTTCAGGATATTGCGTGGCCCAGGTAAATCAATAGTTTTTCTAATTTATATATTTGGCCTTCTGTCTCTGTGACATCTTCAAGGTCACCTCCCTGCCCCCCCTCCCCTTACGCCCCTTCCCTGCTTCCCTGCAGATGGAATCTCTAAGAATAAGCTGTGTGTTTGAGACCATGGGATCAGGGTCAGACCACCTGGGCTGGCACCTTAGCCCTGCCTCTTAATAGTTGTATGATTTGAATGAGTTTTTTCCTGCATGTTGTTTCCTCATCTGTAATATGAGGACAGTCACGGTGCAAGTAAATCCATTATTTAGAGAATTAAGTGGGATGATAACTTAGCTCAGGATCTTGCACAAATTTATTAGTATTATATCATGGAGTCTCCTCAGACTGGTGATGGTGATGATGATGGTGATAGCAGTGATGGTGATGATGATGGTGAGGATGATGGTGATGGTGATGACAGTGACGGTGATGATGACGATGATGGTGGTGGTATGATAGTAATGATGATGATGGTGATGTTGATACTATGACAGTGATGGTGATGATGGTGATAAGACAAGCCCAGTCACTAAAAATACTGTGAATAAATGACTGTTTAAATTGAAAAACTTCCTATAAGAGTCTGTCACTTGGCTGTCTTTTGATTTTTAGTATGGTCTCATGACAATGGGCTCCAGAGCCTCCTCTCAGTTCCTCTCCAGGCACAGTGCATTACAATGAGCATGAGCTTTGGGGTCACACAGGCCTGGAACTAAGAGCTGTGATCATGAATAGATCACTTAGTCTCTTTGAGCATCAGTTTCCTCACCTATAAAACGGGAATAATAACATCTACTTTACCTGACTATAGGCTGGATGAAATGAGGTAACTTGTATAGCTTGCCGAATGTAGTAGAAACAATGAGCTTTTCAAATACCAGTCTCCAGATACTAATTTCTAGACACTCGTTTCCGTCCCCTACCCTTGCCCCCTAAGGTTCTAGGCTCCATCTAACTAAATCCTTGTTCTTTCTCAAGATCTGTTTGAGACTTGCCTCCTCCATAAATTCTCCCCCATGTGAGTGAACAAATTCCCTGTCCTAATAGATTGATTGTTTTGGGTCCCTGAGTTGGAGATTCCAGGTCATACTGACCTTTAAGGCTGGAATGCCATTGCTCCGGTTTTCATAATCAATTCCCTTAGATCAGTGGTCGGCAAACCGCGGCTCGTGAGCCACATGCGGCTCTTTGGCCCCTTGAGTGTGGCTCTTCCACAAAATACCACGTGCGGGCACACACGTACAGTGCAATTGAAACTTCGTGGCCCATACGCAGAAGTCAGTTTTCGGAAAGGAGATAGACGAAACAAGTATACAAGACGTGTGTGGATGGGAGAGTTGGAAGGGGTCGACCTCAGTGAACGTACCTCAATCAGATTGAGGATGTTTTTTAGCAAAGGCCAGCTTAGGAGCACCCTAATTAAGTTAATAACAATGTACCTACCTATATAGTTTAAGTTAAAAAAATTTGGCTCTCAAAAGAAATTTCAATCATTGTACTGTTGATATTTGGCTCTGTTGACTAATGATTTTGCCGACCACTGCTTTAGACTCATAGACTTTGCCTGGAAGATGTAGATGTGAAATGCTTCCCAGCTAGAATGAAGACTCATTGAAGGTGGTTTTCTGTCTTAATCCGTTTGTGGATCTTGCTTCTAGCACAAAGCCTGACAAGGAGTAGACCCATAAGCACTGAATGAACGAAGGGATGAATAATGCTCGGAGAGGCGGAAGAGACTCTACAATTCCGAGAGAACGCCCTAGTTGCAGGCAGCCTCTTAAAGCTCCAGAGGAAGCTTTTGCTCAGAACCAGCCCTGCAGTTATGTCAGATGAGCTTAGGCCTCCAGAGTGTGGCTCTGTAAACAAAGGGGGGAAAACGCCTGTTCTGTTTGGATTGGCAGGAGGTTTCCAATTGGAATTAGTGCCTTGGACATGAATGTCAGAGTCATTCCATATGAGAGGAAGGCTTGCTGGCTCAGCTTCCAACTTTGATGTGGAGCATGTGGGCCTGCGACTTCAAGAGAGAAGGGGAGGAGGAAACAGAGGTCTGGCTGCGTTTGGACCTTCCCAGGTCCTTCTCGGGTCATTCCTATTGCTCAGGCCTTCTAACTTACCCCCTAACTTGCTCTGTGACTAGCTAGCTGTGTGACCTTAGGCAAGTCACTTTATTTCTCTGGGCTCCAGAGACCCCCATCTGTAAAATGACAGGGTAGATGAGAGGATCCCTAAGTTCCTTTTTAACTGTTTTATGAAATTTCTTGTTAGTCTGCAGCTTCTTTTATATCCTGACCAGGAAGCTCTGACATTTTTTTAAAAAATATATTTTTATTGATTTTTCACAGAGAGGAAGGGAGAGAGATAGAAAGTTAGAAACATCGATGAGAGAGAAACATCTATCAGCTGCCTCCTGCACACTCCCCACTGGGAATGTGCCCGCAACCAAGGTACATGTCCTTGGCCAGAATCGAACCCAGGACCCCTGAGTCCGCAGGCCAGCACTCTATCCACTGAGCCAAACCGGTCAGGGCAAGCTCTGACATTTTGATGTATGTTGAGGAGTTGGGGGAGGAGGAGGGGACGTTGAGAAACAGGGATAGAAAATACATCCTGAAATGGAACCCAAGTCTCCTTCCTGGTCCTCTGTACTAATAACTATTGCCTCTGTTTTTGCCTGTTTTCTACGCACCACCAGTATGATCCCTGTGGGAGATGACCACATGCTATGTAGAAGCCCAGGGCATCCTTGCTCTGAGCACTTTGATTTTCTTGTGTGCATGGGGAGGCTGATGGCACCTCCCTTATTGGAGGCGCTGAGGACTGAGTGAATTAGAATATGTGCTGTGCCTTGGAAATGGTCAGACACCACAGAAGCGCAAGGAATTGTGCTTATGGCATAAAGCTGGCCCGATGGGAAAACCATTAGCGCACAGCACCTTATCCAGTGGCCCTTCTCTTCCTTGGAGATGTTTCAGTGCAAGGCCTGCTTCTACTGCTGTGTCCGTGGTCTGCCCTGTTCAAAACAGACACGCTGCTGTCTGAGTCTTCATTTCCTTGCATGCGTTCCCACTGCAGCAGGAAAATCATTTTCCATATGAATTGGCTTCTTCCACTGAACATGTGCGGCAGCATCTCTAGGTCTTAGAATGAGAAGAATTTTCTCATTTTTCTTTCTGATCCATGGAGCAGAGAGGTCCAGGAGGCTGGGCTGGGAGCAGATGCCAGGAAGTGGTGCTCAGGATGGTGTTCTCTTTAGTGACTGCGTCAGAGTTGGAAGTACTGAGGAAAGAGGTCTGGTCCCTGGGTTTTGGTTTCAACACATGTTAGTTGGGAGTTTGAAGGGACCTCAGATGACATGTTGTCCAGCCTTCTTAGAGCTGTGAGTTAGCGACTTGCCTGAAGTCACCCAGCTGGTGTAGAAGGAGCAGGGACTAGAACCCCATGTCCAGATTCATCAGTTCTCATGCTCTTTCCAGCATACCACAGGGATCCCTGCATTTCTCCTTCTCATTCTCCATTCCTTCCTTCATCTCTGTTCTTTTGTTTCTATTTCCCGAGCCTTTTGATAGGGTTGGACGACTTCCTCAGAGAAGCTTGGGTGTGTTCTCAGGATGTCAGATTACCAGGAACACCCATGGTACCAGCTCACTGCATTGGCTTCTGGTCAGAGATCCCACCTTCAAGCTAAGGGGTCCAAGGCAATACCTGTGAACTGTGGGTTCTGTGGTGGCAGAACCCCCACTGTCCCACTCCCTTTCCTCATTGACAGGGAAGGAGGGTTAGTGTGTTCAGAATACCCACAAAACAAGTGATATTCAAGATCTCCCCTCCTGCACCCAATCTTTCCTGCCCCTTGGGCCAATCCAAAGCCAAGAGGATGGGCCACACAGTATCTACTTGGCAACCATCGCCAGAATCTCTCAGCTAGCACTGGCCTGCGTTCCAGTGCCCATCGCAGCACAACACCATGCTGGCTTGTCCAGGGTAAGTCACCGTGGGTAGATTTCACCCTCTGGCAGCAGCTGACTCTATTTATTCAGATGAGAACAATTTTCTCTCCCTTGCACTTTCAACAAGTTCAACCTCAAGGTTCCCCCCTCCCCCCTACTCCATTGCCAAAACCAATGAAGGCAGAAGGAGGAAGTGGAGGGTGGAGGAGTCTCTCCACTCTAATTGAGCTGTCAGCTGAGCCCTGGGTTTCCTGGATCTGGGGCGTCTCCTAGCCCAAATCGGCCAGTTTGCAGCTAATAGGGAAGGGAGCTGTTTTACTTCCTAATCACTCTTAGAGATAAGTGTGCTCAGTGCATGTGGGAGAGAGGCCTCTGTAGAAGCTCTGACCAGCTGCCCCATGGCTGTTCCTCTGCCTGGGCTGGATCTGGCTCAGTAGGAAACTGATCTGTCACTTGGGGGTGGGATGGATGGGGGAGCATCAGGGCCCCAGTGGTGCATCTGTGATGTGCCAAGATGAACAAGCTAGGATCCAGCATCCAGGCACCACCCCAAAAATGAGGCCCCGAGAGCAGCTCAGCCCTCACCTGAACACGACTCCCTGTTGTTTGGTTAGCTTCTCAGTCTTACACAGAGACCGCCTTTGAATGGGATGATTGGGCTTCTAGTCCCCATGGAGGAGAGTTCTGGAGTGTCATTTCTTTGGCTTTCCATTATCTGGAGGTTTCATGTGAAATGACAAGTGTGTGTTGGGTGACACTCTGATGGGACCTGGCCACTCTTTGGCGTTGAGGCCATACTGAGCACAGGGCTGCAAAACTGGGCTCATTCTGTCCTGGGACATGTATGGTTTGGGACCTTATCAGGTGGGGGAGGCAGAAGGGGAGAGCAGTGAGCTGGTTCCTTCAAATGTGGAGGTAGCATAGAAGACAATATCACTATCATTTGAAAGCAATTAATTCTTTCCAGCTTGGTATTCAAGGCCCTCCAGTGTTTGTTCTACTTGCCTTCCCAACCTTTTAGCATTCTCCCTATCCTGCCCCTTATCCTCATCCAGATTCATTCGTTACTCACGGATACTTTAGGATGCTTTTTGCTCATGCTGCCCCTCAGCCTCGGTGTCCTTGCCTCATGTCCAAGCCACACCCATAAATTGAGATCTTGACTGGACCATACTTCTCCCCTAATTCCTTTGCATACCCCTCTGAGGCTGCTCCTGTTTCATCTGGCCCTTCTTTATCTCTCCTTTCTAAGCCAAGAACAGTCTGTCTTATGTCAGTTGCTCACAGTCTTCATTGAGACTATTGGTCTTATCTCTCTCACTGGATTAAGCTTCCTGAAAGAGAGCTTTCTTGTTTTTTTTCATGTCTGTGTCACCATATGGCCCAGCCCAGCACAGGGCCCTGAGAGTAGGTGTGAAGTAATTGCTTGTGGAGAGGAATCATCCCGAAGCATACATTATCACACATTTGCATATAGAGCACCTTTACTGAGAGCACCATGCAGATGGCGTTCCTGCCCTTGGTAGAACTGAACTGAGGGCTCTGATGGAAATAAAGGAATGAAAAGGCTCCAGGGCTCCAAGTTACTGTTAGAAACACGGCATTTCAGAGCTGGAAGAGGTGTTATAGATAATCTAGTCCAATCTCCTATTGTACAGATGAAGAAACACAGGTCCTTCAGCAAGAGGTGACGTGCTGAGTCACACAAGTAGTTAGTGACAGGGTGAGACCCGTTCCTCTGGTCTGATAGTCCTTACACCTATTTTGTGGTGGTTGGAGAAGGCTTTCTCCCGATGCTCCTAGGCGTTTCAGGGACAGTTCTGGATTCCCCCATATTGCCCCCTCAGTCTCACCTGTCACATTCTAGTTTGAAAGTCCTGGGAAGTCAGCTCTAGATCCTTCTATGCTAAATATTGGGGGGGGGTGGGTGCGGGGAACCAACTTCAATTCAAAACACCACTCGCTATGGAACCCCAAGCCTTCAGGCACCCTTCCCTCAGCACTGCTGGATTCCTGGCTTTGCCTCCTGGGAGATGACCTCCCAATGAATTTCGGACCGCAGTTGATTAGAAAAAGAAAAGAAAAGAAAATGGAGATGAAATAAAAAATAAATGAGAATAGCATACAAAAGCATGGGGAGGGCAGATCTGGGGGCTGGGCCCTGGGTTCTAAAAAGAGAAAGATGTTCTTCCCGTGAGAAAATCACCTGTAACCTTCAAATGAGCCTCTTGCGAGGAACAGGTCCTCCGACAGCCTTCCACTATGACAGGGGAAGGTTCTGGACTGGAGCTTTCTCCAGATGTGAGCCAATGGAACTGGGCTCAGGCTCCGGTTCAGGGCTGGTGAATTGAGGCATCGCAACAACCGGGAAGTCTTCTGAGAACATCTTTCACAACAAGATTCAGAATCAATTGAAGTAAATGGGGAGAGTTGCAAATATACCACCTGCTCGTTCCTAACTCCCCAAGCAACATCAGCCTCCCAAGCTCTGAAAAGAAGTGATTTCTAACTAACTCTTCCTTGTCCAGGGCTCTTTGAAGAGAATAAGACAAACAGGGTCACATGGAGGGCAGCCCAGCCAGGTGGGTGTCGCAGCTGAGGATGTCCCAGCAGAGGATCCTTAGAACCATGCTAGCTGGAGTCCCTTGAGATATTCCTGAGGGCATTGTGTCCCCAAATTCCATCTTTTGCCTCACCCCGGAGGAACTAGCTTGGCAGTCAAGAACAATGTTCTAGGAGTGCAATGTCCCCTTTGCGTCCCCTTCTTCCCTTTTCCACTGACTTCTCTAGGTTTTCCGTTTTAAATTCAAGGACCTATTAAGAATCAGAAAACAAAACCTCTGCTGGTTGTCATGTGCGCTTCCAGAAATAGTGCTCAACTACTATTTCTGGCCTCGAAGTCAGAATTTCCAAGGAAGCATCTGGAGTGGGCTCTAGGGGGTGGGTGACTTGTAGTCGCCTGGGTGGTTGCTCTGTCCCCAACTCGGAACCACATGTTCCTTGGGTAGTTGGACCCTCATTTCTTCAGGATCCTAGCTGGCTAGTCTGTAGCTGAGCGGTCCCCAGAGGATTCAGAGAACGATTTGGCCCTCAACTGACCCAGCCGTCAGCCACCTCTGCTGACTGTCCAGAAATTCAGGAAGCTGGTGGAGCCCAGAAGAACAAATGCCATATAGCCAGACCGACCTCTACGCTCCCTAGCCAGTCCTTTAGTGTCTCCAGGTATCTAAATCCTTCTACAGAAGTGGGGATAATAATATCTGCTGTACTGACTAAATAACATTGAGGAACTACTTAACTAGTAGCAAAGACTGACCCATAGTATGCTCTCAATCCATGGTAGCTATTAGCCAATAGTACCTGTAGCGATGCTCCTTGCTTGGTATGCACAAACCTCTGTAGACATAACAGGCAACTGCTGGCTGGCTTGTCTGTCGCCTTCTAGGCTGGGAACTTCTTGTTCTGTATAGTGCATTTGGAAGCTAGGAGATTTTCTCTAAACCAGTGGTCGGCCCCTTGAGTGTGGCTCTTCCACAAAATACCACATGCGGGCGCGCACGTACAGTGAGATTGAAACTTCGTGGCCACACTCAAGGGGCCAAAGAGCCGCATGTGGCTTGCAAGCCGCAGTTTGCCGACCGCTGCACGTTTGTTGAAGGAATTAATAAGTGAATGGATGCAATAGGTGGGGAGGGAGGCAACTCATTGGGTGGATGTCTCTGTGAGTCTTTGGAGAAGAGAGTATGCGGGGACCTGCTGAGGCCCTCGGGCAGCACCAGGAAGGTTCAGATTTGTCAGCAGCTTCGAAGTTGCTGAGGCTGAGAATTCACCTGGACATGGGGACATTGGGAAGCTTTTGATTTCTGTTCTGCCCTTAACCCAGGAGAGCCTCATCACGCCAGTGAAGCCACGCCCAGGCTGCTCATTGCACAAATCTCAGGGTCACCATTCACAGTAAAGTCACTGTGAATGGTGCCTGGTGGAGTCTTGCCCTGCCTGGTCTAAAAAATGACCCTATGTGGCAGCCCTGGACACTCCTAGCATGCAGAATGACCCAGAGTCCTTGACGCTGGGACTCACCTTCCAAAGGATGAGTCATTTTCCAAGGACCTGAAAGGAATAAAGGAGGTAGGAAGACAAAGGGCAATGAAGACATCTCCTCTGGAGAAAGACCTGCGGGGATCTAGGGGGATGCCAAGGGTCCCAGCGGTGCTGGTGCGGCTCACGCTAGATCACAACACCCGACTGAGCGTATCTCTTCCCAGCTGCCTGAGAGAGTATTTACAGTGTGGAAAATCGCATATGCTTCAAATCCAGGCTCCCCGCCTCCTCCCGAGAGAGGAGGTTGTTAAAAATTTACAGCACACCACTGATTTCAATAGAAGGCCAAAGACGTACACAAGAAACAGGAGAGAGGATGGAGAGGAAGAGAATGGAATCCTGGGGATGTGTCTGGGGACTGTGCAAACATCACTGGGAAAGTGGGTTTTGCTGGCTGAACGCAGTTTGAAAGTGTTCACAGGCCCAAACTGGGAGAAGTGTTCTATTTTCAGTTTGGAGTGCTAAGGCGCAGGAATTTGGCAGCAACTCTTCCTGGGGCCAGCCCTGCTTTCACAGATAGGGGTTGCCTTGGGACTGAGGCAACTGCAGTTTCCCAGGAAGCAAACTTGATAAAGAAAGGGGTGGGGGGCCCCCTCTGCGAAGGAGCCTCAGCCCCCAGGCGCTTCAAGGTACTGCACAGGGCCTGCCCATGCTTGTCTTGCTTTGTGCCAGGCCTTCTATCTTCTCCCCTTTATGTGCTTGGAGCAAATTTCAATAATAGGAAAGACCCGTATGAGAACTCAGAGGGAAAAAAAAGATACCTACTGAGAAGGGTTCCTGGTGGCTCACTGGGCTCAAATAAACAAAACGAAACATAGCCCAGCAGCCATTTCTGCACAGGGGCCTCTCACACAAACTACACTTCACAGAGAAGCTGGCGCTGAGCTGCCTGTCTCTGAGCTGAACTGCCTGCCTGCTCTGTGTTCTGCCATCTGAGCAGTGGGACTGAGGCTTTCTCCATCCAATCAGAGCTGCACAGCTCCAACCAATCAGAATGGCTCTGTTCTGACCAATCAGGACAGTGCCTTTTGGGCCAATCAAACTGTGAGGATTTGGAGTCCTCAGCGGCCTGAGGATGGACCCATAAGGGACCAGGGGCAGGGACTCCTGTCCATGTGAACAGCTCCCCTCTCGCTTAGAGAGCAGAGTTTCCCTTTTCCTGAAGACTGGTTTCCCGCCTGAGCTAAAACCCTGAAGATGTCTTGCCAGAGTAGATGGGAACAGGCCAGCGCAGCACAACGTGGATGGACATGGAGCAGACCATTGCCCCAGGGCTGCTATTTTCACAGCCATGTTGTAACACCATTGAGCTGTTGACATTGAATAAAGTTTCCTCCTTTACTGATCCCCAAATTGGGGGTTCTTGTTGGCAATGAGTTGGTGCTAATGACCATTGGTTAACACGTAATTTAAATTTCACTGAGTGTCTGGGACATAGTGAACACCTTAAAAAGAAAGAAAAAAACCCTAATGTAAATTAAAGGTTAAACTATGCTTTGTACAAATGACATATATTATCTCATTTAAGTCTAAGAACCCTATGAGTGGAGTACTATTCCTTTATTCCCAATGTACCGAAGAGGCCCTGATATATATAGACACCCCCTGGAAGAGACAGACCCATGATGCCTACACAGTCCCCATGTTTCACTGCTGTGCTAACCACTTGTTTGGGGTTTGAATGCATATCAAGGAGAGAAAGGAGGGAGATATATGTGACGGGTCTAAGCTGTGCTTTCCCTGAATGGCCCTGGCTGTGAGGCTTTGTTTAATTTTGGGGGGCTTTAACACCCTTGACCTGGTTGGGTCACACTATGACACCCCATTCTGCTCCTTTGGGTTTTAAAGAACATCTGATTCTGTGTTCCAGATGCCAGTCTTCCCCGCCCGCCACCTCTCTCTCCCTCTCCCTCTCCATGTCTCTCTCTGCATGAGTGCGTGTGTGTAGAATAATAACAATGAGAAACCCAACTCCGAAGCCACATGTTTCACTTTGCTGCTTGTTAATTTTAACAAGGCAGCTGGTGGTTTGGGCTGAGAGCTTGCTTTTCTATTAACCACAGCTTTTCCTCCCCATGGATTTCCTGTTTGTAGTTTTGGAGGTAAAAGTCTTGGGAGAGGCAAGCCTGACCCATTCCAACCTCAAAGAAGCAGCTCCCAAGAACCTAGGCGAAGGGAGCCTCGCCCAGGCCAACCTTGGTCCTTCAAAACAGGAACTTTTTATAGCTCATTGGTTATGGGCCAGGGCTCGGCATGGGTGACATGGCTGAGACAAAGATGACCAGGACCCCGAAGGAGCACCCAGGCTAGGAGTGGGGATTGGACTTGCCCAGAGTGTTATCAAAACTGTGCTGAGTACGCTGAGGGCAGCACATGACTGTGGCTGAAACACACAGGAAACAGCCGATTCTGAATCTGCAGGTGTCATGGAAAGTCAGATTTGAATTGGCCTTGGAATTGAGAGCAGGTGTTTTTATTTATTGTTTTGTATACTTTTGTTTCTTACAAGCAGGGATGAGAGGAAGAGCATCCTAAAGCAGGAACAACCCCATGAGCTAAGGCCTGAAGTGAGCAGTTGTGAAAACAGTGACTCTTCTGGTTAGACCAGACAAGAGCCCATGTGAGGGAGAAGGCAAGACGACAAGCACCTAGGAGCCAGGTCAAGGGGTTACTTAAGGTCACGTGAAGAGTTTGGATTGTTTTAGGCAAATGAAGGTCACTATAGGTTGTAGTGGGCTAGAGGGACATGCTCGGCATTGTGTTCTAGAAAGATAACAGGCTGGTGGTTCTTAGGGTCTGGAGGCTGGGTGGGAGAGCACATGAAAAGGAGTAAGCAAGGTGGGAATGGAAAGGAGGGGCTGGGAGAATGCAGGGAGAGACCAGGGTTATTTTGACATTAACAGACAACAGGGATGAGAAACCAAGGAGGGATGGGGAGGAGATTTTTGGACAAGTTGAGTTCGAGGGGTCGGTGAATCATTGACGTGAAAAGGTCTACCAGTTTCAGTGCAGGTTGGGTTAAAAACAGAGCTCAGGGTCAAGGTTTTGCCTGTCTCTGGATGGGCGTGAAGCAGAAACTCTAAGAGGAAGACAGTCTTAGGAGGCAACACAAAAGGGTGATGAGAGTGAGGGAGGGAATTAGGGAGTTTAGGGCTGCAAAGTCTAGGCGAGGAGAGCCAAGGGAGTGTCAGTGTGGAAGGCGTGCAGACAGGTAGAGGAGGGTGAGAGGGCGGGGGTGGGGGGGTGGGGGGTGGGGGCGGGGGAAGAACACATTGATGCCATCTGGGGGAGAGAAGGTGCAGTGGGTGGCAGCCTCAGAAGTCACAGCAAGGAGGCACGGGCAGGAGGTTCTGAGATACTGCCTAACATGTAATCATGTATTAATTCATTCATCATATATCCCCTGAGCACCTACCATGCTGCAGGCACTGAACTAAGGAAGCTCTAGGGATTCAACAGGGAACACATAAGACAGAGACCCTCTGTCTTTCACAGAGCTCACAACTCAATAGAGGAAATGAGCATCACACCCATAACCACTGAGAAGTTATTTAATCACATTATGACATCTTAGTCTGGGGATCAGGAAATGCCTTCTTTTGAGGAAATAAATGGAATACATTTTACACGTGGGGTGAGTCAAAGGCAATAAAACTTATTTATGGCACTAAATTATATATATATATATATATATATATATATATATATATATATATATATACATATATATATATCTCCATTAAAAATAAACATCTAAAGATGATTAAAGTACTACTGTTCTTTTTATCAAAGAATAAGAAGTTATTTGAAATAATTTCCTTAGCATTTGTATCCCTATGACTAGAAGCTGGGTCATGATCTAGGAAGGTGACCCTCTGAGGGCATAGAGGTATAATTCCCACAGACCATCCTTCCATAAACCCATCCATTCCTCGTATCCAAGCATCCACTCATCCATCCATCTGAATATGCATCCTTCCATCTGTCCACCTACCCACTTGTCCACCTGCCCACCTGTCCATTTTCCCATCTGTCCATCCATTCATCCATCTGTACATCCATCCAACAGATGTACAATAAACATCTATTCTTAGCCAGGCAAAATCCTTCCACCATTATTGAGGCAAAGTGGTTAGGGGTGTTCCCTTCCTTTTTCCATACATAACACGGAAGTTTTTCTGACTCCCTCCCCCTCTCTATTCTATCTCTGATGTTCACTTTAATCCATCTTCCTGGGTTTAAGAGTTTTGGCAGAACGAAGACCTTGGCCCCTCTGATTCACCTCCCTCCTCATCCTTATAAGGCTACCTCTGCTCATGTCCCAGACAAGTAATGAAGATAGAATAGTATTGTTTTCCATCTAAAGAAAAACATCCCTTGTGTCTCACAGGAAGAGAGAATTAATCCATGCTTGCGATATGGTGCTTTCTGAATGCCAGACCTGTCAGGACTTATGACAAAGTAATCTCATTAAGACAGGCATATTGTTTTCCACAGTGTGAAGAAAATGAAGGGAAGGCCATTCACTCAATGGTTCTTAAGATTTTATGATTCTTCCTTTAGGATGTGTTTTCTACATAATTCTGTTTTTCATAAATTTAAAAGGGTAAGTTGAGTCGTATCTTTGCTGAGTGCCTAAGAGCAGAGCTTAGGAAAGGAAGTGAGGTGCAAAGGAAGACATGACTATTGGGTGGATCTTGCAGCCAGATCAGAACACAGACCTTCTTTCTCTCCCTGCCTTCTTCCTTCCTCGTTTTCTCCTCCTTTCCCTTGTTTCTTCCCTCCCTCCTTTATAATGTTTCTGGACCAAGCAATAGAACTCACTTATTTGTTGCAGTTGGTCTCATTTTGATGCTTAAATCTCTCTGTTTGTATATATAGTCCGGCTTTTGCATCATTAAAAGAAGAAAATGATTGGATCACGCTCTTCTAGTTACCAAATGGATATTTTCTGACAAAACTTGCTTTGGTTTCTTCTCATTACAGCCTTCCACGTGTAGAAAAATGACTCCGTCTGAAATGAAATGTATTATGTGTCTAGTACTATGTGACCTGACACCATGAGCATTAATTATTTCCATTCTTAATTGGACCCCAGCATTTATTTGAAACTGTTATTCATTCTCTCTCAACTTCCCTTTCCAGTTTGCCCTTGGGAGCCATGCTCCTTTATTTGGGTCTTTCTCTTAGTTTCTTTTTTTAACCTTATAGTGTTTTTTTGTTGTTGTTAATTTGCACCCGAGGATATTTTTCCATTGATTTTTAGGGAGAGTGGAAGAGAGAGGGAAAGACAGAGAAAAACATCGATGTGAGAGAAACACATTGATTGGTTGCCTCCTGCACGAATCCTGACCAGAGCCCAGGCTGGGGAGGAGCCTGCAACCCAGGTATGTGCCCTTGACCAGAATCGAACCTGGGACCCTTTGGTCCACAGGCCGACGCTCTATCCACTGAGCCAAACAGGCTAAGGCTAACCTTGTAGTCTTAATTAAGCCCCCAAATTGTCCTAGTTTAGGTGACGCTTCTTCTAAGACAGTGGTTCTCAACCTTGGCTGCACATTAGAGTCACCTGGGAATCTTTTAAAAATCCTGATTTCTGGGCCTCATCCTCCGGAAATTCTGTTTCTTTGTTATGGGGTGGGGCCACAACACTAGTAACAAAGAAACAATTTCTGGAGGATGAGGCCCAGAAATCAGGATTTTAAAAGGATCCCCAGGTGATTCTAATGTGCAGCCAAGGTTGAGAACCACTGTTCTAAGACACATTTTTCTCCACTCACTTTCTTTGCTGTTTTTCTCTTTGAAGTAATCATGACTTGATATGGAAAAACCAAGCAAACCATAAATATGCACTTTGTGTTTGTGTGCAAGATGGTGTGGTGGGTGGTGCCCGTGAGGTGCTTGCAGAATATTTGGGGAAGATGACGCAGGTGCATAGGAAAGATTCCAACAAAACCCTAAAATCAAACCCAAACCCAAACTCCAAACCCACAACCCCATAGCTTGGTGTGTTTCTGTGAACATTTCTCTGAACAACCATGACTTCGCTGATCTGACTCCTTCACTACTCAGAGTTCTCCTTGCGGGCAGAGCATTTCATTTCCACAGGTTCCACTGAGCTCTTAACATACTCAGTCATTAATCCAAAAACCCCTACTGAGTGTCTTCTGTCTGTCGGGCACTGAGCTAAGTTAGATAGCAGTGACTAGGCTGGTCAAGCCAGACAGTCAGTTTGCTCTAGAATTTCAGAAAAGGGAGAAAGGCCACTTTGGGTTGGATGGTTAAGGAGCAGAGACATTAAGAATGTTTAGCATTTGGAGTTATGGGTAGAGAGGGACCCCAGAGCCTTTCCAGACAAGAGAAATGGAACAAACAGGAGCAAACAAGTGTGGAGAGGGTGTGGAGAAAGGGAAACCCTCGTGTGCTGTGGGTGGGAATGCAACTTGGAGCGCCCACTGTCGAAAACATCCGGAGGTCCTCAGAAAATGAAAAATAGAACTACCAAATGACCCATAAACCCCACTTCTGGATACATATAAATGGAATATTACTCGGCCATAAGAAGAATATAATCTTACCCTGTGTGATAGCATGAATGGACCTAGAAGGTATTATGCTAAGTAAAATAAGTCAGAGAAAAACAAATTCCATATGATTTCACTTAGATGTGGAATCCAAGGAACAAAATAAATGAACTAACAAAATGGAAGCAGACTCATAGATACAGAGAGCAGACTGATGGTTGCCAGAGGGATGGGGTTAGAGGATTGGGTTAAAAGGCGAATGAATTAAGAACTACAAATTGGTAGCCACGAGAAACGAAGGTGCCGCATAGGGAATGTCGTCAATAATATTGCAATAACTGTGGGTGGTGCCAGGTGGGTACTGGAAATATTGGCGGGATCACTTTGTAACCATTGTGCTGTATACCTAAAATGAACACAAGATGATATTAAATGTAAACGGTAACTGAAAAATAAAATTCGAATCGAAAAATGATGGAGGGATGGCATTAGATTAAGGAATGAAGAAGAATGAGCGGGTATGAGCGGGGAGTGAAGGAGGAGATGCCGTATTTGAGTTGAGAGGATTGGAGATTTGGGCCTTGACATTCAGGTCTGGGTGTTTTCACCTTAGACACACATGTGTTGGGGCTGTAACCCAGACTCCAGTTCCAAATGCTAACATCAGGGTGCTGCTCATGCCCCCTTTTCTCCATGTAGACCCCAGTTCTCACTTGGATCTGACTGGAGTGCAGAGACCTCACTCGATGGCCTCCCACCCTCCAGCCAAGACCAACGAGGTGTCTCTCTCTCTCTGTGTGTTTTCTCAAGTCATTTCCCAGGACCGATGGCACCCCAGGGCTCCAGGGGAGGGCTTGTCAGATGGAGCTTATTTATTTAATGAAAAGAACTTAATAATTTGGTTTTGTTTTCCCTGGTTCTTTATTTTTCTTTCTACCTCCCTCTCCTTCCCTGGGCTTCGCAGGGTGGGAAATGGGTCAGCAACTTGGCCACAGCTTTGTTGAGTATTTAATTCTTCAGCTGTTTTACAAGCCTGACTGGTTTATGTAGCTAATCTCTCTTCTGCTCTGTCCCTCGAGGAGTGAGTGTGTGTGTGTGTGTGTGTGTGTGTGTGTGTGTGTGTGTGTGTGTGGTGAGAGGGGACGGATAGCCATGGGCAAGGGCCCTGTTCAGTCCAGAGAGCTACCAGCATGAAGCCTGCGGTGCTGGCCTGTGCTCTGGCTGTTTGTTCTTCATTGCGCTGGCCTTTCTCTGGGTCTGTGTTTCTGTTCCCCTTTACTTAGCCTGGGGAGCGAGTAGAGGCGAGGCGAGGTGAGGCGGTTGTCTCAGGATTGCTGTGAGACTTGAAGACTCTGAGAAGATGTGGAAAGAAAGACATGATCCCAGGTCCTGGCCATCCGTGAGCATCCTTGTGTCCAAAGGGATCACATTTTACCCAGAGATGACAGTCAATAGCTACATGCTTAGGAATGAAAGTCATTTCCAGGCTTCCTTAGAAAGACACTGACCACTAAGGAAGTTTCTGTTGACCTCCACTCTCTACTGCCCTGCCTGGAAGGACTGGGATCAACCCTCAAAGGAGCATCCTTCCATATCCCTTACTCTGCTGGTATCCCTCCCTCCCAGCTTATCAAGCTAGGAATTTTAATTGGAACTTAAAAATGTTTTTGTTGATTTTAAAGAGAAAGAGGAAAGGAGGGGGAGGGAGGGAGGGAGGGAGAGAGAGAGAGAGAGAAATTTTGTTGTTCT
The DNA here is from genome assembly GCF_963259705.1 of Myotis daubentonii. NCBI lineage: Eukaryota > Metazoa > Chordata > Mammalia > Chiroptera > Vespertilionidae > Myotis > Myotis daubentonii. The sequence continues at coordinate 19,216,365 of NC_081858.1, forward strand.
ACTGATTTATGCATTTGTTGGTTGCTACTTGTATGTGCCCTGATCAGAGATGGAACGCGCAACCTTGGAACCCGCATATCCGGATGATGCTCTAACCATTGAGCTACCATACGAGGCCAGGGCTTAATTGAAACGTTTTAAAATGGTTCTCAGCCTGAGTTTACTGTCACTGTGATCTTAGGGGACATTAGAGGAGTGGTGGAAAGGGTGCGAAGGCCGGGGACTGGGCCTTGGGATTAAGGCAGACACAGATGAGGCTAGTATCTCTCCTAGAGCAGCTCTGTTTCTCTGTTAGGAAACGGGATGGCTCCATGATTCTGAAGTTTCCCAAATATCTTTGATTTCATCTTAGGAAAGCATGGGCAAAGAATAGTTTTTGATGCTTGTTATGGTCGAGGCCTTAAGTGAAGGCTCATCTACATCATCTCACTAAATTGGACAGATCCATAAAAAACAGGCATCCCTACGCCTACTCCCACTCCTATTGTTTACACTGTGCACATGAAGATGCGGAGGAGAGAGGATTAAGTGACGTGAGCCGAGCCTAGATTCCCTGGACCCCATCCTGTCACATTGCGTGATTTTTACAGCCTTTTCTCCTACACTCACATTTCAGATTCTCCACCACAAAAAATGTGAGGCCAGGCTAGGTATGATTATCCCCATTTGACAAATGAGGGAAACTGTGGCTAAGAAAGGTTAAGAGGCTTGGCCAGAGCCACAGGCCTCATTAGAGGTAGAAACAGACGCAGATCTTGATCTCCTGATGCGTTGACCAGACTTTTCCCACCCCCTTCCTCAGCCTGCTCTTTCTGGTCACTGCGGGACTCACTCTTATTCCCGGGTCTTGTTCTGTAAAGGGTGGAAAATTCCTGTTTTAATCTCCAATCTTAGAGTGTAACTTAAAGAGCCCCAAGGAAAACAAATCAACTGCAGTGCTTTCCGTCAAGGCTGCAAAAGCCAACCCCAGAATTAATAGGACAGTTATTGTATATAAAATGCTAGCCTGATTGAAAACATATTTATTGAGGATTAGCAAGTCTGTAATAGCTATAAACCTCCATCGTGGTCATTAAAACTTAAAAATATGTTTCTAATAACAGTGTAATTATTTATATAATAATTGCCTGAATAAAATAGAATTAAATGCATATTTGGTGAGTATAGATTTCAATTTGCAGCACACAGAGAGTCTGGGATTGTGGGGGTGGGACAACAGGAACAATGAAGGTCTCTTTAAAAGAAGAGAGAGCAAGGAGGAGCAGGAGGAAAGCTGCCCACCCACTGTGCCCCATTCCCTTCTGGGCCTCTTTGACGTTTCACATGATGGTCACGCCAAGTCCTTTCATTGCATTTGCAGATGCACCTAACGGACTTCCTGGGCTGGGGGTCAACATGGAAGGAGCAGCGTGACAGGGCCAGCCAATCAGGCTGCGGTGGCCAGCCCAGGTGACTTGTCATCTTTTTGGGGCCCCAGACAACTATTTGAATTGCTGTTAAAATGATGTAAGTTAGAGGAATTACATAAGAGTATCATTTTTGTGTGTGTGTGTGGGAGCAAGGTTTAACACCCACCACAGAATTGTTGGGATTTCAGTGACTGAGTTTTACTGTCATTGTGACCTTAGGGGGCTATTTACCATAGACTGAATTGGAATTGATGGCATAATAAGCTATTTGACAAGTGGTGTTTCCTATACCAGATGTGACCACGTGGTCTTACTCACACACTCCCATCGGTCAGGCCATACTTTATTTATTTATTTACTCACTCATTAAACAAGTATTTATTGAGTGCTAATTAACTGCCAGCAACGGGGTAGGCATTATAAGTGAATATATATATAAGTGATAGAAGAAGCCCTACCCTGCAGGTGTGAGTTCAAGGTGTGGGGAATAGCCCTGGACTAAACTGTTCCATGTACTTCTCATTGTATTTATTCAACAAATATTTATTGAATATTTCTCAAGTATCAGAAATGAGTATAGATGCCAGGTCTAAGGCAGGGAACAAAGCAAATTCTTGCCCTCCTAGAGCATTCATACTTGATGCCTGAAAACAGTGTATAGAGGGATAAAAGGTACCATTACACAATACGAAACAAGACTTGAAAAGGCATCCATTTTGGAGAGAGAAAGTAAAGCTATATTTGTAGATGATGTGGTCTTGTATATAGATAATCCTATAATATGCACCCAAACACTATTAGAGCTCATAAATAAGTTCAACAGGGTTGCAAGACACAAGATCAAAACACAGAAATATATTCTAGTTTTGTATGCTAGCAATAGATAATCCAAAAATGAAGTTAAGAAAAAAATTCATTTATAGAAGAATCAAAAAACATAAAATACTTGGGAATAAATTTAACAAAAGAAATGTAAGACTTGTACATTCAACATTATAAAACATTGTTGAAAGAAATGAAACACCTAAATAAATAAATAAACATTTTGTGTTTGTGAACTGGAAGACTTAATATTGTCGAAATAGTAACACTCCCCAAATTGGTCTACACAAATCCCCCCCCTTTTTTTTTGCATAAATTGACAAGTTGTTCTTAAAATTCCTATGTAAATTCAAGGGACCTAGAATAGCTCAGACAATATTGAAAAAGAAGAACAAAGTTGGAGTATTTACACTTCTTAATTTCAAAACTATAAGCTGCAGCCATAAAGACTATGTTGGCATAAGGAGAGGCATATAGATCAAAGGAATAGAATTGAGAATCCAGAAATAAACGCTTACATTTATGGCCAATTGATTTGGGCCATAGACAATGAATGGCCAAGACAAAAAATGGGGAGTCAATACTCTTCAACAAATGGTGCTGAGAAAACTGGTTATCCACATGCAAAAACATGAGTTTGGATCCCTAACTCAAATTGTATACAAAAATTAACTAAAACTGGAGTATAGATCTAAAGGTAAGAGCTAAAACCATAAAACTCTTCAAGAAAACAACCATAAATCTTCATGACTTTGGGTTAGACAATGGTTGCTTAGATATGACACCAAAAGCACAATCAAACAAACAAATGAATGAATGAATGAATGAATGAATAAATAAATGTAGTAACTTCATCACCGTTTTGAAGATTGTGCTTCAAAAGACATAATCAAGAAAATGAAAAGATAATCCACAGGATGGGAGAATATAATTGAAAATAATATATGTGATAAGAATATAGTATCCAGAATCAAGTAGTACTTAAAACTCAACAATAAAAGAACAGTTAGCTTAATTATAAATAGACAAAGGACTTGGATAAATATTTCTCTAAAGAAAATATACAAATAGCCAATAAACACAGGAAAAGATGCATAGTATCATTACTTATTAGGGAAATGAAAATCAAAACCACAATGAGATATCACTTCACACTCACTAGGATGACCATAATAAAAGTATTATAGTGTTGGTGAGAATGTGGAGAAATTGGAACCCTATTATCATTCTGCTGGAAATGTAAACTGATACAGTGACTTTGAAAACCAGTCTGGCAATTATTCAAAAAGCTAGAGATAGAGTTACTATATAATGTAGCAATTTCACTCCTCCGCATGTAGCCGAGAGAATGGAAAACAAAAGTGTGTACGTGAATGTTCATACCAGCATTAATCATAAGAGACAAAAAGTGGAACAATCCAAATGCTCACGAGTTGACCAATGGATAAACAAAATGTGGTATATCCATAAAATAACGAATTATTATTCAGCCATAAAAAGGAATGAACATATTATAACTTTGAAAACATTGTTGCCGAGACCGGTTTGGATCAGTGGATAGAGCGTCAGCCTGTGGACTGAGAGGTCCCGGGTTCGATTCCGGTCAAGGGCATGTACCTGCGTAGCGGGCACAGGATGTGCAAGAGGCAGCTGATCGATGTTTCTCTCTCATCGATGTTTCTAACTCTCTCTGTCTCTCTCCCTTCCTCTCTGTGAAAAATCAATAAAATATATTTAAAAAAAAATAAAAAAAAAACCAACAAAAAAAAACATTGTGCTAAGTGAAAGAAGCCAGATACAAAAGATCACACATATTATATTATTCCATTTATATAAATAAAATGTCTGGAACAGACAAATCCACAGAGACAAAGAGTTAATTAGTGGCTGTCAAGTGATGGGGGGAGGAGAGACTGGGGAAGGACTGATAATGGGTGTGGGTTTCTTCTGAGGTGATGAATTAGGTAGTGATGATGGCTTTACAACTTTGTGAATAACAACCATATCCTAGGAATGTGTTAGCTTTTTGTTTGGTAACCTCATCCCCATGTTAAACTTCCAGGAAATTAAATCCTTAAGTTTTTCTTAGTACTGCTGATATTCAAGACATATTTCCTCCTTGATCCAATAATAACACATTAGTGGACCAAGCAGAGTAGCCCTCTTTAGTAGTAAGAGACATTTTCTGAGCTGTGACCACCCGGGTTGTCTGTGCAGATGATTAGCTAGATGTGTGAAAGCTTATGGCTCTGTACTGTCATGAGGTTGGCTTAATTACTTGAAGGAATGTGAGTAGACCCTTGACCAAGGCAAAGGGATTGGGGTAACAGAAGAAAAAAAAAAAGCCTATTGCTTTACTGGATAGTTAGCAAGATGAGGCCTGGATACTTGAACTGGGTATGAAAATCAGGGTAGGACTTGTCAAAGAAGCCAGAGAAAGAACATCCATGGTTACCAATGAGTGGAATCCAGTGACTGCATTTTCACTTGTTGATACAGGGGAAGAAAGTTAGACCTGGCATCTCCTCTCTGGGCTTACATGAGTATTTAGTGAACAATTTGTAGACCTTGATAAATTCTCAATCCTGAACTGAAGGCATTTGTGTTACAATCAGAAGAAATGTCTTCAGTATTCTTTGCGGACGACACAGCTCAGTACTGAGAAACTATAGGGAAAAGAACCATAAGCATGTGCTCCTAAAGCCCCTTCTCGAAATTTCCTCGAAAGTGGGGAGATCCTGATTTCTCCCCAGACATCCCATGGCCAGAGATTTAGTGGTCTTGTTGGCCACAAACTCAAACAGCGATGGACACCACCTCCTAGTCCCAGGGGAGAAGACACTCTGACACAAGTCAGGGTTGAAGAGAGCCACCTGATTAGGCCACTGTGGTCAGATGGGAAAGCATTGGTGAGAGGAGTGAAGGGTTGACATCTCCTCTCAGGATCCCACCTCATCCCTTGCCTTTTCTGGTCTCCTCACTGCCCCTCCAATTGTGGGAGTGAACAGGCTGGAGGGTCTACACCAGCATTTTCTCTAGACCTTGGCCTTAGGTCAGAGTGTCAAAAGGACTTCGGAAGCCTGGCATGTGGGCTGGTACAGCTCACCAGGGTGAAGTCTCAGGTAATATTAAGGGGTCCAGTTGTCCTGAGAGCATCCCTGTCTAACTCGCCTATCAGAAGCTTAGCAGGGGTTGTACTTGAAAAGAATCTTAGAGATCTCACCATCCTCTCATCTGTATTGATAAAGGCTGACCCTAGCACCATCTTTTGGATCATCTAAGGACCTGCATCCTAGCCAGGGATGGGCAAACTTTTTGACTCGAGGGCCACAATGGGCTCTTAAACTGGACCGGAGGGCCAGAACAAAATAAAGGATGGAGTGTTTGTGTGAACTAATATAAATTCAAAGTAAACATCATACATAAAAGGGTACGGTCTTTTTTTTTTTTAAGTTTTATTCATTTCAAACGGGCCGGATCTGGCCCGCGGGCCGTAGTTTGCCCACGGCTGATCCTAGCACAATGGCTGGCACCTACGAGGCACTGAATCCACATGAACTGTTGTCATCATTAAAGTTCAAGGCAGTTTCCTAAAAAATGGTTAACCATTCTTAAACATGTTGAACCTGGAGGACCTGAAAGTATTTGGGGTTGCATGCCTCACCACCGAGGACCCATATAGAAACTGACTTTGTTATTCTTATTCCTGACAGATAGTTAAGCACAGAGCGACTTCCTGAAAAACCCCACAGAGCATTAGCAAAGGCCCTGGGAAGAGAACTAGGAACCCTGCCTCCTCCTTTGCTATGTTAGGCAGCAAACCCTGCTTCCTTCGCCAGGAACAGCAACCCGACAGCGCTCCCTCTGCCAGATACTAGCTTTCCTGCTGAGTCAGGCAGGACCGGAAAGTCAGCCAAGTGGGGCTTGATTTGAGTCATATCCTGGTAAATGTGTATCAGAAGCAGGTGAAAGATGTTAAATTTCACACACACTCACACCAGATGAAAGGTGAGGAGCATAGCAGACCTCAGCATTACCTCCTGCCCAGACCCAGTTGTTATGCAGAGAGAAACACACCAGGAAGTTGCAGAACAGAACACAGAGCAGTCCCTGGGCTAGGAATTAGGACGGGGTCGGGAGCGGGGGCAGCAAGAGTGCTGACATTGGGGTCCAGTTTCCACCAGTCATGGGACTGGAGGTTCAAAGAGGCAACAGTTGCACAACAAGGTGAATGTGCTTAGTACCACTAAACTGTAGACTGAAAAATGGTTAAGATGATGAACTTTTGTGTTATGTGTATTTTACCAAAATTAAAAAAAAAAAAAGCTGACAACATGGACAGCAAAGTACTAACCGACGTCAATGACAAAGGCAATAATTGGCCCTCCGTTCTTATGTGCAAGCAGTATAGTGGGGAACAAAACAGCTCACTCTCTAGGTGACCTTGAGGACCAAGTGCAACATCGTGTTTGCAAGCATTCTTTAATTATTGTGGCTCCATCTGTGTCAGCATTTGCTAACCCTCAGATGCTCATCGCTCATGACTGCCTGCTTAGGCGAATGTCTGTGTCCTCCTGCTCCTCTGTTGAGGCAGCGTGATATTTTCAAAGGAACATTACTGAAAACTAACAGAAATAACTCAGGAAATCATGACAAATCGCATGAGTAAAAAAGCAGCTTTATTTTATTGAACACATCTTACCTAATAATAGACAAACATGTAAATTGACCATCCCTCCACTATGCTCACCAGCCAATCAGGAGAGTATGCAAGTTAACTCAACAAAGATGGCGGTTAATTTGCACATGTAGGCCGAAGTGGCAGAGCCACGACTGAAGGCTCCAGCTGGAGCGAAGGCCTGGGTCCTGGGTGCCGGAGGAATACCGGTGCCGGCAGCCAGGGGAAGTGAAGGCCTGTTGTATGAATCTCTTCATGCAACGGGCCGCTAGTCTATGTATATAAAAGCCTAAGCAACCATCTGACTGTTTGACCATTTGCCTGGTAGCTATGACGCACAATGATCACCAGGGGGCAGACACTCCAACCAGTAGAGGAGGAAGCCTGATTCCTCGCAGAATCAGCTGTGGGTTAGGTTGCTGCTGGGGCACTGTTGGCCCCAAATTTGCTTCACCCGCACCCCGGACCCATAAGGGAATGTTGGAGGCCTGGTCCCTCGGCCTGGCCTGCATCCTCTCAGAAAGCCAGTTTCCACCCAATCCCCACAGCCAGGCTGAGGGACCCCACCAGTGCACGAATCCGTGCACAGGGCCTCTACTACTATATATACTAGTTATAGAACAGAGTTCTTGACATGTGTCATTTTTAATCCTTGTAATACTTCGTGAGGAAATTTTGATTGCACTTCTTAAAAATCAATGGCACTGCTGTTCAGAGCTCTTAGGCACACAGCAAGGCTAAACCAAGACCAAGGTCTGATTTGATTGGCTCTAAAGTCATTATTTACTTTCCCTCCATACTGCCCCTAGACTTCCCAATGAAAGGATGTCACAGAAACAGCAGAGGGCTTCAGCAGGTGCCTACATGTCTGCTGGTAACCAGGTCTACCCTGATTGAAGGTACCTCTTTAGCCCTCTGCCTGCTTCTCTCAGTGCCTGCCTTTCGTTCAGGAAGCTCATGGGAACTAGAATTTTGTTTGCTTGTTCAGCACCTACCCCAATTGCCAAGAACAGAGCTTGGCTTAGAGTAGGTGCTCGTAAATATTTATTGAAGGAAAGAATGGATGACTGATCTCTTAGTGACGTCATAGTCTCCCCAGCTCTCAAGGGCTGTCCCTCCATCCTGTCCTGCTATCCAAGGACAGATATCAACTTTCAATTGTAACTCATTATTCAGACCCCAGAGTCCTCCTTCTTAATGTGAGTTTGTAATAACCCTATTAACTCTTAGTGAACTTACCAAGTCCCATCAAATGAGCAAATTCTTTGATAGCCCACGTTAACTTCTTTAGCTACCTCCAGGCCACTTTAGAATCTGATGTTCAACCATGTGCATAGTGATGGGCAATGATCCCGGCAAAGATAAGTAACTAACATGTATGGAGCAGTTAACATGTTCTAGATATCATACTAAGAACTTGCCATGCATCATCCCAATGAATCTTCATAGCGCCTTTGACATAGACCCTATAATTGGCCCCCTTTCTCACATAAGAGAAACAGACTGAGTGGTTCAGTGAAGTGGCCAAAGTCATACATAGCTTTTTCTGCCTTTAAGACTTTAGACCACTTGGTACTTTGCAATCCTACATTTTTCTCCCTCTCATTTCACAAACTACTGTCTTCAAAAAAAAAACTCCACCCATCACAGCAGACCAATGGTATCACAATACCCTACAACAACAGTACCATCTACACCCCAGGCATCAGCACCCACTCTGTAATAGGGGTTCCCGATATCCTATTACAGGGAGATTTGGAATATCCCACTTGGTTGATTAAACTGGCCCATCCCCACTCCTTCCAGGATTCTCCACCAGCACTGCATTCCCTAACTCTTCCTTCCTTTCAAAAAACACAGCCCTTCCAGAAAGTCCTGAGCTGTGTAAATTTTGGCTCCATCCCATTCAAGATCAGTATTTTACACTTAATCTGCTTCTGGACAGAGCAATCAGGATTAAGAGGATTTAGAAGAAGTGTTGTTCTGGAGCCCGACCTTTCTCTCATGTTTCATCATTTATTTAGAGTCCAGTCTCCAGGGAACTTCAGCCATCTTGGGGCCTCGGGGGCTATCAGATGGCCGCTCACCACTGGAGTGGATGTTCTTGGCAATGAAAAGAAGAGAGGGGCGGGCAAAGGTGAAGTACAGGCCTTCCTGAATGCCCTTGGGGGTGACTTTTTCAGGAGCTTGTTGTAAACTGCCCCTTCACCACCTGCCTTGATTAGACTCTGGTTCTCTGGAGTCAGTTTGCTCACAATCTCTAGAGCCCTAGCCCTGCCTTTTCTTGCACTTGCTGGCTCAGCTTCTGCACTGAGCTCAGCATTGGAGTTGGAGAGCGAGTTTCAGTATCGTGTGAATTCAGCTGGAACATAAGCATACGGGATTTAAGCAAATCTCCATATTGTCCCTGGAGTGGTTTTTCTGTCTTTTATAAAACCCAGGCAGCATCATCTAAGGCCCATCTCTTCAAGTCAAACATTCCATGATTCCAGAGAGAGCAGATCTGTGGTCCCAGATCCATCCAGGAACCCCTCGCCTTTCTCACCTCAGCTGGAACTGGGTGGTCCCCATGCAGAACTTCCCTCTCAGTCTGTCCCCAGCTTCACACCCGAGAGTGGGGCTGCCCGGTTACTTCCCTCCCGCTGCCACTTTGAGTGAGATTTCGGCTCCAAGGACTGATTCTTGCCTCAAGAGACCGTTCTCTTTTAGAGTTCACAGTGTTTGACTTTTTATTTTATTTTTTTTATTTTTTTATTGCTTAAAGTATTACAAAGGGTATTACATATGTGTCCATTTTTCCCCCCCGCCCTAGACAGTCCCCTAGTGTTTGACTTTTTGTTGGTCTCTGTGTTTGCTGCAAGGAGAACTCTGAATTATGATTAGAATTATGCCAATTGGAAAGGTAGCTGTCCATTCTTCCTGAAATTTTTTCAGGGTTACTCAAAGTGTTGGGAAATGTGGATTCCAGGATTTTTAGATCCGTGGCCGATCAAGAAGCACCGACAGTAAATCACCTCATCCCCAGAGCTCTCACAAGGTCCCGAGAAAGACCCAAATGATGGTCCTCAGAAGCTTTCCCCTCTTTAAGTGCTTGTGTTTGTTTTTTAATAAACTATTTCGCACATACAAAAAAAATATAATGTATGTAACGTATGAAAGATAAAAATAATACTCCAGGACCAATCGCCCAACTTGAAAAATAGCATGTTGACAAATGATGAGGCATCTTTGTACCCTCCTGATGGTCATCTTCACCTCTGATTATTGACTTTGTTCTTTTCATTATAGTTTGAAAGCACATTGATAAAAGGAATATATTTTATAATTTTTAAACATATTTTTAAATTGATTTCAGAGAGGAAGGGAGAGGAAGAGAGAGAGAGAAACATCAATGATGAGAGAATCACTGATTGGCTGCCTCCTGCATGCCCCACAATGGAGATGGAGCCCGCAACTCCGGCATGTGCCCTGACTGGGAATTGAACTGTGACCTCCTGGTTCATAGATTGACGCTCAACCACTGAACCATGCTGGCCGGGCTATATTTTATTATTTTGAATGCATTTGAACTTTATGTGAATAGTATCATACAGGGTAATTTCTTGTGCCTTATATTTTTCAAAGAACTTATATTCATAGCCTGTAGACACAGGCAATAGGGTAGTGAAGACCTGGGGGGAGGAGGGCAGGGGGTAGGGGCTTCCAGGAAGGAGTAAAGGAGGGAAATGGGAAATATCTGTAATACTATCAACAATAAAAAGTATATTTAAATCCCGATTCACCTGAGTTAATGCATTGAGCCATAGTTAATCCATTTTTGCTGCTAAACAGTATCCTATGACTATGCCACCCTTTTACCACGCCCAGCCAGTGTGCATTTCGCTGTTTCCCATTAGGCTGTTAGGAGCAATGCTGCTGGAAACATCCGTGGCCATGTTTTCTGGGCACATGGGCGGGCCTTTCTCCTGGGGTAACTATCACAGCTTTCGTGTTGATCACCCAGCTGAACCCTGACAGCTGGCCTGTGGGGGGGCCTAGTCATTCCCTCTCTCCACAGCCAGCACTCCTCCTCTCTGCCTCAAACTCACTATTTACCTATTCTTCCTCCCCCTGCCTCCCCTCTCTGGGTCCTAGAGAGTGTCTGTTTTCCAAGTCACATCTTTTCCCTGTCCTCTTGATTCTGTCCCATGACCAAATCCCCCAAACACTCCGTCACATATCTTTATTTTCAGTCCATAGAGTTTCTGTCAGCCCAGCAAACATGGCGGGGTTCTCCATATCCTCAAATCCCTCAAATCTTTGACTTTTTATCTTAAACAGCTATTTCCATTCTGCTTAAATTCTTTGAAAAACTTCTTTGCTGCCTTAACCTCTGATCCCCATCATTTGACTTCTGCTCCATCTCCACGGAGGAAACCGGAAATTGAGAGCATGAGATGCAGACTTGATCTTCTTAATCCTCTTCCTTGAAATTGTCTGCCTCTCAACCCACTAAAACATAGTTTCTGCCCCTCTGAATGCGATCACATTTGACATGGCAAAGTTCATCACAATCTTCCTTTGCTAAATCCAATAGACTCACACATGTAAGTGAGCACAGCGTAAGAGGACTGATTCTGCAGCCAATAGTCTAGGGCCATTGTCGGCAAACCGCGACTCGCGAGCCACATGCGGCTCTTTGGCCCCTTCAGTGTGGCAGTTCCATAAAATACTGACTTCTGTGCATGGGCCACGGAGTTTCAATGGCACTGTACGTGCGCACCTGCACGTGGTATTTTGTGGAAGAGCCACACTCAAGGGGCCAAAGACCCGCATGTGGCTCGCGAGTCGCGGTTTGCCGACCACTGGTCTAGGGTTTGAATCTCAACTTCCCTTTTTACTCTCTCTTCCAGAAGTTATACAAGTTCTTCAAGGATCAGTTTCCTCTTCTATGAAGAGAAGAGAAATACTAGTACCTTCTTACTAGAATTGTTGTAAAAATGAAATGAGATGATGGTTAGAGAGTATTTGCACAGTGTTGGACACCACAAAGTGCTCTGTAAATATTAGCTACAGTTATTACTGCACCATAAAGTCTAAGATCCTTGCACTGGGTTCTGCCTCCTCTTCACCCGCACCTCCTATTGCAGTCTTTCCCTCCTGCCAATCCCATATACCTTATGCTTCCAGTATAGCAGACTGCGTACAGCTTCCAAACTCACTCTGTCCCATCTCTGAGTTTTTGTGTTTGCTCTTTCTTTGACAAAGAATATCCTTCCCTTGTTCCTTATTTACCTGGTTGGATGCCTATCCATCTTTTGAAACTGAATTCATATGTTACTCCCTAGTGAAAGTCTACCCTCCTCTTCCCCAATAGAGGAATTCCCTTTCTCCTCTGTGCAGTCTTGTACCTTGCGTCCATTTCCATTGTTGCACTTCCCACACTGCACTGTATCTTATTGTTTATACTGCCACCCCAACTATAAACTGTTTGACTCTGCCCCTATTTCTCTAGTAGACACGCAACAATAGTTGATGAATAAAAAAGTGGAAGGAGGTAAAGATCAGAAATAGCAGAGCCAGGACTTAAAATCAGGACTTCTCACTCCTAACCCCACATCCTTTTACTGACACCCCCAAAGTCACCAGCCCATTGAGTCAGTTTTGCAGGTTGTCACCTAGTGTCTCATGGCCTTGGACTGACCCTGAGGGTGAGATGTACTTCCTAGAGTTGTAAAAGCTTTAGACTCCAGCTCATCTCAAAGGAGTTGTGCAAAAAGGGATTAAAGGACGTCAGAAGACAGTGGGGATGTGGCAGGTTCTGAGACTGACAGCAGGAACCTCAAAAGACCCCATAAAAAAGCAAAACAAAAACGAAAACAAAACTCTTTTTGAAAGCTCAGCAAAAAAGAGAAAGGCACTTTTAAAAAATTTGATTTTAACGTGATCTCCAGGCTGTGTTTACTGAAACAATCTTAAGTCCATAATCAAAACAATGTTTTATCATTTCCCCTCCAGGCTGGTCACAAGCTACAAACTGGATCAGTTGACACATCTCTCGTGCACTTGAAACTCATATTGAAACCCTGCCATTTTAATTGTACAAAGAAAAATAACTTTTCAAAGCCCCGCATATATATTTTTCTGATTCATCCTTGTGATATTTTGCTTGGACCAAAACCCAAATTCGCTTGTTTTTCTCCAAGCACATAGTTGGGCTACTTCCATCATTGTTCTTGGAAATGATTTTTTTCCTTTTGACATACGGTGCAATCAGTATACAACCTGGTCAACACCATCACAGGCCACGGCATCGAGTCCCTTATGGGCTGTCGGGAGCATCGCTAAAATATGTCTTCACTTAGGCTGACCAGCTGTTCAGTTCTGCAATGTTCAGGAAAACGTGGTGTGTGTGTGTGTGTGTGTGTGTGTGTGTGTGTGTGTGTGTGTGTGACATCTGCGTGAGTTTTGTGTCTGCTGGGGGAAATGCTGGGTTAGCATGTTTTCTGCAGAGGGTTTGGGGGAATATCTGTGGCTTGTTTGCTGATATGAAGAAATGTCAGAACATGTTTTGAGAAGATATGGGTATATGGTTTCATTTATCTGAGGGAGTATCCTAAGTATAGGAGACTTAGCATGGGATGACATGAGGGAGGTAGGCAGGGAATATTTATTAGGAGAAAATGGAAAACTCACCAGAATTGGGCAAATTTTCACCTCATTGTCGGAGGGGACGAAGAGCCAGCTGTTCCACGGCTGTGTGGTCTCACCTGGCAGCCCCAGGAACTGAGGAAGCCCATCTGGGCTCCAGCAGAGAGTATGGAACCAGCTCTGCTTTTGCCCCTGGTCAAGATGCCAACCTCTTTGTTTTTCCAGGTCATCCGGTGGGTCCACTGCCACTGCCAAGTGGATTTCAGCTCCTCTCTATAACCCATTCATAGCCTAAGCTCCACTGTCAGTCCCGACTCCCTCACCCTGGCCCCTAACTAGTCCTGGCCCCATTTATTGCTTTTATTCTGGAGCCTTGCCTCTCTCTCCCTCCTTTTCCAATCTTATCTCTCTGTGCTATTGTCCCTGGCTATTTTCTCCTCTCCCAGTCTGGCCACCTTAATTCACCCCACCCGATTTTATGTTGGCCCCTATCATTCCTATTGTTTCTTGCTTCCACTGTCTTCAGGCTCCTTACTCCTGGCTGCTCATCTTCTTGGCCATTCTTTCCCTCTCTCGCCCCCTGGGTCTGTGCTCTCAAATGGGAAACCAGACAAGGCAGATCACAACACAAGACTGAAGAAAAATCAATGCCATGATAGGCAGGACAATCAGAATTCCTTGGAAGATTTCAAATTGCTTTGACTTGGTCTGTTATTAATACACAATGGGAAAATCAGAGCCAATCAAGGAATGATGCTGCCTCTGGCTCATCGCAGCTCATTTTTAATAAATGTTACAGCTGGATACAATGGCCAGATGAACTTGAAGGTCCTCCCACTGCTGAGATTCTATGGTGGGTAGACTCTTACTGCCGTAATATTTTTAAATCATCTATTATGCACAATTAGAGGTACTATAGTTGTCTATTCGAATGGTGGCCACAGGCCATACCTGTCTATCCCGCCTGGAAGGAAGACGGTCCGGCCATGTCCGAAGGTCTGCAAAGGGGTTTGACAGGCATTGCTTTCCTTCCCTCTTGTGGCTGCTGCAGCTGGAGCCAGGACACTCTAGCACACCCAGAACTTTCAGAGAGGCCAGAGTTACTGCTTTCCAATTCCTCCCACAGTTTAGGGAGGAGATGAGATATCAGTGCTTTCATTCCAGTGTTGCTGTGGCTTCAAAACACCATAAAGCAAACTGAGAATGGCCCTGGCCAAGACTTGCGTCCCAGACTTGATATTCTCCTGGTTTTGAAGGCCCATCAGAACCCTCCAGCTCCTCAGCCAGAGTAGGTGATATGTATGGGGATGTCAGAGTCCCCTCTAGAAAGATCCTCTATACAGTGGTTCTCAACCTTCCTAATGCCGCAACCCTTTAATACGGTTCCTCATGTTGAGGTGACCCCCAATTTCATTGTTACAAATTGAACATAATGAAAGCATAGTGATTAATCACAAAAACAATATGTAATTATATATGTGTTTTCTGATGGTCTGTGAGAGGGTCGTTTGACCCCCAAAGGGTCGCAACCCACAGGTTGAGAACTGCTGCTCTATGAGAACATCTTTCCTGGGATGTTTCACCAAAACCCACGTTGTTATAAGGTATGGGACTGTACCTTGGTTTTACTGGCATCTGACGAGATGTGATGGTGAATTGTATGGATCAAATTGATTAGGCCACAGTATGCAGATATTTGGTTAAACACCAGTGTGGAGGTCGCTGTGAAGGTGTTTTCTTTTTTCTTTTAGATGAGATTAACATTTAAATCAGTAGACTTTAAGTAAAGCAGATTACCCTCCATAATATGGGTGGGCCTCATGCAATCAGTTGAAGGCCTTAAGAGAAAAACAGATTGAAGTCCCCCAGGAAAGGATTGCTATCTCTACGTGGTCTTCCCACTTAATACTGCAATCTAACTTTTCCCTGGGTCTCCAGACTGCTGACCTACCCTGCACATTGTGGACTTGCCAGTCTCTACAACCACATGAGCCAATTCCATACAACAAATCTACTTTCTCTTTCTCTCTCTCTCTCTCTCTCTCTCTCTCTCTCTCTCTCTCTCTATCATCTATCTATCTATCTATCTATCTATCTATCTATCTATCTATCTATCATCTATCTAGCTATCTATCATCCATCATTTAATTAATACATCTTATTGGTTCCTTGTCTCTGGAGAATCCTGATGTATACACCAAGGATGGAGCAGAAGGTACCCTTTCTTTCCATTGGTTAATTTACCCCTGCAAGAAGATCCTTATTGTAACTCACTGAATGTTGGTGACTATGAGATAGCCCAATTTTAGGCCTATCAACCAACCTTGTTTGCCTGGGACTGAGGGGTTTCCTGGGATATGGAATGTTTTGGGCTAGAAATGGGAAATCTAGGAATAAATGGGTCAACTTATCTGACTTTAACAATTTGGGCTAGTGTGTTTTTTACTCAAATATCCAACATTTTTGAGAAGACTGCAGAAAGCACTGAGGGTGAACTTACTGAGAAACCACTGTGCCGAATATCTCCTTAGATCTTGGTTATTAAGTCAACAAGTATTCATCCTCTATCATGAGCATGTGACTTTAAGGCACGGGTGTTGCATCCAAGAAGCAGTCATAGCCTTACATAAACATATTCTTCTAATGTCCCTAAAGGAGTTTAATTATGAGTGTGCTTCCTGCCAGCGAGCTCATTTACGCCCTGGCTGTAGAATAGTCTTGGGATTCTCAACATTGGTTGCCACAAGCCACAGCAGACCCTGCCCAGGTCCAGGTCTGTAGGAAGAGTGCTTGGGAGAGCCACAGCTGCATGTGCATGAGGACAGGTCCTACCTTCTCAAATGCTGATGCTTGGTGGCTTCTAATTTTCTGGCAAATTCACCTGTGACTGTCATGAACCCTCCAAGGGCCCCATACTAAGAACTTCACACCAGAGCCTCCTCTTATGACTGGCACCTTCATGGAATGTCTGTGCTCAAGCCCTTCTACAGAATCTCTACAACATCAAGGCCCTCCCTCTGCCAAACTCCTTTCCTTTCTGGCACGGTTTCTTGGCCACTGGATGATGGAGAAAGTTGGGACAGGATGGGGTTAATGCCCCCTTGCCTGGTCATCCTGTGCCCCTCCTTCCTGGGTCTGGGTGAGTCACAGCCTCTCAGAGAGATGGATGTCTGGAGGGCCCCCAAGCCTTGAGGCTCTCACAGCCCAAACAGTTCCATGTGGCATGTGGTTTTTGGTGTGAGAAGCTGTATATTGGGGATTATTGTGTTGCTATTTGCCAGACACTAAGCTTCAGGGCTCAGAAAAGCCAAAGCCTGGTGTACTCGCAACCAATTACAGATGCTGGCCACAGACACATTCACTCACACCAACACAGATATCTGCAGGCAGAGACGAAATCTCTCAGGGGCCTATATGGCAGGTACTGTCTATTCCACTCCGTGCGATAGATAACATTGTCTCTATTTTACAGATGAGGAAATGGGCTCAGAGAGATTAAAGAGCACGTCCACTGTCACACAATAAATAAGCAATGAAGCTAAGCTTTGATCCCATTTTTTTCTCACTTCAAATGCCAATTTCTTTCCTCTGATGCTTCACAGCTTAACAAAGCACACATACAGGATATACTCCAACCTTGAGTTCCTCCTCTGTGAACTCAAAGTTCGGATGGTGTGGTAGATAGTGAAGAATGGCCACAAATGCTCCCATCCCTGCATGCGTGGCTGGTGAGTTGGCTCTTCTTCCCATCAAGAGGCAGAGGCTTGCTCTTCTCTCCTAGCATCTGGGTTTGGCCAGGCAACTTGCTTTGGCTAATGCGGCCTCAGCAAATGTGATGCAAGACGAAGCTTGAAAAGTGCTTGTGCGTTGGAGCTGGCCTTCTCTGGCTGCGGCAAACCCTTGCTCCACCATGTAGCAGGCGGAGACGTGCAACTTAGTCAAGAGCTAGCACACACCACCAGAAAGGAGAGTGATACCAAGTTGGATCAACCAGCTCCCAGCTGACCCTCCAACTGACTGTAGTTGCATGAATCCAAGAGAGGTAGGAGAATGGCTCATATGAACCTAACGTAATCATGCATAGATCTGTGAGCTAATAAATAATTGGGATTGCTTGTTAGACAGCAACGGATAACTGACAGGAAGGCAACACTGCCCCTTGGGCCTATGAGCAGCCAATGCACACCCCCACACACATCCACACAGTAGATAATCACATACTGATTCAGCTCTGTTATCTCGCATTGCACAAAGTGGAGAAGGCTCACTTCACTGCTAAACCCTCAAAGAATGTCCTACATGGACCAATGTGCCTTCATTTCCTATCTTTCTCCTACTTCTGATTTCCTCTCAATATCTTCTTATTTCAGATTCTTAGTGTGGCTTGCGGGTGGAGAACAGCACTTCCCAAGGGCTTGTCACGCACAGTAGGTAATGAGGTACTGGTCCTCTGGGTCATTCCCGTGCTTTGCAAATTCTAGAGCTGCAAATGTTTCAAGAATTCCTCCTTTCCTCCTCTCCGTTGAGCTCTGCATTCAATGACTCCTGGGTTATTGTGGTGATGGGGGTGAGGGTACAGCGTGGGGTTGGGGGAGTGGAAGGAAGGTGCCCTGATTCCTTTATGAACAGACCTGGGTGACCAGAAAATGTTGAGAAGTTTTTACTCCAGGCCAGAGTAGGTTTGTGTATAAGGATTAATTTCCTTCCAAACACCAATTCTGCTTTCCTGCCTCCTTTCGTTTATAAGAGAATTTTGTATTTCTCTATGAACATAACATAGGTCTTAGTTTCATGAACTAAAAACCCTGTCTATTTAAGCTTTTTTGTCCAGTGAAAACAATACCAAAACATAAATGTCCCTTCCCTCCCTAGGTGGACCAGCTTTATTGTTGCTATCATATTTTGTTATGTTTAGGCACTCAAGGCTTGGATGATAATTTAAAATTAAACCACAAACATTTCTCAGATTGTCAGTCAGTTTTTTTGTACTATGTCTTTTAAAAAAGAATGTCAGCAAGACTTGGTTTGATATTTTTGTTGAAACCACCCAGCAACCATCTAAAAACCAGAAATGGCAGACTTTCTGTAAATGGGCAGGATAGCAAATATGTTAGCATTTGCTTTCAGATGGTTTCTATCGTAGCTACTCAACTTTGCTGCTGTAGCATAGAAACAGTTATAGACAGCAGTAAATAAATGAGCATGGCTGTGTTCCAATAAAGCTTTATTTTAGAAAACTGGCAGCAAGCTGGATATGGCCTGTCAGGTTATAGTTTACCAATCCCTCAGCTAGAACATGGAGATTTTGAGTGGTGGGTGCCCAGCTCCTAGGGTTATAAGTCAACCTTCCCAAGATGAGTTTACTTATGTGCACTAGGATGCTGGTGTTGGAAAGGATGTTCAATAGCATCTAGTTTCACTCTCTTGTTTTACAGATGAAGCAATAGGGCTCAGAGAAGTGAAGCAAGGTCACTCAAAATTAGGAAACAGAAACCATTCTATTGACTTTGAGCCAAGAGTACACCAGTTGCTAGATATCTTTCTTTGAAAAGTTCCAACAAGTTTTCAAGAGCCTTTAACAATAACAACATCTAACATCTGCATGTCAGTTTATAATTTACAAAGGTCAGAAACAGTGCCCTGGCATACACATAAGCCTATTGATACTCATGGACTCCAGTGACTTGCTCATGATTGAAGGGTCAGTAAGTGATAAATTTGGGCACAAACCTATGCCTTTAGACTCTAAGTCTGGTGTCCTTTTTAGCTAATAAACCACTATTGCCCTGTAGACACAACTTCTGCAGACAGTGCTCACCTGCAAACATCTGGCAAGATACAGAACCAGCAAAGGAGGGAAAAGTTGGCACTTTTCATTGGTAGCTTTGGTCCTGGATATGCTCTTTGGTAGAGCAATGGAGGTCATTCTTCTCGGTTTCTGTCTTTGGAGGCTTATTCCTGGAAGTCTGGGTGTGGTCTAGTATGAAATCTTAAAGTGACCCTGACACTTGAATTAAGTATCTCCATTGCTTCCTGACACTGCCCCAATTAAATGCAAGACTCTGGCACCCACATAAATTTTTGTTGCATAGGTTCTCAGGGATTCGTAAGTGCAAGGTGCTTGCTGAATAGAGATTATTAAATACAGAATAATTTATGCTGAGAAGCTTAGCCCTAGAAATGCTTTCTGCAGCCTGTCTCCCCACCCCCCCTTGCCCTTGGAAGAAGTGGTGAATATGTGCATTTTGGGAGTCAGGTACACCTGGTGCAGTACAGGGTGCTCAGACAGCAAAGCACTGCCTGGTATCTATCAATCCCACCCCTTCTAACCTTTCTGTGACAACCTACCAGGGCACCGGTCCCTGGCAACCTCTTATTCCTCACATTCCTGTGCACTGCTGAACCTAGCCCAGCCAAGCTCAGCCTGCCAAGCAACCCGGTAAACAGAGAGTGGTGAACAGCTAAGAAGAATGCAGGGGCTGAGGCCAGGTCAGCTCGGTTTTACTATCATTTATGTGGTATATTTATTTAATTGTATCTGAAATTTATTCCTCACTTTCCTTCCCTGTTTTTGGATGGCTTGTGACAAGACATTTTGGCATCACATCTAATTAAACTATTTTAAAATTCTCCCTTCACTCCTGATCAACTGGCAAACGTTTTTCAACAAACTTGATGGAATGAAGACTAAGGTGACCAGATGGCTTCTTTGCCCCTAATTTAGCACAGTCCCCTGGAGCCAGATTTCTAGGGCACAGGGACCCATTATCCCCTCACTCACTTCCTTGAGCTGCTTGACTCGGTTCTGCCGTTTATATTTATCAAATCTGGAAATGGATTTAGGAAATGCAGAGATGTCACTGAGTTAAGGGGAGCCTTGAGGCTTTAGGATTTGGCAGAGAAATGCAGCGATGTGCTGGGAAGGGTCCCCAAGTGGTGTGAGGGGTCCTCTCTTCATCTTCCATTTCTGCTTCCTGAAGCACATTTAACAAGGGGGGGAGTAAATGGACTAGAACTATAGTGCTGGACCCGAGTTTCATGTTATCTTTCTGTTATGTTCATTTTCTAAATTCATGAGAATTTTCTGGTTAACACTTAGATTTGTCCATCCATCAAATATTTCCCAAGTTCCTCTAACATGCCAGACACTGAAATAGAAGCAGGTGTTGTATTGTGAATAAGACAGTCTTTTTCCTATCAGAGATCCTGGCTTATTTATTTAAAATATTAAATAAAGGTAGGTCAGGTGTTGTTAGAATCCCTTCTTTTTCTTGAAAGGGCAATCTTCTATAACCTACAAGGAAATGAGGAGATTTGGACTGACTGTATTTTTCCTCCATAGGCTGAAGTTCTGTTACTCCTTGAATCCTCAACCTCAAATAGCATTAACTAGATGAATACAGATGTCCACTGACTCTAAGTTGTGCAGGTCTAGCCCAGGGGTGGGCAAACTTTTTGACTCGAGGGCCACAATGGGTTCTTAAACTGGACCAGAGGGTCGGAACAAAAGCAGGGATGGAGTGTTTGTGTGAACTAATATAAATTCAAAGTAAACATCATTACATAAAAGGGTACGGTCTTTTTTTTTTTTTAGTTTTATTCATTTCAAACGGATAGGCCGTAGTTTGCCCACAGCTGGTCTAGCCCATGAATGAGGATGCAAATAGAAACTCTCCTGGCCAGTGAAATGTGCTAACCTGCTGGTTCCCTCTTTAACTCACATGTTAGCTAAAGATACCACTCTAAGATGAACATAAGCTTTCAACATCAAGCACTGAACTCAAGGCAGGCAAATAAATCATGAAATAGAGTCTAGAAGTAGACCTGCATATATATGGCATATACGGCCAATTGATTTTGAAATTTTACTTATTTAGATGTTTTTATTGATTTTAGAGAGAGAGGAAGGAAGAGGAAGAAAGAGATAAAAACATTACTGAGAGAGAAACACTGATCAGCTGCCTCTTGCACATCCCCTGCTGGGGATCGAGCCTGAAACCCGGACATGCTCCCTGACCAGGAATCGAACCAGGTGCGTGGGTAGGCGTTCAAATACCGAGCCACACTGTCTGGTCATACATTTTATTTATTAATAGACTTTTAAAATATAAGTTTGAGGTTTACACAAAAATTAAGCAGAAAGTACAGAATTTTCATATATTATCACACTATCTCCCAGTTTCCCAGTGTCCCCTGTTATTAACTTCTTGCATAAGTGAGGTGAATTTGTTACAGTTGATAAATTGATATGTTATTAACTAGAGTCCATAGGTTACATTAGGGTCCACTCCTTGTGTTGTACATTCTATAGATTTTGACAAATGCAAATTTTCATATAGCCACAATTACAGTACCACCTAGAGTGGTTTAACTGCTCTAATATCCCTTGTGTTCCACCCATTCATCCTTCCCCAACTCCTCCTGAACTTCTAGCGACCACTGATCCTTTTGCTGTCTCCATAGTTTTGCCTTTTCCAGAATGTCATAACATTTGAGTCAGACAGTATGCAGCCTTCCCAGATTGGCTGCTTTCACTTAGAAATGCACATTTAAAATTGCTTCATTTCTTTTCCTGGCTTGATAGCTCATTTCTTTTTAGTGCCCATGATATTGCATTGTATTGGTGTGCCATAGTTTGATTCATTGACCTACCGAAGGACATCTTTGTTGCTCCCAGTTGGGAAATTATGAATAAAGCTGCTAAAGACATTTGTGTGCAGACTTTTGTATGGACATGTTTTCAATTCCTTTGGGCAAATACCAAGGAGTGTGGCTGCTGGATCATATGGTGAGACTATGTTTAGCTTTGTAGGAAATTGCCAAATTGTCTTCCAAAGTGATGGCACCATTCTGAGTCCCCGCAGGCAATAAATGAGAGTTCCTGTTGCCCCAAATCCCTTGCCAGCATTTGGTATTGTCATTATTTGGGATTTTCTTTATTCTAATAGGTTGTGGTGCTATTTCATTGTTTTAATTTACAGTTCTTTCATGCAGTGATTTTCAATTGTTGTGACATGCAGGCACACTGGTGTGCCTCAAGAATTTTAAAAACATGTAATACCTGACTATTTAGTCAGGGGCACTGACCTCTTTTCCTTTAGATTGTCAAAAACAAACAAACAAACAAACAAAAAACAACAACAGACATGACAACAATAGACGTTGATGTGAATGAATAAAAATTATACCAATTTTTTTGTTAGATTGGCAAGAAATAATATTTTTTGGTGTGCCACAGAATTTTAGTAATTAGTGTATGTGTGCCATGAGATGGAAAGGTCGAAAATTGCTGCTCTGATGACATGATGGAGAGCATCTTTTCATGTGCTTATTTGCCATTTGTATATTTGCCATATTTTGGTGAGGTGTCTGCTCCTATCTTTTGCCCATTTTTAATTTGGTTTGTTTTCTTATTAAGTTTTGAAAGTTGAGTTTCAAGAGTTCTTTGTATATTTTGAATACAAGTAAGTCATTTATAAGACACCTGTTTTGCAGTGCACATCTCATGCTCTCCTGCCAGAGACCAATTCCAGCATGACAGCAGGGCTGCATCTGGGAATGGCTGATGGCATTTCCCCAAACCTGAATAGGATACATTAAATTGATTTCTTGGCTGCCAGACAAGATGCTAAAGGGCATCTTAATCTACATGTTATTGCCTCCTACTGGCCAAACACCTGAACAGCCGTAGGCTAATTCTCCCATTCTGACAATGCCTCTGTATAGGAAACCCTGATCCTTTGAAGTGTATATCTCTGCCTCACCTTAGGACAAGTTGTGTTAATGAAGAGCATGGGGTCCTGAGAAGAGGAGACCTTAGACTTTAAGACCTAAGACCTAAGACCTTAGACCAGTGGTCCTCAACCTCCCTAATGCCGCGACCCTTTAATACAGTTCCTCATGTTGTGGTGACCCCCAACCATAAAATTATTTTCGTTGTTACTTCATAACTGTAATTTTGCTACTGTTATGAATTGTCATGTAAATATCTGATATGCAGGATGTATTTTCATTGTCACAAATTTAACATAATTAAAGCATAGTGATTAATCACAAAAACAATATGTAATTATATATGTGTTTTCCGATGGTGTTAGGCGACCCCTGTGAAAGGGTCGTTTGATCCCCAAAAGGGTCGCAACCCACAGGAACTTAGCTCCTTTAGCTAAGCTCCTTTGACCCCCAAATGCCTTTCAAAATTATGCTTCGTCTCCGGATTCCTATTTATTAATCTACTCACAACCTTCTCCAGATTTCCTGAACCCTTCTTGATGCTGGAACAAGAACCCCGGCACTCTCTGAAATGTTTATGGACGTTATGAGGAAAAGGTGAAACCCAGTAAACTGGCTGTGTGAGGAGTTCGAATATGGACAATCATGTGAAACTCTGAGAGGAACACGCATTACGTATGTTTAAACCACGGAATCCCTCCCTTTCCAGGGATACACTTTGGTGATGCTGAACTAAAGAAAGGCTATGTTCTGCAAATGCCATAAAAACTGAGACCAGAAATCAACCAGATGCTGGGGAATAGTTAGGCAGGGTTCCTGACTCGGGATAATAACGATAGAAATGCTTACCTTTACATATTATTCCTTCACTTTATTAAACAGCTTCAAGAGCAGGGGTCTGGGCTGCGGTGGGCCAGCATCCAGGGTTGGGCATGGGAACCCTGCATGTGATCTGGGAGGGGGTGTCTTGAGGGGAAGCCAAGTGAGAAAGCCAGGCAGGCTGCCCAGGAGTAGGCCCCGGGCAGAGAGGAAGAAGCTGGGCGTGTGCCAGTTGGAGGAAACTGCATTGTTCAATAAACATTTCATAGACGCAATCACCTTTCTACTATTTGATTTAGAAATTGCAATCAGCCCAAGTGAAGGTGGGAGGAAGAGCCTGGAGGAATTCTCTGGGCCGCCAAGGAGTGCAGGGGTCGCATCTCTTCATGGGGTTGAGAGCCTGGGGCATAGGCATGGAGGGAGCCATTAACGGTGGCCCTGTATGGGCACGTTCTCTCCTTCGCCTTGGACCCCAGACCCTTTCCTTGGGCGGAAGAGGCTGTGTGTGCTCCTGGGTTCATCAGACATAAGGCTCTGATGGGCTCTGAGACATTTCTCAAGTGGGAAGCAGCATCTCATGACCATTTCTTTGGCCTCTGCTCTCTGGATGGACCAGATGCTGTGGTTTGATTGGATGCTGTGGGGTCCCACATTTCTTCCCCTAAAGATTCTAATACCTGTCGCACAATGTCTAGGCTTTTAGTTAGATGTGCCAAGGCCCAGGAACTCTACCTCCTGGCTTCTGAGAAGGCAGATTGTAGATTTGGTCCAGAGGGTATACTGTGGCTGATGGTTGAGTTCTTCTCAAAACAGGATTTTTCTGTGGTATCCGGTGGAGGCCTGGGGAACCACGCAGTCATGAAGCAGAGGCTGATGGAGCAGTTAATCCAGGGCTCAGACCAGCTCCTGGAGCTGGGTCCCTGGACACTTTCTCAGAACGGTGTCTGATTGTAGTGCAGATCCTGGCTGAGAAGCCAGAGCTCCAGGGCCTAGACCAGTGATGGCGAACCTTTTGAGCTCGGCGTGTCAGCATTTTGAAAAACCCTAACTTAACTCTGGTGCCGTGTCACATATAGAGATTTTTTGATATTTGCAACCATAGTAAAACAAAGATTTATATTTTTGATATTTATATGCCATTTAACAAAGAAAAACCAACCAAAAAAATGAGTTCACATGTCACTTCTGACACGCGTGTCATAGGTTCGCCATCACTGGCCTAGAAGGCCACCAATCCTTTCTTTGACAGGGTCAGCAAATGGCTTTTCTGGCTACCTCCTGACTGTCAGGAGTCCTGGTAGACCTTTCGAAGCTTTAAAAATAATATACAAATTGAAGTCTTCTGGACTTCTTTCTTTTCCATTAAACATTGTTTCCAAGATTTCTTCATGCTGTTGCATATATGTGCCGCTCATTCTTTTTTATGGCTTCGTAATCATCCGTTTTGTGAATGTACCACCCTTTAGCCACTCTTTGTTATTGAGCTGTTAGGTTGCTTCTAGCATCGTGCTATTATAAACAGTGGTGATGAAATCGTTGTAATCTGTCTCCTGGTGCACATATTCAAGAGTTTCTCTGGGGCACTTACGTAGGAGTAGAATTATTTGGTATACTTTATATACATAAAAAGGGCCAAATTGTTTTCCAAAGCATTTGTACCAATGTACAATCCTGCCAGTAGAGTGTGACCTTCCTCAAATCTTTGTCCGTTCCAACAGTTAACATCACCAGAGTTATTAATTTTTGCCAATCAAGTGGCATAAAAGCTATCTCATGTGGCATTGCTTGCATTTCCCTGATTAGTAAGACAGTTGCATTTCATGTATTACTCTGTTTTATGTTTTTTCTCTTCAGAGAAGTCTTTTTTTCTTAGTTTTTTTTTCTTTTACATTCTTTTATTGGGTCTTTTTCTCATTGATTCATAAAAATATTTTATGTGTCCCCTCTTAGGCCAACTTTTCTTTTCCTAGCCAGGCAATTTTATTTAGTCTTATGACTTCAATATTTTTTCTATATGCTGATTACTCACAAATATAAGTATTCAGTCCAACACTTTCTTTTGAACGTCACACCCATGAATCCAACCACATACTCAACATCCTTACTTGGATTTCCCATGGGATGATGTGGCTCAACATTTCCAAAATTGAGCTCATCATCTTCCCACGCTGGCCAAATTCTTCTATTTTGCTTTCAATCTCAGGGATATCACTGCCGATGACTCAGGTGTCCAAACCCCACACTTCATTGTGTTTTATGACACTAGTGTCTCCCTGATATGCTATGTTCACTCAGTCAATTAGGATAAGAATTCCTAAATATCCCCTGGCTCCAATCCTCTCTCTGCATCCTTTGTTCCGTCCTCAGAGGAAACCCTGATCACTGCTGAGCCCTCTACACTGAACTGCGGGCCTGCTGTCTTGCTTCTCTTCACTCTGAAGCCTGGATGATAGCTTCCTAAATCACATTATATGGTCAAGTTAAGAAGTTTTTATTTTCCTTGTTAAAAAGTTTGCATGGCTTCTATTTCTTGTGAAGCCCCAAACACATTATGGTTCAAGAGACTCTTCATCTGACCCAGTTCACCTCTCATTCCTCACCTATTGCCATGTCCTCTGCTTGCTCTGTGACATAGTTGTACCAGGTATGGTAAGATTAATAAAAAAAAGTTAGGAAAAACAGGGAATCATAAAAAATGATATATACATGTGATGCATATTTTATTTCAACTCAAAATACATAAACGTACATTTATCCAGTAATGTTTTGAATTAGAGCCAAGACCATTTCCTGGAGTATAAGCTGATTGGTGTTGAGAGTCTTCTTTCTTGCCTAAACCACGCCAATAATGGATAATTTATGACTTCCAGTTAGCGTTGTTTTTTTATAAAGTGGATCATGAAATCGACAATTGTGAAGCCATGTGAGTGCATACTTCTTCTTCATATTTAAGATTTATTTTCTCCCCCATATTATTAAAGTTGTTTTATCCATATTTGCTTTGATACTGTTTTCTTTTTAAGACGCATCTGCATGAAATCTTTTTAAAGCATTCTACTTAGAATCAAAATAACAACTTTCTTTTCGCAATCATCTTTCACGAGCTTAAATGATATCTAAATTATATAATTACAATCACACTAAAACTGGCATAAACCAGCTTTTGGAAAAAAAGGCCACTGACACTCAGTAAGCATGTAACTTGCCTGGTGGAGTGGAATACATGGACTCCCCAACCACGATGCTCGGTGCGCTGCGGGCGGCAGTCAGATTGCTTTACAAATGAATTAACAGAAGGCGAGGTTGGTTAAGAGAATGTCTACTCTATTTGCAGTTCTTTCAGTGATCATCTCCAGGCTCTGGCCTATGTAGTTTCTTCTGCTTGGGATCCTGTTTCCTAATCAAGTTCACTCCTAATTCTTCTTTATGTCTCAGTGTACTTGTCACCATCTGATAAGCCTTCTCAGACTCTGGGACTTGGATAGAAACATCAATATGTACTACCAGGTTTCTGTCTCCTTGCCTAAGGGTTTTTTTGTTCTTTTTCTTTTCTTTTTTTACATTTTGGGCCATTCTTTTTAATTTTAATTTTTATTTTTTTTGCTGGCATTTGCTCTGTGCATTATAAGATGTTTAGCAGCATCCTTGCCCTCCCTTACACACCAATAGCACTCTTCCCCAAGTTGTGACAATCAAAGATGTTTTCAGATATTACCAATGTGCCCTGTGGGACAAAATCACCCTGATCGAGAATCACTATTCTACATTATAAATGTTCATTGAATGACTGAATGACCTTATTACTTAGACGGATACAGAATCAAACAGCAAAAAAGCAGCATATAAATTCAGAAAAGTACTCAGGTGCTATTCAGACAATCTCTTCATCCTGGAAAATACATTTCAGTGCATTTTTTTATTTGGAGCAGTGCAGCCAACCTAGAAGGTCACTTTTATTATTTACAGGAGAATATTGCTAGTGATGCTTTGTATATTGTCAATGATTTTAGCCTGCCACAAGTCTGTCTCTCCTTTGTCCCACTTTGCTTTGCCATCTGCCTAAATCTCAGGCCTTCATAGGAAAAATGGTACACTGTACTGAGATCTATCAACACATTTCCTAGTAAATTTTGAACTCCAAGCTCCTGAAGTTTGTGTAGAAATGAATACATGTAAGGAAGGAGGGGTGGGTTGGAAGCACAGTGGGCTTGGCACCCCATCTGATTCAACAGTCTCCCCATGAAAACAAGTTCATCAAACTTCTAGGTGGGAATCACTTTCCACATACACTTGGCACTGTCCCACCTATCAAAGGGACATTTACTCATTTGTTTGAACAATATCTTTGAGCACCTAACGTGTAACAGGCACCGAATCCAGTGCTGGACATTATACATATATTATGTGACTTACCTAAAAACAGGTTTAGGCCACAGGGACCTTAGTCCATCATTGGGCTAAATGCTGCTCAGAATCCTCCATGTTACCTACGTTTGCCTCCCTTGGTTCAAGGGAATGTTGGGAGGTGATCCAGGAGACAAAGAAGTGGTTGAAAGACTGTCTTGCTTGAGGAATTGCTAAGAACCCTGAGGTTGTCTACTGTGGAAGAATCAGCGCTCAGGTGACAGATCTCATCGTGAAAAGGGATCTCTCGGCACAGACATCACAGAGACCTTCCTGACTGGCACGCTGTTGCCCACCACGGGTGACACTCCCCTGCCCTGACACTTCTAGTTCTCAAGGTAGTGCCTCTGCCTTGCTATGTTTGTGTGCTGGCACCGTGGCTGCCAGGGATTCTCACTATGAAATCCTTACCAGCCACACTTTGCCTGGGCAAATGGGTTTACATGAACATTCCCAGGAACAACTGTTGTGGTTGGGACTTTTCCCCCTTGAGTTGTTGGAAATAGAGTCTTGATGACAAACCTCAGAGGGCATGTTAGCTTTCTGCTGGCCTGCAGAGAATCGGAGGGAAATTCCTGCAGGCCTCTCTGCACTGGTCCACCCTGGCTTCATTTTTCATCTCTGGAAGCTTCCAGCCAGGCAAACATACACAGCGTCACCATGGCGACTCTGGGACAGGCACATGCATGTGAAAAGAGCATGAGGCAAAGTCCTCTGAGGCTTTGTTAGGAGGGGAAGGAGCCTTCAAAACCACCTACTTTTATCCCCCATTGTTCACACAAGAGCAGCTACCTCAGTCATCAATGACGTATCCTTCCCCGGCTTTGGCTTTGGCTTTGGCTTTGGCTTTGGCTTTGGCTTTGCTTGTGGAAGTGAACTAACGCTCTGGGAGATCTAAGAAGACACTAAGGATAAGCAGAGCCTCATGTCCCTGAACCCACGCTTAAAATGGTTTGCCAGTTGTTAGGTGAGGGAGTGGCATCACCTGATTTGGTCAGGACTCTCCACACTGGATTAAGCTCCCTGTTCTCCCAGCAAGATTTTTCACTTGTCTTTGTGAGTTTCTGGCATTGGCCTTTCTGTCTCTATTCTCACCTGGTTCAGGATGCCACTTCCTCATGTTTGGGTCATTGTGGCAGAATCCCAACAGCTCCCCCTGCTTGTAATTCCTCTGTCTGCCCTCCTTCCCAGCCCCTGGCTGTCCTGTGTACTCAGGTGGACTACTATTTCCAGGGTCATTCTTGTGGGATCTAGCTGAAGCCTGAAGGATGTGCATCACAGCAGAGAAATGATGGTGGAAATGGTAGTGGTGGTAGACGTTCGGTGGGATGCACTGGAGGCACAGGTGGGGTGGGAGAAATGGGGCAAATGGCAGCCCTACCATACGGGGCGTGTCCAGAATGCCATCGCTGCTCACTATGTAACACCTTTTGGGAAACTGTGCCGAGGAAGACTTGGACCCTGCATCTGGTTCTATAGTAGAGTGATGGTGGTTGATTGCAATGACTGTGGTTGGTGCAGCAAGAGGTATTTTCCTCCCCTGAAATAAATGAGTGTATCTTCTCTAAAGGTGAGTACAGAGAAAGGCAGTGATCAGGGCCCGCTTAGAGAATGAACAGCAGATCTGAATAAATCCACTTGCATCAAATCACCTCTTGGTTGTAGGAGGGTCTACTCACTTTGTTATCAAGCCTGGCGTTCTCTGTCTGGCTTTCAGCTCTCGCCTCCAGTTGGCCCAGACCAAGTTTCACTTCTAGTTCTCAACACAACCCTCCTACTGTGGTTAGGCTCATCCCCTTTTTAGTCCTTGAAGGCAGCACCCAACTGCTGGCTCTCATGTCTTGAGTCCAAGGCCTCTTCTTCACTCTGTGAAGAAGTAATTTTTGAAATTACTTGCTGTGGAGGCCACGCTCAGGACCACTTTTTCCACAAGCTGCATGGACGGCTCTGCCCTCAGGGATCTCGCTCTCCCTCCTCTTTGCAGCATTTTCTTCATCCTCTCCTTCCAGGTTGACCCATGAGTCTTCCCTCACAGCTTCCTGTGTTTGGGCCTATTCTGTTGTAGACGGAGCTCTAGACCTATTCTGTGGGAGACAGTGTCCTGCCTTAAGAAGTCCTGGGGGCAGGGCTAGACTTGTGGGAAATATGTGGTTATCACCTGTTGAGGTTCTGTTTTCTTTCAAAAGTTGGCATTGTTAGTGTGGCATTGCTCTTGATTGCCTCCCCAAGGCGCATTCCATTCTTCTGTCTTGGACATAGGATCCAGTGTTATTTCAGTGCTCTGCTCAGCTAAAATGCTACCTTGCCTAGTCCACTACCAAGCTGAGGGTTAGCAATGAAAGACAAGCAAATATTGTTGGGCCAGACTTCTGGGCACATTTCTTTAGAGCAGCGGTTCTCAACCTGTGGGTCGCGACCCCTTTGGCGGTCGAACGACCCTTTCACAGGGGTCGCCTAAGACCATCCTGCATATCAGATATTTACATTACGATTCATAACAGTAGCAACATGACAGTTAGGAAGAAGCAACGAAAATAATTTTATGGTTGGGTCACAACATGAGGAACTGCATTTAAAGGGCCAGAAGGTTGAGAACCACTGCTTTAGAGGAAGACAGGGATAGATGTTTTACAAGTATTTATCCCAGTTTATGACTTGACTCTTTATTTTCTTAATCTTATCTTCCAAAGGGTAAAATTTTTAGTTTTGATCAAGTCCACTTTGTCACTTTTTTATTTTATACTGAATGCATTTTGTGTCATATCCAAGAAGTCTTTGCTTAAACCGTGGTCACAAAGATTTTCTCCTAGTTTCACACTTTTAGGCCTATGATTCATTTTGAGTTAATGTTTATACTGTATAAGGTATCAGGTAAGGGTCAAGGTTAATGTTTTCTTTTCTTCTGAATAAAGATGTTCAATATTCCCAGCACCATGTATTGAAATAACTCGTATTTTAACCTAACATCAGAGACCTCTATGGATGGGCTTGCGGGGGGGGGGGGGGGGGGGCAGGTCCTAAAACTACTTGTAGTTGTACATAACGTTTTGTGAGTATGTGTACATATGACTTAGGAATGAAAGAGTGGAAGCAGAGATGATCTCCAGGTTTCATCAGATTGTGGAAGGGTCCTCTGACCCCGAAAAGGGGTTACCACTCTAATGTAACTTAACCTTCTTCTTCACCTCACTAAACAAAGGCAGCCATGAAACAAAAGAAAGAGATGTCCAAGACTGCGTGTGAGCTGCCTTGGAGTTCTTGGGAAGAAAATGATATGATCTGTTGGGAGTACGCCTGTACAAACATACACAAATTATTCTTAATAACAGTATTAAAGCTGAGGCTGTAAAACCTTGCTAAATCTGATCCTGGGCATCTTCAACATCCTACATAATTCAAAGCAACTGTGTGGTTGTTTCAAAGTCTAGTTGACAATGAAACTTTAATTAAGGAGATTTTTTTTAATGTGACGAAAATTAGTATTTGACATTCAGACTTTTGGAATCCCCAAATGTCACCTAGCGCTAAGCATCAGCGATCATACCCTCATCTCACTGGAATGGTCACGAGGCTCTGAAAGCAGTGAGCTGCTTGACTTCCAGAGCTGCAAGATGTCTACTCACCCAAGGGGATGAGGAGATGAAATGCCTCCATGATAGGAGAGAGAGCTCGACTCCCTTTGGTCTTCACTCACTGTGGCAGCTTCTTGCACCGCATTTTCCAAATGTTTAGTTAGGCCACCCATACACTGACCTTTCCATGTCTCCGCTTCCTAAAGAGCACTCCACTCTGACTCAGACCAAGTCTGCAGGGCTTCCTTCGTCCCGGGAGGTCACAGGCCCAGAGACCTGGGAGGAATCTTGTACATGATCTGCTCTGACTCCTTTCATTGCAGTGGAGACGATCAAATCCCGGATAAGTGAACTTGCCCAAGGTCACACAATTAGAGGTAGAACTGCAACTGGAAGCTGGGTATCCTGCCTGCCAAGCCAGCATTCTTTCCATTACTTACAGAATAGAAAATGGAAAAGCAAACAGACCAAGGAGTCAGCCAGACTTGGGTTTGGATTCTGACGTGTGGCTTATAACCTATTGTAACTTTGGGAAAGTCAGCTAACCTTCCTAAGCTTCAGTGCCCTCATTGAGAAATAGAGATAAGTCTTCAGTAAATATTGATCAAGTTCCTTTCCTAGACTGGCACATGCTGGGTTTGGTCCTGGGTACATAGTAGGGAATGATACAGGCCAAGTCCCTTAGCCCAAGCCCTAAAGCTTACATCCCAGGGTATATAAAGGATAATATAAGTGCCTCTCTGAGAAGGTTATTGCAAGCATTAAATAAGGTAATAAATTTGAATCTCTTAGCACAGTGCTTGACAGAATAGACTTTTAATAAATGGTAACAACAGTTATAATCATCACTATATATTATCCACATATACAGTCACAGTCTCCCCCAAAGAAGGCCAACTCCTGGGGTGGCATGGCCCGGTCTTAGATTCATTTTTAGTAACACAGTATCAAGGGTCCTCTAGGCATCTCACAACAGATTTGAAAGACCAGAGGACTGTCCTAACCTAAGTCCTCACTTCGGAATGTCTCTGATGACCTATTGATTAATCCAGATGCTACCCTTAGTTTCTCAGCTGGGACCTCTCCTGAAAGCCTCTGCCAGCCCCCTGTGCCTCACAGCTGGTAAGTTTCTAGTGGCCCACTTAGCTCCATGGTGCTCCCCTGGCTTTTGGGTTGCGGTCACCAGGCCCTGCTTGAGTTCTGGCTCTGGTCTACCATTTGGCTCCCTGATCCCTCATGTGGGACTGGTTTGCTCTCTCCTGCCCAGCCCTGATGTCCTCCCTAGCTCCTCTCAAGTTGTCGTTGACACAGTTTCTGCCAACATTCTAGCATAAGCTCTTAGAACATGAAGTTTACTCCCTGTCTCAGACTTATCCCCTCTCCAGGCCTGTTCTAAAGTAATTGGACTTATGGGTGGGGAGAAAAGCTCTTGGCTTTAAAAGCTTGTAAATTCTCTACTCTATCCACCCTCTTTTCACATACAGGGCAGGGAGAGGCATGACTTGGGTTGGAGGGTATAGAGACAGCTATTTGGAAAGGAGAAAATATGGGAATTAGAATGACCCATTTATTCATAGCAAAGTGCTGCTGGAATCACATCTCTCCTTCCACTGTCAAATCTCAATGGTTTTCTTGTGAAATTTTCCTGATATATTGGAGTCTATAATCTCAGTTCAATCCCTAGGCTTTGCAAATCAGAAGAGATTAGGGTTGAAAAATGAGCAAGTTTAAAAGAGTGTATTTATGTATAACAAGCCAATTTTTAAAAAGTCCATGTCTCTACATATTTCCTTTGGTGAAGAAAATTGAAAATTAGGTAATAACAATATCCAAAAATTATGGAGTATTTGGAGATACTAAATAGTCTAGATAACTTACTTAAGCCTTAAAACAACACTATGAAGTAGCACTACTAAAATTCACTTTAATATAGATGAGGAAATCGAGGCACCAAGATATGAAGTAATTGGTCCAAGGACATGCAGCTGAGATACAACCCCTGGCAATTTAGCTTCTTAGTTACCATGCAATGTCACCTATGATCCACTTATGACTCAGTAACTCACACAAGAGAAATGCCTTTTATCTTCTCCCAGGAAAGAACAATAGTTTAACCTGAGTGCACATTCCACACACATTTTGTTGTCAGAAACTGTTACTAGGGCAGCAGAATGGGAGGAGCAGCGACATGTGCCAGGCTGCGATTTTCCTCCCTGCTGCGTGAAGGCCATAAGGGCAGCTACTTCCTCTTCTCCTCTGGCCTGCAACCTTCCATCCCTCCCCAGTGGCAGCCTCGGGTCCATCTAGGGCAGCGGTTCTCAACCCGTGGGTCGCGACCCCTTTGGCCGTCGAACGACCCTTTCACAGGGGTCGCCTAAGACCATCCTGCACATCAGATATTTACATGACGATTCATCACAGTAGCAACATGATAGTTAGGAAGTAGCAATGAACATAATTTTATGGTTGGGTCACAACATGAGGAACTGTATTTAAAGGGCCAGAAGGTTGAGAACCACTGATCTAGTGCGAAGGCGTCTTGCTTGTCTAGACTGTCTGTGTTCAAAAGAGCTTGTTCAAAAATTTCATATTTGAAAATCAAATTGTATTCGAATGAGAAATCATTATTCCGACTGGTCAACTGGGTGCAGGAGATGGGCGTGTGCTGTTCAGCCCCTTTTCTCTCCACGCTCTGTGCACCTGCCGAAGCACTGCCATTATACTTCACTTTGGCAGCAGGGATTCTAGACCAGGGGCGGGCAAACTTTCTGACTCGAGGGCCACAATGGGTTCTGAAGCTGGACCGGAGGGCCGGAGCAAACACATGGATGGAGTGTTTGTGTGAACTAATATAAATTCAAAGTAAACATAATTACATAAAAGTGTACGGTCTTTTTTTTTTTTTTTTTAGTTTTATTCATTTCAAATGGACCGGATCCGGCCCGCGGGCCGTAGTTTGCCCACGGCTGATTTAGAGGGTAGGCAATTTTCGGAGTGCCTATTTTGTAACAGCATTTTCACATCTACTCTTTCAGTAATTTTTCTGATCGCCTTTTTGAGGAAGCTGGGAGGCAGAAAGGGTGATGTTAAAGAAATTGTACAGTATCATGTAGCAGGAGGTAAGGTTTGAATTCAAACTGACAACAAGGTACATTTTCTTTCTATTATAGGATGCTAAGAACACAGGATTTCATTAAGTATGAATATGTTATATTCACTGTTTTAAAGTGGAACTGCAAAGACAAATATACACCCAAAATAGATTAACTATCAACTATGCTCAAAGAGCTAAAGAGTTAAAACACAGACCAAAAAATTAATGGAAATCAGAAAGCAATGTAAAAACAAATTAAGAATATATAAAAAAAAGAGATAGAAAGACTATTTGAAGAAATAATGGCTGAAATTTTCTTGACTTTGATAAAACACACAAATCTACAAATCCAAGAAGCTCAATAATCTCAACGTAGAATAAACCCAGAGATACACACATAATAATCTAATTGTTGAAATTGCAAGACAAAGAGAGAATCTTGAAAACAGCAAAAAATAAACAACTCATCATATACAAGATACTCTTAATAAGATTATTACCCAACTAGAGGCCCAGTGCACAAAATTTGTGCATGGGGGTGGGGGGCAGGGACCCCTCAGCCTGGCCTGTACCCTCTCCAATCCAGGACTCCTACACCTTTTTCTTATCTAGCTAACTTCTTCACATTTAAAAAACAGACAAACTGCAATACCACCTACTCTAGGAAATCCTCTCTGAACAAATCTCTTTACAATCTGTATTAAGTATTTTCATAGTACACCATTTCTTTTTAGCAGCAACTTAGAGTGGATGCAATCTACTTCTCATTCTTGCCTCTGAATTCTTTCTTGTTGCTCTTGTAATAGTGAAGCTTATCCAATTTACATTTGCCCTTCAAGGGCTTATATTTGGTTCAGTTTCTAGTTGGCTCCCTGCTTTTTTTTTTTAGCAATAAATTTGGGTTGTGATAGTAACCCACACTTGTAATCAAGCCTGTAGGTCTCCCTATCTGAATATTTCTGTAATACCTATCACTTTAGCATACCAGAGATTGTGTTCATTTATAGAAAATAGCAATAAATGTCACCTGATCATTTGATCTTTTAGTAATATTTTATAGCAAGATGCATTATTCTAGTAATTTAACTATTATAAAACTGAGGCGTACAGAAATAAATCACATTGAACAATAAAGAATGTCTCAAATATCAAAGCACCGTACACTTAGGGCCTCCTTTGTTCTGTGCCTCAAATATCATAGCACGGTACACAGTTCACATGGAACTCAGCTTCCTTTAAAATAGGAAGGGATGCCATACTCACGAAGCAGCTACTTCCACGCATATTTATTTATTTAATTCACAGGACATATTCTTTGTACTAATTGTTGGAAAATCACCCTAGCAATGGCCTCTATTCCTCTCTGTATCGTTGCCCTACATTCTGATGTCATTACAGCGCTTTTATCATCCACTCGCTCTCATAAGATTGTGAATTAAGGCAGAGATCATGACTTGAGCTTGTGCTTCTCTGTCATGGTGCCTAGATAAATACTCAAACGCCATCTAGTCCAAATGACTGTGATGAGAGAGGCCCACCGTTGCTGGAGACCTCTGATTTTTATTTAAGGGGCCTCACCTGTTCTGCGCCTTTACTGAGGGGTGAGTAGGGGCTGAGGGAACTTGGGGAAACCCAGACAGAATTCTCCTCCTGCAAGATTTTGCTAAGCTGGCATCCAGGACCAAGGGCGGCTTTTTTTTTCCAGGACCTCTGGGTATTTGTCCAACTCAGCAACAACACACAGCAATAACAAAGGCACTGGTCTCCTGCGGCTAATGCTAATGCGTGGGGCTCACACCCCAGCCTGCAGGAACTCACCCCTTGGTCAGGGCTGATGGGTGGACCTGGGCTCGTGCTCCTGACTGGGGAGAGGGAGACTTCCCGTGACCCGGGAAACTACTACCAACCGAAAAATCAGGGACGCACAGAGGATGATTCAGAAACACGAAAGACAACGCTGGCGATCCCTTCAATCTCTGGGGTAAAACCAAACCCAAACAAAACCCTGAACTTGTACACGCACGCGCAGAAAAACGTTGCTCAAGGGAAAACCATTCAGACCCAGGCCGAGGGCTGCGGGCTGGAGGCCCGGACCCCGCACCGCGTGCGAAGGCGGCGGGACT
Organism: Myotis daubentonii; assembly: GCF_963259705.1. Taxonomy (NCBI): domain Eukaryota; kingdom Metazoa; phylum Chordata; class Mammalia; order Chiroptera; family Vespertilionidae; genus Myotis; species Myotis daubentonii. The sequence continues at coordinate 19,253,648 of NC_081858.1, forward strand.
GTGCGCCAGGCCGATGGGGGCTGCGCACACACAAAGGTGGGACGGGTGGCTGGGGAGGGGACACGGCGATGCTGTCCCCGGGCCCACAACCGGAGCGGAGCCCTTTCTTCCCACGCAACGAACATGGCGGAGCGCTCAGGGCTTCGGGGCGCACGCTGGGGCCGCCGGAGTCAAGCACACTTGCCCGCCCTCTCCTCCCGCCGACCACCTCCGGCGCCATGGCCTCCAGGCCGCCACCAGCCGCCTGCCCTCTGCTCCTCGCCGGCAGGGCAGCCCCTCACTTACCGGCAGCGGGAGGGCTTGGGCTCCAGCAGGTCCCGGAACAGGGCCATGGCGGAGGCTGGTCTGCCGAGGCTTCTTCGCCCGGAACCTCGGCGGCTTCTCCTGGGCCGGCCACAGCTGCAGGCACTCAGGCAGGCTTTGTCAGGAAGGACGTCCGTCCAGAAGGTCGTCGGGAAGACGTCTGGTCTAATTAGCATAGATATCTCATCCAAAAATTTGGAGACCAGAAGGATAGTATTTAAAGTGCTTTCATCATCTCTATTCAACATAGTATTGGAAGTTTTAACTAGCAATTAGGCAAGAAAAAGAAGCAAAAAGCATCCACATTGGAAATAAATAAAAGTATTTATGTTTGCTAATGATATAATTTTGTAAATAAAAATTCTACATATTAAAAAAAGGGTTAGAGATAATAAATCCAACAAACAGTAAAATACAAAATCAACATAAAAAGAGCAGCTGTCTTCTATACAACAGCAATGAACAATCGGAAAAGGAGATTAAGAAAATAGCCCCAAATTCAGAAAATAGCACCAAAAGTATATAAAATATCTAGGAATTAAAAATAATTAAGTAGGCAAAAGGCCCCCAAACATGGAAACTACAAGACATTGCTGAAAGAACTGACAGAAGACATAAATAAGTGGAGAGACAACTGTGATCTTGGATTGCAGCATTTAATATTGTTCAGATGATAATACCATTCAAAGCAATCTACAGATTTATTGCAAACCCATTAAAATCCCAAAAACATGTTTTGCAGATGTAGAAAAACCCATCTTAAAAATTCATATGGACTCTCAACAAATCCTGGGTAGCCAAAACTATCTTGAAAAAGAACAAATTTGAATAAATCGTATTTCCTGATTTTGAAACTTACTACTGAGCTACAGCAATCAAAACAGTGTGATACTGGCATAAGGACAGACTAATAGATTAATGGAATAGAATAGAGAGTACCTAAAGAAACCTCCATGTATATATGGTCAGTTGATTTTTGAAAAGGATGCTAAGAACACTGAATGGCAAAGGACAGTCTTTTCAACAACAGGTACTGGGAAAACTGAATATCTACATGCAAAATAATAAATGTGGATCCATACCTAATACCACATACAAATAAGGAATGTAATTCTGTTGCACAGTACAAGTGGCTGAACCTTGAAAACATGCTAAGTGAAAAATATCGTGTGATTCTACTGTTTGAGCATCTGGAACAGGCAGATTTATGGAGACAGAAAGTAGAGAGGTAGCAGTTATGTTTTGGATGATGAAAATATTCTGGAAATGGATAGTGATGATGATTATACAACGTGGTGAATGTGTTGAATGCCACTGAATTGTACAGTTAAAGATCGTTAAAATGTAAATTCTGTCATGTTTACTTTACCACAATAAAGGAATCTCAAAAAAAGAAATGCTACCACTTAAAAGACAGTTACAATGTTATATTAGGAGACACATTTTAATTTGCATTTTCCAAGAAACAATGGTCGCATTAAATCATCCATATTCTTTTCCTTTATGATAAATGGCATCCAAGTTCTTTGCAAGACGGCCAGCTGATTGTGTGGTCCATATGTGAGACAGCTCTGTCATCCTCTCCACCCCTTGCTTGTCGTTTATATGTCTAATATATTAATGTTCACTTTGTTATTGAGATATAATTGACATATAACATTATAATTAGTTTCAGGTGTACAACATGATGATTCAATATATGTAGATGTTGCAAAATGATCACACATCTAGTTAACGACCATCACTACACATGGCTACAATTTTTTCCCTTGTGATGCACACTCTTAAGATTTACTGTTTTAGCAACTTTCAGTACGTACAGAGTACACTATTATTAATTATAGTCACTTTAAAGCATATGTGTATATTTAGATTTTGGAAATTGGATGTGAACAAATAGTGCATATATTTATTGTGATGGAAATTCTTTTACTTTTCTCTCTGAAAAACTTAAACTGATGATTTATTTTATAACTAATGGTATATGCGAGCTGGGAACATATGGGAGTAACCCTAACATTTTAATGGTGTGTGAAGATCATAAAAGAGAAATCAGTCAGGAGGGAATTAGGCAAGAAAACTTAAGTAAGGGAGACTTTTTGGTGTTAACTCCTGGGGCTGGCTAGAAAGGGGCAGCACAAATTAGAAGAAAAGAAGAGGGTTTACATTTTAAAGAGAATAGACTAAGTAGAAATAAATATGTCAGTCACCATTCTAAGATCTTAAGACATGTTCACCCATATCCCTCATGACAATGGATAATATCATTAACCACAGATCACCAGTGAGGAAGTTCAGGCACAGAATAAGTAATTCCTGCAAGATGACACAGCTAGTAAGTGGCAGAGCTGTGATTCAAGCCCAGGTAGTCTGTCTAGATCCCGCCTTCTAAGCACTACTAACTCTGCCTGCTCCTGTTCCTGGTAGGAGAAGTGTCCTTTTAAAGAAAGAAAAAGGAAATAAATATTTACTGAACACCTAAAACCATCAGCAAATAAATTTATAATAGTTGATTACCATTATATGGTTGAATATTAGCCAAAGAGTAAATGGAAAAGGAATTTCCTGTTACCATGCATAGGCTAATTCTTACAAGTACATTTTGATTACTATATGGTACAAGCACTGTCGAACTTCAGATCTGTAATAGGTGAAGGTGCCACCCTGTGTGTGGGGAAGGGTCTTCCCAGATAGAGGGCACCCAGTGTGTTTTGGGTGTGGGAATTGAGAACGTCTTGTTAGGCAATGGTTATTAGGCGGTTATAAGTTAATTATTAGGTGTTTGCTTGTATGACTTCCATTTACAATTAAGAAAATGAAGGCTTAGAAACATTGAGTAACTCTCCCATAGCTGGAACCCCAAGGCAGGTCTGTCTGACTTGTGCTCTGAACTGAAGAGTTAGGGAAGTCTGTGTCCTCAGCCAGACACATTTCTGGAGCTTTTCTCTAAATCTTTTGGCAGGTTTTGTGTTGTGTTTTAGTGAGGGAGGCGTTCTCGTGTTCTTTTATGTGCCGATTAATGCTTTAGAGTCATTCCAAAGGGAAGCCTCCAGGGACATAGCACTTCCTGTGTTACCCACAGCTTGATATATCTTTTATGTATTCATATAATTGGTGATAAAAATGTTGAAGAAGAGATGGCCAGAACTGGGCAGCATTTCAAAATAATCTCAAAAGGCTGGAGTTATGGCCAAAATCAATACGACGAAATTCAACTAGGTAAAATGTCAAATCCCCACTTGCAGTTAAAAAAAAAAAAAAAGAAAAGAAATTATAAAAGTACCAGGTGGTAAAGAGCTCGTTTGAGAAAGTGCTTGCAATTTGGTTGATTACACTTAAAATAAGACCACATTCTGAAATGATGGGTAAAATAGAGGTGGGTTCTTAGGTTACATTTAAAGCGGGCTTGGTGCTCATGAGCAGGGGAAATGGTACCCATTGTCCATGGTTCTGGTCATACCCCACCTAAAAAGTCATTTAGAACCATTTAGGGACATTGACAACCAGAGGACTGTGGTCGAAGGGGGCAGGATGGTAAATGTTGGGAAAACCATGACAAATAAGGAATTATCAGGAAACTTGAAGTAGAGGAGGGCTGGGTTTGAGAAGCCTTTGACAGGGGCTCACTGGAAATTCTGAATTTCTCTCATGCCAGCAGGCCTAGGTAAGGAGGATCCTGGAGTAAAGAAGGGGAAAATTCAAGAACCAAGAAATTTGTTTTGCAAGAATCATTGTATAAATGATGTCAATGGGATGATAACATCATATAAGTTTTACTTAGAAATTCAGGGATGCCTTTCATTCTATATTTCTTATATTAACCCCAACCAAAATCAAATGCAGGAAAATAGGATAGATGTTTGAATATATTTTAAGAAATAAGCTGTTTTGTATAGAATATATGCAAACTAGAAATCAAAGGAAGGTAAAAAAAAAATCCCTCTATTTCAGCTGGGAAAGTCTCGGTGAACTTGGGTTGAGGCATGATGGAGAATATTCTCACATGTACTGTTAAGAGGTCCCTGTCTTCCATGATTATTAAATTGACTTTTCTATTTAGGGGATTTACATGGAAAGGTCAGATTCATCAGGGGGCTGAATTACCCTCCCTATCAGAGTTGCGACATGGTCCTCAACTTCCTAAAACTTACTTGCACCCATACTTGTCTTCACTTCCTTTCTTCAAGTCCTGGAGGACAAGGAAGTGACTTTTTTTTTTCTTTTTAAAATTAAAAAAGTATTTTTATTGATTTCAGAGAGGAAGGGAGAGGGAGCGAGAGATAGAAACATCAATGATGACAAAGAATCATTGATTAGCTCCCTGCTGCATGTCCCACACGGGGAATCGAGCCCGCAATCCAAGCAAGTGCCCTGACTGGGAATCTAACCATGACTTCCAGGTTCATAGGTCTACACTCAACCACTGTACCATGACAGCTTGGCAAGGAAGTGATTTTTAAACCTTTTTGTGTTCTTGGCACAACTGCCAATTAGGAGACTAAAAAAAATTATAATGACAGCAAACAACTGTAGGGGAATGACTGCAGCAGGCAAACAAAGCTTCGTGTCCATAAAGGAATCCCCGACTCCTATGCTATTCGTTGTCTTCCTGCAGCACCAAGTTACTGTTTGAATGTTTACTGCCCTGGCTGAACTCTCTTATGCAGTCTTGACAAGCTCCAGGATGTTCCAGGACATGATCCTTCTTGTGCACTGGCTTGACACTATGCTCTGTCTCCCACTTCCTATTTACAGGAAGCTGTACAGAGCTCTCAGTGTACAAATGTCACCTTTCCAAACCTTTCCACTCCGCACTATGCCGGGCAGATACTAGCAATTATAATACGTGTAATCAATTGTAATACAACTAAATCTTGCACACTGATCACAGTGTGGTGGCACCCTGGCATAGGGCACAGAGATGAAGCCTTGCCCCTTTGGCACAGGCTCACCCCTGGGTTATGACCTTTCCCCCTTTCCTCCTGACACCTTTGGGACTTTGTTCTCAATCATTTTCTCTCACCGTCCTTTCCTTTCAACCCAATTTGACTTGAGACTCACCCCTACTTCCTCTTTTCTCTCCCAGCCCCACCTTCCAGCACATATATCTTCCCCTTTTACTAACTTTTTGGAAAAGTGCTCTACATTCACACTCTCATTCTGCAGAATCCATTCATTCTTTACAACCCTGTTGGAGCATCATCGGTTCTCATGCTTGACCAGCTTCCCTGCTTCTTATAACACATTTTGTGAGTGATTTTATCTACCTCCCAGGTTTTAATAATCATTCATATGTGGATGACTCTCAAGTCTAAATTTCCAGCCCAGACTTCTCTTATAAACTTCAAATTCAATGTCTGAAATGGGTCTCCTCCTCCTTTCCTAAAACATACCTGGAGCCATGACTGGTTTGGCTCAGTGGCTAGAGCATCAGCCTGTGGACTGAAGGGTTCTGGCCTCGAATCCAGTCAAGAGCACATGCCTGGATTGTGGGCTCGATCCCCAGTGGGAGGTGTGCGGGAGGCAGCCTATCAATGATTCTCTCTCATCATTGATATTTCTATCTCTCTCTCTCTTTCTTCCCCTTCCTCTCTGAAATCAATAAAAATATATTTAAACAAATAAAAAATAATAAAACATACCTGGCATTCCTCTGTCTCATTTGGTGGCAGAACCAGAGAGTCACCCAAGACAGAAATCTGATGTTATCTTTGACTCCTTCTGGCTCCAGTTCAGTTAACCAGTCCTTTCAGTTTTTCTTTTCTCAGTAATTCCTGAACAACTATTTCCAGTTCATCCCTACAGCCAGCCATCGCTTTATTTCAGAGCCTCATTTCTTTTTCCCAGATGACATAGCCTCAAAGCTGACCCTGCTCTTTCCAGACCCCTCCCTCTTCAGTTCATCCTCCTCAGAGCCATCAGAATAATCCCTTTAAACCAAATCATGCACAAAAGCACCGTCCAGTGACTTCTCCTTTGACTACAGGCTCCGAACTGGCCTGAGTATTTCTCCATTATCTGCCTCTTCAGTCCCATTTCCCACCACTTCTAGCTGAACTCCTTACCTTCCAGCAAAGGCCACACATGTTGTCCCTTCACTCTGCCCCTGGATCCCTCGCCCTCTGTCTTCTCTCATCTCCGAGTTTGCTTGTTCCTCCTCCAGAATCCCTTCCCTACTGGATACCACCAATGCGATTCCTGCCTCCCCGTCCCATCTCTGCTCACCTGTGTTCAGTGAAGCAGGTATTCATTCCTAAGTGCTCCATGAATATCACTGCTAGACAAATAGATGTCACACATCACACTGACTTTGCAAAGTTATTTTTGCTATAACATCGACTATTTTTAAGATGACTAAGTGCCATAATATGTTCAATTCAGAAGACTTGGGAGAAAACATCATTTACCATCCCACTAGTCCTAGAAATTCCATTATCAAAATATTGGTCATGGAAATACTATTCCCATCCCATTTCTATGTGCATATATACATACAGATTTTTATATAATAGTTGCATCACATATCACTCTTTCAAAATATGTTGAGCATTTTAACATGTGCCAGACACAGGCCCCCCTCTCAGTCATCTAGACTGTAGTAGAGAGTTAGCTATTAATCAGTCCCACAAATAAATCGTCTAGTCACCTGTAGTGATATTCTACTAGGAATGTGTGAAGATGAAATATACATAAAATGGACACTTATGATAGAGATAACAATGCAATACACATTAAAGTAACCACAGAAATAGTTACCACATACTGACTATAAAACGTATTATTCTAGTCATTTTTTTTAACTCATAGAATTTTTAGATAATATCTCTGTCTCCAAGAAACTTGAGTTTAACTGGAGAGAAAAAATAGACACATAAAAAGCTAGTTCTATAAACTAGCATATGGGAGAGGCAGCTTGAGATAGCATTTCTAGATGGGCATGCTTGGTTTCAAATCTTTTACTAGTCTTGTGATTTGAGCTAACTACTTGATCCACATTTCCCTTATTTTTGAAATGGGAATACTACCATTACCTCACATATCTATTAAATATTAAATGAAAATAAAAAACGTGTAAAACATCTAGGTTGGTATTAGGCATATATTAAGACTGCTGTGGCTGTTGAACGGAAATATAATAAACAAGAAATAACTGTATTAGTTTGAGAGAGCTGCTGTAACAAAGTACCACAAATTGAGTGGCTTAAACAACAGAAATTTATTCTCTCATAGTTCTGGAGTCCAGAAGTCCAAGATCAAGGTATTGGCAGGGTTGGTTCCTTCTAAGGACTGTGAGAAAAAATACATTCGTCCTTCTCCCCCAGCTTCTGGTGGTTTTCCAGCAAAGTTTGCTGTTCTTTGGCTTGCAGACATATAACCCTGATCTCTACCTTCATGTTGACGTGGTGTTCTCCCTGGGTGCATGTCTGTGTGTCTCTTTTTATAAGGACGTCAATCATATTGGATTAGGGGCCCACCCTATTCCAGTCTTCCTCTTAACTAGTTACATCTGAGATGACCCTATTTCCAAATAAGATCACATTCTGAGGTACTGGGGGTTGGGACATGAACTTGGCAGGTTTGGGGGAGGCAGTATAATCTAAGCCATAACAGTGATAAAGAAAAAAAATCTAGCAAAGATAGAGGAGATGGAGCTAGATCTCTAGTATCTAGGGTGATCAGTAACATTTTCTTAGATCACATGGGACTTGACCCAGGACTTGATAGTTGACAGAAACTTGGTGGTGGGGAGGCTCCAGGGGGCATTACAGTGGGGGAAATGTGATAAGAAAGACATAGAAGCAGCAATGTGCAGGTATGTTGAAGGAAATCAGGCAGGCTGGACTGGAGACTATGGGCCAGGGAGGATTTTGGAGGCCCTTGACTACTAAATGAAGTTTTCGCTTCATACTCTTGGCAGAAAGAAGCCATTAAAGATTATGACACAAACCACAGAGACAAATCAGCAGTTCAAATAAGACCTGAAGTATGTAAATATTTGCTCCAGTTATTGCAAATGACACTAGACACCCATATTAGGAATGCATTTACTATGAGTTACTGGGCAACAGTGAAATCGGATTAAGAGAACTCGTCCTCTTTCTACTCTGGTGCTCTTTGCATTTATTTGGCCCCTTGGCGGGTTGGACTTAGGGTATTATCTGTGATCAGATGAGAGCTTGTCTGCAGGCCAAGTGATCTGATGGCTGTGGGGCTCAGATCAAACTAATAGAATATGTAGTGTTCTCGGGGCTGAAGGGAGGATCAATAACGGAGACCTGGCAGATTGTGTTAACCAGGAAATGCTGGTGAGCAACCAGGAGCTCTAAGAGGAACAGGTGGCTGGAGGCTCAGGCTTTATAGGTTGCCACGGCTCACTGCCCAGGCTGTCCCTCCTTGCTCCATTAGGATCTCAACACCTAGGTCACACCAGAACCAAAACCGCAGGGAAAAGTAAAAATGTACTCAACCAATCAATTGTTTGGTCTATAGGATGCCAACTAATTTCAAGGAAAACTGCTGTTTAATCTCAGTTGCTGGTTGCTGTGGCAGCAGATCGGCACAATCCTAGTTTCTCACACATCTGACACGTCACTCAGTTTAACAGCAACATCTGGCACCACGCAATTCTTGTGGGTAACCCCACAGTCACCACAGACTATATAGGCTCTGTAATTAAGTTGTCAACACTCCCCACCGGTGGCCAGGAATTTCCATTGGTCCTGAAGGGCTTAGCTCAGGGTGTGAGCCGTGGTATGGGAAGGTTTTCTTGCTTTGACTCCGGGAGCCAAGCCTGGCACCTCTGGTGGGTGACTTTGCTGGGATCAAGTCCTTTTCTTCTGCATGTCTCTGGACTGTCAGTTCTGCAGAGTTCTGTTTAGAAGGGTCTCATTGTTGGTTCCCTAGAGCCCAGTACTACAGTTCTACTACAGAGAGACCCCAAATGCAAAGCAAATCAAGCTGATCAAACCCATTGACTGTGTAAGTACTTAGATTTTGTATGTTACTCACTGTATGTTAAAATGCACTGGGTTCTCTGCACCTGGCTCTGTTCTGTAAGGTCTTCCACTCCCTTGAGAATTGGATATCAATCCTATTTTCTTTCTACAGTGATCCTTGGCACTGATCACCCCCATATAGCATTGAGATAATACATGTAAAACACATTTCTTGCTTGGTACTTGATATATTGCAAGCTCTCAATACATGTCTATTGTATTTACAACAGCAGCTATTTACAATCACTCCCACAATGCGCCTGTTGTAGCAATCAATATAGACTCCCCCAGTCTAGCAATCACTTTTTTTGGGGGGCGGGGGGCTTCTTATGAACAGTCATACCCAAATGGTAACACTGACGGGAATTATCAGGGAAGGAAGAGGTGTTGCCTTCCCTGGTGTGGCTACAGTCATGGTATCAGCTTTAAGTGGTGATCCAGAAAGGGAGTGTGTGCCCTTCAGATTAAAAAAAAAATCAGCCTGGGAAAGAATAGAGAAGGATGGCTTCTTGGAAAAGTAGAGTTTTCGTAGAAATAATGACTCCAAATTGGCAGAGACTGAAGGGCACTTGTCGAAGGGTCAAGGTTGGATTTGGTTGTGGGGAAAAATAGTTGCAAACCATGTATCTCATAAGGGGTTAATAATCAAAATATAGAGGTAACCCAGTGGCAAACAAACACATAAACCAATTTTAAAAATGGACAAAGGACCTGAATAGACATCTATGCAAAGAAGATATATGAATGCCCAACAGGTACATGAAAAGACGAATGCTCAACATCACTACTCATTAGGAAAATGCAAATCAAAACCATATTGAGATATCACCTTATGCCTTAAATTGGCCATCATAAAAAAGACAAGAGATAACGAATGCTGATGTGGAGAATAGTGAACTGTTATACACTGTTGGTGAGATTGTAAATTGGGGCAGCTGCTATGGAAAACAGTATAAAAATTCCTCAAAAATTGAAAGTATAACTACCATATGATCCAACATTTCCACTCCTGGAAATATATCCACAGAAACCAAAAACTCTATGGGGGTGATCGCCCCAGTGGGTCCCAGGTCTGGTTCCCTTCCCCCTGATCCGGGATCTGCACCAGCAGCTGAGAGAAAGGGATTGCACAGTCTACCTTCATGAGCTCCTGGGAGGCAGTGCAATCTCTCCCAGAGGTGGCGAAGCCTCCCAGGAACCCAGAGCTAGTTGCATTCCAGAGAAAAGGAAGATAGATACAGCTGGCCAATGAGCAATAGAAGCGGATCACCTGCAATGTCTCCTGTCAGGATACAAGGCACGGTGGGATTCTCACTGACCTGGGAAAGCAAGTGAGGTCAGCGAAGGCTCTGGTCCTCACCATCTTCAACCTCATTGTCATGGTGGCAGCTGCCTTCATCTGCACTTACCTCAGAAGCCAGTGTTTCTTCACAGAAATGGCCTCGCAGGTACTGGCTACATTGATGGTTGCCTTTGTGGTGAATCTGGTCGCCTTTGTGGTGGGTCTGGCCGTGCTGTATGTCATGGTGTGGGTGAAGGAAGGCGAGCTCGGAGAGAGACAATTAGGGCTTCAGAGTCTGGAGAGTGCTTCCGGCTCCCAGCTGCCAACACTGACTCCTAGTCAAACCACCAGGCTCTTTGTACTCAGTTCTGGTTAGTCAGGGCCCAACCAAGGCTGCGGCTATTCCTGTGCGGAGCTCCATCCTCTGTCAGTTGCTGATAGAGGAGACTCAGAAAATAACAGGTCTGTCAGAACCTTCTCCTGATTCCAGAGCCTTCTCTAGTCCAACTGGGCACTGCTGGTGCTGGGGTTTTCCATCAGGCGGAAATGAAATCCCGGCCTTCCGGGAAGTAGACCTACTGCCTGAACTTGCCCAAGGGCCCCACACGTCTTTGATGCAGGCCTAGCAACTTAATTCTGAAGCCTCCACGAAAACAGAGGACATCCAATAAGAGAATGATGGGTTGGTATAGGATGGTGGAATTGGAAGTAAGAATCTTAGTTTCTATCTTTGTCCTCTTCCTTCTGCTTGCCCTTTTCAGTTTGTCTATATGCGTCTGCCTGTCTCTATCACCCACCAGCCCTCAAACTTTCCATCTTCTTGTCACCCTTTGCTCTGCCTCCCAAAATGAAGAAATTCAAGTGGCAAAACAGTGGATCTTCTTCTTCTTCTTCTTCTTCTTCTTCTTCTTCTTCTTCTTCTTCTTCTTCTTCTTCTTCTTCTTCTTTTTTTAAAATATATTTTATTGATTTTTTACAGAGAGGAAGGGAGAGAGATAGAGAGCTAGAAACATCGATGGGAGAGAAACATCGATCAGCCACCTCCTGCACATCTCCCACTGGGGATGTGCCTGCAACCCAGGCACATGCCCTTGACCGGAATCGAACCTGGGACCCCTCAGTCCGCAGGCCGACGCTCTATCCACTGAGCCAAACCGGTTTCGGCTGGATCTTCTTTTAATTGCAGAATCCCTTGCACGTGTTTGTGTTTGCGAGGAGAGTATGCCTACTGTGGATTGTCTCAACTAGTAAAGAGAGACGTTCTTTGTGGACAGGGGTTATTTTCTGATTTAACTATATATGTATATGAATATGAATAAACACACACGTGAATATGTATTTGAAAAAAGACTGCTGTCTAATAAACATGCAAAAACAGTTAAAACAGTTGATCCTGGTGGTCGTTGGGAGAGAATAGGGCAGGGTCTTGGGCAGGGAGAGGGGCCAACGCTGCTTTTTGACCAAATCTGAGAGAGAAACAGCAGGAGAAGGGAGGCGGGGAATGGCTAGGGTCCTGCTGAAGCCAGGCCCAAGGTATTGTTGTCTGGGCTAGGGGAGGGCTAGTGGTGGGAAAGAGAGGCCTGGGAGATCTTTTTGGTCAGGCATGATCCCGCCTCCTTGTCTTGGTCCGCAGTGGTTGTGCGAGTCCTCTGTAATGGGGAGGGTCGGCTCAGAACAAACCCACCTTCTCTGTTTGCAACTTTTCTGTGGGGGCCTTTTAAAATCTGAGTCAGGCCCAGCCCCGGTGGCTCAGCGGTTGAGTATCGACCTATGGACCAGGAGGTCATGGTTCAATTCCCGGTCAGGGCACATGCCCGGGTTGTGGGCTTGATCCCTGGTGGGGAGGGCGCAGGAGGCAGCCAATCAGTGATTCTCTCTCATTATTGATGTTTCTATCTCTCTCTCCCACTCCCTTCCTCTCTGAAATCAATAAAAATATATTAAAATGTGAGTCAGATGTGAATGAGGGATGGACTGAGGATGTGTCTAGGGCTGTGGTAGGCAAACTGCGGCTCATGAGCCACATGCGGCTCTTTGGCCCCTTGAGTGTGGCTCTTCCTAAGCCTTAGGAGTACCCTAATTAAGTCAATAACAATGTACCTACCTATATAGTTTAAGTTTAAAAAATTTGGCTCTCAAAAGAAATTTCAATCGTTGTACTGTTGATATTTGGCTCTGTTCACTAATGAGTTTGCTGACCACTGGAGACTCTAGGGGACTGCCTCCACATGATTGTTTTGCATAGTAGATGGGAGAGTTGGATTAGATAGTAGTATTGCTCTGATAATAATTTCTCAGTTTGTGCCATGTGCAGGCACTAGGGAGGCAAACATATCCGTGAATGACAGGCATCTGTTCTCCTGAGGCCACCTGCACTCAATTTGTGTCATCTCTATTTCAGTGAACTCCAGTGTGCCAAAGTGCCTAGCCAATTACCTGGCATTGAGTAGATGCTCCAAATGGCACCTACTGTTCTTACCGCTCCTATTGGCTCTAGGTCTCCCATTGGAGTCATCCCTCATCACTTTGTCACTGCTCATGTGTGCTGTTTACACACTCACCTTTTCCCCTCTTTCTGGTGGCTATAAAGCTAATCCCAGATCACCCACAGTCACTGCCACAGCGCAGGCATGAGCTCATCAGGCATGAAGCAGGACTGACATTGCCTAGCAACTGGGAAAATAGCTCTGGCAGGCCCCACAGGGTTAGAGAACCTCATCCCTCGGGCATGTGGGAATGGAAGAGCTTCAGCTGCAATAAAGATACAAACAAACTGAATTGGTCCCCAAACATCACGCTTCATGAGCCTGACACTCAGGGGAAGGATCTTATTTGCATCCTGCTTAACCACCCTCTTGAGCTCCAACATGTGCCTAAAAGGGTCGGATGGGAAGAATAAGCAATCAGCATTGGAGCATCTCAAAGCCCTCTCTCAGAAGATGCACACAAAGGTTGACGCACATACGCACAGAAATGTACAAATTCACACGCACACGCACGCACACTTTGGGCTGGCTTCCTGTTCCGTCAGTCTGTGCCGAGTCAGGGGAGTTGTTTGCCTGTCAGAGGCCATCATCCATCCTGTGTGTCTGGATTGGAATGAGGACAAAAGGTGCTCAGGTCAGGGATGTTGAGCACCAGTGTGTGATGGATCCCGCTCCACTTCCGGTCCTTCTCCATTGCACAAACTGCACCAGGTGGGAAAGTCCAGCCCCCGGTGGACAATGTGCTGCTGTCAGCCACACACAGTGGGAAGGGCGTGGGTGTCGAGGAACAGTTTACATCTGCGGCAGTTGGCTGTCATGGTTTGCTTATGAAGGCGCTTGAGGTGCTCAGTTCCCATACAGGGATGATTTTAAGGGAATGAGAGTGGTTTTATTCAGCAGGACAGCTGAGTTGAAGAATTTTCTGCCAGATTGCTAGGTAAGAAGCAGAGGGAGTAATGCAGTGACTGACCTCATGAGAGTTGCTTTGTCTCCCAAGCCCCCGACCATGGAAGGTGATATGATAAGAGGCTAGAATGCAAGGTCTGGAGAGGTGAAGTCTCACCTGTGAGAGACAAGTCATCCCCAGGAAGAGAGGGAAGTTGATTGGGCTAACATAGTGTCTGGTTGCCTGGAGCTGAGTCCTGGGTCTACTGCTCACTGGCGGTGTGACCCCGACAAGTCCTCTTCTGTGAAATGAGACCAGTGATACTGCACAGGTGGGTGTGAGCATCATGAAGGCTGTGTGCATGTGGCTAAAGCCAGACCTCAGCGCCGGTGGTATGTCCTCTCATTCTAACCATCTAACATTTGTGCAAGTTGTTCACACCCCTGGATTCACAGCCAGCTTACCTTGGGTGCTTTTGTCTGGTCTAGCGTCATCAATTTTCCTGTGCCCCCAATCTCATGTCTTGTCTGTTTTACTTCTACTTCATCCCCGTCTTTGGGCCGGTCCTTTAAGTCCCTCACTATCTTTGCTCACAGTAGTCACCCCTTGACTCCCTCCATACCTCCTTGCTCTAGTTCTCCTGGCATCAAAAAATGGCTGTTATTCTGACCCTGCCCGCGGTCAACTCCTATCTTAGAAAATTATCATTCCCCAAGCCTACATATAACATTTAGAGATAATATTACAAGGTTTAAAAAATATTAACCCAACTCATATAAGCTTAGATAGTTACTTCTTCCACCATTATCTGAGGCTTGGGGTTGGACTAGAGCCAGGCCTTTTTGGTGCAAATCTTCTAACATTTTCCTCCTACGGAATTGAGGAGAGATTAAGGTGACTCTGAAAGGATTGTGAGCCTGAGCCAATCCAGGATAAATCTGAAAAGAAAATGGGTCTGTAGAAATGGTTATCTCTATATTCTTACCGACAATTCACTCTGCATTTCATTCCAATTTGGCTTCCACCCTCATCACTTTATTGAAATATTTAGCAGTTTAGTTCTGCTAAACTTAGTAATATATGCTGTACCCAATGGGCATCATTCATTTTTTTGACTGTTTTATATTTTAATATGAATTTTTATTAAAATTTTAAAGCATATTTAATTAATCTAAGTCCCAGTGGCTGATCCTATCACAAGGATTAGAAAGAGAACACGTGCTTAGTAACCAACGGCGAGTATAGTCACAATTTCGTATGGATTGTTTTACCTTCAGGAAATCCAGAAGGCCTAGGAATTATTAAAATTTTAAAGAGGTTAATTTTTATAAGCTTTCCCCCTCAATGTTGGCGAAATGTAACCACATTAAAATACTGACATAGTCTTTGATCATGAAGCAGAAATATAAAATGGTAGGTTTCTTACTCAAGAATGATATTTAAGCAAAGCTCTCATTCAGTAAGATACACACAATATATATTAGAAAAATAGCATTCTAAGTTTTATAGCACATTCTCAGGTAATGTTAACCAGATTAAAAAATAAGGAGAACCAATGCTTTTATTTATGTCCCTGAGCTGGAAAGTGTCTCAAGTAGTAGAATTGTGTTCAGGAAATAGTACTTAAAAATATAAATTCTTATACAATAATTTCTTTGTTAAGTGTCTTTCAAATTCTTCAGTTGATAGCAATACTTAAAAATCTTTAACTGTAAACCCTTAGTTTGCAATGGTTTGATTTTTCCTGAATCTTGACAAATTTTAAGTGCCATCCTATATAATATAAGCCTAATATGCTAAGTGTACGGTCATTCAACCAATCAAAGAGTAATATGCTAATGACATGCTAAGGCTGCTCAACTGCTCACTATGACGGGCACTAACCACCAGGGGGAAAATGCTCTGACTGGTAGGTGAGTTTGCTGCTGGGGTCCGGCTGATTGGGACTGAGCAAAACTGGCTGGACATGCCCTTGAGCCCTCCTGTGGTCCCTCCCCAGCTGGCCAACCTCCTGCATCCCTCCCCGGCCTAATTGTGCACCAGTGGGGTCCCTCGGCCTGGCCTACACCCTCTTGCAATCCAGGACCCGTTGGGGGATGTCAGAGAGCCAGTTTTGGCCTGATCCTGCAGGCCAGGCCAAGGGTCCCCACTGGTGCATGAATTTGTGCACCGGGCCTCTAGTTAAATATAATCTTCAGTTTATTTTTTTAAGTGTATTGGGGTGACATTGGTTAATAAGTTTACATAGGTTTCAAGTATCAATGTCTGTGATACATGATCTGTGTATTGCATTGTGTGCCCACCACCCAAAGTCAAATCATTTTATGTCACCATATAGGTGGCCCCCTTTACCTAATATTCACACAGGGGTAATTATCATTGTCCTCAGCTGATCAAATAAACCCCTTTAGTTATTTGGTCCAGGACAAGAGTTAGCTGGATGGTGTGCTCAACCACCTTTGTAGGAAACATTCTTCTCTCATATCTGACTTATCCTCCTTAATCCCCTTTTGAATAACATTTCAGGAAGGTTGCTGACATGAATTGTGAGTATTGAATGATTTAATCTACATTAAGCGCTCAGCTCAGCATTTGGTACACAGAAGGAGCTGACTAAATGTTGCTGTGGTTGTTATTATTAGTGGTCCCAATTCTCTACCAACAAACTATTTGGCCTTGGCTAGATTGCTTCCTTAAGCTGTAAGATCATCCTCTTTATAGATGACCTCTATAGTGTCTCCAGCTGTATGAGTCAATGATTCAGGGAACTCTTAGGTCTCATCTATTCTGGAACTCTTTAAAACACTTCTGTGGGAGGGGTAGAAATCCTTTCTCTTTGCAGCCACACTCATTTGGACTTGTTCTGGAAGAGAAGCAAGAATGACATGCGCAGGAGGGGAAAGTCCAGTCCAGTCTGACTTGGTCCTACCTGGAATTTGACACTTTTGGGTGGGGCTGGAGGCAGATGTTTCACACTTAGCCACATCATATACATCTTCCTGGGAATGATGGCAGCAGAGAAACCAGAGAAGCAGGATGACTTAAATTTATTTTCTTGGAAAGACGACTTTGCTGGCAAGACTTATGCTTTGCCTCATAAATGGGCAAGGAGGCTAACTGAGCAGGAAGAACTGGGTTTGAACCACTCCCTCCCCGCTGGCCAGGCCCAAGAACATTGCCTCTCAGAGCATGGGCCTTGGCTCCAACTCATACTTCCCTTCTCCAGAGGTCCCAGGCTGTCCTTCCTCCCCTTTGGTGATCTGCCACTCCTCTGATCCATGTGTAATTTGAATCCACTTGGATGAAACAGGTGGGAAAGAAAGAAGAGAATGTGGAGAAGGTCAATGGTTCTAAATAGGGAGAGATGGGAGCTAAGAATAGAGGAATCTCTGTGCAAAAGATAGGATTCTATACTGCAGAGTGACAGAAAACCCAAAATTAATATTGGTTTAAGCAAGATTAAGGTGTGTCCCTCACATGAAATGCCAGGGAGGCAGACCATGGTTGTTATGGTGGCTCCGCAACTAAAGTGACCAGACAGACTCCTTCTGTACCAGTCCTCTGCCATCTTCAATATGCAATTCCACACTGTGGTTCAAGGAGGTGGCTCCAATTTGGGGCACCACATCTGCATCCGAGGCAGCTGGAGAGAGAGAGAAAAGCGAGGGGAAGGGCACATGCCTTCCCTTTAAAGACATTTCCCAGAAATTGAACCCACTGCTTCAACTTCTAGCCCGATGACCCATTTTAGTCACATGGCTGCAGGTAGCAACAGAGAAAATGGGGAATGTGTCCTTATTCTGAGTGGCCCCATGTCCACCTAACTTCTGTGTGGCTCTCTTCCTGAAGGAAGGCTTGAGCACAGGTTTCAGAGGACAAGCAGCAGTCTCTGCCACCCCCGGAGAATAAGAATGGACACTATAGAGCGATGTCATCAGAACCTCCACCGTCTGTTTGAGGAGTGGCTCGGGAGCCAGGCAGCCAGACCTGCTTAGAATTCAGTTCTACTAGATGCTAGCTGTGCCGTGCTGGGCAGACGCCTAAATCTCTCTGAGCTCCAGTCTTCTCTCCTGCAACACTCACAACAACTACTCCAGAGAATTACCAGAATGAAAGGAGGTGGTGTTTGTCAATTGCATAGTCCCCTTCCTGGCAAACAGGTGGAAGTTTACAATAAGTCTTAATGATTACGATGTTTGCGTTGGATGCAGAGCATCCCGAAGGAGGTAATTTTCCTCTGGCCCAACTGGAAATGAGATTTCTCGCTGACAGTCATCATCCTTGCGGTCGTTACCCACACCCTTCCAAAGGCCATTGTTTTCTCTTTAGCTGGATTCATCTCTTGCTCAGAGTTGGAGTTCCTCTGGAAACCAAGATCTCCTGGATAGAATGGAGCCCTCACATTTTTAAAGCAATAGCTTATACCAAGAAAACACTGGTAAATTCCCTCTTCACTTAGTGCTTAATTCTCTCAAGCATGCATTTAATTTAGGCTTAATAAAGCAGTTATTGTCTACATCTTAATAATTGCTTATTAAAAACATTTGCTGCCCGTGGTGCAGTCACAGAACACCAAGAGCAGTTCCAGCCCCCACTCTTCCCTTCTCCACCTACTGCCTAGCAGCCAGCCAATGTTTGTCCCTCTCCAAAAGGATTTTATTAATTGCTAATCATTGCAGGGGAGACACATGCTGAGGGCTACTCCTTCCATCTCCACCCCAATGAAGATCATACTGGAATGGCTGCTGGGTGGTTTTCCCCTGGGGGCTGTGGATCCGGCCCATGTGCTGTACCTGCTGAGGCCAGGCCAGGCCAGGCCAGCCCAGGACCTGAGTGTCATCAAGCATGATTTCTGATAAAATTGAAGGATAACTAAGGATACTTGACATGTAGGCAGAGTTTTACAACTTATGAAGAATCTTTATACATCAATAAAAATAACAAGGATAATACCACCATTTAGTGAATATATAAATAAGTATTTTGCACACATCTCTAAGTTTTACCATCTAGCTGGATGGACATTATTGTATACCAGTTTTACAGATTAGTAAACTGAGGCTCAGAGAGTGCAGATGACTTATCCAAGGCTACAAGTTGAAAAGTGGCAACTCTCACCCTGGCCGGTTTGGCTCAGTGGATAGAGCATCGGCCTGCGGACTGGAGGGTCCCAGGTTTGATTCTGGTCAAGGGCATGTGCCTTGGTTGCAGGCACATCCCCAGTTGGGGGTGTGCAGGAGGCAGCTGATCGATGTTTCTCTCTCATCGATGTTTCTAACTCTCTATCCCTCTCCCTTCCTCTCTGTAAAAAATCAATAAAATATATTTTTCACAAAAGAAAAGTGGCAACTCTCAAAAGAGGCAAACTTGGGACTCAGGCATTTTCCTGACTCCACTATAATTTCTTGCTTCATAAAGGAGCCAAGTAGAAGGAATAAAAGGACAGACTTGGGCCATACAGATGCTACCGGGAAGGAAACATTTTGGAACCATAGCGGAATGCCTCCTACCGGAGGATTCTACAGGTTCCAAACAGCCTAGGAGCCACGGATTCTCTTGTCTTCTCCTAAGCTCCTTTCTAGCTGGGTGAAGGCGGCAGTGTTTCTGAGGGCTACTGGCTGGAAGGCTGGAGAGACAGAGATGCTATCCTCAGACAGGACAGACTAACGCTCAGCACCACTTCAGGCTGTGGCAGTCACACCAAGGGGGAGCAGGGGAGGACCCCTTATAATTATTGATAACAATAATATCATGTTTTTTTCTGTTTCATATCTAATGTTATAATTTTCCTTGGCCTCTTTCATTCTGTAATTGTATCTCTGACAGTAAGATTTTTAAACATCATTTCATATGCCTTTTTCTACAGTTTCTATAAAACAGTCTCAAATTGTATAATCAATATTACTAGCAACATTAAAACTACTGAGTAATATTTCTCTTATCATTTTAATATTTCTCTTATCATTTTAATGTGCTCTGCAGTTGGGCTATTTTGTATTTTTATGTGCAATTTTATGATTTGTTTTCTTTTCCTATTTGCTTTAATCATAATGCTTTTATACATAAAATATTCACTGGCTTGAAATACAAAACATTGAAAAACATATGCTCAGAGGATTCCAGTCTCATCAAAACTTCTCAAACCCACTTTCTTTAGGAACCATTTTTCATTAGTGTCTGGACTCTTCTTCAAATTCATTTTGCAAATATATGTGTGCCTATACCTAGTGGGTTTTTGCATAGATACCCATATGTTAAAAAGAAAACATTCTTATTTTTCCTTTCCTTAAGATAACACAAAATGTTTAATTGTTAAATCAGACTCAACATGGATTATAGATCTACCCAGTTCCAATGTACACATCATTCAAAGGACGTGGGCACAAGAAGATACTGGTCGAGCATTGTTCCTGTGAAGAGGTTCAAGGCCACCTGCAACTCTCCCAGTGCCTCTGCTCCCTGGTAGTAGGACACATTCTGTTTCCTGCAAAAACTAAGCAATGAACATGCATTGTTGCTACTTTGGCTGAGAACTTTGCAGGATTTCCACATGGAGGGTAGCTGGTTTCCTCTATCAAGGGCAAAGGAGGTGCAACTCAGGAGCAGATAAATTGGAGAAGTGCAGAGGTGTGTGAGGAGGGGCAGGGGCAGGGGGCTTCCGTGTTCTCCTGACACCTCTGAATGTGCACCAACCCGGAAACTCAATAATGCCACTTGATCCCAGCTCGGTCAATGCCATGTCGAGCGCTATGTGCTTATTCCTGAGTTAAGAGCTTTACAAACACAGTTTCATTGAATTCTCGAGACATTCTTGCACAGTCGCCGTTATTACCTGTTTTACAAATGAGGAAAATGAGGCTCTGACAGATGAATGCCCGAGGACACAGAGCTGGTAAGTGCTGGGCCCACAGTTTGCTCAAGTCAGTTAGATTCCAGCGAGACTTTAACTACTGTGTGAAATGCAAATAAAGTACTTATCATAATGAAATACCTAGTCAAAAGTAGAACACAGCAAGTACTCAGTAGCTGGCAATTCTTGTCTAACCAACAGAAGGGTGAGCTCACTGGGGCCAGGGTTGATCAATGCGTATATATCTCCCTACGTCTCTGAGTGCACAATGCAGGACAGGACTGTAAAGGCTTAATTCCACTGACCGCTGATGACTCCAGAAGCAGAAATTCCAGGGAGAAGAGCGATGTAACTTGAGTGCAGCGCTGCCTTAAGGCATGCGACGGGGACAGGATTGGTGACGGTCAAGGGCCTCGCTCTCCCAGAGGAGCCAGGCCGGCTGGGCTGAGAGTCTCAGGCTCTCCTGGGGTCAACAGAGCCTGGGAAAAGCTGCGGCAAGGAACGAGAAGGTCATGGCCAGCTGTAAAAGTTCTAGGACTTTTCCAAAGAAAGGGGAGAGGATATGGGTTAACTGAGTTTCCAAACCTCAAAGTAACCAGAGGGACTTTCCTGATTCTAGCAACCAGTTACCAATTGTGGTGAGTCAAAGAAGCGGAAGAGAGCAGGGGAGAGGCTAGGACACCCCCAAATGATTCTGGCCTAGTCTGTCTCTGTAGGAGACAGCCACGGGGACTCAAAGAAACAACGACTGCATGTTTGGACTCAGCACCCTCTAGCATGGGAGGCAGCCACCCTCCCCAGTTATAACCCGCAGCTTCTCTCCGCAGTACTTCTCTCATCCCGGGAGGTGCATCGAGGTGCAGCCCTGAGCCCGGTACCCTGGGCCCCCATCTTGTTTGGTCCACTCTTCAGCGGAGGTGGTCCCCCAGGAGACATCACTAGCTGTTCGCCAGAGTCTCACTAGGCCAAGCTCCATGTTGTCATTGAGTGTGTGGACAGCAGGTCAAGCTAGAAACGCGGGTGACCTTGAGCCATTCACCGGAGCAAAGGAGAAGCCAGAGCACATCCCAGACAAGCTCAGGGACACAGCAGTCCACCTGGAAACGATTGATTTGCCTCTGTTAATGGGCCTCCTCCTGTCTTTAAATGCTAACAGCTAGAGGGAGTTAAAAGGATTTCGGAGAGGTTTATTTTGGGGTAGGTTTGAAAGCTCCCCTCTCCTGCTCTGTTTTTCTTTTTAGACAGCTTCGCACAAGGGGCAAGGCTCCTGCCAAAAGACCTCGTAATGCCCCTCTTCGGGGACTGAATTTATCCGCTCAGCTGTCCCTTGTAAATGTATTCCTGTGTGAGATTTTTCCCAAACCATTCATTCCTTCGCTTAGCTCAGGCAGCTGGAATGCAGGGGAAAAAAATACATTTTTTCTTTTACGTTTCTTCCCCCTAAGAACGTGCCTTTTGTGTGCCGGGAGGGGCTGGGGGCTGAAGAGAAAGCCAACACACACCCCTGGGGGTTGGGAGAGCCACCCAAAAGCTCAGGGCTGCCCTGGGCAGGTAAGGGGTGGCACAGGGCTCCCGGGATGCCAGCCGATGAGGGTGTCTGCAATGGGGGCCTCTGGTCCCCAGCCTGGGACGTGGCCAGAGAAACACCTCATTGGCTGTTTCCATGGCAACATCACAGTTGAACTGGAATGGAAAGCCTCGTGGTTCGGAGCCAGGAGTGGCTTTCCAGCTGCACGTGTGCACAAAGCAGGCCCGTGGGGAGGAGGGAGGGTGGGGAAATTTTACTTTATTTTTCCTTGAGTGGTTATGGTCTCTGAGGCAGGTGAGGACTGTGGAAGGGGTTGGAGGTGACATATGTGCTTAAGGAATTTGCGTTGCCTTAGGGACTGAGAATTTTCCTGCAAGGCATGATCGCTGGGAGGCCTGGCATCTTAAGCAAACAGGGAACGTATGCTGGCACGAGCAGGCACATGACTCGCTGCCTGTCCATCCCCTGCCCGCCCGTGCTGTGTATCTTCCCAGGGCTCCCAGCACTTGGGGGTGGCTGCAAATGTAGCAGCATCAGCAGAAGAGCCTGGGCAGGACTGTGCTCTGTTTCCTGGAAAGGACTCGAGGAACAGAGGGTCTGCAGGAAGCTCAAGGGATAAGAGAGGGAGGCCCAAGTGTCCTGCTGCATAATATTTCAGCTGCAGTCAGAGCCGGTGATGAACACTAGCGCCCAGCTCAGGGTTCGGGTCTGTGCCCGCAGCATTCTGTGAGGGTTTCTGCCAAAAGCGGCTGTCCAGGAGCACAGAGGCCCCCACCCAGCCAGGAGTCTCTGCCTTCTCTTATGGGCTGGCGCACAATTGTTAGAATCAATGAGCCTACAGTGTAGGCCAGTGATGGCGAGTGTCAGAGGTGACACGCGAACTCATATTTTTGGTTGATTTTTCTTTGCTAAATGCATTTAAATATAAAAATAAATATCAAAAATATAAATCTTTGTTTTACTATGGTTGCAAATATCAAAAAATTTCTATATGTGACATGGCACTAGAGTTAAGTTAGGGTTTTTCAAAATGCTGACACGCCGAGCTCAAAAGGTTCGCCATCACTGGTGTAGGCCCTACACCATCTTTTTCTGCCTATAGAATGCATATACTTTTTTGATGCAGATTTTCCCCATAGCACCATAAGGATCACCTGGTCATTTCATAAAGAGACTCATTCATTGAATGTGTGTGGCAGGGGCTCTGTCTTTCTTTTTTTCTTTAAATATATTTTATTGATTTTTTTACAGAGAGGAAGGGAGAGGGATAGAAAGTTAGAAACATCCATGAGAGAGAAACATCGATCAGCTGCCTCCTGCACACTCCCTGCTGGGTATATGCACGCAACCAAGGTACATGCCCTTGACTGGAATCGAACCTGGGACCCTTGAGTCCGCAGGCCGACGCTCTATCCATTGAGCCAAACCGGTTAGGGCAGGCTCTGTCTTTCTTACAAGCTCCTGGGCATGTTCTTCCATTCTTGATAGTTGAAAATCCCTGTTGGTCCCCCAGAAGGTGTATCCTTGGCTACTTAAAGGTCAGCCAATGGGTTTGCAGCCTGAGCATTACCTAGGCCTAGCTGGTTTGGCTCAGTGGATAGAGCGTCAGCCTGTGGACTGAAGAAGGGTCCTGGGTTCAATTCTGATCAAAGCCACATGCCCAGATTGCAGGCTCAAACCCCAGTAGGGGGTGTGCACGAGGTAGCCAAACAATGATTCTCATCATTGAAGTTCCTATCTCTCTCTCCCTCTCCCTTCCTCTCTGAAATCAATATATATATATTTTTTTTTATTTTTTTTTTTAAATGGAAGAGCATTCTCAATGGAATGCTCCTGCCATGGTTGGCTGGCAGGGTGGCATTTCTTGTTTTGAGAGCCTGTTTTCCCCTTCTTGTCTTTCTGTAAACACTAAGGGATTCACACATCAGTTTTCAATTCCAGTGTGCCACAGCTTGGAATGAATGGGTTTCAGGGCCACTATAATTTGTTTCTGGAACTGTAGTATCACTGAATGGCTAAGAGTTCAACACCTGACCCAAGACAGACCTAGGTTTGCATCCTGGAGCTCACTTAGATAGCTATGACACCTTGGAGAAGCTACTTGTTCTCTAGAAACTTCATTTCCTTAGCGGTGAGGGCTAAATGTGGTCGTGTGTGAAGCACCCAGTTGACATTACCTGTGACCAGGGTTGGTTATGAAATAATTGATATATGCTAGAACTTAGGAGCTGGAGGCCCACAGGCTGAATCTGCCCCTCCCCCCAATCCAGATGTTTGGCCCATGAAGGATTTTAAATAACATTGACTTAGTTGCCAACATCTTAAAATTGGGAAATTTCACATAAAAAATTGGAATTTGAGGCCTATGTTGAAAAATCATTAGCTCTGACAAACCTGGCTCCGATTTCTTGCATGGTAACAGTCAGCTGGCGGTGTGGCTGAGCAGGGCTGGTGACTTTCCATGGGCTCCACACCTCCAGTTCCCCATCAGCTCCGTCCTCTTGTTTGTGTTACCTCCTCCCTGAAAGTTCCATGAGAGCCTTCTCCCCTCTGCCTCCCTTGGGTCCCCACACCTGTAGGATCCGATCCCTCTGATTCTGGAATTCAAGTTACTTGGACTCAGTGATGTGTAGTCAGGGCTTCTGGAACCCAGCAGTCACGTTAAAGATCACCTGCCAATAACACTTCTGCTGAAATGTAGGAAATCTGGCGGCCTCTTGTGTGCCATCCATAGAGCAATGCCCCCGGGCCAGAGCCTGCTGGTCTAAAAAGTCTCCTTCTGTAATCCCTGGCCACTGGGTCATCTCAGTAGTGGGTCTTCCTTGCTCTCTCTCCAGAGTGCTCATGACTTTGGCCTTGCGGTTTGGGAAGGTTATCCTCTTGTTCTGATGCTGACATCTGGGTGACATACGAACATCATTACTCTTTTGTTGACCCTTGATTTCTTTTGAGTGTCTAGAGCTGCCTGGACCTAGTGCCCAAAAGCTTTGCTCCTTGAGTTAATGGCAATGCTAGACTGTGTTACTGGCTGTTGGCCTGAGTACTCCGAGTACTTGAGAAGAGCCATGATGGGCAGGAGGACTCTCTCTCTCTCTCTCTCTCTCTCTCTCTCTCTCTCTCTCTCTTTCCCCCAGTTTCTTATTCTTCATGGGCTGAAGGTAGAACCACAACAGCAGAGAGGAGGTGAAGGCCCAGGATGAAGATAAAAGCCCCGAGTCTCACTCTTTTCTTCAGAGGCTCCTCTGTGGACCTACAACTTATGAAAGATCCATGAGAGCCTTCTCCCCTCTGCCTCAGACATATCCCACGAGGCCGGGGAGCGCTGGGGCGACGCTGGGTTTGAGCATGAAGAGTTTTTAAGGGTTGAGGTCTGGGAGGGACCACTTGCCCGCTTCTGTGGGTGGATAGGTTTCCCTGACCCACAGTGGCCGCCTTGCATGCGGTCTGCCCCAAGCAGGGCTTGTCAGGGTTCCTGTGACTGTTGGTAGTCTGGACAGTAAGGAAGAGTAGGGTGGCTGCCATTGGGAATGTGATTCTAATGACTTTCCATTTGTCAGATTCTCCAACTGTGGGGACCAATGCTCCATGAATTGTAGTTTTGTAGGCTTGCGTGAGATGGGAGGTAAGGGAACTGGTTAAAGAGCTTTGACATTCTTGCCATCACCAACAGAGAGTCGGGCTAGAGTGTCACTATTTCTAGAAGACTCGAGGAAAAGATCATTTTGTGCAGCAAATTGCTACTTCAGCAAATTGAAAAGGAGAGCGAAAGATAGCCTAAAAAATTCACATTTCATTTTCTCGAATTTTGGTAGCTCGTGTGGTCACCATTCTAAAGACAAAGAACTCACTTGTACCAGAGCTTGGGTTCACTCACCCTCTACACGTCTGAACACGAGGAGCCTTGTCCTGTCTAACTGTCTTCAGATGAGTGGCAGAATCGTTGAGCCCATTGGCCTGAGGCTGGCCTGTGCAGAGGCTGCTGGGATCCCTGCACCCCCTTAGGCCACGGGAAGCTGGTGAGGAAAGGACCTAGCCCTCTGAGCTTGTGTCCCTGCTGATTGCAGGCTCCTGCACACCAGGTCGCCCTGGATGCGCTACTTTTCCAGCACAAACCTGCACCAGCATCACCCGAAAGAGCTGCAAATGCAGATCCACCAAGTCAGAGCACTGGGCGTGAGCCGGAGTCTGCACGTTTAACAAGCAGCCCGAGCCACTCCAAGCCTAAGAAGCACCGATCTCATGCGTGGGCTTTAAAAACTCACGCGGAGAATGTTTCTCGTTCCTCACTTTCAAGCGTTCTTTAATAGTGTCTCCGATTAGAGTGGAGAAGTTCCAGCAATCCAAATGCCAGGCCCTGGAGGGGACAGGATATGGGCTCCATAATCATCTCGGGCTGCTCTGGGCTATGTTGGGGTCAGGTGAGCGAGGGCCTCATTAGCCGGGACACCTGCTGCGAGGCCCTCGTAACCAACTCGAGATGTCCCTCCAGTCGGGCTGGGATCGTTGTCGTTAGGATTTGACCCGACACCTCTTGGTTCCAGGTGGAACACATTTTCACTTAAAACCATCAAATGTTGGCTCTGAAGGGGATTTAGAGACCTATTCCAGAGCTCCCATTGTTCTAAGTAAGGAATAGCAGAGTAGGAGTAGACCAGCGATGGCGAACCTTTTGAGCTCGGCGTGTCAGCATTTTGAAAAACCCTAACTTAACTCTGGTGCCGTGTCACATATAGAAATTTTTTGATATTTGCAACCATAGTAAAACAAAGACTTATATTTTTGATATTTATTTTATATATTTAAATGCCATTTGACAAAGAAAAATCAACCAACAAATGAGTTCGTGTGTCACCTCTGACACACGTGTCATAGGTTCGCCATCACTGGAGTAGACCAAAAATAAATAAATAAAAATAAATGCTACAAGAATTAATTCTTGAATCTGAAATAAAGGAGCTTCATGGAGAGAGGGCCATGGCAGGAAGGCAATCTACTAGCGGCAACATCATCCTCCCCGAATTCAGCATGGACTGGGCAGAGATGACCTGCCATGTCCTGGAAATCCTTTCAGGGGCGATGCATGCCAAGCAGGGACTGGGACACTCCTGTCCTCCCAAGGCTCCTCTGTCCCTTGGAGAGGACAGCTTGCCCAGCCCCGCCCTGCCCAGCAGGCTCTTCCAGCCGGGAATGTGCCAGCTCCACTTGCACGTGGTGGGGGTGTGTCCCGTGGACAGACCGGTAGCGCTGTCATCAGCTCTACTTTAGGCCTTGGCGTTGTTAGCAGGACAGAGCGGGAGACACTTTCGCAGAGCTCACCATCTCATTCTACGAGTGTCCAATCTGTTTCTGTGTTTTTAACTGTCCTGTTTCCGCCTTGAGAGAAAATTTGGATGCTTGGATTTTTTTTTGGAGGGGGGGAGGGGAATTCACTCCTTTATTTTCTTATTCCACAACTATTCGTGGGCAACCACACTGTGGCAGGCGTGTGAGAGAAGATTCGTGTTTTGGAGTCGTGTCTACTGTATGCACCACGGTGTGCAGTGCAGGGCACAGGTAAATGCCTGGTAAGCAGTTGCCAAGTGATAAATGAGAGGAATGGTGATCAGTGTGGTGGCTCTCTTTAGTAGATTTCATTTAAAAATTGGCATGAAATTAACACAGGATAATTAGCATCACATGAAATCCACATTTCTGAAGTGCTTCCTTTGTTGAGTTTCACTGTGGTTTTCTACGGTCGTTTGATCTAGTTCTGGCTTTCTGTTGTCAGCTGTCTCCTCTCTGCCCACGACCCAGCAAAAACATGACCTCTCAAGTCTTGATGGATGGGCTGCAACAATCCCAGGAAGTGGAGCAACTCATGGCGTGGAGCTACTGGGGCCTTCTGCCAAGAGAGCATTGTGACGCTCAGCTGAGGTTATGGCGCCCCCAAGTTCCTGCCTCCTGGGCATGGAACCATGAGTGAAGAGGTGAAGCCACAGGAGGGGCTAGATTCACTATTGGTTCCGCTTGGACAGAGGGTTTCTGGAAGAGAAAAGGGCTACAGAGGGTCTCAAACTGTCTGGATGGAGCAGAGATCTGGGCTGGACGAAGGAACAAGAGAGGACTTGAACCATGCTGGAGAAAACCCACTTGACTCTTGGCAACGGGCAGAGAGATTCTGGGTGTTTTTGGAGCTGTGCTTGGCGAGCCCCGTCGACTGCTCTCCATCGACTTGGCTGTTCTCCGTTCTGACGGAGCAGGGGTCAGCCGATAGAGTTTTGTTTGGTAGAGATGCAGATAATTTCCGTCCTGTGGGGATGATGGTTTATGACCCTGCGAGGCATTAGCCAATTTTGATTTTAACCTAGTGATCCTCTCCTAACTTTTTCAATTAATTGCCTATAAAAGTCAAACTTTACAAATTGTCACTTGAGCAGTTCTAATGTCTTACTGTCGCCCTCCTGAACTGATGAATTGGATCCACTTTGTGACTTGTGTTCAGTTTGTAGTTTGAATGAAAGTCACCATGTTACCTCCTTGGAAATGGCCGTCACCCAGGTACCCCTTCTCCAGGGCCCAGGTAGCTCCGGGGTTCCAGGGGGCTCCACGTGCCCCGGGGGCAAATACCTCACAAGTGGGTGCAACAATGTGTGTGTGCGCTCATTGTGTGTAAAGGAGGTGTGTGGAGGGATGGTATTTAAAGCATGAAACGACATCCATCAGGAACAATTCCTGTAGTTTCCATTTGCCAATTGTTCCAGGGTGCAGGGCTGCTGACTTCGGAGCCCGTGACTCACTCTGCATAGAAACACAGCTCAGTACAGCGTGGCTCCT
This sequence comes from Myotis daubentonii, assembly GCF_963259705.1. Lineage (NCBI taxonomy): Eukaryota > Metazoa > Chordata > Mammalia > Chiroptera > Vespertilionidae > Myotis > Myotis daubentonii. Next base: position 19,282,792 of record NC_081858.1, read on the forward strand.
TTCCACCCAACCCACCTGGCACTTTCTTACCCCTTTTAATGTGTCCGTGGGAACCTGGAGTTTACCTCCTTAGGGGTTTCCTGAAACGTGACCCATTCAGGCCTTGCAAAGTCGCAGGTGGGACAGAAGGCGAACAAAGGTGGCTCTTGAAGCCCCGGGAGCTGGTCTTAAATCCTGGCAGCCTGGGGTGTGAAGAGGTCTGAGGGGACTGACAGGTTGCGGCGAAGCAGTAAACATCTAGGGCTTGTCAGGAAAGGAGCAGGAGTATAATTCTCTATGAGCAGTCGACCGACCTTGGGCAGCCTGTGCCCTAATTGCCTTGTAAAGTGGCAGAGAAGCAGGGACTGTGAAGGTGGCGAGGGCTGGCAACAGAAGCCATGCCACGTCGTGCAGTGTGAAGGCAGAGGGTGGCTTAGAAGGTGCAGGAGCCACATTCTTCCTCCGGTTGGGGGCAGGGATCGGGTGGCTCTAACCCAGCGGTTCTCAACCTGTGAGTCGCGACCCCTTTGGCGGTCGAACGACCCTTTCACAGGGGTGGCCTAAGACCATCCTGCATATCAGATATTTACACTATGATTCATAACAGTAGCAACATGACAGTTAGGAAGTAGCAACGAAAATAATTTTATGGTTGGGTCACAACATGAGGAACTGTATTTAAAGGGCCAGAAGGTTGAGAACCACTGCTCTAGCCCCATCACCAGCGTCTAGGTCCCATCTGGTACACTTGCCTTTGACTCGATTTGCTCTGTCAGGATAGTGATGGTAGCTCAGCCTTCCATCTGGATCCAGCACTAAGCGCTCCATATACGCAGCTCCCTTAATCTTCAACCACCTTATCCAGTAGGTGTTATTCATACCACAGAAAAGAGCAGTGAGCTCCGAGAGGTTAAGCAACTTGCCTAAGGTCACACAGCTGGGAAGGGGCAGAGATTGAACTCAAGCCGTGGTCTGTTTGGCTCCCAAGCACCTTCTTGCTGTTGCATTCACCCCTCCAGGTAAGACTGCGAGCCCAGCTGTGGGGGAATATTCATAGCAGGATGGAACAACTGCCAAGTCCTTCCTTCTAGCAGGATTGATTTTTCAGTGAGACCGTGAGCTTAATGAGAGCAAAAGCTCAGGCCTTACACTGCTTTATGTGCCCTCAGACCCCAGAAGTGCTAGGCATGCGGGGAGCGGACGCGGAGCGATATTACTGCTGTGAACTTTCATTAGGTTGTATAGAGTTCTGTTATGGGCTTGGAAAACTTCCATCATCTCGAGAGGCTGTCTAATGCTCAAAACAGCTTTAGAAATTCTCTTTGGAAATTGCTTTCGGAGCCTCAGGCACATAAATATATTTTTATATAGATTCTCGGTCATGGCAGGCCTCCTTCCTTGGAGGCTGGCTTCGAATGTTACAGAAACCCGAAGGCCCCTCGGAGCCAAGTCTGTGGAAGGCGGGGAGTTATCAATTTCAAATTTTCAGTTGTGTTTAAACACAAGCTGGTGTTACTGCAAAGCAGTGAGACTGATGGTCTTGAGTAGCTCAGAAAACCGACCGAAGACATTCCTGCGCTGGAGGATTTTAGCAGGGCTTTGCGCAAAAGCCCTGCACTTTTGACTCCTGCCTACCTCGCCAGCTGCACCTCAAACTGCTTTTCCACTCCCCCGATGTCCCTGTCACCCGGTTTCCTTTCAGTCCCTTGGGACACGACGCATATTACCTGTCTCGGGCCTTCGCACACGTCGTATTCTTGGCCTCCTTTTGCCGGGCTCGTCTGTCAAGCCCCAGGTTGAGTGCCATTCTCACACTGTGACCTTCTCACCTGCTGCTCCCTCTGAGCCTCCCTGTCCTCCCCAGCATAACGGTGGGTTCCAGGGCACTGGTCCTTGTAGGACACCTTCTCCATGGCCACCTGCAAGCTTCCTGAGCTCAGGGACTGTCCTGCTTTGCTCGCCACTGTGCCCTCAGCATTCAGCAAAATCTATGGCATGGTTTGGGCACTCCAGCAATGTTTTTGAAAGAATGAACAAGGGCATCCAAGTCACCAGTTACCACACTGCTCCTCCACCCGCCTCTGCAGCCTCTTCTTGCCCCGTCTCCTCACATCTCTCCTGGGCATCTCAGGACCTCTCACTCTAGGCGACCCCCACCCCCAGGTTCTTCTTCCTCTTCTTGCCTCTGAGCAGGCGCTGCTCAGCCTCTGGTTGTCACAGTGTTTTCTTTTCAGGCTGAGGTTTTTTTAAATAAATATATTTTTATTGATTTCAGAGAGGAAGGGAGAGAGAGAGAGAGAGAGAGAGAGAGAGAGAGAGAGAGAGATATCAATGATGAGAGAAGATCATCGATTGGCTGCCTCCTGCACAACCCACACTGGGGATCATGCCCACAACCCAGGCATGTGCCCTGATCAGGAATTGAACTGTGACCTCCTGGTTCATAGGCTAACGCTCAACCAGTGAGCTGCGCCAGCTGGGCTCATGCTGAGTCTGATCTTCAACCCCGCCTCTCTGTAGAATTCCAGCCCAAAGTTTCCAAGGACCCATTGCTCATTTCTACACACCTGCTCAGCACCTGGCACCTGGCGCCGGTCTCAAGGACCAGAGCCATGGTCTCCTCCTGCTCCTCTTCCTGTACTTCGTCTCTGGAATGTTTCCAAATCTGTCCAGTCTCCTGGAAATAAACTACAAAGTGATCTTCACCTCATCCTTCTCTTCTTCTACGCTCAGCTTCTCACCAAGAGAAATGAATGCTGCCCCTGGACGGACAGTTGCATCTTTAATTTCCTGTCCATGCTGGGGAGAAAATTCGAGGGTGGGCCCTAATTATTCCTCAGCGGGATGAATAGAGCAGCCTCACAACTTGCCTCCAGCCCCAGGCCATGGTCCAGCTTTCCCTCCCCCTTACAGCTCACCCTTCACATGGTCAAGTGATTACCTATAGAATGAAGCCCACACCCCATCTATCACTACATCCTTCCGTATTTTGACTTCAGTTGTCTGAAAAGGGTAGCTCCTGGATCAAGAGTATCAGCATTACCTGGGCGCTTATTAGAAATGTAAATTCTTGGGCCACACCCCAGATGTGCTGAGTGAAAACTGTTCTTGGGGTGGGGGAAGCAGCAACCCGTGTCCTAACCAGCTCTCTGGGTCACCCTGGTGCATGCTGAAGTTTGGGAACCACTGCACTAGAAGGGTCAGATTTCCCATCTGTCTCTGAAGAATTACTTTTGTGCCTCCATGACTTTGCTTATGTTTTTCATCTGAGTGGGATGATTTGCCTTCTTCACACTCCATCCTCACACTTCATGCTTTCCTCATCCTATTCATCATTTCAGGTTCTGCCTTCCTCTTCCATGAAGGGTTCCCTGGTCCTCCCAGGCAGAATGGATCTCTCTCCCCTTTGAATTCTCATTGGTGCTGCCCCCTGGACTATTGAAATGTGTCTGCTTCTGCCTTGTTAATTGTTTATCTTCACAGCCTCCCATATGACAAGCATCTTCTGAATTGTCTTGGGCCAATGTGCTATTTAATATACCTTGGCAGGAAAGGGTGAGGTTTGTCTTAGATAGAGAATCAGGCCAGAGACATACTGCATGCATTCTATTCCTTCTGGGAACTTGATGTCCCAGGGGAGGGGCCTGTGTCCCCTCCCCCGCAATTGGCTCGCCCAAAAGTTGGGGAGCTTAATTTTGGATACTTATCTGAAATGTCTAGAAGCCTTGATTTCTCAAAAGATGTTGGGGAGCCAAAACCGGTTTGGCTCAGTGGATAGAGCGTCGGCCTGTGGACTGAAAGGTCTCAGGTTCGATTCCGATCGAGGGCATGTACCTGGGTTGCGGGCATATCCCCAGTAGGAGATGTGCAGGAGGCGGCTGGTCGACGTTTCTCTCTCATCGATGTTTCTAACTCTCTATCTCTCTCCCTTCCTCTCTGTAAAAAATCAATAAAATATATTTAAAAAAAAAAAAAGATGTTGGGGAGAACAGAACAGAGGGCAGCTCATCAGAAAAGTGATGATAAAAAAGATTCAGGACTCCAAGCCCACATACCTAAGCTAACAAAGCAGGCAGAGACTGCCACCTGCTTCCCTCCCATAAAAAAAAAAAAACAACAAACAACAAACAAACATACCAAAAAACTCAATAAAGGAAGGATACAAAGAACTGTAGCTTTCTGATCTGCTGAGTTGGCTGATGTGATACTGATGAGGACATGACAAAGCAACAAACATTTTTCATCATGAGGCCATTGACTAACATATGATAATTTTTATTCTCTGCTTGTTATGGACTGAATTGTGTCCCCTCAAAACCCATATGTTGAGGCCCTAACCCCAAATGTTATTGTATTTAGAGATTGAGCCTTTAAGGAGGTAATTAAGGTAAAATGAGATCTTAAGGGGGGGGGGGTGCTAACCCAGTAGGTCTCCTTACTAGGAAAGAAAGAGACACCAGGGATGCATACATGTAGGGAGAAGGTCAGCTATATATACATTTGTCATTTTATAACTATATGTCATTTTGGTGAATCTTATGGGCCCACCCTTTCTGATATGATTTAGGCTTTCATTGGGTTCTAATGTGATTGGAAACTAAATGATTAAAGAATTTAAATAAATTCAACCCTCCCTATCTCAAGTTCAGGGTGTGTTTCTCATTCTCTCTTATATCCTCAGTTTCCCCAAGGACTTCAAGCTCAGAGACAGTCTCAGTAGGGAAACCCTTCGGAGTGCCTATGATTGACTGTTGCCTTAATCTCTGGAGTAGTACTGCTTGTTACACAAATGGAAAAAATATGGGGATACATGAATAAAAATAGAATTATTTTGGAATGAAGAGGAGATACAATCTAAGTGCAATCCAATTTCATTTTAGCCAATTTCTAATTTTATCCTGGTGTGCTCCGGGGCTTGAAATGACATGCTAGGCCACTAGAATAATCAAGCAAAGGAATAATAATGAGGAGGACAATGACGATAATTTTTAAGATTCTCACCTTACTTTACACAGTTTTATCATTTATAGATGATACTGTGAAAGTTCTGAGGAATTAATATTATTGATTCAATTTTACAGGTGAGGAAAGAGGAAGATCAGAGGAATCATGGGATTTTCCTCAAGGTCACACATCATCAGTAAATGTAACCACCAGGATATGAACATCCAGGTCTAATATATCTTCCACTGGTATCTGTAAGGACTTGGACTTTAAATTTTTCTTCTTTTTTATCCTTCACTCCTTGTCTTCTGGGATGCCAGTCACATGAATGTCACACTCTAGGTATTCTGCATGTCTGCCCATTCTTTCTTCTATCCAGCCTGCAGTGTGTTATTTTTTTCTATTCACATATGTTCACATTCACCAGCTTGCCTTCTGCTATGTTCTATCTATGTTAAATACATGCAACGAGTTCATACTTTCAGACATTGCAGTTCTGGAAAGGCCACTTGCTTCTTTTTAAATAGATTTCAGTTCTCTGTTGAAATTCTTTATCTTTTTTTTTTTTAATCCTCACCCGAATATGTTTTTATTGATTTTTTTAGAGAGAGAAGAAGGGAGAGAGAGAGAAAGAGAGATGGAAGAGAAGAACATCGATCAGTTGCCTCTTGTATGTAACCCCTCCCCTGGGACTGCAATCTTTTGGTGAAGGGAACGGTGCTCCAACCAACTGACCTACCTGGCCAGGCAAAATTATTTATCTTTTCATCCATCGTTTTTGTCCATTCTTTCTTTATTATGTTTTAATTATGTATAATAGTTATTTTCAAGGCTCTTCTCTACTAGGCTAACCTCTGTATATTTTGTGGTTTCTTTCTTTCTTTCTTTCTTTCTTTCTTTCTTTCTTTCTTTCTTTCTTTCTTTCTTTCTTTCTTTCTTTCTTTCTTTCTTTCTTTCCCTTCCTTCCTTCCTTCCTTCCTTCCTTCCTTCCTTCCTTCCTTCCTTCCTTCCTTCCTTCCTTCCTCCCTCTCTCTCTCTCTCTCTCTCTCTCTCTCTCTCTCTCTCTTTCTTTCTTTCTATTTTTCTTGAGTATTGCTCACATTGTCCTACCTCCATATGCCTCACAAGTTATGGTTGTTTTCCATGTGTTACCTATAAAAGAACCATACAGACTGAAGTTCATGGTTTTTTCCCCTAGAAAGGCTTTTTCCTGTCCTCAGCTGACAGCGTGAGGGGCTGAGCACCCCAAGGCCATGAGGAAGGAACTGGGTCGTGGCTGGGTTGCAGTTGGACTCAGTTCTCTCTGCTTTCACGTGTCCCAGGGGTGAGACCTGGTGTGTGTTTGTTGCAGGCCTCTTCCTCTGCTGGGACTTCGCCTCCTGTGAAAGGTGATTCTAAGGAAGGTTTGACTCGGCCGTTCTTGCCTGGCCCCATTCTGGGCAAGCTCCCCTGGGGTTTGGATGGAGAGCTTGTGTCTGGGTTACCTCTCACCTGAAACTTTAGAGCTGTGGCCTCCACATCACACAGAGTCAAAATCTGCCCAAGGTCTGTAAGGGACCTCTGTTGGGTCAGGTTACAAGTCCCTCCCACTAGTCTTATCTCCTCAGAACTTTGAGGTTCCTGGGGATTCACTGTTCCTTGGTCTCCTATGCCACACCACGTGCAAGAACTGTCCTATGGGGAAAGCCAGCCAAGCACCTGGGACTCAACTAGATCCCACTCTTTAATAGGAGGCTGCAGGGCTGTGACAACCTCCCAGATTTCCCTTCCCCTCTGCACAGGGTAAGCCCAGTCCTCCAGGCCTCAGCAACCCCCCTCCCCCACCTCCCCAGGAAGAAAACTGCCTGTAACCTCATCTCACTTTGCATATGCTCTTTCCTTCTGCAATTTATATTCTTCTAGTCTTTGCCTCTGTGGTTCACCACACTGTTTTTAAGAATATGATTCTGTGATATGTCTTAATTTTTTTCTAGCTGTTGCAATAGGAGGAATGCCTTGTCTCTACCCACTACATCCTACTCAAAAGAACACATCTAAAAACTGTTAGTCTATTGTGTCATCAGTGAAAGCACATGGAATCAGATTGTCTTGCCAACATTGTATTATGAAAATTTTCAAACATACCACAAAGTTGAAAGAAATTTACAATAAACAACCCACATACCCAGTGGTGTGTTGGTAAGCTTGCTCTCCAGGGGAAAATTTAAAAAAAAGCTCTGATATGAATGGTTTGCTGATTTCTGTGGTGTAGGTGTTCCCTCCCACGGCCAATTTTAAGCTACCACTGTGACCGGGGGAAGATTTGAGCCATCAGCTTCTGTGAGCCAGCTCCGGCACACCACTGCCTAGATTAGAACCATCACCTGGTTTCTACCACTAACATTTTAACATACTTGTATTATCACATGTGCATCTATTCCTTTTTCCACCACCAACCCATCGTATTTTTGTACATTGCAGATATAAGTAGAATTTCTTCTAAATACTTCAACATGCATGTTAACTGGAGTTTAATATTTATTTAGAGTATTTTAAAAATATATATCTTTGTAGATTTCAGAGAGAAGAAGGGAGAGGAAGAGAGAGAACCATCAATGATGAGAGAGAATCATTGAGCCAGCAACTCAGGCATGTGCCCTGATAGGGAATTGAACTGTGACCTCTTGGTCATGGGTCGATGCTCAACCACTGAGCCACACTGGCCAGGCTAGAGTATTTTTTTTTATATGAAATGAATTCTCAGTCTTGTGTATGTGCTGAATTTTGGAAAATTTGTACAAACTGTGTAATCCAGCCCCTATCAAGATCTAAAAGAGTACATTTACCATAGAAATTTCCCTCAAATCTTGGCCAACTAAACTTTCAGCTTTTCCTGACATGAACTGTCACTCAACCAAGACTCCTTCATTAAGCTTGATCAAATGATCATTTCAACTAAATGTCTGTTTTATATTGGTTCTACTTTATTCACCAGGATAATCAGAAATTTGCTAATATGTGACTTTGAAAGGAGATGCCACATAAGAGCCCAAGACCTTCCGTACCCAGAGTGTACACACCATTGAGTCATTCCAAATAGCATTGCAGACATCATACAATGACCAGGTCCACGGGCCCCAGGATAAGCAAGCAACCTCACATCCTGTCCCTCCACACTAAATATATGTGACTCATTCTGATGATAGTCCCATGACATCCCTGTCCTCCCAAGAACAGCCTTCCCCATCTCCCGCCTGGCTGATCCTGACCACACTGCACTTGGCAATATAAGTATTTGGCTTTCACCTGTCATAACTCACGGAAAAATATCAGTCAACAGCAGAAAAACAAAATCCAGGAAAACACTCAGCAAGAAAAGAGAGAAAATCATTTGCCTTCAATTATGAGGAAGGATGTTTCAGACTCAAGGAGTGAGAAATATTGGATAGTGTTTCAAGTTCTAAACCACAAATCCATGTTCCAGATGAAGAAAGCAGGTTTGGAGATGAGCAAAGAGAAATCTCTCGCCTACAGTGCCAAAATAGAAAATATTTTCAAAAAATAATTTTGTGTCTCTGTGCTATTAACCATGACAGTGATCAGGACGTGACGGCTGTCTGTTATTATCTGAGAGTTGTTAAGATGTAACGTCTTACACATGTGTCATGGTTTATAAAGATTTTGTTCTGGTCACCCTACTTCCCAGTCTTGGTAGGAATAGATGGAAGTTATGAGAAGGCTGACTTTTTTTCTTTTTTTTACCACTAGGGCTGTGACAATTAAATGGGTTATTGCTAGATTCTTCCAGCTTTCATGATTTCATGACTTCATGACCACATGACTCTCCAGTGACTACATTTTCCAAACTGAATTTGGTCCATATTTTTGCCAAGTAAAACCCTGATAGCTCCCTTTTCAACCTGGACCCGCAGGATGGCTCCCAAAAAGAAGAGTGGTGAGAAAAAGAAGGGCTGTTCGGCCATCAACAAGGTAGCAAAGAGAGAATGCACAATCAGCATTCACAAGCAGATCCACGGAGTGGCTTTGAGAAAGCACGCTCCTCGGTCACTCAAAGAGAGGCGGAAATTTGCCGTGAAGGAGATGGAAACTCCAGATGTGCTCATTGTCATCAGGCTCAACAAAGCTGTCTGGGCCAAAGGAAGAAGGAATGTCCCATACCGTATCTGTGTGAGGTGTTCAGAAAACGTCATGAGGAAAAGGATTCACCAAACAAACTCTCTATGTTGGTCACCTGCATATCTGTCACCACTTTACAAAAATCTACAAATAGTTAATGTGGATAAGAACTAAGCACTGATGGTCAAATAAAGTTATAAAACTGCAAAGTTATAATACTGCCGGAGTTCTCTGAGGGGTTGACTACGTATCTGTCCCCCTCAGACTAGGGGTTACTGTTAAGACCCTGTATGGTTATTGACTTCTATATAACAAATTATCCCCAAATTAAGCAAAAACGACAATTATTATCTGTTGTAGTTTCTGTGGGTCAGGAATTAGGGAATGGCTTGACTGGGTGATTCTTGACTGGGTCCTCATATGGTTGTAATCAGATGGTAGTTGAGACTGAAACAGTGGATGAGGAGTGACTGGAGCAGCTGGAGGCTGGCCAGGTATCTCCGTGCAGAGTCTCAAGGCCTCTCTATGTGGTCTTTCTGTATGAGCTAGTTGTGCTTCCTCCCAGCATGGTGGTCTCAGGGCAATCAGACCACTTGCATGGCGACTCAGTGCTTTAGTGCAGTGTTCCAGTTCACAAGGTGAAAGCTTCATCCTTGCCTATGATTTAGCCTCTGAAGTCGTGCAGTGTCACTTCCTTGACATTTTATTGGTTACAAATGAGGCACAGGCACACCCAGATCCAAAGGAAGGAGAATTAGACTCCACCATTTAGTGGGAGGGCGACAAGGTTCCAGAAGAACAAATGGGATAAAAGTGATTGATGCACCCATCTTAGGAAAATACAGTCCTCCACAAGCCCTTTCATAGAGTGTCAGACCCGAGGAATGAATGTTCCCCACTGAAGTCTGTATGACAGTCCCAATCCTAAAATGTTGTATGCAGTTTGGAGCACCTATTTTAATCAGGATGCATGAAAGAATGGAAAAGCTCATCCCCTGAAGAATAGCTTTCTTTTTTTCTGGATAAGAGATGTAAGAGGAGGTGTGGTCACTATCTTAGCACATTTGAAGGACTGTCAAGTAGGAGAGGGAGCAGACTTAGTCTGGGTTTCTCCAGAAGGGTAGTTAACTACAAGGTTTTTCAAGGACCCTGAGTATCCCAAAGAAGAAACTCAGAGGGTTCCTTGGCTGATACCTCTGCTATATATATTCTACATCCAATTTTCTCTTAAAATGTGTCTTTTGATTAAAAATAACAACGGGAGGTGGGGAGGAGATTTGTGATACTTTCAACAATAAAATTTTAAAAATTAAAAAAGTTTTCAAATCATTAGACTTGATCAGATAATAGTCCCCAGACATAACATGTAGGAAAGTTTGACTGAAATAATTAAGAGCACAGGCTAAAGAGCAGGGCTGCCTGGGTTCAAGTCCTGGCTCTGTTACTTACAAGTTATGTAACCCTGGGCAACTTAAGCTCTCTGCACCTTAGTTTCCTCATCTGTCAAGTAGGAGTACAAATCAGATGGGGTGATTGTAAGGCCAAAATAAATTTGTCTTTAAATATTTAAATATAGTACTTACAGTAGTGCCTGGCATATAGTAAGTACCACCTAAGTAGTTATTAAATTGATAAAAGTGTGAGAAGTATGCAGGAGCCTGCATTGGAAGGTAGTAAACAGGCACTGAGTCACTATATGGTCATGAGCAGAGTCTGGAAGTCAGCCGTTTTGTTAAAGGAATTGGTCATGGAGTGGTTCATAGCCCACTCCTCCAAAAGGAATTTTAAAAAGCTAAGAAAGGAATCTGAGGCCACCCATCTACTGGGTGGTTTTTGATGGTCTAGACCCGAGGTCAGCAAAACTTTTCTGCAAAGGGCTGAATAATACATATTTTAGGGTGTTGTAGGTCATATGACCTTGGTTTGTCATGGTAGCGTGAAGCCAGCCATGGACCATCCATACATGAATTACATGAATGGTTGAGCTGACTTTGGCTCACCATCCATATCTATAGTTTGCTGACTCTAGTTTAGATCATGCTGGGCTTGAGAAAGCTGAAAATAAAGTGGTTTTCAATGGGGCGGCAGAGCAACAGGAGTTGGAAGGAAAGATAGGGCAGAATAGTGCCACTACAATGCCACCTCCCTTCCTCGGGCAAACTCACTGTGAGTTTACACAGGTCCTCTGTGTGTGTCTAGAACACTGGGCACCACGCATCCAGAGACACAGAGGGCAGCCATATTGGGAATGAGAGTTCCCAACTCATTCATTCTCTTCGCGATGTGTTTTGTTATTGTATTGCAAGGTCTTTGGAAAGAGAGTCCAGGCTTTTCTTTTCCTGCAAACCGGCTCTAACCCGCAGAACAATGCTGTCCATTCTGTGGCTGGTCAGTGATCCCTTGCTGACTGTCATTATTTCCTCACCTGCAAGAAGATCTCCCCGGGCCCAGATGGAAGCCTACAAGCTCATGAGGGACTCATTCAGCGCGACTCTTCCAAGGGAAGTGCAGTCCCGGTGGGAAGTGATTGCACACCGATGGAATTTGTGCACACTGGATGGAAAGATGATCTTTGCCTTTTGGCTGTGTCACAGTAATAAGCGGGAGATGGATTATTTCTAAGAGCGCAGTTCTTCCCGGCACTGATAAGAACGGAATGCAGGCTACCACGGAGATTCAGGTCACTAATTAGCCCCAGAAGCCTCCATGCCTTGAATCACTGTTATAATAATTATGCATTAAATTAGAATGTTTGCAGAGGCCCGGGGCCAACTGTGCTACAGAGCCCGGTGACGGCATGGAGAGATCAAGGCGCGTCCTGCCCAGCACACTGCAGGGACCTGCGGGTGAAACCAGTGACCCTGCCTGGTCTCTGACCCAGCTGTTCGCAGCCTCCTGCCAGAGACCTTGTGATTGGCGCTGAGTGGACAAAAGGAAGAAAACCATGGCCGCCCCTCAGTTCACCCCTCTGAGCTCGATGCAGTCATGCTCAGCTGCGAAAAGACTCACAACAATCATTTGGGCATTTTATTTCCACAGTAATCAATACAAGATAAGTCCAGGTGTTTGCTAACGTGGAGATAACAGTCTGGACTCTTGCCTGCCTTTCCGTTTTTATCTCAACTTTTTAGATTCGGGGAGACCTGGCTGTAGCTATGGTTAAACTATTTTACCTACTTTTCTTCTTCTTCCACCTCCTCCTCCTCCTCCTCCTCCTCCTCCTCCTCCTCCCTTCTTATGTTCTCCATGAGCATAAAACCAAAACATACTAGATACTCAGCTGTAAAATAAACAGATGATAAATAGCAGTCTCTGTGACTGTTGGGTTATAATTCCATCGAGGGCTTGGGTTGAAGTCATAAACCACAAGAAGTGAAGCGTGGCCCATAAATAGCCTTCAAGATGGAATTACAGCCCCATAATTCAATGTGGACCTTTGAAAAAATAATCCTTAAACCCAGCTTTAATTCCAAGAAAGAGCCCTGCCTGTAGTAACATCTTCTGATCGGTTCATCAGTAAACAGATAATTCCTCTGTATTAATGTGACATTTATTAGTGCTGGGGTGAGTGCCCTAGCTGTACTTGAGGAGGTTATTATTGAAACCAGGCCGCAGTGCCCCAAACACAACCAACAAAACAGAAACTGGAGTCCTGATCCAGCACATTGAACATAAATGAGCATAAATGAGCAGGAGGTGAGGAGATACCTGGGGGCTGAGAGGAAGAAATGTTGTTTCCTGAAAAGAGGGGGGCAAGAGTCTCTTGCCTTTGCTTTTCACACCTTTCAGCGCCCCCTCTTTTTACTTGTTGTGATAACCATGTAGTGGCTGAGTTAGAGTTTTGTGGGAAGTAATCTGTTGACATAAATTCCATCCCTGCTAAAGACAGGCTTGCTATTTTCCCAACTGATTCTGCTTGATCTCATGATTCATTAAAGCCAGTTGATCTCATACAACTCAAGAGGTACGACAGGCTTTTTCATGATGGCTTCTTGTGTGATGAAAACAAATATTCTCACATTACAGAGAAAATAAGCCAAATCCACCAATTCTGCAGGAGATGGATGTTTAAATGGAAGCTTCTGGTGATCATAAATTAAACCATCAAAATCCCCGAAGAATCCACTGTAGCCTTAGTATCAAATGAAACAACATATATGCGAGGGCCGCAGATGGTAAGGGCTTACTATATGGTTATTCTTTGTCACAATTTTAACCATAAAATTCAGAAATATTTTATGAATGCTCTTGTAAAGATACTTTCCTCAATAGACTGTTATTTATAACAAAAATCTATAGCTATGAAGAAAAAAGCAACAGCAAAGAATAACTTCAGATAAATTATCAGGCCAAAATAGAAAAAGAATAACATAATTTTTATTTGACCTATTGAAATATAATTTTCATACAGGCTTTGTGTTTAATTTGCCCTTTCTTTTGTAGTTTCTTAAGGTGAAAACTTAGATCCCTGATTTGGGACCTTTGTTCTTCAAATACAAGCATTTAAAGTTACAAATTTCATTCTATTGCTTTGGCTGTATCCTACACATTTTGATATGTTTTAATTTTTGTCTTGGATCAAACTATTTTCTAATTTATCCTGTGATTAAGTTTTGACTCATGTGTTGTTTATTTTCTAAATGTTTGATGAGATTGCATTAAATCTGCATATTGCTTTGGGTAATATGACCGTTTTTGCAATTTATGAACAAAATATTTTTCAAGAAACATTCTTGTAGATAGATCACCACCACCATGTATCGAGGTTCTGCTACCTGTCAGGCGGTGGCTAAAGCATTTTACTAGTATATATATAATCTCACTTGATAGTCACAACAATACTAAGAAATATTATTGAGAAAAAAAGACTGAACTTGCCTACATTAATATGTCATATATGTAGCAAAGCTGGTTTCAGACCCAGATCTCTAAGAAGGCAAAGCCAGAACTCTGAATTTCTGTTCTAACCACTTACTCTCAGGCCTCTGTTTTTCCATGTTCTTCAGTTATGAAGATCAAGATGAGAAATCACCATTTCTAATTGTTGCAGGACTGTGATATGTAGCTTTACAAATCCCTGTGACTTCTTGCCTTGCCAGTTCCATTCCTCCACGTGCATGTTGTGTTTTACTTTGGACTACTATAAGGCAAATTGTCTACCTGCCCCCAAAACCATATACTAAGTCATATATCTCTTGCTTTGCTTCTTTTATTTAGATCTTTGTGTGTCCTTTTTTTTGGTCTCAAAATCAGTATGCCTGACTTTGATATGAACTCCTAGCAGTCAGGCACTGTCTGAAGTAGAGGTTCACATTTTAGTGTGGAAAGCAGTGGATCCATTCTGACTTGAGTAGAAAGACCGAATGTAAATAATATTGACAAGCAATATTGACCAAGCACAAAAACGTGTGGAATCAGGAAACATCCTGATCACGTTAGTTGGGGCAATCCAATTAAATAAACGATTCTTTCAGATTTATGGGATGCCTGGAACTCACAAACTTAGGTATGCAATAACTTCCCGTGACTAGTATGTGGGGTTTTTTTTTCCAAGATACAAATCATCAATTGGTAAAAATGACTATGTATCAGGTTGTTCCTTGTTTCTATACTTTGAACCTTTACCTTAACAAATGCATGTATTTATCACAGAAATAATTTTTTTTCTAAGACCCAGGAAGGCCTTTGGCCATTGTTAGGGGAGAAATAATATAATGGCTATATTGCCTTTTTTTCTTTTCTAGTTGGGTCTTCATCTAGGCTTTTGAATTCTTGAGCGAAGCTGCACCCAAGACTGGGTTTCTTATTGAGACTCGGGGGACAGGGGGGGCTCCCTTCTCCTCCTTCTCCTGTGCCAGGTGACCTGAACCAAAGATCTCTGAATGGCTCTTCTCTCCAGCCACCTGGGCCCTTTTAAAGTTCTTTTTTAAATACCCACTTTTCTAAGAGTGGTATCTGTTCCGGAAACAGATCCCAGGAGAGGGCAGGGGACTATCACATCCCCATTGCTATCTCTTCCTTTCCCTTAATTGCTCCCATATCATTCTCTCCTCCCACTCTTGCGCCTGGCAGCCATTGGCTCTACCCCAGGCTTGACTACTTTGCATTTCTATAGCTTATCTCCATCCAGTCTACTCATTTTTTCCTCTTTCTCACTTTTGGGTCTCTTTCTCTGCCTTCCTGATCCTGGAAGGGTGGTTGTGTGAGTGAGATCCCAGATAGTATGGAGTCAAAGGAAAGACCCGAGCAGGTAGGCATAGGGGAAGCTGGTTCCTCTCAGTTCACTTATCAAACCTAGTCTATGAGCCTGGGGGGTTTACCCCAGTGCCTTTGCTCTCCCCTGACTAAAGTATGGGGGTGCTGTCTGCAAACAGAATGCCCTCCATGCCCAGTTCTATGTCCTCGATTGGTTTTGTCTGTGTCACTCAGTGGGAAGAAAGGTTATTACTTGCAGAGAGAGCACCATAGTAGATGGGTTTTAGGAAACAGGTTGAATTGTGAAGGATATTAATCTGAGAAGGTGTGGAAAACCAGTTTCTGATGTGAACCAGGCAAGGTCACTCTGGGGGTGGGGTAGGGTAAAGGCCTGGGGTGTCCAGGGTGGCAGCTGGTAAAGAAACAGCAAGGTTGCTGGGGAGTCAGAGGCAGGGCATAGTGAGATTTGAGTCCTGGGCTGAGGACGAGGTTGATGAATAGCAAGCGTGGGCTGCAGTGCCTCCTCACTGGCTCCTGGTGTGTGTAACAGGGATGGAGAGTTTGGCTGAAGGAAGTGAATGGGCTTTTCCTCTCTCTAATCCCAGCACATGAGCCGATCCTATCCAGGTATCGGGAGAAAGACAGATACTTGTGGGCCAAGGGAATGGGCTAGGGTTTAGCTCATGAGTTGACCTTGCCCTGTGTTGGCAGGATCTCTCCCCATTCCAGACAGGCTGAGCCTGGAGTATTCAAGGAAGTAAGAAGGCTGCAGATGCCTGGTCAGTGTATTATTGTTTCCCAAAGTTTGTAACTACTTTATTGTGCCAAGCCAGCATGGCCATGGGTGAACCTGAGAGGGGGCGGTAAAGGATGGAGAAAAGACAGACAAGAGAAGAAAGCTGGGGCTGGCTGGGACGCTGCCCTCTCTGATGGAGAGACAGCGACACAGCCTGCAAGCCGAGTCTTTATTTTATAGCCAGATTCCACCAGGCAAAGTAAGGGCGTGGTCAAGATGTTTACAACATTCTAGCGGGTTTCCAATCTACTCAATTACATGCACCTGATCAAGCTTTGTTTACTTGCTGCGCCTCCCGCAACCCATATCACTCAGCCACGTGGGACCACAGGTTCGGACCATAAGGTCAAGCTTACAACCATAGCCTTTGGTTGTGCTGGGACTTGCACGTGGCTTTGCCACGAGAGGATCGTGCCCTCTCATTAGTCCCAGGCTTGAACCTGACCATACCCTGTAGCCGCTCTCCACACTTTATCACCTGTAAAAAGCCTTTGTCTCACTATGTTCAACAAACATGTCTTTTGTATAATTCCATCTTTTAGGTCTGAAATAAAAATTAGTGGGAGCAGAATATTCCTTTTGTGGATGCAAAAGAGGCCGCGTACTAAACATGACAAGCTTAGGGGAGGCCTGCATGGTGGCCTTACAAACCCAGAGACTGAAAGTAACCACAGAGGATGGTCTGAACATAAAAATTCCCCACTAAAGTCGGATCATGGTGGGTAGTCACATCCTAGGCCTGTGGCTTCCCTGACAAACACTCAATCTTTACCTAAAGTGAGACTCTTGTCCTGGTGCATCTAAGACACCATACCTTTGAAATATCAGAGTAATCTTCTTTTCCAGACCCACCACACCAGAGCACAGGAGACCACAGAACACCACATTATTATCTCGTTCCCCGAATACCATCTCTATGTGCTATAGATGCCAACCATCCTGTACCCACCACTGTAAGAGAAGTATGGGTCTCTCTGTTTTACTCTTCCAATCCCAGAGATCTCCCCGCTTTGTTTTCTCCTGCTCCCTTAATGTACCCCCAATAGATTTCCCATGAACCCCCTTAGACTCCTCCTTTGATTCTAATGAATAAAATAAGTTGCAAAACTCGCCTTCTCTGGACCATTTTCTGACTCTGTTGAGACTTCTCTCCCCAGCAATTGTCATTGGTTTGGCTCAAATAAATTCATGAAAATTATCTACAGGTTTGGACGTTTCTTACATCACCAGTTTCAATTCAAGCATGTATTGAGCGCCTGTTGTGTGCATGCCATGCCAAGAGGACGCCTCCTTAGGCTGGGCAAGCAACACGGGAGACTGCTCTGTCATTTGGGCACCCAAGCACTTGGCGGCTGGATTCCTGTATTTCACCTTGTTTCCCTTATGCACACTCAGGGACAGGTGGCGCTCAATATCCTTTTAGCTGAATTGGGTGGTTTGCTTGAAAGCTGAGGACCCCAATTCTTTCCATTAGCGCACTGTGATTGGCCAGTTTTCTGAAGACAATTGGGATTCATTGTCAACAGTAATAGTGTGGCGGCATTTGTATCTAAATGAAAGCAGAGTGACAGAAGAGGAGAGGAATGGGAAGGGCAAGGGAGAAGGAAAGGGTTCAGAGAATGAAGGCAGTTTAAAGGGACCCTTACAGCAGTGAGCAGCAGACTGAGTTCATGCGATGAGGCAGGTCAGCCACCAGAACATAAAGTAAGCTGTGTTCCCAGGGGCAACAAGTCATCACTGCTCTACACTGACAGCTCTTAAATGTACAGAGCGTGCCCACTGAATGCCATGTCTGTGTATGTTCACAATGTTGGCCAGCTCTGCAATATCTCAGCTAAGTGCCATCGAGAACATGCGATGGAAAACAAAGACAAGTAGTTTTTTTCCTTGCAAGAAATGTCACCCAAAATATTCCAAGCATTTAATGATTAGCACCAAACCATTTGCCATCCAGGCTGATCTGAATGCAGAAGTCTGACTATGCACACACTTACCTTCCTGTTGGCCTTCTGGGGTGCAGCCACAAACCTCTCCTTGGTATTTTTAAAATTAATTTTAGAGAAGAAGGGAGAGGGAGAGAGAGATAGAAACATCAATGATGAGAGAGAATCATTGATCGGCTGCCTCCTGCACTCCCCCCTACTGGGGATTGAGGCCGCACCCAGGCATGTGCCCTGACCGGGAATCGAACCGTGACCTTCTGGTTCATAGGTTGATGCTCAACCACTGAGCCACGCCAGCTGGGCCCCTCCTTCGTATTTTAGAGGAGCAAGACTGGTAGAGTCACGGGCAGGGCATGAAGGGGGGTGGGGTGGGGCAGAAGCAAGTCAGATGATGTAATTCCCTCTGCCCCACCCACCTCCAGCCTTTTCCTCAAGCCCCTGACACCATTAGATGTTGCTTGTTCTCCTTGAGCCTAAACTGATGAAGAGCTGCGATAAGAAAATGAGTCAAAAGATGCTGCCTTCTAGCAGGTGTGGGGTGTCATATCCCCACTCTCACTCATCAGCCCCCCCGCCCCCCCCAAGCAGGAAAGGTCAGCCTGCTTGGCTGAAGGCTTTTGTGACCTAACCATGAAGGAACAAAGAGAAAAACAAACAAAAAACCCAAAACAAAAACCCACAAATGCTGTCGTGGGAGCGGCAGGGGCATCAGTCTTGGCTCGCCCAGTGCCTGATGGGCAAATGGGAAGCCCCATGTCCTCAGTGCTGTGTTTCCTCAGCTCTAACGTGGGGTTAATACATTCCGCCTCTCTCATAGACAAGATAATGTCCATGGAAAAGCTGGGCAAAAGCGCTGGGGACGTATATCCTGGGCCTCCGCTAAGTTCACAGGCGGGTCTGGGACCTGGGCAAGCTGTGCAGCTGGTTCTCTCTTCTGTTTATCCCAGCGCCCTGGCCATTAACACCAGCCCTGTGCCCTGGGACCACCTGGCTCTGCGGAAATAAGCCTCTCTCGGAGTCTGACCACTTTCTATTTTTATTCCTCTCCAGAGCCTTCTTCTCCAGGGCAACCGCACACACAATGCCATGTTGCAATTTATTTTCATTTTGCGGAGGGGAGACGGGCCCTCCTCTTCCTGGCTTGGCCGCTCCGGCCTGGCCCTATTACTCTTGGATGGCCCGGGGCTGTTTCGGCCTTGGTGCTGGCATGGCCTTGTTATGCCAGCTGGACAAGGACAACACACCTGCGGCTGCGCTAGGCTGGGCCTGGGAGGTGGCTGGGCAAGGGTCCTAATTACTTGAGGGTGACACAGGCCCGCCAGCATGACCTCATCCGTTTACCTTACCAGGCCCTCTGGGTCCACGGAGAGGAGCTGGTGTTTGTGCAGCTGCCTGGCCCCCCGCGGGAAGGGTCTGTCTCACCTGAATCCCCCAGCCTGGCTCTCTGTGGACATTGGTGTTCAAGTTCAGGCCACTCTCCGATACCTGGCCTGCAGAATACTCCCGCTGCTGTCCTTTCTTCTCACTTCATGTTTGGAAAAGGTATTGTTTGAAACAAGGAAACTTCAAAACAGATGGGTTGTGGTTGCCAGGCATCACGTCTCCAAGATCATGATAGAAGCCAGGAGTCAACCCATCTGCCTCTTTGGGACCTGATCCTGCATTTCTTACATTGGCAAAGTCCTCGCTGAAGATAGAAGTGCCCGCGCTGCCAGCTGGGGAGGAGCCACAGCGCCCCGCCAGAAACGTGCCTGCCTCCCTCCCTCCCATCGCCGTGTCTCTGCATCAGGAGAATTTGGCCTGGAGGCTGACTAAGCCTCACGTGCTGTCTTGGTCACGAAAGATGCTGATCCACTGTCTGGACCATCTGGGTGGTGAGGGGAGGTGCTGAGTCGCCAGTGGTCTCTTGGCACCCAGGCTGTCCTTTAGAATTGGGGGCTCAGCAGTCTGGGACTCAGGACCATGTTTTTCTCGGGGCAAAGTGGATCTTTGAAGGATGAAATCTGCATCCCAGACCCCATGATCCCTTCTCAGAGGAAAAGGATGAGTTGCTCCCAGAGGGCTCCTCAGCTAACTGTGACATAAAGTAGCAGCTCGCATGGAACTGGGGACAGACACAAGGGACCAGACTGCTGCCCCATCACCCCCAAATAAGAGATCCAGGGAGAAACTAAGTCTCGTGACCACAGGAAAAGTATGTGGAGAAAACATAATAAATGCTAGTCATAGCCACCGGAGTGGCTCAGTGGTTGAGCATCCACTTATGAACCAAGGGGTCACAGTTCGATTCCCATGCAATACCTGACTATTTAGTCAGGGGCACTGACCCCTTCCCCCCCCCCCCAAAATGACAGCAGCCAACACAATCGCCATTTGTATTAACCATAAGTATACAGGTCATATAATAGAGTTGTATCTTATTGTCCACGTTGCATAATAAGTTTGCATCTGATTGGCTAATTTTTTGAAACCAGAAATCCTTATATACAAATATAGGCACCTGACTTTTTAAAACATCACTTTGGAGTAAAAAGGGAAGGTAAATCCTATTTTTTAAATTTTTTTTTGTAAATCAGTCAAAATTATACCTATTTTTGTCAAATATAATCTATTTTTTGGTGTGCCACAGAATTGTAGTAGTTAGTGTACTGTATGTGTGCCATGAGGTGAAAAAGGTTGGAAATCGCTGCTTTGAGAAATCAAAGCAAACAGGTAAGAAAACTTTTAACTCAGTTTAACCCTGTGTTTCCCGAATGTATGTGACGATAGAATGCCAATCTTGCAACGTATCTGTGAAGCACGTTTTGGGGAAAGCTGCTTTCCTGCAAGATATTTCATGATGCCTGCAATTTGCATGTCTCCTCTTCCCGCTGCAAAGTTACTATTCATTGGAGATCACAGGTTGGCTCAGTGGTCTGTGCTGGCTCAGGGCTGGGTTTGCACCCTCTCCTGCCGACTAGAAATTTGACTTTATATCCTTAAGAAGGCAAGGGAGGGAGGGACTATTGCCTTTAAGAACTCACATTTTTACATCTGAAACTAATACAAAATAATGTTGAATGTAAACTGTAATTGAAAAATATAAAAATAATTAAAAACAAAAATTGCAAATATATATACATATGTATGTATATATATTATTTTTTAAAGAATTAACTTTTTGCCCGGCCAGCATGGCTCAGTGGTTGAGTGTCGACCTATGAACCAGGAGGACTTGGTTCAATTCCCGGTCAGGTCACATGCCCGGGTTGTGGGCTTGATCCCCAGTAGGGGGCATGTAGGAGGCAGCTGGTCAATGATTCTCATCAATGTTTCTATCTCTCTCTCCCTTTCTCTTCTCTGAAATCAATAAAAACATATATATTTATTAAAAAATAATTAACTTTTTCACACTGATGGTAAGAACTTTAGGGCTACAGCCCTAGCTGGTTTGGCTCAGTGGATAGAGCGTTGACCTGCAGACTAAAGGGTCCCAGGTTCACTTCTGGTCAAGGGCACATGCCGGGGTTGTGGGCTCGATCCCCAGTAGGGGGTGTGCAGGAGGCAGGCAGTCAGTGATTTGCTCTCATCATTGATGTTTCTATCTCTCTCTCTCCCTCTCCCTTCCTCTCTGAAATCAATAAAAACAAACTTCAGGGCTCCAGAGATAATTTAATTATGCGGAGAGACTAGAAGGTGAGTCCTATTCACCAGTTCTCCATCAGGATCTGCTATTCTGGGATGGCACTGAAAGCCCAAGTGGAGATATAATTGCAAACATCTGAGCGCCAGAGACCTCGTCTTCCACAGTCTCCACAGCACCACAGGCTGTGCACACACGAGCCACCTGCTTCCAGATTTACTGAATGGAATTCACGCGGCTTGGTTGCATGTATGGTCTGAGAACAGCGTGAGTGTGCACTCACTGGGTCATTCATGGCTTATTTTTATGTCTTGGGTTTTCTATGGACAAATACACGATCTGAGGTTTGGCAATACTGAGTCAGAGCCCCAAACCTTCCATGGAGTTCCTTCAGGCACTGCAGTTCTAACTCCAAAGATTTCCTATTCGGCTCGTCCACACATTTTCTGTGGACACTAACTGTTTCTACTAGCACGTCTCCGTATTCTTGCCTCACCTGCTATTCTTCTGACAATCCATCACGTGACCACTTCCAACTTCACTGCTCTGCGTTTTTCCTCCTGGCTAAATTTTTCTGTTATATTCACCTGTAGCCAGGCCTGGACCTCTAAAGTAGCTTTAAAACCCTAAAACAATGGTTTTCAACTTTTTTTTCATCTCATGGTACACATACAGTAACTACTAAAATTCTGCAGCACATCAATGAAGTATATTATATTTTTTGCCAATAGGTTGATTTACAAAAATATATATAATAGGAACGACCCATCCTTTTTGCTCCAAAGTGACTTTTTTAAAAAGTCGGGTGCCTATACTTGTATATAAGGATTTCAGGTACCAAGAATTAACCAATCAGATGCACCCTTGTTATGCAACGTGACCAATAAGATGCAACTCTATTATAGGACCTATGTATTTATGGTTCAAGATGGGGCATTCACACTGGACAGCTATTGTTGTGTTGGCTGTTGTCATTTTTAAAATTTTACAATCTAAGGGAAAAGAAGCCAGTGCCCCTGACTAAATAGTCGAGTAGTGCACATTTAAAAAATTCTTGTGGCACACTGGTTGAAACTCACTGTCCTAAAAGAACATTCTGTTCCCTTACAGTTACTCTTGAAAAGGGCTTGATTTACCCTTAGATTTAGCTGAGAAATCCTTAAAACCGGTTCCACAGGATGAAGCACGGGCTAACTCATCATTTTTTCCCCCAACCCACTGACCTTCGTGTCTGCTACAGATTCACTTTCAAAGGGGAACCAGGTGACAGGGGAAGGCACAAGCCCATCTCGGGTTGCTTCAGTTTCCCATTCTTGATACATTGACCAAGAACAAAACATTCATTCCCACTGGAGCCATCTCTGCTGACCTTTCTGCAACTCCTTGGGGGTTTGACCCCAAATCAGTGACTCCTGGGGTCAAAAGAGGTCTGACTTCAAAGGAAAAATGTTGGGTGTCGGCCCATTCACTGGCTGGTGTACCCTCTCCTGTTACTTTTGATTGATCATTGAATATGGAAGGAGACAGAAGGTACCCACCGGCCACTCTCCCAAGTCACCTCCAACACACACTTGTGATTACAGCGCGATCGCTCGCTGTCCGTGTGGCGAGTGTGCACTCAGCCATCATCGCCTTCCTTGCAGCCTCTGCCGTTAGGGCAGGTACTGCAGGGTGACCTGAAGTAACTCAATAAAGATCTTGGACTGAATCTGTGTTTACATGATGTTATAAAGAGAAAAATGCATTCCAGTAACTCTTCTGTCAGGTCGTGCCAATCATTCAATGTCTTCCTCTGACATTTCCAGCTGACCCCTGCAGCGGAGAGAGACCCTGTCCTAACGTGCGGGGACCCATCTGTGCAGGAAAAAGGTCCCTGTGTGCATTCTTGGGTGAACCGTGTTTAAGCGATGTTCCTCCAGGGTGCCGAAACGTCTCTCTACACATCGTGTCCAAGAGCTGAGCTGGGATGGGCTTAGGTGGTGCTTAAAAGCCATCACCCAAAAGGAACTCTGCAGAAACCACAGAATAATTTGCAAGGCGCGTAGAAAACAGTTGCCTCAGATGTGCCCTCGGCACTCACAGGGCTCTGGGAGTTTCATTTCTTCCATGATGATGAGCTCCATATGTCTCTGTTTGGCTCTCTTTTTGTTCTCTGGGCCCATCCTCTCTTCCTCTGTTTGCCCTGCTTTCCTCCAAAGATCCTCTGATCATGAAAATAATGACTAGCTAGATGGCACCTGGGGAGACCAAGCGACACCCGCCCGGAGAGTAACATGGTAAATGGTGAAGCAAGGAGCGGGCGTAGCTGTGCCAGGGCTGCCCAAGGGGATTTCTCCATTTCCAAAATGTGTGGCTCTAAAATGCCTCATTTAGAACAAACAGGAAATGTCACCACGAGGGTCACACCTTGTTAAAATCGGCTGTTCTCCTGCCTGATAGTTCCAGCTTCAACACTGCCACGGACGAGGAGACTCGTGAGCTGGGTTTTAAAGTAGTTGTGCAACCGGCCACCTGGCTTTCATAACGCTCTCTGGCCCTGGACTTTGCGTGAGACCTTAGGCAACTCCTTTCACCTGGGAGGTATCTGCTCCAAAGGCAATGAAAACCGGTGTTGGTGGGGGGAGAGGGGGGAGAGCGGGCCTGGAAATGAGTTCTGGCTCGCTCTCCCGTGGTAGTCATGCAGTCCGGAAGATATTTCTCGAGGCTGCTCCATTGCATCTGAGAGCTCGCTGTGGGACCTGAAGCTGAGCAAGAGGCTCTGCACACACACGGGTTACAATAAAGTTACCCTTTTTGAAATGTCAGTGCTTACTTATTATGTGCCAACCATGTAATCTGGTGTCGTTCTATAAATACAAACGTGCAAGGTATGTTCATGATCACCCTCATTTAGCTGTGAGGGAGCTGAGGCTTAGACGGATGGAGTAAGTAGCCTGTCCAAGGTCATTACCGCTACAGCGTTGCCGAGCTGCACTTGACCTCAGGGCAAATCTGGCCCAAAGGCCAGGCACCAAGCCCTCTGCTAAGCCTCCGTCTGGAATGTAACTGAAGGTAGGAAGGGAAAGTGGGTCATCGGAGGTTCTTTGCTCTGCACAGGGGTGGAAAAGCCACGGAATCAGGCACTGGACCCGGGTCCAGCTCAGTTGGCGCAGGTGAGGCTGGGAGAACTCCCGTGGCTGATAACAGCGGTGATTCCTACACGCTCTGAACCGTTTGCTGATGGCTGGGCTTCCCTCACAGGGTTTTGTCATTAAATGAGAAAATACAAAGTGCTTAACAAATACAAAATGCCCAAAACATAAGGGTTGTTGGGTAAGCTTATGTTTTCCTTTTATGAAACTAGGTTTCCTTTTATGAAACTGGGAAATGTTCAAGCCATTTCATGATGGCTATTTCTACCATTTTTCTTCTCTTTCATTCTTCCCCAAATCATCTCTGTTCAAGATGGAAACCTGTCTTTTATGTTATTTCATTTACTGAGAGTTTTTTTTGTTTGCTCAGTTTACTGAGTTCCTTTTTTCCCCCCAAAAGAGCAACGTTCTTTACAGATTAACACTGAACTTCTACTAGGGCAATTCCCCTCTGAGTATTTGTGGGGTAATAGTGATGAGTATTCATAGAGTCCTAATGATTCGTATTATAATCATGATTTTCACTTAATGAAGATTTAGTAAGTACATACACTTTCAATTACCTCTAAAGCAACCCTAGGAAATAAGTATTATTTGACCCATTTTACACATTAGCAATGACGCCCACTTGGTTCAAGTACTTTGTCAATGTCTAGTTTCGCCTGGTCACGGCCTGCTGGTGCATACTCCAAACCTGTGGGTATTAGGACACCTCCCCACTCTCTTCGGTAAAGAACAGTCCATTTTCTGGCAACGCTTTCCAAGCACGGTGTCTGCCAACCACAGGAGGTTTCCTAACTCCTCAGTGTCATCATGTGCTATCAGTCTGGTGTCTGGGTGTCCTTGGCCTCCCTCCACCATATGGTCTCCATAAACAGTTCCTGGCATTTCCCTCCCTCCATACTTCCTGCCCACTGGGACTGCCTGTCCACGAACTCTCACATTCAAGAGCATGTCCTCAAGTCGGAGGCCCTGAAAGCCATAGGGACACTGAGGGCACACAGCCTTAGAGAGCCAGCTTTCCTCTGGGTTGGGCGGTTTGAACCAGTTAAGTAATTTTCATAAGTAATTTAAATATAAAGCATTTTTATAGGAAGACATTTTATAGAGTAGAATACTTCATTTACACACATTTCAAAATAATACAAATCTTGGAGGAGAGGGCATCCCCAGACACCAGGGGTAAGTGTGTGTCATGTGCCTCTGGCAGGTCTTTGGTGGGAAGCACTGAGAAGTTCCTGACTAGGATGTTTATGAGAGATTTACAGTAGCCCCTGGGGTTCAGGGGGAACACAGCAGAGTGTCTCTGAGCCTCCCGATGGGAGCTGCTGATGTATTAGATGGAGGATGTATCATGGTGGAAACCCAAACCAGGGCCGTGAGAAACCACTCTGTCAGTCCCCATCCATAATAGAAAGCTGTATTCAGAGGAACAGTATTTGGGGGGTCAGAAAGGGACAACCCTGTCTTTTCTGAAGGCATTTCCATCCCTTGCTCCCACAGACAGCATTATAGGGAGATCGTAGGCGAAATGAGGGTGTAGCACTGATTTATTGAACTTATTGCTGAGAAGACATGACTACCATACACAGGTGAGACATGTGGACACAGGTAAGAACTATATCCACAAGTGACAGAGGAGGAAGGAGGTATTCCTTCATGCAGTCATTCATTCATTCCACAGATTTATTGATGGTCTGCTACCTGGCAGTGGTTCTCAACTTCGGCTGCACATTAGAATCACCTGGGAATCTTTTTAAAATCCTGATTTCTGGGTCTCATCCTCCGGAAATTCTGTTTCTTTGTTACTAATGTTGTGGCCCCACCCCATAACAAAGAAATATATATATTTATTTGATTTCAGAGAGAGGAAGGGATAGAAACATCAATGATGAGAGAGGACCATTGATCTGCTGACTCCTGCATGCCCCCTCCTGGGGATCAAGCCCACAACTGGGGTTTGTGTCTTGACCAGGAATCAAACTGTGACCTTTTGGTTCATGGGCCGATGCTCAACCACCAAGCCACACTGGCCGGGTGATCAGGCTTCATTTTCCCCCTCACTCAGCCAGAGAGCCTTCTTACTGCTCCATTCGGTACAGACCATCATAAGCAAAAGCTCTGTGCTGTCCACTCTGACATGTCACCTTGTTACCTGTGTCTGAACTGCCACTGAGAGACCAAATGCACTAAAGCAAATCGATGACGACCCCCCCCCAACTTCTGAAATAACATCACCCTGATATGTATATAAACCAGATGAGCTCATCAGTACAACCTCCCACCATCCAAAAGTGCTCATTGAGGGCTTAACGCCTGGGAATCTCATACTCACCATGGCTCAGAGAACGTCTCCCTCTTCCGTGTGTTTACAATCGGAGGGAGACAAAA
Source organism: Myotis daubentonii (assembly GCF_963259705.1). NCBI lineage: Eukaryota > Metazoa > Chordata > Mammalia > Chiroptera > Vespertilionidae > Myotis > Myotis daubentonii. Next base: position 19,309,909 of record NC_081858.1, read on the forward strand.
CTGAGGCAGATAGATGCCAGAGGGAAAGAGACACAACCAAATGGCAAGCACTGGACAAACACAAAGATAAGAATAAATATTGGCTTTGTCTAGGCGCCAAGAGGAGTGCATCCTATCACACTGTACAGAAGAGAACCTTGTTCCCACAGACAGAGAGCCACCATTGTGCCGGTCTCCCAGGACTCCGCAGGGATCAAAAGTCCCCGAGGAAGGTGGCTGTGACCTGCAGTGCACCATGCTGGAAAGGTTGGCACACTGGGCAAGCAGGGCTTCCGGACCTCTGGGGTGAGAGGAGGGAGGACTGGGACTTCTCCCTTTGGAAAGATGGCGCCTTCGGAGGGAGGGGCTGGAGTTGTCACTTTGCGAAGTCCCTTTAGTCCCCAAGTTCTCCCAAAGGGCTTTCTACAGTTGATCTTTTGCAGGGGAGGCCAAGTTCATTGCCCTCATTTCCCCGCTGCTGTGGCTTGATGGGAAGAGATGATTAGGAATAAGTGATTCACACATCCCCAGAGGGAGGGAGCTGCAGAGAAAAGCTTGCTTCAGCCAAACGTCCTGGTGTCCACAGAGCAAGCAAAACATGTGGACGTTTGGAAATATCTAAATAATCCGTGCCTTTTGCTTGGAGTACACCTTGCCTATATTTAGCAGCAGGAAGACTTGGCGAGAGACCAGAGTGTGTGCGCCGGTGATGTGTGTACGTGTGAGGATATGTTTGCGTGCGTCCGCATGTGATTGTATGTGTGATGTGAGTTTGCATGTGTGAGAGTGTGTGTGGGCCGCTATGTATGTATGAGTCTTATGTGTAAGAATATGTGAATGAGTGTATGTGAATATGCCAGTTTGTGAAAGTGAATGTAGATGAGTGTGAGCGAGTGTGTGTGTGTGTGTGTGTGTGTGTGTGTGTGTACTACACACACACACACGGACATGTGTCTGAGGGCTCTAGGCGAAAGGGAACGAATCTGGATTCCAGCTGGTGATATGGGCGGCATTTCCTGAAATTGCTTCTGACTCACAAGCACCCTTAGACCAGCTAAAATAATAGAAAAACAGTTCCGATATGCAGAAACTGGGGCTTGCTTTCTTTGGGTTAGTTTACATAAGGGAACTTGTTATTGAGAAAGAAATGTATCCGAAGGTCTCTGAACCCAGTGGAGGCACGGCCTCTGTCCTGGCTGGGGGTGACCTTTTGCTCACCTTCACTGCCGGCTGAATCAGGATGTGTGTCAGCTGTAGTCGTAACCGATTTTGCTCCCAGCTCAAGGTCACGGAGCTATCTGCCTGATCTCAGGGTGGTTTTCATGCCATGGCATGAGCACCTCCCGGGAGCCACAGGAAGCTGAAGTCAGAAGGGTTCATGCGACCTGGGAACAGATCAATATAGCTCTCGGAGCTCAGCCAACCTGGGATCAACACCATCTGTCCTACCTGTGAGGTCACAGGTGAGCTGAGGGTCCCACATTTTACAAACCACACCCTATTATTGGATGGTTACCTTTTGATACTAAGCAGTGAAGTCAAGAGGCTCTGAATGTTGGTCCCTGTGGTCTCGAATGCCCAGTCTGAATTTCCCTACGTTTCCATCATTCCTGACACCGTAGCCACCTACAAAGGGAAAGAGAAAACGATGATCTCTTTCATTGACTATCCCAATTCATCAGCTTAGAATAAATCTTGATGTTCCTCTCTCTCTAAATAACATTCATTTTAAAATTTATTTTTGTACATCTGCTCCTGTCTCACCCTCCACCCCTCCCACAGGGAATAACCTGGCCCCCACACATCTGCGGCCACCTTCTGCCTCCTTTCACCTGGGAAGCCAGCTTCAGGGACTTTCCACAGGGAGTGAGGACAGCAGCACACAGTCCAGACCCCTGCTGGAGTCACACGCGCCCCCACCCCACCGTCTCTGCACTTTTCTCCCTGGAAGGAAGAGAGAGAGAGGCCTGCATCCCGGTCAGATCTGGGCAGACAGACATGCCACTGTGGGCACCAGTTTAGCTTTCCTTTGTCACATCGCTAAGTCATTCTTCGCGTCTCAGCCATGTCCCTTCCTGCCTTTGGAATCCTTCCTTCTGCTCAGAGAGTGTCCATGGAGCACCTCTTTCCAGTTAGTGGGCGAGGGGTTAGAAAATGCAAGAAGCAAGCAAGATGCAGGCCTTGCCTTCAGGACCTGCAGCCAAACAGGAGAAGAAGACGTTAAGTCAGCAACATCTAATGGGTCCCAGGGGTGCAGGTGACCATGAGTATGAAGCACAGGATTTAACCTCTAGGGCAGGGGTCCTCAAACTTTTTAAACAGGGGGCCAGTTCACCGTCCCTCAGACCGTTGGAGGGCCGGACTATAGTTTAGAAAGAAACTATGAACAAATTCCTATGCACACTGCACATATCTTATTTTGAAGTAAAAAAACAAAACGGGAACAAATACAATATTTGTATTTGCATGTGGCCCACGGGCCGTAGTTTGAGGACCCCTGCTCTAGGGGTTGGGGAAACTGTCTTTGGGAAGATGACTTGAAGGTGAAATTTGGAGGGTTTGGGACCTAAGTACCACGAGGACAGTCCCCAGAAAGGTATCTGACATAGGGAAGTCATATTTGTTTGAGGAATAAAGAGGAGTTCATGAAGGGGAATGATTTTGTGTAGAATATTCCAGGAAGAGGTCCTCACGAGAGAAAGCGAAGGGAGCAGCGCAGGAGCCAAAGCTGGGCAGGGAGGCAGAGACCAGCCTGGTGGTCCTAGCCCAGTGGTTCCCAACGTGGGGCAATTTGATTTTTAAGGGGAGCAATTTGAGAATGAGTTATTAACGTGATTTTTTTTGCATTTCTTATGGTTCTAGAGGCCTCAGATACAGCATATAAATATATATTGTGACATATTTATGCCTTTCAGTTCTCTCTTACATGTTTTGAAACCTTATTTGCTATTTTTTCATATCACTTCATATTATTATTCTTTTTTAAAACAATTTCTTAGTGATGTTTTCCTCAGGACTTCAACTGTCCTTTCCGTCTTTTATTTTTCTCTTTCATGGATGCCATGTTCTTTGGAAGCTTGTTTATTTTTTAAAAAAATATATTTTATTGATATTTTACAGAGAGGAAGGGAGAGGGATAGACAGTTAGGAACATCGATCAGCTGCCTCCTGCACACACCCTATTGGGGATGTGCCCGCAACCAAGGTACATGCCCTTGACTGGAATTGAACCTGGGACCCTTCAGTCCGCAGGCCAATGCTCTCTCCACTGAGCCAAACCGGTTAGGGCTGGAAGCTTGTTTAGACCAAGTGAATGGCCTTTTAGCGAGATGCTTAGGTGGGGCATGGCCAAAAATAAAGGTTGGGAACCACTGCCCTAGACCTTTGGTAAGGAGTTTGGGCTTATTCTGGCGTCATGAGGAAGCAGTGAAAGCTTTGAGGTGCCACGATGCGCAGGCAGGTGCTGCACTCATTGAAGAGGGTCTCCTCAAGCTCACATGTGCAGGAGAAGCACATGGGTGTCCTAGGAAAACGCAGACTGATTCAGCGGGTGGAGCCCGGGTCCCGCACCAGCTCCAAGTGTGTGGGGACACTACAGAATTAATTCTAGGACCTGGCATGCATCTGAATTCTCAGGCTCTAATCTAAGGCACTCCCTTTCCTGTGAGGAAACAGTCTGTCACCGGGGGAGTCATCTGCTCATGGTGACCCAGTTTCACAGCAGCAGTGATGGGTCTAGACCAGTGGTCAGCAAACTCATTAGTCAACAGAGCCAAATATCAACAGTACAATGATTGAAATTTCTTTTGAGAGCCAAAATTTTTAAACTTAAACTATATAGGTAGGTACATTGTTATTAACTTCATTAGGGTACTCCTAAGGCTTAGGAAGAGCCACACTCAAGGGACCAAAGAGCCGCATGTGGCTCGCGAGCCGCAGTTTGCCGACCACGGGTCTAAACCAAAGGCTTCCTTGAATGTCAGCTAAAAATTATTTCACCAAACTATATCCCTTTTCCACATGGCCTCTCGCTTACTGTGCCCCATCAAGATATGGGGGCGGGCTGTGCCTAGAAACAGGCCATCTACCCATCTGGAGAGGCTTCTGGACACCATCCAAGTCCTAGAGGGTTAACCGCAGGGCTCCGTGGCTTTGGAGCCGGGCCAGGCCAGAGAGATTCCCAAGCCCGGATTAGCCGCAGCCCGAGATGTGCTCCTGGTAACTGTATCGTGGTCTTCCTCTTTCTGGATTGTAATGAGTCTGGCAGTTTGCCCATCAGGTGCTGTCCTGCTGGTGAGCAGATTAAATGACCAACGTTTCCAACCTCCAGGGTTGGGCCTACGAAAACTTGCAGTAGTGGGTGGGAGGCCACCTGGGTGGCATCGCAGTAGGAAGCTACACAAAATTCCTCCAACTAAACTGATTCCTTACTTACTTATCATTGTTGACTACAGTTCCATCACCAGTTATTCATTCTTTGTGTTAAGCACTGTCTCATAGTCCATCCCCTTTTTATTTTTTAAATATATTTTTATTGATTGCAGAGAGGAAGGGAGAGGGAGAGAGAGATAGAAACATCAACGATGAGAACAAATCATTGACTGGCTGCCTCCTATGTGCCTGCTTCAGGGGATCAAGCCCACAATTTGGTCATGTGCCCTGACCAGGAATCAAACTATGACCTCCTGGTTCATAGGTCAGTGCTCAACCACTGACCAACACAGGCTGGGCAGTCCATCCTCTTTTTGAAAACCTGAGGTTGCTCTCACCCATGTTGCTCAGTTGGTTAGGCATCTTCCTGTGCACCAAAAGGTCACCTGTTTGATTCCCAGTCAGGGCATATGCCCAGGTTGCAAGCTCCATCCACAGTAGGGGGTGCAGGAGGCAGCTAATCGATTTTTTGCTCTCATATCAATGCTTCTCTCTCTCACTCACTTTCCCATCCTCTCTCTCTAAAATAATCAATTAAAAATATGTTTAAACCCCCCCCCCCCAAACCTGAGGTTAACTATTACCAGTAAGTCACTAACACCTTAGTAAGAATTAGGCCATCAGCTTTTCCTCAGACTAGGAAAGGTGTCTTGGCTATAGAATGCCCCAAGGTGGGAACAAGGAGTAGGGGAAAGCAAACAACGGAGAGGCAGGAGACACTACAGATAAAACTTGCTAACTTCACTATCCTGTTCAGGGCCAACTCTGATTTTGACCTCCAGATGCTTCCTATTTTTTATGGCTCCTAATCAAAGTTGGTGGTGACGTCAGGAACTGGAGGAAAACCAGGCCTGCAGATCCTGGGTGGAGTTTACAGTACAGATATGAGTAATACCTGATACTCACATGTGTCTCTGCATCCCACAGACACTGTGATTCTGCTAAAAATCATGGGTGCCACCTCTAGGGTGGACAGAGATGTGTTAAAGGTCATTGACAAAAGGTATAAGATATTGTAGCAGAAATGAAGAATGTACTTTGGTTACATAAGATCTACCACAGTCCTTTGAAGTGTCTCCTTGCTGTTTTCAAAGCTTTGTCACGTGTATGTCTTCACTTTACCTTCACAATCACCCTGTCAGGAAAGAAGGCACGTATTTCACTCACGGCGAATGGTCACTGAAGGACGTAGACACCAGCTCAGAAGGGGAAAAGTCATGAAGAGGAAACCTGAAATGTTGAGCCTTTACCTGAAAGACTGAATTAGCCCAGCGAGACTGTTGGAACTAGAGGAGACCAAAATACTCTTAGTTGCTACACAATATTATCTGGCAATAAAAAGTGTGAACCCTGAGAAAGAAAACACCTCCTAAGAGCTCCTGGTGGTTACCTGAGCTTAAATTAAAAAAAAAAAAAAAATTCCCAGAGCCTAGCAGCCCTTTCTGCACAGGGTCCTCTCACACAAACTGCACTTTCTGGAGAAACCTAAGTGTTACTATGTTTCTGCCATCGGAGCCAGCCCTTATAAAGGTTTCCTGGAATCCTATTTTAACCAATAGGATAGAGGCTTTCCCCCTTCTATCCTATTGAGCAGCTCTAACCAATCAGAGAGGCTCTATTCTGACCAATCAAGACAGTGCCTTTGGCCCAATCAAACAGTGAGGATTTGCATGAGGCTGGACCAATAAGGGACAGGGGAAGGTACTTCTGTCTATATAAGTCAGCCCCCGCTGGGTGGGGGGCACCCTTTCCACTGAAGACTGTAAGCTGCATTTCCCTGGTTAGAGCTGAAACAGCAGATACTAGTATGTCTCTTGGTCCAGAGAGGGGCAGAGCATGGCGGACTGTGCAGAGCAAAGGAAGCTGCCTAACCGAATGAGCTATTCCATGGCCCTGCTGTTCTCTCTGCCATGCTCTTGCATGGTTTGCACTGAATACAGTTTCCTTCACTGCACCCCAATTTGGGGATTCTTGTTGGTGTTGAATTGGCGCCAACAACCATCAGTTGACAAAAAGGTATGAAGAACTGATACTTCTACAGCACGAATAGCCTTGAAACCATTATGTTAAGTGAAAGAAGCCATTAAAAGATACATTTTCAGTTTAGTACCTTTGGTCGGATGTGATAGATTACTGGAAGGAACGTTCCTTTGAACTCACTGCCTACAAGGAGGATATTGCTGTGGATATTGTTACTTAACATTCTACGTATCCTCTCTGTGAGGACTCGGGAGAAATGGGCTTTGGCTTTAGATTCAGGAGTAGTTCTTCTCCGGAACAAGTGGTTTACTTTTATCTTACAAGCACTGTGATGTGTGTGAAGGATTCTTCCCACTGGTGCTGACTGCTGGGTAGATGAGAGCCAGCTTTGTGGTCCATTCCTTGCCTTTCCCTTCTCTTTATTTGCACACCCACACAGTGCTAATCTCATGCCTCGCTCCCTTTCATGTCCCTACTCTACCTTTATTTTAAAAAAAACTAGATGATGAAGAGAAAATAAGGGAATGAATATGCAGAAATGAGACATGAATCTGGGGAAACACTTAGGAGCCCACTGAGGACAATCCAAACGGGACACAGGAAGGGAGGAGCCAAGGAGGCAGGGGGCTGATTCAAGAGATGTTCCGGAGGGTTGAGATCTCTCCTATTTGTTCCAAAGCAGAATTTTTAAGTAAATAGTAGGTTTTCCCTGTAGCCTCTACAGCTATTAGCACCCGGGCAGTTCTTTGCATTTTGCAAATGCTTTCACATACATTCTCATATGATCCCAATAATCTTATGTTTATAGTTCGCATGGTGTCCTCACACTGTTCTCTACAACAACTTTGACTCAGAATCATCCTGTGTTACGATGAGAAAATTTTGGTTAAGAGCGATGAGGTGACTCACCCAACTGAGTTTCCAGAGCTTTAAGGGGTGACCTCCAACTTCTCCTGCTCTGAGACCAGCCTGGGCCACTTCATCGTGATGCCACCAGACGTTCAGCCAGACGCTGAGCATGTACTCTTTATCTCAATCTAATCAAGAACTCCAAACCCGTAGATGGTTGTCTCCTTTGGTAACTTTTCTGGATAGCTTTTCTCAACCTTATGAGGACTGTCATAAGCAGACACAAGAATACCAAAAACCTATGAGCCGTTGGTGTTTCAGACAGAGCTGTAAACTGGATAGCCTGTTACTTTTAGGCAACATTTGATACCCGTCTCCAGTTCATTGGCAATGAGGTGGTGGCTCCTACAGAAGGCAGCTGAGTGAACTGTCAGGGAATCTGAGGGGTGACCTAGGTCTAGAGGCAAGTAAACCTGGCAGGTAGGTTGGTGATTCAGTGCACTGCTGAGCCCCACGTATCAGAGTCCCTGAGATAATTGCCTGGGATTCACTGCAGCCTCCACAGAAGTGTTTACACAACGGCACCTGGAACAGGGCTGGAGATCTGCAAAGTGTCAAGGAGGAGTCCCTGTTCTGAATGCAAGTTACTGACCTCAGCACATTCCAAGGGGGAAAGTGGAGAAAAAGGATGACGCTATGTCAAAAGAAGGCACAGGCCCAGCAAGCTCTCCCCTGCTGCTTAATACAGGAAATAGCTCCCAAACATCTCAGCTAATCCTCCACCGATACAATGAGAAATGAGCCCCTCTGGCAGCCAAGCAGTTATTAAGCAAGGACAAAAAATATTCCCGCCCATAGCAACAGAGCCAAAGATAACAGCAGGGAATAGGGAAGCTGCAGAGACAAGGCAGATACAAAACGCTGGATCCCACAGCCCCCCAGAGCGACTGACGTGGGAGAAAAATAATGGGCCTCCTTTTGCCTAAGAAGCTAAAGCGATGTCTTGTAAACTTCAGGACTTCGCGTGGAGCCAGGGTCAAACTGAACTCAGCTTCATAAAAGAGAGTAAGTGGTTGTAGACGTGAGAGGCGGGGCTGAAATGGGATGCAGCTTGAGGCTTTCGGATCTGGGAACTGGCCTGCTGATGGGACAAACATGGAGGCAGAAAGATGCAGGCTGCACTCCCATTTGCAAGAATGGGTTCATTAACGTTTCGTGCGCAAACGTTTCACGTACAGGGAGTTTTGCTTTTCTTTTTTTTTTAATATTTTATTGATTTTTTACAGAGAGGAAGGGAGAGGGATAGAGAGTTAGAAACATCAATGAGAGAGAAACATCGATCAGCTGCCTCCTACACACCCCCTACTGGGGATGTGCCCGCAACCAAGGTATATGCCCTTGACCAGAATTGAACCTGGGACCCTTCAGTCCGCAGGCCGACGCTCTATCCACTGAGCCAAACTGGTTAGGGAGGGAGTTTTGCTTTTCAATGAATATTCTTCCAAAACATCCCTTTCTTAGCAAGGTGCTCACTTTCCCCATGTTCTTCGGATTCTCTGTCCACCTGGGAGGGAACAATCTCTTGCCAACACCTTTCAGCTCACAATTGCCTCCATCCCAGGGAGCCGTTCCATTTGTCTTTAATAAAGAAGTTGGGTTCCTGCTTCAGGGTTTTGTAGGAGGCAGCAGCAACCAGGGAGCCAGGGCCCAGAGCCCAGGGCAAGATGAACTACAAAAGAGTAGTTTTCCTAGAAACGTTTATTACTTTAAAAGTTTTTATTTTATTTGCTCTTTGCAACAAGCTTGTTAGAGAGCCTTAGAATTTTGCTGCTGAATGGACTTCACAAATCATCCAGCATGCTTATTTTACAGAAGGGAAACTGAGGCTGAGAGTTTATAATTATTCGTGCAAGACCAGCCTAGACCTGTTCGCCTGTCTTCTGGGTTCATTAGTCATCCTACATGGCCCCCTCCTTGAACTGGGAGACAGATAAACTAGACTATAGTCATTTTAGAGTTCTTTTAGGAAGAAAATGAAAAATATTTCCTATCTTGACAATCTGTCTCAATGTGTTAGCTTCATTGGTCCATAGCAAAATTATCCAAGTTCAACTCAGCATATTTTTTAATAAAAAAAAATTAGAAGCGCCGAAACCGGTTTGGCTCAGTGGATAGAGCGTCGGCTTGCGGACTGAAGGGTCCCAGGTTCGATTCCGGTCAAGGACATGTACCTGGGTTGCGGGCACATCCCCAGTAGGAGATGTGCAGGAGGCAGCTGATCGATGTTTCTCTCTCATCGATGTTTCTAACTCTCTATCTCTCTCCCTTCCTCTCTGTAAAAAAATCAATAAAATATATTAAAAAAAATTAGAAGCCACTGTAATTCCATGTGGAGGTGAAATGTCTACTGGCTACACCAATTCCAAACCCACCTATTCTCTTCCCCTACAAGCACACTCCCTTCCCCAAACCTTCCTCCTTCTCCTCAAAGAGGAATTGTCTATATGATGGCAAAGGTATAAGCTGAAAAGTACAAAGTTATCTCAATCGTTGGTTGTTTGCTGTATACCACAAATGACTGCCCTCAACGATTTGACTATCTCCCCGCTCTTCAAACAGAGCCTGAGCTGATCTACTCTGGCACCTCCTGAAGGTCACATCTGGGTCTTCCTCCCATACGGTAAAGAATGGAGGCTCTGGAGTCAGATGGCTCTCAACTGTGAGCAAATTACATACCCTTTTTGGGCCTCAGTTTCCTCATGTGTAAAACAGGGGTCAAAATAGTGCCCATCTCAAGGATGATGAAGGGCAAATGAAGATTTAATGTGACAATCCATTTCAAGGGTTTTAGAAAAGCACCTGGCACAGAGTAAATGCTAACTATCATTGTTTCAGTGACTATTGAATTAAAAAAATAGGGGGAAATGGGGATATTAAATTTCTGCCAACAGCCTGATCCACTCTTATGTGCAATTACATTGGCTTATCTCCAGATTTTAAATTGTTAGGGACAGTTCTGCAAACTTTCACTTAGTTGCTTTCTCCCAAACTCCAATTTTAATCTTATGTGCATGGGAAGCAGGTAAGTTGAGAATATTGCTCTACCTTACCAAAGTGCTATGAACAGCCAGATTGCTCCTCTCATCAGTACCAATGTGAGCATGTCCCGTTCTTCCTTAAATATGTTTAACCAAGACCTCCATTCACATTTTCAAAAGGAAAACACACACACACACACACACACACACACACACACACACACACACTGGTTGAGCAAAAGTAGTTCAAATTTCTTATAGTCACAATTATTGGCTGCCAGAGCTTAAAAACGTACCCCCGCCTTACCTTGTTGGCCTTGATATGACCTTGATAAATGATGGTCAACGACTTCTAATCCACGGCAGGTCTGGGTTGTGGGTAAAAAATCAGTTCCTCCGGGAACCTTCTCCATAGCCCCTTTCTCACTGAGGACTGACGTCCACTCCTCTGGACCCCGCCCCTCAGGCCCACCCTGAGAGGTCCCCTGGTGAGTGGGACACTTCGTGTCTGTCTCTAGGCTTTGAGCCAGGCTCTTCCTCTACCTCTCTCCGGGGGTTTTCCATGGCTCCAGATTCTACCTTTGCTTTGATCCTGTCCCCTCTGCCTGTTCTATTTCTGTACAGCTTTTGTTTGGCTGAAGCGCGTCCACTAGCCAGAAATGAACACTGGTTCTACCTTTCTCTAAAGCTGTAGTTTTCATCCATCATCCTAACATGGCCGTTGGGTCTGGTCCCTATGACAGCCACATCTTTCTCTAGGGTCAGCCTGCCTTGCATCACCTCCTTTCTAACCTTGAGCTCCCTCTAGGACCACCCATTGCGTTCCCTTTCCTGTGACCTAATTTGTTGTAAGCTAATATACCAGGACCCAATTTGCTAAACAGAAATGATTGACAGCCCCTCTGCTCAATGGCTGATCAAATCTCTTTCGTTTCAATTTTTCAGCACTACCCCCTTCCTCAGATTCCATTTGTTGACTCATTGCTCCTGAGGTTTTAAGAATCTTCTGGAATTCTAACATCGGTTTACATATTCAAACATACGCGCATACTCTATTTTCCACACATAATAGATGGAAAAAACCATCAATTCCACCTAAAGAATGTGAGACTCATTCCTTGTCGCCTGGTCAAACACTTGGTTAAACACGGAAGGTGATTTATTGGCTCCTTCTATGGCTGCTGAGGTGATGGACAGGAAATGTTGCTGACTTAGGTAATCCCTGTCAGTTACTGGCTGCTGGTTGCAACCAGTTTGCAGAAGGAGCAATAGGCAGGGGTCCCAATATTGTTCAGGTCACGGGGTTGTAGAAGGTAATAATTACATTTTGGCCAAAGAGATATGTTAGCCCCGGGGGCTCTGCCTTCTCCGAGCCCCACACAGTTGCCCTGATAGCGGAAGGATTTATGATCTCAGCACCCCCTGCTCAGGCCCAGGAGTGGGGAAGCAGGGTCTGAGGTTTCCAGCAGAAGTATCTTAATTTTGGATTCACACCATTGCCCATCAGACTGTCTCTACTCAATCTCCCTTCTCCAAGTCTGGACGAAGTCTTGGCAGAGCCCTTTGCTTTCCCAGGTACTTTCAAGCATAGTCTCCATTTCCATGTCATTTAAATCAAAATACAATCTCTCATCCATTTCAAAGCCCCTTTCCTCCCCCCCCCCCAGCTGGCTCAGAAACATGTGGGCTGTTTCTCTCAGGGCTCCACCTTTCTCTCCCTTAATTCTTGCTGCCGATGGCACCTCCTGCGTTTGGGGGAAGAGGAGGGAAGAGAGGTAGTGATGAGGGTGTGCTTAGCTGGTGCCATTGATACTTGGGGCTGGTGCCTTCTATGTGGCAGGCACCCCCATGATGACTCTGCCCCTCTCCCGGGGCAGCAGTGCACCCCACACACTTTCCACTGGAGTCTCCTCACCCAGCTTGAGCCTTGACACCTCAGTGTGTACCCCTCAGCCAAAGGGAACACTTAGTCATGTTGCCCCACCATTGGTAGAAATGCAACTTGCTCCCCCAACATTTCTGTCCCTTAGCCTTTCCATCACAGGAAGCACCCGCCCACCCCTCACCTTCTGACGTCTCTACATGAGATAGAGAGAGACACCGCCAGTCTTTGGGTCCAGGGACAGAGGACAAGTTTATCCAAAATCACTCCAGGCTCCACTCCAGCCCCCTGGGAGCTGTGCGTTTCCCATTGTCAAAGCCCCTTGGCTGACGAGCCGCTCATCTCATCCATGTGTCAGGAGGAAGAGGGGGAAATGGGACTGCGGAGGCAGGTTGTCGCCAAGACCCAGTGCATGGTTTTTATTCCTTTTTAGCTTTAAGAATTCAACCAAGCGTGTAATGAGTTAAACTGTCAGCAGTGCTTATTGGCAGGCTGCAATGGACATCCGCTGAAGACTCTCATTGAAGAAACCGTCTTGCTGCTTCTGACATCACTGTTGGGTTCTGTGTCCAACCCAGCGAGCCTCTCCCCGTGATGGCCAAGCAGCACCACAGTGCTCACACGCAACCTCTGCCAGCGTCCAGGTTGGCGTCTCACTGCTCTGTGTGCCCTGGATGCTGCAGCCTGTCTTGCAACACATCATCAGGGTCCCTCAAGATTCTCAAATGATTCCATGTCACATGCGAGAATGGTAATGCCTTCCAGGAAAGCGTAGATGTTTTTCTTAGGCAGGCTCGGCAAATCCGGGGCAGTATAGGGAATGATCTGCACAAAAATGTCTGGGCGGTGCCTTTCCTCAGAGGGCGGGCTGCTGCATGCCTTACCTCTGAGGGAAGCTTTTTAGGTGGCACAGTAATGCCCAGCCTGCCATCTCCCGAAGCCAAATTTTCTCCAACGGGTGCCCCCCTCACAGCTGCCCAGGAAAATGTGGATGGGCACCCACCGCTCCCAAGGCAGAACCGGGGCCAGAATCCAGGGCTTTAGAAGAGAGACACTGTCACGCTCTGCTTGGAGCTCCTCCTGCAAGTGGAACTATTTTAAAAATATTACGGAACCAGCCACCGAATATCTACAGAGATGGGCAAACTATGAAGCCAAAAATAAAAACAAACAAACTCAGACCAATACTGTCACTTTGGAAAACAGGTTTCTTAAAAAGTTAAGCATCTACTTTTCAGTCCTAGCTGGTTTGGCTCAGTGGATAGAGCATCGGCCTGTGGACTGAAGGGTCCTGGGTTCGATTTCCGGTCAGGGACACATGCCCAGGTTGTGGGCTTGATCTCCAGTAGGGAGCTCTCAGGAGGCAGCTGATCAATGATTCTCCCTCATCATGATGTTTCTATCCCTCTCTCCCTCTCTCTTCATCTCTGAAATCAATAAAAATATATAATTTTAAAAAAACCATGTCCCTTTCACATGACTTAGCCATTTCATTTACCTGAGAAAAATAAAGTATATATCAACACAAGGACTTATGCATGGATGCTTATAGCACCTTTTTTCTAGCAGCTTTACAATGGAAACACCCCCAAATGTTCATCAATAGGTTAATTGATAAATTGTGGTATATCCATCTAGTAGAGACATAGGTAGCAATAAGAAGGAAGAACTACTGATTCACACAACATGATGATTCTCAAAGAATTATGCTGAGTGAAAGAAGCAGCGAAAAGAGTATTTACTGCATGATTTCTTTTATATAAAATTCTAGACAATGCAAACTTATCTACAGAGTCAAAAGTAGTTCAGTCATTGCTTAGAGATGGGAGTGGAAACGGAGGTTCCAATACAGCATGAGGAAACATTTGGAGTGATGGATATTTTCATTATCTTGATTGTGGCAATGGTCTCAAATATCTCAAAAATCATCAGGTTGTACACTTTAAGTGTGTGCAGTTTATTGCATGTCAGTCATCCCTCAATAAAGCTGTAAATACTCCCTAAACAAAAATGACAGCAAAGCAGACACAAGCAGACACAGACCATACCTTCTTAGCGCTCACTGTTTAGTGGGATAATGATCGCTAATACTACAGAGTGTTTACTTTACGCCCTGTAGTGTCCTTAGCCTCTATGGGGCATTTCATTTAACACATGTGTGTTATCATTATCTGAAAGTGAAGTTAGAGGGGGTAACTTGCTTTAACCTTTCCAACTTCACCTCTCTAACCAGAAATATGAGTCCACAGCCATTCTCATATAGAGCTTAGCACAGGGGAGAGCAAAGTATGGGGGGGGGGGGCACGAAAGAGCTTGGGGACAGAAGCAGAGCCTTGTATGCCAAGCTCAGGAGCAAAGCTTTTATTTTGTAAGTTTATGGATTTGTCAACGATTGCCTTGACAGCAAGCAAAAATGGATCAAAATGAAAGAAAGGATAAAAGAATGGAGATAAGGAAGATGGGAGAGGAAGGAAGGAAGGAAGGAAGGAAGGAAGGAAGGAAGGAAGGAAGGAAGGAAGGAAGGAAGGAGCAAACCAGGTTGTACTGTCAAGGATTTTAAATGATAACTTAAACATAAAAATACATAATTCTGATAGGAGTGGGAGAAGTGTACAGAGATATAACAATCTCAAGGCTAAGGCCTTGACGGATGAGGCTGACTGGGGTGGGGTTGGTTGTAGGTGTTGTACATTCTTATTTAGTGATCCAACCTCTTCAGTACCTGTGTCTGAAGCACAGTTAAGGAAATTCACTCTAATTATACACAGGCTCAGAAATGGCCTTTAATACTGTGAGATGATGAATAGAGTGCGAGGCTAGTAGGGGAATTCAGTCAACACTCCTTGGAATTGTTTTGACTCCCCAACTGGCATAAAGTGTGACTTTAAGTGAGGCTGCACTTTGTGACTTTTATAGTAAAACCCAGGGTTGACCATAAATGCTTCTAACCCCTTCTGGTTCCTTAGGAACTCAGGCAGATCTCCCTTCTTTTCACTGTTGGTTGAGTCGTCATGACTTAGGCCTGTTCTCAGCCTAGATGGGTGGCAAAGAAATGGAACCATTTCTGTTCTCTATTTGTGGAGGGATTTCATCTACCTGCAACTTTTATGCAATTTCATCACTTTAAGAACTTTTCCCAGAGTTGGGGTTGACTGGAATCGGTGCCTGGTGCTTTGCAGCAGTAATGAGTGGTTAATACGTTACGTGCCTTAGGGCCAAGATTGGTTGCCAGACAACTAGTTTTAAGTTCTTGAAGAACTAGAACACTAGGGGGCTAGTTCAGCAACACCTGTCATCCCCCCTGTGATTTAGAGCTGTTTGTGGTGAGCTTGGGCCAGCAACAGGTGTTGAGGCCTCAACTGTCATTATAGGTAGGTGGGCAAGACCAATTAGGCAGTGCAAAGTCATTACTGTGCGTAATTATTCCAGCTCCCCCCAGAACAGCTGTCTCTGAAGGGACAGATGAACACTCGAGGGGTCTGGCTGCCTCGGTGGGTGGAGGAAGGTGGGGGTGTTTCACGGAATTTCACAGTCCCCTTGGCAGGCGACACCGGAGCCATTGAACTGATCTCATACATCTTGATGTTATTTCTCTCAACAAGCAATAACCTCAGCTTTCCATGACTGTGGTTGCTGTAAGCTGGGAATGAATTCCTGGACTCTGAGTGAAGGTGTCCAATTGGAAACAGAAAAAAAAAATTAATTCCATAAAGGTATTTTGTCATCAGGGAGTGCCTCTCATTTGGAAGAGTCCAATGGGTAAAGGTCACTTTGGAAATCAGCACAGAGCCACAGGAGTAATTAGTCACTCAGGCATCCTTGTAACCAATATTTATTAAGCATCTGCTGGGCACTAGGCCCTATGCTGGTTGTTTCAGACACTGGAGATGAACAACTATGGCTCTTGTTTTCAAGGAATTCACATATTAGCAAGAGAGATGGCCAGAACCGGTTTGGCTCAGTGGATAGAGCGTCGGCCTGCGGACTGAAAGGTCCCAGGTTCGATTCCGGTCAAGGGCATGTACCTGGGTTGCAGGCACATCCCCAGTAGGAGATGTGCAGGAGGCAGCTGATCAATGTTCCTCTCTAATCGATGTTTCTGGCTCTCTATCTCTCTCCCTTCCTCTCTGTAAAAAATCAATAAAATATATTTTTTAAAAAAAAGAGAGATGAAGACTTAAACGATGAGATTTAATTAAATGAAATTATAGACATTCACCTACTTTGGCCTATTAAAAAACAGCAGTTTCATATGGTTCAACCAGATGGCATTTTTTTTATATGTCTTACATATAACATTTTTTATATGTTTTTTATATGTCTTACATATAACATATGGCCAGAACAGAGGGTAATGTGTGATTGCTTCAATGTTGGCTAGTTGTCAGAAAGCTTTACAGAGGAGATAACATCGAACTTTGGTCTTAAAGGGAGAATAAAATTGTGAAAATAATTTAAAAGGTGAAGTGGAAAGGAAGCAAATTGCATTTATGTCATAAATAGTTATTGAGCAACTATTATGTGTAGGATGATACAGAATGCTCGAGAGACTGTTTGCAGCTTGTGTCGTTGATAATCTCTGACTTCCTGGGGGGGAGGGGGGGAAATATATCTATCTATAGATAGATATAGATATAGATATAGATATAGATATAGATATAGATATATATATATCAGAGAGAGGAGAGAAGAAGGAGAGAGAGATAGAGACATCAATGATGAGAGAGAATCATTGATTGGCTGCCTTCTGCACACCCCACGCTTGGGATAGAGCCTGCAACCTGGGCATGTGCCCTGACTGGGAATTGAACCTTGACCTTCTGGTTCATAGCTCATGCTCAATCGCTGAGTTATGCCGGCTGGGCTGATAGGTGCTAGAAAGAAACAAAGTTTGCGATGAGAAAAGGTAATGGGGGCCTCACTTGGTTTGTGAGGCCAGAATAAGCTTTAGCTGAATTCTCCAAGACAGGACAGAATTAACCAGAACCAGGTATGGGTGTGGAGAGCATTCAAGGCCTGAGCAAAGGCCCTACAGCAGGCCGAGGGGGCAATTCCACCTTCTCAGAGTTTAATGGTCCTAGGAACACACTTCTCTCTATATGATCACATTTCCAGGATCTCTGGCACTTGCTAATTACACACGAGGAGACATGGGTTCAAGGATGAAGCCAAGTCACTAAATGGATGATTTGGGTGAAGATATTTAAGCCAGGGGCCATCTGTGTGGATGGAAAAGCAATTAATTAAATAAAAGTGAAAACAAAGGGGTATTGATTTTTCCAGTTGTTCCAGAGTTTTCAGCCTCCTTTCCAGATTCCTGCTATTTCCCCTTAGGTCTTAAGTCCACAGTGTCTTTGAGAAAATAGTTTTCAAACTTCTCAGGAGCTTTGACCTGAGAGCATGTCAGCATCACCCACCTTTGAGGGGTGCCCGCAGTTCACAGGTGTCCCCCATGAGGATATGTGTAATCACTTCCGGAAGGCTCAGCGCTCTGGCACAGGCTTTCCTAACAGAGTCCACCTGGAGGGAGAGCCTCAGGACCTGCCCAGCTGAGATCAAAGCTGAGACAGGCCCGGGGTGCTGGGAGGGGCGAGGACAGGAAAGGTGACAGGATTAAAGGCAGGGGGGCTGTCGCCACCTGACAGCCTGCATTTCTCATGGACTCATCTTTGCCTTTCGTTATGCCTCATATTGCAGCCTCGCCAGAGGGTCTGAAGCCATCACAGGAATTTGGCGGTTCCCCTCCCTGGATAATAAAAGAAGCTACGGTAGCTAAACACCACCTCGCAGTGAGAATCAACCAGAAAGATCATACCAATGGAATTTAATTCCTAATGATGCTTCATGTTAAACCACTTCACTTTTAACTCAAGCTTCCTCGCATCCATGTAACAATCATCCCACTCTGAATCCTGAATTTTTTTAAAAAAATATTTTTTATTGATTTCAGAGAAAAAGAGAAACATCAATGATGAGAGAGAATCACTGATCAGCTACCTCCTGCACACCCCACACTGGGGATTGAGCCTGAAATCCAGGCATGCATATGCCCTCAAAGGGAATTGAACCGTTACCTCCTGGTTGATAGGTCGACACTCAACCACTGAGCCACCCCGGGTGGGCTGAATCCTGATTCTTATAGAGGCACAAGTATCCTTTGTCTGACTGGTCACCTAGATGAAGTACTGTGCCTCCACCGCCAATGTTTTCTAAGGACATTTTCCTTGGGTCCCTGTCAGAGGACTCTCCTTTAGAACCGTCTCTCATTTTTTAGAACCGTCTTTTTATGTGGTGCCCAGAGGTTTTTCACACCTAGTAAGCAATGCGCCCTCGTAAGCTTTAGGATGGGGGAAAGGCATGACTTTATGAAATGAGAGAAAAATGGCTGGAAAAAGAAAAAAAGAGTTGAGAAATGTGAACTGCAGAA
This sequence comes from Myotis daubentonii, assembly GCF_963259705.1. Lineage (NCBI taxonomy): Eukaryota > Metazoa > Chordata > Mammalia > Chiroptera > Vespertilionidae > Myotis > Myotis daubentonii. Next base: position 19,328,495 of record NC_081858.1, read on the forward strand.
GGTAGGTATATTCTTAGGCTGAAAGAAAGCAAGTTCAGGTTGTAGATCTAAAGATGTCCCTAAAACTGCCAATGCCTGAATAGACCCTGGAAAACTTTTCTTGTAGCCCTGTTTGAAGAATACTGATTTAAAAACAACTCTTGTTTGCAAACTTAGCCACTGAGCACAAGGTCATTCAGTATTTAGAGTGTGTCACTCTTTCTTCTTGGTTTATGGAAATCAATCTCTCCCTAAGAAAACCTGTGCTTTCAGCCCAAGGATGCCCTGAGGTGCAGCTGCCCTGAACCCATCGGCTGCCACTCATTTCCCACAGATTCTCTTCCCTGAACATCTGCAGAAGGAACTTGCCTCAGGGTAAGCCCTTCAGGGGAGCTGGTGAGGTTAACTGAGCTGCAAGATGTCTCCATGACAACAAAACAAATGGTGTGCTTTATACAGCTGAAAGAATTTCAACCTGTGCAATAATGGTTTTATAGGTATCGAAACTGAAGCCAGAGAGATGGGCGATGGATGTTCCATCGATTTCACAATTAGTAGCAGAGCTGGGGCTGGGAGTCAAGGTTCTCTATTCCTGAACCAAGGCTACCCCTGGATGAATGGAGCACTGGTTAGCATCACATGTATAAACAAATGGGCCGGTGGCCCACATGTTATACTTTTTACCTACCTGCCCAGTGTGTCTCTTAGACACAGTCGTGATTTCTTCATCTGGGAAGCCAGCTGGTCTTGTATCTCCTCGGCTTTTCAGGGGATTCACAGCTAGAGATGACGGGGAGGTTTGTTGGCTGGGATTTCCCAAGAGTAAGATTTTTCGGAATATTTATCATCTGTCAAGTGGCCCCGGGTCCCCAGGGTTCCCTGAGCCATTCATGTCTTCCTGTCACTTTAGTTTGGTGTTCCTCCCCCAGGGGTACTTGCACGTACAGTTTTATTTCAAATTGTGAAAGGAAATGCTTTACACACTATCAAAGAAAGACTAGGTGTGAGGAGTCTTGTTCATTATCTCGTCCCTTAAAGCAGCGCAGATGCTTGTCTCCAGGCAGGTCCTGGTACAGAAGGAGGTCAGCTGAGAAGGGAAGACAGAGCGAGAGGGAGGGCGACGCTGACCGACAGGGGTGTGGGAATCGGGCAGCGAGGAAAGTCAAGGAGATGCTGGTGAGCGAGGCACCTGACCCTCTCTCTGTGCTCTGGGGTTGGAAGTAGGAGGTCTAAGATCTGAAAGTCCAGCTGGAGTAGGATTTCTGCTTCAGAGAAGGAAACGGGACTAGCACAGCCCTTAGTGAGACTGACACGAGCTTGGAGAGGAGAGGGGCTAAAATGAGGCCCAGGGAACGAGGTCGATCCTGCAGAACCAGGGCGGACTTGGGAGCCAAGGAAGGTGGAGGGAAAAAAAACCAAGGAGCTAAGTGATAAGGTTAAATAAAGAAAAGTAGAAGGAAAAACACTGCCTAATCCAAAAAGAACACACGTCCATTTTGATGTCATGCAATATACTTCCTGCTTCCCAGGAGAATTCCCCGCCTCCACCATGCTATGTGATACCAGGCGGGGCTAAACCCCTGAGCCCTGGTCAGAGCAGCTCTCAGAAAAACATCTGTAAGGATTTGCTGACGTTCCTACACAGAAGGGCCAGCCCAGCTCCTCCAGGGCCTCGTGCAGCGAACTTGCTGACAAGCTCTGCAAGGAAATTCAGGAAGGTTCTCCCTCTGTTAAAAATGGGCTCAATTCCTCCAGATCTAGGCTGCAAAGTAACAGACGGGTTAACTACAGTTCAAGAGAAGAGTGAGGAGCTTGAGGGATGAAGCCCTCCACCTGAGCCTTCGCTGCAGAGAAATCCAGAAAGCACCAGGGCCTGCCCCGCTCTTGGGTCCCCACAAGGCCCAGTGGCCCAGGGCATTCTTTCTGTAGGAAGCGGCTACAGCTGCAGGGGAGAGGGGTGAGAGCCCGCTGCCTGGGTCACAGCGGGAGCAAGGGACAAATTCTGCCCAAGTGATGAAATAAACAAATCAAATTTACCCTTGGGAGGTGAGAGGACTGGTCTGTCAGGCCCAGACTCTGCCCCATCATTAATGGGTCAGGCAGTCTCCGGTTCCGCAGGAAGCCTGCTGCGCATCTCAGGTGTTGGCAGAGCTGAGCCCTAGAGTCCTGTTGCTCAGAGACTCGCCTATGCTGTGGCCACACTGGAAACCTCATCCCCAGAGGTGGTTTAGCATGACGCATCATTAGCATTTAAAGTCCATTAGTATGATCTTTCTGGTTGATTCTCACTGCGAGGTGGTGTTTAGCTCCCATAGCTTCTTTTTTTCTTTCTTTCTTTTTCAACATATTTTTATTGATTTCAGAGAGAAAGGGAGAGGGAGAAAGAGTTAGAGACTTCAATGATGAGAGAGAATCATTCATCAGCTGCCTCCTGCACGCCCCCTACTGGGGATCGAGCCCACAACCTGGGCATGAGCCCTTGCCCATCACTGAACCTGGGACCCTTCAGTCCGCAGGCCGACGCTCTATCCATTGAGCCAAACTGGCTAGGGCTATCATAGCTTCTTGAGATCACCTCCTTCTGTGTATATGCCTAACTTGTCCACAAATCAGCATCGGCATCTAAAATGCTTTCTTTGCTTTAACCTTAAACATTTCCTTAAATGTAACAACTATGAGGAATCGGGGCAGAAACTCTGTGGACTACTCTAGAACATCGATTTCCAACCTTTTTCATCTCATGAAATAATATATTATACTTTTGGCCTATCTGACAAAAAAAAAATAGGTTTAATTTTGGTTCATTCACTCTGGATGACTATTGTTGTGTTGGCTATTGTCATTTTTTAATTTGAAAACCTAAGGAAAAAGAGGTCAGTGCCCCTGACTAAATAGGTATTGCATGTTTTTTGTTGCTATTAATCTTCACCCAAGGATATTTTTCCATTGATTTTTGGAGAAAGTGGAAAGGACGGGGAGAGAAAGAGAGAGAGAAACATCGGCTTGAGAGAGACACATCGATTGGTTGCCTCTTGGATGCACCCCGACCAGGGCTGGGCATCAAGCCTGCATCTGAAGTATGTGCCCTTGACCGGAATCTAACCTGGGACCCTTCAGTCCATGGGCCAACATTCTTTCCACTGAGCCAAAGCAGCTAGGGAGGTATTGCATGTTTTAAACATCCTTGCAACACACCAGTTGAAAATCGCTGCCTAGATCATCTTCTCCAATTGGTGGTACTTTTCTGAGAACCACCATCATGTTGACGTGGAACCCTAAAACAGTGACTGCTTTGCCCAGCCCACTCTATCTAGAGAGACAGCCCACTAACTAAGCAAGTCTTTTCCCTTAGCCTTACGTCATCCTTCCACATGGCAGTGAGCAAGTGGGTGTGACATTCAGAGGGCCTGCACAGTGGTAATCTTGACCTAAGTTCACCTTGATATGACTTAGCCACTCGTGCTTTGGAAGGAAAACGGTCCCAGTGAGAAAGCCAGCGATGGAAACTGGAGAGATTTACTCGGAGAGCTTGTCTGGTGTGATCTGTGTTTCTGGCTTATATGCTGGTGGGGTAGCTAAACGCCTCTCATGCTGCCTTCTAGTTCCATCCGTGAGGGAAACATAAAAACTTTGGCTAAATTCATACAACATACCAGTCACATTTTGGGTAATAATTCTAGGGCACGTGACTAGAAGGCTAGTAATAGCAAAGACATGTCGATTAAGCACAAGCAGCAGGTTACAGGAGTGGCCATGTGACGGGCCCCTGATGGTCATTCTATTCATTCCCGTGTCCGCCTGTGCTGAGATTGAGAGAGAGAGAGAGAGATCAGAAGTGCACAGATTGCTTTTAAATGAAGAATCTACTTTTCTTCAAGTCTTAAAGGCAGGGTTTATGTTCACCTGAATCGTGCAGAAAGGAATGTTCACAATAGAGGGGCAGGGTGAGACAACGCAGACTGTGACCACAATTCAGCGAAGGAAAGGCTTTCCAGGGGGATTAGCCTACACTGCCAACTCCCCCAGCCACACGAAAGGACTTCTGTGCCCTGTGTCCTCCAATGAGCACAATTAGAGGCGCTTATGCATGCAGTTAATAAACAGTCCATTGCTTGCACTTCCATGGATAATCCCAGAGGTCTGAACTGCGATGAACCCCTGGATTCCAGTGGACTCTGCAAAGCCGGATTTCTCAGCCCCAGCACCAGTGATGTTTTGAGCTGGGTCCTTTATTGCTGGGGGGCGGGGGGGGGGTGTCCTGTGCATTGTGGGATGTTTAGCAGCATCCTTGCCCATACTCTTGAGATGCCGCTAGCTGCCCTCTTCCAGTTGTGACAACCATGGCCAAGTGATGAAACCCCTCCTCCCTCATGTTGAGAACCACTGACGTAGAGGAATCTTTTTCCCCCCCAGTGTTTCTCTACAGTGAAGTTAGTTCCTTGGGGAGCTGTGGAGGGACAGGAGATGTCATTCCCAATAATGCTCAGGCTACTGGGAGTGCAGAAGTGCTGGCCACGCCTGGGCCCTGAGCTAATGAGCCCAGTCTGGAAGGGGCCGGTGGTCACCATGGCAGCAACCATTCCTACTCTTACCTCAAGCACCTGGTACAACCCGGCTGAGTCCTGAGTGGGCCAGATCTTGCAAGAAAAGATGGATTCTGGATTCAAAACGGGAAAACAACTCTCTGGCCACAGGCAGTGAGGAGCGCAGACATGAATAATGGCCCTGGCCGCCTAGAAGAGCCCCTCTTATTTTTTTGCGAAAGAAATCTCTGTGCTGACCGAGAGAAAGTGCTGCCCACTACAAAATGCTCCCCAAACTATGCTGTGACCCCAGGAACTCTGAAGAGAGGGCTATCGCATCAGAAACAAACAAACAAACAAAAGACCTGTTGGCTCTGCTGACATAGCTGATGCTGGCTCCCCATTTAAAAAAATAAAACGCTTCTGTGAACGCTGTTGGGTGAGGTAACCCTGCGGTTGCCATGGAGACATGTTTGTGTCCCAGTGGCGCCTGCATTGTGAAAATTGACTGAGTCGCTTCCCTTCTGCAGCCGAGAACGCCTGGATGTGGAGGGATGCGAGCCACGCACAAAACCAAGACACACCCCGAAAGAGAACAAAGCGGGGGGCAGCCGGGAGACTCTCCAAGCCCTTTCAGGCTGCAGACCTCACGGCCCCTCTGTGCATCAGGAGACCCTCTGGGGGCCAGGCTGGTTTCTGAGCGTGCAGTGACAGTTAAGCAGAGCCCAGTGGAGTTGACTTTGCAGGAAAACTGGGCGTGCGAGGCCACTCCCGCCGCCGCTCCAGTCCAAAGAGGCATCTGGTGTGAACACACTTCCTTTGAAGTGGGAGCGGGCCCCGACGCCAGCATTCTGAATTCCCCGAAGAGGAGGCATTTCTGCCACCGCAAACAGAGGAGAACTGCCTCTGAGAGGACACTTGGGCTGCCTTGGCGGCCTCGGAATTCTCCTGGAAGAAGAGCCAGAAGCAGACAAGCCATCAATCTCATGCAAATTCTACGGGGCCTGGGCGGGCGCGCGTTTCACAAGGAGCGGCGTCTAAGGTGACCCAGGACAGGTGTCTGCACGGTTTTCGATTTCCCAGCGGCTTTCTCTCCACGACGGGTGAACTCGTGTCCTGGAGCGGCGGGATCCGCGTCTGACAGCGACGTCTCAGGCTCGATGTATCTGTTTCCAATAAGCCACGTTTTATGGCCTGTCAGTGGGCTGCCTGCAAAGTTATAAAAGTTGGGCTCATAAACGAGAAACACGAGTGGCGGACACAGCACATTGTGTCTGTGTCATGCTGGCTCCGGCAGCTGGCTGGCCCTCGTTTGCGGCAAAAGCGGGGACACAAAAGCAGACGAGTCAGGTTTTAATACAAGGCGGAGCTCTGCCTGTTGTATGACTTCTGGTTTCCAGGGAAATGTGTGTCCCTGTGTCCCTGCTCCGAGGTAGCCGGTCAGGATTCCCAGAAGGAAGAATGCACAGGGGATGGCTCCTGGCTTCTTGAGCAATGAGAGGGAGCACGGATGAAATATTAGAAAAAAATTAATGACCACAGAAAGGTTCAGTCTTCAAGCTAATGTGTCTTACGTTGTCAAGACATCCCCCAATCACGGGATTAGGATAGGCCACTGTAGAGCTTTGACAGCCTAAGGCCAGCTTCCCTGGGTCCTCTGCCTGCCCCTCAGGCCTGGGTGCTGGAGGCACTCCAGGAACCAGAGACATGTGCTGCCAAGGTGACCTTGGGTTCAAGGAGACCCTTCTCTCAAAAGACTCGGCCTGCCTTCCCTGACCCCGGTCCCTCTCTTCCTCTTCCCTTTTAAAGCAACTTTACTGAGGGGAATCGATGTACAATGAACTGCACGTATTCCCTGGCTACCGTTTGATGAGCGTGGGCCTACGCACACCGCTGACACCACAATATCAAAGTCAGTTCAAAAGGTTCCTGTGACCCCTGGTTTGGGTGTTGTATGTGCGGTGAGATCTACTCTAGGCGTGCGGGACAGTGTCTCTGTCGTCTCTGAGCCCCGGGCCGCGCAGCAGGTCTCCAGAACGAATTCATCTCGCTTAACCGACACTTTCTATCCACTGCATAGCAACTCCCCCTTCCCCTCCGCCAGCTCTGGTTGCCGCTGTCCCACTCCTGCTTCTGGGAGTCGGGCTGTTTGAGAGACCTCACACGGTGGAGTCCTGCACTGTTTGTCCTTCTGGGATGGGCTTGTGTCACTCAGCACAATGTCCTCCGTGTTCCTAAATGTTGTCACAAATGGCACCAATGCCCATCAGCAGATGGATGGGTAAAGAAAGGGTGGAATATACACACAGAGGAGGTGATTCTTTAAAAAGAGGGAAATCGGCCTCTTTCTTTTTTTTACTCACCCTTGTTTTAAGTTCTCACCCCTCAAAATCTTCTTTTTTAAAAATAATTTTATTGACTTCAGAGAAGAAGAGAGAGAGAAAAACATCAATGATGAGAGAGAATCATTGATTGGCTGCCTCCTGCAAGCCCCCACACTGGCGGGTCGAGCCTGCAACTCGGGCCTGTGCCCTGACTTGGAATTGAACCATGACCTCCTGGTTCATAGGTCGATGCTCAACCACTGAGCCATGCCAGCCAGGCAAAATATTCTTTATTTTATGTCTTTCTTCACTCTCCTTTTCCCTCTCCCTCTCTCTCATTCCTCATTTTTTTTTTCAGTCTTGTCCTCTCTCTACTCTCTTCTCTCCCCACCTTCCTCAGCTCCGTCTGTCTCCCCACCATTTCCACACCCCCTTCCACAGGCTTCCTCCTCCTTTAAGGTTTCATCATCCCAAGTGCTTCCAGCAATTTAAAGAACTTGAAGGGAACAGAACAGAGCTCAGCTGTCAGTGGACATTCTTTCCCTTCTCTGCCCCTTTGCACAAGTGATTAGGGATATGTCAGCCCCGTCAGCACCCTCCCTCCCCGGGAACCTGCCTCTGCATCCCTAATATGAGAAGGAAGCAACTTCCCCTCATGATCCCGCCTGCCACCTGCCTCCCTCAACCCTCCCTGCTGTCAGCACACCTGAGACTCAAAGCCAACCCCAAGTTCTCTGCTGGGCGCCTCCCTCCTGCTCCTGCAACCCCCTCTCCATCTCAGACTAGTGCTCCCCACCCAGAACACCCACTGGCGGAGCCTCGGAGTCTCGCCCAGAGAAACCCACCTTGGCCCTCGCAGTAGGCAAGGCGGTCAGTAACGCTCACAGTTCCAAAGGCTTTGGCAGCGACGGAGCAGGAGGACTTTTAAAGAAAGTCATCCCTTGCCTGTCCTAAGAGCAAAGCCAGTGGCTCATACTTTTAAAAAATATATATTTTATTGATTTTTTACAGAGATGAAGGGAGAGAGTCAGAAACATCAATGAGAGAGAAACATTGATCAGCTGCCTCCTGTACACCCCTCACTGGGGATGTGCCCGCAACCAAGGTACATGCCCTTGACCAGAATCGAACCTGGGACCTTTCAGTCCACAGGCCGACGCTCTATCCACTGAGCCAAACCGGTTAGGGCAGTGGCTCATACTTTACATCTCCATGGGGGTTGGGGGGGTGGGGAGAAGGGAGGCCTAGGCAGTTACTTCCCTGTGTGCATAGACACAGTCCAGAGGCTTGCAGACTGCAGGCCACTGGTGGCCAGAGAGAAAACATAACATGTGAAACTTCCCACTTACAGATCAAATTGCCTTGTATGTTGTTTAAGAACATAACTCGCCCTAGCTGGGTGGCTCAGGTGGTTGGAGGTCAGGCATATACCTAGGTTGTGGGTTCCATCCCCGGTCAGGGTGCATAAGGGAGGCAACCGATCAAAGTTTCTCACATCATTGTTTCTCTCTCTCTCTCTCTCTCTCTCTCAAAATATCAATAAAAAACACATCCTCTGGCCCTAACCTGTTTGGCTCAGTGGATAGAGTATCGGCCCTCAGACTCGGGGGTCCCAGGTTCAATTCCAGTCAAGGGCATGTATCTTGGTTGCAGGCTCCTCCCCAGTGGGGGGTGGTGCAGGAGGTAGCTGATCGATGTTTCTCTCTCATCGATGTTTCTAACTCTCTATCCCTTCCTTTTCCTCTCTGTAAAAATCAATAAGATATATATATATATATATTTAAATCCTCTGGTGAGGATTTAAAAACACATCTCTTAGGAGATCTCTGAGCCAGGCCTTGCTGCTGGAGGTCTCCGTGCAGACACACACAGCCCAGGTGGGGATTTCTGTCCATGCAGCCACTTGCTTGGAGTCCTTCCCAATTCAGCCCAGGGCCAGTGGACATAGCCTGGTGTCCTCAGAGCAACACAAAGTCCCTCCCAGTTTTCCTTCCGCTTGTTCGGCTGTCCGTGGAACCCAGGTCCTAGAGGAAGGTCCTGGGACTTTTATGGACCAGGCTGTGGACTGTGACCTTGGGAGAGGCGGGAGGGGGGTGGGGGCGGTGGGTGGGGGGAGGAGGCAGGAAGAGGAAACGGGAAGGGGTTGCTCGGGTGTGAGGAGGAGGCGATGGTAATTTAATGGAGTGATGACGGGTGGAAGTGGGCTGGTGTGCACAGCTGTGGGCGGAAGGTGGCCGCAGAGCTGGGGGGTTGGATGTGGAGGGACTTGGGATGGATGGGAGCAGCGGGTTCAGGACATTTGAAGCAAAGACTTGCAATCTAGGGAGTGTTTCTCTATCGCTACACCTGATTCCAGCTTGCTTTCCTTCATGCCTTTATGCCTTCGTGCACCAGAAAATACGAGTGTTTGGCATGTGTCAGAGACTGGGGGTCACAGGCAGACATAAGATTGGGGTGTTCCTTCTGCTCACAGAGCTCTGGGTCCTCATTTCTCTGAGGCAGGTCATTCTCCTCTAGGAATCTAGCCCTGCCCCAGGTGTGATGGAGGTGGAGCTTGAGTTGCCAGTTGCAGAGGGTGCTTGCCCCTAAACACAGCTACCGAGGGCCCAGTGGGAGGCTTGGGTGGGAGCTGCTGGAGGAGGCAGAGCAGCAGTAGCCTTGACCCGTCCATGCAAAAGATCCAGGCCCCTAATGGCTTATTAAGTTAGGTTGTTTGATAAACGATGAATCTAGACTGAAGAAGGAAAGGCATGAGTGGGCATGGCAGGCTACAATTATCTTTGAAACTCTGAAGGATGGCCCAGCCGGTGTGGCTCAGCGGTTGAGGGTCGACCCATGAACCAAGAGGTTGCTGGTTTGATTCCTGGTCAGGGCACATGCCCGAGTTGCAGGCTCAATCCCAGGAGGGAGTGTACAGGAGGTATTAATGTTTCTATCTCCCCCTCTCCCTTCCTCTCTAAAAAAAGAAAAAAAATCAATAAAAACATATTTTAAAAAATATTTTTTTAAAACCTGGTTTGATTTTGTATTGGAGAGAAAGGGGTGGAGGTGTTTATCGTGACTCCAGAAAACACAGTTTACAATGCTGGCTGGAAACGATCGGAAAATTCATTTTGGCTTAATGTAAGGAAAGTTTACCTAAAGCCTAGAGCTGCCCAGAAATGCATGAGCTGCCCCTCGAAGGATGAGTTCCCCGTCCCCGGAGGTAAGCAAGCAGCATCCGCACCATCCTGCTGGCCATGCTGCAGAATGGATGGCGGCACCCGATGGAAGGTGTGCCTGCACGATTTCCAGTGTCCCTTCTCATGGTGACGCTTTGAGATTCTGTGCAACATGGAGCGACTTTATTTTGAAAACCACAGCACTTCATTTTAATTTGGGGGTTCCTCGCACGTGGGACTTTCTGCGGAGCAGGAGGAAAAACGTTCTGAGAACCCTCCCTTCCTTGCTGCCTCTGGAAAACCATCACAGGCACCTGGGTGTTTCCCCCGTTACCCTGGGCAGGCAGAGCCCACTGCCTCACAAATACCCTGAAGTTGTACCCGCTCCTGAGGTCCCGGAAGGCACATACTGTCCTTCCCGGGGCCTGTGGTTCGTGTTTAGAAGGTGTTTGTTGCTCATGTTTAGAAGATACTCTAAGGCAGGGGTCCTCAAACTTTTTAAACAGGGGGCCAGTTCACTGTCCTGCTCAGACCGTTGGAGGGCCGGACTATAGTTTAAAAAGAAACTATGAACAAATTCCTGTGCACACTGCACATCTCTTATTTTGAAGTAAAAAAACAAAACGGGAACAAATACAATATTTGTATTTGCATGTGGCCCGCGGGCCGTAGTTTGAGGACCCCTGCTCTAAGGTCTTAATTAATCCTTATTTCCCTTCCTCAGCTGGAAGAGGCAGGAACTACGTGCCAACAGATGCATTCACCCGCCCTCGGGGAAAGGCCCATGGCTCAGAGGGAGGCTGAAATCGCCCAGGTGATGTGGGACCGCTGTTGGCTCTGGAGCCAGCCCCCTGCCTGCTGTCCTGGACACGAACTTGGCTATGGCCCCTCCAGACAGAGCCTCGGAGCCGCTCAGAAGGCACCCTCGTCTCCCGGGGTCCCCGTGGCCACGGCCTGACCTTCCGCTCAGCCTTTCGGTGGGCGCTTGTCTCCAGCCCGTGTGCTGGGCCAGACCCTACGCACGGCCACCGCCTCCTGGAACTCACAGAACCCAAGCAGCTCCCCAGAATCTATCCTCCTCTTGGGAGGGCAGGATGGGCCCTGCCAAAGGGCGGGAGGGCGGGCCTGGGCATCGGTGCCCTTTACTCTGGAGCCGAGCCTGCCGGCTCGGGGCGGAGGGTTCACACCGGCACAGGCACAGCTGGCTTCCCTCCCCGCAGAGCCAGGAACCCCTGGGAGGTTTGCAAAACCGAGCCAGAGTGCAGAAGGGACAGGGGTGCCCTCCCTGTCACCTCTTACACATCGTCCCCCTTTCGCATGCGCATTACGCCCCACGTGGCTAACACCCCTGCATTTTTTCCAGCAGCATTTCCTCGGCCCAGAGCCCAGGTGCTGTGACACGCTGCTCACGGGGCCCTGTCCTCGCCCCATGTCCTGGTGTCCCTGTGACAAGGGCCCTCCATGGAAGGGGAGAGACACTGAAAGATTCTCAGTGGCTCTGGAGACAGAAGTGAACAGGGAGACGGACGGGACATCTTCCCCAACTCCTGTCTCCAAAATGCAGCTGTATTTTTTTTAATTCCCCCTCCCCCCACACACTCCCCCCACCACCAGACCCAGGAAGGAGGTTCGGCTCTTGGTTCATGCCCTGGATTGGCCGCTAACAGCCCTTACCAGCGGGTCCAAAGCTCCAGAGCAGGGGTCCTCAAACTTTTTAAACAGGGCGCCAGTTCACTGTCCCTCAGACCGTTGGAGGGCCGGACTATAGTTTAAAAAGAAACTATGAACAAATTCCTATGCACACTGCACATATCTTATTTTGAAGTAAAAACACAAAACGGGAACAAATACAAGATTTGTATTTGCACGTGGCCCGCGGGCCGGAGTTTGAGGACCCCTGCTCCAGAGGAATCCTGGCCTCGTGGCCGTCGTCTCTGGACTCCTTCCAACCCTGTTTGACTCAACCTTGACCGGAGTCTGGTTGATGCTCAAGCCCTTGATGAACCCTCTCTTTGACTTTTGCTAACTTATAAGAGACCACCCTGGGTTCTGGACCAAATGCTAAGTTCAGCATCATCCCCCAGGCCCCCAGGTGAGTGTAGTCAGGAAGTCTCTAAAAAGGAGTCATTGGCAAGTGGATGGCGGAGGGCGACCCCACCTGGGCGGCTGGGATGGCGAAGCGCGTCCCATTACGCCGCTGTTTGACCTGGTTCACATTTGGCCGGGGCCGGAGCATGGGCGGCAGGCCCGACTCAGCTGTGTCCTCTGGCCTCCACACAACATCTTTGTCATGCAGCTTGGCAAGGGACCACTTAATTCTTTCTGTTACTTCAGAGTAGTGGCTGGGGAAGGGGGGAGCTGAGGCTGGCCCGTCTGGAAGAACAGGCTGAGGCTGATGAGGTAGGATGTCAGTGTCGGTGGGGATCTGACGTGCAGGGAGAGGCGAGGGGGCTGGTGATGGTCTGGCTACCTCCCTGACGGTCAAAGTCCCAAAGACCCACACAGACGGAAGACTTTAGCTCAGCCGATGTGCCCAGGCCAGCCTGCTTACGCCTGCAGACTGCTTATGTCTTGGTGCTGGTGAATTCCCCGAGGGCGGGGACCACATCGTGTCTTTATTTGCCTTCCCTCACGTAACCCTGCACGGAACTTTGCCCGTCGTAGACAGACTAGCTAGAAGGCCAAGCGGGTGCAGCCTGGAGCCGGGCAGCCTGGGTTCGAATCCCCACTCTGCCATGTACCCTTGCAACTTGGGCTGGTTCAACACCCTCTCAGTGCCTCGGAGTGCGCCCACCTGTGAAGTGGAGATAACACCAGCGGCTGCTTCGTGAGGAGGATTAAGTGAGAGGAGTGGTTAGAGCAGCAGTTAGAGCAGCGGCACATCCGCTGTTGCTCTCAGGGACATCGGGGGGGGGGGGGGGGGGACTTGGTTGAATGAATGACTGAAATTCAGATGGAATTCTACTGTAGGTGATCTAAGCTTTTAGTACTGGGCTTGTTATCTATAGTGTTTAACGTCACCCTGGTTCACATGGTCAACTAGTTCACACAGTAAGTTTTGAACTTATTTAAGTCATGTGACCAAGACAGCTCAGAAGGAACCAACGGGTATATGGGGAACTCTCCCAGGGGGCAGTTAGCTGGGCCATCAGAGGCTGCAGTTCTTTGCAGTTGTTGTTGCTCAGCTCCTCTTGTGACCAGGGGCCGCATCGGGCAGATGGTCCCTCAGAGTCCAAGCAGCCACCTGGGGCCACAGACGAGCATGCAGCCCAGGGCACTTCCAGTTCTCCTTGGGCAGTGGTCGGCAAACTCATTAGTCAACAGAGCCAAATATCAACAGTGCAACGATTGAAATTTCTTTTGAGAGCCAAATTTTTTAAACTTAAACTATATAGGTAGGTACATTGTTATTAACTTAATTAGGGTACTCCTAAGGCTTAGGAAGAGCCACACTCACGGGGCCAAAGAGCTGCAGTTTGCCGACCACTGTCCTTGGGGATTTGGGCTTGCCCTTGGCCCACGTGACAAGAAATCTCAGGCTGTGTCATGTGTCAGGGTGCCCCGGGAAGGGCCTGGGGTGACCATCCTGGGCATCACGTGGAGGAAGATGCACTGGCAGAGGAGCCCACACTCAGCCTGGGCCCTCCCAGTCCCTTCCTCCTCAGGCCCCAGCCCCTCCCCCGCCCCCGCCCTGGGCTGAGCTCACGTGCACAGGCACTGGTCTTGCAGGCCCCTGCCAAGTCCTCGGCTTCCCTCAGCCCCGAGCCGCCCCTGGAACGCAAGCAAGATGATCCCCGGCCCAGCTGTTAGGAATCATTTTTGAGGATGAAAACAATTAAACTGGGCAAGAAGCCCACCACCAAATCCCGTCCCTTCCTTTGCACCCTCAGCCCATTGTTCTCCTTTATCCCGTTCCTGGTCACCTTTCCATCCATCCACAGGCCCGTTGAGCACAGCAGCCAACAAAGCACTAGTTGCAAAGGTCCCTGCTCAGTCTTGTGGATTCGGACACCCTGGGGTGCTGGGGAAAAGGGTAAATGGATTCTGGAATCATCTCTTCCGGGAGAGGCTGGGCCAGATTCAGCCCAAGCCCCAGCCATCTGTGCAAGGCACCGCATTGCCAGGCAGCATGCTTTCCTGATGCGGTTCCCCAGCTCCGTGCTGCAGACTCCTGGGAGCTGAGGGTGGCTAAGGAGGGCTGTGCACAGCCTGGCCACCCCCAGGCAGCCCCACACAGGCTCTGCAGTCCCAGGAGCCCAGCACTGCATCTGAAGAAATTCCCCTGACAGCTTTGGGCCGTGCCTGTAAAGACGGGACCCACTGAAGAAGGATCTGGAGCTGAGGGGTCCTGGGGCTCTGCACCCCAGCTGCGGGGAGGGGTGACAGCCACATCTTTGGTCTCCACGCCACTCCCGAATTCCTCTGGACAGTGTGTTTGTCTCCCTGCAGCCCTCTTCTTTCCCTCGCGCGCCCCAGTGTCTAGAGCCGTGCCTGGCACACAGCCTCTCAGCAAACCTGCCCTGACTGGGACTGACGATGCCCATCTCTGCTGGCATCTCAGGAGGAACAGCGGGCACCCTTAGGGCTCCAGAGCTGTTCTGTTTCAGTTCCAGAACCGTCCCACCCATGTGAGAATGGGAAGCAACTGTGATGAACTATCTGCAAGATCCTCCGCCTCCCTCCTCCATTCCCGCCTGCCTTTATCCGCTGCCCTGCCACCCTGTCACCACAGCTTCTCTCTCCTCCTTCATCCTTTCTTCATACCAAGATGCTCAGATCTGGTCTCACCTCGGTTATTTGCATTAAATATCAAAGTCTTAAACTAAAGAAATAAATCTCTAAGCTGACTGATCTCAGGCATCAACAAGGGTTGCAAAGGCCTGTGTTTGGGGAGGGAGTGACAATGGGGACATCCAGGGCCCCAGAAGATGCCCCTTAGACCCAGCTCCCAACTCCCCGAGCAGCCCCACCCAGAGTACCCCATGTTATCTCTATGGCACTGGGGGGAGTGACTCAGAACCTGGGCCATGGTTTCCAGCAAGGCCCACGCTGAGTGTGAGAGCTGACGACAGGGGTCCGGGGCAGCTGAAGGAAAGCAGCCCAGAGTGAATTTCTTCTCAGCATATCACCTTACTGCAGCCATTCCCCCCTGTCAGTGAGGGGGGGCCACCCCGCCCACCCTCACAGCTGCCTGGGTGTGGCCTGGGGGAGCCTGGGCTGTGAGAACAGATGATTTCAATTTAAGGCAGCATTCGGGGAGAATACTGTTCCACTTGCTCAGTTTTCTTAGTCCCCCGCCCCCTCCCCAAACTTTGATTCAATCAGTGGTGGGTGAGAAAGGGCTAGTTTCCATGGCAACGCCACTGTGAGAAAGGAAAATCAGCAACACGGAGCAGGCTGGGTTTCTGCCTGGAAGACGGCACTTGGGTGGGTAAAGAAATGGAGCCCAGCAAACCCCGAGGGGGCTCTGAGCCCATTTCCCTAGCGGCTGACCTTTCCCCTGTGGGACCCCGGAAAAGCACGGGACACAGGAAGCCCCGACGACGATGACGCCCAGAGAAACACACCTGCTCACGGCCTGGCTTCCATTAAACCAGCCTCATCTCTTTGGGCTCTTGGCCTGTTGGCCCGTGTTTATTTTCATGGCTGATGTAACCCAACCAGACTGATGAGCCTGGATCTCTCCCTTTTTCTTCTGTTGCTTCCTGTTTAGTTGAACGTGTTCAATATTTCTGTGCATATTCCTTTCCCGTCGGAGGCTGCCAAAGAGAACCCCGGCCACGATTTTCTCTTCCAAGCCCATAGCCTGCGCATTGTTCATAGTCAAAGGGTTCAATCCAAAGAGAGAGAGAGAACCTTTGGGAAAGGTGAAAGGTCTCAGTTCAACCTCTGCACATTTTTGGGGTTGTCGAAGTTGAGTGCCTAAGGAGAAACTATTGGCCGGACTTCGTGTCCCAGCCCATGGCCAGCATGGATGTGCGGGGAAGGTGTTTCTTACAGGCATGCTGCTTTGAACGTTTCCAAGTCCCGGGCTTGAGGATTTGGGATAAAGTGACCCTTGCACTCTTCTGGGGTGCTGGTCCTCCTGGTTTCCTTGGAGACCCATCCCAGCCTAGCCCTGGGTCTGGCCAGAACTAACGGCCCTGGGTTTGGATAGATCCCCAAACATAATCTTCTCCAAGGGTTTTGCCCTTCACTCAGAACTCCACTGGACCTCTGAAAGTTAATTGAATCCATATGTTTCTGATTCATTTACACTTAACTCATCATCACACTGTTCCCTTTTTTATGAGTGATTTGTTGTCTTACGATGCCTTTGCAGTCTTGTTTATAAGTCTTTCTTTTTGCCTTAGGAACAAGATACCCTGTCTTGTCAAGGCACCGGGACAGGGAGCCGTGGTGGTAGAAACGTAACTTCAGGTCTGAGTTTTGTCTGGTTCCCAAGAAGAAATGCAGTGTTTCAGAAGAGCTGATCAGTTGATGTGTCCAAAGATTTCCTTTTGCTCTGAGCATGGGGGTGGGAGGGAATATCCAGTCCCTTCTCCCAGGTTGGAAACCAGTGAGTGCAGTCTCTGGATGGTCATGTAAAAATCACTTGGGCAAATCACTTCATTTCTTTTCTCCTCAAATCCCTCATCTGTAGAGTGGGCATGACCACACTCCATGCCCCACAGGGCTGTTGTAGGAATAATGTATCTGAAGCTGCTATAAAAGTGAGTCATAGGGAATTAGCTAACATTCCTTTAAACAGTGCCCAGCCCATGCACTGCTCCATCCTTTCCTTCAACTGGCAGCCTCTGGTCCACTTAACTCCCTTTAATCCTTCAAGATTCAGTTGAAGCACGACCTATTCTAAAAGCCTACCCTTCACACCAGCCCTGACCTCCAAAGAGCAATCCATCAGGTTGTCCTCCGTGTCCCTACAACAACTTATCCATGTCTCTGTGGTCAGACTCATTGCTTGTTAACTGTTTCTCGGTATAACCCGACGTCCCCTTTAAGAAACTGACATCGCCTTGAGGACACTGAACTGATATTCATTTTGGTGTTTGCAAAGCTCTGGACAGAGTCTGATGCATAGAGGTGCTCAACAATGGTATGAAAGTGAGGAGATAAAGACAGAAAATGGAACACTTTTTTTTTTTTAATTCAAGATGAATCCAGTTAATTCTATCTGTTTGGGTTTTTTTAAGAAAGTGAAGCTGTGCTGAAAGTGGTTGGTAATATTTCTCCTTTTGCTCTGAGTACAATTAAGTTAACACAAATTAGAAGGCAACTTCCAAAATCCATGAGCAGCAACACACTCCACTAACTATATCAGCTCCTTTGTTCACACTCAATCTTTTGAGACAAAAGCAGGGTTTCCCAGCTCACAGGGTCGATGCAGTGATAAATATCAAAGTCCTACAAAGCTACTCCTCTCCTTAAGGTGTATCAGGTATATGAGAAAAGAGGGAAGTCCTTTTCCATTTTATGAAGAATTTATCATCAACACTGACACTCTTTCCTGTCTCTCAGTCTACATCCTCTGAACACAGGCTTGGGGAAATAAAAAGTAAGTCCATATAGATTCAGCATCCAGAGTCATTGAATGTTGGATGTAAGAGTCATTGAATGTGGAAAGTAAAAGGTTCTGGGGAGCTGGCACGGCCATGCATACTCATGCCAGCTCAGCCTGGTTCAGTGATCCTGAGTGGGGGCAGTGAAAGGCTTAAGAAAAGACAGACAAAGGAATGAAAGCTGGGTCTCCGTGGGACGCTGCCCCTCTGATGGACAGCGCGAGCACCCACAAGCCATGTCTTTATTTTATAGCAGATGCCACGAGGCAAAGTAAGGGCGTGATCAAGATGTTTACAACATTCTCGTGGGTTTCAGTCCCACTCAACAATATGCACCTGAACTCTATCACTCAGGCACGTGGGGCCACGTGTTCGGGCCACAGGCTCAAGCTTACAACTATAGCTGTTGGGTATAATTGTGCTGGGAGGGCTCTGCCCTCTAAGCTGGGACTTGCACGTGGCCATGAGAGGACTGTGCCCTCGCATTAGTCCAAGGCTTGAACCTGTCCAAACACTGTAGCCACGCCCCACAAGGGGTGACTATACTAGACACTGTGGGTCTTGAAGCATATAAACAAAAATTGGAAAAAAAAATAGCTCCCTTTCAGGGCCGATGGCAGACACACGATTAAGGATATACAATTAACTGCATTACAAAGAAAACTGTAGTCATTTCTGTAACAAAAGAACAACGTATAAGCAGAAAGGAGGGAAAAATTAGTTATGATCAGTATAATCTGGGAGGGGACAGTTCATTTGACCTGAACTTTGAAATGGAGCCAAGGCTTGACAGATAGTGATGGAGAACGGTTACAGACACAGAAACCAACCTGAGCATAGCTCACAAGGTGGACATGTGCAGAACATATTTTATAAACATCAAACAAGCCAGTGTGGCTGGAGCAGTAGTGTCTCTTGGGAACCTGGTGAAAAATAAGGCCAGAAAGGTAGGCTTGAGCTTAAAGAACCAAGATTTTATTCTGTAAGCAATGGGAAACCACTATATTTTATCATGAAATGACTTCATCAGAACCTACAGAACAGAAAGATGGCTTTATTGAATTCAAGCTTTGTTGAATACCTACTATATCCAAGCAACTATTTTGATTTATAGGAATTCATCTCACCCTCATTTCAATATAATTATAGGGACAATTATAGTCCATTTTACAGATGACTAAATTGAGGCACAGATAAGATAGGTGACCTGCCCAAGTTCACACCTCCAGCAATTAGTAGAACTGGCATGCAGAACTTGACTTTCAGCTCTAGAACTTACGCTCTTAGTACTGAATTCTTACTCACAGGAAAGAAGCAGGTGACTCAGTTAGAAGCTATTTCAGTATCCATATGGAAAGGTCTGAGGGCCAGAATGGGATCAGAGATTTCAAAATAGAAAGAACAGATGGGAGTGATGCAATAGAGGCACCATCCCCAATTTGACGTGGGGTAGGGGATAGCGAGGGAGAGAAAGGAGTCAGAGAAGACATTCTGGTTTGGGATTAAACCCACAAGAAGCAAAGCACGTTTTGTGGAGGAGGTGAAGAGTTCAGTTTTGGACATGTGGAACAAGGCACTCATGTGTAAATATCCTGCAAATGTTGGAAGTGTGGGCTGGAGAAAGTTTGGAGCTACAGATGTTGAAACACTGAGGGGATCATTGAAGCCAGAGTGGGTCATATCATCAAGTGTCATTGAGGCATTGGAGCACAAACTGTCAGCCACTATTATTTTGCTTTTTTTACATACTTAGGTTGTTGATTTCTGGTCTTCTTTTTATTTTGTATAGAATATATTTTATTCATTTTTAAATTTGAAAGTATTACAGATGTCTCTTTTTCCCCCCCCCCCACTCTTGTCCCCTCCCCAGGCCTTCACCCTACTATTGTCTTTGTCCATGGGTTATGCATATCCTATATAATAAAAGGCTAATATGCAAATAGACCAAATGGTGGAACGACCAGTCGCTATGACCCGCACTGACCACCAGGGGACAGACGCTCAATGCAGGAGCTGCCCCCTGGTGGTCAGTGAGCTCCCACAGGGGGAGCGCTGCTCTGCCAGAAGCTCTGAGCCAGGCTCATGGCTAGCCAACGCAGCAATGGTGGTGGGAGCTTCTCCCGCCTCTGCAGCAGCACTAAGGATGTCCCACAGCTGGCTTAGGCCCTGCAGGGAGCAGGCCTAGGCCATCAGTTGGACATCCCCCGAGGGCTCCCAGACTGCGAGAACCCCCTCCCCCCCGCCAGTGCATGAATCTCATGCACTGGGCCTCTAGTATGCATATAAATTCTTTGGTTGATCTCTTCCCTCCTCCATCGACTTCCCTCTGAGAATCCTCAGTCTGTCCCATACTTCCATGTCTCTGGATCTATTTTGTTTGTCAGATTATTTTATTTACTAGATTCCACATATAAGTGAGATCATAAGCATTTGCAGCTATCAATTTCCCTCTTATCACTGCTTTCACTGCATCCCATAAGGGTTGGTATATTGTATTTTCATTTTCATTTTCCAGTTCCCCTTGTGATTTATTATTTGACCCATTGGTTATTTAATTTCCACACATTTGTGGATTTCCCAATTTTCCTTCTGCTATTGATTTTTAGTTTCATTCCATTGTGGTTGGCAAAGACACTTTGTATGATTTCAATCTTTTAAAATTTGTTTAGACTTGTTTTGTGGCCTAACATATGGTCAATCCTGGAGAATGTTCCATGTGCAGTTGAGAAAAATGTGTGTTGTGCTGTTGTTAGGTGGAGTGTTCTGTATATGTCTCTGTATAGATTTAACTGGTTTCTAGATTTGTTCCTTATTGATTCTCTGTTTCCTTATTCATCTTCTGGCTGTCTTGTCAATTATTAAAAGGTTGGTACTGAAGTCTTTTACTATTATTGTAAAACTGTCTATATTTCCCTTCAATTCTGTCAAAGTTTGCTTCATATATTTTGGAGCTCTGATTCCTGATGTATATGTTTATATTTGTTGTATCTTCTTGATATCAACTGATCCTTTTGTCAACATGTAGTGTCCTTTGTTTCTTGTAACAGTTTTTTGTCTGTTATTAGGACAGCCACCTCAGCTCTCTTTTGGTTAATATTTGCATGGAATATCGTTTTCCATCTTGTCACTTTCAACCTCTCAGTGCTAAAATTTGTTTCTTATAGGCCTCATAGAGTTGGATCATGATTTTTTATCCATTCTGTTGATCTATGCCTTTTGATTGGAAAATTTAAGCCATTTACAGTTAAAGCAATTGGCAATGGGGAAGGACTTACTAATGCCATTTTGTTATTTGATTGCTGCATGTCTTATAGTTTTTCTGTCCCTCATTTCTTCTATTACTGTCTTCCTTTGTGTTTTGTTGATTATTTCTAGTGACATATTTTATTTCCCTTCTCTTTTCCTTTTGTGTGTATTCTTTTCCTTATAATTATTATGGGGATTACATATAACCACTCTAAATTTATAGCAATCTATTTTGAATTGATACAAACTGATTTCATCTACATACAAAATCTATTATACTCTTTTATAACTCCACTAGAGGCTGGATGTATGAAATTCATGCAAGGGCCTTGGCCCTGGGCCCTGCCCACCGCTGCCACGGCCAGGGACCTCTGCCACCTCTGCCTCAGCCCCCACCTGCTGTGGCTTTGTCTGGAAGGAAGGATGTCCGGAAGGACATCTGGTCTAATTAGCATATTATGCTTTTATTATTATAGAATCCCCCAAATTTATGTTATTGAGATCAGAAATTACATCTTTATATATATTGTGTACCCATTAACACAGATTTAAAATTATTTTTATGCATTGTCTTTTAAATCCTGCTAAAATTAAGATTATAAAACAAAATTAGAATAGTACTGGCTTTCATATTCATCCAATTGTTTACTTTTACCAGAGATTATATCTTCATAGGGCTTTGAGTTACTACAGAATCCTTGTATTTCAACTTGAAGGACTTAAGTTAGTATTTCTCATAGGGCACAACAGAATTCCCTCAGTTTTTGCTTACCTGGGGATGCCTAAATTTTTCTCTCATTTTGAAGGACAGTATTACTGGACACAGAATTCCCACTTGACAATATTTTTTTCTTTCAGCACTTTGACTACATTATCCCAATGCATTTCAGCCTCCAAATTTTCTGATGAGGAATTGGTTGGTCATCTTACTGATCCCTTGTAGGAGGAGTCACTTTTCTCTTGCTGCTTTCAAGATTCTTTCTTTGTCTTTGCCTCTCAACAGTTTGATTATAATGTATCTCAATTTGGGGTTTTGTTTGTTTTATCCTAATTAGAATTCATTGAATTCCTTAAATTTGTAAATTCATGTCTTTCTTTAAATTTGAGAAGTTTTCAGCCAATATTTTTTCCAAATAAGCTCTCTGACTTGTTCTCTGTTCTCCTTCTGAAACTTCTATAGTACATGTATTGATCTACTTTATGGTATTCCATATGTCTCTTAATCTCTTTCCACTTTCCTTTATTCTTTTTTGTTCTGCTCCTCAGATTCAATAATGACAAATGTCCTGGCTTCAGGTTCATCGATTTTTTAAATTCTTTCTGCTCAAGTCTGTTGTTGAACTCCTCTCATTAATTTTTTTTTAATTCAACTATTGTATTTTTTAACCTCCAGAATTTCTGTTTGGTTCCTTTATATAACTCCTATCTTTATGTTGACATTTTCATTTTGTTTAGATATTATTTTTTATTTCTCTTAGTTCTTTGTTCATATTTTCCTTTAACTCTTTGAAAATACTTAAGACAACTGTTTTCTCATAAATGCAAAAAACAGATTGGTTTTTGCCAGAAGCAGAGAGTGAGGTGTAGATGACATAGGTAAAGGTGGTCAAAGGTACAAACTTACAGGTATAAAATAAATAAGTCCTGGAGATTTCATGTACAGCATGGTCACTGTATTTAATAATATTGTATTATATATTGAAAGTTGCCAAAAGAGTAGATATTAAAAACTCTCATCACAAGAAAAATATGTAACTATGTGTGGTGATAAATGTTAACTAGAGTTATCAGTAATCATTTTGCAATGTATACATATATCAAATCTTATATTATTTACCTAAAACTACTATAATGTTATATGTCCATTATATCTCAATATCAAATCAAATCAAGTCTTTGGTACACACATTGGATCGCCTTACTAAAATTTTAGAAATTCTGAATTCCAAAACACAGCTGGTCCCAAGAATCAGATAAGGGGTGTGAACCTGTATTAAAGGCAGCTATCTCTGAGTACTGGAATTATATACTTTGTTTCTTTGTACTTTTCTGGGTTTTCAATACTTTTTACATAGGACATATATTACTCTTATAATTATAAAAGTATCTCAATAAAATTTCCGTTCATCACAGATCTTGCAGGACATCAATCTATTTATATTATTTTAATGGTTAATCCATTACATACGCTTGAAAGAAGTAAAATGCAATTCTCTAGAAATTATACTATAAATCAGTCTTTTCCCCAATAGAAGCTTTCTTTCACTTTAATTATTCCAAGCAGGGATAGAGAATTGGATCTGAAATTTTCTCCACTGGCCATGTATTTCCTTTAAGGAATACCTTGACGCCAGCATGTTGATTTAAAGGGAATTCATGTTATCAGGTGACAATGGCAAACTTTTCTGGCAAAACAAAACAGAATGAGCAGGTACTCCTAGGGGCCTAAGGAAAAAAAAAAGACTCCGTTTCTATGAAAGCAAAGCCTGAGACAGGACCCTAGTACAGGTAGTGTATTCAGGAAGTTGCAGAAATGATGGAAGAGAGAGAAACAGAAGAAAAAGCCCCCATAAGAACGTTGCATCAATGCTGCTGTTGTGGACACTGGGCGCTCAATTCTGTGGGACTTGCCCCAAAACATGCCATCATTCGCTCTCAGGAAAGCGAGGAGGCCAGAGTATTTATTTATTGTAAGGAGTTGCCCTGGGGGCACTAACTCCTCTCCTGTCTTCCCAGGGCGGCCATCCTGGGTCTAGTGGGCTCCTACCCGTCTCCGAGGGATTACACTGCAGGTGGGGCAATGGTGAGCTCTGACATTGGTCCAGGTATATGTGCTTGGCTAATGTGGTGCTTGCTGACAACTGGGAATGCTGATGTGGGGGGTAGAGGGGGGCAAGGTCAAAGGTGTGGATAGCATGGCAGTCATGCTACGGCCTTATAAGTATGCGTGTGCTGTTCTACCAAACAGAACTTATCAGTCTAAATGCAGAATCTCCTCCCTTCTATCTCCCTCTTTCTTTCCCCGCTCTTTTTTTCCTTGTCATATTTCATTCATTTAAAAAGATTGTTGGTGCTATCACAATATAAAAGTAATGCCATGTTTTTCCAAGCCACTGCTGTTATAAAAGCTGTCCCCTGTTTTCCCAGTAACTGGTAATCAGAGATATAGATCTCAATCCCAAGGGAAAGTTCTTCCTATATTTTTGGGCTTCTCAGAGTCACTTTCTGTATGTTGAGGAAGCAGGGGGTTGGGGGCCCCCCAACAGCTATGGATCTGATTGGTGGCTGCCCTGGCTTGCATTAGCTTCTCTGTGGGAAATGCAACACAAAGGAGGTGCCCAGGAACCCTGCACGCAATGTGCAGCCGTTCATTCTGACTCTTTTCCCGTAGGATTTCTCTTGGCTGAACAGCAAGCTCTCTGGGCTGTGCAGCTAGAGAACATCACTACGATAACATAAACCCTGGGCAGCTGCTGGAAGCCGGAGGTAGCGCGTGGTGCACAGCTGTGTGGGGTTTGACCTTCAGGGAAAAGCAACACCACCATAGGCTGGTTTCCACTTGGATTTAGTGCAAATGAGGCATCATAACAATGAAACGGATGTCCTTGGAAGGGAAGGGAACTGCAAAGTCTTTTCATCTGAAGGAGAGGAGGTAAAGGAGAAAAGAAATGTCATGAATGACAGCAGAGAGAATCTGCCCTAGAGTGGAAAAGAGGTATAAACTCGTTTGAGTCACTAGCTTTGTGAGAGTAGAACATGCCACTGTGCCAGATGTGACTCGGTTCTGTTTAAGGAGCCCACCCCACTGGAACATGAAAAACCCTGCAGTTGGACAAGGGTGGCCAAGGGAAAGGAGAGGGGTGGAGGAGAGAGGTTCTGTTCTTAAGACAACTGCAGACGCTGGGTTACACAGCGCGGGGTGCTTGCTCGTGTTGGATGTTTACTGGTAAACATCTTGGTTAAGATGTTCTGGGAAAGGTTGTCAGGACTCGAGGCTTTAAATCTCGGGGGAAGAGCTTTTTTGAAAGATCACTTGACATTCCCTAGAGACTGCTTGTATCAGTATAATAAAAAGAACAAAAAATAATCCATGCAAGAACATTAATCATAGGAGGTTGGAAAGGCAAACACATTTGTGGCCGGAGACAGCTGCAGATAAATTTTGGTTGCCTTCCTTAAGCAATGCCAGCTGTAGGTCTCAAACTTGCTTTCTCAAACCATGATGGACTCTAAGAGAAGAAAGGGGAGGAAAGATACCCCCCTTCCCCAA
The DNA here is from genome assembly GCF_963259705.1 of Myotis daubentonii. Taxonomy (NCBI): domain Eukaryota; kingdom Metazoa; phylum Chordata; class Mammalia; order Chiroptera; family Vespertilionidae; genus Myotis; species Myotis daubentonii. The sequence continues at coordinate 19,353,557 of NC_081858.1, forward strand.
AGATTCTAAGTGCGTCTGGGTTAAGGCAATTATAGTTTATTCATTTCCTCTTCGGATCACTATTGTAATTTGGGGCTCATAGTAGTGGCATAATAGATGTTTGTTCAACTCATTATCTCTGTAGTCCAAATTCTATTTGGATTAAAGAAATTAAATTATGTCCAGTCTTACTACTGAAGTTGAATTCTGTGACTTCATTCAGCTGTCCTGGTGTGTTTAGAAATAGTTTCTAAGAAAAGTTGGCCCAAAAGCCTTACACAGTGGACATGTATACCTTATAGCTTCACGATAGAAAGTATGAGCGTTGGAGTCAGATCTGAGTTTCTGGCTCCACCATTTACTAGTTGTTTGATTGTGAAAAAATTGTTTAGCCTTTTTAAAGCTCAGTTTCTTTCATTATAAAATGGCTATAATAAGTGTATGTAACCTATGGAATTATGGAGACAAGATAATGCTAATAGAATACTTAGTATTTTGCACAGAGAAAGCAATCGATGTTAAAATTGATCATCAGTAGCCACCCCCTCCCCTCCTCCTCAGCATCATTATCTAGAACAGGGGTGGGTAAACTTTGGCCCACCACCAGCTTTTATAAATAAAGTTTTATTGGAACATAGCCATGTCCATTTGTTTGCGTATTTTCCATGGCACCTTTCATGCTACAAGGGCAGAATTAAGTAATTGTGACAGCTGGCAAAGCCTAAAATATTTACCATCTGGTCCTTTGCAGAAAAAGTTTGCTATCCCTGATCTAGAAACAAGAAAATCCAGAAAGGTGTTTATGCTTTTGTTGAGCTTTAATTGCCAGGAAATCATAGCTTTGATTGGAAGAAACTAGATGAATGAACCCATGAAGCAACAGAAGATTACGTTTTTCTCAGAGGTTTTCAAAATATATTAAGAGGCAGAGATGGACAAATACTAAGTGGGAAAGGTGGGTATTTTGTACCCCAACACTTTACCCAAAGAGAAAACAGAGGTAGAATCTTTCCATTAAAAAAATAAAATAAAATAAAAGGTCACAAAAGCAAGCAGAGAATCCCTAAGTTAGAAAACAGTGATATCCATGGCCTTTGAGTGGGTCTTATTTTACTAAAGTAGAAATTCTTGTTTCTGAGTCCAAAGGTATAGTAAAGTGAAGGTCATATATATAGCAGGGAAGTATTTGCACACAATAATGACATAGTATTTGTTCTCAGTAATCTTTTATTTCTTCTTTCAATCTGAGAGTTAACACAGGCAGATTCAGAGTTCGGTGGAATTCCTGGTCTTCTAAAATCTCCTTTTTAGACTCACAGGAGAGAAAACAATCTTCAAACTCTCTTGGGAGAAAGGAGTGACTAAAGTTGGAAAGTTAGCAACAGATTGGAAAGAGAATTTAAAAAGACCAAAAAAACAGCACCTCAACGTTAGATCAATACTGCTCTGGTAAGATCAGCTGAAGGAACGGAGAAAGAGGGGGACTTGGCCAGGGAGAGGGTTTGGTATGATTCAAAATGAGAGGCCGGGCCAGGAAGGACCACCAGGACAGGGGTAGGGTTAGCAGCAAGAAACTGGCCAGCCTCAGCCTGCCAGCACCTTTCCCTGGGGAGTTGTGGCTGGGGAACCACACAAGAGCAGAGCTGGGTTCCACCTGCCTTGGATGCAAACATGTGTCTTCTAGCCTGTGAGGCTGTGTTTCCATTGATCCTCCGGAAGGAATGATGGGTCTCCATTGGTGCCCTGAAATTCTGCTTATCCTTTCAAACTACCCCACATAATCCCCACTTTCAACGGTTAAGGATGTGCATAAACAGAGAGCAGGGGTTTGGGCCGCTGTAGGGTTGGAAGTGGTATAAAAAGAGAAGTTCCCAGTGTCTGGACTGGGGCTGTGAGGTGATGCAGGGTAGACATCAGTTCTAGATCTTCCCCCAGAATTAAGACTGTGGGGGAATATACCCTGTGGGCACATGGTAATTGTTGGGAAGTCATTAAGCAATTGACACCCACAACTGTTGAGTATTTCCCTTCTGTCTCTGAGGTTGTCCCTGAGGTTGTCCTGAGGTATATACTAGTGATCACATGAAGCTGAGAACAGTGCCCGCACTCACGTGTTCCATGCATGGTAGCTATTATTTTTTTAAAATATATTTATTGATTTTTACAGAGAGGAAGGGAGAGGGATAGAGAGTTAGAAACATCGATGAGAGAGAGAAGCATCGATCAGCTGCCTCCTGCACACCCCCCACTGGGGATGCGCCCGCAACCAAGGTACATGCCCTTGACCAGAATCAAACCTGGGACCCTTCAGTCCCCAGGTCGACGCTCTATCCACTGAGCCAAACCAGTCAGGGCTATGGTAGCTATTATTATGTTCATTGTTGAGACCAAACATTTGGGGTTTTGCTGTTCGATGAACCATTCTATTTATTTCCTCACAACAAAGAAGCAGAAAGTCACCTAGTCTGAAAAGTCAGGGTAGCTTTCAAGATTCTCACGCCTACTAAATCCTCATCCCAATCGACCCCTCTCCCACATTCTGTGATGAACTCCTCATGTGGCAATTTGCAGAAGCCATTGTCTAGGGCCCTTCATGACTAGACCTGGGCTGTCCCAATCGGCTTTTGTTCCTAGCTCCTGAACGAATGTTCCAAAACTTCCCACTGATGAGCCCTATCACCAGCCATTTCCTAGAAACACTATGCTTGTTCTTTTGTACATTTACAAGACAAAAGAAATGCAAACATTTAAGTCATGATGCATTTTTAAAGGCATAATGGGGTTAGTTTGGGTAAAATAACCCATTTCACATCATCTGCAGAAGAAATCTAGTATGTTTTGAAGTTCATTGGGGAACCAGAGAATATTCAATTTCACAAGAGTATTAAGTTTTTATTGAATTACGTCTTTATTCAAGGCACTTTGGTTCATCTACTGAAAGTGGACGTTTAACCCGGTGATCTCTGGGCCAGTAAAATTGAAACCATAATGAGAATCTTTGGATGAATCGTTTCTTTCAACAAAGACTCTGTTGGGCCTTGAAGACCGCCAGATATTGGATGTTCCCCAAAGACGGGCTATTGTTTTCTGCAAATAACCAAAGCAAGCTTGCCCAGCGCCCTTCAGTGGCCCAACTGCAGTGCCATGAATGATGGAAGAGGACTCAGAACACCAGGTTCTGGTTCTGGTTTTGCTGCTAACAGCTAAAGCTCCCAAACTTCTCTGGAATTGTTTTCTCTTCTGCTAAAATAAGGGAATAAAACAAAATGCTGGTCTGACATCAAACTAGTTACTTAAAGCTCTCCAGGGAGACTGTTCAAACACACATTTCTTAGCCTAAATCTGGAAACAGCTTAACTGTCCATCAGTAGGGGACTGGTTAAATAAGTTATGGCATATCCAAGCATAAGTGCCTTTTAAAAAGCATGTGCTGATACAGAAAGATCCCTAAGTCATATTATTATGTGAAGAAAAGCAAAGTGCAGAGCAATGTGCATGGCGAACTTCCTCTTGTGTAAGTAAGAATGCTACTATGCGGCATAGTCTTGCTTTTTACTTTTGTTTACTGAAGGATATGCAGGGAACTCTTAATAGTATTTATCTTTGTAAACTTTAATAGCTCTATACATTAAGATATTACTAATAACACTGATAACTTTATCAGTTAAGGACTGAATCACCTCGCCTGCTCTGATATCTTGTTCCCTTAGTGCCCTTGAACATGTATCTAGTAATGCATTATAATAATTAGCTAGCTGGGTATCGTGGGAAGAACTCTGAATAGTAAATGGATCTGAGTTTAAATCATATATGAATTGAATAATCCTGTGAAAGTAACTTCACTTCTCTGGATTTTAGTGTTCTCATCTTTTTTAAAAATATATATATATGGTTTTATTGATTTCAGAGAGAGGAAGGGAGAAGGGGAAAGAGACAGAAACATCAATGATAAGAGAATCATTGATTGGCTGCTTCCTGCACACCCCCTACTGGGGATTGAGCCTGCAACCCAGCCATGTGCCCTGACCAGGAATCAAACCGTTACCTCCTGGTTCCTGGGTTGATGCTCAACCACTGAGTCACACCAGCTGGGACGTTCTCATCTTTTAAATGGGTTAGTAGGAAGAGCAATACAACTTGGTTCCATTTCAATTTGCACATAGTGTTTATAATCTACCTCAGGAGACACAGACACACAGAGACACACTCAAACAGAAAAATGAATACAGAACGGGCCCTAACTCAGCAAATATTTTTAGGCACTTTCTTTGCTACCACTTTTCTATGGGAATTGAGAAGAAATAACGTGTCCTTGAGAAATGTTAGGATCACATATGAAAGGTGAACCATACTTGCATGAAGCAACTAGAGCAGCGGTTCTCAACCTATGGGTCACGACCCCTTTGGCGGTCGAATGACCCTTTCACAGGGGTCGCCTAAGACCATCCTGCCTATCAGATATTTACATGATGATTCATAACAGTAGCAACATTACAGTTATGAAGTAGCAACGAACATAATTTTATGGTTGGGGTCACAACATAAGGAACTGTATTTAAAGGGCCAGGAGGTTGAGAACCACTGAAGTAGAGAATAATAAGAAGCCACATATGAACAACCCTGGGTTCCTCTCCTTGCTGTGGAGCTCACTTTAAAATGTTTGTTCTACTGAAATTCAAGAAAACCAGACTCAGCAATACAGGTAAAACCCAAGTCCTTGGCCACATTAGCACTGGTCTGTGAAATAAAGGGTTAGACAGATGATCACCACCTTCCTTGGCAGTAAAGTGAAGCGAAGAGAAATGAAGTTACTTTCACAGGATTATTCAACTCGTATATGACAAAATTCTGTGATTCTACAATCTCTGAAAGTAGGTCCAGACTGAAGAAATACTGCCCCTGACATTAACTTTTCCCTGTTCACTAGAATCTCCATTTCCAATCTAGGGCTTTACAACCCCATCTAGCGCCTGTGCACAAAAATCCCCCAAGGATAAAGCCAGAGAGAAGGCCCTCCATTAAGTCACCCCACGGTCTCTCTTGTCTCCGCCCTGTCTGGGCCACACAGTAGGAGAGGGAACTTGTCTGAGGGCAACCAGGTGGCAGACTGGCCTGCCTGGTCACAAAAGCCCCAGTGAGTGTGAGGAGCAGCACATGACGGGGATTCTGGGCAGGTCAGACTTGACGCCTAACTTGACCCCATTGGCAGCCAGAGTCTGATAAAGGCGTGATTGAGCTGGGATGTCTCCTGACAGCTTAACGGATGGCTATAATTAGGGGGCCTGAACTGAGGGTGTGGGGACACACAGATCCCATTGTAGGGAGGCCAAATGCTAGAAAGGTCAAGGCCAAAAAAACGGTATGAAAGCAGCTCAAAGTTTTCCAACATGTAGGGGGGGAGTCTGCAGGGAAGTGGGTTGACAGAGCATGACCGGGGATTCCCATTTGCTATGGGTTCCTGGCCCCAGAATTGCCATCGATGGTAGCTCTTTGGAGTGGAGCTTGGAGCCTTCAAGCTGTGGCAGCGGTTCTCAACCCATGGGTCGCGACCCCTTTGGCGGTCGAACGACCCTTTCACAGGGGTCGCCTAAGACCATCCTGCCTATCAGATATTTACATGATGATTCATAACAGTAGCAACATGACAGTTAGGAAGTAGCAACGAAAATAATTTTATGGTTGGGGTCACAACATGAGGAACTGTATTTAAAGGGCCAGAAGGTTGAGAACCACTGAGTTGTGGCTTCAGGGACTAATTCCATAAAGGTGGAGTAGAAAAAGTGAGAGGTTATCCGCGGAAGGTCTCAGAAAGCAGCCGCCTCTTTTTTTTTTCTTCTCTGAGACCCACCTCCCCCATGAATAATAATAATAATAACAATGATAACAATAACCAAAACATGTGCATAGACTTTTCATGTTAAATCTAATCCAATATTTGTCAGGTCTGTTTATGCTTCATTGTCGAAGCGATGATTAATGAAAGTGGCTCTAAGCCCAAGATGCTTTCTGAGACTTGGTTTTTTTTAGGCCTTTTTCTTAGAAGCAAGAAGTCACAGTGTGCCAGCCATAATAAGATCCAACTTAAAATGATCAAAAATACAGTGAGTCATGGCAACAATGTTCTCATGGAGGAACACAACAGCTCACGATTTGGACAGACACCCAGGGCGTCAGTCACCCTCCCAGCCACGTAGGGGTTCACCTGGTCTCACCTCGCATGAGTGCCTTTCCTGGTGAGGCTGGTGACATAGACAACCTGAAGGAGATTCACTAATTCTTGGAAGGGATTGTGGAGGCCGTGGAGTCCAAAGCTTGACTTGTGTCTCCCATAGTCCTGCCGAGTAGCTGACCTCGGAGGCAGGGATCCTGGCGATCAGAAGTTCTACCTGTTTACACGGCCTATTCCAATGTGGGCAGCCACAAGTCAAAAAACAAAAAAACTCTCCCTAATATTGAGCAAAACCTGCTTTTTCCTGCCTCCACTGATTGGTCCCACTGCACCCCTTGTGGTCATGGAGCGCATGACTAAGTCCCTGCTCTATATGTAACCACGACTGGCTACATCAGTGGTCGGCAAACTCATTACTCAACAGAGCCAAATATCAACAGTACAACAATTGAAATTTCTTTGGAGAGCCAAATTTTTTAAAGTTAAACTATATAGGTAGGTACATTGTTATTAACTTAATGAGGGTACTCCTAAGGCTTAGGAAGAGCCACACTCAAGGGGCCAAAGAGCCGCATGTGGCTCGCGAGCCACAGTTTGCTGACCACGGGGCTACGTGATTTTCAGGGCCCAGTGCACAAGGAAAATGGCGGGTCCCTTGTTAAAAATTATTAAGGATTTTGCCCAGCTGGCGTGGCTCAGTGGTTGAGCATCAACCTATGAACCTGGAGGTCACGGTACGATTCCCAGGCAGGGCGTCATCCAAGTAAAAGAAGGGCCTGAGGAAGACAGGAGGGAACTGTCCAGGAAGAGGAGACAAGTGGACAAAGGCATTTATTTCCTCTGGGGAAGTGTAAGTCCTCAGTGTACTGGACGGTGCCAGTGCAATAAACGGCCAAACCTGCAGAGGTATTTTTATGAGTTTATTTGAACCAAACTGACCACTGCCCGGAAGCAAAATCTCAACGGGGTCAGGAAATGCTCCAGAGAACGGCAGTTTTGCAGCTGGTGGCAGTTTTGCAACTTGTTTTGTGGGAGGCAGTTAGACAGACGTGAGCAGAGCAAGGCCGATGGGCCAGGTACAGAGGTCACCAGGACAGAGAGCCCCAGGTGCCCAGCAAAGGACAGTTACAGGGCGGGACCTCATCCCCAGGGTCATCTTTTCTCCCCTAGCAGATCTCTGGTGCCGGTCCAGTGTTTTGGAGCCCCTGACCTTTCCTCTCTGGAGACAGCATCTAGGCTTCAGTTGTATTTTAGCTCCAGGCCCAGGAAAGCAACAAAACCAAACAAGCAACTGACTGACTTCAGGACCAGCTGCCTTGGAGAATGACCCCCTGCCCTGGGGCTGCCCAGTCAATCAGGGGAGACTTCACCCTGAAAGGACACACCTGGGAAGCTATTGAGATTTTTTTTACCCCTGGAAACCTCCAGATCTCCACCCTTAAGACCCTTAGGATGGAGGACCCAATGCGTTCTCCCTCCTGGGAGCACTCCGGAGCCTTTCCCCTCCTCTTTCCTTTCCTCCTGCTCCTCCTCCTCCCCGAGGACATTTCCATTTGCTTCCTCACTCCCAAGCTCCAAGAGCCCTTCCTTTGCCTCTATAACTTGTGTCCTCAGCCCATTTCTTTATGAATTACTTCTACCTCTGTGATTTTTTTAAAAAGATGTTTTTATTGAATTTAGAGAGAGAAGAAGGGAGGATAGAGAGAGAGAAACGTCTATGAGAAACAGCTATCGGCTGCCTCTTACACACCCCCACACTGGGGATCAAGCCCACAACCCTGGCATGTGCCCTGACCAGAAATCGAACTGTGACCTCCTGATTCATGGGTCGACATTCAACCACTGAGCCACCCTGGCTGGGCTACCTCTGTGATTTTCCAAATAAATGTTCTCTTATAGTTGGAGTCTTCGCTCGGAATTCTTTCCTAGCCAGAACTCAATTACCGAGGTTGCACAACCCAGGTCCAGTCTGACCCCACTGGTCTAACATCCAGTCCATTCTTGTGGCCTACAACAGTTTTATACATTAGAATCAAAGGAGGAGGAGGAGGGGGGTGTGACATGGAATCCATTGGTGACAGATTCGGGAGGCAGGAGAAAGCAGGGCAGGGAAATCTCTGGGATTGGATAAAGAGTAAAACAGAGAAACACACATACTTCTCTTACAGTGGTGGGTACAGGATGGTTGGCATTTACAGCACAGAGATGGTATTCGGGGAACAAGATAACGATGCGGGGTTCTGTGGTCTCCTGTGCTCTGGTGTGGTGAGTCTGGAAAAGAAGATTACCCGGGCATTTCAAAGGAATGTTATCATAGATGCACAGAGACAACAGACAGGCTTACTTAAGATAAAGCCAAGGAGGCTACAGGCCTAGGATCTGACTCCCCACCATGACCTGCTTTAAGGTAGGAATTTTTATGTCCAGACCATCCTCTGTGGTTACTTTCCGTCTCTGAGTTTGTAAGGACACCATGTCGGCTTCCCCTGAGCTTGTCAGGTTTGGTATGGGGCCCCTCTTCCGTCCAGCTCATGTCACGGGCACGCTGGCCTGAGTCAGATTTACAACCTCGAGGAAACTGATCTCCGTGAGCCCCCGTCACAGGTCAACCCCACCAGGAGCACAGAGCGAGAATCTGGTGTGCCTCTAGGGGCCTCTGCCCACCCGGCACAGGGCCGGGCACTCACGGGCAGAAAGTCTGTCTGTCCCTTCCCTTGCTCCTTTCACAGACCTATCAGACGGTTTGAAGTTACTTCTCACTCAGTTGTGTGCACATTCTTTTTCACACTCGGCTGTTTTTTCGTGTTCAACTTAAGTGTGGGTTCAAAGTATTTTACAAGATTATAAACTAAAGAGACCAAGAAGGTGGGAACGTTCAAAACACATTAGGGCCTCAAATGATACAATGTCGTGTCGTTGTGAAGTCTCCAAAGATAGTCTTGTGTTGTCTCTCCTCTCTGCTCAGGCTCATCATGACATCGCCTTGTTTTTTTAAGTGAGGTTCTGGATGCTTTATTTTGAAGACCTGTCTCTCTTTGAGTTCTGATGCCCTACCTTCCTCTGCCCACAAAGAAGCCCCTTTTCCCCTCTGACCATTGAAACCTCCCTCCCAGGCGACATCATTTTCCCATCTTGTCATTACCCGTGCTTCCGTAGGTCTGTGGCTGTCTCTCTCCATGAAGGTGCCCACCATGGCTCCCATCCCTCTACCCTCCGCCCTCCACTGACTCTCAGAAAGGAAAACACTTCTCACAGAAGGATTTAAGACCAACCTTCAGAAATCCATTCAGGTCCCAGAGCTGTGACAGATCCAGTTGCAGGTAATTTGTGTTCTGTCTAGTCTAGCAATGATTCTTGCCAACATATGAGAAGTCTTTATGGGAAGATGGGGCCCCAGGACTCAGGCCTTCCGGTTGCAAGCAAATAACAATAAACCTTCTACCCGAGTTCTTTGGGGGCCAAACCACTAATAAAGAGGATGCCCTGGAGAGCATTTTGATCCTCATAATTGAGGTGTTTATCCTCTAGAACAGTGGTTCTCAACCTTCCTAATGCCGAGACCCTTTAATACAGTTCCTCATGTTGTGGTGACCCCCAACTTCATTGTTACAAATTGAACATAATTAAAGCATCGTGATTAATCACAAAAACAATATGTAATTATATATGTGTTTTCCGCTGGTCTTAGACGACCCCTGTGAAAGGGTCGTTCGACCGCCAAAGGGGTCACGACCCACAGGTTGAGAACCGCTGCTCTGGAAGCACAGCCATTCCCGAGCTGCCAGGTTTTCACATAGTCAGCAAGACCTCAATGCTGAGGAGATTGTGGAGTTATTAGGCCACTCATTTGGATGCGTACAAAATAAGGCTTTATACAACAGTCTGGGCAGGTGCTGGGCCAGGGGAGAAATTTGTTTTAACCCAAGGAATAGATTTTTTGGGGGGGGAAACCGAGGTACCCCATCAGCAGAGGGTAAGAAATTGTGTGCAGGCATGCTTGTTCTGTCCTCGTGGGATTCAGACCTTCAGAGATGTTTGTCACCTCCATGCCGTTTGGAAAGGTGGAGATGGCTCGAGGACCTTCCCATGTTTAATAGTGAACAGAAGACAGTCTTCTCAAAATTCCTCTGTGGCTTGGTTTATTCACTCCTATCATCAGCAAACGTTTGTTTACTTGGGCACCAGATACTCAAACGTAAGGGCGAGCCTGCCGTAAGTAGTTTAGACTATCAGAGAGAAGCACATTTGAGGGCTAAACAAATAATTGCAGCACAGGCCACTAAGTGCTGTTATTGAATTAAGTAAAAGGAGCCGAGGCGACACAGACACAAGGGTGTGCCCTGCCCAAGGGATTATGGGTGGTTTCCTGGACAGTTGCTTTGAAGGAGAAGCTTGACACTTTCACCGAGAGGTAGGCGAGAAGGGAAGCGGGAGAAGGCATATTTTAGGCAGAGGTAGGGCGACCAACCATCTTGCTTTGCCTGGACCTGAGGGGTTTCCTGGATGCGAGGCTCCATTGCTAAAACCCAGATGGTCCCAGGCGAGCCCGATGCTCCATCCCTAAGCAGGGAATGAATGCCAAGCATGAGAACGGCTGGGTGCTTACCAGCTTACAGTAATGACGTGTCCCATGTAGCCAATGCCCGTTTGCTTTTTAGGGTGCCTTTTTTTCTGGGCTAGCAAGAATTCTGCTTATTATAAGCTGTTTACAGTGAGAACTTAAACAACATACACCTCATTGGCTCTCCTCAGCAATGAAGTCCTTAAGCAGAAATAGAGAATTGAGGTGTTATTGCCCTGTCTTCCCTCTCCTCCCTCTTCCTCTTCCCTCGGGCCCTTCTGCCTCCCTCCTCCTCCCAGTCTCCATCTCCCTCTCTATCACCAAGCACCTTCCAACTTTCTCTGCAGAAGTAGCTGAGCATCTGGCCCAGAGAAGGTCATTCCTGGGTTCTAGAGGCGGCCGTGCAAGAACTGACCAGTGAACTTGCATGCATATATGCATAACCCATGGACACAGACCATGTGGAGGTGAGGGCGTGGGGCGAGGGGGATGGGAGCAGGCTGGAAGAGGTTAATGGGGGGAAAAGAAGGACCTGAGGTATGTAACACTTTCAACAATAAAGATTGAAAGAAGAAGAACTGACCTCACAGATGGGGATTAAACAAGCCCTCTTACAGTCTCCAAAGGAAACTATGTGACAGTGAAACAGTACGAGCAGCAACAGGGAGCCGGTTCCCTTGGGGGCACGCCAGGGCCTCACTGGCTGCGGACCTTGCACAGGGTCCAAAGCCATCAGTCTGCCCACAGTATCTGCAGTGGCTCTTTTTCAGTGGCCAATCCCTTAATGAATCAGTGTTGGTGGGAACCCATTCATGCCCTCCCTCTGTTAGAAGCTAGAGATGAGAGTGGCCAAGGCCTCTTTGGTCCCAGTGCCCATCCGCACGTTTACAAACGCTTACCTCCCTGACGTAGGCACAGATGCCTTGCCCCATTTCTTGGGCTATCGGACCACATACACAAGCAGAGCTCTGGGCAGATGAGGCATGGGACCCCGCAGAAATGTCAAAAGCTGTGCCAAACGGCCCTAGAGAGGACAGGGAGGAGCTGAGACCTGACCTGCAGCAGCTCTGAGAGCCACAGCTGAGGGGCGTCCTCAGCCGTGGTGACTGCCTCTTGAGGGAGAAACGGGAGAGCAGGGCCCACAGGGTGGTCTGCAGACCCTGCAGCAGGGCCCCCAAGGCCTGGTTCGTCAGGGCCTCCAGCACAGGGCCTGGGCAGGCAAGACTCACCAGGATCTGTTGACTTGCTGATGAGTCTGCAATGGGAGAGATTCAAACTAAAGACAAGGATCCTAACTGCCCAGCAAACAACACTATGAGCAGGAGAATATTGTCCACAGAGCTTCCCCTTTTAGACCACCAGTTTTAAATATCTATAGATATATAGATATAGATATAGATATAGATATAGATATAGATATAGATATAGATATAGGTATAGGTATAGGTATAGGTATAGGTATAGGTATAGGTATAGGTATAGGTATAGATATAGATATAGATATAGATATAGATATAGATATAGATATAGATATAGGTATAGGTATAGGTATAGGTATAGGTATAGGTATAGATATAGATATAGATATAGATATAGATATAGATATAGATATAGATATAGATATAGATATAGATATAGGTATAGGTAAGATATAGATATAGAAATAGGTATAGGTATAGGTATAGGTATAGATATAGATATGCTTTATTTCAGAGAGGAAGGGAGAGGGAGAGAGAGAGATGGAAACATCATGATGAGAAAGAATAATTGATCGGCTGCCTCCTGCACACCCCACACTGGGGATCAAGCCCGCAACTCTGGCATGTGCCCTGACCGGGAATGGAACTGTGACCACCCAGTTCATCTGTCAACACTCAATCACTGAGCCACATCGGATGTAGCTATGTCACTGGTTTTTATAACCCTCTTCCCAGGATCCCAGTGCCCTCTTGGCTCCCCAAAGCAGTGGTGCCCCTAAAGAGCCTGTTTGCCAGGACACAGCTGGTATTCCCATTTTCCTGTTTCTTACGTATTCAATGAAGATTTGGGAGCCAGCAGGTAAAAGTGATGGGTTTTAGCATCAAACACGTGTGGGTTCCCCTCCTCGCTGTCTTTAGCTGTGTAATTCTGGGAAACTTGTTGAGTTACTGAGATGCTGTTCTTTCTCTAGAAAACAGTGGTCAAAAGACTTGTGCAGAGATGGGACATCGGGATCCGCGGTCATCACAGCCACGCAGGCACCGGGGCGGGCCAGGCCAAGCAGCCATCCCCTCCAAGGTGGCCAGTGGCTGAGCCAAGAGGGAAGGGTACTCTGAAAGGTCTCTCATTAGCACTTTAAATAGGTAACAGGCCTAGGTGTCTGGTTGGCTAGAACCAGTCACATGGTGCCAGCCACCACAAAGGCGTGGACAGTACAGTTCCCAGGGGCACCAGGAAGGCAGAGAGCAGGAAATCTTGGGCAATTAGTGCGATGTGTGAAGTACCTAGCGCCATGCCCGGCATGCTCCCAGCGCTCGGCCATGGAGCTCTATTTCAGCTTGAATCTGTTAGAGAAGAAATGGTGTGTGTGTGTGTGTGTGTGTGTGTGTGTGTGTGTGTGTGTTATTTTAGTATGTTCAGCAGTGTTAATGGCTGATAATTGATGTGTTATGTTTTCCCGTTCAGACACACCTACAGTTCAATAGATTCTTGGAAACAGGATAGTAAAAGGCAAGGACTAAATCTCGCCGGGAACTCAGGGTGCAAAGATCCAGGTTTCCCGGAGGAGGCAGGACCCGGACTGGCTCTGACGTTTGGGTAGCGGCTCAGGATCAAGCAGCCCAGGACAGCTCTGGGTGTGTGGCACCGAGCGCCGAGGTCTCTGCCTAAGGCCTGGGAGTTTGTTTACCACTTACTCACTGGTTTACTTATTCACCTACTTATTGATCGAATGCTTACTCCACGCCCGTGTGTGCCAGGCACTGAGGATGTCATCGGAGAAAGCGAGGACGCCGCCTTCCCAGGGCCTGCATTTTAGTAGCAGAAGACACTGAACAGCAAGAGTGAGCACATATGTAGCAGCAGATGTTGTGGGTTGGGTTTTTTTTAATTATTTTTTTTATTGATTTCAGAGAGGAAGGGAGAGAGAGATAGAAACATCAATGATGAGACAATCATTGATCAGCTGCCTTCTGCATACCCTACACGTGGATGGAGCCCACAACCCAGGCATGTGCCCTGACTGGGAATTGAACTGTAACCTCCTAGTTCGTAGGTTGATGCTCAACCACTGAGCCATACCGGCCGGGCAATAGCAGCAGATGTTGAGAGCTGTGTCTATGAACACAGTGCAGGATGTTGGACATGTCAGGGCTGCAGAGGGCAGAAGGGAGCTGCTCTTTTATTTGGGGTGGCCAGGAAAAGGCATTGAGGGAGCAGACCCTGTGGAGATGGAGAAGTGCCTTCCAGACTGAAGGACCCACAAGGGCCAAGGCTCCCCATCCAGAGCTTTCCATCGAGTCAGGCCCGCTGGAACATGGATTCGCTTGGGGGGGTGGGGGGGGCGGGGAGGGAGGGAGGCGTCGAGGAGATGTGCGGGGACAGCGCGGCATCTCCTCCGGGGGTCACCCACTGCACCCAGAGGTGCTCCGGGTCCCACAAGAAGGTTCACAGCCCGCCCCAAGCTCGCGCCTTTCTCGTCGTGTTGATTAAGGCAACAGTGCCACCTCCTGGCCACGATGTCACCGCTTGTGGCCTGACTTAGGAGGTCTTGGGCGCCCTCTGGTGATTATTTCCAGATCACAGCTAACAATGATGCCCCTGGGGCCATTTCTCCCTTTGATGTTTGCCCTGGAACCAAGTGGAGACAGAAGGCTTTTTAATGATCAAAGGGATCCGATGTGATAAGTTGCCGGGCACTGATGACAAGGCATGCTCTCTGGAGACAAAATGTCGACACACCCCCTCTAAGAGGCACATACAGCACTGAACACAGTGGCAAGTGGTGAGAAGAGACTTGTGGGCAATGATGGAAAGAAATTGGGTAGAGAAGAGAAGTGGAGGGAAAGGAAGGGGGATGCTACTCTGACCCACACTCCCCTCCTCCAAGACTTCAGTCCCTGAAGAGGCCTTTTAAGCCCCTTTCCCCAGAGGGGTTGTGTGGCATTTCCAGGTCCCCTTGTCTGAGCCATTTGGGTAACATCCTTGGCCCCGCATCTTCACTCAGCCCTGCTGTGCTGTTGATGGTCCCTGACAGCCCTGGCGGGGCTCAGCCTGGGCTCCGCCATGGGCCCTGCAGAACCTCGGGCCAGCCCCGCTTGAAACGCACGCCCCTGAGCGGCTTGTTGTGATTTGGGACAAATCTCATGCCAGTGTGTCCTGCCAAGAAAGTATTGCTGTTGGTTTTCATTGCTGTCAAACAGAATCTTCCAGAGAGAGCAAGGGAGGAGCCACCCTGGAGGGCCGCTGAGAGAGAAGGCTTTGCCTGGGTGGGTGGGACTGTCTTAGAACCCTCTGGAGAATTTTTTTTTTTCTTTAAAGAACAACTAGAATGGCTGTTTTCTGATGAACACCGACAGGAGCAGTGCAGCGAACCCCTGACCAGCGGCACTGACTGGCCTAGTCCTTCCTCAGTGACCACTTGCAGCTTAGCTTGGGGCACGTGCTTCTTTATTCCACATTCGGACAGTCCTGGAGGGTCTGCTAACCCACAGAGGTTGGGGAGAAGGAAGAGACAGTTTGCCAGTATTCGTGCAGGTCTAGGCTACTGAAGGGACTCTGAAAAAAATCAGTGTAGATGCTCCCTTTTCAGCAATGCTTCTCAAAATACTTTGGAGGCATGGAAGGGTGAAATCTTATGCTACTGGCTCTGTTCTCTCTTGTTTGTTCTGTTTTTTTATTCTGATACAAATTGTTTCTTGTGCCGTGCCAGCACGGCCAAGGGTGAACCTGATTGGGGGCGGCTGAAAGGCTTAGAAAAGACAGATGAGAATGAAAGCTGGGTCTCGGTGGGACGCTGCTTCTCTGAGAGGCAGCGACCACGCCCACAAGCCGTGTCTTTATTTTATAGCAGATGCCACGAGGCAAAGTAAGGGCGTGATCAAGATGTTTACAACATTCTCGTGGGATTCAATCCTACTCAACTACATGCACCTGAACTCTATCAAGCCCACCTCACTCAGGCACGTGGGGCCACGTGTTCGGACCACAGGTTCAAGCTTACAGCTGCAGCTGTTGGCTATCATTGTGCTGGGAGGGCTCTGCCCTCCAAGCTGGGACTTGCACGTGGCCACGAGAGGACTGTGCCCTCTCATTAGTTCAAGGCTTGAACCTGTGCAAACACTGTAGCCGCTCTCCAGTTTCTAATGGAAAGCCAGTAGAAAATTGAAAGCTCAGCATCTGTTCAGATGACTTTCCACATGAGACCTCCAGGAAGAGTGAACTGTTAGAAATCAAAGACATTAACTTTCCGAGCGTTCATTCCATTAATTTTCCCTCCTGGGACTCAGTTTCCTTCTTTGCACAGTTGGGGGTTGGCCTCTCAAGGACCGTCATAGTTCGAATGCCCTTTGGTTCTTTGAAAGGAAGCCTCTCTCATCCCAAAGGTCTACAGGTCGCATGGTCACACACAATGGTTCTGAC
This sequence comes from Myotis daubentonii, assembly GCF_963259705.1. Lineage (NCBI taxonomy): Eukaryota > Metazoa > Chordata > Mammalia > Chiroptera > Vespertilionidae > Myotis > Myotis daubentonii. Next base: position 19,369,885 of record NC_081858.1, read on the forward strand.
TTGAGAGAGAAATGTTCATTTGCTCATGCCTTTTCCCATTCAGTCATTCAACAACTAGTGAGGGTCTTCCATATTCCTGACACCAAGGATGAGCTGGAAGTACTGCAAGGTCTTGGCCCTCAGGGAGCTTTCGGTCCGATGAGGGTCAAACACAGTAAAACATGCAAAGATGTGCAGTATAATGGGGTGCAGTGTAGAGTGATAGCATGCAGTGGCAGCTGGTAACACATGCTAGGAAGAGAAAGGAAGCAGGAGAGGGCTAAGGGATATGGAATGTTATATAGACAGAGCGATCAGGAACCTCTTCTCTGGGGGGATGGCATTCGGGCAGAGGCAACGGAGTGAGCGAGGGGGCCTCCGGAAGTGCCTGGAAAGATGATGCCAGGCGGAGGGAAGAGCAAATGCGAAGGCCGATGCCAGTTTGCTGGGTGCGTTGGAGGAAGACGAGGAGACTGGGAGGTGGGGGAGGCGGCTGCACCCCTGATTCCATCTTATGTTTTTGTTATTTAATTTGACAATGGCTGAAATTGCACGTGGTAAATGTCTTTATTTTTAAAAAGATGTTTTTATTTATTTTAGAGTGAGAGGAAGGAGAAGGGAAAGACAGAGAGAGAAACATTGATCTTCCTCCTGAACTCCCCCTCCTGGGGGTCCAGCTGGCAACCCGGGCCTGTGCCCTGACCCGGAATCAAACCTGAGGCCTCTGGGTGCAGGGGACGACGCTCAACCCACTGATCCACACCGGCCAGGGCCCGTCTTACGTTTTGATGCTGAGTGTGATGGGTTGTCATCAGCGAGCAAGTATGTTCAGAAGGAAGAGTCACTGTTGGGGGCACGCTGCTAGGCACTGCGAGTAGCAAGAGATGCGATACCGTCTCTGCGCTGAGGGACCCGGGATGAACCCACACTGACGGTAAGGACGGGAGAGTGGTGTGTGCCGGGACACTGGGTGGCGCGGACACTAGATCCGAGGGGGCCCAGGACCTGGAGGGCCTCCCCAGCAGGGCCCTGGAGAATGGCGAACAGAAGAGGAAGCTTTCCAGGCAGGAAGGACCGGGCACTGCGGAGCTGTGGACAGGGGGCGTGTGGACACCGGCTTGGCTGTGATGGGAAGAGCCGTGTGAACGCACCACCGAGGAGGAAAGGGCGCGGTCCCTTTTAGGCTGGGTGGGCAGGTGCCTCTCTCATCCCTACGCTCTTCTGGGATGAACACGGTTAGGACCCAAAGCCCCTTATTACTCCTTGAGAGCTAGTGGTTTCCCTTGGATGCCTCCTCCTCTCCCAGTGCTGAGAGGGGTGGTTACCGCAGAGGCCTGGCCCCCCTGCCTGTGGGAAAGCATTCCTGCCCCCAGGGGCACAGCTGTGGAAAGACAGCGGCTTAGCGCTCACACCCAGTGCCCTGTCTTCTGTCCTGGGAATCGAATCGCTGCTCTCTGCATTCTGACCAAGCCCTCCACTTGCTCGAGGGCCTCTGCACCAGGGCTCCCCTTTCTGCAAACCATCGTAGTTTGTCCAAAAATGAGCCTGTCTCCACCTCGGCCTGTGTGTTTGCCTGTGTCTGCTGCTGGTGTGGACATTTACTAGGCACAGATCGGAGTGGGGAGCCTCCGACCATCTGTCCGCCCAGGACTGTGGGGCGCTCCCAGGGCCGGATCTGAGCCGTGCCTGCCAGCAGCACACTGGTGCCCGCCTGCTGCCACCGTCTATGAGATCATGTCTCTCCATTTGGGGACTGTGACATGGTTATATCAGGCCTCCACGGCCAGCGCTCACATTCCAGGCCCAGACCGGTGTGGCCGCAGAGAAACCAGAGCTGCGAGGGACATTCTCCGGCTCCAAAATCACAGACCCGACAGGGAAAGGCATTTGATCAGAAAACGACACCGTTTGGGTTATTTTAAAGCTCTGGATTTGCGCTGCCCTTTACGTGGGGCCCCTCCTGTCACAGGACGACGGTGCCGAGTGATCCTGGTGGCTGCCTCTCGCTTGTTTTTCACTGTAGAACAAGGTCACGTCTGGTTCGGGGGCACGATGAGGTTGTATAGACAAGAGGGCCAGCCCCAGCGCAGGCCTGTTTCCTGCTCACAGGACGTGCAGTTAGCGGCCTGGGCCAGGTTCTGAGGCTCAGGGGCCTGTTGTGGATACAGGGAGAGCTTTCTCCCCTCCCCAGCCCCTGCTGCTGCCCCAACACACAACTCCCGTGCCGGGGTCCAACCCCGGGGTCCAGGGGTTCCCAAAGGTGTGGACGGAGTCGGCGAAGAATGTTTTACACGGAGACAGCGTTCATAGCTCTCTAGCTCTCTTTAGTCTCCGTGGATCTTCCTGTGCCTGGCTGAGGCCACAGAGAAAGATCCTGAGGCAAACTGAGCCTTTATTTTATAGTGAGAGGTAAACAAGGTAGTGGTTACCAAAGTTACACTGTTCTTGTGAGTTTTCCTTGTTTACACTGTTCTTGTGAGTTTCACTTGTTTTTGTTCTTATTGCACTTCCCTCAGCCCATTAGCTTCTCAGGTAAGATCTAGGGAGCTCGTAAGGTCAAGCCTAATTATGCTAAGAGGACTGTGCCCTCTAAGCTGGGACTTGTTTGTGACTTTGCCAACAGGTCAGTCGAGGCTTAATCCTATATCGGCTCCCCACACTCCTGAAACAGATACCCACGTTCAGGGTACTACACTGTGGTGTCCAATGCCATCGAGGCAAGTTCTTTGACCATTCTGAACTTGCAGCCAAGAGGGGGGACCATTGTCAACCACTTGGAGAGCCCACTATCAAACAATCAACTCATGTGTCTGCGATATACTGAGGACTTTGCTATGTGCGCCAGAGAATACAGACCCCCGCACAGCAGACGTAGCCTGTGCTCTCAAGGAGGATGTCAGGAAGGTGCAGAGGCAGGGCTTGTACTTAGGGAGCTGTAAACAAGTGGTCAGATGTTGACGGGTCTGGCTCTGATGATGACTGCAATAGGAAGGGGAAGAAGAGAGACTGTTCCATTGGGCGACAGCGGGAGAGACCTGTGACACACCAGTGAGTCACCCTCAGCCTTTTTCTCTCTTAGGACTGACGGCAGAAGACCTTTTTGCCAGAGGAGTGGGGGAGCCCGCCTTCAGGATATCAGCAACATGGAAGGAGAGTGCTGGGTTTATCAACTTTAAAAACTCAAGAGGGTTGATGCCCTCTCCAGAGCAGTGAAGGGTTTAATGGTGAGCAGACTAGAGTTCCAAGAGACCTTAGCTTAGACCCAATGAACAGAAAGGCTTTGGATGAGCTTTCCATTTACCAGTGGTTCTCAACCTTCTGGCCCTTTAAATACAGTTCCTCATGTTGTGACCCAACCATAAAATTATTTTCGTTGCTACTTCATAACTACAATGCTGCTACTGTTATGAATCGTCATGTAAATATCTGATATGCAGGATGGTCTTAGGCGACCCCTGTGAAAGGGTCGTTCGACCGCCAAAGGGGTCGCGACCCACAGGTTGAGAACCGCTGATTTAGACATTGAAGGCTTTAGGTTGTCATCTGCATATCAAGGGTAATGTTGGTGTAGGGCAGCAGAAACATCATGAAGCTAGAAGGGAAGGTTCTAGTCGCGGCCCTGCCAATGATAATAAAAGACTTACTCTGCATTGCGTGCTAGAAGTTGTTCTACGAGTCGTGAGGAAACGAAGATACAGAGGGTGTAAATCACAGAGCTCATCAGTGGCAGAGCTGGGATTCCCACCCGTGTCTGTCGGCAGAGCCAATTTCTTAACCCATGGGCTGCTGCCTCTTGAAAAAATGGGTGAGTGATCTTGGGCAAGAGACAAACTCTCTGCATTTCAGTTTCTTCTTTAGAAAAATGGGGACACTATTCAATTCCCAAATGTCTTAAAAAGTGATTCTCAAGCTCAAGATATTGGATATGAAATACTTTGTAATTTAGAAAATCCTATACATGTGTAAAGGATTGCATTCCTCAGAAGAAGAATAAAAAGATAAAATGATAGGGTTGATGAAAAATACTCTTAGAAGTGGAAAAGTATAGACAGTACTTTATCAATACTACTGTCATCCTGAGAAAGGCCAGTTAGGAGGTGAATAGGTCCTTGGACTCCATAAAAAATTGGGGTGTAGCTTAATTTGATTTCGGCAGGCCAGAGAAAGTCAAGACCCTCCTCTCAGGAAGAGCATCTCCGTGCCGAGCCAGCACGGCCATGGATGAACCTGAGAGGGGGCGGTGAAGGATTTAGAAAAGACAGACAAGAGAAGAAAGCTGGGTCTCGGTGGGACGCTGCCCTCTCTGATGGAGAGACAGTGCCATGGCCTGCAAGCCAAGTCTTTATCTTATAGCTGATGCTACGAGGCAAAGTAAGGGCGGTTAAGATGTTTACAACGTTCTCGTGGGTTTTGAATCTACTCAATTACATGCACCTGATCAAGCTTTGTTTACTTGCTGCACCTCCCACAGCCCATATCACTCAGCCACATGGGACCACAGGTTCGGACCATAGGTCCAAGCTTACAACTATAGCCTTTGGTTGTTCTGGGACTTACACGTGGCTTTGCCACGAGAGGATTGTGCCTTCTCATTAGTCCCAGGCGTGAACCTTTCCAAACGCTGTAGCCGCTCTCCACGCATCTCAAAACTTATTTCCTTCCCTCTTCACTATCATTACTCTTCCTTCTTCAAACTGAGACCCAAATGAGGTGGAAAAAAATCTCTATTGAGGTCCAAGACAAGATGAAATCTAATCATTCATTTATTTTCATGGCAAGTGTTTGGAGAGCATTATCAGTGTCCTAGAAGCGGGCCCGGATGGAAGGAGAGAGCCTGTACTCTCTAAGTGATGTTCTGGAGCTCAGCAGGGCCTTATCTATGACCCAATCCAACCTCTGGAAGGGAAGAAGTCCAAGTCCAGAGTACTGAAGAGATTCGTCCAAGTTCACCATGGCCCATGACTAGAAGCCAGCTCTGCAGATGCCCAGGCCAAGGTGTTCCACCCATTTCGTTGCTTCCCTTCTGGATGAGTTTGGGGTGAGTGGGAATTTGTTCAAGAATACTTACTGTGTCCCTGCGACAATTCCAAACAATGTCAGGGGATTTTAAAAAAAAAAAAACTCACCTTTGAAATGGTTCCTTTTCGGCCTTTATGTGCCTGAAGAACTAAGTCGGCACAATCTATTTGGGGTTCATGTTTACTGTTAATCCCCTGATTTCCTGTGGCAAAGAGTTTTCCCCTTTAGGACTGAAATCTGCACCCATTTAGGGTGTTGTGTGTTCCTGTGAGCTGAAACAATCAATCACCGTCATTCAATGTCAGCAAATCCCAAGGAAGCAGACTTTCTGTTCCCCTCCCGCCCTGCCTTCTCTCTTCACCTCTTCCCCTCCCCATGGACAGGAAGGCAATTCAAGCGCTTTGATGTTACTGCTCCCCCCACTTCAGTGTAACCTAAAGCGGAGGAAAGGACCTTTTACCCGGGTTGGGTTGGAGGTTGGAGAGTATGTCTCTCAGGGGGAAATGAACACCATCATGTTTTGAGCCCAGAAGTCATCAGATTCTTTCGTGGTAAAGGGCCCTTTCCGTCTAGCTTCCAAGTGGCTCCAGCTGGGTGTGTGCTCACAGCTGGGTCACCGTGAAGACTTTCTGGGGACATTTCTACCTCTGCAAGTTTCAGGAGCTGCTGTTAGTGTGGCAACGGGTCCCCCAGAGCTTCCCCAGTCTCAGCAAGGCTGCCCCACCCATGAACACACTTAATGTGCAACTGGGAAGTGGGTGTATTTTCACAACCAAGGGGCAACAGAGGAGATGGGCCCGGGGCTTCCCTCGCTCTCATGGAACTTGTGTTCTGTCATCTGGTTTACTAGTAGTTAAGGGGATTTCGCAGGGTGTGGGCTCTATGGTGTGTGTAGGAAGATGGAAAGAAAACTGCCAGATGGCAACAAGGATTCCAAGCCTATCAGAAGGAAAGAAAAACATTACTCACGGACACAAGAGGGCTGCCAACTTCATTTCTGGAAAAGGCAACTGGGCGCAGGCAAAGTCTGTTAGGAGCCTAGGTGGAGAGGAACTGTGAGATGACAGAAATTCATTTCTCACAGTTCTGGAGGCTGACAAGTCCAAGGTCAGGATGCTGGTGGGGTAGGTTTCATTCCAAGGCCCCTTCTCTTGGTGTGAGGTGCCCACCTCCTCCTCATATCCTCCCATGATGTTTTCTTCATGCGAGTGAGGAACGAGGAAGCCATGGTGCATCTTCCTCTTCGTATAAGGGCACTAATTCCTTCATGGGGGCTCCACCCTCGTGACCTCATCTACATCTAATTCCCACCTCCTAATACAGTCACATGAGGACCAGGACTTCAACATAACAATTGTGTGTGTCTGAGTGTGTGTGGCAGGGTGGGGGGGAGGGTGGCACAAACTGTTTAATCTTGGGTTGGAGGATATTCTGATTTCATAGAAGGGAATACTAGGGCAATCTTCCTCAGAGAATATAAAATGTGGAGTCAAGGACAAGAAATATTATTATATTTACCATTGACATGTAACCTTAAGTCAACTTCCATATTCATTTATCCAAACGACAATTAGCCTAGTTAGGCAGCCAAGTTAACCCACAAAGACTGGTTACCTGACACGGGAGAACAATTTTGGGATAAAGAGGAGGTCGTTTTGGAGGGGCACAAGAAATGGCAGAGAAATGAATTTTTTTAAAAGGTTTTCTTTTCTGTTGTTACTTAGTTTTGTTTTGAAGGAAAGGGTTTCAGAAATAAACACAGAGAAGGGAGGCTACTGTGAACGCCATATGCCACTCACAAGCCCACATCTAAGCCAGGAACACACCTGTACATGGGGCGACTCCCCTTTCAAACATCAGAGCACCCGCTTTCTCTATCTCATCCAAACAGATCATGGAGAAGGAAACTTTTTGGGTCCTCACCCCTATGCAGGACGCATAAGGCTGTCTGCCACAGATCTGGTGCTAATTGCCCAGCGCTCCCCACTGGAGTCCGTGGTTAATTCCAAGGAGGTTCACACTGGAGACTGCAGACTCAAGTCTTGGCTGCAGAGCTATTCCACACCATGTGCTGTGCAAATGTGCCCTGGCAGAAGGAAGGGACTCCGGTCCACAGCAGGCGGGCTTCTCGAGCAGGCCTGACCCAAGCACTAAGTCATCTAGTTCCTTCTTCTCCTGAAATGCACCGTCTTCATTCTCCCTGAACTTCCTCCTTTGCTCCTCTACCAGCTCTTGCCCTCATTCAAATCCTGGTCTGGAGGCTTATTCTGGGGCCCACAGACAGCCGGTGATTTCACTCCCACAGGGCCAACGCCTTGGCCTACACTGATCCAGACGTCTTCGATTCATTCGTGTTTTTGGTTTTTTCCTTATAGTTTTGATCTGTTGTGTTCGGGCAAATAGTTGCTGCAGCAAATGTGGTTGGAAAGCCAGCAAACGTCTGTAAGAGGGAAGAGGAATGCGTGTTATTTTCTTTTCTTTGAGGTTATTACTTCGCCTTTGAAAAGCTTTCCCTGTAGTGTCCTAGACGTGGGTTAGATGAGCTGTTAGAGGTGTGAAATGAAGAATTTTAAACCTAAAACCAAAGGATTTCCAAGATAACTCAGAGAGCAAGTGGAGGATAAATTTATCTTTTTCTTCATGGTAATTGTATTCCTTTCAAATTTGTGTCTGAGGCAGGGAAAGAGTTGAGAGTATTTCTTGCAGGCAGATTTTTTTCTTTTTTCCTTTCCCTCCCTCCCTCTTTCCCTCCCTCCCTCCCTCCCTCCCTCCCTCCCTCCCTTCCTTCCTTCCTTCCTTCCTTCCTTCCTTCCTTCCTTCCTTCCTTCCTTCCATCCTTCATCTGTTTCCTGATCCCAGTGAGGTAGAATAAATGAAGGTTGAAAACTGGGGAGTAGACAGTGTATGTTAGGTATTTTTGTGACTGAATAATTTTTAAAAACTCTTTTCAAATCAGGACTGATTTTCTTTAAAAGTGCACAGCTTTAGAACCTTATAGCCCACGTACTTAGCCTGCAAACGGTACTGTTACAAAACCGTGTGGATTTTGGCATAGGAAATATAAAAACAAACTTCTTTCAGTTGACATTTGGTGTTGAATAAAGACATAAGGTCCTAAAAAGAAAATTTGTCTCCCCCTTGTCCCTCTCTACATCTTATTTCCAGCAATTCTTTTTACTGAATTTATTCACACATTTTACCTCCTGAAAGTTAAAAATCTTTACTTAGATGAGCTTCACTATTTATTTTGTACCTACTATGCACTAGGCATATACAGGTAGGGGGAAAAGTAGCTTTACAGTTGTATCAGAAACACAGTTTATTCTTATTTTATTTATTAATTATTGTATTAGTCTCCATACAAACAACTGTAAATCTACTTTTGCCCCGCCCTGTATATGGGAAAGTTGAGGAGACATAGGGATATAATGAGAACCAGAGATACAGGATATATTCCTTGCCCTTGAAGAAGTAGACTCTTACTGAAGACTATATCTATTATCTATCATTTATTTGTCTATCTATTATCAATCCATCCATCCATTTATCCATCCATCCATCCATATATCTATGTATCTATCTACCTACACACACATACTTATCTGAGAGGCAGTGTAAGTAATTCTGAGGAAAGGGAGCATTTTGACTGGCACAATCAGCTAAAGCTCCATGGAGAAGGTGGAACTTGAATTGGCCCTTACAGATAGAGGGTGCCCACCGATGCCCAGCTGAAGGCAGGTAATCTACCCGGTGGAAAGAGGAGCATGGGCCCAAATACAGAAGCAGGAAGAGCAGCTAGACGAAGCCCCTGGATGTCTGCGAAACCATCTCCCTAATACGTGTATCCCCAGGTGAGAGTCCTACTGCCAACCAAGCCCACGAGATGCTTCTAGAAACATATGAAGCCTTCAGGAAAGGCGCCCTTGCTATCTTGAAAGAACCCTTTGTGGTTATGGATAACAGAAGGCGAACTTTGGACACAGCCACTTGAAGCTGGAAAGGTACTGGCTTGCCATCACTTTGTTGAATTTGGACTCCATGTGAGTATTTGCAAAGGCTATAAACACCACAAGAGTTTTCTGCTTTTGTTAATAAGGTCTATCCTCCCTAATGGCAAGATACGGAATGTAGACTTTTTGCTGCATCACAGTTAACCTTTCAGAAGGTACAGGGGCAGAGTGGTTCCTTACCAAGGGCACAGGTAAGGGGCTCTTTACCGGGGTTCGCAGATCACCAAATCCAATTCAGAGAGGCCACAGCGTCTGCAGATCGTGCCTCTATTGTGCAGCTCTGTGTTCATCGAGCTTGGTCTTGACCCTCATGGACTCATCCAAGTGTCTGGAAGTAATTAGAGCCAGCCCTCCGCTGCTCATAACAACAGGGTGCAACAGTGACATGGACCATTAGGGGAAGGAAAACAAAGCCCCAGTGTGGGTTTCTATACGAGCCCCAGACTTCATCATTGTAACACCCTCATCTCAAAATTCGTTTGCCGTTTCCCAAACACTGACTAGCGACTGATTACTTGGGGTTAAAATGAGTAGATAATGTCACTCCAAGAAATGTTTTCTCAGTCTGGATCTTGATACTATTCCTTTTTTTCTGTCATTTTCCCCTTCCAACTTTCCACACAGTAGGGTCTGTAGGGAAGGCTTGAAGGATCGAGATACGTAGGGACACCAGATTTTGCCACGCTGGTGAAGAAACATCAACGTGACAAATGTGCGAGCAAACCATTGTTTCCCAGGAGTGGTTTTCGGTATTTCACCACCTGCTTGTTCTCACTTCCGAGGAAGTGGAGTTCAAGTGCACATTCGGGCCAGAGACAGGTGCAAAGTGACAGGGAGGCGGCAAGAATGCTCGCTCGGCAAATGTGAGAATAGACTGCAGGCACCCAAGTTGCCTCCACCACCTCAGAGCTGCCTGCTTTCCATCCCTGTTGCTACTGGGTCACAGCCGGAAAAGAGTTCTGTTTTCACTTGCTTCTTGCTTGACACATTTTTCTGGCTTTATGTCTTCTGTCTAAACCAGCCAGTGTTGTCTGTGTAGTAACGAGCAGGGGAGTCTTCGGCTGAGAAAATATTGTTTGGGGCCGTCTCCCTCCCTCGCTCTCTCCTGAGAAACACGAGTGTAGCGGCGGCTCTCATCGTCTACCACAAAGGAGTGATGGAGGTGTGCTAGCTGAAACGTACCCAGCCCTGGTTTCATCCTCTGGCCCGCAGATGCAGAGCAAGCATCTGCTGCCTGTGATTTCTGGCGCTCCCAGTTGGAAAGGAAATGACCTTCAACTGCAAACACATCATGTTGCCTCCCTCCCCAAATACCACTCCTTCCCTGGTTCCCATTCGCACTTGTACCCAGCAGGTTGGCTCACCTCCCTTTCCTTCCCGGGAAAGCACTTCTTGCTCCAGCACAAAGGAAGCCTAGAATCCACAGCCGTCTGAGGGGCTTTGTAGCAGCAAGGCCTCGGCAACCTCTCCCCGACAGCAGAGGCCTGGGATAATGATGCCACTGCATTTCAGAGAATAGCACTTGCACTGTATGAAGCGTGTTTGTATACGTTATCTCATTCATTTCTCAAAAAGGCCGTAATGTATTTGTCCCCTTTTCTAAGACACGTGAAGCTGGCTGACCACGTCCTCACAGCTGGTTAAGTGCAGATCTAGGGTGTCAATCAGTTCTCTATGATCTCTCAAGTTCATTTTACTCCATAAGGCCCTGACACTACCTCACATACAGGAAGCAGGGGCAGACTTGAATACGTGAAAGGGGGTCAGAATATGACTAAGACAGCAGTCAAGACAATAGGGACAGGATGAAGAGCAAACCTGTTTCCCATGAACTCTGAGGACTTGTCAGCCATGAGGAATACTCCTCGGGAAGTCTTCCAATATTCCCACGGTGTAAAGGGAACCGTCCCAGGTTCCTGAGCACGCCAGGCCAGGCAGCTCGTCCGACTCCACGTCCTTTCCCGCCTCTGACTGCTCTGTTCCTGCGTACTGTACCGCACCACATGCAGCTTTCTGTCTTTTGTTTAGTAATTTCTTGATTGGAGTGGAATATGCATCACATGAAACTTACCACCTTAACCATTCTGTGTACAGTTCAGCAGGGCTATGTATGCCTACACTGCTGTAAGGAAGATCTCCAAAACTGTTTTTCTTGCAAAATTGAAACTGCACCCCAGTGCCTCTCTCCCCTCCCTGGATCCTCCCACAACCAGCATTCTACCTGTTTCTGAGTTTGATTGCCCTAGTGCCTCAGTGAAATCACGCCTGTCTTCTCGTGACTTCTCTTACATTGTTCATTGCTGCCTCCATCAGGGACACCCTCCCCATGCTTCCACTGGCTAATTTTGATTCATCCTCCAGGAGTCCATTTAGAGAGTATCAACTCAGGCTTTCCATGGTCCCACAAACTCATTAAGTGCCCTTCCAGAATCACACCCAATTGGGCTTGTCTGTTCTAACCCCTAGATACTCAGTGTGGAGAAAGAGCAGCATCCTCCTTGGCATACATCTGGGAGCTTGTTACACACACAGCACACCAGGCCTTTAAGAAGATCCGGGTAAATCTCACACACACACACACACACACACACACACACACTCACTCACTCACACATTCACGTTTGATTCTAATGCACTAGACAAGGGGTCTGCACACCACTCACGAGCCAAATCTGGCCACTTGCCTGCTTTTGTAAATAGTTTTACTGGAGCACAGCCAGAGTCATTTGTGTATGTATTGTCTATGCTTTTATGCAACAATGGAAGGGCTGAGTAGTTGCAACAGAGGCTGCCACAAAGCCTAAAATATTTTTTCTCTGGCCTCTTACCAAAAAAAATGTGCTGGCTCCTCTACTAGATTACAGGCTCTGTGAGAGCTGGTCTTATTTTGCTTTGAAAGAAGAAAAGCAGCTCAGTATAATGGTTATGATGTAGACTTGTGGGTAGACTTACATGATTTACAGCTGCTTCTGCCTTTTCCTTGCAAGTGACTATGGGCAAACCACAAATTCTGTGCCATGTTTCTCTTTCATACACGGGATCTACATATATAAAAGCCTAAGTGACCGGTCGACCTTGCTGACCGTCCAGTAGCTATGACGTGCAATAACCACCAGGGGGAAGATGTTCAGTGCACAGGCATGGAAACATGGAACAGACTGATGAATCTCAGAGGGAAGGGGGAAAAGGGGAGGGCGGGAAGAGATTAACTAAAGATCTTATATGCATACTAGAGGCCCGAAGCATGGTCCCTCAGCCTGGCCTGCGGGGATCAGGCCGAAACTGGCTCTCTGACATCTCCCGAGGGGTCCTGGATTGCAAGAGGGCACAGGCCAGGCCCAGGGACTCCATCGGTGCACGAATTGGTGTACCGGGCCTCTAGTATATAATAAAACCTCCCATACAAGGTTGCTGTGTGGGTTAAATAAGTTAATGTATGTGAAGTGGTTCAAGTGTCACCTTCAGCTGATGTTAACTCTTAGCAGTACAGGCATTTTTAGAGTATCATGGGGATCTGTTGATGTTGGCAGAATGACCCTGACAGACACTATCAACACTCATTCTCTGCTGCCTCCTTGCTAACATATAACGGTATTTCTTAGGAATCTAACCTTCCTGGAGGGTGACATCCTCTTGGGGGGGAGGGGGGGAAGTAAATACTTGTGCTAGTCAATCCTGATAATGCCATTCTCAATGTCAGTGGATTGGTTTATGGGTGGGAAGTTCTTGAAGGGCTTCTGATAAATAGTTTCCTCTTTTTTTTTTTGTAATCACTGGTTTTATTTATTTATTTTTTTTAATTAAATGTTTATTGTTCAGATTATTACATTTGTTCCTCTTTTTTTCCCCCCCCATAACTCCCCTCCTCCCAGTTCCCGCCCCACCCTCCGCCCTCACTCCCCACCCACTGTCCTCATCCATAGGTGCACGATTTTTGTCCAGTCTCTTCCCACATCTCCCACACCCCTTTCCCCCGCAAGAATAGTCAGTCCATTCCCTTTCTATGTCCCTGATTCTATTATAATCAACAGTTCATTCTGTTCATCAGATTATTAATTCACTTGATTCTTAGATTCACTTGTTGATAGATGCATATTTGTTGTTCATAATGTGTATCTTTACCTTTTTCTTCCTCTTCCTCTTCTTAAAGGATACCTTTCAGCATTTCATATAATCCTGGTTTGGTGGTGATGAACTCCTTTAGCTTTTCCTTATCTGTGAAGCTCTTTATCTGACCTTCAATTCTGAATGATAGCTTTGCTGGATAAAGTAATCTTGGTTGTAGGTTCTTGGTATTCATCACTTTGAATATTTCTTGCCACTCCCTTCTGGCCTGCAAAGTTTCTGTTGAGAAATCAGCTGACAGTCGTATGGGTATTCCCTTGTAGGTAACTGAGTTTCTTTCTCTTGCTGTTTTTAAGATTCTCTCTTTATCTTTTGCTCTTGGCATTTTAATTATGATGTGTCTTGGTGTGGTCCTCTTTGGATTCCTTTTGTTTGGGGTTCTCCGCGCTTCTTGGACCTGTAAGTCCATTTCTTTCACCAGGTGGGGGAAGTTTTCTGTCATTATTTCTTCAAATAGGTTTTCAATATCTTGCTCTCTCTCATCTTCTGGCACCCCTATAATTCTGATGTTGGTACGCTTGAAGCTGTCCCAGAGGCTCCTTACACTATCCTCGCATTTTTGGATTCTTTTTTCATTTTGCTTTTCCGGTTGGATGTTTTTTGCTTCCTCGCATTTCAAATCATTGACTTGATTCTTGCGCTCCTCTGGTCTGCTGTCGGGCGTCTGTATAATATTCGTTATTTCAGTCCGTGTATGCTTAATTTCTCGTTGGTTCCCCAATATAAGATCGAGGGTCTTATTAGTTTTCGTGTAGATCTCATTAAGTTTATCGACAGCTTCTAAACAGTTCTTGAGAGACCTTAAAAGTGTGGTTCTGAACTCTATATCTTCCATTGACAATTTTGTCCTGTTTCTTTGTCTCCGCATTTTGTTATGCTTCCTTGGTGTACCCCCTAGTGGTCTTTGTTCGAAGTCTTATAGTTAAATCTTGATTGTTGTAGCTAATTCCAGGGAGGGTTTGACCTCCAGGCCAAGTGGCTATGAGAATCAGCTGTGTCAGCAGTGAGAGAACTTCTGTCCTCTAGGGAGGTGCTAATCTAGCCTTTGCCTGAGGCTATCCGGCAAATGCCTCTGTGCAGGGCTTGGGCGGGGCGGGTCGCACAGGATCAACAGGGTGGGCCTGAGAGAGCAGTTATGGCGGCTCTCAGTCCTGTCCCCAGGGGCTCTGCCTCTCTGAGTCCCAGCACCCGCTGCAAAGCTCGGAGAGAAAGCTGCACTCGCTCTGACCAAAGCCAGACAGTCCCGCTTCTCCCGTTTGAGTCTGGGTCCCTAAAGACTCGCCCGGATCTGGTGCTCAGAGTCTGCGACTCCCTCCCGATTGAGAACAACAACCGCGCCCTCCGCCGCCAGCCCGCTCCGTGCACTCCGCACCTCAGAATTTGACTTCACCACTGCGCCTCCTCTGAGTGTCCGTATGCGTTTCTCTTTCCTCCTAGTTGTAGGACTTCCACTCAGCCAGCGTTCCTGTGGTTCTGGGTGATGTCCGTTCCGTGTTTTAGTTTCACTTTTGAAGTAGTTGTTCAAAGCAGCAAACTCCGGCGTTAACCTATGTCGCCATCTTGGTTCTCCAGTTTCCTCTTTAAAAGAAAAAAATGAAGGTGATGCCTTGATTCTTTCAGATATTGTTTTGGTAAGAATGTGATGCCCTCAACTGTAACCACCATGAGGGACAGACTTGCATGTTTACAATGGCAGAGCAGAAAGATGGAAAGAATCTGGCCATTTCTGAGGTCAGAGCTGCTGAAACCATTAACCCCCGGGGCTCACCTACTCAGGTACTAGTTTTATGGAGGAAAATACATTTTCCTAGTCGTTTCAGTCCACAGCATTCTAACTCCTATCGCCAGGGGCCATGTTTACACATATTTTCACTCCACCCAGGACCTAACAACTGTCGTTGGGTGCGATGAGGTAGTTGGAAAATGAATGTGCTGGGTAGGGAAAAAAAGGATAAAAAATGTTCTGGCTTAGTGCAGGCCCAGTTCTTCACTGGCTTTTATCACTCTCAGCTGGGAGTATATTCTCCTGAAACCTGTGGCTCTCTCCCAAATGCCAATCAATCTCCCTCGTTGTCTGAACTTGTTACCCAAGTAACAAGTTGGCAGGCTGTTTCAAGGCCAGATGGGTTTTGATGATTTCTTTGGCGATATCCACGATTTCCCCTCTGGGCGGAAGGAGGGTATGAGGACAGCTTATCTTTTTGGGGCAGAGGAAGTATAGGTGGGGTCTCTTATATAACATGAAATATATGGAAGTTTTCTTTGGGTTGGAAGTGCCAAAGATTCCTTAGAATTTACAGCCACAGGGTTTTTCTGGTGTGTCAGCGTCTATACTGGCTTTGTAGCACTTCTGAGCCAGGACTAGTAACAGAGATTCGAAGCAGTGTAGATTCAAAACGAAATACATATCAGGGTCAAGTATGGGGAGACGGTAACAGGAACGAGGGCTCCCAGCTGTCACGAAGAGCACCTTGGTCCTAGAGGAAAGAGGTGAAGGACCAGCTCCAGGAAGTCAGCCGGACTCGCTGCAGTGCCATGCCCTCCCAGTACTCACCAAAGACAGACCCGCCAGTGAGGGTCTCAGGTAACTCTGAAGCCACTGAAATCACTGTAATGATCAACTGTTAAGGCTAGAAGGCTCCAGGAGACACTATCTCACTTATCTCCTTGCCTGTAGGCAGTAACATACCTGAAGCCTTTCAATTACAGTAGCACAAGTTTTATGTTTAAAAGCCTGGAGGGCGGGTGGAAGGAGTAAAAAGATTTCACAACTTTCCCATAAACCATTGTGTGCACATCACCTACTTCAGAGTTGAATAGAATCTTGACTCTTGTTCTAGATCTAGACCTACCCATTCTCATCAGTCTAACCCAGGGGTGGGCAAACTTTTTGACTGGAGGGCCACAATGGGTTCTTAAACTGGACCGGAGGGCCGGAACAAAAGCATGGATGGAGTGTTTGTGTGAACTAATATAAATTCAAAGTAAACATCATTACATAAAAGGGCACGGTCTTTTTTTTTTTTAGTTTTATTCATTTCAAATGGGCCGGATCCGGCCCGCGGGCCTTAGTTTGCCCACGGGCTGGTCTAACCCCAAGACCTGCCCCCAAATGGGAGGATCCATAATTCAGGGAAAGCAGGCCTCTAGCAGGCCGGTACTGAAGAATGAAGGGTGAGCAAAGGTCTCAGTGACACCTTTCAAACGTTTTTGTCAGCTACTCACCTGCATTTAATGTGCACCACTTTCCTTGTAACCCCTCTGCTCCCTTATCTACCAACACTTTTTCCTAATTGTTCCATTTTTATTTTTAATGATTTGAGAGAGGAGAGACAGAATGAGAGAAAGATCCATTTGTTTCACTTATTTACACATTCATTGGTTGATTCATGTGTGTGCTCTGACAGGCTTGAAAACGCAACCTTGGTGTACCGGGATGATGCTCTAAACAACTGAGCTACCTCCATGGCCTAATTGTTGCATGTTTCTAAAGACACTGCAGCCTGACACAGCCCCTTTGCCTTCATCATTGGTGTTCTTAAAACCTAACTAGGTCCTTAAGAACAGGAAGTTAACATCTTTCTATGGGCAACCAATTCCCTGTAGGTTTGCTAACATTACTGGTTCTGATGGAAAGTTCCCTGTGAGATTTGTGAGGAGAACCTGCCCTTTCCTGGGGTTCCTACTCTCTGGGCATTCTCAGCCCTGGAGCAAGGGTTTCCCTTTCCTTTGGAAGCACTGAGCTGAATATGCAAATTGCCATGTGATTTTGCGGAAGGAAGACAGACAGGTCACAAAGGCCCAAACTCAACTGCTCCTGGGGAGGAGACTAGGAGGAAATAAAATCAGCAAAATCTGTGACCCAACTTTCTTTCAGGAAAGGGTGTGGACGGTGGGCTGGCAGTCTGCTCTGAAGTCTTCATAGGAGAAGTATACCCCCCCAGGGAAGCAGCCTTCAATGATACCCTCCATAGGGCTGATGTGCCGGAAAAGAGCCAATCAGCAAGTAGTCCCTTGAGAAATGCTTGCCCTCCCTCCTCTAGATTGTTGGGAAACTAGGGGTCTGGCTTTCCAGAATGGTCCTGACTGAACTTCCAGTTTCCTGGTGGGAACAGAGAGCTCAGAAGATTATATTCGCCTCCAAAGAAATCTATTTTTTTTTCTTGGTTTATATAGATTTGTATGTTGGTGGATTTGGTACATGTCTGCACAGGGCCAGGCTACCGGCAAACAATCTTATAGAGGAGGGCAAAAAGGGCTCACAGGTTCCTTATTCAAAGAAAACAGAATCTACCCACCAGCAATGCCCCAAACACCACAAAAAACGTATGACACTTGGACATGCATACAATTGGTACATATATCCCTCCATCACTTGCTGCAGATGGAGTAGAACTAAGGGAACGCTGTGCTAGTGAGCCCCATGTCTTCTGAGCCACAGCCCAGAGGGCAAGGCCTCCTCCTGGTCCCTGGTGGCAGGGTGACCCTCCTTCCCAACCTTCGAAGAATGGGTAATGACCGATGGCTACGGGGAGACACCCATCCTCTTGGGGTTGTCGGGGGTATCTGAGGCAGAGGTGCTTATGGTAGACTCCTCAACGGAGGCACTGAGATCCAAGAATTCCAGGATGATGTCCCAGAGGCAGTAAATCAAATGCCTGAAACAAATGGACAAAACAACTTAGAGGAAGGGCTGGCTCTGTCAGGAGACACCAGGTCTTATTTATGACACTTATTTGCCCTCCCCTCACCCCCATTACTGATATCCTGAGTGGACTCTAAACTTCAGTAGCTGGACCAATCCTCTGCCATGGAACCAATTTGTTGAACTAAAAAAGGCTGTGGCCTCAGTAAAGATAGAAACAGAATTTGAGACTCGATTTTAGGAAATTCCATACTTATTTACATAGCTGTTAGCATGGCAGCACTGTTGTTGTGAGGGAGGGACAGCAACTTTCTAAGAATTTCAGAGCCACCGACTACTGCTGTTTCTCATAACTCATTCACTACAGAGTCACTGGTCACCTTACCGGCAATGAGGCAAAGGCCAGGGCCCTGAGGAATGGGACTTGGTAAATGCTCTCTCCTTCGGGACAGGGTTTGAGAGAGAGTGGAAATACTCAATACTTTTCAGAAGCATTCTATCCCAAGGCACCAGCCAGGAAATACCTACCTCTTTTGAATTATTCTAGAGCATTCACCCAGTTTTTCTGGTCGCTTTACCAAACCCCAATCTCATTATCTGATCTACCTCATAGTAAACAAAAACTATTCCTGATCCTAATAGTAATCATAGCTTTGCAGTGAGGCCAAGAACCCATGGCTGATAATCATTATATGGCCTGTAATGCCCAGACCAGGGGATACTCTTAGTGTTCATGGGTGGCAGAAAGAACCACCAAACACACTGAACAGGCTGGAGGGTGACCAGGCGTTTTTAGTAGCTCATGGGGGGCCTTTCGAATGCAAACACAGAGGCTGGTCCAGCACTAGCTCACTACACAGGACAACCTGCTCAGGAGCCGACAGCGTGGGCTTTACTTAGTGTGTGTGGACCTGGACATTAGTCTGCAGTCAGGCCAAGGGCAAGGAGAGACTGCGACCCGCTCTTCTCAGCGTGGGCACCTCTGAGACCAGAGATGGCTTCAGTTATGCTGAAGCTGGGGCACACTTTTCAGCCTACCTGTTGATGAGGGGTTGCTGCAGTGACTCCAAGACTAGACTCCAGCTCAGCTGGCATTTGTCCACCCCAAAGATCTGCACTACAGTATCTAAAGAAGAAAACACAGATACGGCTTTAGTGTTCCAGTAACATCTTCTCATTATATCTTGTACCTCTAGCCACTTGTGGGGGGAGAGAAAAGCAAGGTCAGATAAACCTACTATCTTTATTCAAATGGTAATTTCTGGCATAACACTGAACTACAGAGCCAAACTAAAAATCCTCACGAAACAGAAAAGCTAAGGAAAAAATATTTATGTAAAATATGCTTTTATTGCCCAGCTGGCATGGTTCAGTGGTTGAGCATTGACCTATGAACTAGGATGTCACAGTTCGATTCCTGGTCAGGGCACATGCCCAGGTTGCAGGCTCAATCCCCAGTGTAGCATGTGCAGGAGGCAGTCCATCAGTGATTCTCTCTTATCATTGATCTTTCTATCTCTCTCTCCCTTCCACTCTCTGAAATCAATAAAAGCATATTTTATTTTTAAATATGTATTTTTATTAACCTGCTCACAGTTATTACTCCGATAGCTGTGGGATTCGCACCGACTGTTTGTGGTGTGGTCACAGTGATCCTTTCCATCCCCTCAGCATCACTTGGGTGAGGAGTAAAAGAATCGCAGCCCTGATCATGTTCCCATTAGCCTGAGACTCGGTGGGTCAACAGGTTTTGAGTCTGGCCATATATCAGGTCCTTTGAAAAATGGGGAAGGGTGTGGGATAACAGTAGCAAAGCTTGATTGGAAGGGAACAGTTATTAGGATAGTCAATCTCGTTGTCCAATTACCTGGCAGGATTCCCATAAGGCTCTGCAAAGCCTGTTTCTCAGCTGCCACCTTCTGCTCCTGGGTCCTTACAGGCCGTGGGTACTTAGGCAAAACCCCACCCGGCCAGATGGACTCCCGGAGAAGTCGGAGGTACCGCACCCAGCACTGTGGACATGTTAGATTAGCTACCTGCACCTCTAGCCACCTGAGGAGGAAGAGAAGAGAAAGGTCAGATAAACCTGAAGGAAAGGGCATAGTAGGTATCAATTATGTGACAATCAGAATAGGGCAAAGCAAAGTTAGCACCAACTCTCCCAAAAGAAACCAAGCCAATGCAACAACTTGGCTCACGGAATTTGAAGATAAGTAATAATAATGATGACATTATTTACTGAGTCTCTACTATGAGCCACACCTCAACGGGGTTTCACAGAACACAACCAAGGGCCCCTGTCTCTGGGCCAGGCTGCACCTCTCCAACTCAGTTCTAGTGCAGAGCATTGTAACTTCTCAGTAACGAGCACACACAGGCTTTATAGTTATAGCTTAGATGGCTTTACCCAGATCCCTCGCCCCTGTGACCTTGTCAACACCCAGTTGGTCTTCAAGCCCCATGACCTGTTGTGGGACATCTGCCCTTTGCTCATAATATTCTCTCGCTGACAAGCCCCTCTCCTCTCCAGTGGCAAGACCACTCCTCTGGCAAGACCTGTTTAAACGTCTCCCTCCCCTCCACGAAATCCTTGACCACTCCAGATAGACCTCCCTTAGACCTCCACCAGCACTTAGTTCTGCACAGGGTTGAAACTAATAATTTACTTTGGAATAGATATTATTTTCTCATGTGTTTACAGCTTTACTTTTCCAATGAAATTATAAGCACCACAGGAGTTCTATGTTTTATACATGTAAAATATTTCCAACTGTGCTCAAGAAATGTTGATTGATGGTGTAACTGTTCTTATAATGAAAATTCCCTTGTCTAAATTTCAAAAATCAATAACGCTGAGGGGCAGAAATACCAAGTCTGAAGTTCTTGTAAGGCCCTCCCACCTTGTTCTTTGTCCCTGCATTTTTTTCAGAGCAGTGTGGTCACTAGCTGAAGTTCAAGACCTCAGTATGTATGGTTGAGACTGGCATGGCTATGATTGTAATGGATGGACCATCAACCACTGCTACTCATGCACGAAGGCTTGATACAGCACCACATGACAGCCCATGCCACCGCTCCTATACCCAAGTTACTGTCACCTATCCAAGAGCAGAGGGGGCTGCCAAGGCAAACTTTATTTAACCTCCACTCTACCAGACAGTCTGCATTCCACTCAAGCTAGGCATTCCAGCCTCGGGGGCTGCAATCCCCCAAGTCCAGGGCTCACAAATAATTCTAAGAATAGGAAGTCTGAAAGGTAATGGCAGGGCAAGAATGGCACACGTCGATGGAGATCAAGAGCGGCACAAAGCTGCGCTTGCCCAAAATAGCCATCACGATCGTATTTGTTATTATTAGGGCTGCATCTCCTTTTTATAGGGCTTTCATTCAGCGAGCCTAAGACGCCCGATGAAAGGGATCCAGTAGCAAGAATTCCTGTTCCTGTTTATAGAAGAGAGCCACCAAAAGGGTGGATACAATGACCTGATCGGGTTCTCTGCAAGGAAGCAAGTGACCCAACTGTCACCCCAGGTTCTCTTCCTCACCTCAAGCCACAAGAGCGAATTCTGCACTAGGGTCTCCTTTAACTGATAGGAGGGAGAAGGGCTAGCACTATGAAACGAAAATGTGTAAGTCCTTCAGAGAGCCAGAATCCTAAACAAGAAACTTTGCGCTGGAATTAGTGCTAGCTCATTTCTCACTCACATACACATAGAGTAAGTCAGTCTGCCCTTATTTTTGTGCTCTGGGGCCAATAATGCCTTTGACTCAACTCTTCAAAAGTATCTCAGCACCCACTCAACCCTCCTGAGACTTAGCATAATACCCACCGGCAACTCTGGGTGCCTTGGTCACCTCTGGGCATGTGGCATGTCTCAATGTATGAGCCTGATTACTTTGAATTCAATGTCAATTCCTCTGATAGGAACAGGACTTCTCGCATCCTCTTTGTTCTTTCACGGTAACTTAGTGACTCAAGCACACAAGTGCAAAGCAAATTTTAACGTGTGGGAAATATGAATATATCCATTTATACAAATCTTCGAGGCTCCAACTTATCAAACTCCACATGGGAATGTTTGGAAGAAGAATCAAATTATGAAAAAGTCAAAATAAGCCCTTGATAATGAGGTGAGTCAGTGAGTCAAGTCAAACTGTGGGATTTAACTAAGATAATATGCAGAACTGACAGAGGCGATGGAAACCTCCAAGTAAAATGTCAACTGCTCATGCAACAAAGGCACTGTGTCAAGTTCTGTAAGCCCTGAGGCCAGAACCGATCAACAGAGGCCCTAGAAGAGTCAGGCCCAGGAATATAAGAAATACGTGTGCAAACTGGCAGAAGTAACAGACTTCATGTCTAAGAGGAGGAGGAGTTTAGAAAATGGCTTCTGTTTGCTAGCTGCTGCAGTTCTTTCTCCTTATTCTCCCTCATGCCCTGAAGGTGAAAGCTACACACCACAGGCACTTCTGCCAGAGACTTAAACATTCATTCCTCAGGTGGCTCCTCCTGCCCGGGTTCTTCCCCGCCCCTCCCGGAACAGAGGCTTCTCCCGGACAGGAGCCTGGAATTACTGCCTTTCATTTCCTAGCTGCAGGCAGCCCACGGAGGAAACCAGGGCAATAAATCTCTCTTGTTCACAGAACTTCTGAGATATGGTATCTTGTCACGAATGATGAATATCCCAATCTGGAAGGAAAAAATGATCAAACCCAAACCAAGGAAATCACCACCACCACCCCATCTGTCAGTACTGCCCTGCCCTTCAGACAATACAAAAACTGGGTGAGCTGCAGACCAGGCTCCAAGGCAGGCTTTGTTATTACACACAGTGCCTTTCCTCAGCTGTCCGTGGCCCAATCAGGCCTTCTGGCTCATCTGCTGTGCCTATCACCAAGCACAGAACCGACTGATAAGCACGAAGAAGATAGGCGTTTCTTCAATCATCTCTTCTCTCCTCTCCGCTCCCATTTCCCTTCCTTTTATTCTACATCCTTCTCTAGAGTGAAGATCCAGACGCCACCAGTACTGGGTCTGACCTTATTCATTCCCTTCGTCCTGCTCAGATTATTCTGAAGCTGAGCTAGAGCAGAAAAAGCAGAGAGATGAGGAGCTGGAGGACTGAAGGAGAGACTGATGTCTTAACTCTTTGTATTAATCATCACCCAAAGATATGTTTTTATTGAGTTTAGAAAGAGGAAGGAGGGGAGAGAGAAAATGATGAGAGAGAGAAATTTTGATCAGTTAGTTCCCTCCTGTACGCACCTGACTAGGGAGCAAACACTTATTAACCTAGGTATGTGCCCTGACCTGGAAGTGAATCCACAACATTTTGGTGCACAGGACGATGCTCCAATCAACTGAGCCACCCGGCCAAGGGCTTAACTCCTTTTCATTAGTTTTCTTCAGCTCTCTATTTCACATGTTGTCTTTCTATACTTGACCTGGGACTGAGAAGGTTAAAAAGAAATCTGTGTCCTTATTTTTCTCTGGAAGAAAAAGGAATGAAATTTATGTGCTGAAATTTCTGGAATCTGTTGGTACCACTATTATGCTAACAGAAATCTAAAGTTTCAAGGTAGATACACACACACACACACACACACACACACACACACGCCTCTGACAATGAATTACTTATAAAAAATAATTTACTAAATACAAAATGCAAGCGGCAACTATGGTAGAGAAAAGCTTCAGACAGAATTGGTTTTATTTCCAACTACTCTTCCAGTTCTGATATTTGACATCAAGATACCTCCTTCCACCATCCTACATATTTTCCCAAACAAAAGAAGAAAAAAGCCAAACCAGGTCTGTTCTGTCAGGCCATCTGAATGGTTCAGGGCAAATGGAAGCCTTACCAGTGGGCCCAGAAATAGCCAATAAAATGAGAAAAAGCAACAACAGATTGACATTGAGACATTCAAGAGCTTCTTTGATGCCAGGTGTGGAAGGAGAAAGGATGTAGGGATTAGGGAGTGCTTGCCTCGTCCATGTTCAAAGGACCCTGCTCTAAAATAGCTACAGATAGAGGAATGAAGCAGTGGCTAAAAAATGAAACAGTTTAATACTAGGCTTAAGATGGCACTTCAAGGTTAGCCGAAGGTCATTTCCCATCAAAACAGCAGAATCAAATGTCACAAGTAGGGGAGAAAGCTTTAGGGACCATGTCTAATCTCATTAGCCAAATTCCCTTCACTTCTTTTCTAAGAGTTGCTATGGCTGAGTGAGGCAGGGTCCTAAGTAAATATGGCTTCATGGGGACGGTGGAGGGACGAGGGGAGGGTAGTGAAATCAAAACACAGAAAATATTCCTAAGAGCAATAACAATATTCTAACAAAAATGCCTGGTGCAATCTCAATAAAAGAAAATAGACTCATTCCTTGTACCCTTTTTATTCACTGGGTTGTAACTCTGTAGACAACCCAAGGGTAATTACACTCCAACCTCATCTTAATGTACCAAATACTGTTTGTTTGAAGAAAAAGAGAGAAAAGAGCAAGTCAAAGCTTCTCTCATTCTAAATAGTTGTACAGGTTAGAACTGTCAACTCATCGTACTACCCTTAGGCAGCTTTTCCAACCTTGACACTCCTAATTCTTTGTGTGAAGGGCTGTCCTGTGCGCTGTGAAAGGTTTAGCAGCAAACCCCCACCCCAGTACTAGTTGTGTGACAATGCTCCCTCTGGGGGATAAACTACTCTCAGTTGAGAATCCTGCCTTAGCCGTAGGACCCTTTGCATATAACATATCAGGCCATTTTTTAAGTCACTTGAAACTGGTAGTTGTAGCAGGACATTTTCAAATTGTGGGATGAATAGCAGCAGAGGCCATGTAATCAACTTTGTGGTTTGTGATATTTAACTACATCTCAATAGAAATAGATTAGAACATGAATCATAAAAGTGCATCTCATATTTTGAGACCCTTTTGTTTCATATATGTATATAACCACTACATGGATATATCAGATGTGCATGTATGTGTGGGCGTGTGTTCATAGTGGGTCATGATGTAAAACATATTTCTCATTGTGGTCTAAAGTTTTAGAAAAGTTTGAAAAACACTGATATAGGTATAAGAAATTAGAAATTCCACGAAAAGGGGGGTGGGGGGGCACAAACCACCTTTTTGGCCTCCTGCAAACACTCCCCACCTCCACCACCCCTGAACCCTGTAGAATATTTATAATGGCACAACCCATGAACACTGTGTTCTGTGTCCACAGTCCTAGCACAGCACTATGAGCATTTGATCATGAAGTCAGTAGCACCAATCTACAGGGTAGAAACAAGGAGATCTTGAGGGTGACGGTGTGGATCCATCGCATTTCCCATTAAACAAGTTATTTTTGCCAAGATCACACCTGATAAAAGTAACACCTCTCTTCCCTCTGATTCCTTTCGCAGGCCTCTTGCCTTCCTGCCATAGCCCCTTCTTTTGTTTAGTCAGTTTCTCCCTGGCGGCTCCCAGCTCTGGGCTTCTCGGCCCTGTAACTACCCAGGCACAGGCTCCTCAGCTGTGTCTGAGGAGGTTCAGCACTGGGACCCTCCGACTATGTATCTAGGTCACCATCCTTTCCTGTTGGGAGAAGAATGAGGGCGAAAGGAGCTTCAAGGGCAAGAAACTCCTATTTCTTTCTCCCAATGACTGTTGTAAAATTAAATCTAACATGGCTCATGGAGTCTACGTAATTTCTTCTTTGATTTTTGCTTTTATGTTTTAAATCACAGATCCACATCTGTAAAACATGTGCTTCAAGAGTAGACTAAATACTGCCTAAACACTACAATTTAAGAATCTGAGTTCCATACTTTTATATCTAGCCACAGAGTTTTTTGGTTTTGATTAGCAATGTACAAGTTATGGCTATAAAATATATATTAAGAATTGAATCATTATTAATCAAGAAAGGAAGTTAAAGAAATCATGTGTTGAATCTTAAAGGTTATCCATTCCAATTTCATCCATTCCCATAAAAACACTGAGAACCTATGAGTATTTCATGGCAATAGGCTACTGCAGAGCTGGAAGAAAATGTAGAGGTTACCCCCATCTAACCTCCTCACAAAGTAATATCATGGCATAGCCAAGGGTTCTAGCCTGTGAATCCAGAAAGTTGAGCTTTTATTTTAGCTTCACCACCAATTAGGAATGTGACTTTGGGGAAGTTGCTTAATTCCTGAAAAGTATAATTTCAGTTCATTAGAGATGCTTCTTAAATAATGGCAACCAAAGTCCGCCTCCTTGCAACTTCTAGTCATTGCTCCTACCTGTACCCCCGAAGTTAATAGGAGATACTGAAGTTACCATGTCAAATCTTTCCTACAGACACTTTGCATTTTTAAATATATCTACTAATGCTCTCTAACTTTTTTCTACCAATTATACATCCTTGACTCCACCAACTTCACAGTTGAGCACACAGAAGACACTCAATAAATGTCTGATGAATGAAGGAGAGAGATGAACCACGCATCATCCTGAGTGGATGCTGCTTTGCTATTCTCTTAAAATGGAGTGCCCAGGACCAAACACGACCTCCAGATGTGCCCGACCAGCGAAGAATGCAGAGGGTTAGTGCCTTCCTTAATCCAGATACTACGCGTCTATTAATATAGCTGAAGACTATGTTGGCTTTTTGGGCACATACATCAAAGCCCCGACTCATACTGCGTTTGCTGTCAACTAGAACTCTAAGTCTACATATGCACTCTAACAAAACATCACATCCCCCTGTTAAGCCTACTAAAAACTATCTAAATTCTGATTTATGTAATCTATTTCTATTAAATTCCATCTTATTGGTTTTAGACTATCATTCTAGCCTTTCTAAATCTTTTGAAATCTTAATTTTTATTATCCAGAGTATTAATTATACCTCTAAGGTTGGAGTTACTTGCAACGCTCTATCACTAGAAATTGCCCTTCAGGTTGACATCAACTTATTAGATATTTTTGGAATAAAGATATTCAACTTGCTACAAATCTTTAAAAGTACTACAGACTAGGCCACATATATCTATTTCGTTCATAGGGATATTACAAAAAGATGGTAAAAACTTGTTGAAATTCATACACAATGTAACAACCAATGCACTCTTTTTGTTTAAAGTCTAATAATCCTGCTAAAGAAATAAAAACTATATTTACAAGCAGGACAGGCTCCCATTGAATGCGCACTGGTTTCAAGAGCTTGCCACTTTTTCCCCAAGTGTTCACAAAACATCTGTTTAACAAAGTGCTTCAGAAATTCCCAGAGACAAACGTCAGGTTCAACAACCTGTATCCACTTTTGAAAAGGCCTGATACTTGTCCATCTCCAAACCAACACATCTCCATATGGCAATTTTCAGTGTAACCTTTAGCCACTCGTGTTACACATCATTTAATTAAATTCCAAGTCAAATCTGACTTATTTGAGTAACACAAATATGCCATCTATTTTACCTTTAGTGCTCTATTCTTCAATGTTTATTTTCAACTTCCCTTCATCCTTTAACTCCTATCTCAGATGTCCTCTCCTCTGTAAGCCTGCCCCAGTTTGCTCTCATAACTGATGACTGAGTCCTTTCTCTGAATCACATATAGAATTCTTTTTAAAGTCCTAACTTTATACTACATGTCTTTATTTAGAAGATTGCATCTCCAAGAAGATATTAAACTTCCTAGAGTAAGAATTTGGAGTCTTTTTGTATTTTGATCCCTTAACATAGTGTCTGGCACAGGGTAAGTAATCAATAGATATTAGTTACTGAGGGAATTAATGCTGTATGCGGGACAAACACTGGTCTGAAAGCATGGCGCATGGCTCAAAATAAGCTCTGCAGAAGGTGATCATCACAATACTTAAAGCAGCAGCACAGTGAGCTTAATTATTCATGCTTATGGAAGATAACAATAGATTAAAGAAATAGTGGGCTATCTAGAAATTCTTTGAATCAGGCGTTTTATAAGTACTTACGTAAACATTTGGCAGGTTGATTTTCCTAATCATTTGTTTAGGCTAAGCTGTGTGCCAATACACCAGCTGCAGGGTGGATG
Source organism: Myotis daubentonii (assembly GCF_963259705.1). Lineage (NCBI taxonomy): Eukaryota > Metazoa > Chordata > Mammalia > Chiroptera > Vespertilionidae > Myotis > Myotis daubentonii. The sequence goes on from NC_081858.1 coordinate 19,397,711, forward strand.
CTGTAAGAAGTACCCTGGGCACTAAGTCAGCTGAGCTAGAATTAAGAATTCAGCATGAATAACCCATGCAATGCCACCTGGTTATGCATCCCCCGAGAAGGGAAAAAAGGTGGAAGGCCAGGGAGTGGGTCAGCCATGCTTCATCTCTGACTCTATAAATCCTCGGGAAGACTGTCAGCAGCTATGTTTTTGTCAGTTTTCCGGGTAAGTACGCCCACAGGACAGAAGAGACTGAAAGTCAAACAAAAGCAAAGGGGTTATAAGGACCATGAGTCACACTTGTATTTTGGGAAGTGCCCCTGATGAATGGAACTGCATCAAACTGACTCCAGCCCATTACTTACAACTATTAAGAAGAAAAGGAAAGGAGGTAGCAAGATGTTGGGGGGAAAATGGCCAAAGGAAAGGTCAGGCTACCTTTCCATCAACTACAGAATGGAGGGACACGCTTGGGGGTTCTATGTTCATGGGACAAATGAGACTGCAAAGGGAGATCTCTAGAAATTTGTTCTAGATTTGAGTCGTGTGATACCCTTAGGATTCCAATTTGAAAGTCTATTATGCAGATATAGAGCGTAGCTCTAAAGACCTTCAGATCAACTTTTCTCAGTACCATACCATGTCGCTATCAATGCATCATAATCCAGCTCTAAAAAATCAGGGCTGAGAGACTTTGAAGCTAGGCAAAATCACAGTCATACTTTTTGGATGACTGCCTACTAGTCATTTGATCCAAGTAAAAGCAGCAGCTGGACATCTCACTCACAATCAACAAATCCCTTAGGGTCTCTGGAACAGCCAACGTCTCTGCTCCAAGTCCAACCGATGTCTCTGTCAGGAGAGGCTAGCCATTTGTCACCCCAAGAGTGAGCACACAACAGGTTCATACCTCTCTGGGGAAACTACCAACTCCACAGCCCGAAGAGCTACAAAGAATTTGCACCAGCAGTGTGTAGTACTAAGTGAAAATAACACTGAAAAAGACACAAACAGTTTTGAACCTGGTTTGACCACTTAAATGCTGAAGGGACTCTGCATTCTGGCTTGCTTCCTAATGAAACAGGCTAGTTCTTGCCTTATCTTCTTCACAAATGATCAAGATCAAGGGCGAACAATGAAGGCAACGTTCCGAGTCTTGTGTGTTTGTGCATGTGTCAGAAAAACATTCCTTTGGATCCACTTGACAAATCCTACCAGATCCAAGGAACTAAAACAATGGCAGGATCCCGAGCAAGCTTTGTACTTCATGCCTCATTTTTTCCTTTTGTGAAACATTCTCCTAGCAGATTCAGGGAGGTAAATATTAGCACAGTGAACCATTTTTTTTTGAATGACGTTTAAGAAGATTGGAGAGGACCGACCCTGTGGAGTTATGGGTAATTAGAAGACTGACTGGCAAACTCTCCCCCAGTGAGATGTATATCTAAGACTTTGGTATCCCAAAGGGCCTCGAGTACAGGACAAACTAGTGTGTAGAGAGTACGGACAACATTTTTCACCTTTGGATGTCCAGGTGGTTTTATTACTGTAGACTCTCTGGTTCACTCTGGTTCCTGAGGCAGAACTGTTCTCACTGAATCAGCTTGAGCACTGAATCCTTGACGAATGGAACGCGCCCTAAGGGATGACTTCTGGGAGTGCACTCTGCTCAGAGAAGCAAGCGAATGTTGAAGACCGATCACATCAGGGGGGAGAAGGGCGAAAGGTGAAAAATAACACTTCTAAAACTCAGTGGTACCAAGGAGAGGACAGATAAGTAACTTCTGAATCATGGAGCAAAACAGGAAGGATTTTGGTTACTATCACTCCAAGGCAAGGACCCATAATTCCAAAATGCAGCTCCCTCCAAGGTGAATGGGTATTATTTAAGCTGCAGCGCCCCCTGGTGCCCAGAGGGAGAATTCTTGTCTTAACTCTCCCAAGCAGCAATAGCCTGATAGGCTTTCCAGAATGCATTTAACAAGACAAAAGGATCTCTCTGTCTTGTGTGTAAGGGCACACACTTTCAGAAAGGGGCTGGCTGAAAATATTCAAAATCTATTTAAAGGTTCTTTTTATTTAAAAGTAGAAAATGCCTCATTCCCCTCTTTAAAAATGTTTCAGTGCCTGGCATATGCTTTATCCTAAACCAGTCTAAATGATACCTATTTTATAAGCTTTAAACACTTACTTTCTCCTATAAAGCCTACCTAGCATTTACCCCATGCTGCATGGGACAAGTATCGGGTCATCTGACCTCATATTGTTTAACATTTCTGCTTCTATGGGTTATCCCTTCAAAGAGGCTGAAAGGACCTTAAAGTAGAAACTGCCACCCTAGGTCTGAAGAGCTAGTACACCGCAAGTACTTAATAAGTACACATAGGCAGCAAATCTTATACTTTTCAAAAATTACTTGTAAAAAGGCCACCATAACAAGAGCTAAATAAAGTTAGTGTCCTGGAAGGCAAAGGCAGAGGGGTGGGAGTACCTGGGTTAAGAAGTAAGTAGTTCCCTGGTTGTGAAGAAACTCAGAGTTTCTGCTCTGGACATGACCGGGGAAGCATGTATGTAGGTATGCATAGACAGATAATATGAAGAAAGAGATTTGAAGGGTGCAGAAAAGACGTGGAGGGCCAGGAAATAACCTGATGGGAACATCTGAACACACAGTTTGAGATAATTCTGTATCTGGGGCTCTTGCAGAAGTCTGCAGTTTTCTGCAGAAGCTGTGCATAGAAAGAGATCAGCAATAAGTTTGCACAAGGCACCAGAGCTGAACTGAAAGTTTATGTAGCAAAGGAAAAAAGGAGTGTTTCCTGAGAAACTATTCATCTTGACTCGGATAAACTCTGAGTGCAAAAGGATGTAGACTAGATGCCCAAGGGAGACTATATATAGTCTCTGATCCAGGAGTGCTTTAAGAACAGAATCAGAATATGCAGACAGAAACGGACTCATATGCTACCATCATATGTAAGTGGGCAGTCAGATAGAAAGCAAGAGATTACACGGGAATAAGGCACAGGGACTTTCAAGTGAGGCTGGTTTTAGTGGCCACTGCTTTGGTCAGAAAGCTTGCTCAGGGGGAGACAGTATGGAGTAGTAGAAAGTGTATGGGTTTTAAGGCCAGGATGCCTGAAGTGGGATGATTCTGAGGTGCTTATTTAACCTAGATATCCTGTTCCTTACCTGTAAAATGTGGAAACATATGTCCCTCTCCTAGACATGCGCTGCACATTAGTACCTAAAGAACACAGCAGCTTAACCTGGTACAGTTGGTATTGAATGTCAGTTCCTGTCTTATTGCAATTGCTTGTGTTTTTTTGGTAGCAGGCCAGGAGTTTCCCTTAAGACAGGGGTGAGGGACCTTTTTTCTGCCGAGGGCCACTTGGATATTTAGTATAACATCATCCTCGGGCCATACAAAATGATCAACTTAAAAATTAGCCTGCTCTATTTGATCAAACATTTAATGAACTCACCACTAATACCTTGGCAGGGCCAGACCAAATGATTTTGTGGGCCATATATGGCTGGCGGGCCAGACGTTCCCCACCCCTGCCTTAAGCTATAACCACTGTCAGAGAGACCCTTTATCCACCTGCTACACAGCCATGTCCACAGAGAAAAGGCTCCCGAATGGACTATACTTAGAGAAAAGCTAACAGTGGAGGCAAAAGAGTTCATGATCATGTACTCATAACTGTCCTTGCGGAGGTTGAATGCTCCACCTGGAAGTACAGTGCTCTCTAATGGTCCCATACTCTCTGCCAACAAACCTTCTCCTGACCTTGCCTGGGAGATGGTGGGAGAGACCTCTCCTGTAAGAAAATGATTCCATGGCATAGCATAAGGTCCAGAGCTTGTCATTTGATTTTCTCTGGGGTCCACTGCTTGCTGGACCTTTACACCTACTGCAATTTTTCTTTTCTTCTTCCTCTCTATTTACTTCCTGACTTGACATACTTACTTTTCTACTCTCCTTTGCTCACAGGTCACGGAATCTTCTCTTTTCTCCCTACTCTTTTTTTGCCACGCTATTCCATTCCCACGTGTCCCCAACACCCACACACACACTCCCACACCCACAGTCTCTCTCTCTCACTACGAAATCCTGACGCAGATGCCAGGAATGTGTCTGCTGCCCTTTTGACACAGAGTCTGATGCCATCTTGGGGCCACGGGAAGGGCAGAGCCACAGGACGTGGCGTTCGAGTACTCTACTGCTAGCCTGGCTCGTATTTTTATCATGGCACTACTCTGGGCATCCAGGCAGGGAACGGGTCCAGCTGCTTCTCATTCCTTCACTCCACATCAGTACTCCATAATAATCTCCCTTCTTACCTTGGCTGGATCTTCTTGCCCAAACCTTCCAGCATCAATGAAGCACGGTACCTCTCCTTTCCCTCCAACCTAGTCTGAATGTCTACATACTTGTCCAGTTTCCTGAACCTGATGCTGATGTTTGCAGAAATATTGTCAAGTTCCTTCTGTTTGCAGACATGAGCAGTTCACACAAGCTGGATTTACTCCTTGGCGTAGACTGCTACCCCCACTCCTCTTCCCCTCATTCCGTCTCTAAATCCGAATAAGGAGTGCTCCTTCTTACATAATTGGATGTTCCCAGCACAGAAGCTGACATAAGAGGTCAGGCGCGCATGTGTGCAAGACTCCCCTTTGACTTAACAATGCCTTTTTTGGGCATCTAACTTCTCTTCAGCTCCCCTCCCCCACTTTCTCCAAACCATCAACAATCAAGGGAGATTTATGAAGCTTGGCTCAGATCAGAACTCTTTCAACCTTGGCTTAGAAGGAGGGGTCATGAGGTTGAAGTTACTCTTTTTTATTTTATTTTTTCCTTGCAGGGGAGGGAAAAGGGAGGGGAGGAGAGAGAGTGAAGAAGGACAGGAGAAATGAAGAGGGAGGGAGGGAACAAGGAATGGAGAAAGGGAGAGGGAGAGAGAGAGAGAGAGAGAGGGACAGAGAGGGAGAGAGAGAATAAACGCTTAAGATCTGGCACAAGTCCCTGGTGTCCAAGGGAGTTATGTACATAGGTCTTGTTTAAGTTACTATATGTTCAGTTCCCTCTTTCATAGGGCTTTTGAGGGGACTAAATAATGTACAGAGGTCTTTTAAGGAAGCGAGGGGAGTAAACAAAGCTGGAAGCAGAAGAAATTAACTCATCTCCTTGGAGATGATAATGCTGGAGGTTAGAAACTGGTAACATTTAAGGGGGCGATGCATCTAAATCCAGATGGCTGTACCGTCCCCGATAACGCAGTGTCTTCAGGACAAGAAGTGGCAGTAGCCGCCTGTGGCATTAATACCCACTCTGCTTCTCTTTGAAGTGCAGAGCCCAGGGCAGAGAACCCGAACCCTCTGCACAAGGACCTGACTCAGAGGCTTGTGGTTTCAGAGAGAAGAAGCACGCTGTCTCCGGGGCAGCAGTCACGGGGACCATCTCAGGGAGGTCAACACTGAACTGCTGGGGCCACACCACACCTCTTCTGGTAGGAGGAGGAGGAGGAGGAGTTTAGGGGTGGGGGTGCTACAGCTTTGAGGAGATCTCAAATTCCATTTTATTTGCTTACCAAGGCAAAGCCAAAGAATGCGGCACTGCATGAACCTCTTTTTAAAAATAAAAACATGCAAGCTGTCAGGAACAAGTAACATAGGCTGACTTCAGGCTAGTGCGGTGCCTTTTGTGTTGTGAGTGTGCATATGTGGAAATGCAGTTTGGATTTTACAAACTGCGTGTAATATCCTCTTGGGGAATGTATACTCCCTGAGTCAAAGATTTTTAGACTGACTTTTATCCCTTCAAATTAGGGGGTAACAGTCTGATCCTGAGAGACAGCCATTAGAGCTGAAAATCAAACAAACCTGGGTTCAAAATCAGCCTGTGGTGTACTCATAAGCTCTGTGATCTTGTCTAAGTAACCATCTTTCTTTGTATATCTCAGTTCCCTCATCTTTGAATTGGGGATCTTCATTCCTCTTTCACAGGGCTTTTGAGGGGACTAAATAATGTACTATGCCTGTAGTGTTCAGCAGTGTCTGCACAAAGCAAACTCTCAACAAATGCTTGCTCGATGGTAAATACCATGAAGCTGATAAGAATATCATCAGTGTCTACACACAAATCCTGAAATAAGCCCCATCATTCCATGTGTACCGCGTTCATGGGAACTTGCTGGTCTGAGACCACAGGCCAGATGCATCAGACCCTTCGAGCCTCTGGAGGGGGAGCTGGGATTTCTCCTCCATGATCCATGACTTCTTAACCCCTGTTATAAGGAAGCTTCTAGAACACTGTGAACCCAGGATAAGAAATCTGAGAAGAGGGCCAAGCATATTCTGTATTACTCAGAGGGACAGGGACAACAGGGAGAGTGGTAGCTGAAGGAGGAGCTGGCATGGGGGGCAGGCATTCTGAAGACATAAAAAGCGGAACAAATTTGGGGCACTAGCTGGAGGAATCAGACAAAGAAAATACTTTTTACCCTTCTTTCCTTTTCCTGAAGAGCAAACATTAAACCCTAACATTTATTGGGCATGCTCCATGCACCTGAAGACATAGGATAGCATTATTATTCCTGTTTTCCAGATGAGGAAACCAAAGCTCAGGGAGTTTACACATAGCAGATACCAGGGTGTTGCAGAGGATAAGAATATGGGATGTGGACTACTGGGTTTCATTTCTGGCTCCACCACACATTAGCTTTGTGGTCATGGATATGGCCCTCAGTTCTCACCCCCACTAACTTGAAAAATTATGTGAGAAGTAGGGACTGCATCTGCTTTGTTCACGATGAGCCCTTACTATTTTTTCAATGAATAAGGAATAAGACCAAAACAATTCCCCAGTTGGACAGAATTATGAGTATTTTAAGATAAAGTGAGTTGAGTGCTACAAAATAGCCTGGACAAATTTCTATCACTGAGACCAAGAAACAGCTTAGACTAGAGTGCATATGCATGTTGTATTTTCTTTTTTACACACCAGCCACTCCACTTGATTCTCGTCTTTTCCCTATCACTAGAAAATGTATAATCATCACCCACTGAAGCAATGTGACCTGGCCTGCAATGCTCACAACCTGCGATTCCCTTGCATTTAAGGTTCCTGTTTTAGATCTCCACGAACCCTAGCTGCATATCATACCACTTCTTCAATGATCTGCCTGTAATCCCCAAATATATATTTCTCTCTGTTTGGTACTGACCCAAGCCCTTTAATATTGAGTTAAATTTCAGGGAATGTCTTCCTATCTTTTCTATATATGAATTTCAATCCTTTGAAATTTTCCTGACTCATCTATATTTTTCGGTTCCTACTAAATTAACCAAAATGGACCTTGCCAAGCTCTATTTTCTTATTTCGTAAATGAACTACCTACCTCACTTGGATGCTATAAGAAAATATATGCAAACAAGAGTCAGATGCTAGCATATGAGAAACACTCAGCAAATATAAATGTGCACCCTTCTTCCGCTTAGTCTCTTTCTGATGAAAGCTTATGAAGCCTCCCTGATCCCATGCAACTTTGAGTGTGAAAAGGGAGATTTCAAGGGGATTGTCAAGGGCGGGGGAAAAAAGGAGACATATGTAATACCCTTTGTAATACTTTAAGCAATAAAACCAAAAATAAATAAATGAGTAAATAAAAGAAAAGAAAGGGGGATTTAACTACTTGCTGGTGATGGATTTTCTACATGTTGTAGGATGGAGCCATACTTGTTCTTTTAAAAGAAGTTTTTATTTTTGGAGTGCCTATTAGCATGAGCCACATGCTAACAGAAGAGGTCAGGATTTGGCTTCTTACTTCGTGATGTGCCAGGACGTCTCATGAGAGAGAAATCAAAACAAGTGGCTAAACCTCAAGCCCTCGGTGTGTCTGGTTCAGAGACAGTGTCTGTCTTCTTCAGTTTAGCAAAGCTTGCATGTTTCATGGTGAGGAAGTCAGCAGCCAAAGACTTTGCACTCTGTGTATAAATCTTTCTGGAGTTTCAAATGATATTAGGATTATAAAACCTAAATTATAAAATCCAAGTTTTAAATCCAAGTATCCTGTCCCTTACCATCCTGTGGCAGTAAGTGCTTCTTTAATTGTGAACATTTACACCCCTTTCCGAGAAAATAATCTTTGAGAGCACCGATCTGTTTTCTCCTCATCTTTCTTATTTTGATTGTCACTGACTACGTATTATCACTAAAAAGAAATGTCCACTGAAAAAAGGTGAAAGATACAGGGCTTAGGAGTATAACTGGGTGGAGAACCGATCCTGGAGTAGGAAGAGTTTGGATGAAGTATATTAAAATCATAGGCAGTGTCTGTGACTCAGTGGATCAGGTCAGAAGCCTTACAGAAGCAGAGTCAATTCAAACGTAAGACAACCAGGTGATGAACCCAAGCTTTCTGGTACTCTCCCGGCAGTCTTCATTTCTGTACCTCAGTAGCAGAGACTCTCCCTTCCTTCATGACCACAAGTTTCCTGGACTCTCCCCTTTCCCTTCCTGGTGGAGAATGCAGTATTATGGCCACCCGGTCCAATGTGAGGAACTCACCAGTCTTACCTCTGAATGAGGGTCCCAAAGGTAAGTTGAAGAACTTTCTGCACGTTTTTGGTGCACAGCCACCTCCACTGTTCCATCATTAGCAAGAGCAGCAGATCGAGGGCTGTGTCAGCTAACTCCGTCTCTGATCCTGGAGAATAAAAAGGCATCAAAAGTAACTCAGAAGAGACCCATACTGGAGGACATCTTTCAATGCACTTTATCTTATCCTGTATTTTTGTAATCCATCAGTTCTTACATCATATCAAGAGATATTTCATATCTAAAAAGTTCAGTGACAGGCTCAGTATTTCTTTACAATTCTTTTGTGTTAGTCACTTAGTAAAACATTTTGATCTTTTTAAAAATATTTTGTATACCATTATTTTGCCTAGGTCTGTTTCTTTTGTATTTCCCCCAGGGAGTAGATATATTTTGTTGCAGGCAAGTGCTCACAACTGGTGACTGACTAGAACTGGCAAGGCCCAGTCTCTTCCACACTTATATTCCACTCGCCTCCACAAGGCATCAGAGAAATGTGTGGGCAGCAGATTTGGGAAAAGACTTTGGATTCTTCTCCTGTTAAAAAGTGCTTTGAAAGCAACTCCATTACACAGAGCTGTTGGGTTGGGATCCAGGAAGCTGCAGTTTGATTTTGAGATGACATGTGGTTCTAGGAAAAGCACTACACCTTTGGGAAAATGCCAGGACAGTGACTGATTTCTTCCCTATTCCAAAGACTGGCCACAAAGGCGCTCACACCCATGCTAAACTGAAGTCTCCTGAATAGAGATAGGTATGGATGGAAGTATCTGTTCTCTAACCCTGTTCAGGGGGTCCCATGTCACCTCTGATTTGGTTCCCTGGAGACTTTCTCAGGAGCACATAATATTCCAGAATGAATCTTAGCTATCTGATGCTATTGCTGTGACTAATATTACTATAATTAATCGTCAACAATAATTTTGTTAGTCTAGGACCAATGGGTATTCTCTTAGCTTGCCCAAGTTCGCCTCCCTTAAGGGTTCTTTAGAACACAAATGACTTCAGATCTGGATGAATCTATTAGAAATAAAACCTACCTTCTTAATCCCATCCAAAAAATATTTTCTTTCTTCTGCACTGTATTTCAAGGGGGCCTGGGAGCTGATGTGTTTGCTTTCTAGTCATTTGCTCAAAGATGGGCTATTGAGTTCCTTGGAAAGTAGCATCATTCTGAGTCTTAGTCATCCTCCTGAATTCTATTACTTTCTCAGGGTTAGTATTTACACAGAGCTGCCATCATGTGGTGACAATTAGTCATAACAGTAAGAAATAAGAGAAAGCAAAACAAGGCATCAGGTGCTCTTGAAAACAAATGATAAAATTTCTATCAATGAGCATTTAGGGCTAGAAAAAGGGCTACTCAGGCATTCACTACTCCTTTAGACTTGATCTTAGGCAAAAAGACCGGAAGCAATAAACTATTCCTTTAGAGATATGTTGTTCAAAATTTACAGTCTTGATTTGGGCTGGATTATTAGTGTTTTACCCATTCCCTCTTATTTATAATTTCTTACAGTTTTCTAATGCTTTTGGTGTCAAAATACTTGGTTTACTTAACAAGTGAGATATATGTGAAGAGATGGGGTTGTAAATTCCATTTTCCACATAGCTAAGTTAAGAGAAACAATGATGAAATCAAACTTTTATTTTCCTTCTGAACATAAGATTTTGTGATCTTTTTTTCAATGGGAGCCTTTATCTTGATGCAATTAAACATTTTTCTTCTTATAAATTCTAGTTTAGCAAACATATTAATCTCCAGGACTCCCAATTTTTCTTCTTCATTCCTCTGGGAAGCAAACCTGCCCTGCTTCAAATGCTTATAAGGAGAGAATAGTGTCCTCACCTCTTCTCCCTCCCTGCTCTTTCTCTGGTAACTGGGTGGTGTCAGTTGCCATGGCAATAAATAAAATGAAAGGGATAGATCCAGGGAAAAGATGAATTCCGTTTTGCACATGTTTGTATGTCACTGCCCTATGGAATATCTCAGGGCAGATTTCCATAGGCAAGTGGGTGGAAATATATCTGATATTAGGCATCATAGTACACGCGGTAGAATTAACGCCAATAGTACTAATGGGATCATCAGGCAGAGTGTGCACAGTAATAATACCCTGAGAGCCAACAATAACGCTGTGGAAGGCTAATAAGGGAGCTAACAAAAGTGACTGAGAAGGGACCAACCAGGAAAGTGGTACCACAGGTACTAAGGGAATAGGTAAAGGGAGCAGTTCAAATGTAGCTGAAGCACGCTAAACAGAACTTCAACAAGGTAATGAGACTGCAAACATGGGTCTTATTTTGCTAGATTGGAACTCCCTGCCTTTTTGCCCTGTTCCTCTGCTTGGCTCAGCTCTGGGGACTGTGTCATATTCTTTTTTGCATCCCAGCACTCAGCACAGAACCTCAAACACATGGCTTACTTAGCTGAACAGAAGATAAATTAAAAGTGATGAATCCCAACTGTCAGAAGTCCCAAGTGAACAGTGCTCTGGTTCCCTTCTCTGTGGTGCGATCTTGTCACTCACCCGGGTCACTGTTGCTGAGGTCTTGGGCTGGCACGGCTGCATCTGACACATCACCATCCACACATCCTTTGGGCGTATGGTCAGGATCCTTTTCTGGGGCATCTGCTGACTGCATTTCTAGTAATTTTGTCTGTTTTTCAATAAAGGCTTCCATCCCAGACATGGATAGGACCTCCGACTCCTGCAGAAAGAGCCAGCAGCACATCACATAGAATGCAGAAAGCAGAGGAGCAACCAAAGCACTTTAGGTTTTCCCTGTTTCTTCCCTGAAGACGTATCTTGAGCAGAGAACCCAACTGATGTTGTGACCACCTCAGCAAAGCTGCAAGTAAACCAATGCCTTGTATTCGCATTTGCCACAAACACTTTCGGGTTCTCTGATCTCTCCCAGGAATGGGTTTTCTTTCTCATCCTGTCATACATTATCCCACACCCAGGGCTCTTGAGAAGCCAACCTTGCAGAAAATACTTTTATACTAAATAGAGACCCAGATGCCGGTAAGTCCTTTAGCAGGCACCTAAGTCTTTTCTGACTTTGGAGAAGGTCTCAAGTGCCTATAACTGCAGGATCCACATCCTGGATGCAGATGCCAGGAGCCCTCTAGGAGCTTCTCACCACAGTGCCTTCCTGGAGACCATAGAGGACCTTCTCTTGTGCGTTGGCCAAGTTCAGCGCTGGAGCGATCTTACTGGATGAGAACCTCAATCTGGACCTGGTATAGAAACAAAGAGCAGAAACACGATGTAATTCGTGATCTTGCCCTAGCATATGAAGGGCTTACAAGTATTAATACTCAAAACGAATATGCCTATACTTATTCTGGGAGTTTATAGGGCTCAGGGCTGCCAGAACAGCCCTGGCCCTGAACTCTACCAAACAACATATATTTTGGAAAGTCTTAATATACAGTGCAATTCTTGCACTAAGCTGTCTACAGTGCATCCAGAAAGGGGGTTTAGCTAATGCTAACGAGGGACCAGTCTGCCATGTCGTACTCCCAGAGGATAGAGGAGTGCTAGCACACACTACACGCTCATTAAATATTTGCTGAAGGTCAGACAAGTGGCATTTGTTGCTGCTGTCAGTACCTTTATGCCCCTCCACTTATCTTATTCCTCTCGTGTTCCAAATAAAACCGGGGAAGGGACTCCAAGTGCAAACCCCAGTGTTTCAAGGGACAAGATTCTCATAAGCACCGGTCAAAGTATAGGCCCAGGAAAAAAAGGCTAAGACTTGTGTTATTACCGGCCCATGAAACATGAACAGAGACAAAGGTAGACAGTCAGCCAGACAAGCAGACACACACACAAACACTCCACGCCCCCCATTTTCTCTCTCTCCATCATGGCCCATGTACAGATAGGAAGTTTCCAGTAAGGGTAGGTGTGGTGCTCTTCCTTTCCACATGCTGGCTCTGAGTACTGCCAGGGAACATCTGAGACCTGGTGCAGGAGAGCAGCAGCCATAACCAGTTACTAAAATGAGCGCTGCAGGTGGCCATTCAGGCCCTTCCCTGTTTATTGCTAGCATATGCAACTTCTGAGCCAAGATTTCCAGAAAAGATGGTAAACAGAGATCAGTTATAAGCCTTAGCTCTTAATAGGAAAGAACCTCTCAATTTTCCAGGAAAACACAAAAGGAGAAGATCCAGATTCTAGAGTTTTCCTTCTAGTCACAAATCCCTCATCAGTTGGGTCCTGGGTTCTCACGGCAAGACAAACATTCCGCGGAGCTGCCTATGCAGGATCTCAGGCTCCTTTGATTTGAGCACTGAAGAGTTCAAGGTCTAGCTGTGCATAAAAACTAGTATGTATGGCCCACCTCTTCTCTTCTAGAGCTTGAGAGTTGGGGATGGGCTTTGGCTGAGGATTGGGGATCAACCTGAGAACTGGGCAAGAGTCCCTGGGCGACTGAAGGGCTTCTCACTTGCCAGCCTTCTTGCCTTCTGTCTGGGGCTTGCTTTCTGTCTCGGCCTCACTCAGCTCCTCTGTGGGGCTCTGGGGTTCAGAGCGAGGAAATGCTGTCTTCAAGGTGTCCACGATAGCATTCACCACCATCTGCAGGGGTCAGAGGAGCAGAGTCAGACAGAAATCACCGAATGAGCAGTTTTCTCACGGTGCTTTATGCAATCAGGATGGGGAGACAGCTAGGCTATCCAGTGGAGCCCTAGCCATCAGCATAGTCAGATGCCAGCTAGTAACTTAGTGGCAACTGTTCTCCCCTTTCTCTATGGCCATAAAAAGCTTCTTTCTCACAGAGTAAGATAAACAATGGCTTGGGGAAAGAGGCTGAAACAAACAATGGGATAAATAAAAAGCTGAGAGTTCTGAAGGCTGGTGAAATATTTTCCATTTTCAATTTCTTTCTTTGTATATAAAAGAATGATTTTTAGTTTCCAAATTGATTCTTTCACCAAGATGTGAAAAAGCAGAAGTAATATAGGTGAAAATATATGAAGAACAGAAAGAATGAAGATTATCAAAATACAAAATATGTCTAGAGACATGTAAAATATAAACATGTTCAGTGTAATTCACACAGAGTAAAGAGCTGGCTTTTCCAGTTAATTCAATTTTTCTTCTTTTGGACAGAAAGAATAACAAAAATCACTCAGGTCCAAATTAAGAAGTCTGAAATTGATATAAACTTCTCTACTCAGAAAGACAAATAAAACAATCTTCAATGAAAAGAATTCTATTTTTCAGAATGAGAAAATGACATATAGATATTTGCTAGAAAAATGCACAAACAAATGAGACCCTAAATATTGAAGAAACATTTACTTTCCCTTTGGTGCCTCTCATCAGTTGATACTGCTGGCTCAGAGCAACACCGGAACTTTAACTCATTCTTGGTTAATCCTCAACAAGGAACTAGCACAGCTAAGACAAGGCTGTAATGGTTGAGTAAGAGCACAGTAAAGACTAGGGCATAACAATCCAAGGAAAGAACACAGAGGGTAGCATGAATGTGCTTAACATAGCTTAGACAATATAACTTGTTCTCTGGGCTCATAAAATTGTAGTCTGTGGGAAAGGTCCTTATCTGTGTTGTTCACTGTTGTATCATGAATAGCTAGTACAGTACACAAGCAGTAAGTAGATGCTCAAAGAAGCAATGAATGAACTTTGAGGATTTAACCTTGTGCAACCCTCTCTAGTTTGCAGTTCTTTCATCATAGCAGTCAATGTCTCCCAACTCCAACCATGTGAAATTCCACTTTATCATTTTTTCCCGTGAAGTCTAGATGAGAAGAGAGAGGCCCCTCTTCTGCCAACAAGTAGGTGTTTTCTAACTTTTTAAAAAAATATAAGACATCCTTGGATAAACATAAACCTCGGACTTTTGCCTTGGGGACTGTAAAATCAGTTGGTAATCACTGCTTGCAGGCTCCAATGTGTTTACACAAATGTCCTTCTGCTACCATCTTCAAAGGTACCCTACTGAGATACCCTACTGAAGAAGGTACAAGTCTACCCACACTCTGTTCTCCAGCAGAGAATGACTACACCATCTAAATCCAGCTTAGTGTCCTACTTAGGGGTTGTTTCCTGAGTGACCAACATTGGGAATGACTTTCACCTCCAGGAAGGACTTTCCTGCCCCCACCTATCTATGAGGTATAGATCTATTCGTACAACCTGCCGCTAAAATAACTATGTCCCTAGCAGATATGTGTACATTTACACCGTCAGGGATTATGTACCCTCCAAGTTGCTCACTGTAATTCAACAAGTTGGTATCCAACCAATATTTGGGAATAGGTCTTGAAAATCCTAGTCCATGTTCTACTAACTCCTCTGTGCTGCCTCTCCCCATCCTCCACCTCCCTTATTTTTAAAGCACTGCCTCCACGCTTATAAGAACTAAGGCTGGGCATATAGTACCTTGTCTATTCTGGAGACCATGAACGGTTTCTTGACAAAGGCAATACGAGCATCTGTGTTCAGAGCAAGGAACTCCTGCATCTCCTCACTGTTAGCGATCTCAGGAATGGCACAGAGTTGCTGCAAAAGACACGAGAAGGACTTCAAAGAGAAATTCTAGTTCCCTCCATCTCCCCACCCTGGCTTGGGTGTCTGGTGGGTAAAAAGGGCATAGAGCCAAAACAGAAGGATGCTGACCTTTAGGAATGATTCCAGGAGGCTCTTACGGGCTTCTACTCTGTCACTGTCCATGTTACCAAATGGGAGATCTGGAAAGAGCTTTTTGGGACCCTTCACATCTTAAAAAAAAAAAAAAAAAAGTGTAGTCACTTAACAGAACTTAACTAAAAACAACAAAGCAGAACTGTTGAATATATTTCCCTGAGATTGTTTATTTCAGAAGTTCCAAATATACCCCAGGGATATAATACATACAATCTATTCCCATTATTAATGTTAATATTAAGATAGAAGAGACCATACACTACAATGGTTACAAATGAGGGCCCTGAAATCCAATTGCCCAAGTTTAAATTTAGGCTCCAATTCCTCCTATAATAACCTTAGGCAAATTGCTTAATCTTTCTTTGACTTTTTTGTAAAGTGGAGATAATGATAGTATTTATCTTATAAGCTGTTATGAGAATTCAATGAGCTAAATATGTGTAACGTGCTTAGATGAGAACCTGGCATATATTTTCAAGTTTGGCTCAGTCATAGCTATTATTAAGAAAGAAAATGCATAACTGAAATCCACAATTTATGCCTAAACTTATTAAAATGTTTATTTGGGTGATCGTTAGCTTTTGAAAATAAACACATTTTGTTTATTTAAAAAATAAACTCGCTGCTTATTAGCATATTTTCAGAGTTAAATTTTATTACATTTTCTTATTGTCCTTGTGTCTCATGGCATATCTAAAAAACCTGGTTGTTAAAGCATAGCTGGCAAGAATTTCTGGATATTTTAATATTTAAAAGCAATTATTGTATGGATCTGGAAAAGTTACTTCCTCATGCTATCTCATAGGCATAAGTGGAAATGTATCCACTGAGCCAAACCAGCTAGGGCTGAAAGTTTCTTTATTAAGCTTAAACTAAATAGACTCCAGAACAAAGAATTCGGTGGCAAAGGGATATCTTAGAAACAATGTGACCATTGCTGTCCAGTACTAAACCCCAAATCATCTGAATGCAAATTGGGAGGAGGGGTGGCAGAGTAAAGGACCCTTAATGCTACATTCTCTCCCTCCACCCTCGCCACAAACCAACAAGCCCCCAGCCTCTCAGATCAAGGTGACTAGATGTGAAAGCAAGCAGGCTGTCCAGGCCTGGGGAAACTCCTGACTTTTGATGAACTTTCGGAGATCTGATTTCTCCTCCAGACGGGTCTGTAGATTCAGGAACTCGCGGTAGCGGCGATTAACAGTGTGGTATGCCAACTGCTGCAGGTTGCTGCTGTTCTCGCTGTCAAGGGCCGTCTCATACTGTTGAATGAATAAATGTGTTTACTGCATCAGCTCAATAGCCACATCGTAAAAGGAGAGTAGGGGTAAGGAAGGGATCTATTCTTATTCTGTTCCCAAACCTACCAGATCTGATTGCTGCTCTAAGTTGTAATGAACAACTCAAGGTCCACGGGGGGCTGAATTAAAGAATGAGATATTTTTTCCAACACAGTATGGCCTAGAAAGTGAAAAATGAGTTTTATTGCTCTCTACTCCTTCCATCTCAAAGCTCCCTCCTGCAAACAGTTTCACTTATAAAAATGGCTACATAGCTACTTTACAAATCCCAGACAGAGTGTAAAACCGAAGGTACAACACTGATAAAAAAAAAAAAAAATACTACCTCTTCCACCCCTCAATTATGGGGTTGGGTGTTATAAGGAGATTACCATTTTGCCATTATATTCAATCAGTGATTATGTATATTAGTTTGGGGGGAAATAATTCATAACAACTGATGAACAAAAATCATTTGTTTGTCTGGAATGCATTAAAGGGACAAGTGTTTGTTTTTTTGTTGTTGCTGTTCAGGGCAGATGAATTATTATTCTTAGAGCTAAACAATATTTTTTTTCCTAAGTACACGTCATCTGTAATAGATGTTATGTGAAAATTGGAGATGTTGGAAGGGGTTAAAGTTTGTCGCCTTCATAAGTTTGTAGGGCCAGTATATGGGAAAAAAGAACTTTACTGTATGCTCCCCAGAGCCAACACCTTGCACAGCATGAAAGGTGCAACTTAGTATAGGGGAAGACTTTTGGACCCAGTAGTTAAATTACAGTGAAATGCTATGGAAGAACAACCTATGTGCTTGTGCAGTGGTTCTCAACCTTCCTAATGCCGCGACCCTTTAATACAGTTCCTAATGTTGTGGTGACCCCCAACCATAAAATTATTTTCGTTGCTACTTCATAACTGAAATTTTGCTGTTATGAATCGTAATGTAAATATCTGATATGCAGGATGTATTTAGGTGACCCCTGTGAAAGGGTCATTCGAGAACCGCTACAGTAGAGGTAGGTTACTGTTGTTTGGTTGAGGTACTATACTGTGGGCAAGTGATATAAGAAACAATCTCTCTTGTTGGTGGGATCTGAGGCTGGTGTTTTAAAAATTTCTAGAGCCATGGAGAAAGAGAGGTATTCATTATGAACTGACATGAGCAAAGCAGTCCATCAGTCTAGGAAAATGCTTAGGTAAGAAACAGGTGGAATTCCAGGTAGAACTTTCAAACTTGGGAGTACCTTGGAGTTATAATGCTTTCCATGGAATATTCTACTCCTTGAGAGACACTATCAATACTTACATTCCCAAACCTGGCTACACCTCAAAATCACTTGGGCTGGGGAGAACCAAGATGGCGGCATAGGTTAACGCCGGAGTTTGCTGCTTTGAACAACTACTTCAAAAGTGAAACCAAAAAACGGAAGGGACATCACCCAGAACCACCGGGGCGCTGGCTGAGTGGAAGTCCTACAACTAGGAGGAAAGAGAAACGCATACGGACACTCAGAGGAGGCGCAGTGCTGAAGTCAAATTCTGAGGTGCGGAGTGCGCGGAGCGGGCTGGCGGCGGAGGGCGCGGTTGTTGTTTTCAATCGGGAGGGAGTCGCAGACTCTGAGCTCCAGATCCGGGCGAGTCTTTAGGGACCCAGACTCAGGCGGAAGAAGCGGGACTGTCTGGCTTCGGTCAGAGCGAGTGCAGCTTTCTCTCCGAGCTTTGCAGCGGGTGCTGGGACTCAGAGAGGCAGAGCCCCTTGGGACAGGACTGAGAGCCGCCATAACTGCTCTCTCCGGCCCACCCTGTTGATCCTGTTCGACCCGCCCCGCCCAAGCCCTGCACAGAGGCCTTTGCCAGATAGCCTCAGGCAAAGGCTAGATTAGCACCTCCCTAGAGGACAGAAGTTCTCTCACCGCTGACACAGCTGAATCTCATAGCCACTTGGCCTGGAGGTCAAACCCTCCCTGGAATTAGCTACAGCAATCAAGATTTATCTATAAGACTGCGAACAAAGACCACTAGGGGGTGCACCAAGGAAGCATAACAAAATGCGGAGACAAAGAAACAGGACAAAATTGTCAATGGAAGAAATAGAGTTCAGAACCACACTTTTAAGGTCTCTCAAGAACTGTTTAGAAGCTGCCGATAAACTTAATGAGCTCTACACGAAAACTAATAAGACCCTCGATCTTATATTGGGGAACCAACTAGAAATTAAGCACACACGGACTGAAATAACGAATATTATACAGACGCCCGACAGCAGACCAGAGGAGCGCAAGAATCAAGTCAATGATTTGAAATGCGAGGAAGCAAAAAACATCCAACCGGAAAAGCAAAATGAAAAAAGAATCCAAAAATGCGAGGATAGTGTAAGGAGCCTCTGGGACAGCTTCAAGCGTACCAACATCAGAATTATAGGGGTGCCAGAAGATGAGAGAGAGCAAGATATTGAAAACCTATTTGAAGAAATAATGACAGAAAACTTCCCCCACCTGGTGAAAGAAATGGACTTACAGGTCCAAGAAGCGCGGAGAACCCCAAACAAAAGGAATCCAAAGAGGACCACACCAAGACACATCATAATTAAAATGCCAAGAGCAAAAGATAAAGAGAGAATCTTAAAAACAGCAAGAGAAAGAAACTCAGTTACCTACAAGGGAATACCCATACGACTGTCAGCTGATTTCTCAACAGAAACTTTGCAGGCCAGAAGGGAGTGGCAAGAAATATTCAAAGTGATGAATACCAAGAACCTACAACCAAGATTACTTTATCCAGCAAAGCTATCATTCAGAATTGAAGGTCAGATAAAGAGCTTCACAGATAAGGAAAAGCTAAAGGAGTTCATCACCACCAAACCAGGATTATATGAAATGCTGAAAGGTATCCTTTAAGAAGAGGAAGAGGAAGAAAAAGGTAAAGATACAAATTATGAACAACAAATATGCATCTATCAACAAGTGAATCTAAGAATCAAGTGAATAAATAATCTGATGAACAGAATAAACTGTTGATTATAATAGAATCAGGGACATAGAAAGGGAATGGACTGACTATTCTTGGGGGGGAAAGGGGTGTGGGAGATGTGGGAAGAGACTGGACAAAAATCGTGCACCTATGGATGAGGACAGTGGGTGGGGAGTGAGGGCGGAGGGTAGGGCGGGAACTGGGAGGAGGGGAGTTATGGGGGGGAAAAAAAGGGAACAAATGTAATAATATGAACAATAAAGATTTAATTAAAAAAAAAAATCACTTGGGCTGCTTTTTAAATATATATATATTCTGACAGCCTCTCACATATTCTGAATAAGAATTTCCAAAGTGGGGTCCTAGGATTTTTAAAAAAATACAGCTCTCAGGAGACTTGGAGGAAGCCTATCCTAAAATCTGTTTTAGGGAATTGTTGCTCTAATTGAACCAGCCATCTGATACATAAACTCCCTTTATATCATTTCTGCAAATGAGGATTTTACTGTCTTCTGAGGAATATATAGCTAAAGGATCTTCCTTCCAAAACAAGAAGATACTAGTATTTTAAAAAAGAAATAAATCACCCTGGCCAGTGTGGCTCCATTGGTTGGAGCATCATCCCATACACCAAAAGGCGGTGGGTTCAAATCCCGGTCAGGGTGCGGGGGAGGCGACCAATCAATGTTTCTCTCTCACATGGATGTTTCTCTCTCTCAAATCAAGTTTTTTAAAAAGTTTATAATTATTTAAAAAATAAATTAGCAGGGAAAAAGTATGGAAAGAGAATTTCTGGACAAGGCTCTATACTTTGGGAACCACTCAAAACTATGACCCTCAGTCTCCTAACACCCTGAAATTCTAGGATTGTTTGTGGGTATTGCATAGAAACCTATTCTGTTTTACCAATGAACTTCAGACTCATTGCAAACAAAGAGTAGCCTCTCTCCTTTAGAGTCTTAGCTTCACCAACGGCTTTCCATACCCATTCCAAGATTAGAGTGGGTGACCACATTTCCAGTCCTGTTACCTTCACCGTGTAGAGCGTGTACGGGTGGGATCCCGTGCCACTGTGCTCTCGGGCAGTAATGGTGCCAGTGATTCGCAGGTTCTGGATGACAACTGGGCCATCTGGGCTGCTCAGGGGCTCAAAGCTGAAGGTTGCTGAGCTGAGAGGACCAGCTGGAGAGGAGGACAGCAGAACCGGTGGCAGACTAGGATCGAGGGAGCTCACCCCATTGGTAAGGTCTTTCTCCAAGCATGAGGGTCGTGGTGGGCAGGTCCTTTCCGGACTGGCCAGCAAAGCTGGAAGAGAGGCGACATCTTGCTCGACCTCCTTGTCTGCCGTGTCAATCTGGATCTCTGGGCAGGAATTCAACGTAGAGGCCAGACCTGTCTCTTTTTCTGTTCCTGGACCCTCCTCGGCCTCGGCTCCTTCAACTCCTTCAGGACCCTCATCATCCTTCGGCTGCAGAGACTGGGAACCCCCGAGGGCACACAGGGCATCCTGGAGCCGGTCAGTCAGGTAGCTGCCTGGGGTCATGAGCATGATGGTTTCTTTGCCGAGTTCAGACAATGGAGACTCCAGCTCCGCGTCTTCACATAAGAACAGAGGGCCTCGGATATCTGGCTGTAGGAAATGAGAGGAGCTGTTTCCTCCTTTTCTCTCCTCTGGCGCTCCACCCACATCTCCCTCTATAGCTTCAAGGCCCTCTTCCACTTCCGGGGAGGAGCGTAACTGTCCCTCTGGCTCATCACAGTTGAGGAGCCCCTGGGCTGCAGCTGGAGAGGGGGCTCTCGCCTCGGGCAGACTCTGTACCTCAACAACCAGCGGCAGAGATGTGGGCACCGAGGGCTGCTCGGGCCCTGTGGCACTGGCGGGGCCGTGTGACTTCCCCACTCCTCCTGGAGCACTCCTGGCCTTGGAAAAGATGCTCACAAGTATAAGGTGGATCCAGTCGGGGTCTGACAGCTTGCTGATCAGTGGCAAGATCACGTTGCAAGTAATGAGCTCCACCACCACGTGGCGTCCTGTCCGAGTCTCCAAGTGGGGCTTTGGCACTAGTCCTTGAAGCAACGAACTCACAATGCGACGTGTGTAGGCAACCTCAGCGCCGGCGCTTTGGACCGCGGGATGTGGGGCGGCGGCCCTGCTGTAAGCCTCCCAGAGTTGGGAGGGCTCCACCCCACCGCTCTGCTTCCCTGCTGCTGCCACCGCCTCCTTCGCCCGCATATAGCTCTGCAGGTGACAACCGCAGAGCGTCAGGACCCTTTGGGCAAGGGCAGGGCTGTCCACCGTGCCCATCCTTTTCCGCAGCTCCCGGGCCAAACCTCTCATGGCCGCCTCCATTTCTTCCTCGAACGCTGGCTCCTGGCTCACGGAGCGGTACCAGGATGACACAAAGTCCCGGATGATCATCTGGATGGTGCGGTTGATCTCCTGCTCCAGCTGCCTCTCCGCCTCGGGGTCTGGAGAGCAGGCGGCCACTGGGAAGAAGCGCTCCAGGTGCAGCCGCCTGGAGGCCCCCGCCAGGGCACTAGAGCCCTGCCACCCTCCCAGCACCAGCAGCAGCGCAAACATGAGGCAGAGCAGCCACACGCTGACCAGGAAGTGGGTGACCAGGAGCGAGCCCAGCACGACCCCCGCCACCAGCAGCTTCCGGCTGCTCAGCAGGTTCCCGAGGCCACAGCTGGGCAGGGCTGGGGGCCCTGGGACCGAGGGCGCTGTTTCTGCCTTCATGGTGGAAAGGACGGCTGCTCTCTTTCTGTTTCACCTCGCAGTCAGGGATGGGGCATAACTGTGTCCCGGATGCTGGGGAATCTGGGGTGCGATGGGGCCGCGGGCCTGGGCCTCGACGTCCTACAGGCACTGCCAAGCGATGGCGGCTCTGCCTCTGGCCCTCGCACCGGGCGCTTCCGGCGGCCACGCCGCTCTCCGGGGGACCACCACGGCGCTCATGCTGCCGCGTCGGGCTCCTCGCCGCCTCGGGAGGCGGGGCAGGGCCGCGGGGCTCCCTCCCCGAACTCACAGACGCCGGGGCTGGGCGGATCTCACCCCGCGGGCGGCGCGCCCTGACCGAGCCCGAGCCCCGGTGCACTGGGCGCAAGGATGTCGCCTCCGCCGGCTCCGCAGACGCGCTGCGCAGAGGCTCTCCGCCGAGCTGGGGCGGCCCGGGCGGGCGACTGGGCTCCGCAGCCCAGATGCCCTCCAAGGAGGCCGGCCCGCGGCCACCGGCGACCGCTTCCGGGTCGCTGTGAGCGGGAGCAAGGCATGCTGGGAGAGCGGCCGCGCCCCCGGAGGCGCGGCGCTGCTCGGCGCCCCCTGGTGTTCGGGAGACGCCACGACAGCACTATGAGAAAATACTCTCATTTTATGCCCCCGAATTATCACAGAGTGCTAAGGAAAAATTGATTTATGCCTTAATACCATTCGCATAAACATAAAATATATTTTAAAATCCAACAACACATATTTGCACAAACTCCAATAAACATGTACAGATCAACTCGTGGGAAGAAATCCTCAATACTCCAAAGGTATCCATTCTCCTCAAATGGATTTGTAATGCAATTCCAATAAAAATTCCAACAGTGTTTTGAGTGGAGCATGACAGATTGATTCTATAATTTATATTGAAATTAAAAGGGTCAAGGATAGCCACAATACTAAAAGAGAAGACGAATAAGGTGAAAGGACTTGCCCTTCCAGATATCAAGTATTACTATAAATTTGTGGTGATTAAGATTCTGTGCTATTGGTGCCAGGATAGACAAATTGTCCAATGAAAGAAGACAGAGTCCTGAAAGAGATTGATGAATACATATGGCCCAAGAAGCTTTCAGATCAAGTAGAGGGAAGGTGGGACTATTCAATAATGGTTATGGGATCATTGATTTTCCACAGCAAGAAAATAACATCAGATATCTACTGTACAAAAAGCACAAAAATCAATTCCAAATGGATCAGGGACTTAAATATAAAAGAAAAACTTTAAAACTGTTCGAAGAAAATGTGGGCGAATATATTTCAGACCTCAGGGTAGAGAAATATTTCTTAAAATAGACAAAAACCACTCATCAAGGTAGAAGAATTGATGAATTTATTACAGTAGAACTTAGGATTTCTGTATATCATAAGTCATGATGAAGAGAATAGAGAGCTATATATGAACAGAAGTTATTTGCAATACATTGTGATTGAAAACATTTATATCTCTAAATATTTTTTAAAACTACAAACAATAAGAAAACACCCAACTAACCTGATGAACAAACTGGTAAAATAAATAAATAGGCATTCTACAGAAAAGAAAATATGGTGAGAAAGCATTTAAAATTATTTTTAAACTTATTACTAATAAGTAATCAGAAAAATCGAAATCAAGAGAATTACTCTTACACACTTTGGTGGGTATGTGAAATTCAAAATACTTTGGAAAATAATTTGGTATTGTGAAATTGAACTTTTCTGTAGTTTATTTTCCATAAATCCCACTTTTAGATATGTATCCTACAAAAATTTTCACCAGTGCACTAGGAGACATATAAGATTGTTCAAAAATACATTCACGTATTTTTCATAATATAAAAAAAAATCCCTGAAAACATCCTACCTGCTCATTCACAGAACCACACCTACATGTATAACAACTTAGATAAGTCTAAGTGACAAACCAAGTCTTTAGAACAGTGCTTATGAAACCTGAACACGTGGGTTTCTTGCTAAAATGAAGATCCTCATTTAGCGAATCTGAGCTAGTGCCCCAGATGGTGCACTACCAACAAGATTTTGGGTGATCCTTTTGCTTCTGTCCAAAGATTAAACTTTGATTATCTAGGTCCTAAGACTAACTGTGGTAAATACCCTCTTTATGGAGTTCAAGACCAAGCTACATCACTGTGTTATTTAGGTAAGCAGTACCTACCTATGGCATAAACTAACAAAAAAGGCAATCATACAATTCGGGGTAGTGATTATTAGTTGGGGGAACGGGACTTGGAAGACTGTGTAGATACATACAAGCTATTGGTAATGTAGTTCTTAAGGTATATGGTGGATCATGGATTTTGTCATGTTGACTAGCTCTGTAATCTTGACCTCAACCTGGTGATACCGGTTCGTAATCAATAAAAAGACAAGATTAGGTCAGTAGGCATTTTCAACCCTCACTATTCACCAGAATCACTTGGGGGAGATTTAAAAACCACCTATACCTACTTCCAATTGCCAGATATTCTGATTTCATCCGTTTCCTTAAAATGTGGGTATTGATGTTCACTCAAAGGTTGCCATGTGGTGCTAATGTGTAACTAGATTTGAGGGCCGTTGTAAGTCACAGAACACCGTTAAAGTTCTCCTTGATGTTAGTAGTCTGTGATTTGAACATAAAATATTTTTTTTCTTATGAATTGCTCTTGTTGGAAAGGGTTTCCTGGTTCAGCTTAAAAATCATGTCCTCCAGTAATTAAAATAGGGGCTTTTAAACTGTAATCTTCCTCACTAATTGGAGCTTTGTCATCTGGCTCACTATTGTTTTCCTGTTTTCTGGTCCAATGCCCAGCCGAATTGTCACTTAATGCATAGGCCTGTAAAGGTACCAATGAATAATGGTTCACTGAGCTCTGTTTCACCGAGTATTAGCCAGAAGTCTCCTCCAGGCTAATTTTCCTCTCTCCCTGGGCTCCCAGAGCAATTTACATTTACTGCATTGAGGCACTGCTACTTAGTGCAATTGTTTGTTTGCAGATCTGTGAGCTCCTCAGGGCCAGGGTCAGGGTTGAATTAAGTTTAGACCCTTAGAGCTTAGTCCAGTGCCTCAGTAACTGTTTAGTAACGTGGTAGATAAACGATTGTTGAAAACATTTCTACGGTGTATTGTGACCCTTTGCTGCTTCACTTCTGGTCATAAGGTCATCACTCAGGAGCCAGGACTTTGGCAGCAGCAACTCTGTGGGGGCTTCTGGTTCGACTTGATATTTTTTTAAATTGATTTCAGGGAGGAAGGGAGAGGGAGAGAGATAGAAACATCAATGATGAAAGAGAATCATTGATCGGCTGTCTCCTGCACACCCCCCTATTGGGTTTCAAGCCCTCAATCCAGGCATGTGCCCTTGACTGGAATCGAACCTGGGACCCTTCAGTCCACAGGCCGACGCTCTATCCACTGAGCCAAACCAGCTAGGGCTAGACTTAATATTTTAGAGTAGTTTTAGGTTCACAGAAAAATTGAGCAGAAAGTACCGAGAGTTCCCTTATGCTCTCTGCACCCCCACATGCACAGCCTTCCCTACTACCAACATCCTGTACATGTGTTGTAATTGATTAACCTACATGGATACAGTATCATCACTGAAAGTCTGTAGTTGACATTAGGGCTCACTCTTTGTGTTCGTTTTTAATGGTTTTGATAAATGTGCCCTGACATGCAGCCACCATTAAAGTATTATACAGAAGAGTTTCAGTAACCTCCACATCCCCACTGGCAACCACTGGTCTTCTTATTGTCCCCCATAGTGTTGCCATTCCCAGAATGTCACGTCGTTGAAATCATACAGTATGTAGCCTTTTCAGATTGGCTTTGTTCACCTAGGAATATAGTTACGTTTCCTCCAGACCTTGTTGTGGCTTGATAACCCATGTATCTTTAGCACTGAATAATAGCCTACTGTCTGGCGGTTTTGAGAGAGGAGACTTAGAGTGCAGGCTAAGAGCATAGGGCCTTACCTAAGGTCCAGTTTCAGTGCCACCAGCTGAAAACTCTGAGCCTTTGGTTAGGCCACCAAACCTCAGTTTTCTAATATGGGGATATTGGTAGCATTTACTACATAGGATTCAAATGAGAGCTAAGCAAGTTAATACATGTAAAATACCTTAGAATCTGGTACATAGTAAGTGCTGTATAATATATATATATGTTTGCTCTTATTTTGATTATTATTTTTATTTTTATCCTTTTCTCTTTTTTTTAATCTTTATGGTTGAAAGTATATAAGTCCCCCCCCCCCCCACCCCCGCCATGGACCTCATCTAGCCTCCCCCCACCCCCTACCCCAGGCTCTTATTTTTAATGAGAAGGTAAAAATTCGTGTTTTTTTACTGGACAACATTTTTAAGGCTCTTGGGCCTCTACATTTTCAAACTCTCCCGTGTTAGGGCGGAAGAGGCGGGGAGAAATTTGGTGAAGAAGGAGAAATCCTTCCAAACATGACAGATGTGGAACACACAAGGCTATCAACAGGATTCCCGGGAGCCTCCTTGCCACTCCATCATCCGCACAAAGCCATGTTCCTGCGGCTCAGGTGTGTGTTCTGTAGCTGTCTGCACCGGGGACTTGTCAGGGGTGAAATGAAAAATTTTATCATTCTTTCTCATTTTTCTTGATGTCTCAGTCATTGAGGGTTTCACATTCAGGGCCATTTGGGTGTCATCAACACATCAAGTTTAAAGAGGAAAGATGATGAATCGTGAATGTTTATGAGGAAATGGCAGCAATTATAATGATGGTAATGAAGAGGGAAGTGAAGAGATTGGCCCGGTGGGATGTTTCTGGGAGCCTAGGACAGTGGAGGGAAATGCTCCGGTGGATGTGGGCATTACCATTGCACCAAGATGGATGGAACATCTTACCCAGCAGCCCTTCCAGATTCATTATTATTATTTTTTTTACAACTATGCCTTGTGGAACCAGGTTTGCAAGTTTTACACTGAGTGAACAGCTATTTCTTATGTTAAGTTATTTCAGCTGTGGAATAGAGAATTGTTGAAATAAATGGCTGGGGAATTCGAATTGCATTCATTCTTGACATTGGTACTGACAAATAGCTTCATTCCCCCACTGAAATGGAAAGTTGACTAGACGGAGACACAGGCGGGTTCTGGGGAGAGAGGAGGCATCAGCATTTTATTTTTACTGTAACTCTTCTAAGATGCTGTGAGAGAGTAAAATAAAATGCTATTCTGAAATCCCATTGGAATCCATCCCTTGCCCCATCCTCCACATTCGACTGGAAATAAAACCAATTAAAATGTTAATTTATAACCAGAATAAAACCCAATCAGACAACTGGTTATAATCGCATGAGCGTGGAGTTCTCAGGAGGAATGGAGCTGGTAGGTGGTGGAGGTGGCCTGAGAACTCAGCATTCTGATGGGTTGAGCTGGAGCACCTGCTAGTTTGAACCAACCCACCAGGAGCTGGGCATCTCCACAGAGGAATGATTGATTGTGAGACGGTCTTATGGGATCTGGAGAACAGATTTGCCAGAGCCTTGAAAACTGTTCATATGAAAATTATGGATTTCTCCTTGACATTTCCTCAGTATTGGATGCCTCTCTCCTCCTTACCAACAGAAATCACTGCAAGGGGAGATTCAAAGAGTGTGGCATTCTATGAAGCCATGACCAGTGGTTCAAATTTAAAGTTTGTTGCTGGATGTAGAGAGCCTCACTGAGACCCTTGTGTATTTGACGGTGGTAAATTATTTGAACTTGGCTCTAGGAGTCTTGCAGAAAAATTCTATTAGGTTTTCAATATCCACATTGTCAAGGAATTTTTGTGAGTGCATGATTCAGAGTTTAGACTCTTGGGACTGTGGTCTTTATGGTACTAGAAAGTGTCAAGGCTACTTATTTGACAACTAGAGGCCCAGTGCATGAAATTCATGCATGGGGGTGGGGGGCGGGGGGAGGAGGGCCCCTCAGCATAGCCTGAGCCCTCTTGCAGTCCAGGAGACCTCGGGAGATGTCCGACTGCCACGGAGGCGAGAGAGGCTCCTGCCACCTCCGCTACGCTCACCCCAGCCGTGAGCCCAGCTTCTGGCTGAGCAGTGCTCCCCTTGTGGGAACACACTGACCACCAGGGGGCAGCCCTGCATTGAGCATATGTCCCTTGGTGGTCAGCTGTGCATCATAGCAACCGGTCATTCCACCATTCAATCGATTTACATATTAGCCTTTTATTATATAGGACAGCGGTTCTCAACCTGTGGGTTGCGACCCCTTTGGCGGTTGAACGACCCTTTCACAGGGGTCGCCTAAGACCATCCTGCATATCGGATATTTACATGACGATTCATAACAGTAGCAACATTACAGTTATGAAGTAGCAACAAAAATAATTTTATGGTTGGGTCACAACATGAGGAACTGTATTTAAAGGGCCAGAAGGTTGAGAACCACTGATATAGGATGCCTGTGACACCCAGGCATGGATAAGCTTGCAGTTTCATGTTCTGCTTAGCCATTAGTAGTGGGTTAATTTTAAAGTTTCATAAATAAAGGTTTTGAGGTCCTTGCACATGACATGAGAGAGAAACAACTATCGGTTCCCTCCCATATGTGCCCTGACCAGGGAAAGAACCCAAAACCTAGGTATAGGCCCTGACTGAGAATTGAACTGGCAACCTTTTTGGTGTATGGCATGACGTTCCATCCAACTGAGCCATGGGCCTAGTAATTTTTTGCTAGATTTCAGACATTATGACTTTTCGTGGTGTTTGATGCTTTTGTACTTTTGTCAATATTCTTGAGTTTTGTTCTGGGGTGTATTTAAGTTACTTGTTAGCAATTTGACCTCTTCCAGCCTCACATTTAATTTCTGATATGCAGGACTAGAAAAGCATTTAATTGGAAGCTGATTTTTTCCCCCACCATTATGCTAGCAAAAGCCTTCTGAGTACTCTTTTCAATGGACTGTTAATTATGAAGCTGTCCCTTATGGCTAGTGAGCACAGGCATTGTTTCCAACCCTATGGGAGCTTTGTGTCTGTTATAATCCTTTTTTTTAAATTAAATGTTATTGGGGTGACATTGGTCAACATGAACATATAGGTTTCTTGTGTGGATTTCTAAATTATAAAATCTGTATATAGCACCATGTGCCCACCACCCAAAGTCAAATCTTCTCCTGTCACCTCATATTAGGACCTCTTCTCCCCCTAACCCCCTCCCTCTGGCTTTATAATGCTTTTGTTTGCCTCTTTTCTGATCTTTCATAGCTTCCTCCCATGCATGTGTCCACAGCACTTAGTTGAATACTGTAGAGGAATTCTTTGCCGAACTCTGGACTTTTCCTTCTGTGCAACTCTCACCTTATAGGCACTCTGCCTTACTAAACTCTAACTGCCTTTACCTCTATGGGCTCCCACCTTCGTCTCCTTCACTCAAGGATGGTGCTGGGCTCTGCGGGAGTTCCCCCTTCTGAATCTCTCTAGGCAGCAGACTGGGCAATAATGGGGCTGATTTTATTTCTCATCACTTATCACTGTCCCTTGGTACCTAATGTTACTGTCTTCAGGGCTATTATCTCATATATATGCCTTGATTTTTAGTTGTTTTATGTGGGAGCTTATATCCGGTTCCTGTTACTTCTTCTTAGAACAGTGTTTCTATTTTGACTATTCTGGGGTATTGATAGACGTGCAGGGCATCTCAGCATCATATAGTATGCTGTTCCCTCTGCAGAAAACACTGTTCCACATGTTCACCTAATTAACACCTATTGTCCTTTAAGTCTCAGCCCACATACAACTTTGTTCAGAAGCTTGTCCTATGACCATCTGTTCTTTTCTAACTTCCCCCTTTTAGATGAGGTATGGTATTCTGCACTTATTCACAGCTATATTTCTATTTCCTGTCTTTCTTCACTGCTATATTATAAGTTCTATGAGGACAGAGGCATAGTTTTATTCCCTGCTGAAGCAAAGTAGGTTTAATAAATGTTTGATCAATAGATAAAAGATAAAGCAATTGTGTGTGGCAGAGACAATGGTACCTGATGGGGAATGGGTATTTGGAATAAATATTAATTGTTGCTGGTGTGAATCACATGGTAGCTGATGAAAATTACTGACGAGGCTTATCTTTAAGCATATCTGAGATATTTCATAAAAAAGTCCAGAAATACTTCGGGGCTGAGGACATTCCTCTACAGAGGAATGAGGTATTTCATGGCCAAATTGGGGGGGGGGGCAAGAAGAATCAGTAAAATGTAGGTTATTATTATTGTAATTTTATAGGCTGGTGTGCTTGGGGATATAATACATTATATCATGCTATATATCATTACATACTACATCATAACATATAATTATTATATTACATATAATATATAATGTTATATAGGATAAACATATTTATATTAGCTTGTTGTTTGTTTTACCCTCAGGATGTAGCTCTATGAAGCCAGGTCCTTGGTTTGTCCTGTTCTATGCCCTATCCCAGATTCTAGGGAAATCTTTTGTACGTAGTAGGTACTCAATAAATTTTGGTTAAATACATGAATAAGATATCTTTGGAGTACTCCATTTTAATTTTGTTTAAGCAGTATGCATAACTGCTATTTTTTTGTTCGTTTTTCTAAACACAATCAAGTGGAAATCAAATTACCTTCTCTCTTCATTTTCTCGTGCCTATGGGGAATCTGGCTACTGAGATTACAGCGGCTTAACTAGGGCTGCAATGTTCACCTGGTGGCAGCTTAACTTAATCGCAGTCAAATTACCTCTGAAGAAATTAACAGCCTTTCAAGAGCTGAGCTTGACAACGCAAACACATAGAAGCCCTACGGTGTCTAGGTGTCCACACTGTGCCTGGCTCGGGAGATGAGAGCAGCACTACATTAAACAGTGGGGGGATATCATTAAGGTGATGATTAAGCTGCCTTGTAGGGCAAAGATTATTTGGCCGAGAGGTGGCCATTGTCCTGCCGAAAACATCACTGCTTTGTTACTTATTACAAATTTCTGGTGATGTTTTTCTTCCTAAATCAAAAATAATAATAGGAAGCATTACTGTCTCAACATGAAGGTGGGCAGGATGAAGACTAGGGTGTGCAGAGCTGGGTGTTATAGAAACAGTGAATGCACAAGGATTTATGTACACCTAAGAGGTAGATCTGTGGGGTCAGCTAAGGTCAAGTATAGGGTAGGGTGCTCAGTAGGGAGAGTTGAGCGCTGACCCTGAGAGGATCAGAGATATGGCCAAGAAGGACGCCTGAAGATTAGTGGTCTGAGAAAGCATGTGTGGTATGGTGATGAGGGCAGAGTGAATCGTTTCCAGGGTGAGCTGACTTAATCAAGAGAAGAACATCTTTCCCCAGAGCTGCTTTTAGTGAAAAGCTGAGCCCATGGCAGCTCTCGCTGCCTGGGTTGGGTACCACCTGGCTCCCCACTCCACAGCTATCTTGGCTCATAATGACAGGGAGTTCCAGATGAGAAAGGTTTGACTCTATCTCGGTGTGGGATTTGATGTGTCTATCGGGGCAAAGCAGAAAATCAAATACCAGTGCATTCTCTATTCATGGTTGCTGTCAGGGCTCAGTGCACAGAACAGAAACCACTTTGGGCATCTTAAACAGAAAGGGACTTAATATGGGAAAGGGGGGGCTTCAAAATAATTGGAATTACTGCAAGAATAGAATCAAGAGTTGAAATTATTGAGCTCAAGGGCATAATGCGAGAGCTGCAATCCAGGGTCAGAAAGCCCCAGTCTCTGCCACAAATGCCTCTCGAGACCCATGACACTTGGGACTGGACACAGAAAGGTGACATCTGGCTGCCAGTACTGTGTCTTGATTCTCATGTTCAGGACTTTATCTGCCAGGGTGAACAACCATGGAAAGATGGACACTGCCTTTTCTATAACTGCTGCTTATTTGGAAATGGACAACTTTGATTCTCTTGCAAATAGATGGGGGAGGGTCATGTGCAATTGGAAATAAATGTCTGATAGAGCTGTTCAGTCGCTGACTGGTGTCAGGCCAGCATCTCTGTGAATCTCTTGGCCTTTGCTTAATGCTTGCCATTTCTTGTTTTACCAGATGGCTGCTGGAGATCCAGGCTTCATGTCCACATTCCAAGGAGCAAGATATGAGAAACGGGGAGAGATCCTGTCAGGTGCATCATTCCTTTTCCCAACAAAGTACCATCCTCCCCAGGAGTGCCCTGCATGCGTGTCATTAGCCATAAATGTGTCCATCACGTGAACACTGTGAGCTTTCAAGGAGGATGCAGAAGCAACCATTCAACCAGACACCGTGACACCCCAAATAAAACCAAAGTTCCATCAGCAAAGAAGGGGGAAATGGATATTGACAATGTGACTAACCGTATCTAACTCAGTAGGATCCAACTCATTTTTCTTTATGTAGTGAACCAGGTTCCCGGAAGAGGAAAAAACAATTACTGATTTTATACAACAATCTTTAAATCACAGTTCATGGGACTGAGTGAAACAAATGCTAGCAGTAGACCCATGCCATCCTCAGAATCACTCTTTATTGCAATGAATAGTGCTGATGGGTTGAGCTCATTTTGGTAGCTGGATGCTTCCTACTCTAACAGAAGTATTGTCTCAGGAGGCTCCTCCGCTACATATGCAAATGTATTCCTGTCAAACCCTAACATCAGTTTGACATACATGCTTCACTATAGTTGAACCCCTGTGGGAATTATTCAGCTGAAGAGTAGGGCAGACAGAGAGGATGACACTACACAAATGTGGGCAAGAGCTGACATCGTAAAGAAATAAAAATTCAGTATAAGTATAAAAAGCCATGGAGAGATTGGCTAGAGAGATAGGAAGGGGCCATGTCATGCATAGGCTTGTAGGTTAATGGTAAGGATTGAAGACTTCTCTGTAAGTATAATAGAAGCTGTTAAGATACTTAGCTCATATAGCGTGTGTATTTGTTTTTACAAACTTCACTGGTGCAGTCATCTCTGGGAAAAAAACAATTTAAATGTGTTCAAATATTTTTGTACCGTTGAATAAGTACTTTGTCAATTTCAATGTAGTCAATGAATTACTTAGGTATCCCCAGCACCTCGCACATCTGAGGAGGAAAATGCAGCCGTGTATACCAGAGAAGCTTTCGGTGGATTTCTCTCTGCTCGCCAACTGCACAGACACGCAGAGCTCTCTGGCAAGTAACCATCCCTTTCAGGGGTGTGGTTTTTCTCTTGTACTTTTATACCATTACATAGGAGCTTCATTATCTGTGTGTTTCCCAAAGTACTGCACCTAGCTTGTCTGTTAAAGAAACCATTGTACATTCTGACACTTGAAGTTGATTACTTTTCATCAACCTTTTAAAGAAAATATTTGGCTTTTTATATTGGTAATGAGGTGGACGGGGCAGAGTGGATGGGAAGACAGCTGTCGCTTCAGTAGTCCAGGGGAGAGATTATGGGTATTCAGGTTAGGTTGTTGATGATGGACAGAAAGAGCTGTGAATGGTTTGGGATGTATTTTGGAAATAAAATAGAATTAATGATGAACTTGGTTCAGACTGGCACACAGAGAGAATAATCCTATATAATAAAAGCGTAATATGCAAATCAACCAAATGGCGAACGACCGGTCACTATGACATGCACTGACCACCAGGGGCAGATGCTCAATGTAGGAGCATCTTTAACCATTTTTTAACTTTTTTTCTTTATGGATTAAGGTATTGCATATGTGTTCTTATCCCCTTATTGCCCCCCTCAACCCCCCAATCATGGCCTCAGCCCCCTGATGTCTGTGTCCATTAGTTAAGCTTATATGCATGCATACAAGTCCTTTGGTTGATCTCTCCCCCTTCGGTTCTTTGCCTTTGGTTTTACAGGCTTCTGCTTTCCTGGCCGCGTGTTCATCATTTGTGAGCACTTGTGGGACGAAGTACATAATTTCCCACAGGGGGAGCACCGCTCAGCCAGAAGCCAGGCTCATGGCTGGCAAGTGCAGCGGTGATGGCGGGAACCTCTCCTGCCTCCACTGCAGGCAGGCGGTAAGGAGCAAGGGGTCCTGGATTGCTAGAGCCCCAGACTGCAAGAGGTATGTCTGACTGCCGGCTTAGGCTTGATCCCCAGGGGGAGTAAGCCTAAGCCGGCAGGTGGGCATCCCCCAAGGGGTCCTGCACTGCAAGAGGGCACAGGCCGGGCTGAGGGACCTCCCCCCCACCCCCCAACTCTCCCACCCTAGTCCATGAATCTCATGCACTGGGCCACTAGTCTAGTATAATTTCATAGTTGTGGGTAAAATAGTGTGGGCAGAGCACTGATTACACAATAATAATACCTGCTGCATGAATGAGAAAAAGGGGCACAACAGTCACAGCATGTACACGGCCTTACAGCTTTAAAATATTTAAACCTCACATCTTAGGATATTGGTAGGGCGGGGTTTATTATTCTACCTTCTTTACAGATGTGAAAACTGAGGCTCACTCTTTCATAGGGGACTGGTTAGCGACAAACATGTGATATAGAAAAGGGAGAGGACATGGCTAAAGAGGGGAGGTTAAAGGCAGGTGAGAACAGCTGTGAGCATGATGAAGTAAGCTAGTGTTATTGGGCTGTGAGGGCAATACGGAGGAAGCACAATGGGCTCTTAGCAGTGTGGCTGTGAGGCATTAATTAAATAAAAGACTTTTGGGGGTTGATTACTCTGGACTGTTGGGGTATTTTTGTTTCTACATGATTCTAGGCAGAGGCTGAATTCATTAAGATATTATTATTAATATTGTTCGGCTCCTGTCGTTTCCTTGGGCATAGTTGTGAAAGGTGATGTGCGCAAAGGCTGAGTGGGAAAGCAGGGCATAATTGGGAGCTGTGAAAAAAAGGATTCGACCAGTGTTATGCTGGACTCCGTGAAAGACAAGGTTAGACAGGTCCACTGAATACGGGTTAGGAAAGGTCTGGAAAAAATGTGACTTGAAATCTTTACGAGCCAGATTTGTTAGAGACTGTCTCTTCCACTGAAAGAAATGTTATAAAATATAGAAAATTATTAAGATAAAAATATTCATAGTTCATCATTAAATTAATATTTTAGGGTATTTCTTTTAGCCTTGTGAATAGGTGCATGATATATGTGTGTGTAAAAATAGCATATTTGAAATTATACTATTCATAGCATTTATAACCTATTTAAAGTGCTCTGTGAACACTTTTATGTTAAACTAGAGGCCCGGTGCACGGAATTCATGCACGGGGGGGGGGGGGGTGGCGGGGGGTGTCCCTGAGCCTGGCCTGCACCCTCTCACAATCCGGGACCACTGGCTCCTAACCACTCTGCTTGCCTGCCTGATTGCCCCTAACTGTTCTCCCCTGCCAGCCTGATCCCCCTAACTGCTGGACCCAAATGTCACAGCTGAGGTTCTTGGAAGTGGCCCAGCAAAGTTCCTTCCTGCCTTCTTCCTGCTCTGACCCCAGGTCTATGGCTTAAAAATCAGGGCACCAGGCTGGGGCCCAGCACCCCAGGGGCCTTTGTAAACATGGCAGGTACAGGCAGGGGGATCTTGGGGGAACTGTAGGAACTGGTGGGGGCAGCCAGAGCCAGGGGAGGGAAGTGCCCATGGGGAAAGGGGGCATGGGGTGGAGGAGGTATGCTCCTCTAAAAGGGACTTAGAGGTACAGAGACTAAGAGAGACAGAGAGGACAGAGATGGGGATAGAATGAGTGACAGGAAAAGAGAGACTCAGAGAAAGCAAGAGAGAGATTGAGACAGAGAAAGATTCACAAAGAAGAGAGACAGAAAGATGGAGTCCTGCTCTGTATGAATCAGTGGGCTGGGGGCCCGGGGCTTGCACTGGATGTGCCAGTGTGATGGTAAGTGCATCGTTGTGTTGCAGGAGGGAGGGGTGCTGGTCATGCAGCACCAGCTCCTTTAGAGACCCGTACAGGTTGTAGGGCTCTGCAAAACCCAAGCCAGTGGCCCTGCGGTAGATGACACAGGGCTTGGTATCGCCGTCCACCACCACAGAGCAGGCATCACAGCCCCGCTGGCTGTTCTCACGGATGAGGAAGGTACCATCCGCTTGCCGTTCAGCATTTCCTCAGCCTGAGTGCGGTTGTTCTTGCCCACATACCAGGTTCGATCCTCATGGTGGGGGAGGTCATCGGCATCCTCCATCAGTGCATACTGGTCTTCAGTCTCATTTTTGATTCCCAACCACTCGTTGATTTTCTCCTGCCGGGCGCCTTTCTGGCTGAGCCATACCGGGCACTGCTCTCGATTCTTGCGCAGCTGCATGAGGTCTGGCTTCAGGCTGCTCATGCGCTGATCGATCTCCGGTTGTCCAAGGCCTGTGTCAGCAGCTCCTGTTCCAGCTTCGTGCGGCTCCTGGATCTCAGCGATGTGAGACTAGCACCGTTCTGAGTTCAGCAGGATCCTCTGCATCTTGTTTTCATTGCCCTCACGCCAAGCGCTCCAGGTACTCCTGGCTGCACTTCTCTTGAGTCTGGCCCTGCTCTTCAAAGATCTTGACGGTTTCATCTGCAGCTCCTGGGACGTGCGTGTGTGCTCCTCGTGGAGCTGGTCGTACTCCCGGCTCTTGTCCCAGCTTCAAACCAAGGCAACAAACAAATAATTTCCCGCCAGAAGTCACGTCCCAATACTGCCAGACTGAGGACTAGAGGGCTGTCTGTGCACATGCGCAATAACAGGCTCACGTTTCCGCGGTCAGCGCCCAGGCTCCTCCACAATCCCACAATCCTCTAGGCGCCCAGGCTCCTCCACAATCCCACAATCCTCTGGCCGCACACTTCCGGTTTTTCTAGCTCCTCCTCAAGTGGTGTTTCCTTCAATCGCGTTGCAAGTCCAGGGCCTCTGGCTGGAGAGGATTTTTTTGGGTGGCGTTGATAGCTGTTCACTATTTGGAATCAGTGAAGTTTCGGGAGCACAGCCGCTGCCATGAACATGTGGATCCCAAGCGGACTCATGAGACAACCGCCCTTTCAGTCCCCGGCTGGCGCTGTCCTGGTTCGCAATGAGAAAGGTACTGTGCTGAGCCGTTTTCTAATTGGATTTTCCTCTTCCTTCCCCAGCACACTCCACACCTACTCCCGCTGACCACGCCAACCCCGCAGACCCTTAAGACCTCCCCCCCCTGTTTCCTCGACTTTCCCCCATCAAACTCACACCCTATCGCGTTGCTTAGGGGCGCCCCTAACAGCTCCCTGGGGGACGGGGCCAGCCTGGGCTAGGGGCCTGGTGTTCTGGTCTCTGGTTGTTACCGTAGCTATTTTTTTATACACTGACTGGCCAGATTATTATGACCACCTGACGTTTGTAGGCAAATTAGCCGTACACTGCATCGTATGGGATATGGAAGCCGAAGGCCTGTTCGAACACCTCTGCTGTCTGCAGTTACCAAGATGAAACGTCTCCAATTCACACAGGAACACAAGGATTGGACAGTCGAGCATTGGAAAAAAGTCATGTGGTCCAATGAATCACGTTTCCAGTTGCATCATGCAGATGGCAGAGTGAGAATTTGGTGGAAACAGCATGAAAGCATGCACCCCTCATGCATGAGTACAACCCTTCAAGTTGGTGGGGGCAGTGTCATGGTTTGGGACATGTGTTCCTGGCATGATTTGGGCCCTTTAATTCCTGTGGAACAATGTCTGAATAGCACAACATACCTAAGTATCATTGCTGATCAAGTTCATCCTATCAGGTTGATGGCATATCCCAGTGGAGATGGCTTCTTCCAACAAGACAATGCGCCATGCCACAGTGCTCATATTGTGCAGGAGTGGTTTCAAGAACATGAGGGAGACTTTTCCATGCTTAGGTGGCCCCCACAATCACCAGATCTCAATCCAATTGAGCATTTGTGGGACGAAGTTAAAAGAGCCATCAGGCAGCTGGTTCCACAACCATCAAATCTCACAGAACTGGACAGTGCTATTCATCAGGCATGGTGTCAGATTCCTCGCATCACCTTTCAACATCTCGTGGAGTCAATGCCAAGAAGAATCGCCACAGTATTGAAGGCAAAAGGTGGCCCAACGAAGTACTTATGGGGTGGTCATAATAATCTGGCCACTCAGTGTATGTGTGTGTATATATGTGTGTGTGTGTGTGTGTGTGTGTGTGTGTGTGTGTGTCTATTCCACGTACAAAGTGTTAAATCACGTTGTTTACCCATATCTTAAGGGAAAAAATCACTTCTATTGTCGTGCTAAACAACCTGCTTCCCTATTTATAATGGTCAGGCCCTCTAGCAACTTCAGTGCGAAATTATAGCTAATTTGCCTACAAACGTTAGGTGGTCATAATAATCTGGACACACAGTGTATACCGCAACTGAAAAAAGACTAATGGGCACTTTTAGAACTCTTGGTTGATATTGCCAAAGGTTTGGATCCCTTCATACACCTTTTAGCAGATGATCAGATTTCCAATTTCACTGCCTCCTCCCCAATACTAGAATTAACGTTTAAAACACGAAAAATAATGTCTAGTGGTTTAAATTTGCATATCTTTGTAAGCTTTGACAATTTTCATGTGCTTATTGGCCATTTTTCTCTTACAAATTAAATGTACGTGTTCAGTTTATCTTCCTATCCTGTCTTCATCATTTAAGACAGCTTGGACCCAACACAGAGCTATAACTAAATAAATATATTTACAATTGACTGAAAATCCATATGGGCTTCCACCCAGGAAGCAATAATGAATACAGTTTGTGGTTCCTCCTCTATTAATCTTCCCCAATTTAACAATTTCTCCAGTAAAATATAGTATTCAGAGAAAATGTGGTTTCCCCCCCACCCCCCTCATAATCCCAGGAGACGTTCTCTCAGTTGAAACTTTTCTCTCTTCATTCTCACTGGTCTTCATACATCATTCGTAGGAACTCTTGGGTTACGCGAGGGCAGCGCATGGGCTGGGTGCTTATTGAATTCTAATTGCGTGTCTAAATGAATGAACCAGCCATGCAACTACAAATGGAAGTCTTAGAAATAATAATTTGCATAATTAGCTGACAGGAAGGCCTGAGCTATTATTTAAGTTCACATATAACATGACACTGTCAAGGGTTCATTTATGCTCTGTTCTTTCCAGAATGATGGAGCTGTTTGAAAGTTTTATTCATGACTCATGCTTAGTCCCATGTTGTAGGGCTGATAATGTTGAGATAATGGGGATTTATAGTTAGCTCTGACAAGAGGCCATAAAACAAGTGACGGGATGTTTTCTCTGTTGCTACAAGCTCAATTTGTAACACAAAGTGCTTAATAATTGTTATTAATGAACCCGCTGCGGTTGGTATGTAGACACAGCTGGAAATCACATCTGTTATCAGAAAGCCTGGGTTGAATAAAGTGTAGACACTGCAGGGAACTAACAGCTACAAAAGGAAATGACATCACAGACACCTAGGAAGTGCCCTTGGATGCTAGCTGCATGCAGACAGGAGAGATTTAGGACAGATTTTAGGAGAAACGACAGGGAATTTGGTTCTTTTTAAACATTTTTTTGTTCCATATTGACCCCAAATGTCTTCGGTTGTAAGCCAGAGTTCCAGGGTCAGTTCCCATGTGTTCAATATCAGTAAATCTTATATCTTATTTTTTAGATAAACACAGATAAAAATAGTCCCCGTTCAAGCCTAGCAACCTGCCTCTCCAGGCGTACCTTCTGTGACTCCTCTTGAAACACTCAGCTGTTCTTCTCCAATTGGGTTCTTTGCCTTTGGTTTTACAGTTTCTGCTTTCCTGGCCGCGTGTTTTTCTTTGTTGTTACCTTCATTTGAGGCCACTTCCCTCAAATTGTTTCAAAAGAGAGAGAACTTTTTTCCCTTCCGTTGTCCTTTCCTCCTTCCATCTCTCCCTCCCTCCTTCTGTCCCACTTCTCACCCAGCTGGTGTGGCTCAGTGGTTGAGCATCGACCTATGAACCAGGAGGTCAAAGTTCGATTCCTAGTCAGGGCACATGCCTGGGTTGCGGGCCTCATTTCCAGTGTAGGGCTTGCAGGAGGCAGCTGATCAATGATTCTGTCTCATCATTGATGTTTTATCTCTCTTTCCCTCTCACTCCTTCTCTAAAATCAATAAAAATATATTTAAAAAATAATAAAATATGTCACCCATCTTTTAACTTTTTTCTTTATGGATTAAGATATTACATATGTAT
Source organism: Myotis daubentonii (assembly GCF_963259705.1). Classification (NCBI taxonomy): domain Eukaryota; kingdom Metazoa; phylum Chordata; class Mammalia; order Chiroptera; family Vespertilionidae; genus Myotis; species Myotis daubentonii. The sequence continues at coordinate 19,438,138 of NC_081858.1, forward strand.
TCTTATCCCCCTATTGCCCCCCCAACCCCCCACTCATGCCCTCAGCCCCCTGATGTCTGTGTCCATTTGTTAAGCTTATATGCATGCATACAAGTCCTTTGGTTGATCTCTCCCCCTTACCCCCACCCTCCCCTACCTTCCCTCTGAGTTTTGATGGTCTGATCGATGGTTCTCTGTCTCTGGATCTGTTTTTGTTACCCATTTTTGTTTGAACACTTCCATTCATAGAGCCCTCTCTACCAAAAACACAGCCTATTTTCTCTTGGAGAGCACTACTTATTTGAAAGTTCTTCCTGGACTAATTCTAAAATCTGCCTTTTGTAAACTCATGCATGGTGCCAGTTCTGTGGACAAGCTAGGAAGGAGTTCTGCCCCTCTTATAGTCTCCATGTCTCCTCTGGTAGAAAGAGGGTGCTGGGTCCTCATCTATCCCAGCCTCCCACCATTCCCAGCCTCAGCTGTGAGCACCAAAGTTATTTCTAGATATTGCCAAATGTCCCTGGGAGGAATTGCTCCCTTTTGAGAACCAATAGTCTACACTCTCAGTTTGTCAGCCTCCTTTCCTTTAAACCTTTTTTTTCCTTTACAAAAAATATGATTAGTATTACCTTTTTTATTTTCCTCATTTCCTCCCCTTAAAGCCTCCCTTCATAATGAAGATAGCCTCTCTCGATCTGCATTCTTCTCTTATTGACCCCATCCAGTGGTTAAATAACATCTACATATTATTGATTCCACAGTAAGATAGCTAACTGGGTTTGTTATTTAACTTGCCACTCTGATCCAGCTGCTACTCATCTCAACTTGCAGATCTGTGACACAGTTTAATCATAACATGTTCCAAAACAAACTCCCAATTATTCTCCTCTCTGAATCTACTCTTTTTTGTTTTCTTTATCTCAGTTAAGAACACTAGCTTTCTATTTGTTAGTACTTCAAATCTCACAGTCCCCTCTACTTCATTTTTTTCTCACACTCTTTTTATTTATTAGAGAAAAAAAATGAGTTACCTTAAAGCCATATCTAAAATCTGGGCCATTTTATTCCCCTTCACCACTACCACCTGGGTCAAAGCCATCCTCCTCCTCCACTAAGATTACTGTAGACTTCAAACTAGTATTTCTGTTTCCTCCCTTGATCTTCCACCTCTACTTATTGTGTACAACTAACACAGCCACCGGATTGACCCTCATAAGGCTGTGTTAAACTGTTTGTAAATGCCACCTCTCAGCTTAAAACCCTCCACTGGCCTCTTATATTACTCAGAGAAAAACTAAAAACCTTACAGGGGCAAAGAATGTATCTCCTACTACCATCCCCTCACTAATTTTTGGTGGTCTCCTCCTCGGTCCTAAAACATGATGGCATGTCCCTGCATTGGGGCTTTTGTACCCTCTTTTGTTTGGCTTATGATGCTCTTCAGTAAAAGTTCACATGGCTCCCTCCCAGAATTCATTTCATGATTTGAATGAAAATTCCTTTTTTTTTTTATTGAAGCCTATTTAAAATCGCAATTCTTGCTCATCTCTGGCTCTCTCTATATTCATGCCTTCTTTAAATTGTCTCCTTAGCATTTCCTACCTTCTAATGTGCTAGGTAATTGACTAATTTGTTTGGCTTATTGTCTGTCTTCTTTCAGTGGAATTGTAATCGTCAAGGGGGAAGAAATATTTGCCTCTTTTATCCACTGCTGAATGGCCAGTTCCTAGAGAAGTAGCACTCACTATATATTTGGTAATTGGCTAGAATCACAGAGTAATTTCCTCTCCTTGATGATTCATACAGAAAAAATTATGAGCTGAGTCTTCCATGTTTCAGCTGGGGTATTTAATCTTGATCTGTCGTCTGCCTCAGCAGTAAGGTGACTAAGTTCTTTTAAACTGATACTAAGTTGACTTAAACCTACACTATGACACTAATCAAAATCCTAAACTGTATATGATCTCTACTCCTGGACTCCTTTGTGTTATACAAGTGCGTTCTGGATCCAAGTGTCTGTGTGTGCTGTTTTACAAGGAATAGATGAGGAAAAACATGATGTAGGATCGTCACTGAGGCAGGTTGACAGTGTAGGCCTCTGACGTAAGCATTTTGTAATGTGCAAAAAAATATTTTTTAAACCCTGGTTAGTTTAGTAATCCATGATTATTTTAACAGGTTCCACTAGTCCATAAAAGAATAAGAAAAAGGAAAGGTCCTACTGAAATAGTAACCATTCATATTTTGGTGACCATTCTTACATGCATTTCCTTTTACCGTATATACTATACATTAGTTTAAGTAATGCGGCACCTCGTGATCCCTACTGGGATGATGTAAGAGAAGATCAAGTAGAGTGATCAAAAACTTGCACTGCCACTGTCCAGGAATAAGGCATCCCCATCAAGGGATCAATGGAGAGCATTTGGGGAGCCTAGACTTCACCCCCACCTGACAGGAATGTGGTACCCCTCCCTCTTCTCACTGTGGTGGTGTCATGGTGGCCCTTTAAAAAGTCATCATTCCTGGGCTATGAGGCTGCTACCACTGTAGTATCAATGGATAGCACAGGAATGTGAACTACCACCTCTGCCCAGCGGTAATGGGAAGGCCCCTGCCTCAAGTATCAATGAAGACCAACTGGGGAACTTGGACTTCTACCTCTACGTGGCAGTAACAAGGCGGTATACTCCCCTTTTCTTACTGGAGCAGTATTAGAGAAAACCAGATAAAATGGAAGGTTTAACTAAGGCCTATTTCTATAACATAATGCAAATATGTCCAGGTTTTAATTTTTAAAATAATCACTTATTCCAAGAACCAGGAAGAGCTCATTAAAAAAAAAAAAAGCAGCACATAGATAATGGACATGTTAGAATGATCTGACAAAGATTTTAAAGCAGCTCTGCTATACATGCTTCATTGAGCAATTATGAACATGAATGAAAAAAGGTAAAATGAGTGAACTTGAAGACAGAATGATAAAATCACCCAAACTGAACCCCAGGGAGAAAATAGATAAAAAATAAAACAGAATATTCAGGGATATGTAGGGCTATAAATAAAGTCTTAAGTTTTATGTCATTGGATTTCTAGAAAGAAAAGATAAGAAGGCAGGATTTTAAAAAGTACCCAACACAATAATGGCTAAAACTTGGCAAGAAACATAAGCATACCCATTTGAGAAGCTGAGTGAATGCCAAGACACATCATAATTAGAAAACTAAAGTCACAGAAGAAAAATCTTGAAAGGAGTCACAGAAAAACGACACTTTGGCTATAGGGAAAGCTGCTTCAAATGACAGTGGATTTATCAGGAACTACGTAGTACAGAATAAGGTGGCATAATACTTTTCGAGTGATGAAGGAAACAAATTGTCTGAGCATCTTACACTAAGCAAACACAAAACAAAAACTAAAACCTTAGACCTAAGCACTAACATTTCAGCAATCACTTTAAATCATTAAAAGATGAAAAGACAGAAATTGAAAAACAGAGATTGGTAGAGTGGATTCAAAGCATGATCCAACTATGGTCTACTCACATTCTATGTGCGGGTTAAAAATGAAAGGATAAGAACACATAAAATCATGCAAACACCAATCGAAGAAAAATAAGAGTGGACATATTCCTATCAGATGCAGTAGACATTACAGCACAGAAGATGCTCAGAGACAGAGAGGGGCATTGTATAAAGACAAAAGAGTAAATACACTGTTGCATGTACCAGACAACAGAACTGCAAAATACGTGAAGCACAAACTGTTATAACTAAAAGGGGGAATAGCTATTTCCACAGTTACAGTTTGAGACTTTAACCCCCTTTTCAACATTTGGTGGACAACAAGACAGAAAATAAGTAAAGATATAGAAAACCTTATATGCGCCATCAACCAACAGGATCTAACTAACATTTATAAAACCCTCAACATGACAATAGCAGGCACAGCTTTCTTTTTTTTACAAGTGCCATGGAACACACTCCAAGATAGACAATATCTTGAGGTGTAAAAAAACTTCAAAAAATATTAAAATCATCCAGAGTGTGTACTCTGACTACAAGGGAATAAAAGTAGAAATAAAAAATTAGAAAGATAACAAGAAAATCTCCAAACACTGGGAAACTCAACAGCATACTTGAAACTAATCTATGGGTCAAAGAGAACGCCTCAAGAGAAATCAAAGCAGACATTGAACTGCATGAATATGAAAATACAACATATCAGATTTGTGGAATGCAGCTAAAGCATTGCTGAGAGGAAAATTTATTATTAGAGAGGGGCACTAGCTTCATACATTACAGAACAATAAAAGTATCAAATCAATACTACAAGCTCTCACCCCAAGAACCTAGAAAAAGAATAAAATAAACCCAAAGCAAATGGAAGGAAGGAAATAATAAAGGTAAGAGGAGATGCATAGGAAATTGAAAACAGAAAAACAATAGAGAAAACTAGACTGTGGAACCTCAGAGGGAAGGCAGGGAGGGGAAGGTGGGTGGGTAGGAAGAGATCAACCAAAGAACTTGTATGCATATATGCATAACCCATGGACACAGACAATAGAGTGGTGAAGGCCTGGGGCCAGGATGTGGGTAGGAAAGGGCTAAAAGAGGTCAATGAGAGAAAAAAGGGGACATATGTAATACTTTTCGACAATAAAGATGAAAAAAGCAATAGAGAAAACCAATGAAACAAAGAGCTGGTGTTTTGAAAAGACTTTTTTAAATTGGCAAACCTCTAACAAGACTGACAAAGAGAAAAGACATGCTCAAAATCAGAAATAAAACAGGGATATTAATACTGACCCTGCAGATATCAACAGAGAAATAACGGAATGAAATAAATGTGACAACTTCATTGAAATGGACCATTTCCTAGAAAAACACAAATTACCACAATTCACCCAATATGAAATCGATGATTTGAGTAGACTTGTAATTGTTAGGGAAATTGAGTTCATCATTTAAAGACTCCCCCAAAAGAAATCTCCAGGCCCAGAATATTTTACTGGAAAATTCCAGCAAACATATAAAGAAAAATTAACGCCAATCTACATAGTATTTTTAAAAAAATAAAATGAAGGGAACCAATTCTTTTTATGAATCATGGATTACTCTAATACTCTTTACCAGTATTTGTAGCATCCAGTCCGTATCTGGATATAGGTATGGATGGTATGTTTGTCTTTCCCTGAAATAGTTTTTGAAGTATGCACACTGCGTTAAGTTTTAATGCTGAACTGCACTACAAGTTTGAAGGTTTCTTTTAGTATACCTGACTTCACCTTTCCCTCATAACATACACAAATGGTGATGTTTCCATGTTATCTGTAAACATTTGGCTGTTTTGGCCTTTGAGGGGCTATAAGAGGAAAACAGCTGAGAATCACAAGAATTCTGGTTGGGTTCTAGAAAGGGAGGGGAAGAAGGCTTGAGAGGGGCAGGTATGAGTTGTGTGAACAAATGCAGGAGGCAAGCGCATTGCCATTACTGCACAACCATTTTTGGTGCTATGGCAGGCCTGTGCCCAGCAGAGGGCGCTGTTGGTCTGTGTGAATCGCCTACATTTCCCCAGCATCCTTTGATCATTGCAGTTTTAAAATCTGGCCATTACTTTTAAGACCTACTCTGGTGACTATAACCTTAGGAAAGCCTCGAGATCTGAGGTTTGGGCAATGGTTCAAGGTTTGTTGGGAAATACTGTACTCACATTCTTATGATGGAAAGAGCTGTTTCTCACCGGCACCAAAAACCTGGGGACAGGGACTGAACCTAAAATTAACAAGAAAGCTTTTAAGGCAGACAGGTCCATCTATTCTCCCAGACCCAGCTTCCTCTTCTCTTTGAACACGCGGCTTTGAAATCAGACCTATTTTCTGCAGTTTGTAGAGAAATGTGGTAGCACGCAAGTCCTGTTTAAGGAGAAGTGTGCTTCCCAGGCTAAATTAGCTGAGCATGTGTGGCGATGACAGCCAGGAAAGACAGGGGAGTAATATATTTTTCATTCGACAGCAAGCTAAGAGACATCTTTGTAGCTCACACAAGAACCCTGGGAAATGTTGGGCAGTCATGAATGCTAAAAAGCCTTTGGGATTCCTGCCAAGGGGTCGGGCTTACATGCTCCCGGCCATAATAACAACTTCATAGGCAACACGGAGTTGCGGAAGGTTTTACACTTTGTATGCTTGGAGGCACTACTTAGCCACCACTCTCCACCTTTGCAGCCACCTCCACCTCTAGAGTGGTTGGAAGACACCTCACGCATCCACTGAGAGTATTCAGTTATTCATGTGAGCGCAATGGGGAAGGCTGTGAAAAGAATGTGTGTGGTCTCCTACCATAGGCAGATGCTGGGGGTATTAAATCATTCATTTCTTGCTTTAAAAGGCCAGGGCTCTTATTAATAATGGGGTGAATGGGAATCAGGCCTGTGGCTAGGAGCTGGGGTAAGATGAGAAAATGAACATTTATGAGCAGCTGTGATGTGGCAGGCGCTTTCCCTCCTTTGGCACTTACAGCCTTGTTACATCAGGACTATTTCTCCTCTTTAATCATGTGGTAGATTTAAGAGGGTTTGAGGACGCCATCTGAGGTCACAGGGTTAGAGCTAGGTTGGGCTCAGGTCTGTCTGCCTACACATTCCTGGTTCTTTCCACCCATCCACATGGGACTCCTCAGGGCTTAAAGAGGTCAAATCTTTCTATGTGTGTAACTCAGTTGCCTTCTGGGGAAGGTGCAGATTGTCTGTGGGAAACTGAAGGGGAATTGTTATAGGCAAAAGTGGCCTAAGAAAGTGAGTGCATCAACATCACAGCTTCTTCCAAGGTACCTAGGATGCAGCCTGAAACCCCAAATTGCTTCCCTTGTCAGAAGGTACAGGCACAGGCCAGGCCAGTATGGTCTGAGATCTGTACATATATATTTTCCTTTAAAATATGTCTTTATTGATTTTAGAGAGAGAGGAAGGGAGAGGGAGAGAGAAACATTGATGTGAGAAGGAAACATCATTTGGCTGCCTCCTGCATGCCCCCTATTGGGGATTGAGCTTACAACGCCCGGCATGTGCCCTGACCAGGAATTGAACCTGCAACCTTTTGGTGTATGGGAAGACTCTTCAACCAACTGAGCCACACCGGCCAGGGCTCAGTCACTTTTCAAGACCTAGTTGTCACTTCTCTTTTTGTTCTTTGTCCTCATTGTCAAACACTGGCACGTGTTGATAGGTCAGAGCTGAGGTTCTTGCTTACTGTGGTAAAAAGAAACGTTAAGAGGACAGAGTCCTTGTACGGTCATGGTGGGTGGGAGGGCAAAGCCAGGATACTTAGGAGGTTTTGAAGTCCCCTTTAAGATGGGCCTTCTAATGCAAAAGCTTGGTTAGGGTTGGGTAAGGATCATGATACCAGTTACCATTGGTAAACTCAGGGAGGGGAGGGTTTTGAAGATAAGATCAGAAGGGACTTGGTTCATAAACAATCAACTTGATGTCATTTATTGAAAAGTAGATCAAATTTAAATGGATTTGCAAAGACATTTAGTTATTTGCCAAATTTATCTTCCTGGGCAAGGATTTCCTAGAATAATAAAGTCATGTTAGTGAGGACAGCAGAAGGGTCAAGTCACGTGAGAGTGGCCGGTGTGGGTGTAGACAACTCTGATTCTCACCATTCATGGCAAACATGGCCGTCTATTCAAATTCCACCACGGCTCTCATCACAGCAGATCACTATGCGTTTCCACTTGTCCCCACAGGTGAGTTTCTTGTGATCAGGGCCAGAGCTTCCAATCAAACACTCAAACACTGAAAATGCTTGTGGAGTTAATGAAAGAAAATTTCCAAATGTCCCTGTGCCAGTAATGAGCTGTTACATTTTACAGAGAATATCTTCAGTACATGTCCAATATTTCTACTCCCCCAACCCCTCTCCTCCTGCCCCACCTCTTACACTCAAAGAACATGGGAGAAAAATGTGATCAATTTGAAGACAGAAAGAAATATAAAACTAAGCCCCTTCCATCTAGTCTTTTATCATAAACATGGCTATATATTTCTGAGTGGGACAAAGCTCAACATCAGCATTAGAAATGTGAGGTAACTTGGTAACCTGCATGAAATGTTGGCAGCCTGCTCTTCCCTTCTGAATCAGTGCACACATTTAAAGCCAGGTTACCTCTGTGGCTACAATATAATGGTGCCTTCATTTTCTTGCTTAATCTTCCAGAATCAATCAGAATTCCGTGTCTGAGCTTTGCTACGGTAATTGCAGGGGAAGGAGCTCGGCCAAACGAATGTAGGTCACTTCATGAGTTTTCTGCTGGGCTCAGAACAGTCACTAGAAGGAAGACTCGGCTGGGACCCAGGGCCCCTGCTTTATTTCTCATTTCTATACTCGGACAACACACGGGCAGCTTCTTCCAGCTGTTTCTTTTTATTTATTTGTTTGTTATTTTATTTTTAAGATATATTTTTATTGATTTCAGAGAGGACGGGAGAGGGAGAGAGAGACAGAAACATCAATGATGAGAGGGAATCATTGATCGGCTGCCTCCTGCCCGCCCCCTACTGGGGATCAAGCCCGCAACCCGGGCATGTGCCCTGACCAGAATCGAACCTGGGACCTTTGGGTCTACAGGCCCTATTCACTGAGCCAGACCAGCTAGGGCCCAGCTGTTTCTTACCTATCCACAACTCCATGAAGTATTACAGTCTGCAGTTTTTCTACTAGACTTGTCAGTGACAGGATAAATGGAGGTGGGGATAGGGAGCTGAAATGACAGGATTACAGTAGAGCCAGATAACAAGAATGCCAATAATGCACTGTGATAGGTTCACATTTGCATAACAGCCTTGTCAATAAAAGCTCTTCCTATTCTCACTGAAAAAATTAAAAGGCAACAATCAGTTCACTATTCCTACCAGGTACTTGTCTATGTTTCATCTCTTAATAGGGGATCTAGCTGACCAAATATCAGGGGCATCTTTTGGGGTTGCAGAGTCCTGAGAAAGGGAGGAAGGGAACAGGTAGGTGATCGGGATGGGCCCACTGCTGGTCAGAAGAGCTGGTCAGAAAATGTCCATTGACTAAAAGGGTGAAATTAGGACTTAGCAGAGGCTGGTAAAATCTTGGAAAAGAGTGAGGAGAGGTGGCAAGTGTTGAGTAATAAGTGAAAGTAGGGGCTAACATGTACTGAGCCCTTAAATACTAGTAATTTGTCTTACAGTAGGATATTACTCAGAATTGAAAATGAAGAAATGAATTCTACACGGGAATGTGAATGAGTCTAACAAAAAACAAGTTCCATACATGTCATATGATACTCTTTTTATAAAGTTTAAAAACAACTAAAACTAAACATTGTTAGACATACATTTTATAGGAATAATACAAAAAAAAAGCTGAGGAGGGATTCACACCTCATTTAGGATGGGGGTTATCTCTTTGAGAGAAATGAGTTGGAAGGTTGATGGGTTACTGGATGTTTGTTACATTATAAACAAGGGCATAAAATAAAAGACAGTGCTGCTTAGGCAAATGATTGAAGTGTGCCGTGGACCAACCCAGCGATTGCCACTAATTCCAATTCCAAAAACCTGAGGTCATGTGCCACATTATGTTATGTGCACACAGACGAATAGTAAACAACTGAACACAACACATCAGATACTAAGCACTTACCGGGGCAGACACTGGGCTCAGCATTTTGTCCGTCATCTCATTTAGTCCTGATGACCACTTTGCGAGGTAGGTAACATTATAAACCTCATTTTCCATGAGGGTTAAAGGGGAACAGCATACGCCTCCCCCAAATATGCCACTTGGCATATTGATTATTTTGAATTGAAGTTATTTAAGAAACAGCCGGTGCAAGAAGGACACTCTGACCCTCCTTTGTCCCCTGAAAGCAGAAAATTAATCTCCCATGTGAAAAGCACCCTCCCTGTACCAGGAGGTAAAGAGACATCCTTGTCACCAGAGATGGAGAATTCAGAGCCCAGAAGGCTGTGTGCACAAACTTTGTTTTCTCCTCACTAATTCACTACCCCAGACCAGTCCCCTTTGTCTTGTCCATTCTTCACAAATGTATTGTTTCTTTGTCTAAAAGGCTTAATAGCTGCCTCCTCTGGTCACTGTGAGTCTCATTTTTCTGTGGGTTCCTGTATATACTAATTAATTTGGTTTTCTATTATTAATCTTTCTCATGTCAATTTAATCATTAGTCCAGCCAAAGAACCTAAGGGGGAGAAGGGAAAGGTTACATTCCCCTGCAGGGTATTGGGTACAGAGAGGTTAAATCACTTGCCCAAGGTCATACAAAGGTCAGGTGGTAGAGCTAGAATTTGAACTAAGTCCAGCAGCCCAAGCTTTATTGTTGAAAAGTTTGAGCTCAGTTTCTTCTCAAACCTTTTTTTTAATTTAAATTATTGTTGAAAGTATAACATATGTCTCCCTTTCCCCCCATTGACCTCTCCCCAGCCACTCCCACCCTCTTCTTGAACCTTGACACTCCAAGGAGCTCCTCACTTTGGTTAGTACCTGCTGCTTAGAACCTAGCATATTACACAGCCCTGGTCAGTCAGCATGTATGAAACACCCAACATCTCCTTTAGGGTGACCCTGCCAACCTGGGGCCCATGCCCAGTGGAGCAGTGATGGGCAGTGTTTGCACACTAGGGACCAGTGATTGACTGGTTGTGAGCACCCTGCCAATGAGAGGTCTAGCCATAGTCTAGTTGTTATTCTAAGAAGTGGTCTGAGGTCAAGAACGGCCAAGGAGTGGGAAGTGCTAGGGTAATCAGACTCCATCTTGCAGAATTCAGATTGTGGAGGACGGAGAGCATTAGGTGGCGGATGGAGAATGGGGAGACTTCCAGAAGGAAGAGCTCTCACGCAGGCCCTGGGATACACCAAGAAAGTGAAACCTTTGGTACAGGGACATAGAACATAATCACCATCTGTGATTCCCTAGACGTGTGTGTGTACTGCCCTTGTCCACTCTTTTATTTACCCTGGTGAACCTGGTAGAAGACTAAGTAGGAGTTGTTATGGATGAGAGATGGCAACTTCTCCCTTTTCTGTACGATGTGTGCCAAAGATGGTGGTGAATGCGCTTGACTTTCTGCAATGAGAGATTTGCTCTTCGCAGCCCTTTCTTGGGGGTGACAGAGAGGCCAGAAGCGGGGCCCCTGGAGGACCCGGGGAAGAAACCAGCTTGAGGAATAAAATTAAGTTGAAAACCTCCATTGACATTTAAGAAAAGTCAACAACCATCTAAGTGATGAGAGAGACCAGAAATATAACTGGCTGAATGTCAGTTTTAAAACCAGAAAGATAGCTGCTACTTTATCTCGCCGAGCAGGTGTTTCCGAGCAGTAAATAACTCACGGAGGGTCTATTAAACTTTAATGCTTGTGATAACAGCAAAGAGCATGTCGCCGCCCCACTCAAAATGCACACATATATATAAAAACAAACAGCAATTTTCAACATTGATGCTTTGCACCATTTTCCTTTCACAGTTGTTTTGCTGCATTATCTCCCGCTATTATCTGGACCGCAGGGCCTTGCTGCACGAAGCTGATTTGCAATCGTGGGCAGAACAACCTAATGTAATTAACTATCTGGCAAGTGTACAATGATCATTTCCACATAAAAAAGATTATCTCCTTGAACGAACACCCTCCGAATAAGGCACCGATTTCGCCGCTTGTGAAACAGGGGTTGAGGTTTGCATATTTTTTTTTTTAGGAGGGGAAGTGTGTTGCCTCCTGCTTTCCTCATTTAGTTTCAACGCGTCTTGGTGAGGTTTTTATTGAAAGAGTAATCATGGCACTTCAAAGTGACTTCAAAAAATATCCAGAACTAAAAAAAAATGAAGCGACGTAATTGGAAAAAAGGTTAGCGATGGAGAGATGCGCAATTTGAATCAGCCAGATGAGAATTATTATGGAATAATGAGACTTTGCACTCCTATTACACTGGCGTTTGTGTCTGAGCCTTTACAAACCACGAGCTAATGATGCTTCCTGCCGCCCGTGACTCTGAGGTCGTGGTTGCTGCTGTCTGATGAATGGAGAAAATAAGCCACCAAGACCAGGTGAGCTGGGCTTTGCTTCAGTTCAAGCTGTTTATTAACACCGTGGTTTGGAATAAAACATAGGAACCGCAATGCCCAGGCTCTCTCGCTGCTCTGTTCCCCGTTGCTGGAGAGCCCAGACTTTCTGTTCCTTGCCCTGCACAGCGAGGCCCCAAGATGCAGAGGCTGGGAGACTGGGTGGTGATGTGGCTGGGAGCTGGGTTTAAGGACCCAGCGCCCCCCTCCCCCCCACCCCCCCACCACCAATGACAGGTATTGGACCTTGCAGGTGAGACTAAATGCTCTGTGGAAATGAGAAGAAGGGAAGAGAGAGGCACAGCTGTGTGCAAGAGCCCACGGTAAACGTTCAGGAGTTTGCCAGCTGGTTGTTAAATCTGAGGGAGCTTGAAATCAATCATAATGGGAGTATAGCAGGTCCTCAAATAAGGTGGCTTTGTTCAATGTCATTTTGTTATAATGTTTAGGAGAAAAAAACTGCTTCCCAACCACGGCTGCTGTCTGAGTGGGGTGTGTATGTTCTCCCCATGTCTGCGTGGGTCTCCTCCAGTGGTCCAGCGCCCTCCCACGTCCCATAGATGTACGTGGGAGGTGAATGGGCACGTCTAAATCGTCCCAGTCTGAGTGAGTGAAGGTGTGGGCCTGAGTGCGCCCTGTGATGGAAGGGCATCCTCTGTCCAAGGAGGGACCGGCCCTGCACCCTGAGCTGTCTGTCCCCCTTGACCCTGAACTGGAATAAGTGGGTTGGAAAACATGATCTGACTTGTTTCTATTCATCATCCTTACAGGCGCATATAGCTCACATTAATTTCAATGTTTAACATTATAACTATTTTGGGGTCTTTATTTGGAAGTTTGGTTATATTTTGTGACTAAAAATATGCCATAGCAGCTTGATTCTTGGCATATATAAGTTAGCCTCCAGTCAAATTGGTTTCCTTATAGGACCTGACCTAATGTTTACTTAATGTTGCAGTTTCCAAGACTCCCCCCCCCCCCATCCATGAAGTTAAGTCTATTGACACCACAGATATCAGCAAATAAAGTGATCAGGGCTCCCTCACCCCCAAGCCAGTTCACCAGTACCCAGGAGAGTGAGCGAAGAGAACTGTTTTGTATCCTGCATGAAAAGTAGTGTCTTATAGTCATCAAGCAGGTGATGGGTGATACTGCAACAGAGGACATGAGAAACTTCCTGGGAGTTCAGTGAAATTAGGTTCATGCCATGTCCTTTAAATCTGAGATTTGGGAGATTTCGGCCATCAGTTACATATTCGTGGGAAAATCAGTCACAGAAACCAGGAAGTGCCTCTCTACCTTCTGTGGGCGGTTTGCTTTTATTTCTGTGTCCTCTCCCATTTCCATCATTTATTCATTAATTCATTCAGCAACTTAGTGTTAATTCCTCCCTAAAGATGTATTTTTATTTTAAATGGGAAGGCAGAAAGAAGAGGCCCAAACAACCCACTAACACTTAATTCACATTTTGGGCAGACACTTCCCCATGCACTTTCTAATTATTTACTGAATTAATCCTCAAGCCAATTAAGTCATTACTATTATTATGATCCCTATTTTATAGATAAGGAAATGGGTTCAGAGGGTTTACTGTAAACTAGCTCTACTTCGGCACTGCCTGGACAGAGCTTGCTCAATGAATATTCAGACAACAACCTTTACATGGACCTCAGGGAGCTTAGGGCCATTCTGGGGTCTGCTTGCTTTCAGATTCTATGGAGGAAAGAATGGTGAATTAGAAGTCTAAAGACCTGCATTCTAGAACTCTTCTCTGCTACTTATTTTATCTCTTGGAGACTTTGTTTTCTCATGCCAATGAAGATAATATCTTCTTTGTTTTCTGTATTTGTTTTGGTGAGGACTAAAGAGATAATGTATGGGAAGGTATTTTGGTTAATGGTGAATTATTTTGCAAATATAAAATCAATTCTGATTTCTTCCTACTTGACTCCTGCCTGCATCCCTTTCTTCTTACCGTCTCCTCTTTCCCCATCCATTTAAGAGATTAATTTCTACTCCAAAGAAGGTGATTTTTTAAAAGCTGTTTTCTTAAAGCGTGCTAAGATCCTTGAACTGACAAGTGGTATTTTCTAACAGTGCTGAGTTATCATGCTCATGTCCAAATTTATGCCTGATTCCTGGGAAAGGGGTCTCGGGTCCTCAGAACAAGCATTGACCCATTATTCTTGCAGCTCTCCAGGTGCGTAATACTCCCCCCCCCCCCATATATGCAGAGCACTCATTTAAACTGTTAATGCAAAGATGGAGATAGACAAGACCAGCCATATGGCGAGTGACTCAAGCAGCACCGATGGCAACATTGCAAATCATCACCTCCTCTGCGCTGGGAGCTGGCTACAGAGAGCAAGGTCACCTCAGCGCATCCGTATCTAATGCTGCCCTGCATCCCTAACTCCCTTTCTGCCCCACCCACACACCCTTGCCTCCCTCTCAGAGCCTCAGGGCCTCATGGCCCCATGTGCCTCCTCTCTCAAGTCAGTCTCTGAATCTAACAGTCCACTCATCCCAGGAGGAAAGCTAGCTTTCCTGTCCTGCGAGGTTCATTCTGCACCTCGGCCATTACCTGCCCACTCTAAAGCAAATGTGCCCCCCCCCCCCCACATCCATGGGCAGGATGATTGGGCAGGATGATTCAGCAGGGGAAGGGAGAGCTTGGAGTGGAAGAATCAGGTTCAGAAAGCACAATTGGCTTATACTGAAGGAGCTTGGGCTAGGTTTCTCCAGTAGAGCCTGCAGATGAGAAGGCAGCCTGGTGATACCTTAATTACAGGCTTGTGAGAGCCTGAGCAGAGGGCTCAGTTAGGCCGTGCTAGGCTTCCTAACACAGAGAGACTAATGCAGATTAAGAAATTGACCCAAAGTCACATCCTAAGTTACAGAGCTGGGGTTGAATCCAGTTGTCTGGCACAAGAGTCACATTCTTAGCCATTTCTCTCCTCTGCCTCTTTCCAAAGTGTTTTTATAGCCGATTTTCTGTTCAGTATTGTAATTATTTCTTCAATTTTCCATGCTTTAGTAACTCATAGGCCATAATGCCCTTGACAGAAGAGGCCTTAGAGGAGGCTTTTGATATTTCTTTCAAAGAGCTCATCTTCTCTGACTATCTTTTGTTGTTAACACACCGCCAATTGCATGGGTCATGTTCCCAGGCCCTTTTAGACCTGCTAGTGCACTTGCAATATTTCCAGATGTTTGTGGGTCTGCACAGTGTCCTACATCTATACTTCAACCGCCTAAATTACATAATATTATATAGTTTGAAAATTAGATCTCTATGGAAAAAGTCATGAAGATTTTAGATGTAAGGAAACATAGAATGGAAGAAGGATAAACTTAGCTGGAGAAGCAAAATAAATGAAGAGAAACAATGTGGTGGGGGGAAGGGGGGGCTATGTCAGCCTCTGGGTAGGATGTCAGATCCCTTGTTAAGATTGATTTAATGACCCTGGCCCTTGAGTCCAATCAGAATCAGTGACATAATTTTCAGGGCCCAGTGCCAAATCAAAAGGCAGGGCCCCTTGTTCAAAAGATGGTGACAACATGGCCCTTCTGAGCATGGAGCCATGTGACTGCACAGGCTGCACCCTCAGGAAGCCAGCCCCAGGCACAGTTCCCATAAATCCTGAGGAATATTGGACCTCGTGTTGGTTATTATTAGACATCTATTATTATTTAATAACTCTTTTCCTCTCGGTGCTTCTTGCCTACAAAAGAGCGTTCACGCGGACACCTAGAATCTATGCCGTGTTTCCCATCCCATCCCTTCTGCCCTGGGCTACACGGGGATGTTTAATTTGTGAGGTAGGGAAGGCTCTTGTCTTCTTGTTTTACAGATCAGAGGATTTAATAGCAAAAATGGTTAATGCCTTGATCAAAGTCACACAGGAAATGTGGTTCCCTTATCTCTGCAGCTTCTCCTAATAGGATCATAAAGCTGAGTGCAGGAAGATCTCCTATTCTTGTCCTCCGTCCTCCACCCCAGCACAGTGTCCTAGTGTGTGTTACACTCAGGGTGGCGGCTCAGGATATACTGATTATTTAAGAGATTGGTTTAAATTTATTGGTAAGACCAGGCAAGGGACTTTTTGGGGAGAGAGAGAGAGAGAGAGAGAGAGAGAGAGAGCAGAGTTTTAAGTGAAATTGACTTCGTGGGAGGTGACTTGTTTTAGAGTCAACCCGGCAATCCAGTTCAGGCCTTCTTCTTGGCATCCTTTGTTTCTCTCGTCTCATCAAGTGAAAGGATTGGGCATTTCTCCCGTAAGAAGCTATGTCCTTAAGTCCCGTGACAGCTCCTTTGATGACAATTTTAACTGTTATGAGGGGAATGTGGAGATTTAAGCCGTGAGGTTGAGGGTATTCAATCTTTTCTATACCATCAGATCACCTGAGGCCTAGGTATGCTCAATCACCTAGCTGCCAAGGCAAGTGGTGATTCGACCTTGAAAGGGTTCCTTTCACAAGATGACATTCCCTCTATCTAAGGGCTGTGATGATTTGTACATCAAACGCCAATAAATACAACATCGTTTGCTGAGCTCATATTTATTTCGTCCTTATTATCACACAAAGCTCCTGTTCGAAGGAAACAGGTAACAAAACAGAGAAAGATAGTGTGGGCACTTGTAGACCTAATTTTAATTCATATTAATAGTCATTTTTAACACATGGTGAATTGATGTCTCACACTTTTGAAATCTTACCATCAAAGAGAATGCCTTCAAGGCAAACTATTGGGACAAATTCTGCAATAGAAATCATCATTTTGTTTTGTTTTATTTTAGTTTTAACCACAAGTATTTATTGACGGATTGGAGAATGCAGTTTTAGTAGAACAATAAGGCACAACTGTGGATTGGCAGATTCCTGCTGGTCTCATTTGTCATTGATTCAACCTTCTCAAGTACAGGCTGCCTTCCATTTTCTTTAGTCCCTTTTAATTCCTCAGTCCTCTATCAGCATAGTCTGTGGTCTTAGCGCTCCTCCTGTTTCAACCCAATTTGGGCAGCAATGTGATTTATTTGCGTATTGCATATTTACAGTCATAGTGTGGTGAAGTCCAGGCATGAAGTTTTAGAGCTCTTAGGGACATTAGAATAATTTAACCCAATCTTCCCCTTTCTGGAAGAGGAACATCAAGGTACTGTAGTTCTCAGGATAACATGGAAACCACCAGCAGATCCACAGTCAGGACTCATGGCTTCTAATTGAGTATCCACTGCTCTTTTCTGTATACTAAGCAACCCCATTCTCTAAGAGTCATTTATTACACAACTAGCTAGTACCTCATATATTTTTTCTTCCACACTTGCGCTTGGTCATAAGATATAAATGTCATTCTTCTCCAGTTGTGCTAATGGACTCCAAACGCCATCATCACACCTGAATCTTACAGCTTGGACTCATCTTTTCTATCTCTTTTGTCAGCTGTTTTCTTTTTGCAGATGTGGGTGGGTAGTAGTGGTGGTGTATGCTAACCAGTTCCAATTCCTTTATCTCTTCTCAAAACTTCATCTTAATTGATATTCATCCATTAATATCACAAAAATTCTTGCTGAACACATTTTAAGTAGGTAAGGCCCAGTGTCTTTAAAAGAACATTAAAAAGCCTTTCTTTCCTCCCATACCCTCCAGCCTCTTCTGACCTCTGCTTTATAGTGAGCCTCTATCTTCAGTTGTTGATCTCTAGTGATGGTTTCTATTGCAGAATCTGCCTTGTTGTCCCTCCAGTTTACCTCAGAGGTGTCCTCTGTCATGGCAGGATTTCAAAAGTATGAGAATTGACCATGTGTTAGAAATGATTATTAGTATGAATTACAATTAGGTCTGCAAGTGCCCACACTATCTCCATTTTGTTCTCCTGTTTTCCTCAAACAGAAGCTTTGAATGAGAAAAAGGAATGAAACAAATAGGAGATCAGCAAACCACATTCAATTTCCTGATGTTTAATGCAGAAATTTTCACACCCGTATGTGGAGGGAATGTCATTTGTGAAAGGAACACATTTCTGTCATTGCTTTCTCCCTCCTAGCTGGGCTCTGGGACTCTGGGGGATTTAGCCCCACAATTGCATCATTACATAAGGTTTACTAATATCCCACAATAGGATCCCTAGGTCGGAGGAATAGATGCCCCCAGTCAAGGCTGGAAATGTTTACTTGTGAGGAGGCTCTGCACCCTGGGAAATGGCGCGGGGAGCAGAAACTCTCAGAGCTGCCGCCTAGCAAGAGTAAGGTGTAGGAATCAGAGGGAAAGTTGAAAGCAAGGGCCAGTGACCACTGACACACCACAGTAACTGCCTGAGATTTGTGTGTGGAGGCAGATCAATGACAAATGAGACCAGCAGGGATGTGTCATTATTGGATGCTTATGTCAGAAAGCTGTTCACAGGTGGCTAATAGACAAGATGCAAACCTCAGCTGGTGGTGTCTCAAAACGGTGTTGTCTTCAGTTTACCTATCATGTTGCATAATCAAAGTTCCTAACTCACTCTTCCATACTTTTATTTTTATTTATTTCATTTTTATTTTTAACCGGAAGTGATCTGACTGGAGATCAAACCTGCAAAATTTTGGTGCACATTTTGATGGTCCAACCAACTGATCTGCCGGCCAGGGCCATATTTTAATTTTCTGTCCTACTTTTTTCATTCCTTCTGCATGACCTTTGTCCAGCGAGTCAGTGGACTGCAGCTGGGCACATCTGTGCTGAAACCTGATTGGACAGAATGCTGCTGTGACCACAGCTTTACTCTGTTTGAGCAGTCCAGACCTTGATTCTATATGTTTGCATATGTTGTGTGATGTGGTGTGTGTGTGTGTGTGTGTGTGTGTGTGTGTGTGTGTGCGTGCGTGCTGCAGGGTTGGCTGCAAGCCTTTGATAACAAATAGAATAATACTGTTTATATTCACATGGGGAAAGACTTGACTATCAGAAATGAGCTCTTCACAGCATAATTACAAGTTGCTCTGGTGAACAATGAAGATATAATCAGTGCACCTATTTGTCCTCCTGGATTCCAGCTGCTAAAGCAATTTCTTTTTCACAGACCTTACAATTTTGTGGTCCTTGTGAAAATCCACCGTTTCCCTCCTGAAATCCTGTGAAATGGAGCTCGCGAGAGGAAACACGGTGGAAACCGTCTGGCTCCTGCATCATCTCCATGAAATTGCGCAGATCATCTTTCCAGCTCTGCTATCCTGATTGCATGTTTGTTTAAAATGACAGTTGATGTTGTGTATCTCTTTCATTAGGGAGGCTCAACGAGCTTGACATTATGAACTGACTGCAGCACTTGCTGTCTATAAACACGAATCCACAGAGACACCTCAGATGGTGCTTGAAGAAAAATAAGGCTCTTGGAATGTGAGGAACCAATAGAAGGCTCTTGGCCATATTTTCAATCTGGCAGGTGTGTTATTAGCCATTCATAAGTAAGCCGTTTTCTATGAGGCCTACACACCAAGATTCAGAGGGCAAACATTCACATCTGGGTTCAAGCACTTCAAGTGGCCAATTCAAGTGGAGGGGGAACTGGGGACCCCTGGCGGAGAAAGGAAGTCAAGCCGGACTGGTTGCTTTTTTCGTCTCTTATTCCTGGAGCCCTGGCTGTGTTAAGCACTTAATGCTGGATAATGAATCACATGCAGACAGGAATGATCACTGTTTTCTAGCTAGTTTAAATTGTATGCCATCCTGAAACCTTCATTCTAAATGGTCAGAAATTGGGGGGTCGGGGGGGAGGATGGAACTCCTGAATAGGGTGTTGGTATTTTCTCAGCAAGTGTTTTTAGCATCTATGTAGCCTGCTGCCCCTTGGGGATTTGTCCCCTTTAGTACTTAGCATACCCTCCATGAGAGGCCTTTGTGATGGGGAAATGGGTACCACTCACTTCTCCTCATCAAACTCATTTTTGGAATTGCCTTCTGGATTGAGTTCTTACACCCTCATGCTTATACCTGGCCCTCTGAAACACTGCTCTGCAGCCTGGGAGGATACTCCAACAAGACCTCTGGTCCTTCTCATTTCCAGCCTTGTCATCTTCCTGCTCAACTCATTCCTCACCTATCCCACTCAGTTCCTGGCCTTGGTCTGGGTATAGGTCTCCTCATATCTCCCTACTCCCCCACCGCCCAACTCTGACCATCTGCCCTCTTGTAGGGCTTCCCTGAGGAGCTCACCAGCATGCTGTGTCCTTAAATAGTTGATCTAAATGAACTCTGCTGACCTCATGTGGTCCACTGTGGTTCCATGTAGGCCTGTTTCTGACAATGACCTCCAAGCCTCAATCCCATGCCTATAATGGGAATGGAACCAACAGCAGGACAGTCAGAAGAAATGGTTGGGGTAAAGGAGTAAAATTATGTCTAAGTCTATGTAAAAGGGGGAATGATCTTAGAATCTCAAAATCATTGCTTTTACCCCCCTTACTCCCTTTTCCCTCTTCCTCATAGAAGTTGGTCCTTCTCTAGATGGGGAATGGGAGGGTGGGGAGGATGTTCCTTCCCAGGTACGGCTCTTGAAACCACCATCCACCACATGGGGGCTGTAGACTGTCTATTGTAGTTGAAAAAACTCCAAATGGGGCAGATTTAAACATAATTACCTGACTGCCACTGATGGATGAATGTGCACTTTACTAAACTTCCCAAAATGCTGGTTCAAAGTCAGCATGAGACCAAGAAAGCTCAGTTTCAGAGAATTTGCATTATGTTATCAGTTCACCCTGGAAATAGTAGTATCCATCTCGATATAAGAGGATATTATTTTTTTTCTGGTTTGCCCAGGACAGTTCCAATTTACATACAAAGTCCTGGGTTAATTATTAATAGCACCTCCTTTCACTTTCAAAAAGTACTCGAATTTGGATGATAAATTATATGGTCATCCTTCCCATATGTTCTTTGGTGCCTTTAATTCCAGATGAGCCCAGTTGTGAGAATGACAGGAAAGAGCAACAGTAAAAAAGTTAAGGGAAATGATTTTTATGTCTAAATGAAGAATGGCTTGAAAACTGAGTTTGGAAAAGAACAGGAAAAAAACACACACGCAAACACAAGACTATAAAACCAAGAAAATACTAAAGATAGAAAAAGTGACACAAACAAGGAAGTTCCAGGAAGTAAAACTTGGAAATGCCCCCAGAAGTGACAGTTAGTAGGGAAAGAAGCTTTCATGGATACTATTCTTGGGTGGAAAGAGTAATCTTTTGATTACTATAGGAATTTGGACATTAAGGTGTTTATTAATCAGGAACCTTTGATCTTTCTTCCTAGACCCTTGTGCCTTAGGTTCTCTTGAGGGTCTATATGGGTAAAGGATCAACCAGGCCCCTGTCAAAGACAATGATGACATATTTTTCTTGTCTTTAAAAGCACTCTTGGGGGAATTGTCAATTTCTTGAACAAGAGAGTTGAACTGGTGTTTGATCAGACAGGGGAAACCCACCATCTGCCATAGGCCCTTTGTCCTTCTGGAAAATTACTGAACCGCAGTGTATTAAAACTATACACAAACAAAAATCAATAGCTTGAGATTTCAGCTCTGACCACAAAGTCATTAAAAATGACAAGTATAAGTTTGTTCTTCCCTTAAGTGCTCTTAGAACACAAATGGAGTGGAACTCAAATATGGAGATATGTGCAGAGGGACATTTGAAGATTGAGGATAAAGAAGAAATGAGAGAATCCAAAGAAGAATATGGTCAAGGAAAGAAAAAAAAATAGAACAAGGGAGTAGATATATCTAACAGAAATTAACAGAAAATAAACAGGAGCCCTTCTTCTCTTTAATATACCTCAAGGGTAGAACAGAATAAAGAGGCAAGTGCTAATAGCTCTATTTGCCAGAAGGTGGGAAATGAGCAGATTAATGCCCCATAGAACACAGTACAGAATCAATACATCTTGGCAAAGTAACAATGATGAAGATGATGTTAAAAATAGTATTAGTAGCTAATTTTTATTGAGCTCTTAAGATGTATCTGGCACTTTTGAAGTGCATTATGTTTGTTTACTCATTTAACACAACTATTCTATGGAGTAGATCCTGTTATTATCTTTATTTAAAAAATGAGGATACAGGCACCGAGTTGCTAAGTTAATTGCCCAGTCACATAAGCTGTGAATGGCAGATTTGAGATTTCGGACAACTGATGGACTAGAAATGAATGGAAGTTCTTGACTCAATGAGTGGATTGAGGAATGTTGTGGAAATTTCCCAGAGGCAGACTATAGACACAAAGGCACCTCAATCACACATGTATATTCAGGAAAGAAAACCAAGCCCATAATAGTGAGTAAGTGAATGGTTTCCAGGTATGTTTATAATTAATTCAATCTCTTCCCTTAATATTCATTATACTCGTACACAGTGGGGCAAAAGTAAGCTTACAGTTGTGAGTACACAAAACACAGAGTTTATCCTTGTATTATTATTTATTAATTATTGCATTATTTTCTGTGCAAACAACTGTAAACCACTTTTGCCCCACCCTGAACTTGTTATATTATAATTGAGCTTTTTTATAAGCATGCTGACCTGATTATTTAGCATGGTGCTTAGAGATGCGGGGGATAGGTCAGACAATATTTTAGGAAACTAATTATCTGGAGAAGATTTGTGAAAGGCAACATAAGTGACAGGAAGGAATTCATGTGGAGAAGGATGTGTGTCTTTTAGGATGGAAGAAATTTACCCATGCTCTGACAGCAAAACCACAGGAAAATTATTTGAGCCTGGCTGGGTTGCTCAGTTGGTTGGAGCACTGCCCTGTACACCAAAAGGTGGCAGGTTCTATTCCCAGTCAGGGCACATACCCAGGTGTGGGTTCAGTCCCCAGTTGTGTGTGTGGTGGAAGCAACCGATTGATGTTTCTCTCTCACATCAATGTTTCTGTCTCTCTTTTTCTCTCTCTCTGTCTGTCTCTCTCCCTTCCTCTCTCTAAAATCAATTGAAAATTACTTGATGTTAAGCTGATCACTTTTTTCCTAATGTCCTACTGCCTTAGTTGATCACTAGTAAAGCAGTTCTTTTTAAGTTCCCTTAAAAAGCTTATACTCTATCTGGGAAAATTAAATTTATTTATTTATTTTTTTATTTTTTTTTTATTTTTTTTTTTTTATTATTATTTTTTTTTATTGCTTAAAGTATTACAAACGGTATTACATATGTATCCATTTTATCCCCCCGCCCTAGACAGTCCCCTAGCCTCCCCTATCACCCAGTGTCTTATGTCCATTGGTTATGCTTATATGCATGCATACAAGTCCTTTAGTTGATCTCTTACCCCCCTACCTCCTGCCCCCCAACCCTCCCCGGCCTTCCCGCTGCAGCTCGACAATCTGTTTGAGGCAGCTCTGCCTCTGTATCTATTATTGTTCAAAAGTTTATAATGGTCTCTATTGTCCACGAATGAGTGAGATCATGTGGTATTTTTCCTTTATTGACTGGCTTATTTCACTTAGCATAATGCTCTCCAGTTCCATCCATGACGTTGCAAATGGTAAGAGTTCCTTCCTTTTTACAGCAGCATAGTATTCCATCGTGTAGATGTACCACAGTTTTCTAATCCATTCATCTACTGATGGGCACTTAGGCTGTTTCCAGATCTTAGCTATGGTGAATTGTGCTGCTATGAACATAGGGGTGCATATATCCTTTCTGATTGGTGTTTCTGGTTTCTTGGGATATATTCCTAGAAGTGGGATCACAGGGTCAAATGGGAGTTCCATTTTCAGTTTTTTAAGGAAACTCCATACTGTCTTCCATAGTGGCTGCACCAGTCTGCATTCCCACCAGCAGTGCACAAGTGTTCCTTTTTCTCCACATCCTCTCCAGCACTTGTCGTTTGTTGATTTGTTGATGATAGCCAGTCTGACAGGTGTGAGATGGTACCTCATTGCTGTTTTGATTTGCATCTCTCGGATGATTAGTGACTTTGAGCATGTTTTCATATGTCTCTTGGCTTTCTGAATGTCCTCTTTTGAAAGGTGTCTATTTAGGTCCTTTGCCCATTTTTTGATTGGATTGTTTATCTTCCTTTTGTTAAGTTGTATGAGTTCCCTATAAATTTTGGAGATTAGGCCCTTATCAGATATGTCATTGGCAAATATGTTTTCCCACACAGTGGGTTTTCTCGTTGTTTTGTTGATGGTTTCTTTTGCTGTGCAGAAGCTTTTTATTTTGATGTAGTCCCATTTGTTCATTTTTTCTTTAGTTTCAAGTGCCCTAGGAGCTGTATCAGTGAAGAAATTGCTTCGGCATATGTCTGAGATTTTCTTGCCTTTGGATTCTTCTAGAATTTTTATGGTATCCTGTCGTACATTTAAGTCCTTTATCCATTTTGAGTTTATTTTTGTGTATGGTGTAAGTTGGTGGTCTAGTTTCATTTTCTTGCATATATCTGTCCAATTTTCCCAACACCATTTATTGAAGAGACTATCTTGGCTCCATTGTATGTTCTTGCCTCCTTTGTCAAATATTAATTGAGCATATTGGTTCGGGCCGATTTCTGGGCTCTCTATTCTATTCCATTGATCTATGTGCCTATTCTTGTGCCAGTACCAGGCAGTTTTGAGAACAGTGGCTTTGTAATACAACTTGATATCTGGTATTGAGATCCCACCTACTTTGTTCTTTTTCAGGATTGCTGCAGCTATTCGGGGTCTTTTTTTATTCCAGATGAATTTTTGGAAAGTTCGTTCTAGATCTCTGAAGTATGCTGTTGGTACTTTAATGGGAAGTGCGTTGAATTTATAGATTGCTTTGGGTAGTATGGACATTTTGATGATGTTGATTCTACCAATCCATGAACACGGTATGTTGTTCCATCTGTTTATGTCTTCCTCTATGTCTTTTTTCAACGTCCTGTAGTTTTCTGAGTAGAGGTCTTTTACCTCTTTAGTTAAGTTTATTCCTAGGTAGCTTAGTTTTTTTGGTGCAATGGTAAACGGGATTGTTTTTATAATCTCTCTTTCTGAAAGTTCACTATTGGTGTATAGAAATGCCTCAGATTTCTTGGGGTTAATTTTGTATCCTGCTACATTGCCAAATTCATGTATTAAGTCTAGTAGCTTTTTGATGGAATCTCTAGGGTTTTGTATGTATAATATCATGTCGTCTGCAAATAAGGACAGTTTTACTTCCTCTTTTCCAATTTGGATGCCTTTTATTTCTTCTTCTTGCCGAATTGCAATGGCCAACACTTCCAGTACTATGTTGAACAGGAGTGGTGAGAGGGGGCATCCCTGTCTTGTTCCTGTTCTTAGGGGAAATGGTGTTAGTTTTTGTCCGTTGAGTATGATGTTGGCTGTGGGCCTGTCATATATGGCTTTTATTATGTTGAGGTATGATCCTTCTACTCCCACCTTGCTGAGAGTTTTTATCAAAAATGGATGTTGAATTTTGTCAAATGCTTTTTCTGCATCAATTGATATGACCATGTGGTTTTTTTCTTTCAATTTGTTTATGTGATGTATCACGTTTATTGATTTGCGGATATTGTACCATCCTTGCATCCCTGGGATAAATCCTACTTGGTCATGGTGTATGATCTTTCTGATGTACTGCTGGATCCGATTTGCTAAGATTTTGTTGAGGATTTTGGCATCTATGTTCATGAGGGATATTGGCCTGTAATTCTCTTTCATTGTGTTGTCTTTACCTGGTTTTGGTATTAGGGTGATGCTGGCTTCATAGAATGAGCTTGGAAGTGTTCCTTCCTCTTGAATTTTTTGTAGTAGTCTGAGGAGGATAGGTTTTAGTTCTTCCTTGAATGTTTGGTAAAACTCCCCTGTGAAGCCGTCTGGTCCTGGGCTTTTGTTTGATGGAAGCTTTTTGATGACTGCTTCAATTTCTTCCATAGTTATTGGCCTGTTGAGATTTTTAGATTCTTCCTGATTGAGTTTTGGAATGCTGTATTTTTCTAGGAATTTGTCCATTTCCTCCAGGTTGTCTAGTTTGTTGGAGTAAAGCTGTCCATAGTATTTTTTAACAATCATTTGTATTTCTGTGGGGTCTGTTGTTATTTCGCCTCTATCGTTTCTGATTTTATTTATTTGGGTCCTCTCTCTCTGCTTCTTGGTGAGTCTGGCTAGAGGTTTATGAATCTTGTTTATCCTTTCAAAGAACCAGCTCTTGGTTTCATTGATTTTCTGTATTGTTTTTTTGGTCTCTATGTCATTTATTTCTGCTCTAATCTTTATTATCTCCTTCCTTCTGCTCACTCTGGGGTTTTCTTGTTGCTCTCTTTCTAATTCTTTGAGTTGTAGAGTTAGATGATTTACTACCATTTTTTCTTGTTTTTTGAGATAGGCCTGTAGAGCTATAAACTTCCCTCTCAGGACTGCTTTCAATGTGTCCCATAGGTTTTGGATTGTTGTGTTTTCATTGTCATTAGTTTCCAGGATGTTTTTAATTTCTTCTTTGATCTCATTGGTAACCCAATCAATATTTAATAGCATGCTATTCAGCTTCCAGGTGTTTGAGTATTTTGGGTTGTTTTTATTGTAGTTTATTTCTAATATTATGCCATCGTGGTCTGCGAAGACGCTTTTTATGATTTCAATCTTCTTGAATTTGGGGATACTTTGCTTGTGACCCAATATGTGGTCTATTTTTGAATATGTCCCATGAGCACCTGAGAAGAACGTATATTCTCTGGCTTTGGGGTGAAGTGTTCTGAAGATGTCTATTAAGTCCATCTGATCTAGTGAGTCATTTAGGATTGCTGTATCTTTGCTGATTGTTTGTCTGTAGGACTTATCCAGTGCTGTCAATGGTGTATTAAAGTCCCCTACTATGATTGTATTGTTGTCGATCTCTCCTTTGATATTTTCCAGGAGTTTTTTTATGAATTTGGGTGCTCCTACATTGGGTGCATATATGTTTACCAGGGTTATATCTTCTTGTTGTATTGATCCCTTTAGTATTATGAAGTGGCCTTCCTTATCTCTTGTTAAGGCCTTCACTTTGAGGTCTATTTTGTCCGATATAAGTATTGCTACCCCAGCTTTCTTTTCCTTTCCATTTGCCTGAAAGATATTTTTCCATCCTTTCACTTTCAGTCTGTGTGAGTCCCTTCTAATGAGGTGGGTTTCTTGTAGACAGCAGATGTATGGGTCATGTTTTTTTATCCATTCAGCCACTCGATGTCTTTTGGTTGGAGCATTTAGTCCGTTTACGTTTAAAGTTATTATTGAAAGGTACTTGTTTGTAGCCATTTCTTTTTGTGTGTGTGTGTGGCTGTTTTCTTTCTGAGCTTTTTATTTCTTCTTTTTATACCAGTCCCTTTAGCATTCCTTGCATTGCTGGCTTGGTGGTGACAAACTCCCTTAGTCTTTTTTTGTCTGTGAAGCTTCTTATTTCCCCTTCAAGTTTGAATGATAGCCTTGCTGGATAGAGTATTCTTGGATTCAGTCCTTTGCTTTGCATCACTTTGTAAATTTCAGTCCATTCTTTTCTGGCCTGATGTGTTTCTGTTGAGAAGTCATTTGACAATCTAATGGGAGATCCCTTGTATGTAACTTTCCGTCTCTCTCTTGCAGCCTGTAAGATTCTCTCTTTGTCCTGAACATTTGCCATGGTGATTATGATGTGTCTTGGTGTGGGTCTTTTCGGGTTCACCTTGTTTGGGACTCTCTGGGCTTGTGTGACTTTTTTTTCTTCCCCACCTCAGGAAAGTTTTCTGATATTATTTCTTCGAGTAGGTTTTCTAATCCTTGTTCATCTTTCTGTTGTTCTGGTACTCCTATTATTCGTATGTTGTTTCGTTTCATGTTGTCCCAAAGCTCCCTTAGGCTCTCCTCCTGTCTTTTAATTTTTTTCTCCAATTGCAGTACATTTTGGGTGTGTTTTGCTTCCTTGTCTTCTAATTCACTAATTCGGTCCTCCGCTTCTCCTAGTCTACTGTTGATACTTTCAATGGAGTTTTTCATTGCAGCTATATCACTCTTCATTTCTTCTTGGGTCTTACTTAGGTTGTTGATTTTTTCATCTGTTTCTTCTAGCTTCTTCCATATGTTATCGATTTTTTCATCTGTTTCTTCTAGCTTCTTCCATATGTTATCGATTTTTTCATCTGTTTCTTCTTGCTTCTTGCAGAGGTTGTCGATTTTTTCCTCCATCCGGTTTATGCACTCTAGGATCCTTATTCTGAATTCTTTATCTGTCATGTTGCATGCCTCTGTATTACTTAGCTGCTTTTCTGGAGAGTCCTCCTTCTCTTTCCTTTGGGGGTTTCTTTGTCTACCCATGTTTGATCTCACTGACATATCTAGACGTTGAGTTGTTCAGTGGTTGCTCCCTTGGTGGCAGTGACTCCTTGGTCTGTGGTTGCTCTTCGGGCGGTTGTGGTAGCAGCTGCTCTTCAGTTGGCAGCAGCTCCTCTGGTGGGTGCTGTTCACAGCTGTGGTGGCTCTTCCGGCTGGTGGGGCGAGGTTTCACGTACAGCTGCTGTTCCTCAGCAGAGGATGAGGTGCTCAGGGGGTTGCTGTTGCTTGGATCTGCTGCGTTGATTTAAAGGCACAAAATACAACACAACAAGGCACCACGTACCAGGCACTATACACAAATATATTCACGATATTAATAACCCCAATTAAAGGTGACCACCTGAATTAAGAGAATTAGGGGATAAGGAAGAAGGAAGAGAAAAAGATAAAAGAGAAAGAGGAAAAGAAAAGTAGGGACCAAAAAAAGGGAGTGCAAAAATGAAATTGGGAAAAAGGAAGGGGGAAAATAAAAGCGAGAAAAGAAAAGAAAAAAAAAAAAAAAAGAGCGAAAAGAGAGAATGAAGTGGAAGAGGGAAGAGACTTTTTATATGAGGAGAATACTCCTATAGAACAGCCATTAATCCCAACAAATTCCAGCAACAGCTCCCTGGATATGAATGCAAACTAGAAACAACCAATAATATAACGATGAAAATAGAATGGTGAACACTAATCCCAAAATAAAATAAAGAAAAAATAAAATGGCACTTTAAAAAATGGTAAAATGGTAGCAGTAATAATACTGGTTAAAAATAAGAAGGTAGTAATTAAAAGGGTAAAATCAGGTGATGGAAAAAGAAGAAAAGAAAGAAAAAAAAAAGAAAAAAAAAAGAACAGAAAAAAAAAAGAATGAAAAAAAAATTGGTTTCTTAGTTAAAAAGTGAAAAAAGAAAAAAAATTGCAGTAGTGAAGGTCCTTCGTTTCTTCTATTCTTCAGTGTGGCTCGCCTTAGACCTTCCAGGTATTCAGGAGAGTGTTGAGTTTCCCTGCGATATACTGTTCCTCTGTGTTGTCAACCACAGTCCTTATTTTAAAGCATGCCGCATTTATTTCCCAGACTGCCTTATTTTGTGTTTAGCAAAGAGTCAGTTTGTGGGTCAGCCTCTGGGTGGCAGTGTTCTGGGGTTGGCCTCTGAGGCTATAGGGCCTCTCTGTCCAGTGGAAGTTCACTGCCCAGAGCTGACTGCGTAATAGTTAGTTACCGGCGCTATGTTGTTGCTGGGATTGAAAATCCCCCTATAGGCCAGACCCTGTTAACTCCCAGGGACTGATCAGGTTATCTTAATCCTTGATCTCGTTCAGGGTGGAATCTGGGTGTGGCTGTGCTCCTTGCCTGAGGGCTGGGGGGAGGAGACTCCCTCTCAGGAGCGGGTGGATGCCCCAGTCCCGGGCTCTGGGGTGTCTCAGCACTCAATTCACTACCACCTCTCCCGGCTCCCCCTCTTTCCCCAGTCTCTCCCCAGATTCCACTCCCCAGCACACTCTCCCTCTCTTCAGCACAGGTGAGTGTCTGTATCCAAAATGTCCCATGAACAGGATTCAGTGAAAACAAACAAACAAATGCCGGCCGCGGAAACGGGGAAGGCTTGGTTTCTGTAAGCTTCTTCTCTTACCGGGACTGCATGGTCAGGTCAGCTCTTCAGGCTGCCCCCTTTAGGCTCAGTCCTCCGTGATCACAGAACCCAGCTCTCAATTTCCCTGGCAACACCAGGAATCCCGCGGTTCTCCTTTCCCCCCGTCAGGGGCTGTGCCTGTCCCAAGGGACGCGGCTGTCTGCCACGCGGTCTCCCTCCGACTCTCTGGGCTCAGAGGTCTGGCAAACTTTCCTGCCCAAATCCCTGGTTGTTTTTTTTTTACCTTACCAGGGAAGTTCTGCTCTTCCCGGCTGTAAACCCTCTCACCAGCTGAGCAATTTCGCCAATTCGGTGTGAGTGTTACTAGCTTCAGCTGCTCGTTCCATTTGCTCCGGGACACGACCTGGGACACGTCTGCCTATATCGCCGCCATCTTGGTTCTCCTGGGAAAATTAAATTTATATAAACGTGCATATGGTAATATTCAGCCCAGGTAGACCACAGACTTTGCAAAGCCAAGGACTTGATCATTTCAAGTAAATCCCACTAAAGATGGCTTGACCAAGAAGACATTTATGATCCCACAGAACAGAGTTCAGACAAAGTATGGCCATGCTGGTTAATTTGCTGCTTTAAAGTAGATATTTGCACTTATGCCAGAGCTTCAGAATCAATTTCTCTGTGATTTTCTTGTTTTTCCCCTCCTGATTACAAGATGGCGGCTACAGCTCCAGGGATCACAGACGGTGCCAATGTACAGAGTCTGAGGAGAAAGCATTTGTATTTTTGTTTCCTTTTTAAGAATGTGAGACCTTCCAAGAAGTCTCTCCACATGCCTGCTTTCATCAATCATAGGCCAGACTTGACTCATATGCCCACACTAAACCGATAACTTGGCAAAGCAGATGGAAGTTAGCATGATTCACTTCGACCAGCAGGTCTCCAACTGTGGATCATGGACGTGTGAGGCTCTCCTGGATCCTTTCAGAGGGTTAGCAAATCAAACTAGTTCTAGTGGTACTAAGATATTATTGGTCTTTTAAACTGTGTAGATATTTGCACTTATTAGTGCATTGCAATGGTGGTAAAACTGCTGGCACGTCAGCATGAATTAACGTGAAGCCCAATAGTACTAGTAGCCATTGTGTTCTTTATTGCCCAACTCGTAGTAAAGAAAAATGCCAGTTTTACTTAGAAATGTCCATGATGAAGCACTAAAAAAGACTAATTTGTTTAATCTTGGCCCTTAAATACTTTGTAAAAATCCTCTGTGTGACAAGATGGGAAGTGCACATGAAATATTTCGGCTGTATTCTGAAGTACAATGGTTGTCTTGAGGCATAAAAAGATGTGATCATTTGAGTGGAAACCTGAAGTATTCACTTTTTTGCCACAGAACACTATTTTTGCTTGAAAGAACAATGAACTATGGTTTTTCAGACATATGGTTGGGAGGAATTTTCTCCAAAATGGGGTGTCACTTCAAAACAACAACAAAATTGACAGTATTTGTTACCAATGATAAAATGAGAATTAGAGTTTGGGAAAAACCTGTATCTGCTACCATCAGCTTGGCAGTTTTCCAATACTTAAAGGCACTTCTGATGAAAATAGTTGTGATGCTAACAAATCTGTTTTTTTTAAAAAAATATTTGTAGTGAACTAAGTCAATATTTGGAAGACCTGCATAATTTAATGAACCAGTATTTTCCAGATGAGCAAGGCATGCTGTTATAAAATACATGGGTAAATGACCCACTCAAGCAACAAGATGAATCAATGATTTGAGTGCAACAGAATAGAAAAAGGTCATTCAAGAATCCACATTGCAACTAAGCTTGAACAAACTATCATTTCCAAGTTTTAGAAAACCAAAGAAGAATATCCACAATTATTTGAAAAGGAAATACTCCTCTTTTTAAAAAATGATGTACTTGTGTAATTAAAAGCTAAATTTTCTCCATATACTTCAACCGAAACAAATATGACAACAGATTGAATGTGTAGGCAGAGACAGATATCCAGCTGTCTTCTATTAGGCTATACATTAAAGAGATTTATAGAAGTAAGTCCAATGCCACTTGTCTCACCAAATTGTTTTGAAACATCTCATTATTTTTCATTAAAAACATGTTATTTATGTTAGTGTGTACTGGTGTATTATCACTCTCTTAGAACAAATTTACAAACAAGCATTTAACATTTTCTCAATTTTAAACTCTGATGCGCTAAATACCAATAGGTATAATTTACATAAACAAAACTCCTTGAGGTCCTTCTGAAGAGTGTAAACAGATTCCGAGACCAAAACTTTTGGGAAATGCTGGTTTGAAGAAACACTTTATCTGTGGGTTTGGGAGGGACCCAGCCTACCTGAAGCACATGGTTACCTGAGTCCTGATCCAGTTAGAATTCCTGTGAAGGAGGAGCAGATGGAGGTCAGGTGGACACCCGTGTTTGCCACAGGGCTCATCATGAGAAATGGAAAGAGGGAGTATCCAGTACTCTTTCAAGCAGAGAAGTCCATAGCTCAAGGGAGGAGACAAGGCCCATAGATGATTCCTCCTCCCCCCTTTGATCTTCTTTAATTTTAGAAAAGAGAGATTCAGCCTGGCCAGTGTGGCTCAGTGGTTGAACCAGGAGGTCAGGGTTTGATTCAGGGCGCATGCTGGGTAGGGGGCGTGCAGGAGGCAGCCGATCCATGGTTCTCTCTCATCATTGATGCTTCTTTCTCTCTCTCTCCCCCTCTTCCTTCCTCTCTGAAATCAATAAAAAAAATCTTTTTTTAAAAAAAAGATTGTACTAGGCAAGGAGGGGAACATCAGTGGAGGAGACAATATACAAAGTATAGCAAAAGTGAGAAATACCACCCAAATCAGTTTTTCTTAATTTAATTTTTTTACATTGAATAATTTCTATTTTTTTTCCTGGATTCATAGATACAGTACATTGCACACAGACATACACAAAATTTGGAAATATATACACATGTTTCTGAAAGCTGTTTTCCAGAGGGGCTATAGCCCAAATATACTATACACACTCTATATAAATGTTAAAAGCCTTTGAGGTTAAGTATTGTTTTGTTTTAATATTTTGTTTTTATTTTGGGGGAAGGGGGAAATGTAAGATTAAATTGTGTCTGTATTATTAAGCCAGGTAAAGACAGAGATAAAACTATTAGAATTGTTTTTAAAAGACATGACTCTCCTGACTTGGCAACCATAGAGTTTTTCATAGAGCTGAAGGGATGGGTGAATACTTTTGCTCAGTCAGTGTGTGTGTGTGTGTGTGTGGGGGGGGGGTGTATGTGTGTGTGTGTGTGTGTGTGTGTGTGTGCGCGCGTGCTGGTTGCAGGCCCATGGATCGCCTGTGGGCCACACCGGCCAGCACATGTTTCTGAGGAAGGTCTCTGACATGGGGAACAGTGCAAGTGCTGATTTCTGCTTTAGGAACAGTGTTTGCTTCCAAAGAGGAAAAGAGAAGGAAAACCCAAGAAGCTGAGCTGAGACTGGGCTGAAGGAGCCCGTGCCTCTCCTGCCACCATCTCTTCTCTGCTGTGGTGAGAGAGGCAGGGTTGTAACCACTGAGATTGGGATGGGCATCGAAGGAGTGCGTGCAGCCGGCTCAGAGTGCCTGCTTCTCACCTTGGGCTGATGCTGTCTCCTGCTGAACAAAAAGGCCTGTGAAATGTCAGCCCAGGAAGGCACTGCTGGCCTCACCTCCTACCTGCTCGTCCTGGGGGCTTGGGGCAGGGTAGAGCAGGCCTATCAGTTCTACCAGTGATTCCCCCGCTGTCCATAGGGGTTATCATATCAATAGACCCACAAATAATTGCCTCTTCCAACCACTCCATTTCCCAGAGAAGCTAATCCCTAAGGGGAAGAAAAAGAGCTAACGAACCAGATCAGAAGGCAAAGCAGAAGGGAAACCTCTCCTAGGAAGGTCAGGGCAGCACCGGCCTCTCCAGGAGATGATAAAGCAAGGGAGCAGGGACTTGGAGAGAATCATTAGCTGCAGACAAGACTGAGGAAGTAGGGAAAAAGGGAAGGAGAGGACAGAATGGGCTTTTTACCCTGTGTGCCTCATAAAATGAATGATCAAAAGTAAATTACAGACTTGCAAATGGGTGGTTAACGACTGAGACAATGTGACTGCGGAGAGAGCTCATCAAAACACACTGGGCAAGAGCAGGAGGCAAGGACAGAATACAAATGACGCTGTAAAGCCGGGGCATCAAAGCAAACGGCCCCCAGCGGAGGCCGGGTCACTCCCCACACCTGTCGGGGCGCGGGGAGGACGTGCAGGGGCTGCTTTCAAAGGCAGAGGGGATGAAGAGACTGCGAGAAGGGAAAGAACAGCGTGAGCATGGAGGAGAGGAGGGGGATAGGCAATGGCACGAGGCCAGGGCCTTCGGAAGCTGCTGGAACAGCCCTTTCTCCCCTCTGGAGGGTAGGATTTCTGTGAACTGTGGGGCTTGGGGAGGGGCGGAGAGGCTGTGGAGAATGATTTATTCTTTGTAGCCATTTGCAGCCTCTCCACACCACAAACGCCCTGAGCTGTTGAAGTCATAGATGGGGGTGAGATTGGGGTCCAGGAGCCCCAGATCCACTCATGATCCCTGTGAAATCCCTTAGTCCTTCAGCTGATGCTCATTCCAGGGTGGCAAAAAGCTGGAGGACTCAGGTTCTGGGAGTGTTTTAGAGGGAAGGAGGCCCCGGCTGGTAGCTCAGTTGGTCAGAGCACCATCCCCATATGCCAAGGTTGTGGATTTGGTCCCCCATCAGGGCACATACAAGAATCAAGCAATGAGTGCATACATGAGTGGAACAACAAATTGATCTCTCTCTCTCTCTCTCTCTCTCTCTCTCCTCCTCCTCCTCCTCCTCCTCCTCCCTCCCTCCCTCCCTCCCTCCTTCCCTCCCTTCCTCCCTCCCTCTCAAAATCAATACATGAAAAATAATTTTAGAGGGAAGGAGAATGCCGAGTGCATTTGTCTTTGCATTTCTCAATTGTCTTTGCATTTCTGATAAATTGGCAAAGACAACTAAGATGGTCTCTTCACCCCCCCCCCCGCCCCCACTCCCTTAGCACTTAAGCTTGGCATTTGCCCTGATTTTAATTTTTTGATATTTCCAAAGGATTTTGGGACTTGAATGCTCTTACTCGCCCCTCACTCTAATGTGTTTTTAAAAAAATATTTTTAATTGATTTCAGAGAGGAAGGAAGAGGGGGGAGAGAGAGAGAGAGAGAAAAATCAGTGATGAGGGAGAATCATTGATCCCCCAACCTGGGCATGTGCCCTGACCAGGAACTGTGCTATCACAGTGGGATGGGGGGTTTTACACGGTAACACCCCCCACTAATCTGGGATGGAGGGGGCACCTGAGTGAACCAGTAGGGCTGCTGCTCTAAGGAAGACAGATGCTGCTGCATACCGCAAAGTCACATACGTCCACTGGACCATGGTTAATTTCAAAACAAGTGATTTGGAAGCCCCAGGATGCGCCAGGCACTACGCAAGGTGCTGAGGATGCACAAATGGTTATTTATAACTGTCCTCTGCGTGTAAGAAGCTTATAGTACAGCAGGGGAGACGGATATACAAAGAAATATTTGCAAGAGTAATTGCAGAAGGAGAACAACTAACTGAGCACAGTGGGGGGCTTCACAGGGGAGGTGACATAAGATCCTGGTCTTAAAATGCCAGGTGAGGAGAGGGGGGTGAGGATTGACACACCAGGAAGAGGGAACAGAGGCAAGAAGAGGGCATGCCATGTTTAGAAGGTGGCGAGGAGCGCAGTGTGGCTTGAGAGCAAGGAGAGGAATGTGGGAAGTGGATTTGGAAAATTAGGCTGAGCATAGATTGGGGAGGATCTGTAAGGCAAGCCAGAGAGATTGTCTTATTCTATAGGGAAGCCACTGAAGGTCCCTGAGTAGGGGAATGGCATGATGGGATCTGTGGTTGGAAAGCCCTCCCTGGCAGTGAGGTAGAGGATGCACACACACATAGATGCCTGTATTGTGGTCATTGGGTACGCCTGCTGTGCCAGGCGACTACCTGCTTATACACAGGGACAGGGCCCAGCAGGTAGGAGCATGGGAGGAGCAGAATCGGCAGGTGCTAGGATCAGATTTCTCTGTCCCACACAGAGGAGCAGCCACCTGCTCCCTGCAAATTTGAGCCAAGCCACACAGTAGACTGCTTTCCTACCGGCCCTTTAAGCTTAGGTGGTGAATGCTCAGCTCAGAGGACATGAAGTGCAGAGCACAAGAGAGCGAAGGCAACCAATGCACCAGCACTGGCATCTGCCCAGGAATGACCTTAAGAAGCCAGGAACCCAAGAAGCTTTCCAACAGGTTTGCATTTCTGATAGATTAGCAAAGACAACTAATATGGTCTCTTCACCTCCCCCCCACCCTCACCCCTCCCTTATCACTTAAGCTTGGCATTTGCCCTGATTTTAATTTTTTGACATTTGCAAAGGATTTTGGGACTTGAATGCTCTTACTCGCCCCTCACTCTAATGTGTTTTTTTTAAAAATATTTTTTAATTGATTTCACAGAGGAAGGAAGAGGGAGAGAGAGCTAGAAACATCAGTGATGAGGGAGAATCATTGATCCCCCAACCTGGGTATGTGCCCTGACTGGGAATCGAACCACAACCTCCTAGTTCATAGGTTGACACTCAACCACTGAGCCATGCCAGCTGGGCCCTAATGTTTAATTGAACCCCATTGCTCTGTTTGGTGACAGCTAAAGTGTCACTTTCTCAGAAGAGCCTTTCTTAGCTATATAGACCGGCTTTGGTTCTCTTTTTTTGTGTCTCCCCAAGACTTAACTCTTCAGCAATAGCATTGTTCTGGGTCTTGTATTGTTTCCCCCTTCTTTCTACACCCAAACATGATACATTCTCCCAAGGCCTAAGGACTTGTTAAATGACCAACTAAAGCCACAAATAAGCCCATTGAAAACATAATGTTAGACTGCATGTGGCTAAGTGTATTATGCTGCTTGCTAAGCTAATGGGAGTGGTTAATTCTCTGAATTTCAGGCGTTTTGCACTTGTTCCTGAGAAGCTCTCATCCCCCAATACAAAGGGCTACCTGGTCTACAAGGGAAAGGATGGACATTTTTTGACTTGGTGGACCTTCCCCATCATCTTACAAGTCCCATTTACACTATGCAAGTGAACAGTATGTCCCAGGAGACCCTCTTACCTCTGGTAGGCCTACCACTTCCAAGGCGTTGGCTGGAACATCTGCCCCCATTCCTCAACGGACAGAAACTGGACAACTCCAGTGGCCGGACAACTCCATTCTCCCTTTCTTCCTAACAAACACGATTGTGTCAGGAGTGGTAACATATCCAACTATAAAGAATACATTTTCTAGCCTCCTTTGCTCATGGAGGTGGACCTATGACACAGTTATGGCCAATAAGATATCAGTGGAAGTCATTGGGTGGGGCTCCCAGGAAAACTACTAGTATATAAGGGGACTTGACTCAGCTGGCACATACACTTTTTTGCACTCGCCTCATCCTGGAACTAGGAGGTGATGACAAGAGCTGGAGCAGTAATCTTGTAATCATGAGGCAAAGACCAAGCAAATTCCAGAACCCTTAGCTTTGACACTGTCGAGCAATATCAGCAACTGCCTGGATCTGGATTTTTCATTAAGTCAGAAAAATAAACCCTTATTTTGTTTAAGCTAGCATATTTTGGGGTTTTCTGCACGCACTAAAAACTCAATTCTGAACTGACACACCCATCTAGATACCTTAGAACAGGGGTTCTTAACCTGTGGGTCGCGACCCCTTTGGGGGTCAAATGACCCTTTCACAGGGGTCACCTAAGACCATCAGAAAACACATATATAATTACATATTGTTTTTGTGATTAATCATTATGTTTTAATTATGTTCAATTTGTAACAATGAAATTGGGGGGCCCACAACATGAGGAACTGTATTAAAGGGTCGTGGCATTAGGAAGGTTGAGAACCACTGCCCTAGAAAGTGAGTCAGCCGATGCTAGTTGAGTGCTTACTGTGGGTGGAACCTTGTTGCCTAGGAGACCTCTGCTCTTGAGTGATAGAAGCACCAACAAATAAGTGCACTTGCCTTATTGGTTCTTCTCTAGGCCCCGCCAGACCAAGCTCCTGCCCCTCTCTAGCCCCTTTTTATACCGCATCTTCCTCCTCCTTGGCAATAGTCTCCAGTCCCACTGGTCAAATTTGTGGAACACACTTTTCCTGGGGACAGGGACTTATTCTTCCTGCTTGATGCTCCTCCCCCCTTCCTCTCCACCTCTCCCCAACTTTGCAGGGCTTCTCAACTCTAAATGCTACCTGATACCCACAACAAGCCCTTCCCAAGTCCCCTCATTATTCCTCATCTCAATACTTTTTCGGTTTGTTTTATTCATAGCACTATTATGATTTGTGATCATTTTATTATTTGGGGGGGCAGGGTTATATATTTTTGGTCAGTTTCTCTCTCTGCATCCTGCTCCCCACCTCCCCACCCCATCTGAAGCCTACGGATTGCACAGGCAGGGCCACCTCCGTATTACTCAGCATTTCGTTCTTAGTCCCCGCAGAGAGCATCTCATAGGAGGCCAGCATATGGAAATGTGTGGTAAGTGGAGCCCATCCTCATTATGAGTGGCTTCCATATTTGTGGATTGACCTGCTCCCTAACATTTATGCATAACCCCCCAAATCAATACCCAGGGCGTGACTGCAGTTATGCACAGACATGTGCAAAACTGAACACTTTGAGTCACTCCACATGCATGCTCCCAGGTGAGGTCAAGCCAGGTGATGCTCTGTCTTCTTGTTGCAGCTCTCAAACTAAACAGACTCAGCTGGCACTCCCCTCATCCTGGAACTAGCATGTGAGGAAAGAGCTGGAGCAGGAATCTTGTCATGAGGCAAAGACCAAGCAAATTCCAGAGACCTTAGTTTGGACACCATTGATATTGGCAACTGCCTAAGTGAGAAAAACAAACCCTGATTGTGTTTGGGGGTCTGTTTGGCGCCTTTTCACACTTGTGTTGGTGGTTCTGCTGCTTACAGGCCCTCGTTTGGGCAGAGTACTGCAGTGCTGCCTCTGATCCCAAGAGCATGGAGGCTGTGCCGTGAGCCTTAAGGAGAAATACGTGTGTTAGATAAGCTACGTTCAGGCGTGAGTTACAGTGCACTTGGCCGTGAGTTCGATGTTAGTGGATCAACACTATATATTAAATAAGATGTCTGTAAGCATAAACAAGACTTTGGACTGATGGATTGGTAAAAATCTGTGACCAAAGGCTTACAGGAGCCGAACTATGTACTTCCCCTGGGATAGATGGTTCAGTGTTTTCTAACTCAGTGTTATGGCGACTTCATAGAACATCCCTACCTCAAATGATGAGGACGGACTGCATTAGTTGATAAATGTTGCAGGTTGTGCAGGGTGCAGGGGGGACGCAGTGAGGGAGTGGGGACCCTCAGCCTCATAGCCAATGCATACTCTGGCCCAGTTAATTCTACTCACAAGTTGGCAGTTCTGAGGTTGTTTACTGTGGGTGGAGGGAGGATTCTTCAAGGCTCTTGGTGATGCCCGATGCCCTGCAGTGAGACACCCCAGAAGGTGCCCTGAGGGGGTGATGTTTGTGAAGAGGGAATTCAGAGCCAACACCTCTCCGTGTGCGCCTGTGTCAGACGATTACAGAGAAGAATGACATGGAGCAAATGAAAAGGAAATGGGCTGACAGCTTGCAGAGTGGTATTTCAACTCCAACACAAAACATTCCCTGGTAATTATAGAATAACCTTCATTTAAATGCAAATAAGCCTGTAATTAAGATAAGAGACCTACCATTTGCCAGCATTTTTTTTGTTGTTGTTTCTTTTTATTTTTTAAATTTTTTTTGGGGGGGGAGGGTGACAATTACGGTTTTCAGAGATTTCTCTGTTTTATTGATGAGTAGTCATCATGTTTATGGATTG
This sequence comes from Myotis daubentonii, assembly GCF_963259705.1. Taxonomy (NCBI): domain Eukaryota; kingdom Metazoa; phylum Chordata; class Mammalia; order Chiroptera; family Vespertilionidae; genus Myotis; species Myotis daubentonii. Next base: position 19,478,087 of record NC_081858.1, read on the forward strand.
TGTTGCGAGTGCAATATTTGGATAACCGCAGAATAGAAATTAGTGTCACTTACTTTCAGCTGCCCCCAGCAAAAGAAGGAAATGTGCAGAGCGCATAATGTTGACATAAGCAAACTTCCCCAAAGGCATGGCCTGGGCGACATCACGCAATGTGTTGCCTCAGATCACAGGAGCCTGAGACAAATGCACCGACTCCCCGAATGACAGGGAGACACACATGGCTTTCCTGATGAGCCCTCGCAAAGCCTCACTGTTGCCCCAAGTGCTTTTTCTCGCTGGAAAATGGGCAGAACCAAGGATACAGATTTTAGATGTTTCCTCAGTAGGGTCTTGGGAGAGGGATGTGTTGACCTGGCCGTGGTCTGCAGGTTAGTTTGTGATACAGGGCAAGTCTGTTAGGCTCTTTTGCCAAGTTTATATCGATCACTTCACTTATTACCTGCTATTGACTCTGGCTGACTCACACTCTGGGTTAGGAAAAGCCAGATCCCCCGAGGTAGATTAGAACAAAAGGGCTATTTGCCGGGTAAGCAGTCTCTCATTCATTCAACAAAGACACCCTCCATTTCTCTTCTTTTCTTTTCTTTCTTCTTTCCCTCCCTCCCTCCCTCCCTCTCTTTCTTCCTTCCTCCCTCCCTCCCTCTACTAGTGTCAGAATTATTAGGTGCTTGGGGATATAGTAGTGAGCCCACAGGCATCAACCTGAAACAACCATGCAAAGCGCTGTGACCCCTCCACAGGTTCACCTGTTTCTACTTCGGACGACCTGAGCCAGCCACCCGACCAGTCCTTGCTGCCACTTTGCCTCCACTGGGTAAGCTGTCTGAGATGGAACCTCCTTTTCAGCTGGGAAGCATTAGAAGCAGAGGATTTCAGAGCATCCGAAAGGTCCAGCCGGTTCAATTTATTCTGTTAATTAGCAAGGGGGTTGCTTTAATAGTCCATTAGCCTTCACTTAATGAAAGAAAACTCCTTCCCCCCCCCAACCCCACCCCGAACGATACAGACCTGAGACTAGAACTTGCTAAGATGGAGTTATTTCCAGAGGTTTGTGAGGCAGCCTGAGCACTGTGCACTATCCTGCAGGAAGTGCCTTCTTAGTTTTGTCTTTTCAAAATGGTGCTTTGAAAGGATAGAGTCTGTTTCCTTTGAAAGGATGAATTGGAGAAGTTTGGGGCGTAAGGTGAGCCAAGACAAATTTGGATGGCATACCTAACCAATCTGATAGCTCACAGCATTGTTTTTTTAAATATTAAAAAAAATTTTTTTTAAGGTTGAGAAAGAGACCCCCTTAGAGAGACTTGTCAGTGGATTCCTTTTACTTTCTGTAGTTTAATTTCCCCCTAATTTTTAATGTTCTCAACCCCATCTCACGTGTCCTCTGCCACTGGTCCTCTCAATACTGAGAGGACTTTACAAATCATTACGTGCTTTAAATGAACTCTGCCTTACCTGGAAGGCGTCTCCATAGCTTTCCCGGACTCTTTATCTCTGTTAAGTGTTATCTGCTTATCTGGCTAGAGATGTTTCCTAAGGGAGCACCAGACGCCCTTGATAGTTTACACACTGCTGCTTAAGACTGAGATGTGTTTGATGGATTAACTGAGGAACTTACCCAACTTTAATGTCTTTTTTTTTTTTTTTTTTTTAGTGTCTAACTTTGCATCCTCTGGGGTGATTGCTAACTTCAAAAGCCATTTCAAGGTTCAATAAAGCTAATGGAGGTGAGATGGGTCTAGTAGAGTATTCTGATTCCCATCCTCACCATTCTTTATCACCCCCATGATGGACTGGCTCGAAGCTCTGCAGTATCCCAGAGAATGTGCACTTATCCATCATTCTGACTCAGATGACACCTCCTCCACGCAGCCTTCTCTGATGCACCCTGAGCACGTTAGGATTAATTAGGTATTCCTTCTTCCAGGATCTGTAAGGAAGGCACTTCCTCTGCCCCAAATGCTATTGGAATGCTGTAGTTACTCCATATTTCTTGAGGTAGAAAATGGATCTTAAAAATTTTAACAATTACCGTTTGGGGAATCATATGTAGCTTCTACATTCGAGGGGGAAGCTCAGGGGTGTCCGGCCAAGCTTCCTTTCCTACTGGAAGGAGCTGCTTTTTCAAGCATTGTATCATGGAGCTTTGAGGTAGGTGTCACCTGTGTTCTTAGGCGGCCTTGACCTGGGGAAATGACCTACATTCAGACAGTTCAGACTTAGATGTTCTGTGTAATGGTTAAATAAGGTTTTATTATATATGTGTGTGTGGAGAGAAAAATCATGACTTCAACGGGTTTTTCATTCCTCTAGTTCAGCGGTTCTCAACCTGTGGGTCGCGACCCCTTTGGCGGCCGAACAACCCTTTCACAGGGGCCGCCTAAGACCATCCTGCATATCCGATATTGACATCACGACTCGTAACAGTAGCAACATTACAGTTATGAAGTAGCAAGGAAAATAATTTTATGGTTGGGTCACAACATGAGGAACTGTATTTAAAGGGCCAGAAGGTTGAGAACCACTGCTCTAGTTGGAGCCAGAGAGTTGGGAAGGGCGACCTGGACTTGATGGAAAGTGGAAAATTGAAGGGACTCCTGGCCCGGGTGGCCAGTGAGCCTGTCACCTGGAAAAAGGTTGAGAAGAGACAGATGTGTCCCTGGATTCTGGGAGAGTTACCTATCATCATTTAATTTCACTTTTAATTTCTGTAGTTTCATTTCCCCCTAAATGTCAGTCATGTTTTTTAATAATTACAGTTCTGGGTGCGCTGTGCCTAGAGCCATAATGGAGGTGTTTACGTCCACACTTTGGAGGAAGCAGAGCTGAGGAGCAGCTGTGGGAAATCAGAGGTAACCTGCAGAAAAACCTGACGCAGTGACTGAGAGAAAAAGCAGATGAACAGCTATGAGTGATTTGTGCAAGGTTCAAGTACTCCTGCTAGGGCAGGGACTGGATTTCTTGCAGTTGTGCAGATGGGGGCTCAGTACAACATTTTGGTTCTACAATTTGCTATCCACCTGCCCCGGGGGTGGGAGGGGTGGGGAGGTTTTCTTGGAGAGAGAGTTTATCCAGTCCTCCTATTCCTTGGCTTCTAACCAGGTAGAGCTGCATCCCAGAGTCCATATGGAGATAAAAAACAGAACTTAAAAAAAAAATTTATTACTGTACCTTTAGATTGGCGAATACAGTAAAGCTCAGTTACCTTAAACTCTGAGGCAGGTAGAGTCCTGGTGTGGGCATCGCCACGCTGAGCAGGATGAAGCAGAGATGAAGGTAAAAGACATTTTCAAATATCTGTAACAGATACTGAAAATATTTCTAGGGTTTGTTGCATATGTTCCAATTATTGGGAAATCTTCAATTTAGCTAGAGCATAATAAAAAAACATTTTATTTTCCCATTGAAGTTCATGGACCCTCTGAATTCTATCTCTGGACTCCTGCAAAGTCTGTATACCCTAGATTAGGTAGTTCTTCCTTAGGAAGAAATTTAATGAGCAAGAAAAATACTAACAAGCATTTTTAAGGGATTGAACGGGCTGTAAGCACCTTGATACCTTGACTACCCTTCTAGATACATCTCCACAGAGGATTCAAGTCAAGGAAGGTGGGCAAGTTGTCCTTCTGGCCTCAGATGCCCCACTCCACCCCTTGCTCTGCTCCAGATCTGCCCCGACTTTTTTAAAAAATATATTTTTTATTGGATTCAGAGAGAAAGGGAGAGAGAGATAGAAACATCAATGCTGAGAGAGAATCGATTGGCTGCCTCTTGCACGCCCCCTACTGGGGATTGAGCCCACAACCCGGCATGTGCCCCTGACTGGGACTGAACCTGGGACCCTTTAGTCCGAAGGCGGGCGCTCTATCCACTGAGCCAAACGAGCTAGGGCTGCCCTGACTTTTCTTCCCCTCTCTTCACTAGCTCACTGTGCCCTTAGCAGCCTCCCATGGTGGGCCCCATTCGGAATTTCACATTGTTCCTAAGTGAGAAGAGCTTATTTAGTTTCCCTTCACTCTCTCCAGAAGAGAGAACAAAACAAACACCCACACAATGATGGGTATCTGTGCAGATGCAGACAACCTTGCCTCTTTTTAGGACATCCTGTTTTCACTGTTGACAGCAGTGGTAGACTTGAGCAGCAGCCCCTCAATGATGGTTCATTAGGGATGAGAGAAGGAGCACCTCAACAGTCACTAACCCATCCCCTGCTGCCGTGAGGGGTCAGCAGTCCTCCCTCACACTCTGGCTTCTAGCCACACTAAACCTCCAGTGCATGCGTCTTTCAAAACTCTTTGCTATCACATGCTGTTCCCTCTGCCTGAAAAATCCTTTTAGCCCTTTTTACTTTTCTTGGATAATCCTGTCTTGCTTTGTATGACTCCCTACAGCCAAAGGGCCTTCGGTGACATCTCTTTCCTCCCAACTCTATGCTTTCACAGCACTCCACATTCACCTCTATTATTATTGGCTTATGAGTTTCCTACATTCCACTATGATGGTCCCAAATTCAGAGATAGTCCATTTTTTTAATCCTTTATTTTATTCATAGTGTCACCCAAAATGGAACACAGTAAGAGTTTAATAAGTGCACGATCAATGAACAAATAGTTTGCTGCAGTAAATGAATTTTAGGGAGAAAGAAATGCAAGCTCTCCTTATACATTTTATTATATTTCACAGTCCTGTGGGTCAGGAATATTGGAAGTCTCCTCTGAGCAATTCTTCTGCTCCCTGGGGCATTGAGTGAAGTCACACAGTGAAATTTGGCTAGTGTGTAAGCTTGCCTGGAAAGTTATTAGCCGCAGCTAAAAGATTGGGCTCAGCTGAGAGTATCTATGTGTGGTCTCACCAGACAACAGCTCAGCGTAATCAGATTTCCTAATGAAAGCTAAGAGTTCCAGAAGAGCTAGCCAGAGGTGTAAGGCTTCTTTTGACCCAGGCTTGAGAGCATTACTTACACTGTATTTTATTGGTTCAGCAGGTTAGAGAGCACGCCTTTGTCCAAGGAGAGGAGAACAAGGTCATGAGCAGCAGGTGGCATGGCTCATTGGGGAACTAACATTGCAGGATTATCTCCTACAGCTGACTATCACCAACTACTGTCATGTTATATCTATCCTGAGTCTCTCCGCTGTTATTCTGAAAGTGTGATTTTCAAACATTTTCACCCCACCCTTATAAATAAGGAGAAGAAAGGAGGGTTTGCTGTTGTACATTTAGGTGGATGTGTAGCTGGATAAAAATCATATCCATAGAATGTTCCCCGTAAAGTGCACGTCAACCTTAAATGTAGTCTACAGTGTCATGTCCAAGGCTCTGTTCTTCATATTACAACATTGCAATAGTTTGATAAAGATTCTTAACTTCAGTGGAATTTCTTCCCTAAGGGAGTTTTTTTTGGGGGGTGTATAGAGTTATTTTGGACTGTCACAATGAAAGTCAAATGTTGTCACTAACACTTAATTGTATCCTGCAATACATGGGACAGTCCCTTACAACAAAAAATTATCCTGTCTAAAATTTTATTAGCTCTTCTGTTGAGGAATGCTGGATACATAAAGATAAGCCTCCCGTATTTGCTAATGTCACAGCCTAAGATGATTATGATAGAGAACTGTCTCAATGCAGATGATGTGAAAGAAAAAGCATAGAAATTTTAGTTGGATGCAAGCTTAATAAGAGCCCCAAATGATTGTTGTGTCTTTTTAAAAGTATATATTTTTATTGATTTCAGAGAGGAAGGGAGAGAAACATCAATGATGAGAGAGAATCATTGATCGGCTGCCTCTTGCACGCCCCCTACTGGGGATTGAGGCCACAACCAGGGCAGGTGCCCTGACTGGGATCAGAACAGAGGACCTCCTGGTTCATAGGTCAAAGCTCAACCCCTGAGCCACACCGGCTCGGCTACTGTTATCTTAAGCTATCTTAAGTAGAAATTTCAGTCCACTCCAGCCATGTGCTCTTGAAGTCTGATGGTCACTTCTGGGCACCTGGCTTTCAGAGAGGCATCTGTCTGTTAGAGAATAGACAGCAGGAGGACAAGAGTCCGGAAGCCGTGCCTTATGACTGGGAAATGCAGTGCTGTCCTCAAACATAAGAAATATTGTGTGGAAGGAGGATTCTGCATATTCTTTTAGATTCTAGAAAGTAGAATTAGGATAAATAAAGGGGGACTTTGAAACAATTAAAACAGTTTGTCAAAAATGGGACGTTCTGCCTTGTGGGATAATAACCCCGCTCAGGAGCGCTCCTGTAGAGAGCAGAGCCCCGTGGGCCATTTTAAATGAACTGAATGCTATGGAGGGGGCTCCTGAATGCAGCGGTACCTCTAAGTCTCCTTGCACTAGTTTAGTATTCACGGGCTCATCTTCATGAACTGCTTGTGGCAGCACCTCCCACACTCCCAGAGCCAGGCCTCAGCTCCTCATTCACGTCTCCAGCTTTGAAACCCCAAACAAGTTCCTGAAACTATCTAAACTTTGATTTCTTTAATCATAAAATAGGAAGCCATCGTGCCTGACATGTTTTCCTAGCTAGATAACTGTGATAAGCAAATCACAGAATAGTTATAAACTGTAAAGTATAAGGAAATATTAGAGATGATTATCCTTTCTGCAAAAGCTGTGGACAGTCAACGTGCCACCCCGTAACTGTCTTATGTCTGAGAGAAATGTTTTAACAGGTTTAAAAGGCCATTGGAATGACTGGTAGCTGTTTTCCTGTTTGCGATAAGGTGTGAAGGTCTCTAATGGCTGTCAACAGAGTGTCATGTGGAGTGACTTAAGTAGCACTTACAGCTCCTTCCTGGGTGGCCTTTATTTGGTCCAATACAGAGAACAGCTTTGAACAAGGGAGAGGACAAGAAGGGGTGAAGGGGAGATAGGTTACGTCAACTTTTACTTAAATGATGTTCATTTTGGGGGGGGGGAAGGGGGACGGCATCATTATTATCTTCAAAAAACAAATGTGTATTGGCATCTGCTGTCTTTGAGATGGCTCCATAGTTAGTGGAATCGTTCGAATGGCCCTACTTGTTACAAGAGATTATCAAGAGGAGAAAGAACACATTAAGCTAACTTTTTGTTGTTTTTAGGAGGTCCAGGTTAGCCAAATCAGCCTCCATAAGCCCTCCTAAATTCCAAGAAGAAAAACCACATGATTGTTCATGTGGCGTATAATTAAATTATTGTAGCTGGTATGCTGATTTGAGGTTGAATTTACGGCACGCTAATGTTAGAGTTTTATGTATGCTATGTACACTTTATAGCACGTTGGGGTCTCTTGTCTAACCAACATATACAATACACTTATGCCTGTTTTATGTGAGCCGGAGTACAATTTTACTGTTTTAAATGAGTACAAAAGTATATTGTTATATTTCTCCCATTATATCGTGTTGTTGGTGCTGCCTATGATTTATCGGATGCCCAATGCCTGATGGGGCACACAGCTCCCAATGATAGAAACATTCCTACAGGGAAATTGGTATTTAGTTTATAACTAACCAGTTTAGTATGAGATTCCTAGGAATGTAGTTACAAAATGAGCAAACCGAATGCATTGTTCTCTAGAAGTAAACTGCTGATTTTGTTGGTTTGTTTTCTAAAGATAAAGATCATAGTTCTTCATGGTAGAACTGCAGATAACTGCCCCCCACCCCGGAAGTGAAAGTGATTACCGGTCTCTCAGTGGACATGACCAGTGTCGGTCTCTAGTGATGTTCCATTTAGAGTCATTCCTTCCTTTCTCCTTATGCAAACTTTCTCACCGCAAATAACACACTGGAAAGGAATTTTCGAAAACCTTCTGTCCACATCCAACCCTGCTTATGAGAATGACTTGCTTTGGACCACAGGGTGCTAAAGGGAAGTAGATCTGAATTTAAGTCCATAGTGCGTGCGTGCGCGCGCGCATGTGTGTGTGTGTGTGTGTTTAAAATATATTTTTATTGATTTCAGAGAGAAAGGGAGAGGGAGAGAGAGATAGAAACATCAATGATGAGAGAGAATCATTGATTGGCTGTCTCCTGCACACCTCTCTCCCCCACTGGGGATGGAGCCTTCAACCTGGGCATGTGCCCTGACCAGGAATCGAATCATGACCTCCTGGTTCATAGATCGACACTCACCCACTGAGCCATACTGGCTGGGCCACAGTGGTTTTTGTTACTCACATTTTTTCTTCCTATTGTTTGGGCAGTTGTGTTGCTGAAGCAAGCAGGAGGCACCATTACTTATCTGATCCTACATCCCTGCTGTGGGCCCCCTCTCCCGTCTTCCTCTGTCCAGGTGTTCGGATTGTAATCCATCGCCTTCCGGGAAGCTCTGCAGCCTCTGCAAAGGAGGGAAAATGCCGTTTGAGATGCCAGAGGGAAAAGCAATGTGACATCCCCTTGCCCCTGAGGCGTGCCTCTTGTGATGATGGCCCCTTTCTTCTCTGACCCTTCCGGCCCGAGACCTCCCACCCCCAGATTAACCGGCTCCTGTGCGCTTGTTTATGTGCCGCCAGCCAATATCCTGCGGCCGCTCTGCATTTGTTTTCCTCCTTTACAGCTCTGTTGCTGGAAGAGGGGGTTGGAACATTTAATTCGGCATTAAATTCTATTCTGGGGCATCGTCCCCTGTGGCAAAGGTGATGTGGATGGTTTGCATTTATGATTTTGCTCAGTTCAACTCATTTTTATGCCCAGGGAAGAGTTTCTGCTCAGGCTTTTTTTTTTTTTTTTTTGCTTCTCTTGCAGTTTTATTTCTGATTTCAGAGAGTGAAACAGTCCGCTTTCCTTTTGTATTCAGACTACCGTGTTTTTTTAAAATTCACTAGATGTGTTGGCAACAACCTTGTTTCAGCACACGCGGGCAAAACAGACAGTGCCTTCGCCTTCTGAGTGCTTGTTCCTTTCTCAAGTGCTGGTCTGCGCCGGGCAGACACGGTGGGGTCCACACACGTGTCAGGGAGGGGCTCACCGCAGCTCTTTTTCTTTTTGCATTTTCGTCTCTGGTTATTCATGGTGCGGGGTACAGCTTCTCTTCCTCGTCTTTATCCTTGAATCACCTTCACCTCGTTGACAGCCAACTTGCTCTGTATATTAGCATGTCAGAACCACAGTGCGCTGGAAATGATCATCACTTCTCCCAAGGTGAGACCTCTCACAGCCTCACCGCTTTGCTGAATCGTTGCTGTTCCGCAGACCTGCCGACAGTCCCGGTCTCGCTAGACCCCACAGCATTCCTAATCGCTGGTTCCCGTGATCAGATGCGCCCTCTGCCCTCTATTTCTTTTAAAGGTGTCCCTTGCTTCCAAATCCTTTCTCTACAAACACGAAGAACATTTGCCCCCAATTTCCTCCTTCTAAGCCAGCCCTGACTACATCAGTCCCCTCATTGTTCTTCTGGCTTCTGTCTGGTCTCTTCCTTCACGGTGCGTCCCTGGCCAAGGGCTGCCTGTGTGTGGATGCATGAGCCACTGGGGAAGAAAACCAAGGCAAGGAGAGGAGAGAAACTGAGGCAAGTAAGCGTCTCAAGAAAACCTAGGCCTCGCTCCCCATTTCTTGCCCCTTGATCACTGATTTTTAAGTCAATCCCTTTTTAAAATATATCTTTAATGACTTCAGAGAGGAAGGGAGAGGGAGAGAGAGATGGATACATCAACGATGAGAGAGAATTACTGATCGGCTGCCTCCTGAACGCTCCTTACTGAGGATGGAGCCTGCAACCCAGGCATGTGCCCTGATGGGAAATCAAACTGTGACCTCTCGGTTCATAGGTTGATGCTCAGCCACTGAGCCACACTGGCCGGGCTAGGTGAATTCTTGTACCTGGCACCCTCCTGATGGAACCTTTGTTCCACACCTTCATGACACATGTTACAAAAGAGCCAAGAGTCCCAAAATGGAGTCACTGTGCTAAGCCCCGCATCAGCACACTAAGGCTTAATACCTGATCTAATTGCAGCTGTGGCCTCTTCAGGAATGTAACCTGGAGCCAGTCAATCTGGAATTACCTGGTCAGCACTAGTGAGGCAGTTGGCCCCATAGACCTCTTCGTTTCTTCAACAAAAGGTGATCTTGCTTGGAACAATCCACTCTTTGCTAGAAACTTCCTTTTCCCACCCCCCTTCTGCCTATAAAAGCCTCTTTTTGGTATAGCTCCTTGGCGCTTCCTTATATTTATTTGCTAGATGGAATGCTGCCCAATTCGTGAATCATTAAATAAAGCCAATTAAATCTTTACATTTACTCAGTTGAATTTTTTTAACAGAGGAAAAGAATAAAAAAGGAGAAAAAAAATCACAATAAAACTGCCAATTCTCTCCAGAGCCGGAGGCTGTTGAAGACAAAAGGGATTGTTGCAAAATATATTGCAAAAGAGAAACAAGGAAACAACCTAGTTGTTCGCTGTGCCTCGCCTATTTCTACAATTCCCCTGTTAATGGATATTTGGTCTGTTTCCACCAGTAGCTCAGGATGTGAGTCACCAGGAATCAGTCCTCTAACTGCACACATACCTTGCTTATCACACTACAAAGTCGTGGTTGTGTCCCACTGGGAATAGAATCGTCCACAGGGCAGTAGGCACTGTGAGTGATTCCAGCATCCACCACTAGATGGAGCCCTTGCTATGCAAACATCCAGCCCCAAGGGCCCTGGGGTAGCCAGTGAAACATTTTAGCTGGGGGGGAGGGGGGGGCGGGCAGGGGGGAAGGGGGAGGCAGCATGTTTTCAGAGTGGTACTTGAGTAAGGGAATCCGTATCTCTTCCAGTAGGCCAGAAGCCCAGCTGCTATTGCAGGTGCTCAAAAATTCTCAGTATGTAGATTTATATACATAATATCCCTGTACACCACCCCTCCCCCCCACACACCTCCATTCCCTTATCAACTACTTATTGGAGGTCTGGATGGGTCCCATGGCAGCCTCAGTCCCTCCCAGCATCTTTGCAGTAGCTGGAAGCTCTTCATTTTGGGGTGAGGCTCTCTGGCTTCATAAACATGCAGCTTCCATATAATTAACTGTCTAATTGTTCGCCCACACTGAGCCCATGTGTGTGTTGCTAATTATGATTTATTTAAAAACCCTCTGTTTACCATTCTTTGTTCTCTCTGTTGAAGGGCCAAGGGAGATATTTGATTTGTAAACTCTTCTGAATGGTGGGTTTTGCTTTCCTCTGCACTCTCTGGACGTCTCCTTACAGCTTCAAAATCTAGGTAACTTCTTGTACCTGATTTGCAGTGTACCTGCCTGCTCTTTGCTCCTTCTCCCTCCCAACAACCAAAGGTACAAGGACAGGTGTGGCTGTACTACGTTGCAGAAGTAACTACCACATTAAATGCCACATCAATGTATCTGCTGCCTCCAACTCTGTATTAATATCTGTATAACGTGTGCAAATCTGGCCCTAAGCCTCAACCCCATGCCACTCTCCCTCTAGAGAACATGAGGAATCCTGGGCCACACCACAGGTCCTCATTCTCTCCCTTTTAGTTAATTGTTACCTAAACTAGAGGCCCGGTGCATGACATTTGAGCACTGGGGGGGAAGAGGGATTCCCTCAGCCTGGCTTGCACCCTCTTGCAGTCCAGGACCCCTCGGGGGATGTCCACCTGCTGCCGCCACTGCACTCACCAGCCGTGAGCCCAGCTTCTGGCTGAGCGGGCGCTCCCCCTGTGAGACTGTGAGAGTGCACTGACCATCAGGGGCAGCTCCTGTGTTGAGCATCTGCCCCCTGGTGGTCAGTGCGCATCATACCGTTCAGTTGATTTGCATATTCGCTTTTTATTATACAGGATGAAGGCCCCAGCGCACTCGCATATGGCATTTTACCTGTAGCTTCAGGGAGGCTACCTACAAAGTGAAGTATGCATAAAGTACGCAGACGCCACACACAGCAGATACGTGCCCTAAGGTGAGAAGAACATTTGATTAGAGAGACCTGAATAAGCAAAGGATTAGAAACCATACAGCTTGGAGCTCAAGCAGCTGGGCTGGGAATGCTGAGGACTAACCCAGGACTCTCAGGTAGAACAGTTGAGCTTCACTTCCTTGGTCAACAGCCCAAGCCAGGCAGCTGAGCAATGGGCAGGGACCCTGGTTAGTAACTGCTGCAGCCCATCTCTTCTCATAGATTCACTGTGGTTCTTTTATGGAATTTAAATTTAATTTAGTGGAGGAAGATTTAATCTAGCGTTTCTGTGATTGGAACAGAAAAAACCCAAAAACTTCTGTTTAGGAGCAGGTGGTAAGAACATAGCCACTTGGTTGGCAGAAAAGGATAAATTACATTTTTGGAAATGGTTTTTGAGAGATTTGACCTCTTCTGCCGTCCTCTCACCCAGGCCTTACCTGCCTTCCTAGGCCTGGTCCTGAACTGACTGGACACACCAAAAGGGTCACAGAGCTCTGGGCACAGAAGTGATTCTCTGTGAGGTGAACTCTGCCCGAAAAGCCTGGAGATAGGAAAGAGAGAGCAGAAAAATTGTTCCGTCTTTTTCTTCTTAATGGCTTATTTGTAAGCGTGGTGGCTTTCTGGAGATGACTACTGGATTGGTTTTCTTGTGATGCTGTGGTCATCTTGTTAACGCATGAACTTGGACCTTGTGTTTGCTTTTCCTCCTTTATTGTTTCTCTTCCTTTCCCTCTCATCCTTGTACCTGGCATTTTACCTGCCCCTCCCCTATTAAGTGTTGCATGAGTTTGGTCCCAAGAACTGTTTTCCAGTAAACTTAATATTTACTGAGTTCTTGCTGAGTGCCGGACATGGTTCTCAGTGCTTTGTACGTTTTAACTGCTCTCTTCTCCATGCAGCATGATGAAGTAGGTACTATTGCCATTTCCATTGTGCAGATGAAGAAAATGATAAAATGATACATAGAGGGTTTAGGTGACTGGCCCAAGGTTACCACACTAGTGAACCTAAGTGCTGAAATTTAGGTCAGACATTGTGGCTCCTCAGTTTGTACTCTTGCCTCTTGAAGAAGTAGCACTATCAGAGCATCGTCTAAGGTCCTCCTGTTTCGAATATCACATAGACTGGTTCCTTTAGACAGCCTTCCCTGATGAATAAAGTAGAGCTATTCTTTTGAGAGGAAATGAAACTTTTATAACACACTCTGCATTGGAAGAACGCCATTTATTGAGTTGCTGCTATTGTCACAGGCTGGGTTCTGAAAAGAAATCTATTCATAGATCTATTTGTTTTTGTTGTTGTTGTTTTTGTAGTTTGGTTGTTGGTTGTCAGTTCTGTCTGTCAATGAACAGTCAGATAGCAACCTTTCCCTAGACGTACTTAATTAAAATTTTCCAAATATGGGTCCTAGAATTCTGAAGTTTTTTCAGTCTCCCAGGTAATTTTAGTAGGAGGCCATGTTTGGAAACCATTGACTTTGAATTTAATAAGGATATGCAATTGACTGTGTCTAGCTCACCGTTTGCTGTCACCAGTGCCCGCCCAGATTTCCTCTTGGCACTTACCACTCTAATACATGCAGGTGGTGTCCTCATGTGAGCTTTCTAGGTAATTTTAATGATCAGTTTGTTTAAGAAACACAGCACTTAAAAGCCCACTTAATGTAGGTATGACTTGCTCCACCCCTAGGTTTGTGGTGAAAGCTGAATTCCAAGCCCAATATGTCCTACTGCCTCTTCAAGGTCCTCTCTCCGATGCCACCTCTCTTTACCTTCAGGGAAAAGCTGGGATACAGTATATGATGAAGCCTAGAATCCTACGCCTGCCCCCACCAAAGGCATCTGTATTACCTACCAGTAGAATGAAACATCTGAATGGTTTTTCAAAAAAAAAAAAAAGCTCATTTCTTTTCTTTTCCTCTGCCATGACCAGGTTCTTAACATCCCCTACTGGGATTATTGAAATGTCTTTCTAACTCATTTCCCTGCTTTCAATCATCACTTCTAGTCCTGACACTGCCAATGCAGCCTTTATCATGCCGTTCTCTTCCCTGGAACCCCGTGGGGACTCCTCATGCCTTATCTATGAAATGGAGCGAAGCCCTCTTGATGGTGTACAAAGCCCTCCGCAGTCCACTTCCCACCCTGCGTCTCCCATATCTCTTGGATGATGTATCAGTCAGCATTCAGGCAGGAAGAAAGAGACCTCTCTGGGTATTTGGACAGAGAAAATTTAAAATAGGGAGTTGATTAGACAGGTGTTGGAGGGCTGAAAGAAACCAAAAGGGAAGATTGAGGTATTACAGAGCTTATAACTACAGGAAGCGGCTACAATCCTAAAGTTCTGGAGTGTTTTCACTTTAATGGGAATTTCCAAAGACAGACAGTTTTTCTAGAGCAGTGGTTCTCAATCTTCCTAATGCCGCAACCCTTTAATACAGTTCCTCATGTTGTGGTGACCCCCAATTTCATTGTTACAAGTTGAACATAATTAAAGCATAGTGAATAGTCACAAAAACAATATGTAATTATATATGTGTTTTCCGATGGTCTTAGGTGACCCCTGTGAAAAGGTCATTCGACCCCAAAGGGGTCGTGACCGACAGGTTGAGAACCACTGTTCTAGAGCCTAGAGTCTATATTGCTAATGGTAGACTTTCAGATATTTAAAACAGGCTGTGAGTGCAGGTATTTTTGGAAGCCCTCCTATTCACACTTGTGTTCTAAACAACTCATTTAAATTCACACCCAGCGTGTGCGTATCCAGCATTAGTATATACTAAGCATTCCATGAAGCACTTTTGCATTCGTTGTATCCTGCACTTCATCCTTGCAACAACTATGAGGTAAAAATTATCATCTCCTCTTTATACCTGAGGACACTGGAGATCAGAGAGATCAATAACTTACCCGTGAGCACACAGCGAATCAGTGACAGGGCTAGACTTTTGGATGCCTGGTCACTGCTCCTTTCCAACAATTCTGCTTACACGTGGGCTCAGACCCGATGTGGACCCTGATGCAGAAGGAAACATTCAGGTTCCAGGAAGGTCCCTGGGGAGAAGTCTTTCTTCTCCAGAGAGCAGCAGTATTTCTGCAAAACATCAGCCCCAGATCATGATGCCTGAGTTTCCTGCTCCCAAGAAGAAACTAACCCAAGGGGTGTGATCCACAGCAAGACCCTTGGCTGGGAAACCAGGGGCTTTCCCATTGGGTCATTGGACTTGCCTGACCCTGCAGTCTCGGTTGTGAAATTAGAGGGTTTGGTGACATGATCTCCAAGGCCCTCTTCAACTCTAAGTTAGAATGAATACCCCTTGTTTTGAAAGATGGGGTCTTCCACCTTTAAGGTCACAGCCTCTGTTGACTCTGTAAGGACTCTCAGAAAATGATGAAGCATCAAAAGGGCTGGGAATCTTGAATCTCTGGTTAAAAATCAGCTATTTGGAGAGAGGAGCTTCCACTGTCAATTTGTGATCTGTGAGGGAGATGAATTAGCGGGTGTCAGGCCCCAGCATGGACAAGTGTCCCCAGCGTAAACTCTAGTGGTCTAGGCTGACCACCCACGACAAGTCCATAGTGATGAACCAACCCAGTCTTCGCTTGCTCAGTAGTTGGAACAGGCCTGGAGTTGCCTTGGTTAGATGCTAAATAATTCATGACACTCTTCCTGCTATTGTTGCCTTGAACAGCTCTTGACTCTGCCCTTTGCTGCTGCTCCCCAGAGCTCCCGTGAATTATCATTTGGGGAGGAGGACATGTGAGAATGCCAGCCCCAGGGGAATGGAGACAAGCATAGTCATGGTTTCTATGGCACCCCTGAGACCCCAAACTGCTGAGTCTCCCACATCTCTTATCGTAACATTTAGAGCTGCCTTGTAGTTCACCCGAGGACATGTTCCGGGGAAATCATAGAATATTTATTAGCATTATTACATTTTCTCCAGCACCTTTCATCCCAGAGGATCCCCAAATGCTTCGCTAACAAAATATCCAGGGAGATTTCAGCCATTTCTAAAATCGAGCCATTGCTCTATCCTTTTTTTTTCAACCCACTCCCTCTATTTGCCTTCCCTCCATCCATTGCTACTGAACTTTTAATATTCTTCATCGCCGAACAGATAGCACTCAAATGTCTTGACCTGGTTGTATTAATTTCTTATGGTTGCCATAGCAAATTACTACAAGTGTGTTGCTTATAACAATACACATTTATTTTCTTAAAGTTTTGCAGGTCAGAAATTCAAAATTTCTCCCATTGAGCTGCCATCAAGGTGTAGGCAGGGCTATGGTCCCTCTGCAGGCTCCAGAGGACAGTCTGCTTGCCTCTCCCACTCCTAGGCCTGTGTTCCTGCATTCTTTGGCTCATGGCTCCTTCCAGTATCTTCAAGGCCCGCAGCGTAGCATCTTTGATTCTCCCTCTGTTCCATCTTCAAATGTGAAGATGCTTTCTCTCTACCCTCAAACCTGCCACGACTGCTTAAAAAGACACTTGTGATTTCATTTAGAGTCTATTGGATAATCCAAGAGAATCTCATCACATCTGCAAAATCACATTTGCCATATGAAGTAATATTCAGGTTCCAGGGATTAGAGTTTGGATACCTTTGGGAGCCATGATTTAGCCTGACCGCACTTGGCAATGAAAGCTCTTTCCACATGACCAAAGTCAACATTTAATTTCTCACCGCTCTCTGCCATAGACCATATGCCTAGCCAGACTGGGCTGCTCAGTTCTCTTTAAAAGTCTTGCTTCTTAATGCTTCTGTGTCTGCACTTACGATTTTCTCTTTGTTTGGACCAGAAATGCTTCCTTTCTCCCTTGATGCCCTGCCCTCTGCATTCACCTCAGGTCGAACAAGTCCCTCTGAAATGTGTGCCATTCCTGCAGTCTTGCTTACCTGTGCTTGTGTACAGTGCTTATTGGCTTCCCCACTGAGCTGCATGCTTTCCACACATGAGGACTCTGACCCTCAGAGGACCCACTGCCTGCCTTCCACATGGGGAGCCTTTGGTAAATGCCACAAACATTATTTCGTGGGGATGATAGGACGGAGAAGGCTTCCAGGTTGACTCTTCAAGCTATGATTTTGTCATTCAGCAAATATTCATTGTTCATTTAGAAATACTTATTAAGTTTTCCTCTGATTCTAGCCCAATTCATAGTGATGAAGATGATGGCTTAGTCATGAAGGAACTTAAGACCAAGAGGGGACTTTGGACACCCAACAAGTAAGTATGACTCCTGCCAAGCATAAGATAAGAGCACCCAGCAGGGGGCCTGACTTCATGATAAGAATCAATGAAAATTAATTCAGCAATTAGAGATTCTACTAAAAGGACAATCAAACATCCTAGCTTAGCTTAGCCTGCTCTAAACATGCTAAGAACACTTCCATTAGCCTACAGTTGAGCAGTTATCTTAAGTTTCATTTCAAGATTACTTGCCTTTCTCTTCTTTTCACCAGAAGCAAGAGACTGAGATGGGCGTTTTGTAAACATAATGTATGTGAAAATGCAAAACACAATATCCAAAACCTGCTGGCAACACAGTACACTGTAGAGCAGCAATTTTCAACTGGTGTGCTGCAAGAATTTTAAAAACACGCCATACCTGACTTTTTAGTCAGAGGCATTGACCTCTTTTCCATTAGATTATAAAATAAAAAAGCCAACACAACAATAGCCATCCAGTGTGAATGCCCTGTCTTGAACCATTTAATATATAGGTCATTAAACAGAGTTGCATCTTTTTGGTCACATCACATAATAAGGTTGTGTCTGATTGTTTAATTCTTGGCACCAGAAATCTTTATAAGTACAGGCACATGATTTTTATAATACTCACTTTGGAGCAAAAAGGGTAGGCAATTACTGTTATTTTTTTGTAACTCAATCAAAATTATACCATTATTGTCAGATCATCAAAAATATATTTTTATGTGTGTGGCAGAATTTTAGTAATTAGTTTATATGTGCCATGATATGAAAAAGGTTGAGAATCACTGCTGTAGTGTATCAGTTGTTTACTCTTATGATTATATGGCTGACTGGGAGCATCATGAGAGAGTATCATACAGCACTTCGTTAGCCTGGGAAAATATCAAAATTTGAATGTGCCTTGCTTTTGCACCATCATAAATATGATAAATTGTAAGTGGAACCACTGTAAGTCAGGGATGTTCTGTACATCTGTGTAATCAACACCTCGGTGAAACGTTATAAGCCTGGAAACCAGCTTTCCACATTTGTTCTTCTTTTTAAGATTATCTAGGCTATTTTAGGATTTTTGTATTTTCATACATTTTACAATTAACTTATTTATTTTTGTAAAATGTCTGGCTGGAAATTTTACTGATAATGCATTGACTCTATAGAAAATTTCGGGAGAATTGACACTTTAACAATACTGAGTCTTCTAATCCATGAACATTGTATATCTCTTTATTTATTTATATATTTTTAAAATTTCTCTCAACAATATTTTGTAGTTTTCAATGTAGCCTCTGACACATACTTTAACTTTATTCCTAAATATGGTCTCATGGTGTTATTGTAAATGCTATTTTAAAATTCCACTATCCAAAGTTTGCATACTATTTGTATAGTGACTTTGTATATTATTTTAGTCACTTTTAAGTTCTAATATTTTTTTTAGTGGATTTGTTAGGGTTTTCTACATAAATTCTCATATTACCTATGAATAAACAGAATTTCTTACTTTTCAATCTTGATGGTTTTTAAAATTTACTATGCATGCCTTGTCTTACTGGCTAGAACCTCTAATACAAAGTTGAATAAAATAAGTAAAAAACCCCACATTCTATTCTTTAGTTTGGATAATAAATAGGAATCTGTCTAAGCTCACTGACCCTTTGTTCTGAAATCTCTAACCTGCTCTTACAGTACATTTCATTCAGTACATTTCATTTCACATATTGTCATTTTAATGTTAAACTTTTTGTTGAGTCCTTTTTATGTCTTCTTACATTTTCATCTATTTTCTTAGTTATATTTATATTATCTTTTAAAATATGCATAATAGCTGTTTTTTTTATATATCTATTTTATTGATTTTTTACAGAGAGGAAGGGAGAGAGATAGAGAGTTAGAAACATCGATGGGAGAGAAACATCGATCAGCCGCCTCCTGCACATCTCCCACTGGGGATGTGCCCGCAGCCCAGGTACATGCCCTTGACCGGAATCGAACCTGGGACCCCTCAGTCTGCAGGCCGATGCTCTATCCACTGAGCCAAACCAGTTTCGGCCATAATAGCTGTTTTAAAGTTCTTGTCTACTGATTCTAACATTTGGGTCATCTTAGGATCTGTTTCTATTGACTATGTGTGTGTGTGTGTTTTTTACTATAGGTCACATTTTTTTTTCTGTATTTTTACATATTAATAATTTCTTATAGTATGCTGGACCATGCAGATGATATAGCATAAAAAATAATTGTACTTTTTAAAAAATATATTTTTATTGATTTTAGAGAGGAAGTGAGAGGGAGAGAGTGATACATCAATGATGAGAGAGTCATTGATTGGCTGCCTCCTGCACACCCCCTACTGGGGATCAAGCCTGCATCCTGGGCATGTGCCCTGACCAGGAATCAAAGCCATGACCTCTTGGTTCATAGATTGATTCTCAACCAGTGAGCCACACTGGCTGGGCCAGTTGTCCTTTTTAAAGAAAGCTGCATTTTGTTCTAGTAAGCAGTTATGTTATTGGTGTGTGTGTTTGTTTTTACTCTTAGAATTGTTTTGTTTCTTTATTAAGGTGAATCCAGTTCAGCTTTGTCTTTAGTCTTAGGGTATAGTTCTTTCTTACCTTAGGTTAAGGTATGGTCCTTACTCCTAAGTGACGACCTTTCTGAAGTCTGAACTGGATGCTAATGTTCTCAGTGAGTTTGCTTTACTCTGTCTCCTAGAAGTGTGTGTAGACTTCTGGTGTATCCATTCACCTCTAAGTCCCAGAGTGTCCATTCTCTATCAGGCCTTGTGGACTCTCACCACTTTTGAGGTCAACTTTCTCTACTCATTTATTCTGTCCTGAAATTTTAAAAATCTTCAGTAGTCCTGATCACTGGTATCTGTTTTCAGATCTCAGAAAGGCTAATAATCTCTGCTTGAGCAATAGTTCCTGGTGCCATTTTCCAAAGTGTTCCTGGGCTGGAAGCATGTGCAAATGTAAAGCTCATTTACATGTTTTCCTGTCCTCTAGGATTGTTGTTCTGTGCTTCCTGTTGTCCAATGTCCGTCAGAGTTTCCCTGTACATTTTACTCAGTTTTATAGTTGTATACAGTGTGAAGCTAAAACCAAAGCCTCACAATTGCTTTTTAAACTTCAAACTCTTTGGGATACTAATATAGGTTTTTCCTCCCTTTTCTTTCTTTTGCTCCCTTCCTCCCCTCCCTATTTCTTTATCTTCTATCCCTCCCTCTCAACCTTTATCCTTCCCTTTATTTTTTCCTTTTCTGCTTTCTTTTTTTTCTGCAATCAAAAATGTAATATCAGCCAATCCCAGAATTAGTAACTTTTCCCACCGCTTGAAATTCATCAGCATATTACCTCCTTTGAATATTGATAGCATGCATTATCTTCCTGCACCCCTCCACAGGTGAAGGACAGTGACTATTTTGAATGGCAACTTCTAGGTCAGCAGAGAGTATCCAATGGAGTTACATAGTAAGTTTCTTTGAAGGCATTTATTTGGCGACTCAGGTCTCTATGTTTCTCGACTGACTGTGTCCCCAGGAGACAGGTAAAGGTGAACTAATGAAATAATGAATGTTGAAAGAGAACTGTCTACCAAATGTCTACCTGTATGAAAAAAAGAAACTTTTAAATCAGTTACTCTTAAAGACACAGAGGTTAGAGTTGTTATTTTTTATTTTCAGCAACTACAAGGGCATCTGCTTAAATAATTAGGATAGAGGAATAATTCCATTATCTTTTGGGGAGCAGTGCATCAGGTGGCCAGTGGACTGTGTAAGTCCCACAGATCCTGTCCTTTCCTCCCCATTCTCTTCTGGAATTAGACCATATGCATTTCAACTACCTTCAAGTTCTCCTCAAGTTTTTGGTCACTAGCCTGTTACAGGTGCTGATCTCTTGCTTCACGGAGGACACAGTAGGCAAATGAAACAAGTGAAATAATATTTGCTTACTAGAGAAGAGAATTTTACATTCAGTGGTCTTGGATGTTACAGATGCAGTTATGAAACTAGCTTATACTTCTGATTTATCTGCTTCATCTCATGTGAAAAAGAAATATTGAGCACTTCATCTCTTTCTCTATTATATCACGTTTCATCTTGTATTGTTTTAAAGTAACATATTTATTTGTTACTGTCTATTTTTCCCACTATAAGGTCCATTAGAACAGACTCTTTGTAGATTTTATGTATTACTCTCCTTTAAGAGTCTAAAGAGAAAATAGTATGTTCTCAGTAAGCATTTTTTTTTTTTGCATGTGTATCTATTGCTTTCTGCTAGGTTACAAATCCTTGAGGATATGCAGAGTATTACCTCTAACATTTGGCTGCCTGTGGAAGGCCCTCAATTAATAGTGATTGAATGATTTGATGAGTGAATGAAACCTCCGAACATTTGAGTGAATGTCAATAAATATTAAATTGAAAGAGTGTTTGAATACTCAGCATTGAGAAAAAGAGGCAAGAGGCAGAGCTTGGAAGGGAAGGAGGCAGGCTTGATTTTTTGTGAATTTCCTCCTGGCTATGGCCAGCGGCTACACAATCTCTTTCGGTGGCTTCTGTAGAAACACCGATTCCAGGCAGAGTCTTGTCGAACCATGGAGGTCAGGCGCTGGAGGTTGGGATTCCGCAGCCTTTTCCTGGCTCCGTTATGCTGTCTGTGCAGAGTGACCTTGGAGAATCACAGCCTCTTTGTGCTGCTCTCTTCCTATGGAGATGAGCGAGCAGAAGAGAAGAGCTTTCTTCCCCCTTCCCACATAAGTGTTTGTTTTTAGCCTCATGAATTTGCCAGAGTGCTTAGATACCAAGGTGACAGACGTCAGGGAAAATGTGACAGCAAAATAACTTGTTAGGAAGACATATAGAAATAGAGTGCATTCCTAACGGGGTATGGAGCAGGGGGTCTGGAATAATCTAGTGAAAAGTTTGCAGATCTTTTTCTGAATTCAGTAGATGGGTAGGTTAGCGCTGATTCAGACAGGATCTTGGCCAAACTTAAGGACATGAGGTAGTTCTAATGAGCATTGATCCGAGTCACCCCACAGGGATCTTCGGTAGGGCAGGAATGGCAGAAGCTGACGCCAGAAAGAAGTAGACTTGAATGTGCCACCCATCTTCCCTCACACACTTGGCCTGCCGCGACGATTGCCATTCCAGTACTGAGAAGCTGCCTCAGAGGGTATCACGTATCCTAAGGTCCCACAAATCACAGCCTGCTCCTCTGGCTCAGGCGTTCTGCAGTTCCATTTCCGTTAGAGTAGTAAATAATACTGCCGGGGGCCAGCAGAGATGGATAGCCTCTTACTATTGGTGTTTTGGCTTCTTTGGTGCTTGTGTGTAGGTTGGAAGGGGGTGTGGGAGTTTCGGGTAGAGATAGTAATGAGGATGGGGAAGGGCTTAGGGAAGAGACTCTGGAGAGAGTAAAACTTGTCTTTATTTTGCTAATATCTTCATTTACAGTCACATCAAGAAAGAGAGGTACTGAGAGCAGCCTGGGGTTGCCATAACAACTGATAAACTGTAATTAGTCAAAGAAGAGGGGATAGAGTCAAGAATACAAAAAAAAAAAAATGTCAAAACAAAAAGACCAAAAAAAACCCTAAACAAAAAAGACAAACAACAGAAAACAGAAAGAAAGAACGAAAAGAGTAACTTTTCAATGTACATTGATATAATATAAATGTGTGTTTTATAACACACTAGAGGCCTGGTGCACGAAATTCGTGCACTCAGGGGTGAGGTCCGCCAGCCTGGATTGCAAGAGGGCACAGGCCAGGCTGAGGGACCCCACCAGTGCATGATTGGGGCTGGGGAGGGATGCAGGAGATTAGCCAGCTGGGGAGGAACCGAAGGAGGTCTCTAGGGCATGTCTGTCTCTTCTCGCTCAGTCCTGATCAGACCCCAGCAGCAAGGTAACCTACCAGTTGTAGTGTCTGCCCCCTGGTGGTCAGTGCATGTCAGCAGCCTTAGCATTTCATTATGAGCATATTACGCTTTGATTGGTTGAACTGACGACTGGACGACAGGACACTTGGCATATTAGGCTTTTATTATATAGGATTCGTGGGGGATATAGGATAATAAATAAAATATTGAATGGGAGATGAAGAAAATGACAATTAGTGTAAGATTATATTTTTTAAAAATTGAAATTCTTAAGGGGAGGGATTTGATTTGAGATAAACTAGAGAAATGTCTCTCTCTCACACACACACGCACACACGCACACATGCACACACGCACACATGCACACATGCTCATGCACACACTCCAGGAGAGAAGTATCTTGGAACAGTCAAGCAAAACCAATGATTTATAAGATTAGTGCCGCGATTTTTAAGAGTGCATTTCCCTGTTTGAATTGATGCATTATACATGGCAGGGGATGGTGGGCAGGGGGGGCGGGGGAGTAGCATTTTATCCTCATTGGTCAATGCCATTTCATGCCTTCCCCTTCACCTCATAGCCCACTCTCCTGTGCCACATTCACTGTCCCCTGGCTGCCTAGAGAACTGTGCCAGCAAGAAGCGACTGAGGTCCAGTGCCTGGGAGATGGGATGGGAAGTAGCAGGCATGCTCTGTAGCGTTCGTCAAAGCCTGGGTTATTCAATTTCAAGAGATTAGTGTGATTATTCATTCAATAAGTATTTTTTTCAGTCCCACATCCCAAATATATGTTGGGCACAAGGTGTGGGAGAATGGACACATATGATTTGTGACCACAGTGAAGTTGCAGTTTGTGTCTATAATTGAGAGCGAAATTTAGAGAGTTGGGCAGGGAAGGAACCTCATTGTTTCTAAATGCTATTTACAAGCTCTGCTGGGAATCAGAGAGGGAGCCCCTCCATGATGGCTGACCCAGAACAGGAGGAGAAGAGAGAGCTGAGGCTTGTGTTTCAGGAAGAGGCATAACAGGCCTGTTTTCATGTGGAAAAGGGATCCAGGTGTGTGAATTTCAGGAGATTAAGATTCCCAGTGTTCAGTCAGGCCTGCGTCTTTCACCTTTGCTGACTGACACAGAGATCCCTTTCGCTGCTAATGTTAGCCCACCTTCCTTCCCTCTTTCGAGCAGGGAGGATCTTGGTTCCCTCCCTCGGCTGGACAACTGTGCCTTCGAGAAGAATGAGCCTGATGAAGCATGGCTGTGTCTGTTTTCAGTTAGAAACATTAGCAAACTCAACTACAAAAGGCCACCTCGCAGAACAAAAAAACTTGTGATGTGCAAAGTACAATGGAAATCTCCCGGCTGCAAACAGTAGTATCTGGCTGCCAAGACAGAGGGACCTTGCAGAAGATAGAGCATGAAAGGGATTCGGCACAAAACAAAAGTCAGAACACAATGGTATATATTTCAGGCACATGAAAGGATGTGTGGCAGCAATACTAAAGAGACATGAATTTCCTACAGAATGGGGGCAGAGAGGGAGCAGATACCCAATCAGCCAATACAATTGTGACAGAGAAACAGATTTGGTCCTATAAAGGGAGAGAGGAAAAAGCTTATTTTTTATGAATTAATCTCTAGTCGGGTTTCAGAAGTTGTTCAGAAACAAGCGAGCGTATGAATAATACATACTGTACACAGGCCGAGAAACACAGAGCTATCTCCAGTTGAGATTTTGAAAATGAAGGCATTAGGAGAAATCTAATTGAGTAAGGGGACCAGAGAGAAGGCATCTGAAGGTGGGGGTGTGAGCAGCAGCAGGGAACGGATGCCCCGGGAGGGAAATGGTACATTTCTTATCTCCCCAATTAGGTTTCAAATTTTGGGATAGCAGGAGTAATCTTTTCATCTTTTACAGACTTGTATTTCCCAGGTTGCATACCACAATACTTTGCACATAATAGATGCTCAAAAATATTATTAGATGAATTGATTCAGTGTTGATGGAGCGATGCATTTGTCTGGTTGTTAAGCTGGTAATTATTGTAACACTAGAGGCCCGATACACAAAATTTGTGCAAGGGGCTCGGCACTCGCAGCCCCAGCTTCCTCCGGAAGGTTGTCTGTACAGTCGTTCTGCTGTTCGGCCGTCCAGTCTAATTAGCATATTATGCTTTTATTATTATAGATTGGTATAAAAACAGAAAAGAAGAAATCTATATTCATGGGACCAACATTAATACAGGCGAGGCACCCTTCAGTTGCTTAGATTGATAGGTAAGTCCAGGATGGTGAGCCTCTAGTGATGTTTTATGTGGTGGTACATTGCATTGATTAGCCAATCTCCCCAAAGTAGCATGCTTACTTTATCTAAAAGCTGCAACAGTGAGCTGAAGTGGGAGGTCTTTATCAGTGCCTCCACAGCACAATAGTCCCACAAGAAGCTCTGTGGAAAAATAATTCCATGGTCAATTAAACCTAGGAAATGCTGCGTTCTATATTCCCCTCATTACCATTTAAAAGACTCAGAGATCCTACAGTAAATTGCCCTGTTGAACCTTGTTTAATCCAAGGCTTTCCAAGCTAAGTTGACCAGGGAAGGTTTCTTTTTTCCTCCTTCTTATTTTAAATACGCATTAGCTTCTTTCAGAACTAGTTTTCCGTGGAGTGAACTTTGAGGAACCCTGGTTTGGGGGACTGCGAAGAAGCAGGGCATTTGCACAGTGTTTTCCATGCTCTATGAATGGGGTGAGGTTGGGAAGAGGATCTAACACAAGGCCCATTTCCCCAGTTGCTTCTGATGTAGTAGGAGAGACCTACCAGCAACCATACACATGCCCTTGTCTCTGACTCTAACAATAGGCTGTGCTCCTTGTCCAGCACACAGCAAATGAGATATCATCCGGCAGCATCTTCTCACTCCACCCCACCCCACCCCAATTATATATAATACCTCCTTTGCTTGGGTCATCGCCTCCATCCCTAACCCAGGCAGCCTTAGACCCCAGTCATGGCCACTGTGGTTTGTGAGTAAAGCTATGAGCATGCCTTTCTGCTGCACAGACTTACTCCTACAAACTACTGCCACCCAGTGGCCACAGAACAGCTGTCACCATTATTCATGAATGCCTCACTTAGGCCCACACCACAGCTACTTGGAAGAGTGGCTCCAAGCATCTTTTGTTATTCAAGGATGCAAGGAGCTGCTCCAGGTGACTCTGGCTGCTGACACTCTGAGAAAACAGGTCATATTGACCCTGTCATACATCTGTGTTTATAGCTACATCTCACAGGGAATGAGACCTACATTCCCGAGCTTCTACCAGCAACCTGGACTAAGTTAGATGACTCTGCTCTCATTTTCCTTGTGTGAAGAGGTCCTACCTCTTCAGTAACAGAGCCCATGGGGTATCTAGAGGACCTCTGTGATGATACATTTTCAGCCAATAGTATTATATGATCCCCATGTGCACTTCCCCCTCTACTGGGCAGTGTACTCCTCATGGCTGCTCAGTGCTTCCTACCGGATCAATGAAACAAGACTGACGTATCCATGGAGATGACAGCTCCTGCTTCTCCCTTTGGAGGCGCATGGTGAAGAAGAGGGAGTTGACTTCTATTAAACTTGTTATTTGCATTTCTGGCCCAGTCATTCATTATCTTCCATCACTGCACCCATATACACCTTCTATATACTTTCATCTCACTCACTTTGGTCCCATCATAAGACCTATAGCGATTTTGCCCTGGCTGGTGTGGCTCAGTTGGTTGGGTGTCATCCCATGCACCGAAAGGTCACTGGTTCAATTCCTGATCAGGGCCCATGCCCAGGTTGCAGGTTCATTTCCCTGTCAGGGTGAATGTGAGAAGCAGCTGATCGATCAAGGCTTCTTTCCCTTGCTCTCCCTTCCTCTGTCTCTAAAAAATCAATACAAACATATTTTTAAAAAAGGACTAAAAAAAAGACCTATAGCAGTTTTCAGATTAGACAGTCCTAGATGCACCAGCTGTGCCACTAACTATGGGACCCTGGGCAGGTTAGCCTGCTTGAGACTCCAATTCCTCATTTGGAAAGGGAGGCTGATGTAGCTTATCATATTCAGCGGTTCTCAACCTGTGGGTCGCGACCCCTGAAAATGCATCCTGCATATCAGATATTTACTTGACGATTCATAACAGTAGCAACATTACAGTGATGAAATAGCAACGAAAATAATTTTATGGTCGGGGGTCACCACAACATGAGGAACTGTATTAAAGAGTCGCGGCATTAGGGAGGTTGAGAACCACTGATAGATGATCAGAATGTAGTACAGAGATCCTCCTATATGGCAGGCACTTAACAATCACTGGTTTCCTCACTCTTCTCAATTTTCCTCCAGATCAATTCTGTCCAGTAGAATTTTCTGTGATGATAGACTTCTTTTAGATCTGTGCTGCCCAGCATGGGAGCTACTGGCTGCATGTGGCTAAGTTGCACTTGGAGTGTGGCCAGAGCAACTGAGAAACTGAAATTTTATTTCGTTTTATTAATTTAAATAGCCACACAGGACTAGCGGCTACCATATTGGATGGCACAACTCCAGTTCTTTGTAAGCGAACCGGCAGCTTTTAATGGGCCCAGATAGGGCAGCTGCCCTGCCTCTCTGCCTCTGAGGCCCCGAGAGAATTCACGGACCTTTTACTGCACATGCGCCTTGGGGAAGAAGGCTGGGTCTTGGTATTTCAAATACATTGGAGCCCGAAGAAAATGTTATGTGCCACAGAAATGTCAGAGAGCCATTAGACTCTATCCGACATTATTCCATACAACTGGATCCACCTTTCCAACCATTGATCCAGAAATGAAACAACAATATTTGCCAAAAAGATTTTAGAACCTTGCCAATGAGCAGGCTGCAGCACCTAACCTCATGTGAAGTCACTTCCCCCTCAGACCGAAGCCAAGTTTATAAAAGTCAGGGTCTTGGAAATGTTAAAACCATTAGCGATAAGGGGTTTGAGGACTGGGGTAGGGGGAGTGTAAATGTGGTGAAAAATCAGAATAACATGCACTATTATTTTTGCAGCCCAATTTACATATCTAAAATCATTTTGCTAAAGAAGAAACATAAAATGTATTATGTATAACGTGATTTGCTTATAAAATTAACATTTAAGTAAAATTAGAGACGCGAAGAACTGGGAAAACAAAATGGAAAAAATAGGAGAGAACAGATTTTTTACCGATTTATTTTCTTTACATATTTATTTAACACAAAGCCTCCTCAGAGGGAAAAGTGCCTTCCAGATATTCCCTCTCTCTTTCCTCACTCCATCCCTCCCTTTGTCCTTTGTTCCTCCCTGCTTTCTCTCTTGGGCCCTCACATCTTCATCCGAAATACTCCCTTTTCAATGAAGCCACTTTCTTGCTGTAAGCACCGCAGTGCAGAGCAGCGAGCTACCTTCTCTAAACCACCTCCCCAGTTGCAATGATTTTGGAGATTTCTCAGATGGCCCTCCTTTAGGGTTGGGCATCCCCCATTGTTTCCCATTTCCCTTCCAGCCCCTTCTTGTCCCGTTCCCCCTGCTCTCAAGCCCAGGGCCCCAAAGGGAGCTGGTATTGCCCAGTGGTCTGTTTCTCTTTGGCTTCTGTGTAGACTCATGGATCTTGCGAGTTCGGTCTGTGGGTAGGTTGTTGGTGAGTGAGAGGAAATGAGAACTCTAATCATAATGACCCCTACCTCCTAACTGTGTATCATGGGCCAAGTACTCTTCTGTTAAGCACATTGTTTTCCTTATACCAAATGCCACAAGTACACAGCTATAATTACCCTATTTCCTAGGTGGAGAATGTGGCTTAAGGAAGGTTAACTTACTTGTCTGAGGTCATGCAGCTAAGCGTCTGAGCCAGTCTGATGCCCGAATTTAAACCCAGTTTGTGTGACTCCGATCTTTGGCCTAGAACCCACTACCCAGCAGTGCCCTAGAACAATACAGAGCCTGTTTACAAAGAGCTCTATAGTTTAAAATTTTTCTACACACACTAGCTAATGTGATTTTCACTGAAACAACTTTGATGGGAGAGAGATGGGGAAACCAAGGTCCCCATTCTAGAGATGTGCAAACAGGTCAGGGAGGTCAAGTGACCTTTCCGAGGTCACACAGTAAATGGTGCTGCTTGTGTTCAAATAGCATTTTCTGACCAGAAGTGTATTTCTTGCTTCACACAACAAGGGGAAATGCCTTTGGAAGTGATGTACACACACATGTGAACCTTTCTGACCTGATGCCAATGGGGGTGAGGGGGAAGCTGGCATAACCAAGGAGATTTCCACACAGTCTGGTCTCCACACCGAGTTTACAGTAAGGACTGCGGGACGTCAGGCGAGAAGGCTTCTGGTCTACCTCGCTGCTTTTGTTTATTTGTTTTTCCTTTTAAAATATTTTTTATGAGGCTGCCATAAAAACACTCATTAGGCAGTGTTGATTTTCATTAATGTTGATTCTCCAAGAGCTTAATCAATCTTCTGTGACCAATGACCTCAGTCCCGAGGGAGAAGAAGGCTGGTTAACAAATTAGCTTTACAGATTGCAGGTAAGGCCTGCAGATGTGAGGTAGCCCGGGCTGCCAAAACAGGACGTGGATTAGTGGTTTCATATGCACAGAAACAACAGCATTAAACTGCCTCCGTGCTGTTAGCACATGCATCACGAGAAAGCAGCTGTCCTCCTTCCCCTCACACCTCTCCCCTCCCCACACTCCTTCCCGGTGCTCACTCTCGCCCTCTGTGAAATCTGTGCTTTGAAGAACCTGCAGGCAAACAGCACATCTGTGGTTAGTGGGAGGGAGCGCAAGGCCCAGATGCACAGAGGACAGCGGGGAGGGGAGAGAGCACAGTTACTGGTGTCGACTTGGAGCCTAGCAACCTCCCCGAGCTCTCTGATTGTTCACAGTTGACAGCAGCCACCTTCACTCTCAGATGCTATTCCCCACCCAGCTGACCCCCTCCCCCCCACCCCCCGCCCCTGGTTCAGGGACTCCTTGCTGAGAGTTAATGAAGCCCCTGTCCTCTCCAGTGGCTTTTCCAAAGGCCGTATTTCCTGGACTGGTGGCCTCCTCATTCACTGGAAGCCACCCCGGGAGCCTGAATGGGAGTCATGGGCCTTGGGACAGAGACGGGGCTACGACAAGCTTTTCCTATTACCCCGTGGCTGTGTCTGGTGGCACGACCTCCCCACCTGGAGTTCTGCCGTCTGTGCTGGTCATCTGGCCCTCCCTCTGCTGGGCATCTGGACGGGAGGTGCCCAATCTCCTGCAGATCCTGGAGGGGCTGGAGTTGGGGCAGCTGGACGCCAGCTGCACTTGACTCCCAGAGGGCTGTCCCAGCTGCCACCTAGTTATACCTTCTTAATGTCCCTGTGGGGGCAGGAGAGACAGGGCCATTTTTCTCATAGAGACAGCTTCACAGGGACAGGCAGGGAGGAAGAAAGGAGAGTGGAGGGGTCTCCTTGGAGGAGACCGGCTGGTGGGCTGGGTGAGAGGTCCTTTGGGTTCAGTTGGCAAAGGCCCTTCCCAATTTCTGCTTCTGTCCCCTCAGGCGCAGGCACTGGGCTCACTGCTTGGCTGTGCTCTGGTCACAGATCTCTCAGGACAGGACAAATTCGCATCCTGGTTTTCACCCGAGGCAGCTCTCTGAAATGCCCTCAGCCTCCAGGTGCTGTGCACAGACACATGGGCAGGGTTGCCTGCAGGTGCTCACAGCCCCGTTAAATGCCGCTCCTGGCCTGGGCCGCGTCCCCAGATGGCCCGGCTTACACAATAGGGAGCTCCTTCTTCACGCCCACCGGCCTCCTGCTCTGCAGCCTGCAGTGCAGTCACATGTGCGAAATCAGGCCACTGCCAGGAGCTCCGCAGCCTCACAGCGCAGTGAGCTGGGTCCTGAGGCTGCAGAAGCCTGCAGAGCGGGCTGCGGGGTCAGCGTGGGAGAGAGTTCAAACCCAGGCGCCTGGGAATGAACTCTGGTTGCCCAGGAAGACTTGGTGAGGCCACAGATTTTCTTTCTGCCTGCATTCTTATTTTAAAAATGTTTAAATATATTTTTATTGATTTCAGAGAGAAAGGGTGAGGGAGAAAGAAAGAGAAACAGAAACATCATTAATGAGAGAGACTCATTGATTGGCTGTCTCCTTCATGCCCCACACTAGGGATCGAGCCTACAACCCAAGCATGTGCCCTGACCGGGAATTGAACCGTGACCTCCTGGTTCATAGGTTGACCCTCAACCACTGAGCCACACTGGCCAGGCCGCTCTCATATAAATCGATCACATATATTTTGAGTACTGTTACGTGCAAAGCCTTTCAGTAGGCTCTGAGGAGAGCCAGACAAGGATAAGACTAAATGTCCTGGCCTTACTCAGGACCGTGGTCTCTGATTTCAGTGACCTTTCTTGCTCCCATGGGGAGGGCCTGTTTTATGGATGTAGGACTATTTCCTAATTTCTGTAAGAGTTTACTGATGCAGTGACCCCTTAGTTTTGTACCCCCATTCTTTACTCTGAGCATACTAGCTATTTGGCTAGTATCTAGCACGCTGCCTGTTGCTTGTTGGTTCTCAATAAATATTTGCTGAATGACAAATAAATGGACCTCTTGGGTAGAGCCATAAATATCCCTCTTTCTATGTCCTGGGACGAGGGTCCCTATTGATCAGTTGCTATAATTTCTTGAGCACTTGTCATGTGTGAGCCATTGTGTTCGATGACTTAGATACATCAGCTGTACCCTTTACAACAATGCTGCATGGTGCATGTGTAATCCCAGTTTGCCGATGAGAGAAGGGAAAGACAGAGAAGTCAACTAAATTGTTCTAGGTGCACATAACCAGGAAGGGGCACTCCAGGATTCAAAACCACATTTTTCAGTCTTCGGAGCCATAGAGTTTCCCCCACTGTTGATGACCAGGTATGACGATCTGACCATTGGGCAAGTGTTTCTACCCACTGGTGAGAATATAAGAAAAGTCAACCAAGGGAGGTAAAGTCACAGACCAGAAGCCCGCTGGAACGGGGAGATCTCAGTGATGTTTTGAGTCACTGCTGAGGAGAGTCTGGGACTCTGGGTCCGACCAAGGCTCCTCTCTTCCTCCATGGCCCTGGGTAACCTCAAGCCAAGAGCTCCCATTACCTTCTCGGGGATCACAGGTGCAAATAGTGTAGAAACAGGCCTGCAAGCTATCTCCTTGAAGGTGGGCCCAGCCTGAACTTGGAACTCCGACTCAGATGTGTCCCAATGATCCTGGACATTCTCCCTAAGAGCGATGACTTTCAGCAGCAGCCGTCCCCTAGGCCTGAAGAGAGGCAGTGACCTCAAGGTGAAAGTCTCCATATCCTATTACCAATCCAATTACCTGGCACTTGCAGGTTAGATGAGAACTGCCAGACCGTAACCCCACAATGGATCATTTAGTTCTGTGTCTTGTCTCTGACAGTAGTCAGGCCTGAGAGTCCCACTCAGACGCTTCGTGTGGTCAGTCTGCAGATTCAGCAGCAGGCTTTTCTCTAAATGAAGGAGTAGAGCGAGTTGTGGAAATGGTGAGCAGCACAGAAACCCACTGTATTACCGCACTCCCACCAGTTCCAGCTCTGATACCCATATTCGCAAGCTCATTGAATGAATATTTACTGAGCAGCTACTATATGCTAGGCAATGATAGATACTGGGCATACAATGGTGAGAGATTTCTGCTCTCATGGGCTTTCATTGTAATGGGGGAATACAAGCAATAAGCAATTAAACAGATGGATAAATATTACGAAAATTGTTTTAAGTTGTATGGAAAATAAACAACATAGCATGATAAAGAGGTTGGATAGTGATGGAGAATGGGTACTCTGACTATCAGTGGCCAGGGCAGGTCTCTCCAATGAGGTGACATTTCAACAGAGTCTTGAAGGCATTGCAGGGGCATGAGGAGGCTTTTTGAAGGAAGATATGTGGGAGATATCTGCCTTTTGTCTTCGATATTGAGGGTTGGAGAGGTCTTGGTGCTAGAAGTAGAAAAAGAACCAAGTGCGAAATAGAAATATATTTGGTTGCTTGAGGAATAACAAGGTGGCAGATGTAGTCAGGGAGGAGGATGTGAAGAGAGAGGTAGAGATGATTTCAGGAAGATTGTAGGGGTCCAGATCACGGAGGCTCTGTGGACCATGACGTGACTTTGGCTTTTATTCTGAGTGACTCCGGAAGCCATTTGGTGGGTTTTGAGCAGTATAGTCACTAAGCATCCTTAAACAGGTCTTCAGACAAATATTTGTTGAATGAATACATGAGATGCTTGTTGGACGACCGAGAGAACAAATATCACCGAATTACACAAGTAACTGCTCAGACACAAAGGGTTCCTAGAATAACATACTGTGTCCATATTTGCTCAGGAGAGATGTCTTCCCTCCGAAAAAGTGATTAGCTGTTGGCTACTTTGCCCTTTATCCTCAAGCGGAGGGTGGATCTTGTTGCTAAGAGCCGAAAAGCAACAGCATAGAGGGCAGGCCATGCAGTCCAGTATCTCCTGGGTATCCGCGATTCTCCTGCCTTCTCAGGAGCGGCAGCCCCTCCCGGCCCCAATGACGCTTTCTCTGGAGGCTGCTCCTCACTGAGCTTGATTTGAGGTATCCTTTCTGTCTCTGCCCAAGTACCTTGTCTCAGGGCTTGGCATTCCGCATCACAGTCCCAACCTTTTTTTTTTTTAAATATATATTTTTATTGATTTCAGAGAGGAAAGAAGAGGGAGAGAGAGATAGAAATATCAATGATGAGAAAGAATCATTGATCGGCTGCCTCCTGCAAGCCTCATACTGGGGATAGAGCCTTCAACCCAGGCATGTGCCCTGACCGGGAATCGAACCGTGACCTCCTGGCTCATAGGTCAACACTCAACCACTGAGCCACACTGGCCCGGCCCATCCCTTCTTGAGTCTTAAAAACAAGTTCATTCTTTAAGAGTCTTCCTCAAACAGAATGGGCAGCTAAATCCCCTACTTGGGCATTCCCTGTTTGCACTGTCTCCTGTTTGAATGCCTTGCTTTACCCTTCTCCCTGACTCTTTTTCCTGCAGGATCAAAACCTTCCCTCTCCCCTGATTCATAGTTTGACTGAGGAGCCTGGGCCATGGTTTGCACTCATTGCTCTTCCAGAAGCAAAGTTTCTTGATGCCAAGAACATGATTTTCATCTTCGTCTTTAGCACTCAGCCTGGTGCCTGCACGCGGTGCTCGCATAAATTTTTTCTTTCACGTCCTTCTTTCCGTTTTAGGCTTCTCCGCCTCCTTTTATCCTTGTTTTCTTCTTTTTAAAATTGATTTTAGGAAGAGAGAAAGGGAGAGGGATAGAGAGATAAGAACATTAATGAAAGACAAGCATCATCCATTGGCTGCCTCCCGCACGCCCCCTACTGGGGGTCAAGTCTGAAACTTGGACATGTGCCCTGATCAGGTATAAACCAGTAACCTCTTGGTTCATGGGTCGATGCTCAACCACTGAGTCACACCAGCTGTGCTCTTGCTTTTGTTGTTAATTAAGCAGCACGATAGTCGTTCAGACAGCATGTTTTCAGTTTGGCGAGTCTTTGGGCGCGTGGTGTCACATACGTGCCAGGTTCCAATCAGGTGACTGGATTTTTTAAAAAGCTTTTGTTTTTGTTTATTATACAGGTAACATGTGACCACCATCAAACAATTACAAA
This sequence comes from Myotis daubentonii, assembly GCF_963259705.1. NCBI lineage: Eukaryota > Metazoa > Chordata > Mammalia > Chiroptera > Vespertilionidae > Myotis > Myotis daubentonii. Next base: position 19,512,814 of record NC_081858.1, read on the forward strand.
ACACGTGTAACCCTTCTGGGTATAAAAATCAGCTCTATTTTACCACCCCAAGAAAACTGTTAATATTTTGATGGCTATCTTTCTGAGTCCTTTTTCTAAAATGCAGGCTTTTTAGAGGCCTTATTTGCTGGGCTACTTGAAAAAACCAGTGAAGAGGAGGAGGGTGGGGTTAAGGGCATGTGCTTGGGGAAGGGCACCAATGAGGCTGCCTATAGTCTGACTCTGATCCATCCATGGCATTTCCTTTCCTTGTCAGACCTAAGGCCCAGGCTCACCACCCATCACCATCTATCTTATGGGATCGAGCTGTCAAAGCCACCAGCAGTGTGGCATTCTCACGTCAAACACTGGCACCTCCGAACTCCCCTTTCCCTTCTACGCCCCTTGTATGTCACCTCCTGTCCCAGACTTCTCGGGCCCTCGCATGCCTGCCCTGGAAGGTCCCAGGCATCTTGCCTACACATCTGACATCCCTCAGTCACAGAATGCAACATGTATCCACCTTCATCAGGGACTTCATGGGCTTGCCTCATTTTCCCACCCGAATGTTACTACTTAATTGACTGAACCCACAGAAAACAAACATGTGCTGATCAATAGAGAAATAATTTTGCAAATTGTGGGCATAAATCTTTAGAGATCTGTGTGCACTGCCATTTGTTAACATGCTGAAAAGGTAAATCAATTTTCTTTATTAAAACACAATTGCTTTATCTATTACTGGTCTAGGCAGAGGCCAGCAGACAGGGTGTGGGGAGGAGTCGGGGAGGAGGCTTGGAACACCTTTGTGCCTCCTCATGCAGCGGTCATTTGTTAGTCTAACAAGGGTCAAGTGTTGGGGAGGAGATGAGAGTTTCCAGGCTGGCAGATGCTTTCATGTTAGGAGAAAGCAGCGCCATGGGCTGGTGTTAGCATGTAGGAAAGACCAACTTGACATTGTGAAAGGGGCACTAGACAGAAAACAAGAAATCTTTTATCTCCATCATTCCAGACGGTATCAGCCAGGGGAAGTTAGATTAATGCTGTGGTAACCAATTCAACACCTCAGTGGCTTCAAATAAAGTTTTATTTCTTGCTTACACTACAGAGCATTGTTTGTCAGAGTGGCTTCCAATAAAGTTTTATTTCTTGCTTATACTGTATAGCATTGTTTGTCAGAGGGGACCAGGCTGATGGAGGATCCCCTTCTCAAATTTGGCTGTTTCACATGGCAGATGAAGAGAGGAGATGTCAATCACATTTTGGTAAAATTAGTCTCTTCTGCTCTCATTCATTGGCCAAGGAAATGGGGCTGGGGAAGCGCCATCTCATCACGTGCCCCGATGGTGGAGAGGCAGAGCACTTGTGAGTGGTTCTGACAGCCTGCAAGCTGGGACCTCTGTCTTAAGGTGCCTTACAGTACGTGGTGGTGATGTGTTGCCTTGTCTGTGAGCACTGGGTGGACACTACTTTTTAAAAAATATATATTTTTATTGATTTCAGAGAGGAAGGGAGAGAAAGAGAAATATAGAAATATCAACGATGAGAGAGAATCATTGATTGGCTACCTACTGCACGCCCCCTTCTGGGGATTGAGCCCACAACCCGGGCATGTGCCCTTGACCGGAATTGAACCTGGGACCCTTCAGTCCACAGGGTGACGCTCTATTCACTGAGCCAAACCAGCTAGGGATGCAGTTTCTTCTTTGGATTTGATATGACAAGATGAAAGAAACAAAGATTCAGAGGACCGAGGTTCACTGTGTGCTATGGTGGACCAGGGCAGGCGGAGGGGGGCAGGTTCGTCCATTGCCAAGTCCCGGCTGTCCTCAAGGTCCCTCAGACAAGCATGGGCGTGCTCACACTTCTCAGTAACTCACTGTGTGCCAGGAGCTCTTCTCAGCTTATTTCATTTAATTCTCTCACCATCAACACTTTGCAAAAGAGAAAACCAAGGAATGGGGCGTTTAGGGAACGTGTCTAAACACACACGGGCAAAAGCAACAGAGCCAGACGTGCACCAAGGCGGTGACTTCACACTCCCCACACATGTTTGTAATCTCGTTGGGGCCAGAACATTTGAAAAGTCACATAAGATCGTGGGGTGCCCGTATAGTAATATCAAAACAGCACACGGAAGCCACCAGGAGGTGATTTCCACCCTCTGGGCTCCAGGTGGCCTGCTGCAGCGATTTCTCTGGCTCTTATGATTGCAGGGCCCTCTTCCCTGAGGTCCTGGGAGGCAGGAACTGTCTCCATCATTTCTGTCTCCCAGCATTCAATCACCCCCTGCATCTAGTACATACTAGGAGCTCCTTAACTATTTGCTGAGAGAATAAACATGGTGAGATTTGGGTTCTCTCTTTTATAAAGGATTTGAAAAATCTGGGGCTAGGTCACTACCCGAGTAATAAAGAATGAGTAATAAAAACTCTAAAATTTGAGGTGGTTGGACGTAATATATAGTTTGATTTTATATATATATATATATATATATATATATATATATATATATATATATATATATATTTCAAATGTATTTTTATTGATTTTAGAGAGAGAGAGGAAGAGAGAAAAACATCCATGTGAGAGAGAAACATTGATTGGCTGCATCCTGCATGCCCTCTACTGGGGATCAGGCCTGTAATTCAGGCAGGTGCCCTGACCAGCAATTAAACCAGAGACCTTTTGGTGCATGGGACAACACTCAACCAACTGAGCCACACTGGCTAGGGCTAAATATATTTTTTATTGATTGATTATTTTAGGGAGAGAGCATGCGGGGGAGAGAAAAAAAGAGAAAGAGAGAGAGAGAAACATTGATTTTTGTTGTTCTACTTATTTATGCATTCATTGGTTGCTTCTAGTATGTGCCCTGATTGGGCATCAAACTTGCAACCTTGGTCAGGGCCAGTATGATTTTTTTTAACCAAGGAAAGAATGCTGGGAGATGTAAGAATGGTTTGTACCTTCAGAACTTTTACAGCAAGCATGTCAAACTCAAAGGCTAACATGGGCCAAATAAACAAGGTTTAAATTTATGTGGGCTGCAAAAAAACAAAAGCTTCAATTTTATAGAAACAGGTTTACTTCGATAGAGACATGCTGAATACAAAGGGCTGAAATAAATGAGTCATCATTAACATAAAATAATAGAACATTTTAATAAAAAGTAATATTTTTTTCTTGAACATTAACTTACCAGACACTGAATAACTGCACAAATTAATAAGCGTAATGCAAATAAATAAACCTATTTTTCTTGTTCTCCAATAGCAAAATAATTCCTGTTCCACACACCAAACAAGTCAGTCCAAGACTAATGATGTGGCAATCAGCTGCTAAAATATTCACTGCTAGTATTAGTGGAGAGAAATGGTACGCCTGTGCAGAAGGCACAGAAGGGAAATGAATGCAATGGATTATAGTCATCAGTCATTAGTGAAGGTTGTAGTTCATTATTAATAACTAGGGGCCCAGTGCATGAATTTGTGTACCTTGAAAGGAACTGTGGACTGTGAGGCTGCAGTGGGCACAGGGGCAGGTTTCGGCCCCTTTCCTCTCCACCCCCCACTCCCCCGCCGCCACCGGCTGCCGGCAGCCCCAATTACCCCCACTGCTCCCTCGTGCTGATGGTACCAGCCCTGCTTGCACCCACTGATGGTGCAGAGCTTTTGGAGCCGGCGCCAGCACTTTGATTAGAATCGCTCTGTTTTGTTCTATATATTGAGGGTCCACACAGGAGACCTGCAAATCCTGGCTGTTGCTTCTTGCCTGTGTGTCTTTGGACAGTTTCCTTAAACTCTCTGTTCCTCAGTTTTTTCTTGGGAAAAATAAAAGGATCTTGCTCCTTGAAGCACACAAACACGAATGGCTTAGAAAGCACTGGGGTAGGACTCTGCCTTGTTTGTGTCTCCCTCACAAGCATGGGAGCCATGAGAGAGGGAAACTTGCTTCTCGGAAATCGGTTGCTGCATTGACTCTTGAAACAAAACATTCTCTACGCAGATGTGCGGAGGACAGCCTCTAGGTGGACTGAAGGGGAGGTCCTGGACTCCTCAGCCAAAGAACTAGGAGCACATCAGGCACAGGCTTGGCGAGGGAGGGGATCAGAGCTTCCCTGCAGACAGTGGCTCTAGAACAAAGGGGAGTGGGTGGGAGAGGCATCAACAGCACAAGGTGGCTGCTTGGGGTGGAGGCGGAGGCCAAGGGGATGGCCTACCCATCCCTCCTAGACTGATGAACAGACAGGCAGACATGGTGGAAAACAGCAGGCTCTGAGGCAGGGAACTTGGGTTCAAATCCTAGTTACATGATGTCATGGCCGTGAGATGGCTGACATTCTAAAACATCTGCATATAGTATAAACTGGGCATGTGCGTAGGTATTAACTGGCAGTATCAATAGAGGTATCGATCATAGGCTCAACACATTTTAGCTGAAATCATTTTGAAGCTAAACAAACAAACCTATTGCAAGGAACGTCATTGCTAGAAGGACACACTCCTGCCTTGCAGATGTGTCCTTGCTCATGGGATAAGATAGGACAGGAAATGCTGGCATGGAGAGGAGGGGTCAGTGCATATGGGGGAGGTGGGCAGAAATGCCCTGGAAAAGCCGCCGTGGGTGGAGGGGATCTGCTCAGAGGCACAAAAGGAGGGAAGTAGAATTAGGAGGGTCTGGAGGCCTGGTCCCTGGTGTCACGGGAAGCCATCTGTCTGTCCATCAGCAGTGGCACGAGCATGAGCTCCAATCTCAGAGGCCAGGCTCCGGGTTGGCTGTGAGGAATGGGCCAAGGCTTCGAAGGGCCTTTTTGGAGCTGGTCGTCCAGAGGTGATGGAGGGTTCTGGGGGAGTCGGTGGTTCCAGCTGACAAGATGATGGAGTAGTGAATAAAAAAAGAGAGGAGAGGAAGGAGGAAACCCATGATAAATCCACCTTTCGCAGCCTGTGGAGACAGATAAGCACTCCTCCTCGGCATTAAAGATGGCTTTTCTCCCCTTTGCTTCTTCAGGTTTATTGAAAATGACTGCAGGTGGATTTTTCCCTGCTTGGCCTCCTGTTCACTGGACTCTCTGACCTTTCCTGCCGGGCCGTCCTCCACCAGGTTTTGTGTCCTTGTACATGGACGTGAGGAACTGTAGTGAAGAACATCCTGTGCTCAGTGGAACCTGAAAATGCTACAGGGAGGCTCTCTCCAAGGACCAGCTCAGCCCTTGTCCCTGGTAGGCTACTTCCAACATGCGACCCCAGTGTCTACACCAGTGACGGCGAACCTTTTGAGCTCGGCGTATCAGCATTTTGAAAAACCCTAACTTAACTCTGGTGCCGTGTCACACATAGAAATTTTTTGATCTTTGCAACCATAGTAAAACAAAGATTATATTTTTGATATTTATTTTATATATTTAAATGCCATTTAACAAAGAAAAATCAACCAAAAGAATGAGTTCGCGTGTCACCTCTGACACGCGTGTCATAGATTCGCCATCACTGGTCTACACGAATCACTGGTCTTTCTTCCTCCTTCCCTCCCTTATCCTTTTCTTCTTATCATTTCTTCTGTAAGTACTTATAATTCAACTTCTACTGTAGTGACGCGTGCACACTCTTAACGCTTCCTTTATGTGTAAAGTAGCTCTAAATCGTTCTCTGCACTGGAGTACGAGAAACCTAGATTCAGAGCATTACTGAGGATTAGTAACACAAACCTCCCAATAATAGCTATTATTAAGAAAGAAGGACATTTATTTTACTCTTGTTTTAAATAACGCTTGGAAGCAGCCAGTGCAGGGGTAGTATGATGACTGATGAAATTGTTAGATATATAGACTCCGCCATTATGAGGTGTGGTCCCCATCCGAATGGATCCGGGATGGCCACTAGAAATAGCTCCAGCCATTTTTTATATATATATACTGCCCTGTACTGATATATATATATATTATGTATATATATATATATATATGAAATTGGTCACGAAGGGGCAGGATCTCACACACAGCTTGGTCACGTGCCATACCTACTAGCAGCTAAAAGGGGGACTGGAAAATATCAGGGCCTGGATAGTTGGGAAGGCAAGCAGAAGTGTTATCAGAGGAAAACGTGTCTTGTCTTCCTCGGTTGTTGCTGGGGGTGGAATCCTTGCCATATCCCGAGAAAAAGGAATTTTCTGAGACTTACACAGGGGAACAGGTGACTTTTACTTGCATGGAATTAAATCCCTGCGTTTCCAAAGCCTTGTTTCCCTTAGTCCAGTCATAGAAGAAGTGTAGCTGGGGTTTCAGGAGAGCTAGAATCAGAGCCAGTGTCTGGAGTTTCCAGGCCATGTTGGAGTCAGGTCCAGTCCAGCATTAGACTAGTTGCAGTCCATTAGTCCATTGTGTGGGGGGGTCTGCTTGGCCGTGGGCCACAGGGGTGAATGAAAGGAAGCAGGAGCTAAAGGGTCCTGCAAGCCAGGAGCTAAGCGCAACCCGAGAGAGGAACCAAGAGAGTAAACTTCCTCTTTTTGTGTTTTTTTTTTAAATTTTATTTTATATTTTTATTGATTTCAGAGAGGAAGGGAGAGGGAGAGAGAAACATCAATGATGAGAGAGAATCATTGATCGGCTGTCTCCTGCATGCCCCCTACTGTGGACTGAACCCACAACCTGAGCATGTACTCTGGGAATTGAACCATGACCTCCTGGTTCATAGGTTGATGCTCAACCACTGAGTCACACCTGCTGGTAAAGAAAGTGAACTTCTGCCCTAACCGGTTTGGCTCAGTGGATGGAGCATCAGCCTGCGGACTCAAGGGTCCCAGGTTCAATTCCGGTCAAGGGCATGTGCCTTGGTTGCGGGCACATCCCCAGTGCGGGGTGTGCAGGAGGCAGCTGATAGATGTTTCTCTCTCATCGATGTTTCTAACTCTCTATCCCTCTCCCTTTCTCTCTGTAAAAAATCAATAAAATATGTTTAAAAAAAAAAAGAAAAAGAAAGAAAGTGAACTTCTTTGTTCAGGGGATTATATATCCCAAATTTCTGTGTGCTTGCAGTGGCCACGCCCATTATGACCAACCATCTCTGTCCCAAGGTGTGATTGACAGGCAAGTATCTTCCCTATATCATAACACCTTTACAGGGCATGCCTCCATCTTCCCTTTGTCCAGTACCCTTCCCCCAGTGTTTCACAGGGAACATGCCTATAATGTCTGGCCTCGCCTTTGTTCCTTTCCTATTATTAATAACTAATCACAATAGTATCATTAGGACATCAGGGGCCCAGTAGATCTAAACTGTCCTGTACTAAGGGATACACATCTGGGTTTTAGGTGTACAGGCTGTGTCCTGGGGAGGAGTGTCAATTCTTGGAAGTCTGCACCTAGGATTTTCTGGCTGGATAGGGAGGTGGCTCAGAGATGGAGGCAGTTAGGAGGAGGTAAAGGAGAGAGTCCCTGATACATCCCTGAAATAATACCTAAAGCAGAAATCTGACCTCTGGAGATAGGCTGCCTGAGCCTCCGAGAAGGTCAACTCCCACCTCAGCTTTCTCTTCCTGAAAACTGGGCTTGCTATTTGATAAATAAATCATGCAGTCTTCCCGTCACACCCTGCCCCAAATAAAAACACGCACCATTTCACAACTGGTCACTCTGAGCCCCTGACAATCAATTACCCACCGGAGATGAAATTATTGTTTAATGGCTCCTGGAATGGTCTCCCACTCAGACATTCATCACAATCAATAATGCATCAGCAGGGACAAAAGAAATTACCAGCCTCCCGCTAAGTGAAAGAGCCCATTTATATGCAGCATGGTCCCTTCATGCCTCCTGAGCAGGCCACCACAGGTGGGTTTCCACATTGTGGAGCTCCCCACTCCAGGGAGGCGGGAAGTAGGCTCTTGGGTGAGTAGGCATGCAGCGACCAACTCGGGCTGGACAGAGTCGAGGCAGGTCCGGTGGGCGGGCCAGAGATGGGGATGGTGAACGCACTCTAATGCCTGGTTGAATGATTATTGGGTGCTGACTATGTGAGGACCTGGAAATACACAGATAAAAATACCCCCCACCCCATCTCTCTCAAAAAGCTTGCAGCATGGTGGAGAAAAGGGGTTCTAAGTAAGTCATCATGGAGTAGAACAGTGAGAACCAAGTCTCTGGATAGGCATGGAAGGCTTCTGTGAGGAGGGGAAGGCTGAGCTCTCCCACTGGAGGGCAGGACTTTGCTGCCATACAAGGTAGGGAGGGCCTGAGACAGGGGTGTGTGTCTTCCTGCTACTTACTCATCATTTCTCTCATCAGTCCCTTACTTTTCCCCCCAATCTCAACATTTTGTGCTGTGCCCCCTTCACAGACGGGTAAACTAATCCCAGGGAAGCCAGTGATTTGTCTGAAGTCATGGAGAGGTTGGGCATAGAGCTGGAACTGGAATTCACTTTTCCTGATTCCCTAGCCTAGAGCTTCGCACCCTTTGCTGTGCCTGTGGATCGCCTTAGAGCAGTGGTTCTCAACCTTGGCTGCACATTAGAATCACCTGGGAATCTTTTTAAAATCCTGATTTCTGGGCCTCATCCTCCGGAACTTCTGTTTCTTTGTTACTAATGTTGTGGCCCCACCCCATAACAAAGAAACAGAATTTCCGGAGGATGAGGCCCAGAAATCAGGATTTTAAAAAGATTCCCAGGTGATTCTAATGTGCAGCCAAGGTTGAGAACCACTGCCTGAGAGAGAAGAAGCAGGTTTATTTAACAGGCATTGGCCCTCATCAGGATCCGTACCTGCTAAACGCTATGGGGAGGAAGGGCTGACATAATGATGAGCATGCTTTCAATGTAAGACGTAAGACGTGCAAATAAATGATAGCAGGGCCGTGGAATGGGTGTTTAGTAGAAGGAGTATAACAAAGTAGCACAGATGCACAGAGAAAGGAATAATCAACTTTACGGGGGGCGGGGGTGGGGGAACTTTCCAGATAGGCAGGCGTCTGGGAAGTTAGTAACAGCTGTCTTTACTGGGATACGCATAGCCCAGCTCCCAGTGGCCTGGCAGTAACAACTTCTAAGATTACATAATGTCAACGTCGCACCTGTCTGTTACCCAGCTGCCCCACCTTCTTGCCACATGGGCTTCCTGGCTAGGACGGAAATTACTTCTTCAACTACACCTGTCATCCGTCCCCGTCTGAGGTTCCTTTCCTTTTGAGCCGAGTCTGGGAGCTTGGCAATAGTGAAGCGACTAGGCCTGCGTACATGCAGCACTCCCTGCCAGTGCAGGAGTGTTTTATTATGATTAAAAAACGTTATTCCTTAGAACAACAATCTATACTGGTAATTATGTGCTGAGGCCCATCAGCTCTGTGCTCTGAAGGATGCAACGTTATTGTCGAGAGCACTCGATTGCTTGCCTCCTGCTTTACAGTCTGGTTTGCACGTTAGGCCCCATCCTAAATATTAATGGAATGAGACAGAGGTAAATTCAGAAGCATGGATGGGCTCCACCTGCAGATCCCCGCTTCCCAGCAGAGATGGGCAAGGCGAGCCCCGACCAGAGCAGCTGCCGGCACCTCCACCTGACAGTGAGCCACATGGAAGGTGAGGCTTCTGAACAGAGAGGGAGACGCACGCACGGAGAGGCTGCCACAGCCAAGGCAGAACCTCCTGCCTTTGATCACGTTTGACGCCTCCCCGCCAACTTAATTTTGAATTTATTTTCCCATTGGCTAACTGTCCTGAGCGCTCATTACTTTCAGCTAATGAGGCCTCCTTCTTGCTTATTCACTTTCTTTTCTACTCCCGGCCTCATGCTCCCTCTCTCCCTGGCTCCTTTTCAACACAAACACAGGGGCTTATTTCAGTCATAGTTTTACAAAACCCAAATCAGGGAAGAACATTTCTCTGTGACTTGTTTTTCTCTTAACAATGTATCACAGAAATTCCTCTGGGTCGATAGATATAGATCGAGCAAGAACACATTTGTTTTAGTCGTTGAAAAATGTTTTGCGGTGTGAGTTCTACAGAGCGCTTCGCCTCCCCCGTGGAGGGCATTCCGTTTCTTTCCACTCTGAGTCCCCACAAACTGCGCTGCAGTGCATGTCTTCATACATACACTCCCTAGCTCTCCACTCTCATTCTTAGATTTCGGTGCTAATAAGTGTGATTTATGGGCAAAGTATATGTATATTTTGAATTTTAATAGCTCTTGATCTTGCCAGATCATTATAGCTGTTCACATCCCCACCAGCAGTGTTTGAGCGCACCTTACCTCTGGGATTTTTATCAGGTTAAAATCTCTTTTTTAAAATGCAACTACTCTGAATTAAATAGAACCAGTGGCATGAATACAGACTGCCGGATATCAGAGGGGCGGGGAGTGGGGGATTGGATAAAATAAGGTGGGTGAAGAGAGTAGTCAAAGATCGTATATGCATAGCCCATGGACTCAGTCAACAGTGTGGTGATGGCCAGGGGAGGGGTGGTGGGGGCTGGGTGAAGGTGGGCAAAGAGGGGTTGAAATGGAGGCCATCTGTAATCGTGACAACAATGAAAAAAGAATTGGAGGATTGATAAAATATAATAAAGTAATCTAAACCCCCACCCCTGAAAAATGCAAATACTCTAGAAAGGTGTTTAACTAGTAGTCAAAATAACAATGCCTAAAATTTATATAATCTTTCTGCAGTTTATGAAATGTTTTTATCACAATTATTATCTCACCCAATGCCCATAGAAGTCCTTCCAGATGGTTTTTATAGAAGGAAGAACTCCAGGATTGGAGTGCAGTGACCTTCCCAGGCCAGATGACTAGTTGATGTCAGAGGGACATCAGTGCCGGACCAGATGACTACAGGGCACTTCTTCCTCTACCCAGCTCTGTCTCTCCAGGTAAGTGGATCATTTAACCTCGAGGTGCAATGAAGAGTTCTGGGTCCGTGCTCAGGGCCTGGTCTCGCTACTGACTACCTGGCTGGCTTTGGGCAAATTATTTCACTTCCTGTGCCACCAGTTACTTATCTGCAGAATGAGGGGTCAAGTGAGATGCTCTCCCAGGTCCCTTCTGCCTCTAACAACAACGGTTCTGACAGGACTGACAGGGTACCAAGGCCCAAGGAAAGGGGAATGAAATCTAAGGGGGCACAGGGTACAGCAGGGAAAAGGGGGAAGGAATTCTTTAAAATCATAGAACACGGTACAAGTCACAAGTGTTTGCATATCATAGATTAAGGCCATCAGGTTTGAAATGTCTAGCAGCGTAGCGCCTGGCCCATAGCGCCTGACACTTGGGATTGTTAATACTATTTGCAGTGGAGCTGGTAAGAACCAGACATGGGAAAAAACTTGGTTTCTTCTTTCAGCAACTTGGGGAAAATATGTAACTGATCTTGGGGCACATGTGCACAGTTACTTATAAATCCTGGCATTTAAAGACGTATACCTGCCAGATGCAGCATTAGGAGCTTGAAATACATCGAGCTATTTTCCCTGGAGGATGGTCACATTCCCATTCTGTACAAGGGAGTTTCCAGAAGATTCTTTAGGGCAGATAGACTTCCACCTGCTCAGCTGACTATGGAGGTGACTTTTTAGAAGCCGCATCTTGAGGTGGGGGCTTTTTCCCACAACCCACTCTTAGTCCAGTGTCACCCATTCTGTTGATCATATTTTTCTGAGTATAGAAGTAAGACATAATAATTATCAAGGTCAAAGTTACCATCAACAGGAGCATAAATAGCCTTCAAGTCATTAAAAACAGTTTTTTAAAACATAATTGAGCCTGGCCAGCGTTGCTCAGCTGTTGAGCATCGACCTATGAACCAGGAGATCATGGTTCAATCTCTGGTTGCGGCACATGCCTGGGTTGTGGGCTCCATTCCCAGTGGAGGGTGTGTGTGCAGGAAGCAGCTGATCAATGATTCTTTCTCATCATTGATGTTTCTATCCCTCTCCCTTCCTCTCTGAAATCAATAAAAAGATACTAAACACACAATTGAGGTCATCCTGTGTGTATACGTGTGTGTATAATTTTCAGTCCTATTTCTCCAACTAACATTATAACGTCAGCCTTTTTTTTGTACTCCCCCAACCTAGATAAGATTTTCCGCCTAGCTTTTTCCATCATGGGCAGGCAGAGAAGCTGGGAGAGGAAATATGTTTACAGCTGCCCATTGTCTTTCAAGGCAATGACTGCCCTTTCACTGTTGAAATGAGGTTCCCTTGGTTCCAGCCCATGAACAATCAAATGAGGGGCAGAGCTGAGCAAGGGCAGGTGGGAGTGGTCCCTGGATTGAGGCTGGTCTGGGGAGAAGGGCCCAAGAACTCCCACTCCCTGCATCACGTGTCCCTTATTGTCTTAGAGAAGACAATGTGATGAAATGGAGACTGTTGGGTACAGATGCCTTGATTTGGTTTATTTCCCTATGAAAAATATATCAAGATATAGGAAGATTGGGCTAAAGAGGCATCTTTTAAAATGTCTGCATATTTTTGCAATGGAATTTTAAAACTGTATGTGAAAATAGATTAAAACTGTAAAGTGACACCTGAACAACACTAAAATCATCATTAAATTTAACTTTGTTGTTTGGGGACCTCATGTTTAGTCTGTATTTTAAGTACTTACGTTGCGTGTGAGTGTTGATTAGGTCACATCTGTAAAATTAGTAGTAGTATTAATGCTTACTTTTTTTATTTTTTGAGGACCCAATGAAATAATGTAGACAAAAGTGCTCTGTAAATTATAAAGTAATAATCAGATGTCAATAATAATAATATGTTATTATTAACTTAGCCATCCTTTCTACCTTTCCATTATCTGAAACTATTCAAGCAAGACTTCTGTATCTTCAATCAATTTCTACTGATGAGTATTGGAGATGCCCCCACACAATGAAAGAATAGGCCTAGTTATGTGCTCCATGGTGACTCCTTATACATTGCTTGATGGGTAAAGTGGAGGGACTAATGCTATCTCTGGACACTTCATGGCTTTATGGCTCTGACACTTAGAATATGTATTATTATATATATAGTGTATATTATATGTTTAAGTGTATTGATGAAGTGGTATAATGCTTGCCATATCATCATGGCTTATTAATGATTACTGTTAGTTGAAGGTCACCTTTAGCTCTGTGATAAAAGGCCAATTATCACATGTTTTGGCTGACCAAAGAGGACAGGTTCTGATTGGCTAGTGGAGAAACCTGGGGCTGCTAAAACATGTTCCTCTAGAAAAGCCGAATGGAGTGAATGACAGTAAGATTGTTAACACACATCTAAACATTATGACCTTTATTCATAAACATGCAACTGAGAAAGTGCTGAGCCCATAGATTAGATTATGGGACGCAGATTTTTAAACTCAAAATAGCAGGCCAAGCACCTGCAACCAAGTCATTTGAGGGAAAACTAAGAAAGGAGCAGGTTTTTGGTTCGGGTTCTGTCTCATATGCTCAGTGTGGGGGAAGAGCAGGCATCTTGCTCCCCCTCTCCCCCCCGACTTGCATGGAGCTGGCATTGAACTTGGGATTCACCTCACGGTGCACTCCTGGGTTGTTATCCCACTCAGCCTGCTGCAGGCTTGGGCGGGGGGGGCGCTGCCCTGCCACAGCAAGAGGGCTCTCTAGGCAGGGGAGGGGGTTCGGTTAAGTCTGGGGGAGGGAAGTTCCATTTGAGGTCAGGCTTCTTACAGACAAGATGCGGAGCCCTGGGAATTGAAGCCATGTTTCTGAGCAACACTGGCAAATGAAGCTGGGGATGGAGGGGTGGAGCCGAGCAGGCACCCAGGTCAAACCTGGGAAAGGAGAAGAAAGAGAGCGAGGCAAATAGAAATCGCACCGTGCCTGTGTGTCGCTGTAATCTAACATGACTTTCCCCTCTGTCGGCGAAGGGGGGCACATGATGTTAACATTCATTATCATGTCATATTCGATTGACTGCCAGAATTTATTATACTTTCTGCTGTTACGCACAGAATACTGACAAAACCCATTCCCTTGCCCAAGAAAGGTCTCTGCTTTCTAATCTTCACAGAATAACAGGGAGGTGGAAGGCCATCAATACCAGAGTAATGAGTGTCAGAGTGAGGCCGGGCCCACAGCACCTTCATTCCAGAAGCAGCAGGAAGAAGGAGGGAAGAAGAGGCGATGGAGGATGTGTGCCTGCCTCGGGATAATAAAGCACGCAGGTGGGGCTGGGTGTTTAACCAGGTGCAGAGCTGCCGCTGATGGGGTCATTGGCTGTGGGTGTGTCAGTGCAGAGGGTCAACCATGTGGCTCAAACAAGGTTCCAGTGAGAGCCGAGGACAGCGATACAGGAAGGAGGAGAAGCCATTCCCACCGTGAATGTAATCCAGTTTACCGGTGTACATGCATTTGGCATAAGTTCATTAATTAGCTCAAAAATTATTTATTGAGCATCCCTCCTGGGCCAGGCATTGTGCCAAGCTCCCCAGGATACAGGAACAGACAGACACGATTCTTCAAGTGTAACAGTCTCATGGGGCCCGGGGACAGACACTCTAACAGCTATTGGACAATGTGCTAAATGGGGTAATGGAGTTTCCTGGAGTCACTCAAATACTTATTAAAACGATTTGTTTAAGACACTGAGCTAGACGCTGGAAATATGGGAATACATAAACAGGCTCTCTGTCCTCCGGGACTGCGCCGGGAGTACAAGTGGGGAGGCCTCTAGCACAGATCCCACCTGGAGGGCAATGACACAGGAACAGTGCTGGCATGGACTCTTGGCTGGTAACTAGCAACCAGGTAGATGTGGGAAGGCAAGGGTTCAGGAAGAGGGACCCATATGCCAAAGGCTCAGAGCAAGGAAGAGAACGTCTGGTTGAGAAACTTCAGCCAGTACGGGGCATGCTGGAGCACAGGGTGAGTGAGCAGGGGTGGCTGGCAAATCACCAGTCCCACCCTGCAAAGGGCCATCAGCAGAAGGCATATGGCCTTGAGGGAGTCACTTTTCCAGGCAGTATTTGCTTTCTAGCCTGTCCATTGCCCCCAATTTAGGGTTCCTTTGCCTATTTCCACCCTGCTCCCTCTTGACCTCATCTTACAGTACATTTCTTTCAAAAAAATTTTTTAAATTGATTTTAGAGAGGAAGGGAGAGAAAGAGAGAGAGAGAAACATCAATGATGAGAATCATTGATTGGCTGCCTCCTTCATGCCCCCTGCTGGGGATAGAGCCAGCAACCTGGGCATGTGCCCTTGACTGGAATCAAACCCAGCAACCTTCAGTCTGCAGGCTGACGCTCTCCACTCAGCCAAACCAGCTAGGGCCTTACAGTACATCTCAATCAGCGTTTTCATCTGACATAAGTATTAGGTGACAAAAGCTCATGAGCCTAAGGGGGCTTACATTTTAATGGTGACACTAAACCTTGGTGGGACTCCAGACCGTAGGCCCCAGAGAACTGAGTGGGAGGAAGGTGGCAGCAGTAGTTTTCCCAGCACCTCTCAGATGAAGCTTCCTGCTCATAACCCTCATCTGCATAGGGGAGGTGAGAACAGAGAAAGTGAATCCTGGGTGCCCGAAGTTCAGGTAAATCTGTGATTATAGGAATCAGGCTGCTAATGGCCAGAGCTGTGTGGGGGCCTGACTTCCCGAAGGACAGTACTCAGGCATAGATTCTTGCCTTATTGTTTGGAGACAGAAAATTCCCGAGAGGTTTTGTTTTGTGCATTTATCTTAGTCCTGAGGAGCATCATGAGGAGTCTAAATATCCTCGGTGGGGTCCAGAGACTCAATGTTGTAAATGCCAAAGGGATAGCTCTCAGATGGAAAGCCGGGGTTATTTATATTAGGGTGATTCAGATTTGCCAGAGCCCTAAGGATGGGTCAACTGAGGTAAAGTAATTTTACCAGTTTCCTGTAAACCTACGGATCCATTTGCATCTTTGTTTGTATAAATTAGAATGATCATTTACATATGCATTTGCATACTGTATAAACTCTGTGTACAAAAGATGAGATTAATTCGTTGCTCTGATATGTAAGTTGTAGCTGACAAGTACAGCCATGAGGTATTGTGGAAATGGCTCAGGCTTTGAAGCCTCTTCCTGCATCCACCACTTATTAACTATACGATTTCTCTTGGAGTCTCTGTTTTTTGTTTTGTTTTCCACAAATGAAAATAGATAAAATGATATTCACCTTACCTATCTATTGTTTAATGCTCAGAGACTTGAATAATAGAGACAGGTGCCTAGCACAATGCCTGGCACACAGAAAGTGTGCAGTATCAATTTGTTCTTTTGACCTCTCAGGATTGTGGCCCAAAGTGAGAAGAGCATGAAGAATAGTCTGCAGCAGCAGCCCCTGTCTTCCCTTGTGGAGAGCGGCTACAGCGTTTGGACAGGTTCAAGCCTCAGACTAATGAGAGGGCAAGGGCCTCCCGTGGCAAAGACACGTGCAAGTCCCAGCTTGAAGGGCAAAGCCCTCCCAGCACAATTATAGCCAAAGGCGATAGTTGTAAACTTGACCTTATGGTCCAAACCTGAGGTCCCAGGTGGCTAAGTGAGGGAGGCTGCAGGAGGTGCAGCAAGTGCTGCCAAAACAAAGCTTGATAGAGTTCAAATGCATGTAATTGAGTAGATTTGAAACCCATGAGAACATTGTAAACATCTTGACCACGCCCTTACTTTGCCTCATGGAATCTGGCTATAAAATAAAGACTTGGCTTGCAGGCTGTGGCAATGTCTCTCCATCTGAGAGCGGCATCCCACTTAGCCCCAGCCTTATTTTCTTGTCTGTCTTCTTTAATCCTGAGCTGAGCATGGCACATTCCCTAGTCTAGTTCTCCAAGGAAGGGAGGGTTGTGAGATATATAAGCCTGCCTGACTGCATGGCTTGACTCCCTCACCATTTTAGGAAATATCCCCATTCTCAGGGTCTCATTCCTCTCCTTAACCAGTGTGGATTCCATGTTCAAGATGAATCTGCATATGCCAGGAACTCTCCATTTCTTTGCTCCTCTATTATTTCTTCATGCTCACCTGGGAGAGTCAGTCCCGAGCTTACTTCATGTGTGGATCATGACTGGAGCAACTGAGGAAGCCTGGAGGAGAAGACTCGTGACCATGTGGTGTTAGGTGGAATTTCTCGGAAGCAGATGCCCAATGGAGTTTGAAGTGGGCAGGGGAAAGGGTAACCCATCTGAATGATAAAGTTGAAAAGGGACCAGGGTAGTCAAGGAAAAGTTTCAGAACGGGATGAATTTGATACACGTGAGAGAGGAAGGAGGGCCTTGGATCCTGCTGCAATTCTCAGAAAGTCTTGGCCAGCCCAGTAAGGAGCACGGTGCAGAGCAGTCCCATGAGGAGACCTTTTCTGTGCTCAGTTATGGGCTAGGCTAGGATCTGCCAAGAAGAGCATGGCTTTGACTCAAATGCCTGTCAGATCCCACTGCATAGGGAGGCTGTCAGCTAACTGCCCTCCTCCAGCTGATTCAAGTTCTGTCTTGAAAGGGGGTCTGAGTTACACACCTCCGTGGCTACTGCACAGACCTTTGGGGTTCCTTTAAATTGAGACCAAAAATATCCAATGGATCTTTAGCACTGCTGGCCCATCCTACAATTCCCTTAGTCCAGCGGTTCTCAACCTGTGGGTCGTGACCCCTTTGGGGGTTGAATGACCCTTTCACAGGGGTCGCCTAAATACATCCTGCATATCAGATATTTACATTACGATTTATAACAGTAGCAAAATTACAGTTACGAAGTAGCAACGAAAATAATTTTATGGTTGGGGGTCACCACAACATGAGGAACTGTATTAAAGGGTCGCGGCATTAGGAAGGTTGAGAACCACTGCCTTAGTCAGTCAGTTTTCCCCCATCTGAGATGACTATTTCACATGTTCATTTCTCGCCTGAAGTAACAAAACTTCCTCTTCTACTCTCAGATAATTTCTTACTTTATTTCACTGAGACATAGCAGTACTCAGAAATAATCGACCACCCTAACCCTATCGCAATTCCTACATCTGCACCCACATATTCTGCCTTTGTTCCCATAAGAGTTGATGAGCTTTGGGCTTGCCCCCATCTAAAGCAGACCCTCCCACTTGTGTGCTAGATTCCCTCCTGCTTCAGTGCTCAAGAACCTTGCTCCTCACTCCTCATCACCCAGCAGGGATGTCTAGTTGGCATCTTCTGCTTTCCTCTCAGTAATACTCCTTGAGATGGTTGTCTGTACTCCATTTCTTTATTTCCAGATTTTTATTGATCTCAATCCACTAAAGATTTTGTTGTCTCCACCCCACTAGTGAAATTGTTTTGTCAAGGTCATCTCACGTTACATCTTACTTGACTTCTCACCCACATTTTGCAGCGTTATTTTGCTCCTCCTTCTAGGAAAACTTTCTCCTCTTGGTTTCCTCCTTCTCCTTGGTCACGCCTGAGTTTCCACTCCTAGTATCTCCTAATCACCACAATCTCTTAAGTCGGAATGCTGTATGGCTCAGTTTTTATACCTCTGTCCGACCTAAGTTTACTTCCTACTTCCATGGCTTTAAATAACAACTACTTACTGATGTCTTCCATCTCTAGCCCTGTCCTACTACTTAGAAATGCTTCCTCTCACCTGGCTAGGGTCTCTCACTTCCTGTAACCCACACAATTGCTCTTCATAGCCCTAGTCATCACCTGGCCTATGTAACCTAGGTAACCTATGGTTTGATTATTCTTCATCTTTACACTGGAATGATTTTTTTTTGTTTTTTGTTTCTTTGCTCACCATTGAACCTCCAGCTCCTAGAATAGTGAAGGACACTTAGAAAGGCCTCAGAAAATGTTAAATATTGAGGAAATCAAGTAGCTTCTTTGTCTTCAAGGAGCTTAGCAGTCACATGTGGAGACCAGGTAGTTATATAGTTTCTCTTATCCTTTCAGGCACCTTGTTAAAAATGGCTTGATTTGACTTGTATTTATTTGCTATAATTACATGTGGGAATCAAGGGAAAAGAAAGTCCCAAATGTGATAGGAAAGAGTCTCCAGAGGGCTTCCTTCCAATCACTGAAGCTGGCAGACCCCAGTGCTTTCTGTTTGGCTTAAGTATATCAGTATAGTCAAAGCATATGGAGAGGGGGAGAGTTCTGGGTTTGCAAATGCTCTTGTCTTGCAGTGGTGGTGTGTGGGTTGAGGTAGCGTGTTCAGTCAGAGCGAACACTTCTTACTGAGAATTCCATGATAAAAATGAGTTCGAAATATCATGGCTCTACCAGCAAATTGTTTTATTCTTTATTAGATTTCCAGCACAGAGCCTAATGCCTCTCACACGGTAGGCACTCAATATATGTCAACAAAATAATCAATTCTATTGTGTATTACACAGGCGGCTTCTGTTGAGGCTGATGCTACAAATGAGAATCCTGGCCAAGTCTGGTTGGAGCTGTTAGCAACGTGTAAAGGTGTGTTCTGGAGAAGTCTTATTGCCCATCCTGCCTATACCTCTGTAAGATGGCTAAGACCGCTGTGGTTGAAAGCAGCAGAGACCTAATAAGAACTGGCTAAAGCAAAGTGGCCACCCTGATGTAAGTACCTTGGGGTATCTTATAGGATTCATGGAGTCTGAATAGCAAAGCAGATCTGGGCAGACCAAGAGGCAGCTGTGTCTCTGGAGGAAGCATAGCTGGTACTTGAAATGCTGGCAGGAGCCTCTTCATCTTGCAGATCAGTTTTTCCCTGCTGCGGGTTGGCATCTTTGTCTCATGTTGGATATCAATTTCTACATATGGCAAAAAACATGACCACCTGTAACATTCAAGATTTATGGCTTTAGTGAAATGAAGGAGGCCCATATGAATCTCTCATAAACTCCAGTAATCAAGGAGAAGGGAGCTGTTGGTCCAACTGGTTATAGGTGTAGCATCTTGAGCAAATCAACGGTGGTTAGAAGGTGGACTTGGATAGGAACGCAGTAGCTCACATGGAACTGGCAAATTTGGGGGATGGAAATGTGGTTCTCAAAGAAGGGCAGTCACATACCTGTTAGCCTCATCCACCCTCTAGGTCAGTGGTTCTCAACCTTGGCTGCACATTAGAATCACCTGGGAATCTTTTTAAAATCCTGATTTCTGGGCCTCATCCTCCGGAACTTCTGTTTCTTTGTTACTAATGTTGTGGCCCCACCCCATAACAAAGAAACAGAATTTCCGGAGGATGAGGCCCAGAAATCAGGATTTTAAAAAGATTCCCAGGTAATTCTAATGTGCAGACAAGGTTGAGAACCACTGTTCTAGCGGCTGGTGCCCAGGCAGCCTCCACAATCCCACAATCCTCTGGTCACACACTTCTGGTTTTTCTAGCTCCTCCTCAAGTGGTGTTTCCTTCAGTCGCATTGTAAGTCCAGGGCCTCTAGCTGAAGAGGATTTTTTGGGGTGGCGTTGATAGCTGTTTACTATTTGGAATCTGAGGTTTCGGGAGCACAGCCGCTGCCATGAACATGTGGGTCCCAAGCGGACTCATGAGACAACCGCCCACTCAGTCCCCGGCTGGCGCCTCCTGGTTCGCAATGAGAAAGGTACTGTGCTGAGCCGTTTTCTAATTGGATTTTCCTCTTCCTTCCCCAGCACACCCCACGCCTACTCCCGCCGACCACCCCAACCCCCAGACCCTTAAGACCTCCCCCCCTGTTTCTTCGACTTTCCCCCATCAAACTCGCACCCTATCACGTTGCCTAGGGGCGACCCTAACTGCTCCCTGGGGGGCGGGGCCAGCCTGGGCCAGGGGCCTGGTGTTCTGGTCGCTGGTTGTTCCGATCGTTACGGCATTATGGTAGCTGGCTTTTTATATTTTGTGTATATATAGATAGCATTATTACATTCTTTTATGTGCAGGAAACCGTAGTTAGAAAGGCTAAACTATTTTCCAGCAATCACAAAGCTGGGAAGTGCAATGATCAAGATTTGAACCCAGGCCATCTGAGTCAAGAGCCCACAGTTGTACCCTCCAGGAATGACTTTGGAATCTAAAGACCTGTTCTGGCTGCTTTATGCCTTTAGAGTACTAAGCATTTCAGAAAACTCTGCTTCTTTGGCTAGTTACTTAATTGCCTGAACTAATCTGTATAGAATGTCACCTGCTACCTGTCCCTGGCATCCAGGTGCCTCCCTTGCTAAAAAAAAAAAGAAAGAAAGAAAAAGCTGCCCTCCTCCATGCACGTTCTCTTAGCATTTCAGCCCGCTTTAAGCTCTCTTCTGTGTCCTATGCCTTCACTCTATTCTAAAATTACACAAGTGGTAGATGCAGAGATGGTTCCAATGTGACATACCCTGACCACCTCTTCTCCATTACACTGAAGATACAATACGCGACCAGTGTTCTAATCTCTCAATCAACAGATGGATTTATTATTATTATTTTTTTTCATGCAGTAGTAGAAATCATTCTTTAGCTTCTCCAGTGAAGGACTTCTGGCACTTGTTTGAAAGGGTTAGGGCTAAGCTTGCTTTCTCTCTCTCTTAAATTTACTGAACATTTAACATGGAATTTGAGTATGGGAAACTTTTGTCAAACGTGCTTACACAGCAGTTTTCTTACATCAAACATGGCCAGTTAGGATGAGTCCTTAACTGATTGTTTTCTTGGCATAAGCCATTATCTCTTGTTCTAAGTAGATAGGAAACTGAACAAAGTAATTAAACTTTACCACCCCTTCCCTGGGACTCTACCATGTTTGTTATTATTTGTGATATCTAAACTCCCTGGCTATCCTTACCACTTACAGTCCCCTTTCTACAAATACCCTTACAAGTGATACAAAGGGTATTTGAAGACAACCTAACAATCTCCTAAAACATTGAAGAAGCAGGAGAAGAAAGTGGGCATCATGGCTAAATACCACTCCCCCTCACATTACACAGGCACACACATGCACACACATACACGTGTGTGCATACACATGTGCACACGCACACACGTGTGTATATATAACTCCAAAATATTACACACAAACACACATACACTCACACCAGAAATTTTTTAAAAAATAAGTGCATATCTAGTCAGGATTATTTATGTAAATGCTTTAAAGAATGGGCCTAAAGATTTTTTTTTCTCAGCAGCCTTTTGAGCAGTTTCTATCTATTTCATCTGTTTTCATCTAAGCAGTACTTTAATGTCTTTTAACTGTATAGTTTTACGTGTCACCACTGATGTTAGTCATCAGATAAGCACAGTGGAGTGCTGGCATCGATCTTCTTTATGGGGCATATATATACAAAGTTGCTTCCACATTTGTACACGTGCTCCATATTTTTGGGACCTGAAACTGACAGGAGAAATAATAAACCAACTTTGTAAAGTAACAGATTCCCAATAGTTTAGGGCATTGAGGAAATCTTGACAACCCTCTTTATTATGATGTATAGACCACATTCATACAGCAGCAGACATTTATTTTGTTGCTACCAAGTTTTAGGCACTCTGATAGGCATTGGGGATACCACCATGATTAAAATATGGGCTCTGCTTGAGACTTTTAGAGTCCTGAGAGGCAGGCCTGGGGATAAATGAGATGAAACAAAACAATGCAATGATTTAAATGGAGCATCGTGGGAGCACAGAGGAGAGAGCAACCAACATTTTCCAAGAGTAGGGTCAGTGAAAGCTTCAGAGCATAAGCACATTCGGTGCTTCCTAAGAACAAAGAGTTAACCAAGGTAGATTCAGAACTGAAAATAGCATTTATTTTACCTGAAAAAATAGGACAGTAAGTGGGTGACAAATTGCTCCATGTTTATTTCTTCCTTAAGAAATGGAAATATTACAAGTCACTGTGAACAATTTTTCCTGCTTGCCAAGGTCTGACCCTATCTCATGTGGGAGAGGAAAATAATGAAAAGGAGCTATGATAGCTGCCTTCAAATATGTGAGGTGCTGTCATGTGGAGAAGAAATAACACTTGCTCAGGGATCCTCCAGAGGACCATGGTTGGGACCCAAAGGCAACAATTACGAGGATGGAGATTTTAACTTCACGCGAGAAAGAGCTCTCTCTCATGGAACTGGCTGTCTTGTGAGTCAATGAGCTCCTCGTCACCTGAAGGATTCAACCAGAGCCAGAAGAAATAACCAAGCTCAGGTTTCTTCTCTGTAATTGATTTCAGAGAGAAAGGGAGAGGGAGATAAAGATAGACTATTAATGATGACAGAGAATCATTGATTGGTTGCCTCCTGCATGCTCCCCAATGGGGATTGAGCCTGCAACCCGGGCATGTGCCCTGACTGGGAATTGAACCGTGACCTCCTGGTTCATAGATTGACATTCAACCACTGAGCCACACCAGCCATGCTAACCCAATGCTTTTATCATTGGATACATGGATTTGTGCTTGATTGGGGAGTAGAAAGAGGTTTTGGGGGAAAGGATGAGGCAAGAAGGCACAGAGGTGGTGTTTAGAACAAAGGATCATCCTCACTTCTTTCTCAAGACCTCCAAGTGGAATAATTCTACCCTAATATCCACTCAAACTTCTTTACATTTCTGGATGGAAAGAGGTATGGATATTATCGCTCCGATCCTACAGAGCAGGAAGCCTCTGAAACGCAGCCAGGATAACATCTACCTTCCATTAAGCTAGGAGCAGGGGACTTATTTCATTCTGAGATGGCGCTGCTTGCAGATTCTCAGAAGAAAGGAAGGCAGAAGGGCAACGCAGTGTTTACTTCTAAAGCCCGATTTTACATACAGGGCCCGGCAAGGATTCAGGGCCGCGCTTCAAGTGAATAAATCCCTCCAGTGTCAGAGACATAAGACGTTGTCAAGCTGCCTGTGAGACAATGTGATCATAAAGTCTCAGAACTGAAAACCCCCCAGTCACCTTGGTAAGAAAATAATCCTCTCTCAAGTGATGCTTTGTAGTTTAATGGAGTTGCTCCCTATCCGGGAAATGAAATCTGGGGTTGCGCTGCGGGAGGGGCTGGGCAGCCGAGGAAGGATGCTTTTTGCCTCCTCTCTCACTCCCGGGCCTCTCTGGGCTGACCCCAATCTGCTTTTATAGCCCCAGTTCCCATAACTGTCCTATACGAAACACATGCCGCAGCCAAACTGTGTACGCAGCCTGCCCGGGGAGGCCATAGAGAAGAGTTCCAGCCAGGGAAACGGCTCCGGTGGGGCAGGGAGGGGCCCACCTCTTAAACGTGGGCTTGGCTGTGTAGGCAGGGTAAAGTTCAAAGGAAGGCCAGGCTGGACTTGGTTAGATAGCCAGAGAGGGACCTAGTGATCATACATGCACCTGGAAGGTGACCAGGGGCAGGAACCCAGCTGCAATGCCCCTTTCTTGCCAGTTCAGGCCTGGCCATGGTCCCAGGGAGTCCGTGTGAGGGTGGAGAATGGAGCAGGAGGAGGATGGTGATTAGGCTGAGGCCAGGCGAGGTGTCTCAGGGCAGGAGATGGGGTATCAGCCAGCCCACGTCCTTCCTGGAGACAGAGGAGTTTTCCTGAAGGAGGCTTGCAACAAAAGCCACTTCGGTGTGGGATCACACTGGAGAGGACTGATTGAGACAACCCTGTGCAGAAGTGGTGGGCACACCTAGTCCCATTGGGCTGTGTGCTGGAATCTAAATGCCAGTCATCAGGAAGGATCTGACCTCAAGGACCCGGCAGTTCCATCTTACAATGGCCAGAGAGATACTCTACGTGGAGCTTTGTGAAGGCGACAAAAGGATTTAAGTGTGACAGCACTCACAACATGCAATGAGAACTGTCTACAGTCCATTTTCCACCGCAACATCGAGCAAAGGAAGCGCAGGCTTTCAGCTGCTTTTCAATAAGGAATTGCTGATAATCCCTACGGTGGTTAACCCATTTGGTTCTGATTAGTCCAGGTACTCCTTGAGTATCTCCCATATTGCTCTGAACTCAACACATCTATGCTAGTGTAAGCATTTCTTGCTAAAGACGCTTATTTGCTGATGCACTTTTTTTCAAAGAACAGTTTTTAAACCCTGAGTCATTATTATTAGCTGATTTCTATGGAAAGCTATATTTCCCCCTAATATGCTCCTCAAATAGCTGGTTGTGCTGTCATGTCTCTGAGGTACACTCCAGCCTGAGCACCCTGACTTTTATCTGAGGTGGATGAGACCAGGTGGATAGACAGGAACCAGATCAGAAAGGGCTGGTCATATGTGTTGAAAACCTAGCTTTGAGCTTTATACTATGGGTAGCGTGTGTGCGTGCGCACACGCACGGTCATTAAAAGGCAAGAAAGGCAATAGGTGAGTCTAGAAGTAGAACATTGAGAGAGGGTGGCAGAGAAGCTAAATCCTCAGAACCTGTGGGCTTGTTATTTGGTTTATCTCTGGAGACTGGACCTTTCAGACATCCTCCAACAAGGCAGCCCATCTCCCAGGCAGAGTGAACTGCTCATTTTTCCCACAGCACATGGACATGAGGAGATTTTTGAATACTTGTACTTGGAGATACAGGGTAAAAATGAATGAAAACAAAACAGATAGATTTAGAGGATATAGTGGTACTTGGTGATGAAAATGGAGTTAACTTTATTTTTGGAAGGTTAGATTAGAAGAAATTACTAGAGAATCAAATTTGTCCTTTATTTGTCTGGGAATGGATGCTTTTGTACTTGAATCCAGTATAACTCTTTGGCCTTGGGAAGCCTGTGAGACCACATTTCTAGGAGGTTTGTCAGTGGCTGGGCCACCTGCATAAGGGAGGTGACTCACATACAGAGCTCAGCTCTTCTGTTGTATGAAGGTCCAGGTGACCTTATGAGGAGCCTCCCAGTGATGGGTGGAGTAACACTGGAAGCTTCTTCAAGGCCTTTGGTCCTTTCTGCCTGTCAGGATAAAAATTTAGGATTGGTGACTGAGGCTGCAGTGAAGACAAAGTCCTGTCAAAACTAGAACCCAAACGGGGTCTCTGCAAAGCTGAGGGGGTGCGGTAGTTTATGGAGGTGTGAATGCTTCTTGGATAAGTAAGCAGAGTCCCTTGGTCAGAAGAAAGCAGGACATTTTATATGAATGTTGAAATGACTATAAAACTGTTATTGCTAACCCTGATATGGGTGGTGTCAGTGATAAAACACACCAACCAGGAAACAGGGTCAATTAGGTTGGAGAAGATTTTCCAGAATTCCTAGTTCCTCCTTTGGCACAAACAGACCCGGTGCAGATATCTCTATACTTTGGTACCTTCTTGATAAATAATCACCAAATTTCTGTTGCTGATTGTGTTGATAATTAGTTAACTCTAAAATATTCCTAAGAAAGAGAATACTATGTTTGCCAGCCCAAGAGCAGGAAATGCCACATTGTTTTCAGCATGTTGAAGGTATAACACAGTAAAGGAAGAGGAATCCTAAGAAACTGGTTTGTGAAAATCCTTGTAGGCCATTTTAAAAGATTTAAAGTGAAGCCCATTAATACATTTAAAACTGGAGGATAAAGTAACATGTTCATACTTGGAGTTCAGACAGGTAATGATGATATGGAAGGTTTGAGGTAAAGAGACTTGTTAAATGACAATGAGATGATACAGACAAGAGATAATGAATATCTAATTATCTAATTAAGGCCTTGGCTTGAAAGCATGAAGCAGATGAGAAGAATTCAAAAACTAGAAAGTACATTTGGTCTGACTTAGTGATTGTATTGGTCAGGCTTCTCTAGAGAAACAGAACCAATAGGATAAAATCCTATATATAAATTGGCCTCCATGATTTGTTATGGAAATTAGGTAATTGATTATGGAGATCGAAAAGTCCCATGATCTGCATCTACAAGCTGGAAAACCAGGACCGCCAGTGATGTAATTGGGCCTGGGTCTGAAGGCCTGAGAACCTGGGACCATGGGATAAGTCCCAGCTGAGTCTGAAAGCCTGAGAACAAGGAGCATCTTCGTCCAATGTCTGATGGCTGAGAAGACAGATGTCTCAGCTCAGATGAATGAACTCTTCCTCTGCTTTTTCTGTTCTACCTGGGCCCTCAATGGATTGGGTAATGCCAGTCCACATTGGTGAGGACAATCCACTCAAGGCTACTGTTTCAAAGGCTAAATCTTTTCCAGACACATGTCACAGACACACCCAGAAATCATGCTTACCAGCTATGTGGGCATCCCCTAGCCCAGGAAAGATGGGACATAAAATGAACCATCACAGTGATGAGTTAATATGAAAAGTGACTTAGAGGGAAGAGACAAAGGTGACTGTCAGGTTTCTGGTTTGGATGGTGGGCCTGTCAAAGTAGATGGTGGAACAATCAATTATGACAAGACAGGCCGAGGAGAAGGTTTTGGGGAATGGAGGGCACCTTTTAGATATGCTGAGTATGAGGTATTGTGAGACAAGCAAGAAAAATGATCTGTCTAAAGCTCTGGTTAGAAGTCAAGGTGGAAATTTGGAAGTAGGAGACATTAACTTACGGGTAGCAATTAAGATAATGAAAGTGGATGTGCTGGCTTAGGGAAAGCCATAAGCATACATGAGGTAGAACACATTGGGCCTATGGGGATCAGGTGTTCTGGCCTGGAGATTCATTCTTCCCTATTTTGACAGCTCAGCAAGATGCCAACTAGGCAGTCCTGACTTAGCTCAGTGGAACAGCTGGACTCCAGAGCCCGTCCTTCTTTCTAGCACTGCCATGTTTTTTGAAAAGGAAGTTCCCAGTGTTAAATTGTTGCCTGGATTCCCCTGTCCCTTCTCAACTCTCCTATACATGTGTAGTGGGACACGAGTTTTTACGAAGTGACAGGGTCTCTCTCAGGGCCCTTCCCAGGGTACATGTAGCCATGTCCAGCCTACACAGAGCTCTTAGAGGGTGAGCTCTCAAGGCTGCATGTTCTCTGCCACTCCTCTCTCATAGGTTCCCCTCAGTATATATATTTTTTTACATTTTCAATGCATAACACCGGTGTGGTGGTGGTCATGGTAGATGTGTTTCTGTGCCCTTGTCCATGACCTCTGCCCTTAACTGACTTGAGGGAAGTAGACCTGGATCAGTGAGATGACCTGAAAGCAAGGTTCTTGCTAACATAATACCTAGACTCTCACTGGAAATTAGCTAGAAAGATAGGTGCATGTAATTTATTCCAATCAGAAGTCAGTACAAGATTTTATGCAAGAGAATGACGTGACTTCCAGTTCTCCTTTGGAGTATTAGCATAAAATTTCATAATAAAATTAAAAAGCAGACCCTTTCAGACTGTTTTTGAAAGTAGGCTCTCCGAGTAGAGAAGGGGTCCTGGACTCCGGACTCTGGTTCTTCCTCTAGAAATGCCTCAGTGTAATTTCTTTCTGGCTTCTGTTTTGGCCAATTCAGCACAATGGGGACAGTGTCACTCTAAGACCCTTCCTTTTAGACCCCTTCAATATACCGCTGCAAGGCCCAATGTTTTCACTCTATTTTAACATTTTATAAATACTTACTCAAATGAGACTTTACTAAAATTAAGGACTTCTTTAAATGACAAATATTTTATAGCAAATAAGTATTGAGTGTTTACTTCATGCAGGGGGTTGTCTAGAGTGCATTACACA
Source organism: Myotis daubentonii (assembly GCF_963259705.1). Taxonomy (NCBI): domain Eukaryota; kingdom Metazoa; phylum Chordata; class Mammalia; order Chiroptera; family Vespertilionidae; genus Myotis; species Myotis daubentonii. The sequence goes on from NC_081858.1 coordinate 19,541,285, forward strand.
CAAAAACGTATTTGATCTCCACAGCAACCCCATGAGGTAAGCCCTGTGATTATTCCCATTTTAAAGAGAATGAAGGAAGGTCGTCAGAGAGTCAACAACTGTCCCAAGATTCCTCAGCTAATCAGTGGTGGAGTCAGGATGTGACTGAGGACAGTTGGCCTCCATGGCTCTTAACTGTAAATGCTCTGATCTGATGCCTCTTCGTAGTAAACAGAAAATAACACACCTCTAAGGAACCTTGCAGTCTATGGCCTGCACTCTCGGGTTCAGAGTCCTCTCCATAAGTACTTCATGGCAAGTAGTAAGTAATTTCTCCCTTCTGGCTCCTAGACTAGTTTTTTGTTCCAGACATCAGCTCAGCATCCAGTGCTCAGGGGTTCACATCTGAACCTCTACCACTGAAAACCCAGGCCCTAGGGATCTTTCACCAAAGAGGGAGGTGAAAGGAGTGCTTTCCTTTCAATAGTCTAGAGTTCTGGCTGAGGCATCTGTTCTGTCTGGGAGATTGGCAACAGGAATTCTGTCCTTTATCTGCCTTGGCTCCACCTCCACTAGGGAGTGGGTCTCAGCTTTGTATTTCATGAACAGAGAAACTCAAAATACAAACAGGAACTGCCCACTTGTTCCACCCTTGTGTAGGTTGCTGTGTGGGGCGGTTGGCAATTTCTTGATTCCTCTAGAACTCACCTCTCTCCCCCTGTCTCCGTCTTCATTTTTGTTTCTTCCTCTGTCTCTATCTTTATTTCTGTTTCTGTCTCTGGTTCCCATTGTGACCTGCCTCTGATTTAATTAATCACTAGCTTGCTGCCTTCCCCTCTGGCTAGTCCGTAGGCGCCCTGGCACAGTGATTTGCCCTTTGTTCTTGTGGCACCTCTCACTCGCACATGGCAGGTTCATACAAATATGCGTTTGATGGATGAATGAATTAACTTCATGGAGTCCAATCCTATTTTTTAGTATCCAGTATCCAGTCTCCTTCCCTCAGATTCCTCTCTCAAAAGGCCTTCTGAATTGTTTAATTTGTTGAATATTTTAAAAACAGATCATGCAGTTCAGCAGTAACTTAATATATTCTCCAGAATCTTCTGTTAATTAACTTAGTGATTTAACAACACAGGACTTTGTCATTTTATAGTGCTTTGCTAATACTTCATTTTTATTCTTATGTTATTTCCCCACCCCCTAAGCTGAGATAATTTTTACTCTCTCCCATGCAGCACTTTTTATCCCTCATAATCAATATTAATTTCATTCCCAGATCATATTTTGAGAGGGAGCTGTTTTCTTGGTTCAGGTTTGGAGATCAAGAGGTAGTTTGTAGAGTCTGTGTTTTCAAAGAAAATTTCTTATTAAGATCATTATCTGGCAGGCTGGCAAGATGATTTCAATCTTGTTGGTGCAGAACTCACACGCTGATGTGTTGCTGCTTCAAGGTGACTGGGCGACTCTTCAAGGTGGGTTGCCACAGCTTGGGTGAAGTGGGCATGGCAGGTGCGAGGGAAGGAAGCCAACAAGCAGGTGGTGCTTGCCCGGTCGCCCTGGATGCCCATGCAGTTGGCACGGCGGGGCTTGGCGTGGGAAGACTGAAGCACATCTCTCCAAGCTCTCAGCGGCATTTGACACTGTACGGAATGAAGGTTCTAGGAACGAAGCCATCAGTGGGAGTGGGCCAGCAGGAAAAAGGTGGGGAAGCCAGTGAGCAGATATCAAAAAGTAACTTTGAGGAGACTTGCAAGTGATTGGAGAACACGTCTCTGGATATTGGTGGGGAATTTTTGCTCCATGTTCCAGGCACTTCGTTAATTCAAGGCATTTCATTTGTTATAACACAAGGGTTTTTTGGTAGATTTTTTTTATTCGGGTGAATAATAGGATTTACTTGTTCATCATTTAAAAAGCCAAGAAGTTGCTATACAATTGCAGAATGGGAACAAAATAAGAATATCACTTTTGTTCTTTTTGGAATCAGCATCCTGAAAATTCAGAATGAGTCTTTATTTTCTTGGCTTGTTTTTTTCATCAGGAGAATGTTATCAACTGAGTAATTATGCAGCGGTTCACATGGGGGAAACAAAGACAATGGAGGTAGCTTTTTAAACAAAGGGAAGGAAAGAACATCATGGCTCATTCAAAAAGGAGGCCGTCTGATTCATAACTAGATCCATGAGATGAGGGAACTGGAGGCAGAGCACATCCAGAGGGTGGGAATGAAGCCTTCGTATTTTCTTTACACGCACACTCTGGTTCTTTCCCCCCACTCTCTCTTTTAAACAGCTAAGTGAAAACTGTCCTAGCACCATTTCCCTTCCTCCCCAATTTTCTTCTGCTCCCTCTCTCCCTTTATCTGCTTCTTCTCTCTCTTCTTTTTCTCCTGTCAACATTTCCTCCAAATTTCTCTCTCAGATACCCCCCAAGAATACATGCTCAGTTTAAAAAATGACCATACTTGCCTGGCCGGCATGGCTTAGCAGTTGAGCATCAACTTATGAACCAGGAGGTCATGGTTCAATTCTCGGTCAGAGCACATGCCAGGGTTGTGGGTTCAATCCCCAGTGTGGGGCATGCAGTAGGCAGCCTATCAATGATTCTCTCTCATCATTGATGTTTCTCTCTCTCTTCTCCCTCTCCCTTCCTTTCTAAAATCAATATAAATATATTTAAAAAGAAATCAATAATGACCATTCTTTTCTTCAGGTGGGTTTCTTTTGGGTGGGTTTACATACTTGACGGCTCCTACTCAGAGCAGCAGGTCCCTGATACACACATTTCAATCGTTTCTTTGCTACGAAGGTCCTATTACGGTATGTTTTGTATTTTCATTTTCCCGATTTCATTTAATCTTCAAAAGCACCTGGAAGGAGGCAAGAAAGTATCTTCCCAGTTTTGCAGATGAAAAAAGAAAACCAAACCAAAACAATTCCCATGCTCAGGCTGCCCTGACTAGTAAGACAGGCTTCGGAGCCAAAGCATGTTTATTTCTTTATTCCAAGCCCGTTGCTCTTCCTCCCTCTCCAGCTTTCCGGGAGCACTGCAGCACTCTCCTAACTTGTCTCGCGTTCTCTCCTGCCACTCTGCATTGTGTTCTTCAAGTAGAAGCTCAAGTGGTCCTTTCAAAGTGCAGATCTTACCATGTCATGCCATCACTGGCGTCCCTTTGTTCATAGGATCAAGAGTAATATATTTCACGTACCCACAGGTCAGTGCGTGGCCCACCTGTCTCTGGGTTTCATCTGGCCTCTGCTTCCCAGGCTCTCTCCTCTCCAAGCACATTGCTCTTCTCCAGCCCCTTGCTTTGCTTGGCCCCTCCCACCACAGCCTCTTGCTCTGCTCTTCCTGTTCCTGCCTTCAGGTTTTGGCTCAAGCATCAATTCTTTGAGTAACCCTTCTTGAATACCTTTCTTGTACACCCCTCCCCCCCAAATTAGATCCCTTTCTTCTATCTTCTCAGGGCACAATAGAAATTTTACACTCATGTGTATGAAATGTTGCATATACCTTACAAATATATGATTAACATTTATCTCCTCCAATAGACATTAAGCTCCATGAAACCAGAGGCTATGTCTTTATTAGCTCACAATTATAATCAATAGGTGCCCCAAAACATTCATTGAGCCATGTCAGTGATAATAAAATTGTGATTTTATTATCAAGAAAATAGGATTGTACTATGTGTCTTGTCCTGGGAGGGTGTGATTTGGGGGCCTGGCCAACATAACAGTTTCTTTGGGGATTGCGCGGAACACAGTGGTTAAATATGAAAATTAAAGGCAGCTCAGGATATCCTTGAAAGGTAACAGAAACTATTAAAGAAGGTGGTAAGTAGCACACAATTCTCTAAGTGTAGCGTCAAATGCCACCTCTTTGGTGAAGTCTTTCTTGATCACCTCAGGTCCAGTGGATGTTTCCAGCTCTTTTTCCCTGCACACCTAATACAGTCTTAAATGTTTAAATACCTGGATCCCCAACTTACCTCCAAGTCTCTCATGGCAAGGATCATCTGTTTCTATTTGCTTGTCCACTTCATCACATGGTTTCTAAAATGGCAGGAGTTTAATATTTGTGGAATGAATGATCTTGCACTTACTAAGGAAAGCCAGACCACACCCATCTACAATAGAAAGAACCGACTGAACTAGTGTTACACAGAGTTAAAAGGGTAATATTGGATCACAGGCCAATGAGGAGTCATGTCCAGCTTTCTTTGTTCTCGCTCCCACCCCTACATCTGCTTCACTAAAGAATGATGAGAAATAGATGGTATGAATCTTGTCCTCCTGGTTATCATCCCAGGTTTATTATATCTCTTCCACGGGACACTTGTGGTTTATTGTCATACACACCCTGGATCTAATTTTGTCATCTGTAAGGTTTGTGACCTTAGACAACTCACCATCTCTCACCACGAAGTAGAGATAATATCTTCTTCTCGAGGTTGTCACATGGCTTTTGAGACAGGTACCCATTTCACCAGCCTGTACACTCCCAGCCTCCCCTTCCCGCACCCCAGGAGCCCTGGCCCACCTAAGAACGTTTTGTCTGTCAGAAGCCTCCACAGTTCCTTCGCTTCCTCCTAATGAGAACTTGGCCTTTGACAGCTAGTTCTTCGTTTTGTGTGTGTGTGTGTAATGCAGAATCAAACAAATGAATAAAAGGAGTCATGACAAGAGAAGTGGGAGGTAACAGAGAAAGGAATAAAAGAGCAGGGCCTCATGGGGAGAGACTGGGGGTATCCAGAGAGGGCTCCATAGGAGCTCTGGGGCAGGGCAGCAGTGGAGTTGAGAATCAATGTGTTATGATTGTTTGTTTTAAGAAAATATTGCCTTTTTTTTAATTGGATTCTCTTTATATAGTTTAAGAGAGTTAAATTGGCAATTTCTTTTAAACTTAGTTATGACTTCCAGGCTGTGTCCCTTTGCATGAAACACTACTCCAGGACTGCACCACATGGAGGCCCAGCTCTCCTTGAGTGCAGACCTAGATGCCGCCCAGAACCTCATGGCCACTTAATAATAAACTACTTCCATTCTTCCTACATCCTATGGTCTTACTGACACTATCCGGGTCAAGTAGACAAAGTGAAAAGGCCGACGAAGGAAGTTATTGATGTAGGTCCCCCCTGAAGCCTCCTTCACTTCAATTATTTGAGTGTTTCTAGGAGAAATGTGTTTGAAGCTCAAATTACTCACATAATTGATCCGAGTCTCTGCTTCACTTGCCCCCAAGTCAGAAAGCACTGCAGTTGCAGAGTTGGCTTCTGGGGTTCACTTTTCTTTCCTGGGTTGTTTGTTGAAAATGGTGAATAACATCTGATGCTCTCAAGCCAGCTGCCAATCACAAGTGAGATGCTTGGGTCCAACTGGTTAGATGTGAGTTGGCAGGCAGGTCAGCCTCTGGGGCCCAGGCTGTGTGATGATTCAAACCGCCAGAGCCTGGAGACCTTTCCAATCGATGTGGGCAGGTTCAGGGCTCTGCAGGGAGGACAAAGGCTCTGAATGGCAGTTAAAAAAAAAAGAAAGAAAGAAAGAAAAGAACACACAAATAAAACCCAAGTAGAGAACGATTTTAGCATCAAAGGAAATACATGTTATGAAAGATGGAGAGAAGTTTCTGATGATTTAAACCTCATTGGCTCCCGCCTCTCCCTCTTGACTCTCTTGTCTGCGTTCTGGGGAAAATGGAAAGAAACATTCTTACTGATTTTTGTCAAGTGAAAGATGCTTAATATGGTAATCAGCCCCTCCTGAGGAGAGTGTGTGTGGCAGCTCGCAGCCCCAGCAGCCATGATTATGCAGCCCCAAATTGTCTCCGGTCTTGGCTGAGACCACAAAGGTGAAGGAGAGAGGGGGGAACCGAAAGAAGATATTTTAATCATGCATTAAGGGGCATTCTGGGCTTCTCAAATCATGGGGACAAAGCTGGTAGTAGGGGAGGCTATACAAATCCTGGCTAGTTTTAACCTCGACACTTACTGAACCTGGGTTTTGGTCATTACTTCTGTCTTTAATTTCCATCGCTTCGTCCCCCCTGCAGGGACCGGGCACTTGCTTAGGAACCTGTGCTGAATCCTAATCGGCTGGTGTTCTCACATGCCCGCTGACCTTGACATCAAAGGGTATGAGGGACAGCCGTGGACCAGGCAGACCCGCTCCTTTAGCCTGGCTCCCCTGACTGGACAACAGTGGCTGCTGCTCTCCCATTTAGTACCGGTTTGGGGTGTTCTCAAGGCCCATCCAAACCAGCTTTTACCCTCAAGGCATTTGGAGGGAGTCCCTTTAGCAGTGGTTCTCAACCTTCTGGCCCTTTAAATACAGTTCCTCATGTTGTGACCCAACCATAAAATTATTTTCGTTGCTACTTCATAACTGTAATGTTGCTACTGTTATGAATCGTAATGTAAATATCTGATGTGCAGGATGGTCTTAGGCGACCCCTGTGAAAGGGTCGTTTGCCCGCCAAAGGGGTCGCGACCCACAGGTTGAGAACCGCTGCTTTAGAGCAAGCCTTGCTTAGGAGCCCTGTCATGGTCTCTGGCTGTACCATCCACCACCTGCCCATTCAGCCCTTTACCTGGAGGTGATATGACTTGAAGAGGTGAGCTTTGGAGCCAATGACCTGCTTGCTCAGTTACCTGCCAGTTGTACCTCCTTGGGAAGGGGTGGGATCACCAGGCAGAGTACAGACCAGTCAGGAGAGATAGACAGACACAGAGGCGGAGCAATGGAAAGAGAGAGTGGCAGGAACTAGCTCACTGCCTGGCTCGTCGCAGGCCCTCAGGCCAGGGCAGGCGCGCTCAGCCATCCTGCAGACATGGACCTGGCTCTCTGCCTGACACTGAGCTGGGTACCAGGGTCACAAGAGAAAAAACATCCATCCCACAGAGAACTATTTGGGAATCTAAGATTATTTTTAATCGCTGGCATAAAGAAACTACAGACTACACTGCAATCTTTGCGACTGCGGCAGCCACGCCTGAAGATCGCTGTGCAGTACAAATACCAGGCAGGCATTCTGACATGTTAATGACATCTCCCACCAGAAGCCACCTCAGTGTGCTCTGGGCTGGTTCACATCACTGGTGATTAAAGAAACAAATACAAGGGCTTGCAATAAACATTGAGAGAGCTGCTGCTGTGGACGATGAAAAACGCCCTGTGGGTGAGAAACAAAGGCTTCAGGGAAGATCTCACTTTCTCAGTCACAAGGCGACGAGGAAGTTTGTGGACTCACAGAGAGGGGGAGGCACTCGCTCTGAGGTCCGGGTCCCAGGTAATGAGGGCTAAACTATAATCTGCTATGCTCTGTCCCCAATGCCTGCAGAAGTGGGACCCTATTGTAAAGAGGGCTCTATAGTGCAAGCTCTTTAAAAAAATTTTTTTTCCTCTTAATTGATTCATGTAGACATTGCAAGCCTCTCTAACAGAGCTTCGGAAAGGAGATATTTGGGGATGGGAGAAGGGATAGGGTTTTTAGTGAGTCCCATAGCCCAGGGCCTCTGAACCGTTTTTTGTACAGGGATTACTCAGGAATTTCCTTGATTTGGGCCAGGGCCTGAGAATCTGAATTTCTAAAGATCCGCGGTATTGCTGGTCCTCAGACCACACTCTGAGTCACGAGGTACAACCTTCCCGCTGTCATCTGCCCCTATGCTGAGGGCCAGGAGCACTGGGCCTCAGTCAGAGCCAGGAGGGGCCTGATTCAATCGATTTCCCTCTCGGACCACATATTACATCCTGCTGGTTCTGCTGCAGCTGGGCATCACACTGGATTTGTCAGGCGCATCCCCCAGCCTCCTGGAGACCCCTCGGAAGTCAAACACCTGCTGCACGACTTCCAGGGAATGAGCCAGCAAGAATTCTACCTCTGATGGCTGCCGCTCTTCCCAGGTTTCAACGATGATAATTAAAGGCCCACATGTTTCCATCTAAGTGTTGGCGATCGGCTGGCAGGCTTGAACCCAGCAGCTTCCTCGGAGGTCGATAAGCATTGGGGAAATATTTGTCATGCTGAGCAGGGCGCCACAAATTGCCCGGCATCTGGAACAAATCGCTGTCTGGGTACCTGGGCTGCAGAGGAGCAGGCGAGAAAAGGTGATTAAAGGAGAGAAGCAGAGGCTCCTGGCTTTGCAGGCAGGAGAGGGGGGTCTGCAGGACCATGGGGATGCTGTGCAGCCTCCGTGTCCAGTGGTGGGGAGCAGCATACCCCTGGGAAAGTTGGGGAGCAAGTCCACTCGCTGGCAACCAAGAGAATGGGGTTTGCAGAATGTTGAGAAAGGTGGACTCCTGAGAGGGGGAGGCACTCACTACGGATAGAGTGTCAGGTCACACAGAGGCCCAAGTCCCAGACCCAGGCATTGAGGGCTAATCTATCACCTGCTGTGCTCTGTCCCAAATGCTTTACTCTGTGAATCCTCCTAACAACCCTTTGATATATGTAGGTTCTTTTTAAAAATTTTTTTAAACATATTTTTATTGATTTCAGAGAGGAAGGCAAAGGGAGAGGGAGAGGGAGAGGGAGAGGGAGAGGGAGAGGGAGAGAGAGAGAGAGAGAGAGAGAGAGAGAGAGAGAGAGAGAGAGAAAGAGAGAGAAAGAAACATTAATGATGAGAGAGAATCATTGATTGGCTGCCTCCTGCACACCCCACACTGGGGATTGAGCCCACAACCCAGACATGTGCCCTGACCAGGAATCAAACCATGACCTCCTGGTTCATAGATCAATGCTCAACCACTGAGCCACGCCAGCAAGGTGAGGCAGGTAGGTTCTTTTTTATTCCCATTTTATTGGTGAAAGAATTGAGACTCAGCAAGGTGAAGCGAGCTGTCTGAGAACACACCCCTGGTAGGTGAAGTCGTGGTGACTGAGGAAAGTGGGCAGCAGCCTGTGGAGACACTGATTGAAGACTCAACAAACAGGCCAGGGTGCTACCAGCAGTCTCACCCCTCCTGTCAATGCCAACCTCCTGGCCCTGGGCACTCCTGCAGGGCAGAATTCCCTCTGCCCCTGACCTCTCTGCCCACTGCAGCCCCAAGTCCAAGTCCGCATCACACTCATTCCTGCCTCAGTCCCTTCCTCTTGGTAATACCATCCCGATTGCCACTGGAACTCTGCATGTCCCACCTCCATTGCCTCTTATATATGTCCTCTGATATGACCAAGATGACAGGTGGCAGGGCTGACAAACCTTGCCCACACTGGCCAGGCACTGGGAGTGGGCTGCCACTCGCAACCCTACTGTGCCATTCTCCCCACAAGGGGCAACTACAGCTTTGAGGCTGGCAGCACACTGCCCAGCAGAAACTTAGCCCTGAGTTCATGAGCCACAACTGCTCCCACATGACCCACAACTGCTCCAACAGGTGGAAGGAAATGGCACATTAACCTGTCAGCCATGAAGATTCTTGCTCTGGAACTTAACATGACTCACCAGTGTGCTCACTTGTTCTCGGCCAGTTCCACCCCTAATGCTTCCCACCTTCAAACTGTTCTCTCATAGTTCCTCTCTTCCCACTTCTTGAACTCTTTCTTCCCTTTAATTTCTTCCCCTCTCTCTGGAAGTATACTGCTTCCCCTAACAGGCTGACAAAAGGCCATTCCAAACATATATTCACTTCCTAGACCAGGGTGGGCAAACTTTTTGACTCGAGGGCCACAATGGGTTCTTAAACTGGACCAGAGGGCCAGAACAAAAGCATGGATGGAGTGTTTGTGTGAACTAATATAAATTCTAAGTAAACATCATTACATAAAAGGGTACGGTCTTTTTTTTTTATAGTTTTATTCATTTCAAATGGGCCGGATCCGGCCCGCGGGCCGTAGTTTGCCCACGACTGTCCTAGACCCTGGAACCTGTGGCTGTCACGTTAGGTGGCAAAAGATGGGATTAAGTTAAATGTGTGGAGGAAGAAGTTTATCCTGGGTCCTCTGGATAGGCCCTGCATTCAATCATAAGTGACTTTATGAGAGAGAGATGGGGAAGTTTTGGAAACAGATACACAGAGGAGAGGCAAAAACAGAGACCGACAATTGTACTAGTCAGGATTATATATGTAAATATATGTGAATATGATTATACATGTATATGTGATTATATACTATAGATATATGAGAATCCGTGGAGAGAAAGAGAGATTGAGAGAGGAGTTAACTATGAAGCACTGGCTAACATGATGATGGAGGCCGAGGAGCCTCACACGACCTGATGTCCACAGCTGGGCAGCCAGGGAAGCTGCTGGTGCAGTTCCATTGGAGTCAAAGGCCGAGGACCAGGCGGGCGGATGGAGTGAGTCTCAGTCTAGGGCAGGAGGGGGCCCATGCCCCTGCTCAAGGGTCAGGAGAGAGAGCAATCTCCCTTCTGCCTTTCTCTTCTCTGCAAGCCTCCTGGGGTTGGAGGAGGACACCCACGTGGAGAGGGGAGTCTGCTTTACTCACTTCAGGATTCAAATGCTAATCCCACTGGAGCACCCTCTGGGGACTCCTGGAAGCAATGTTTAGGCAAATACCTGGGCATCCTGTGATTTAGTGAAGTTGAGGCATAAAATGAGCCTCCACAATGTGGGAGTGGAGCAGCCACAAGTCAGGGACTGCCAGCAGCCCCAGAACCTGGAAGAGATGGGGACCAGGATGTCTCGCAGAGCCTTTAGGGGGTGTGCAGCCCTGCCCACACTCAATTTGGGACTTGTGTGAGAATACGTTTCTAGTGTCTTAAGCTACCCTGTTTGTGGACATCAGTTGCAGCAGCTCCAGAAATGAATATACCCCATTGAATAAAATCTTTTTAAACACTGTCTCTCCCCAGCAACTTTTGAAGTTCTTTCCCACCCTTATTATCCCAATTTAATAGTCTGTACTCTTTCCACCTCCTCACTCTGTGTACTTTCCCTCATTGCCCTACAATCAGGCTTCCTGGCCCTAAATAGGATGCCAGTAACCTGTCCCAGGTTCGGCCCATTGGCCCGGCCTGCTGTGTTCCCACTTCCTTCCTCTCTGACATCACATGGGCTTTGTCCATCCTTTCTGTGCGGCTCCTCCTTCCTCTGAGGCTTCCCTTCCCCTGCCAGCCTTTGAAACACTGACTCTCACCTGGATGCTCTCCTTGGCTCACCTCTCCTCTCAGTCCACACGCCCTCCCCCCAAGGGTCGATGGCCATTTGGGAGGATTCTGCTCAAACCTCCTTTCAAACCTGAATCACGGCTCCCAAGCTAAGCTGACTGTAACTCCTCTGGGTTTGCTAGGATCACAAATAGCCATCACACATTGCCATTAAACCAAAAGGGTATTAAATTTATCAGAAGAGGCCATTGACACTGCAGGATTCGCACACACAAACTTTAATCAGAGCCCGTGTGGTCAGCCGTCCTGCTTTCCAAACATTCCTTGTCCTGCTCTGTGATGGCTCCGCCTGAGGGGGAGTGGAAATAGCTTCTCTGCAGCTGGGGGTCAGGCAGGCCTCAACCTTTGCATCAGGCAGCTCCATCACAGGTTGTTTTTTCTTTTCATTTCTTTTAAGCTCAGTCAGTAGTTTCCGGGGGAAAATGGAAGGCCATCATTTGGCATGAGCCGAGCCCATTTGCCACTGGCTCATCTGACCATGTGATACAGTCACTCTTCCAGCTGCTGTCAAACAGGAAAGGGTGAGCAAAAGGCCTTGGCGAGGAATAAGTGAAGGGGTTGGTGGCTGCCTAGCTCAGCTGGAGAGGTGGCCCAAGGTGCTGGAAAGTACAGTGGTTTGTACTAGGCTAGGCCTGGGCCTTTATATTTTGAGGAACAGCCAACAACTCTGAAAGCTGGGAATCAGATCATTTTCCCTGAGGACAGTTTCCCAGGCAGAGGTATTTTCAGCATTTAGACATGCTTCTCAAGCTGCCAGGTCGGGGTGGACAATCCCCATCTTCTCCTCTACCCTAGGCTACTCCTCCGCTTTATCTTGGCATCAGCCTGGATGTAATTATTGCCTTGAAGTCCCATGTACACCTCACACTCAGATTCCAAACTGAATGTGTTAAGTTTTCCCTCTTACATTTAAATTTTTCAGTTGCCCTTCTAAATCTCTCTTGAATCTTCCCTCTCTCCTTCATCCTGAAACTCCCTTGATTGTACCGCCTTGGACAAGCTCTTGACCTCCGCGGACTTAATTTGCTCTTCTGTAAAATATAAATTTTAATAGTGCTTTTCTAATAGAATTACTGTAAAAATTAAATATGTAATACATTGAATTTGAATGAGGTCTGGCACATAACAAGCCCTCAATAAATATTAGCTCTATTGTTATTGGTTTAAGATCTCCATCATCTTCTCTACATAAAACGATGGTGTTATTGACTAAGAGGCTTTCTTATTTTGTCCTGCTCAACACTTATTCTTTCCAGAGCTCCCTGAGTGACTGATGATTTGACACACAAATCTAAGTGTATCATTTCTCTTTTTAAACTCTTCAATGCTTCCCCATTACCTACAGGATAAGACAAGGGTTTCTTAAGAAGGTAAATGAGCTCCTCTGTGACACAGCTCCTGCCTAACTCTCCAGCCTTGCCCCTGGCATTTCCTGACTCATATTTTATTTTCCATCAATACTAAACTGTGCAGATAATAACTTCATCGGGAGATAGAGGAGTGGGTGCCTGTGCTCACCTTATTCATTTTCTCTGACGTGCCCTCCCCCCACATCAAACCCACCTCTTTGTTCACATGGCCAACCCTCGTCAATTTAACACTTAGTCTGTGTGTGTCCCCCTGTATCCCTCTGCCAGCACCTTTACCGGCAGTGTACATACCGAACTCACAGCCTCTGTACATGTCTAGATCATAGAACTGAAAAACCCGAACCTGTGATTTTGTTTCTCTCCTCTCCACACCTTTATATATGTATATGTATATGTATATGATGTATATGTATATATGTATACATATATATGTATACATATGCATATATATGTATATGTATTTGAATTATTACAGAGAGGGAGGGGGATAGAGAGTCAGAAACATCCATGAGAGAGAAACATCAATCAGCCGCCTCCTGCACACTCCCCACTGGGTATGTGCCTGCAACCAAGGTACCTGCCCTTGACCAGAATCGAACCCGGGACCCTTGAGTCCGCAGGCTGACGCTCTATCCACTTAGCCAAACCGCTTAGGGCTCCACACCTTTTTCTTCTTCGCATTCACCGCATGTGGCACGGCACACGGTAAAGGTCTGATAGTGTTCGCTGTGCTTGTTCCTTCTGTGGAGGTCCATGACATTTGAAGTCAGTTAAGGCCACAGGGCTGGGTATAAAATGCAGAAGACTAAAACACCAGGTTGAGACGGATCTAGGGGAGTGAAAAGGCTGGGGGTGGCTCCATGCACAGTCCTTGAAGTGGCCCCTACTAGAGGCAGGCTGAGGGAGGTAGAGGGGGTTTTAGTTGGGTTGCCTGTCACTTAAGGGAACTCTTCTGCTCCTGGGCAAGCATATGGGGCCAGTCCCCCAGTCCAGGAAGGCCCAGGAACCAGAGCGAGCAGGTGCCAATGCCTCTCCATAGCCACACGGGGCATGGAGAGCTGGTTCAAGTCCTGCCATGAAGGATGATTGGCCAGATTAAGGTGTGGGGACTCAGGCAGGATCCAGTCGTCTGAACACAGCATGACAGGAGAGGGGTGGAGTAGACTTTGATAGCCACAGTGAGGATGCCCAGTGCCGTCCTTGGCACTGTTTCGTGGAAGAGAGTGGCAGCTGGAAGCTCTCAGGGCCCAGGTGCCAGGGTCCTGGTGAGCAGGGGTCCTCAAACTACGGCCCGTGGGCCACATGCAAATACAAATATTGTATTTGTTCCCGTTTTGTTTTTTTACTTCAAAATAAGATATGTGCAGTGTGCATAGGAATTTGTTCATCGTTTTTTTTTTTAGTCCGGCCCTCCAACGGTCTGAGGGACAGTGAACTGGCCCCCTGTTTAAAAAGTTTGAGGACCCCTGCTGGTGAGGAAGGCATTCATTGCAAACTTACTGGGTCTTGCTGGCCCCGCAATGTACTGTGGTTTCTCATTCTTCGATGCAGCACCGGCTCCGTGACAGCGTGCTTCATTGTTGTAAAGCGCACACTTCCACAGGCAACAAGCACAGGGATTGGGAGAGGTGTCCCAATTTCAGAAATAGTAAAAAAAAAAAAAAAAAAAAAAAAAAAGGAAGAAGCCACCGAATTTGTCTTCTGCAGAGAGGAATAGCTTTCATTAGTTCTCTGAGGACCCGCTCTGGAAGGGGGCATGACTGGTCCCACAGGGAGGTGCTGGCAGAGCAGGCAACCTGGGAAACAGGATGCCAAGAGGGGGGCAGGGTGCTCAGGTGACAGTGGGGGAGGGGCAGGGAACCCTCTCCTGCCTCTGAGACCTCCTGCCAGCTACACCCAGGCCCCAGTGCTCCACTGTCAGGCCGCAGAGGACCCGAGGGCTTCCCTGTCCCTCCTTCCACCCCTCCGAGGAGCAGGCTGGCCCCATTCTCCCTTTGCAGGCTGTCTTCCAGGATTTCTTAGGAGATCCCAGCTCCTCAGTCTCCTGTCCAAGGGCTCTGCGTCCTTCTCTGTCGTGGAAATGCTGCCCCGTGTCCCCCCGAATGCAGGGCAGGTTGGGTTCTCTCCTCCGAGGAGCCGAGGAGCAGCTGTCTGTCCCTCTTGCGGGGGTTTTGTGCTGGTTCTTCATCTTTTCCTGGGTTTGCCGCCCCAGATGACGGATATTCCATATGCGCCCTCTTCACCTCCTGTGCACTGGCAAGAAGCAATTTATCACTGAATTTTTAAAATCCTCATTAAGGCAAATTAAGGCAGCAAAGCTGGCAACAGAGGGTTTTTTGGGGAAAAAAATAGTGTTCATGAAATATTTATTAAAACAGCCATTGTAATAAATATTTGAAAAGCAGTTATTAACGTTAAATCATATCAGTGTCAAGCATACGTTAGACACCGTCTGTTCCGCTAATTGAGTGTCAGGGTCAGACGAGCAGGTCGGTGTGGCAGCGTGTTCCTGCGCTCTGCCGGCTCCAGGGGTCTCTAGCCAAGGCCACTCCAGAACCGAGGTCACCCCGACCTGGGGCTCCCCCAGAACCGAGATCACCCTGACCTGGAGGGGCTCCCCCAGCACCAAGATTGCCCCGACCTGGAGGAGCTCCCCCAGAACCGAGATCACCCCGACCTTGAGGAGCTCCCCCAGAACCAAGGTCACCCCAACCTGGGGCTCCCCCAGAATTGAGGTCACCCCAACCTGGGTCCCCCAGAATTGAGGTAACCCCAACCTAGGTCCCCCCAGAATTGAGGTAACCCCAGCCTGCAGCTTGCCCAGAACCAAGACTGGCCCTACCTGGAGGAGCTCCCCCAGAACCGAGGTCACCCCGATCTGGAGGAGCTCTTGGGGAGCATGGCCTCTAACAGCTCCTGGTCCAGCTGGAGAAAAAGGCAGGAGGTTGGAGCAGCGGGAACTTGGCAAATCAGCTGCAGGAGGGAACTGCAGGGTCCCTGAAACTGAGAAGCGATCTGCCCAAGATAAAGATGTCTTTGGAGATGAGAGTAGCAGACTCACCATTGGTTAATCCCAGGAGGTACGGGTGGGCCCTGGAATAAGCCCTGAGCCTGGCCAGTGTCGGCTTCACTGCACCATGCTGGTTTTGTTTCTGTTTGTTTTGCTTTTCCTCTTCACAGATGCAATCTGTCTGTCCATCTGTGACCCTATCAGACCCAGTGCCTCCAAATCCCACGTCTCCCCATGACATGCACTGGATGTATTCATGAGGGACACAGCACATGCCTGCCTGTGCAACCGCAATTCAGACTTCTCCCTAAATCAGTGATAGCGAACCTTTTGAGCTCGGCATGTCAGCATTTTGAAAAACCCTAAATTAACTTTGGTGCCGTGTCACATATAGAAATTTTTTGATATTTGCAACCATAGTAAAACAAAGATTTATATTTTTGATATTTATTTTATATATTTAAATGCCATTTAACAAAGAAAAATCAACCAAAAAAATGAGTTCGCCTGTCACCTCTGACACACGTGTCATAGGTTCGCCATCACTGCCCTAAATCGTCCTCTGCATGTCCTGCTCTTGATTTCGCCCGCCTCCATCCTGGCACATGTTTTCTCACTTCCATCCCTACCTCCGGGGTGGCTATTTATTAGTCTTTTTCTTTAATATAAAAGAATTGTAAAGGAGGAAATGCAGGCAGTTCATAAACTCATCACCCAGAACCAACGCTGCCATCTGATCCTGCTCTTTGGGCCTCGTTGGTGGGGCTGTGGCTCCTCTGTCCTGGCCGTTGTCCCATGTGTCCCACCCTCTGCAGGGACATTGACCCTTCTTCAGTTCCCAGGGCTCTCTGAGCTCCTTCTGGCCAGGAGGCTGCTGTGTATGCTATTGCCTAGGCCTGGAATGCTTTTCTTGCCATCTTAGTAATAAGCTACCTCTTCCTCCTCCTTCAGTTCTCTGCTTAAATGCCTCCTCCTAGGGTCCTGTTCCTATGATAGGCTTTGGTAGCTCCTCAGACCTGTCCTCAGACCTCATCCCAGCTGTCGTTTTTCTGTCTGAGGGACGATTGGACCCATGCCTGCTTTTCCAACCTGCTCTGAGATCC
The DNA here is from genome assembly GCF_963259705.1 of Myotis daubentonii. NCBI lineage: Eukaryota > Metazoa > Chordata > Mammalia > Chiroptera > Vespertilionidae > Myotis > Myotis daubentonii. The sequence goes on from NC_081858.1 coordinate 19,557,881, forward strand.
ACGAAGAGAAAGATGGCCGAGCCCACTTGAAATGTTAGCACCTGGCACCGAGCCTGGCCATCCACAGAGCAGGTGCTAAATAAACATTTGTTGAGTGAATACATTAAGGAGAAAATGAATAGGTGGGTCTCCTCACAACTGTGTTGCAAAAACTCCTACATGTTGACTTCATATAAACACATATTTGCAGATAACTACATTTATGAACCACTCTACACGATGCCGTTTATTTAACACAGCGACCAAACAATAGGCATATTCCCATGCTCTAGTTCTTGTGAAAACAGGACTCAGAAGTTAGGTAATGTGTTTAGGGCCATACAACTACTACAGAGTAGGTCCCAGGCTCATTGGCTTCTGATTTCATTCTCTCTCCAGTACATCTCGCAGCTTCCTTGAAAGGTTAGCTTCCTCGTGAAATATTCCAGTGCATAAACCACAGCGAATATATGAATGTAAAGGCTCGCTTTCTTGGTGCTATCGTTTCGTTCAGTCATTCCCTGTGACCACTACCCAGGGAAGAAACCTTATATCTGGGCCTAAGGTGGGTTCCTTGCATCTATACAAACACACGCACAAGGCAGTGGTAAAAATTAGATATGGGAAGTGGAGCATCGGTGTGTTTAGTGCTGCTGTTCAAAGCAGACAGGTTCTGAGACGGCTGGGAGCCGGGGCCTCACTAAATGGATTCAGGTTACTGAGTCCCTAACAGTCCAAAGCCTGCAAGATGATATCAGCGTACCAGCAAACATAAAAATAATAGAGCTGTTCAAACCTGATGAGGGTGCAAAGCCAATTATTATTTTTCAATACAGTATAAGCAGAATGATTTGCCAATGGGGCAGGAGACTTATCCCGCGAACTCCCCAGAGAATAGAATAAATGTTAATTCTATAAACTACAATCTCATGCAAAGCAAAGCAAGAAAATAAATCTGAATGTCAGGATAATAACAGACACAGTAAAATCAATATTGATTATTTTGAGAAAAAGGCAGTAAAAATGTTAAGTTCTAAGGCTAAAATTATACTAAAAGGCTGGAGTTTAAGCACAGGGCATGGCTCAGGGATGCATATAAAGCATTATGTGAGCATCAATACGATATTTTATTTCTCGTGTCAGCACGCTCTGCTTTATGGGAGGCTGCGGCTGCATGTCTAGGGCCCTCAGAAGTGGAAGGCAGGGGGGAGGCCCAGCGGTTGCTATTAATTAGGATCTCCTGGGGCCTATAAATCTCTTGCCTTTGTGTTTGGCCCTGTCATACGTCCCCATGGCTGTGGGCAGAATGATGGAGATCTATGTATCCTTCACACTCAGGTAACTGAAAAGAAGAAACCGAGAGCAGAAACAGCCAGGCAAAGAGTAACCTGGGCTTCTCTGTAAGATGATGTATCTCACCAGGTGGTCACGTGCTCAGCTCAGCTCTTGTCTCTGAAAGGAGGTCTCTGCTGTCAGGATGAGGAAATCTTTTCCCCCTGGCAACTGGCTGGCCCGGGGAGAGGAAACTGAACACCAAGCAGAAGTAAAATGCAAGATCAGTTCGTTTATTTTGAAAGAGAAAGTGGCCGAAGCAGATGAGGCAACGAGAAAACACATTTCAATGAAGTCAGGCGGTGCCGTGTTCCCGGGGAGGTGTGGTCTCTGTTCTTCACCCTGCAGTTCAGCGAAGGGAGTCGGGAAGAGGCAGAGGAAAGAGCGAAGGGTGCAAAGGGTGCATTTACAGGGGAAGGAAAACACGGAACTGGGAGAAGAGAAAGCGAGAGGGAGATGAACAGTGGGAGCCCCAGAGGAGAAGTGGGCTGGCAAGGTGAGTCCTGCCCCTGCTTCTGAGTAGTTTCCTGACCCCAGGCAGCCCATTACTCACCCTGCTCCCCGTCCTCCTCTGGTCCTCCTCTGTAAAGGAAGAGAGGAAGGAAGGGTAAGAGGAGGGAAGGGTGGGAGGACGCCTGCTGACTCCTCCACCCCAAGGCCCAGGAGGCTAAGATGCTCTCGAACCACCATGACCTGTCCTCATCTGGGCTCTGGAGCTCAGTGATGTTCCCCTTTATTAAATCTGCTTTTAATGTTGTAAATTAAATTTCCACCAAGAGAATACATACGTGTGATAATAAACCGAACAGTAGAGAGCAGCTGATGATGCAAATAAACCATCCCTGGCTCCACCCTCACCAGCCTCTAGTCCCCATCCCTCCTTAATCCCCTTCAGGCCAGTGGACTTGAAAAAAATCTTAGAGCTTCAGTCTCACTTACCCCAAGGGAATGACAGCCTAGTCTCTGGGGTGGGAACAAACACCCCCCTTCTGTGAAGCTCCCCACATCTCTGTGACATGGAGCCAAGGTGGAGTCCATGTTTTAATCTAGGGCCTAACAGCAGCCTGGGAAATCAACTGAAAATTCCATTTCTTGATTTTTAAATTTTAGTCAGTATCCATATATGACTTCAATATTATGAATGGTGAGAACTTAAATTATTAATGCTCCCTTCTCTCACACACAGGATCTCTCAATATTTGACATTTTTTATTGTTTTTAAAATATCCTATTTGATTACATTATATAGACTTAAATCCTTATTTTTGCAGCATCAACTTCTGACAGTATCTCCTGCATCTTTTCTGGGGATGGTGAAGGGTATTAAAGCCCAAATTTGCCGTTTTTTCTTTCCTCCCCTTCTCTGTCCTGCCCCTTTTCTCGCATCCACACAGCTAATACATCATTTTCTTCTTGGTCTGTGGCCCAAACAAGACTTCTGATTTTTGTCCACAGGTGTTTCTTTAAAAGTTTAAGACGGGTCCTAGCCTGTTTGTTTCAGTGAATAGAGCATCAGCCTATGAACTGAAAGGTCCTGGGTTTGATTCCAGTGAAGGGCACATGCCCCGGTTGTGGGCTCGATCCCCAGCGTGGGGTGTGCTGGAGGCAGCCGATCAATGATTCTCTTTCATCATTGATGTTTCTATCTCTCGCTCCCTCTTCCTTCCTCCGTGAAAGCAATAAAAATACATACAAAAAAAGTTGAAGACTAGTAAATAGCATTTACATTATTGTAACCATGAAAAATATTACTCAGTGACTGGCAAAGGAGAGGCCTGGGCTTACATTTCCCTCCTGTGGGAGCACCCTCTGAGAGCCTGTTCCCAGAGCCCCAGTCAAATAGACTCTTCTCACACCCTGCCACTTGCTTAAAATCATACCTCGTTTTGCATTGTTTCTTATGTAGAACGTGAATTTCTTGTACAATATTTTTTTCATGGGGAATTAATTACCTTTCTCTTGGACCATTGCCTTTGTCATGCCTTCAGTTATTTTTCAAACTCTCAATTATACCGTCTACCCTCAGAAGTCCCCATTTCTTCCTGCTCACCTCTATTCTGGAGTTCCATCCTCCATCCTCCAATCTCTATGCTGGACTTTTTAGACTTCATACACCACAGCGGTCATGGTATGTCCTCTGCTGCTCTCTTCAACGAAACCCTGTCTCTTGGCTCACACATTTCCCTCCTCTGGGGTTATGGAGTATATCCTAAAATATTTTCCTAACAAACAGTGGCCTAGAAGTAAATTTTTTTAGCTCTTACATTTTAAAAAAATATATTTTTATGTAGCTCAGAGAGGAAGGGAGAGGGAGAGAGAGAAACACTAATGATGAGAGAGAATCATTGATTGGCTGCCTCCTGCATGCCCCCTACTGCGGATGGAGTCCCCAATCCGGGCATATGCCCTAACTAGGAATTGAACTGGTGACCTTTTGGTGCATGGGACAATGCACAACCAAGTGAGCCACACTGGCCAGGGCTGTGAGCTCATTCTTATGCAATAATGGAGAAAGTATCTTCTTGCATCTCTCTCAGTTGATGATGATGTGATGATGATGATAATGAAAGTTATTTTCTGTTTTCAAAATTATGTCTTTTTCTTCCAGGGTCCTTTACTTTGTTTATTTATCTAACCCCTTCACTTTCCCACTGCTGGTTCTCATATTTCCAGCAATTCTTATTTGTATATTAATATTTAAGAAGGAATTATTGAGAATTCTGACCTTGGGTTCTGGGTGGTATGAGGCAGAACCATACAAAGAGTACCAACATGCTTACCTAAAAGTCTTAACTTTCCACAATTTGTTCCACTTTTTTAGATGACATTTCTCCCCTTTGTCTTCAGTTTGACTTTTCATTTCCTCCCTTTGCTGTGCCTGCTCGCTCCCAGCCCAGACCTCATCGAGCTCCACGGGGCAAGCAGGATCCCACCTCATCTGTTAGCCCCTCTGAGGGCTATTAGCATTGCTTTCTGTCTCCAAGGAATGTATTAAAGTGCCTGTTTGTAAGCAATGCCCACATATCCAAGCTCCTCTTCTCATAGATTTGCATATTATCTTTTTCCTTTCTATACTTCTGTTTTAGTTGTTTCTTAGGAGAAAGAGGAGGCAAAGTTGCGTGCTTCTAATCTACCATTTTAACCCTAGCAGAGTATTTTAAGTATTAAATTGTTTCTAGATAAAAGGTCCTCAGCTTCAATTTATCCTTCAGTCTCCTGAATTTATGTTCTGGATAAGACAGCTATCTGAGCAAGAAAACATTTTCTGGACTCAATTGTTGGGAATCCAAAGAATATTACCCCAAGCTAGATAAAACCCAGTCAAGGACTAGTGGTTTATATCCTCTGTGATAGGCACACTGGTCATAAAACGCCAGTCTCAGAGAGCCAGGCAGAATCCGATGCGCCTCTCAGATGATCTGGTAATAGCTACTCATTTCAACAATGAGGAAGCGGCAGCTCAGAGAAATGAACCTGCCCAAATCATTCAGCTGATGAACCTAAAGCTCCTCATATTCCATTGTTCTTCACATAATTCCACCCTTAATTTTCATTAAATTGGTGTTGATTAGAATATAATTCAGATCTTTTACCGCGTAGTTAAAAGGCTGGAATGAGTAGACATAGCTCAAAAAGGACAAATGTGATCAGACCCGAGAACCACAGCACCTAGCAGCAACTTCAGAACGAAGCTCACACTATTTTAGGACATTTCTGTGAGGACCACATGGTGGACTCAAGATGACCATGTTCTCTACGTGGCATGTTGGGGACCTGGTCCTGCAGAGTTAGTACTGGTGATGGCCCCACCAGAGCAAAGCCGTGTGGCCCAGAGGTCCTGGCTGGGTCAGGGGGAGCGCCGTGCCTGAAAAATGACCCCAGGGGGTACCTCCCCAAGCAGGTGGCTGGTCACATCATGCCATGGGTGCCAAGAATCCCTGGAGGTTTTTCTCTAAGGGCAAGCAAATGTGTGTTATTTACAAAGCAAATGATCTGAGTCGGTTGGAGATTATATTTCTTTTTAAGTCAAAGAAAAAAAGAAAGAAAGAAAAAAGAGGATAATGAAGCCCAGCCCAGGCCTGGCTCCCATAAAAGCTGATGTAAAACAGATTTACGGCGGGGCACCGCTGGGCTTTTATGTGCGGCTGAGCCTCAGACGGGGGCACATCCATCTCGGAGGAAGCCGGAGTGAGTGAGATTTAAAAGGCAGCCTTTCTTTGTTCCATAATAGGTTGAACACTTCAGAGTAAAAAAGAATCAAAAGGTGTTAAGCATGATATTTATAACGGCAACATTGCACACCTATTTCGGTAATAAGCTTTAAGTACCTAAGACATAGAATCATCTTATATTTCACATGCGAGGCCGTGTCTCGTCCTTTGTAAATGTGTCACACAGGACGGATGTCAATGCAGCCGGCACACAAATGGTTGTGGAACCCGGGAGATGATGTCCAGGGCCTTCGTTAGCTTAGCGTTCAAAAGGTCTTAAATTCCCAGGATGGTTCGGAAGGCATGTAAATGGATTATTTCACAGAAGAGAAGAGTTTATCTACATAATGGGAAAGCCCTGGGTAGTAATTACAATGTTTATTTCGCCTTCCAGAAGTTTAGTCTATATGTCATGAAATATTCAGAAACTGAACACATCCAAAGAGTCCCCCTCATCACCTGTGTTTTGTTAATCATGTCAAGCAGAGTCAGCAACATCCCTGAGAGTTTTTGCACGGAGGTCATTGCTTTATAGGGACTTCACAAGGTCTTGGGAGAGTTGTCACCAACACGTTTGGACAATATGGTTTTCATCCAGATGACTGGGAGGAGAGAAGAGGGGGTTGAGGGAAGCCAGAGAAATGGAGAAGTTTCACTAGTGCGACCAGGTGGGAGGAGAGGCCCCAACATGGCACTAAGATCAGGAAAGAAGGCAAGGAGCTTCCCATGTGTGTCTATGTGAGGAGCTGCTGCAGACGCTAAAGGCAGGTTATGCTGGAGGAGGTGAGAATGTGTGCCAGAGTCAGGTGAGGACAGCGGAGCTTTGTAGAGAAAGTTGAAATGAGAATAATGTCTCCGTCCATATTGAGTACAAAATAATTAGGTGAGACAGGGGAGAAGATAGAGGAAGACGTGCAGAGAGGGAAAGTTGATTAATTTCCCCACTTCTGGTGTGAAAAGTTCATCAACTGAAAAGCCAAGAGTGCATGAATAGCTAGGTAACAATGCACTTCACTGTCACAGTGGCTTCCTTAATTCATTCCCCCCACCTCCTCCCGGCTCCTGTCTTAGGTGTATAATAGGAATGTACATATTTTTTGCATCTCCATGGATCTCCAAGTTCCTGTATGAACTCCCTGGGAGGGTCAGTGGCAAGTTCCCACTGTTAGATAAAGAAGAAGAACTTAACACAGGGTATCAGGCCAGACTTTCCTGGGCTTGCGCTGTCCCCCTGACCAGGGCAGAACCGTCTATGGCAGTGGTTCTCAACCTTCTGGCCCTTTAAATACAGTCCCTCATGTTGTGACCCAACCATAAAATTATTTTCATTGCGACTTCATAACTGTAATGTTGCTACTGTTATGAATCGTCATGTAAATATCTGATATGCAGGATGGTCTTAGGCGACCCCTGTGAAAGGGTCGTTCGACCGCCAAAGGGGTCGCGACCCACAGGTTGAGAACCGCTGGGGTCCAAGGTCATCTTGAGGGCCTCAGTGATCTCTGCACACACACCCGAGAGGGAATATGAGTTAATATTTTCTGCCTTTTTCTATAAGAATCTTCAGCGCACTAAGCTTTCAGTTTTCAACAAGAACCACACATGTATATTAATAAATATGTATGCTTAAAATTTTGCATAAATTTCATGCCCTCTTCCTTGTCAGTCATGGGCCCAGTAATAGCAGCAGTGAGTGTAAGAACAACGTATGCATTTTTATGGTCACATCCTCATTTTCTGGAAGATTTCTGAGTAGGGAAGAGAGCTGTTAGCTCTCAATTTACGTGTATGTTTCTCCAGGGTGAGCCAAGTCCAGATGTTCATAACACCAAGCTGAGTACACATTTGGCAGCTATCCGGGTTTTGTTCGGCGCGCACAGCCCTGACCCTAAGGTACCTGAGACGCTTTGATCTAATCTTGTCCAGTTCCAGTCCTGAATTTCTCACCCAGTCACCCTCAGGGCTCACCCTCATCGGTTCACGACTCGTCTCTATTTTGCTCTGTGCTGTGTAAGTGATCTCCTGCTTAGGTTGTCCCCACCCCCTCCCCAGTCTCCCAGAAGCCTCCCTGCACACTCTCTGCAGTGTAAATGACAGGGGGAATTTCATTAGAGCGATGGAATTTAATTATCCATTTTTAGAATTGAGCGAGGATGCAAGGCTAACAGCTCAACACTTGCCGGAGGCGCCTGGGGGACCATCTTCTGAAGATGAGTGTGCGCGGCGCGTTCAGAGCCTGGGTTTTCAGGCTTCCTCTGCAGCCCTTCAGAGACGCTGCTCCGTCCCCCACTGCCAAGCTCACCTCAGACCCTGCTGGGTTCTGAGCCCGGATCCCAGGCAGAGAATCCCAATCATTAGATCTCACAAAAGGCTCTATTTTGATCATGTTTCCATTTATCTTGTTTTTGTCACTTACTCTTTATTCCCGATCGTACATGCGACCTGGCCAGTTTATTGCCTTCTTCAATCGCGGAGTGCTAGGCCCCTTTGAGTTATTTTTTTACAGTTGGATTAGCCAGTTGGAGGAGGGAAAAGAGAACCATTTCAGTTTTGCCCCCTTTTGAACCTAGTGCCTCCGCACCTCCCCCTGAAGAAGTGGGAGGAGGTGTGCCGCGTGAAGCCACCTGCAGGCCTGAGTGGGTGGATGGAGAGCTGGGGATGCCGCCCTTGGAAGCCTTTCCCCCCAACTTCCTGGATGACATGTGTGGGCTCCCGTGGGTTGAATAATACATGATATGTAGGCACAAGGGGCGTTTAAATGTGAGGAAATGTGTCCAGGTTTTCTTGGTTTGCTCATTTCTCCTTGACATCCGGTTTGATTTACCTTATGTTCAAGCTTTGTAATATTCCAGGACTCGGGGAAAAGAAAGAACCTTGGAGTTTGTCAGAATCTCTTTTTCAAATATCTTCCTCTCCCTTCTGACAGTTGGGGTAACTTGCAGCTTTATAGCTCAGCATCCTAAACTCTCTCCTGAAGTCCAGGTGTGTCTCTCTGCTCCAAACCGACATGCCCATGTGAGTGCAGAAGGCCTCTCAAATTAAACATTTCTCAGCATCTTGATTCCCACCCCCCCCCAAACCTATTCTGCCCCAGCCTTTCTTATTTTAAGTGATGAAAACACCATTGATTTAGTTGCCCAAGCCACTATATTTAATTACTTAATTGAGGCTGTCTTCTTGCTTCGCCTTTTTTCTTAATTTCATCACCCTAAAAATAAACTCTAATAGCAAGTTCTATCAACTCTCACACAAAAAAAATCTTCTTTTTATCTCTACTGCTACCCTTTAGTCTCAGCTACCATAAACTTTTATTGGACTTCTTCAAGAACCTCTCATCTCTCTTGTTCGCTCATCTATCAATCATTTATCTACCTAATTTTAAAATGGGGTATAAAAGAACATTTCTTACGGATTAATAAAGCATAAAAGAGCATACAATAAAAAGTGCACTTCACAATATGCTACCACATCTACAACAAATAGCAAAAACAAAACAAAACTAAATAACCTTTAGGCCAAACCATATGCAATTGCCAATGTTTTTTTTTAAATCATTTTGACCTCTGAAAGTGGCGGTTTAATATGGTTTGACCTATTGGGTTCTTAGTTCTTATAAGCTCTTTTAAATATTTTGTAATGTATATACATACAGATAAATACAAAAAAACCTGTAACTTCTGCACCCCTCCACCAACTCCCATTTTGTACAAAAAGCAACAACCTTTATAATCTGGTTTGTACCAATGTTTTTTTCCATTCAGTAATATATTTTGAAGATATTTTGTTGATTGTAAGTAAAGATTGTCTTTATTTTTAAGAACTGTTGAACAGTCCTATTATATGGACAGACCCTTCCCAACTCACCTTCTCTGCTCTTGACAGACATTTGGGTTGTTTTCAATATTTTTTCATTATACAGTGCTGCAATGAATAGCCCTGTACACACCTTGCTTCATAAGCACTAAACTCTCAGCTAAGTTATTTTCTGTTACTCTACCATTCCTCTAATCCATTCTTTAATAACCAAGGTGATCTTTTTTTTAAAAAAAAAACTTTTTTCAAAAATATATTTTATTGATCTTTACAGAGAGGAAGGGAGAGGGATAGAGAGTTAGAAACATCTATGAGAGAGAAACATCAATCAGCTTCCTCCTGCACACTCCCTACTGGGGATGTGCCCGCAACCAAGGTACATGCCCTTGACCGGAATTGAACCTGGGACCCTTGAGACTGCAGGCTGACACTCTATCCACTGAGCCAAACCGGTTAGGGCCCAAGGTGATCTTTTAAAAACATAATTCATGCCTGGTGGGTGTGGCTCAGTTGGTTGAGGGTCATCCCATGTACCAAGAGGTTGCCAGTTCAATTCCCAATCAGGGTACATGCCTAGGTTGCTGGTTCAATCCCCAATGGGGTGGGGAGCAGGGGTACAGGAGGCAGCCGATCAATGATTCTCTCTCACCATTGATGTTTCTATCTCTCCTTCTCTCATCCTCTCTCTCTAAAAAAGTCAATAAAAATTTATTTTAAAAAAAACATAATTCAAATGATGCCATCCTTATGCTTAAGATCCTCCAATGACTTTTTGTTTAAAATAAAATCCCCAGTGTCATGACAGGTGTCCAGGGCCCTCAATGGTTCAGCGTCTGCCTGCTGAGATCTCACGCTCAACCTGTGTCCGCTCCCCCATCTCCCCAGCCTCCAGCCTCCTCTGTGCTCCCTTAGTCTACCTTGCAGGGCCTCTGCGTGCTCCCTCCTGGACCTTCACATTGCAGTCCCTCTGCATTTAGACTTTAGATTCACGCAGTGGGGTGCTGGTGAGTGTTCACCAGCCAGCTCTCCGGAGGAAAAGAAGCCACCACGATACTACGCAGCAGTTGCTAATTGGTGTAAATATTCCGCCTACTTAAAGCTGCCAATGTGACACCAAAGTGCTAGCAAAATTGTGTAAATCTTAACACTCTGTTCTGAATTGGTAGCCAGCTCTCCCACCACAGTGCTTCAGAGATTGCTCTTCCTAAACACCTAATATAAAGTAGGCCCCCATCGCTCTTAAACCCCTTTCTTTTCTCTTCCACTTCAACCATTATCGCTATCACTCTCGTCTTTTCTTGTTCAATTACTTATTCCAGCTGAGTTCCAGGAAAGCAGAGACCTTGTTTGTCTTCATCAAAGCTTCTATTTCCCGTGTTTAGATTGGTACCTGGAAAGTAATAGGCACTCAGGAAATGTTTGTAGAATGGATGTGTGAATGAATGGATTCCAGTCACTGATTAATTTCCCAGCCTAACTTTGACTCCAAAACTTTAAACATTGTTCTTCCTAGTTTGCTACCTCAATGCGTTCCAAAACTCTGATGTGACTCTCTCATGTGACCAGCCACCGTTCAATGTTATTGGTGTGTGGTAACTGGTTCCTTGATTGCTTAAACTGCAAACCTCCCTGATTCTGATTCCACTGCAGCCTTTGTCCCAGGTACCACCTCCAACTAGGAGCCATTTTGGTTCCCATTTCTGTGCCTTTGCATGTAATACCTACTCCTACTTGAATATTTCTTCTTTTCTCCCTTATTAATTATCAGTCCTTCACAGTCCAACTCAAAACCACTTCCTTCTTGAAGACTCCTCCTTGCTCTTCAACCCTTATAGATATTTTCCTGCCTGAACTTCTATTGTATTTACAGTTGAGAAAAATTTCAACTCTTGACCTAAACATAGAGGGTACACTTAAATATCCACCGTATACCTGGTGATGTTAATAAATTGAAGTTAATTTTCTTATGGGTTATATAGAATGTTTTTCTTTTTGGAAGGAATATGTTAGAAATATTTAAGAATGAAATGTAATGATGCCTACAATTTACTTGCAAATTATCTTTGATATGATGTGAGAAAGAGAGAAAGAAATTGAGAGAAAGAAGGGGGGGGAATGTTAATAATGGTTGTTTATAAATGAAGAGAGTGTAAGGGCAACTCAGCTGTGCTGATGGAAGGCTTGTGCAATTCATAAGCACAAGAAAGAAACCCAAGGTGGAGGGGCTGAGGTTGGAAAGGAAAAGCAGCCTTCAAGTTAGTTGGTCTAGCAGCACTGGCTGCAGGGCATTTCCCTTGCAGGGGCTTCTGTGCTCACGAGAGTGTTCACGAGGCTGTGACTCTCCTGATTACCTGGTGCTGTTTCCCCAGGTATATATGCCCAGCCACCATGTGGGCCGGTCTCAGGGCACATTCTCATGAAAGGCCATGTCCAATACCTCCATCCCATTCTGTGTTTCCCCAGTCATCTGAGTGCACAGCACCTCACTGGGGCTAAGGCTGGGATATGCAGATCTGAGTCAGAGAAAAAGTGGTTGATGTCTCCATTGCCATGAAGTAGTGGCAGAGAGAGCCACCTGGAAAACTAAACTCATAGTGCTTAAGACAAGGCTGGCCCAGCTGGTGTGGTTCAATGGTTGAGTGTCAACCTATGAACCAGGAGGTTATGGTTTGATTCTGGAACAGGGCACATGCCTGGGTTTTGTGGGCTTGATTCCAGTAGGGAGTGTGCAGGAGGTAGCCGATATTTTTTTTCTTTCTCTCCCTCTCTTTTCCTCACTGAAATAAATAATACATATATACAGGGTTAAAGGTTAATCCTAGCAATCCTAACCAGGGAGGATAGAAGCAGGAATTTGGATTAGAAGTTATCTAAAATTTCTTCCCAATTTTATGGTTCTACAGTTCTATATAGCTCAAGACAAAGGATGATTTTTATCCCTATATGTAAAACAAATTTGAGAAACACCCTATATATTTTTATATATTCATTTATAAATTATGTTTTATTGTACTAATATGTTGCTTACATTATAAAACTCATACATACAGATTTTCAAAGGGAGACATTACTTATAAATAGACAAGCTAATATTTTCTTCTAGGTTCCTGTTGGGTAAACTTACACCCCCCTTGAGTGTAAGCTTGATAGTTTGGAGACCTCTGCTATACACACAACGCTTCCTTTCTCTGTGTCACCCAGTACAGCTTTGCAGGACCAAAGGGATTTGGACAGAACAAAACTTCCAGGTGGGCAGTTCGCAGAGCCATTTCAAGTACAGGCGCTGTGGAGTCAGAGTCACCAGATTTAAATCCTGGCTTCACTAATTTCTAGCCAAGTGACCTCACATCAGTTACTTAATTATATAAACCTCAGCTTTCTTACTTGTGAAATGAACCTAATTATAATAATAGTACCCAGCCCAGCCAGTGTGGCTTAGTGGTTGAGTGTCGACCTATGAACAGGAGGTCACTATTCAATTCCCCATCAGGGCACATACCCAGGTTGTGGGCTCAATACACAGCAAGGGGGTAGGGTACAAGAGTCGGCCAGTCAATGATTCTCTCTGATCACTGATATTTCTATCTCTCTCTCCCTCTTCCTTCCTCTCTGAAATTAATAAAAATACATTAAAAATAATAATAGCGTCCAACTTGCAAGGCTGCTGGGACAAATGGAGATAAAGCATGTAAAATGCTCAGTATCATGCACATAACAAGGATTCAATAAACACTGAGATTTGAAGATTGATCTACGCCTCCCCCTGTCAATCATCTCCTTCCCTAGCATATAGTTAATTGTGCTTTTGAGGGAAAGTCCACACATCTCAGTGAGCACTAAAGCTCCCAGCCACAAAGTTGGTTGTGCCTGGGCGGAGGTGCCTGCTGCTTCTCCCTGAAAAGTGCCTCTGGGACCTGATCCCATGGAGGTGCCTTAAGGTGTGGCCTCATCATGGGATTCAGTGCTATGGAAAGACCTAGAAAAAGATTCCCCTTATAGGAGATGGGCCCAGAAACACAGAGGAGAGATGCAGAGTGCCCTGATTTTGGAGATGACCTGAGAGGTTCTGTTGACTCCATGCCCCCCCTCAGATGCCTCTCTTCCTAGACATAAAGTTGCCTCCTCTCATTATCTTTCTTCTTCTTCTTCTTTTTTTTAATCCTCACTCAAGGATATTTTCCCATTGATTTTTAGACCGAGTGGAAGGGAGGGAGAGAGACACACAGAGAGAAACATTAATGTGAGAGAGACACATAGATTGGCTGCCTTACCCACTGAGTCAAACCAGCTTGGGCTCTTTTTTTTTTTTCCCTTCAGTACAGTGTATTTTAATTTTTTTCTGGAATTTTTCTCCTGGCTGAGATTTAAAAAATAAGAGGTGGAACTGTATTAGTTTTGTGACATTGGGGAAATCATTCATCTGAGTATCAACGTATTAATCTGTACTGGGTATATAAATTAGAACAAAAATGGGTGATGGAAGGAAAAGTGCTTTGTATATATTTCCCTACATATGTAAGGGACTGTTTTTGGTGTTTCCTTTGAGGGGAAATGGTATGATAAAATTATGAACAACAAAACTGAAACTCTATTTCGATATTCCATGCCTCTGTTGATCCTATCATTGAAAGATCCTATCATTTAGAGCGCACGCTAGAGCAAGAGCAATGAGGGAGAGAAGGAGAGAGAGAGTTCCCAGTGTAATTTAAATGAGCAGACTCAGAATTAGAGGGAAGCAAAATGAAAGGTGAGGAATTTAACTATTATAATTCTGATCTATTGCGCCATCTAAAAAGACATCTATATGAACTCCTGTACAAGCAGCAATTACCTGGAAAATAAATGTAATAAGAATCTCCTAAGTTGGCAGTAAAATTAACATTGCTGAATTTTAATTAATAGGCTAGCCTGGAAGAAATATATTTCTCCTTAGATAAAAAGAATGGCCTTAACCATGGAGTAAGCTCATCTAAATCAGTGCTTTAGGTAGTTTTTTTCTTAGCTTCCTGGAGATTTTTTGCACTCCCTATATCACTGGGAAAACCTTGAGAGTCTGAGTATTAGAATATAGCAGCTCACTCCACAGAAATGGTGTTGATCACTAGCCTCCTTTGTGAGCCTCAGTTTCCTCATTTATAAATGGTGGAAGGGTGTTGTGGGTGGGGCAGGAGTGGATCCATGACCTCTTGGTTCTTTTTACCTTTAATGCTCTTTGTGTTTTGATCTAGACACACATTTTAGGCTTCTCTGTTTTCTGTTTTAAACATGCCCCTAATGGCAACGATGGCAATAGTACTGGAGAGGGGTGGCAGACACAGAGTGAGGAACTTGTGTTATTAACTGTGGTCTTCATGGAAACCTTTTGAGGTAGCCATTATTTATGCACCCATTTTATAGATGAGGAGACTGATGCTTGTCAAAACCTCACCCATGGCCATCTAGCTGGGCACCATATGGCCATGGGTAGTAACAGAGATGATAAAAATTATGTGAAGTTTTTTCACTGCAACTATGAGGAATCCCAGTGCTGCTTTTGAGAGTCAGAGAAATGCCCTGCTTATGGGACTCTTACACTCAGCAGGGCCAAGTCTCTCAGAAGATTCATGAACCCCTAACCTCCCTTCCCCTGTGGATTTGCTGTTCCTCCCAGTCCCATCAAATGCAATGCAACTCTTTCCTTATTCTGGTAGTCCAGACATTTTATGACCACCTTCGGTTATTTCTTCTTCTTTCTCTAGATTCCAGCATTCATCAAATTCCATCCTTCTATTACTTAATTAATTCAGTGATAATGTGTCAGATACTGCATGAGAAACTTAATAATAATGGCTCCTTAATTTATATAGTGCTTGAGAGTTCCAAAGGCATTATCTTATCTTTAATCTTCACAGAGGCCCCTTAAATGGATGATCGGTATTTTACAGATGAAAAGATGGAAGCTCAGAGAGGACCACAGTCAGCCAGGACAGAGGAAGATGTCTAATGGAGCCCAGGGCTGCCCCATATTTAAAGTCCAGTGCTCCCTGCAACATGTGAACAGGAGCTTCTCCTCAGGGTCTCCTATATTTCTTTTCCATGTTTCATTTTCACAGTTTCTGCCAAAGTCTGTGTCCCCATCAGCTCGCCTCCGTTTCTGTGACAGCCGTGTAGCTGGTGTCCTGGATTTCTGTCTTCTTTCTTCAACCCAGATTTAAGCTCTAATTGCTTGTTTTGAACCATATGTGGATCCCTCTTGGCTTAGGTCTAAGTTACACTCCTCTATGAATCTTTCGAGGTTCTCCATAATCTACAATTACTCTATAATTTCAAGTGCATGTCCCGCCTTCCGGTCTCCCTATCATCCTCCAAATACAGCAGCCCACTTGCTGTAGTGTTCACCAGCACCTCTGGTTCATCATTGCGTCTCCAGCACCTGGCACCATGCCATGCAGACGGTCGGTGCCCAACACCTTGAACAAATGGTCATGGCCCTTTATATTCTATCCTCATCAATGAAGTCTCATTTCTTAGAGGCCCAACTTCAGCACATGGGGATAATCCTGAATTCTAGTTAATACTTAGAGTCTATATCTTTGCTATTCAAAGTGTAGACCAGCAAGATAAGCATCACCTGGGAGCTTGTAAGAGATGCAGGATCGCAGGGAACCTCAGGCTTCATTAAGATCTGCATTTTAATGAGGTAGTTGGTATGCACATTAGGTTCCGAGGAACATTGGACTGAAGGCTCATGATGAAATGGGCCAAGCAGAAGCTTTAATTCATAAATGCCCAGGTTTGAATCTCAGCTCTGCCACTCATTAGTTATGTGACCGTGAATAAACTTGTAAAATTCACTGGGCTTCTGTTTCCTTATACATAAAACGAGGATCATAATAGTTCACCATACATGAATGAGACATTCTGTATGCCTTCTTACTCATGATCACAAACCCATGGGATATTCTTATCCCATTTTAGAGCTCAGAAAACTGAGCCTGCATGGTACTAGCTAAGTAACATCACACATTCGCTGGCAGCGTTGCAATTCAGAACCAATCAATGTGATGATGCATGCCATTTGTACTCCACTGTTCTGTACTCTCTGTCATCAGGGTAGATCACCTGTTGTGAAGACCAGATAGGAGTCAAGTTGTTATGTGCTTGGAGCCCTAGCAAAGCTGCATACGAATGTGATTAGGCATTAATCGCATTACTAGCTGGAATTCTCTATCGCTTTAAATATTTTGCTTTGTTTCCTGGAAGTTAATAGTGTCCGTCTTTATTGTCTGGGTAGCTGATGAATTTGAGGTATCAATTCTTGTCGCAAACAAGAAATATCAGATAGACTCTGAATGTACATGTGGATGCTTGCACAAGCTGATTAGTGATGAGCCAGAGATGAAATGAAAGGAGGCAGAAAATAGGGGAGAGGAAGATAAATTGGCATCTGATTTATCGGAGGGATAGGAAAGTGTGAAAGAAAATTGATTAGAAGTCAGACTAGGAAAGCAAAAAAGATGAACTGGGACTGTTTTAGATTATTCAAAGAGGAGAATATCTTAGTTCTGCAAAACCAGGGAAGGAACTGATTATTGGGTTTTCGACATGGATTTCCATAAGCGGTGTATTGAGTATAGTGGTTTTTCAAGGAGTTGGGCTTTCTCATGCCAGGCTTTTTGTCTTTTTTGTGTATTAAGTTATTATTCACCTACCACTGCTGCTGTGGGAGTTTTAAAATGTGAAGGATTGCCCAGGAGGCGTGTTTCAGTGGTTGAGTGTTGACCTATGAACCAGGAGGTCATGGTTGGATTCCTGGTCAGGGCACATACCTGGGTTGTGGGCTCAATCCCCAGGGTAGGGCATGCAGGAAGCAGCAGATCAATGATTCTCTCTTCGTCATTGATGTCTCTCTCTCTCTCTCTCTCCTCTCTCCTCCCTTCCTCTCTGAAATCAATAACAAATATATTAAAATGTGAAGAATAAAAGGGTGATCAAAGAAAGACCTTAGCAATATATAGAATCTAGAGAGAGTAGGTATTGTGCCTAGAAGTAGGAGCACAATTTGTAGTATCACCAAATGCATCTACTGTCACCACTGGACTGTCCTCTTGCCATGGGAACAGGGCGGTCACCACTGGGTCCTGAGCGCAGCTTTCATAGAGGAACCCAATTAAATTTAAATTTCAGGTGAACAATGAATAATATTTTAGTATAAACATATATTTCATAGAGAGTTTGAAACATACTAAAAATCACTTGTTATCTTTTTATTTGCTAAATCTGGAGTCCCTAAGCTAGGAAGTAATTGGCCCCAGAATTGTTTAGAATCTACCAGAACCTAAACCTGTGACTCGGTGTCTGGGCTCAGCTGGAACCTGAGCCGAGTTCCTGGAGGGGGAGAGATGAAGGTGGGCGCGTGGCTGGGAAACAAACAGGCCTGGCCTGGGCCTCAGGACATCTGCATCCCAGCCCCAGCGCCGCCCTGCCTGGCCGGCCTGCCACCTCCGCCTGCCCGCTGGCTGTGTGGCCCCTGTGGGTCTCGCCACAGTTCCTGGCAGCAGTGTAGGCTTTGTGACTGGGCTTTGGAGCAGAGGACACTGGAGTCATCGCAGCATGAACAGGTGTCGTTTCCAGGAAGCAAGGGTTTGGGCAGAGCGGTGGTGGTGAGGCAGGGATGTCTGGGGCCTCTGCGTGGAAGTGAGGGTGTGGAGAGAATTTACATGTAGAAACGGAAAGCCTCTCCACCCAGAGCCAATTGCAGCGCAGACCGGGGGGAAATTGCTGTTCAACTTGGCATTTCATTGCCAGGTTTACCAACAAATTGAAAGAGAAAAAACAAAGCCTCTTTGTTTTATGAACTTGTGGCAGATTATAAAAAAGGGGAAAGGGAGACTTATACTCCCCAGGTGGGGGCGTATTTGGTTCTGCCAGGCCTGTGTATAAATGTGAAAATGCTGACGGATGAGCCCATTGCATCCTCGGTCCAGGATGAGCAGCATGATTGGGTCTTGGGTAGACCTTTCATCTGTGCCTGCACCAGTGAGCTCCGCCCTCCCCTGGAGCCTGGAAGCTGCTTGTCCTCATTTCAGAACTGGGAACGCAGAGGCCAGAGAAGGGAAGTGACTGTCCCAAGGTCACAGGTGGACAAGGTGGTAGTGGCTGCTGGGCGGAGCCGAGGCAGTGCTCTGCAGCTGGGCCTAGACTCTCACCCCCTCCCACCCGAAAACCTCCTTCCACGCCTGATTGGGGGAAACCGAGGCTGCCTGGATGGCCTGGGAACAAACATGTGGCATGTCCCCCCCCTGTCCTCCACACATCCACAGCTGCCTGCAGGCCCGGGAGCCAACTTCTCTGCAGCTCTGTGGTCTGCCGTCCCTCCCAGCTTTGCTCAGTCTGATGTGTGTAGGGATCAGAGCTTGTGGGGTCGAACAAGAAGCCAGCAGCTCTTCCGTAATTGCCACTGATGTGGAAATACAGGAGCAAATGAGCAGCGATTCATATGTCGCTGTGTGACAGAACAGAAACCTCTACTGAGGAATTAAAGCCATAAATATCCTACAGGGCGCTTACCTGGGAGCATGTTCCCGGCATCTGGAATGGCAGCTCATGGCTGTCAGCGTGCTGCTACAACGCGGTTGCAATTAAGCGGGGAGAGCAGAAGGGACAGCGAGGGGAAGTGCTGCCGGGAAGGGATGAGGGCCGTTTGCCACTGGGAACCTGGTGACAAAAAGGCCCCTTTACCCTCCAGTGACCACGGTGACTAAGAGGCCCCCACCCACCCCTGCACAGAAAGCCAGCTTGTGACAAAAGGCCCTGTCCTTGCAAGAGGCATTAGCAGCTTTGCGGCTGGTCTCCCATCTGGTTGACAGCAGTGTGACAGCTCAGAGTTTGAGCTCCCGGAGGGGAAAGAACTGGAGCCGAGAAGAGGAGAGAAATTGCGGCCTGGGAATGCCCACGTGGCTGCGTCTGGGCATGCTCCAACGGGCCGAGAGAGACAGCACATCGCTGCCAGGGATGAGTGAAATGTGCAGAAACCTCAGAGAAATCAGTCGCCGATCCTTAGCAGTGGGACATTTTGCTAATCGGGAGATCTTTAGCCAGATGTTTGCTGTGTCTGGGGCTGGGAGGGAGGTTGGTGGTGTGGGTTGCATCTTGGGCTAAAAGCAGCTGGCCAATGTGATTCTCTCTTGGGACGGGAATTCCCAGGCCTGGCGCTTCTTGCTGGGACCAACAGTGCTGCTGAGTGAAACGGATCCTGAGTTACTCACAACAGTTTGCAGTGTCTTTGGGGCCTTGAGCTGAGCACTGATTGGAAACACCTCACCTTTCCTTCCCTTTACCGCCTCTGCCCAAAGCCCCAGCCCAGTGGTCGGCAAACTGCAGCCCGTGAGTGTGGCTCTTCCACAAAATACCATGTGCGGGCGCGCACGTACAGTGCGAATGAAACGTCTGTGGCCGCACTCAAGGGGCTAGAGAGCCGCATGTGGCTCGTGAGCCGCAGTTTGCTGACCACTGCCCCAGCCCATGTGCTCCTGTGGGTGAGCTCCTGCTCGCAGACCCTTCCAGGGAGCCAGCCTTCAGGAGGGTGGCTTCGTTTTCCTATTTGCCAAGTGGGAAGAAACATACTGCATGTGCACCATCTTTGGGTACTAAAGGGAGTGACTCATGGTCTGAGTTTGAGGGCTAAAGTCTTTTTTTTTATTATTAACATGTTTTTATTGATTTCAGAGAGGAAGGGAGAAGGAGAGAGAGATAGAAACATCAATGATGAGAGAAATCATTGATTGGCTGCCTCCAGCATACCCCACACTGGGGACTGAGCCTGAACCCCGGGCATGTGTGCCCTGACCGGGAATTGAACTGTGACCTCCTGGTTCATAGGTCGATGCCCAACCATTGAGCCACACTGGCCAGGTGAGGTCTATAGTCTTCATCCTCTGGCTCACCAGAGGAAAGCGCCAACTGAGAGGGGGCAATGAGGAAAACAGAAGGGAGTCCTTCCCCACAATTAGTTAGAGATATAATTGAAAGTACACTTTTTTTCTATTTACAACAATTTTGAGATGGAGATAAAAATAAACAGCAAGGGTGGAGATGTAGGTTGTCTGATGTCATATCGAGGCAAAAATGATTAAGCATTAATTCCAGGTGTTTCCCCTCTTCCATGCAGCTCCCACTTTAGTCTCTATCGAGACCCTTTGGGGGTCGAACGACCCTTTCTCAGGGATCGCCTAAGGCCATCGGAAAACACATATATAATTACATATTGTTTTTGTGATTAATCACTATGCTTTAATTATGTTCAATTTGTAACAATGAAAATACATCCTGCATATCAGATATTTACATTATGATTCATAACAGTAGCAAAATTACAGTTACGAAGTAGCAATGAAAATAATTTTATGCTTGGGGGTCACCACAACATGAGGAACTGTACTAAAGGGTCGCGGCATTAGGAAGGTTGAGAACCGCTGCTCTAGAGCATCTCCAGTGAGTGCAGGCTCGGACCAGCAGAGGAGACAAATATGGATCCCACGCTGACAATCTCTCCAACAAAGTCAGGCGTGACAGTCACCAACCAGGTGAGAGTGCTGCTCTCTGCCTGATTTCTGGCGCCTCACGAAGGCCGCAGTATACGTCAGGCTATTTTCTCCACCTTAACACTCACACATGTTGCTGTAAAATGCCTGGACTTTCCAGCACTTTCAAGACATTGCGGGGAGGAGTGTGGGCTTAGAAAATAGTCTCCACTCCAAATCCTGACCCTCCCGCCCCCAATAACCATGGAACTGTGAGCAGACTTTCTCCTGAGCCCCGCTGGCTTAGCTGAGAGTGGGAAGAATAATCTTCATCTGCCAAACCAGTTGCTGAATTACTTCCTGTGCCCCTTGCCCTCAGCAGTAATCACCAGATGCCACCGTGTCTGCTAAAGGACAGTGAGAGAAAATAAGAGCAACATCAACTCTTATTTTTGTGTTTATTTCTGTGAGGGGAGATGGCTGGTTTAGGCCCCATGACCTCCGAGTTTAGACACAAGTTAGTGTGTTTGCTAAAAAAAAATGCAAAGATAGTATGTTTGACCTACTAGGCACCCAGAAATGGATGGATATCTTTTATTTATGCAAATAAATAAAAAATCAGTCCAAATGGCATAGCTCAGTGGTTGAGTGTTGACATATGAACCAGGAAGTCAAGGTTTGATTCCTGGTCAGGGCACATGCCCCAGTTGCAGGCTCGATTCACAGTCCAGGGCATGCAGAAGGCAGCCGATCAGTGATTCTCTCTCATCATTGATATTTATATCTCTCTATTTCTCTCCCTTCCTCTCTGAAATCAATAAAAATATATTTTTAAAAAATCAAAGAATTGGAAAATCTTTCAGGCATCTGAGGCCCAATCTTTAGGATATAAATATTACATAAATCAGAAAATTAGGTTTGAAGCATTTAAGAATATTTGGAGATCCCCACTAAAGAGACTTGACCTAGAAGAGTATAAATCATATTTTACCATCTATGTAAAATAAAGAAGGGAAAGAACTGATATATTTGCTTATACGTAGTACTACACTGTTTCTGGAATGATTCGTAAGAAATTGGTAACCGGGTGACATTAGGGAGAGGAACTTGGTGAAGTTGATGAGGAGCTAGAGGAAACAATTTCATTGGATGTCCTTCATATATTTTGAATTTTGAGCCATGTGAATGTATTGATTACTGATTTGAAGTAAAAAAAAAATTAAATGAAAAAATAGAGATTGTATCTAGTGAAAATCAAGTTACCCAAATGTTTGTAAAAACATGCCATGGCAAATGCACTTCACAAATAAAGTGCTGCCCTGGCTGGTGTGGCTCAGTTGGTTGAGTGTCCTCCCATGCTCCAAGAGGTCTCCAGTTCTATTACAGGTCAGGGCACATGCCCAGGTTTTAGGCTCCATCCCGTAGGTGGTATGCAGGAGATGGCTGATTGATGTTTCTCTCTCTCTTCCTCTCCCTTCGTCTCTCTATGAAATCAATAAAAACATGTTTTTTTAAAAACCCCCAAAATGTCAATTTTAGTTAATACCCAGAGAAAATCACCTAACTTTGTATCTGTTTCTGTCTCACCAAAAGTGAATGCCCAGAAGTAGTAGTATTACGTTACCTCGTGTGTGTCTGTGGATGGTGAGCTCACCTGGTTAGGGCTCAGCTGTGGTCGTGGATTTGACTGGCAGGTGACCAATGAACTCCACTCTGTTCAGGGGGTACAGATTGTGCCCCTCATCCTGATTAGCTGACTGTGAATGCGGCTGTTGTCCTTGCAGGAACAACACTGAGTGAAAGTCCGATGAGAGCCACCGAAGTTCACTGCTGAGTGGAAAGACAAGAAGGGGATCAGAGGTGCCCCATGTGAAAGTGGGGGCAAACAGCAGGGTAGTGTCAAGGTGAGAAGAGCTTGGCAAATACAACAGGATGCGTGCACACAAGTGTTCCTCTGTGGCAGGAATGGGTCTGTCAGATGACAACCTAGCACAGCGGTTCTCAACCTGTGGGTCGCGACCCCTTTGGGGGTCGAACATCCCTTTCACAGGGGTCGCCTAAGACCTTCGGAAAACACATATATAATTACATACTGTTTTTGTGATTAATCACTATGCTTTCATTATGTTCAATTTGTAACAATGAAATTGGGGGTCACCACAACATGAGGAACTGTATTAAAGGGTCACAGCATTAGGAAGGTTTAGAACCACTGGCCTAGCAGGTTTCATCAGTCATCAACCACCCTCTCCTTCCATTCATGCACATGCCCCTCTTCCATCTGTGATGCTTCGATGTTATGGCCAGGGTTGGCACAACTCCATAAGTGTGTGGAGATGGGATACAGATGAGGCTAAACTGCCTAAGAAGCTTTACTAGAAGCTCAAACTAAATATCTGAACATATTTTGGGGAGTCTTCAGACCTGGCATTAATTCCTCCTCTGATTTCTGCCTAATAGTTATGCATGAGAAAGTTTTCCGAGATTGGCACGCAGAGGGCATGGGGACACATGTGGGAGGGAGAAGCAGTCTGGGAAGCCTTGACTTCCCTTTTTAGTACTGGAGGTTTTCTAGATTCCACTGAGGGTGGGAGTGGGTTGGGTGGATGGGGTGGGTTCTAGTCCCTGTCTAACCGGATCTGTCTCACCTACAATTTCCCACACAAGATTCTCAGGCCCCCATAGTGTCAGCCAGGCCGGGATCCTAGTTTTAATAACATATACTTGTGAAACTTTTTACATTTCTAACCCTGCCCCCATGTCAAGTGTTTCAGTCACTGGACAGAATAAGCCCATGAACTAGACTATCTCCATTTTACAGGTAAAGAAACTGGGACTAATCTCAAGTGTCTCTCTCAGTGCCAGGTATCAAGAATCAGACAGAGCTCTGCCGATTCCTAACACAGCTATTTCTCACACATAAATAACATGTCTTGGGATGCTTAGTATCTGTGCTTCGAGGTCTGATGAAAAAGCCAACCAGGAGGGCATGCGGTTGGTAGGGAGTTTGCTCACAAATGAAGTTACAGCCCTTGAACAAGGTTTTCATTAGCAACTAGATTTAAGGCCAAGTCCAGGCTCGTTCTCATTTCACCTGAACTTGGTCCTAACAGCTACCTGCTAGTGTTCATTTGTGCTCACCTGGCAGGAAGTTATTGGTAAATATCATGTGTTTACCCAGTAATTACACCCCCACGCAGATTAGTCACTAATTACACTCAGCAGGTGCAGCAGTCATTAGCACAACACGTCCCGACACTGGTGGTAAAGGAGACACACCGTTCAGTATTAATTTGGGAATTGTATATTATTTACCATATCTGGGGCGATTTTGCCACAGAACAATCACAAAGAGCTCTGTGGCTCACCTGCTGAAGCCACCTGCCAGTGCCAGTCAGGGCAGTGCCATTGCTCCCTCCTCCCCTCCCTGTGTGAACTATGGGGCAGCCCGACTGGGAGGGACACTTGGGGTTGCCATTACCCATGTGTGTCTATCCTAAGCAAATTTAAAATCCGAGGCCAGCATCCCCGGTGCCCCACATGCTCCTGAGCTGCTGTGTGCTCAGGGAATTCAAACTAATTTTAATATTAGCCCTAAGCAAAGCATAATTAGAGAGATAAATCTTCAGGAACTCTCTCCTACCCAGACCTCTCCACTGCCGCCTCCCCCCCTCATCCCATCTCCTGCCATAATGCATTATGAAGCCACATATAAATGGATTGCAGAGTGTCTGTGACAACACTCAACACATATTTTCAGCTAATTGAAACTGGTTCCAATGCCAGGCAGACACCAGTGGTGTGGCACCTGGGAGGGTGGGACTGTCCCCGCCTTCGGACACTGAGAGGAGGGAACATCTGGGTGTGGACCTCCCCTGCTCATCTCTCAGCTGGACACCAGCACATCATTTGTTCCTGGAGAACGAATCACTTGCTCGATGTGGCCACAAGAACCTATAAAGTCAACGGCGAGATATTTCTTCCCCTAAATGGTGCTGCCTTGGACTTCAAAAGCCCATCTTCAACTCCAGAAATAACTGTTCGTCTTTCATAGCTTTTTATCACCGCAGAAGGACTCTCCTTGTTTCTCCTTGAGGGGCACATGCAGGCAAGCAGGCAAGTGTCTGGTAACTTAAGGAAGGAAGGACCATGATGGTGATAGAGTTGCCCCCTGACAGGCTGGGTGCGTGGTCTGGAAGGGTGGCCAGGAAGGGAGTGAGCTTCTGTACGCCCGGATGGAGCAGGGAGAACTGAGCCCCCGTAGACATGGGCTCAGTTATTGAGAGAAAGGGAGGTATACAATTTAGGGAGAACATGGCATGTGAATTGGATAACTTGGAACTCTCTACTTCTTTCTTTGGAAATGGGCTTAGCTGGTGATTGCAGGACATCCTGGTTTAGAAGACAAACGCTCTTTCTCATTCTCATCCATCTTTCCTCAAGGGAATACTGGGCAACCAGCACGATTTGCCTCTTAATTCAGGGGTCTCAATGATTTCACTGGAGGCTGCTTTTAAAGTGCTTAGTACTTTGCTGAGAGCATCACCATCACAGCCTGTGAAGTCCATGCCAGAAAGAGACTTGGGACAAAAGCCAGGCAGCCTCAGTGTGGGACGCACCATGACAGCTGGGTCAGCCACTTCCTCCCGGGAAGGCATGAAGGATCAGGTCAGAAATCCTCAGGCGCCGACCCATTTCCTCAGGTCCCTGAGCCCGGGCTCTGTCTCCCCAGCCCCACCCCCAGCTGATGCGGTTTTCTTGCGGACACCTCAGGAGTTACTGACAGCAGAGCAGAATCGGAGCCGTCTGTTCCTCGCACATTTCCCACACCTTTTTTACCCTACAACTGTCATCTTTGGCTTTCTTTTTAGAATCCTGCTCTTTATATTACAAGGTGTTAAAATGGGGGAGGGGGCAGTGGATCACAGCTCAATTAGAGAATTATAGAGTCAGCTCGCCCCCTCCACCAACGCCCACCCATTTCTAATCCTGCCCCAAGTTCTAAACTGGAGGGGCCCATCAATCCGCTTACCAGCACCCCAAATCATTTTCTCCCAGGCCTCCCTGTTATCCCGATTCCGTGTGCGGTTAGCACTCTGGAGCAGTGTGGTGTCTGGCCGCCTTGGAGAAGCGCAGGTCTGTGAAGATGGCTGGTGCTGAAAGAGGGGTACACAACCCCACCCCCACTCCTGCTCCCTGAGCTTCTAGCGCTCCTAGGGACTTGCAAATCCACCCCACACAGGTGTCCCTCCACACCCTTTCTCCTGCTCTTTCCTCTGTTTGAAATTTCTTCTTTATTTTTTTGTCGGGGCTCATTCATCAACCAGCTCAACCGTCAGCCCATTTATTGAGGCTTTTCCCAGTGACCTATTGCTGACCTGGTCCCTCTCCCGCTGAGTCCCTGTTGCCCTGAGGCACAGGCAGAGCATTGGGGGAGGCGGGGAATGATTCTTCCATTACTTTGCAGGCTTCTTGTGGAGAGCTGGACTCTGTCCATTCATCTTCACATCCTCAGTGTCAAGGATAATACATGGACAAAAGCAGGCCCCACGTGGGACCGGTGTGGGCCTAACTCCCAAGGGAAGCAAGGCTTTCCCCTGATCGAGGGCCACCTTGACCTACCTGGGGGATCCATGGGAGAGGACTGACCTCTCTTAGACCTACAATGTGCTGAATGCAGTGACAGGTCCCTTCCATCTGTGACACTGGTTCTCAGAATAAGTGGAGTAGGCACTTCCATCCCTGTTAACAGAAGAGGAAAGGCTTCGAGAGGCTAATAAACGGCGAGCCCTCTGCAAACCCCTGCTTCTCTTGCTCTAGAGCACAGATATGTGCAGAGGTCTCAGAAGAGGGTGCTCCCAGCAAGGTCTTCTTGCTGGGAGCACCCTCTTCTGAGACCTCTGCCTGCCTTCCTGCCTCACCTCATGGGGGTTTGTCCGTCTTCCTTTGCACAGTCTGTCTGGCCCTGCCGGTGGGAGACCAGGTGACATTCTCCTTCTTCCTGTGTCCTGCCTTCTGATGAAGGGTCTGATTTCACCAAAGCTGTTCTGACCACATTTCAGGCCCCCCTTGTGCACGCTTGCTGCTTTCTGACCTCCTTTGCATCGTTGCCTGGGAGAGTCAGTCTGGCTCCGGAGCGGTGAAACCATGAATTCACGTTGAATGTGGGAAATTCACAACTGCTGCTTGAAAACAGTTTAGTTTTCCAAACACACTCTCTCTGAGCTTTCCCCTCCTTCTCTCTCATAAAATGCCACTTATTGGGCCTTTCAGCCATAGAAAGGCTTTATATGATCTATTAGATGCTGCCTGAATTGCTGCTGCTTATTTATTATGATTGTATTTGAATTGCCGTGGAGAGCCGACAGTGACTTGGCAAAGGGCACCCAAAGACAATGCCACAATATTGCTTTCAGGAGACAGCAGCCTGGACTGCAAAGTGGAGAGTCAGGGCGCAAGGAGCAGAGGAAGGGACTGGCGGGCCTCTGGGCGGCCTGGCTGGTGTGGGGCGGAGGGTTTGTAATGAGTTGCTCAGTTGGGCTCTGTGTAGGGTAAGTGCCCTTAGACCAGTGGTTCTCAACCTTCCTCATGCCACGACCCTTTAGTACAGTTCCTCATGTTGTGGTGGCCCCCAACCATAAATTATTTTCGTTGCTACTTCATAACTATAATTTTTGCTACTGTTATGAATCGTCATGTAAATATCTGATATGCAGGATGTATTTTCATTGTTACAAATTGAACATAATTAAAGCATAGTGATTAATCACAAAAACAATATGTAATTGTATATGTGTTTTCTGATGGTCTTAGGCGACCCCTGTGAAAGGGTTGTTCGACCCCCAAAGGGGTTGCGACCCACAGGTTGAGAACCCCTGCCTTAGACGCAAACAGCGGAGAATCTTCCCGAATGGAATGTTGTGTAGCACTTGTGGGGTTGACTTGAGTAAACATGCGCTGAACTTCCTGTACCCAAATCACACTCTCAACCCAGTCACAGGCTTCGCTGGGATCCAGCTACACACCCTCTCGCCCAATCCCCACTGCGATGAGTGGCTAAGGACTGAGGGAACGCGGCATCTTTGCTTTCCACTCACTGGCCAGCCTCACATTCCAAGTGGCCATTGACCTGCAGGGCCCACCTACACCAAAACTCAATACTCAGTGAAAGGGCTATGCTAGGAGCATACAAGCTGGGCCATCACAGTTCATTCATTCATCAGAGCTTTTAGCATATGCCAGTCCTGTGCTCCCTCCCCCCCCCCCCCCCCGCCTCCATTCTTGGTGATGGCGTTAACCAGTGGTGGTAGGAGCTACAAGGAATTATAAGACCCAGTTTCTGTCTTCATGGAGCTCAGTCTGGTGGGGTGGGTGAGGGGATGGTAGATACACAGGCACCCAGGGTAATATCCCGCAGCAGTGAGCAGTGTTGGCTGCCCCTCCTCTGCTCCAGCGCTGTGTCATCACCAGATGGCCCACGTGAATGTTTGCAGGTGCACACCCACCTGTAGACACGACCCCTGTCCTCAGGGTCACGTGTTCCTTAGAAGGAAGGAGGAATGACAGCTCTTGAGGAAACAATCACCCACGTGTCTACTGTTTCAGTGATGGCTCGTATCTTTCTTCATCAGAGAACACATCACGGATCTTCCCTCCTCACCTTGGGCTTTCTGGAGGAAAAGAGGCTGTAGGAAACAGTGTTTCTGCCTCGGTAGGATGAAAGCGTCAACAGAGAGGCCAGGGAGGAGGGGGTGGAGCAGTGGGCAGCCCCAGCAGGAAGATACAGCTTTCAGCGGTGATGAGTGACGGGGGGAGCCAGGGCATGATCTGCTCCCTGGAGGATGGAGGAAGTGGGCCGTCTGTGTGCAGAATGGCCGGGAGCCAGGCAGGCACGGGGAATCTTCAAGGGGATAAATACTGAGAGATTTCCATCCCTTTGGGACACGTGCCAGGGAAAGAGGCCAAGATTCCAGGGAACGCAGCCAGGACAGGGTTATTCTAATCCCTAGGAGGATTCATTTGCCAGCTCCTAAAGCAAAAGCAAGCAGCGCCCTGAAATGGAGACTAGCTATTTCGGAGCAATTAGCCATCGGTGCCTGCTGCTGTCTTTGGAGAAACTCCAGAAGCCAGCGAGGTAAGGAGGAGGGCAGGGAGTTGTGGTCCGCTGTGAGGAGATGACTCCATCCTGGGTCCCTCTCCCCACCTGACAGCTTGCTGTGAGTGCAATGCTGGACTAGGGGGTCCCAGGGGCCCCGGCTCCCATGGGGTCCACACCCTGCCCTCAGAATGACACCGGCCATCACAGCTTCAGCCCACAGGATACTCCACAGCTGCCCGTGAGTGTAACATCCGGGGGGTTAAACCAGGCCAGAGTCTCTGCTCGCATCAGGCATTCTCAGCCAGGGACCCAGAGACACTTTAGAGAATTTGCCTTTGGAGGCCAGTGAATCATTAGAAATTATTTATAACAATAGAGAAAGGCCCTAACTCCTCCCATGCTGTCATTAATGTTCCAAAACCATGTCACTCCCCAACGTGGCCTCTTTAAGAAGAACCAGCAAGACCCGGACACGTTGGGGGCGAAGGTGGAATTGGGGTACAGTCTGCACTCAAAATGATTCGATTACTACTGCTCAATAAAGGAGTAGCCGCTGCCTTTTTCTCTTTCCTGTTCTAGAAAATTTCCAGTCTCTGGTGTTACTGACTTCTCTGCCGTGGGCTTTCTTTCCGGCTTCCTACGGCTTAGCACTCCTGGTAACAGCTTCAGCCTGCCTGCCTTGGCCTGGGACCCTACATAATCCTGGGGTGTGCGTCTTGTGTCCAATTCCTGCCTGTTTCCGAGACCCTCCTATGGGCCATGGCCACACCCTGGAAATAAATCCATTGGAATAGAATGAGATTAGATGCCGCCAGAGTTGAATAAAACAGCAACAAACTTCCAACTTCACGAAGCTATATGATGTCTTTACTGTGCATCGCTGCACTGAACACAGCGAGAACTGATCAGGAGGGAGCTGTCCCAACTGCCCCCAAAAATGAACACTGAGGAGGGGAAGCTGAGAGGAATAGGGTATGGAGATGAGGCACCCTAGCAAAGTCAAGTGTAAATGCAGAGTCCCCAGAACTCCTTAAGCAAGGACGTCTTTTGTACATTGAAAAATTAGTTTCCGTTTCTCATGTGCACTTGACCATTCTAGGTCCTGGTCCATTTCCCACCCCACCCCACTGCCAGCCACCTCCCAACACAGAGGTACTGTTCAGGCACCACCCACAGCCAGGACTGGCGCCTGCATGCCCTTGCTCCGAGCTAAGAGAACATGCACTTCACACTGTCCTTTCCAAGTATTTTGTGATAGGACCTTTGGGGTGGGTTAGCATCTTACTAGCCTGAAGTTGAACTTGAATTACGTTTTGAGGAATCACATCTCTGTTGACCTTTGCTGAGACGATATGGGAGTAACAGGGAAGAAAGACCATGATCCCAGCAATAGCCCTCAGGAAGGAGTCCCAGCCAGTCTGTGCTGGATACTGACATGGATGAGAGAGACGAGATAACAGAATATCATAGAGGAGCTTGGGTGGCTCACCCCAAAGGGCTTCATAGGAGTCCCCACTCCAACTAAAGAATAACAGAGTTCCCTGCTACTCTCCTCTTTCATGGGGAGGGCAGGCTGGGAGCTGCTGATGCCTGGCAGACGGAGACCTCCAGTCCCCAAAGCAAGTGTGGATGCTTGGCATTTCTGAGAGCTTCCCAGTCTCTCAAGATTGGATGTGGAAAGAGAAGTCGGGGAGGAAAAGGAATGACACTGTTTCAACTCACTGTGACCTCCATAAAGAACAGTAAGTGACCCCATATTTCTGACCTTCATAGGAAGCAGAAGCTGACCCCATATTTCTGACCCCATAGGAAGTGGTAACTGACCCCATATTTCTCACCTCCATAGAGAACAGTAACTGACACCATATTTCTGACTCTCAGAGGGAGCAGTAAATGTGCAGGTGACGCCATCTCCCCATCATGGATGGGCTTATATTGCTTTAATTTCCCAACCATGTTTCCCAAGGACTCACATTAAACAAGCTGGTATTTCCAAAGCACCGCCTTTTGGGTGGCAAGCCCAGGGCAAGGCAGTCTGGGATTCAATTTGTGGTGTTTTTTTTCAGGGTCTAATGGAGGTGAGGCCTCTGCCTGTGGTGCTGGCCCTTCTCTGAAATCCCTTTGCCTTAGATCCAGCTCATTCCCCCACAGCACCTAGACGCATCCTCCCTGCGCCATAGGGGAGCCGGCTGCCCTGCTGGACCCTAGCCTCTTGGGCACAGAGGCCTGCCTGGCTTGGCTTAGTCCCCCTGCCACCCTCCGCCCCTCTTCTGGGGCCTAGTGCATGGCCCTGAGGGGGCCAACAGCTGGATAGCACAGGAACAGGGGTGAGCAAGTCTTGGGTCCATCCCCTCCCCATGTGCTCCCCTTGCCCCACAATCCTATATAGGTCACAAAGAAGATGATGAAAGGATGCCCACAGGATGTGTGGAAAGGAAGGAGAGTCATTTTATTTCTTTGCTTTAAAGATGGGCAACACGGTATACCCAGGATCGTCAAGTCTGCCTGTGTTTATGGTGGTTTCAGCCGGTTGGCTGGAGGAGTGCTTATCTCGCCCCTGGGCCATTGCCAGTTCACCTGGGGTGCATTGTCTGCTGGAGCCATAATCAAAAGCGGACTCTGGGCTCAGGTCATGCCTGGGTTGGTACATTAGCTCGCATACCAGCAGGGAAAGCGTAGCTGCCAAGCCCCCTGTGAGCGTTGGCTGTGACTCAGGGTCATATGGCTGAACCCAAGGCCAGAGAGGCAGCCTGCTGGGGACTCTGGGGACAGGACCTGGAACTCCTGTGTGGCCACAGACACCCTCCTCTGCCACCTGGGGCTCCCTGCCTGCTCTGCATCCATTCGCCAGCAGGGGGCTCTGCTAATGGGAGGGAACCTGTTGGCAGGCCCTGCTGAGCCCCAGCTCTGGCAGAAGGGCCCTGACAGCCTGCAGGACCAGAGCCAGAGGGTAAAAAGGACTTTGAGAATTCAGAGTGGGGACTGGCGCGCAGCAGAGAGGCCTGCAAGGCCCACAGGAAGTTGGTAGCCAACACAGGCGCAATCTGCCGGCCTCAGCGGGAAGTAGGGGCTCTGGCTGGCCCGCTGCGTGTGGCTGCACCATCTGAACATCTTGATTTGCTGCTAATTGAACAGCCTGGCACCCGCAAAACCACGTGACCCCCATGCAGCTGAGACCAGAGACTCGAGTGCCCCTGGCTCACCGCGGAGCAGGGAGAGTCAGCTGCCTCAGGCTGCCCAGAAAGCTCACCGTGCCAGGGAGAGCGGTCTGGACAGGGCCCCCAGCCAGCGACATCCAAGGGTCTGGCCTCAGTCCTGCAGAAGGCCTGGCTGTGAGGTTCCTCTTCACAACACAAGCCCTACAGCTGGCAGCGAGGGGGTCATCAGAGTGAGGGCAGTGATACCTGGACCAGCCCCCTGTGGCCCAGTGCCTGCCACTCACAGGCTGCTTGCTGATCCACTCCACAGCTCACGGCATCTTGGGAATGATGAGGCTGGAGTCTCAGAGAGGTTAGGCACCCAGGTAACAGCTAACAAGTGGTAAGGCTGGTGCAACTCCAGTGCTGCTGGACTCCAGAGTTCATGCCTGGCAGCCTCAAAAATGGTCCAATCTGAAGAAAAGAAAAAAAATTGTCCTTCTATGATTGACTTATTTTCACTCAGCATAATGCTTTCCAGGTGCGCCCATGCTGTTGGCTATGGCTGGCTTTCCTTTCCCAGGGAAGAGTAATATTCGACTATATATATAGAGAGAGACATTTTCTTCATCAGTTGCATTTCGATTGTGTCCGTATCTGGGTTACTGGGACTTATGCCACAGTGGACACAGGAGTGCAGATATCTCTTTGAGATCCCGATTTCAAGTTTGGGGGGATAAAATATCCAGAGGGGAGATTTTGGATCCTATGGTAGCTCTGTGATTCCACTTGCATGAAGTAGAGTCCAAACTCACAGAAGCAGGGGATAGAAAGGGGCTGCCAGGGGCTAGAAGAGGGGAAGGGGGAGTAAAATTTCAGTTACGCAGGATGAATACTGACTTGCTTTTAATGACTTGCTGTACAACATTGTGCCTAGAGGTTCAATACTGTGTCATGCGTTGAAAAATCTCATATAAGAGGGCAGATCTCATGTGAAGTGTTCTTACCACAATAAAATAAAAGTTAGAACACAGAAAGATGAGATCCCTGATGACCCCATCAGTCATATCATTCATGAATTTCTTTGAAACTTTTTGATTCTAAACATGAGTGAGGAAGCCCGGCCAGCATGGCTCAGTGGTTGAGCCTCGACCTATGAACCAGGAGGTCATGGTTCAATTCCCGGTCAGAGCACATGCCCAGGTTGCAGGCTCTATCCCCAGTAGGGGGCGTGCAGGAGGCAGCCAATCAATGATTCTCTCTCATCATTGATGTTTCTCTCTCTCCCTGTCCCTTCCTCTCTGAAATCAATACAACTATATTTTTTAAAAAAACACAAAAAACCTAAGAAAGACCTAGAGCCCTGTAGTAATCGCCATCTTGTTCTCACCTGAAACTTCAAGTCTAAACTGTGCTTTTGCATCTATTTGGTCTCCATAGCCATCTAGGAGGTAGATATAGTCTCAACTTTTTTTTTATATGTGGGTAAACTGAGGTCCAGACCATGAGGAGGCACCTCTGGTAACACAACTGGTGCCCACCTTTGGACGCAAGTTTAAGTGTCCGTCCACCCAGCACTTGGGCCATGGGCAGAATCGAGGTGGGAACAGGGCACTGATCTGATCCTGGCGTGAACTCTGAAGTCCAATCCCTTGCTCCCAGCTTGGATTTGGCAAATGCTAAGGAGTCTGTCCCAACCACCGTGCTCATTCCTGTGCCGCCATCCTTCAAATCTATTTGTTCCATTATTAGGTTAATGCCAGGGATTAGGTCAGGGCGAGGAGGCTTTGATGTAGCAGAAGGAGTGCTTAAGTGTCTCTCTCTCTCCTTGCACCTAAGTGCTTCTCCCTCCTGGAGGTACTGAGGCAGGGAGGGCAGGATGCACACCGGCGGGGAAGAGCATGTGTACAAGAGAGTGTGTCCCTGTAGATGAGAAAGGTGGCAGAAAGGGAGGGAAAGGTCTGGAGTCTCACATTTTCTTACTGAAAGTAAAAAATCAATCCCTGACCTTAAAGAAGTTTATGAATTTCTAGCGTAGGAATCGATGGCCATTGATTTTGGGGGCTTTGCATGGACTGTGCATGAACACTAGAAAGCGATGAAAGCTATATTTTGTTGGGCTTGCAATCGGAGTAAGCAGGTGCCATTTCTACCAGATTGCCAGGAGTAAGAAGGAATAAAACAAGCTCATTCTGTGTTGGCCTCGGTGCAGAGCCGGGGCCTCGGGCTGTGACTGCTGAGTTCTGACACCGACTCTGATCAGGTGTCAACATCACGGATTCCTGAGCTCCGTGTCCCAGTCCTTTTCCTCACACCTGCTTCCTCGCAGCCCCAAGCCTTCTCCACACGTAACCTCTCTTTCCCAAGATAGTTGTCTAAGCTTAGATGTATAGGCTGAGGATTTGCTAAGTAACTGGAAAATCTCGTTCTGGTAATAATTAGGGCCTCTGGCCAGTGTCCATCACCGCATTTGCTTGATTCTGAGGGATAGGTTATGAATGGTTGGATGATGAGCCCTAACAGCACAGAGGAGAGCTGACGGGAGCATCAGTGGGGACCAAGGCCCTAGAGGGGGGTGAAATCAGCTCCTTGAGCTCCCCATGTCAAGTCATACAGGCAGAATCAGCAAAACATCAGCCCTTGAAAGCCCACAGGCAGAAGCCAGGCTTCCTCGGCTCTGGCATTTTTCTAAGCATCCTGCTCAGACACCTTTCTCTTTTGTATATGCATGCATCTCTCTGAGTGTCCGGGTCACATGTGCTGTGTTCATATACACACATGCATACATATATATGGAGAAAGAATCATGGGAAGAGGAGCCGCTGTTTCCTTTGTTCTCTCTCACGGGTTTGCAGGTATTTGGTCTGGAAGGAGCATCCCCTTGGGGGAGGGGATGCTGCTCAAACAGTGCGGAGCCTCCAGGACCCACCGTGTACACAGCGAGGGCGGAGGGCCTGGGAGGGGCTCAGACCCCATCTGCAATGCAGACTCCTACTCAGAGCAGCCCTTTGCACAACTGGTTTATGCATGTGAAAAAACAACCCCTTAAAGGTCCCTGGGAATCCTGGCTGAGAACACACACCTGCTCTGCGGTCAGTAAACAGTCATCTTTGGGCTTGGAGGGAGGAGGCGGTGAGAGAATGGGGAAAGGAAATGGCTGGGGCAGATTTTTAAAAAAAGCACAATGGGGGGAAGGGGTGAGCCAACCAGATGTTAGGGTTTCTTGCTTAATTTGGGGAAAATTAAAATTCACTCAAAAATATAATAAACAGGAAAATAAACAGCCTGGGAGCCTGCATGAGCCAACTTCTCACAAATTGGTCATTCTAATCACGCTGGGGAAGCAGCTGAGAGAATGAATCATCGGGGTTAATCCCTCTCCCGTCAGCACCGAGGCTGTGTCCCAGGATGGATCTCTCTGCCTGGGGGATCCCTCTTCATCTGCACTGGGTGGGGGGATCGCGCGAGAGAGGAGCTCAAAGGAACATTTATTGAGCTAGACAAGGGTTTTTTAACCCTGACACTATCGACATTTGGGCCCAGTAATTCTTTGTTGTGGAGCCATCCTATGCCTTTTAGACTGTTTAGCAGCATCCCTGGTCTCTATGGACTAGAAGCCAGTAGCACCTCCCCAACACAGGTTGTGATAACCAAAAATATCTCCAGACATCGGCAAATGTCTTGCAGGGACAAAAATCACCCTGGTTGAGAAACCCTGAGCTAGACTCTGTGCTGGCACCTCACACATGTTATTCCAAGTTGTTGTCCCTGCAGGCAGGACCCCCTCCCTTCATTTGACAATGAGAAACCAGGCTGGATCCAGGTCCCGAGCTGCCTGACTTCAAGGCCTGGAGCCTCTTAGTGACACCAGATTCCCGCAGGAAAGGAGTCTAGTCCACATTCCCTGGCTGAGGGCACATGGCAAAGCTTGGAGAGGCCTATAGTAATGCCTTCTGTGGTCCAGTTTGACCTTGAATGTGACTTTAAGACTTCCTTTCCCTTACCTCTTCTTCACTTCAGCGTCAACAGATTCCATGATTGGTGAATCTATCCTTTAGCTTAAGTTAAATCTTGGTTTGCTGAGGGAAGGGTAGGAAGTAGAAGAGGAAGACGATAGAAGGAATAATGCGATAAGCTGATTCATATCTCAGTATGAATAAATTCGCCAGACTCAGATTCACTGGATTTCAGTACCTTTCCTTACCAGCTCCTATTTCAATGAGAATAGAACTGAAGTCAGAGACTGCGTAGGAAAAAGCAAAGGAATACCCCTTCCTCCTGATATTAGAAATGTCATAAAAATATTGTGTGCATTAGTTAGGTTTCTAAGTCAGCTCACTATTTTAATGTTTGCAGTGATGCTGTCGTTGTGATGAAATTAGTATTATTAGTGGTGTGCTGTGTGGTTCATTCTCAATTGAGGAGACCACTCATGGGAATCAAAATACTTTGAAATAAAAACACTTCTAAATGTTTATTTTCAAAACGTATTGCTATTTTTTCTACTTAGGAGCCTATTTATTCTCACCTGAAATTCTCTAATGATCCCTACATAGGTCTCCCTGTCTTTTGTCTTCACTCTACTCATTTACCTGTCTCTACCCTCTATATTTGTGTGCAACTGGTGTTGCCATATTAAAAAATCTGCCCATTCCTCTCCTCTTACAATGCTCCAAAGGTTCCTTCTCAAACCTCAGGATAGATTTTTAAATTCCTTGGCATGACTCACAAGACTTTTCTTAATCTGAGTTAGACCTATTCTTTGACACTCCCACACTGAGCTTAGATTTCAATCACACAGAACTGGTGGAAATTCTCCAAATGCTATTGGTATTCTCATTCCTCTATAAACGCTTGCACCTGCTGTACACTTTGCCTGAAATATCCTTCCCATTTTTATCCAGCTGGCTAACTTCTTCTTGTCCTTGAAGACTTATCCCAAGGATCCCTTCTTTCTAGAAATCCTACTTAACTCCTTCCTCCACTGTCCACTCCCATTGCTTCCCACACTATCCCATGCCGGCCATGATGATATTGTATGTCATACCATGTGCAAGATACCTAGTTATTTCTCTGTCTCCTTCACTAGCCCGTGAGTATCTCAAGGGCAAGAAATATGTCTTTGTCATCATTTCATCCTCAGTGACTAGTACAATGGCTGACATTGTGGAGATGGAAGAAATACTCAATAAATGTTTGTAAGATAGCTGGCTAGCTGTATCCATTAATCATTGGTGGTTCAGCTCAATCATTTACCTTCTCTTTTTGACACTCTAACTTAGATAATATTCAAACCTTAAAATCTATCAGAAACCCTCTCAGCCAGATCTTCAGAAACTAGTAAACCATTTTTTTGGTGTGTGTGTGTGGTGG
This sequence comes from Myotis daubentonii, assembly GCF_963259705.1. Classification (NCBI taxonomy): domain Eukaryota; kingdom Metazoa; phylum Chordata; class Mammalia; order Chiroptera; family Vespertilionidae; genus Myotis; species Myotis daubentonii. Next base: position 19,595,325 of record NC_081858.1, read on the forward strand.
AGGGGTAGAGGGGAGTCAGTTAGTTTTTATTATGCCTCTGTGAAGTATTAAGTGATTGAGCCTCCATGTTCAATCTCTTCCACCATTTAAATGCTTAGAAGCCAGAGGCAGTGAAGTTGGGAAACACAGCAGATGTCGGGGTCAAAGCAAAGGGAGTTTCTCCTGCCTTTGGTGGATTTGGAGTTCCCTGCTGGTTCATAGTTATTGTTCCTTATCCACAGGGCACCTTATATGTTCAGAATGTTTAAGAATCATTGCCATTGGGTCAGGGCCATCCCAAATGGTCGTTATCTTTATCAGCTATTTGTGTCCTCGGCATCACTAAGATGGCTCTTTCCATGCAATAAGCGCTCCATACCGGGATCTGCTACCTGACTGACGTTAGCAGTATGTTCTCCTGCAGGAGAGCGGGAAAGACAAAGAAACCTGCTCTGTGTAGGTTGCCTTACTCCAAGATGGGGGGGCGGTAAAACTTCAAGCTGTGCTGAGCTGAGCGTTCCACGTAGAAACTCTTTGTGTATTTATTTACCCTGCTCACCCCCCTTTCCTCACAGCTGCAAATGACTTTGGATAACGAGTGTGGATGCTGAAAGGTGTTAGAGATGTGTTAGGAACAGAAGGTTTAGAGTTCTGCTCAGCTGTTAATAACTTCTGAGTCCCTGCTTAGCTAGTGCTGACCTAGGCACGCAGCACAGGAGCCCTACCCCTTGGCCTCTTCCCAAAGGGCTCTGCTTTCGCGGAAGGTCATCAGAGCGCTGCCAGCCATGGGGTGGAATGGGGGCGGGGGGGGCATGGCCTGTGTGATTCCGGGGAGAAATCACGTGCCTGATGTCATCTGGAGAAGGAAAAAGCTTTCTTCTTTCTAGACTTCAGCAGATGTATTTGTCAGCCAACTAGGCTACCATCTTGGCAGTCCACATGGTCAAGCTGTGGAGGAAATCAATGAAGACTTTGTAATAATACACACACAAGTCTGATATGTAACCCATTGGTAATGGGTTGAGTGGTTATAGCAAGATAACTGAATTTAGTAGCTCCGCTCCCCCCCCCCCCCTCGCCAGCCCTAGGAAAGAAAGGGAGGGTGAGTCTTAGGAAGTTCTGTGGAGGGAGATGGGCTTTTCCCTAGAGAGGAAGGCATAGGCCGTAGGCTTGCATTGTAGAGGTGGGAGCTATACATTCAGAGCTAGAGTTGGAGCTTCTCCAGAGAGAGGCAAGAGGACAGGCCCGTTCTTCAGCACAGCCCGGGTGTGAGACCTGTATTCTGCAAGGCAGGCTGCAGAAATGAACGTATTTAAGCCTACCTAACGCAGAATGCTCGAGAGATGGATGGCGGATGAGAGAAGGACAAGGGCCAGTGTTGGGCAGTGATGTCCACAGATGGCTGAAGCTATAGGAAAAATAGAGATTGCGACCATCATTAAATTCCATGGAGGGTAAAAGGGAGAATGCCACAAATTACTGAGACTCGTAGCTGAGAGCTTACAGCAAATTAAGTCTGATTTTGAAAAATAAAGTACAGTGACATTTATTGGACTCTGGTAGCACATCAGCAACATGTTCTTGTGGAGGCCAGGAACCTTAGAGACACATGGGGATGGAAATAACCAAATTGCTGGTTAAGCTTCATGCTACATCAGCCATCGTACATAGTGTGGCTATAAATAACATCACTCCCGTCCTCGAAGAACTTGCATTCAGAGAAATTCTGATAGTCTGTGGTTTCCTAGGAGTTTAGAGGTGGTTGGTACTCACTAGAGAAGGTCATCTGAGGACAAGCCGATTTTCGGGCCATTTTGTTGAAGCCACATCTAAGCTTGACTCCATTGGATATAAACATCTAGTCTTTGAACCCGCATCCTTCTGCTGTAGCTGAAAGCAGGGACTCTGGAGTAAGGGCGGATTGGGTTTTACTCTGTGACTGGTGCTTGCACGACCTTGGTGAAGTCCCTCAGCTCTGTAATCTCTCAGTGTCTCCATCTGAGAACGTAGTTCTTAGTAGCACCTTCCTCATGGTGCTGTTTAGTATTAAAAATGGCATGGAATTTGCATCTTAGCAGAGGAGATGGGCTATCTACAAAGAAATAAATATTTATTCTGGTGCCAAGTGATAAAGCGTGCTGTGCAATAAAAGCAGGGCAAGGGGACAGAGAGTTGCCCGGGGCTTGATGTTTATTTAGCTAGGGTGGCCAGGAAAGAGGGTCTTTCAGCAGAGACTGGGTGGGGCTGAGGGGAGGGAGTGAACTGATGTGCAGAAAGCACACACTATCTTTCATGTCCAAACAAAATGCCCCATAACTGCTGGTTACTCTCTCATTCAGATATACAGAGACTGATTCGGGACAAAGTTTCTGCTCACAAGCACAGAGGTTGGTAGGCAGAGACGTTAACTCTGTTTCTTGTATCTGAGTCAAGGCTCCAGCAATGACAATGGGAATATGATGTTCTACCTTGGAAGAGGCCTTTACTATCTAGACACTACCCTTGAAAGATTGGTCAAGCAGATGTAAAGGATAAGATGTAAGAAAACAAAGGGATCTATACAGGGCAGATATAGAACATAGAGGGTGTGTGTGTGTGTGTGTGTGTGTGTGTGTGTGTGTGTGTGTAGAGAGAGAGAGAGAGATTAAAGAGAGAGGAGATGCTTTTCAAGTTGTGTTTTTTTAAAATACAGGATATATTTTGAATTAATGGGTTTCAGTGGATTCTCAGTGGGTCTCTGAGCCCCGAGTTTCTTGCAGTGCATTAGCTGGACTGTATGAGGAATTGGGTTCCAGAAAGCCACGCTCGTTTGTTCTCAGTTCTATATGCTCCCCACCCTCCCACTGCTCTGATGTCAACTTCTGACATTTTCCATCGGGCAATTTATACACTGTCACCTGCCGGCCTTCCATAGTCCTCGTGTTTGTTTGATCTCATACAAACTCCCCTCTCCGGTCTGTTGATGAAATAATAAATCTGGGACCTTTGAAGATAGTGCACGGTAGGAGAGCACAAATGAAAATCTTCTCTTGATACTTAAGCATTCTGAGTGCCGAGTCCCCAGTGCTGATGGGGTCCACGTTGTGCACTTCCTTTCAGACACATCTAGACAAATCCGTCAAGCAGGAGTCCCTAAAAGCCTGTAATTTTCCAGACAATATGGGACATATCCCACTGGTAATGGAAGAGTCTTGTAAAGCCACAGGATCCCGAGCTAAGCTATCTATTTATTTGATTTAAATTGTTTTAAGCACTTTACAGTTTGTGATGTCAATTCTCACATGATTTAACTTCAAGACTTGGACCTGACCTTCAAAAAACTTAAAGTCCCAAATAGCATGCTTATTTAGGACATTAATATTTGTAGAACGCTTTTTGGGTATCTCCCAAAAAAGTAAAAAACTTCAGAAATTTAATTAATGCTGAATAGAGTTGAGGGTCTTTAATCTGGAATCCAGTCTCCTTCCGGTGTTTTGCAAGCTGTCTCCACATCTCTCCCATAACCCTCTGCTCTACCCCAATGCTGGGCATTGCAAACACAGCCTTGCTATCCATGCACCACCCATTACTGAGAATTAACTTCAAGTCCCACTTCTTTTAGGCATCTATCTTGGTGCTCTTTTAAAAATTGACTTTATATGTTAGACCAGTTTTAAGTCCACAGAGCAATTGAGCAGAAAGTACAGAGATTCCCCATATCCTCTCTGCTCCGCACACTCACAGTCTGCCCCCCCCCCCACACACACACTTCATTGACATCCCCAGCAGAGTGGGACATCTGTTACCATTGATGAACCTACAAGGACACATTATCACCCCAAATCCATAGTTTACACATTATCACTCACTCTGAGTATTGTTCATGTTGTTGGACAAACATATAATGACGTATGGACCATCGTAGTATCATACACAGTAGTTTCACTGCCCTAAAAATCCTCTGTGCTGCACCTATTCATCCCCTACCCCCACCCTCTGAAACCACTGATCCTTTTACTGTCTCCAGAGTCTTGCCTTTTCCAGAATGTCCTATGGTTGGAATCATACAGTATGTAGCCTTTTCAAATTGGCTTCTTTCACTTAGTAATACACATTTAAGGCTCCTCTATATCTTTTGATGACTGGATGGGCCATTTCTTTTTAGTGCTGAACAACATTGGCTGGCTGTGCCGTACCTTCCTGCTCTTTTTAAAATTCTGATAGTTCTATAATGTCTAGACCTGCTCTGTCTGGTGCATGAGCCGTTAGTTACATAAATAGTGTGGCTATTTAAATGTTAAATAATTAAAATTAAGCAAAATTAAAAATTTAGATCTTCAGCCACTTCGGCTATATTTAAATTGCCCCGTAGAGATGGGGGGGGGGTGAGACACGGTGTTAGGCCAGATGTGGAACATCTGCATCATCACCGAAACTTCTGTTGGAGAGTGCTGCTCCACATTGCTGCCGCGGCCACCAGGCGTGCTAATGTGTTGAGACTCCACTACAGTTGGATACCTCGCCACATTAAGGTACACTCACTAATTTCGTTCTATTACAGCCCGGTGAGGGTGGTGCTATTACGAGTCCCATTTTACAAAGGGAAAAACGGAAGATCACAAGCATCACAAGTGGCAGGGCTGAGGCTGGGGCCAAGTGTCCCCTACCTCAGGACTCTGTGCTCCACAGCTCCCCAGCCTGCCTCCCGTTGGCTCTGGGTCATTGCCTTGGGACTTACTCTACTTCCAATTGTGAAATATCCTCTGTGAAGCGGGCCTGCACATCATCCATCCAACACTCTCATTTTACAGATGAGAAAACTGAGCTTTCAAAATGTGAATGAGCCCAGCCGGGTGTAGCTCAGTGATTGAGCGTCGACCCAGGAACCGAGAGGTCACCGGTTTGATTCCTGGTCAGGGCATATGCCCAGGTTGCGGGCTCGATCCCCAGTGGGGGGCGTGCAGGCGGCAGCCAATCAGTGATTCTCATTGATGTTTCTATCTCTCTTTCCCCCTCCCTTGCAAATTCAAAGCTAGAAGCAGGAGACAGAGCAGGAGTTGGGAGCAGCAGCCAAGCATGGGCAGGATGGGAGGGAGGAGCCAGAGCAAGGTCATGCTTTTTGCAGAGAAGAACCCTGTGGGTGATGGAGTGGCTCCCACAGAGGATGCCTGGTAAATGCTAAAAGCAAGATCAATTTCTGACTTCTCCGTGTAGGAGGAGCATCCTGACCTGGGTGGAGGTGCCCTTAGCTACAGAACCAGCTGTGGCTTGATATTTACAGCTGGAATTTACATGCATCTCTGTCTCCCCCCCCAACTCCCTCAAACAACCAAGGCCCCCTTCCAATGAACATTTGAGCTCAGTCTCCCTGGGGAAAAGAAAGAAAGGGGAGGGTTGGAGGGATGGAGGGCGACGGAGGAAGCGGCTGGCTTCCGGTTGCAGGAGAGAGTCACTGGGTGCTGACTATTGAGAACTGGCCCCAGCCTGCCCGCACAGCCAAGGCAAGCTGGGAGCAGGGCATTGTCTGGAAGTCTTTACAAATGTTGCATGGACTTCCACTCCCCTAACAGCCTGGGAGCAACCCAGAGGACCAGACTGTGGCAGTCCCCAGCGCAGTGCCAGGCCATCTTGGCTGCTCGTCCTGGGCCGGGCCTCAACTCCACTGGTGCCCACTGCCACAGCTTCTGTGCGGGTGAGGCAGCCCGTGCCCTTCCTGCCAATGGCCAGGTGACAGCTGTGGGCTCCTTATGCTCCCCTCCTGCCCTGTCCAATCCAGCCCTGAGCTCACGATCTCACAGCCCTGCCTCTTGTATGCCTTCCCCCCCTCTGCCCGCTCAGCCCACTCTCCCACCCCCATCCTATGCCAAGTCCTTATTTTAACTACCTGGTGCCTTCTCTGAGGACAAAGTCTCTAAAATATTGGCTGAAGCAAGAAGGGGGTGTTTATTGCCCTCGAATGTGTCTCCTTGCTCGCTACCCTCGTCATTCGTCCATCTATTCTCAGACTCGGGGTGACTAGAGTGATCCTTTTAAACATCACTTATACCATGTCACTCCTTAACTCAGGACTCCCTGATGACTGCCATTCATTCTGAGAGGAAGCCATGCTCCCTTCAAGGGACCGCAGAGCTGTACATGACCTGACCCCTGGCTCATCCCTCTCCCTCTTGTTCCCTTGGCTCCGGCCACACCGGCTTTCTCGCTGCCCCTCAGACACGCCAGTGTGCCCGGGACGAGGGCTTCACTCTTCTCTTTCCTCTCTCTCTTGCCCCGATAAACCATGATCGATGGTTTAGATGCCGCTCTTCCGAAATTTCAGCCTTAATCCAAAGAGCTTGCTTCTTCTTCAGCAAGCCTACCAGACAGAGAGAGACTCTGGGTTTTGTTTGACATTAAGGAAGGGCCAAGGGCCATCTGAAGGAGTTAGAACAGTGATGGCGAACCTTTTGAGCTCGGCGTGTCAGCATTTTGAAAACCCCTAACATAACTCTGGTGCCGTGTCACATATAGAAATTTTTTGATATTTGCAACCATAGTAAAACAAAGATTTATATTTTTGATATTTATTTTATACATTTAAATGTCATTTAACAAAGAAAAATCAACCAAAAAAATGAGTTCGCGTGTCACCACTGACATGCGTGTCATAGGTTCGCCATCACTGAGTTAGAAACTCAAAGACCCTTGACATGCTTTACCCTCACCTTCTCTCCCTTTCTTTGTTCCAGCTCCTTTCTCAAGGTCAGTCTTCCCTCACCAGGGATGAATATAATCCCTCAGATTGTTCCTAGTTGCCTTTTGTCTTCCAGAGACAAGCTCCATGCTCTAATCTAACCTCAAGAGGTCCATGGCTGAATAACGGCTGTTTTCTGTGTTCTCCACGCCTTCCCGTTCCTCACCAACCTCTCTCTCCGTGGCTTTGTTTCTCACACTCTCTCAGATGCCACCATGGTGGAGTGAGCATTGCCTGAGAGCCAGGACAGCCCGCTATGTGAGCGTCAGCACATTACTTCTCTCCGAGCCTCAGTTTTCAAATTTGTAAAATACGGGTAGAATGTGCATTTCACGGTGATTATGCAGACCAGGCGAACAAGGTGTGAGGAGGCTGCTGATGGTGCCAGATGCTTAGTGAGCACGCAGTCATCTCCACTTGCTCACCACCGCAGACACCGCCCCTCCTTCATCCCAGCTGACATGAGGTTGCCATCTAGTGGGCATGCAACTCTCAGGCAGCTGGAGGGGCTAAGCAGGGCTGGAGCAGGGACCACATCCCAGGATACTCCCGAGGAGGGAGCGTGGATGTCCGCTCTAGCTCTGAGGTGTGAGCATTTATCCTCTTGCTTGTGTAGTTCCCAGCTCAGTCCCTAGATGTGTGTCTCTCATGAATCTCTCATGGCTCCCTTCTAATGGCGAAGCAGAAACCCTACTCTGACCCCACTTGGATGTTGGTCACCCTTCCTACCAAGTCCTATTTTACCCTTAGGGGCAACAGGGCAGAAGAGCATCCCAGGCGGAGAAAGCATCGGGGCCTGGCCCCAGAGGTTAGAGAGTGCCTGCTGCAGTGAAGACCTGCGGGAAAGGCAAAGAACTTGCTGAGGGGTGAGGGTGTAGAGAATTAAGGGCTAAGAGGGGGGATGATCAGAGGGCTGTTGAAATATTGTAGAGAGGCTCAGAGAAAGGGGAGGCCAAGGAGATGAGTGAAGGAAGGATTTGAATGGGGTCTAAAGGATGGGTAGAATGTGGATACTCAGCAGAGAAATGAGGGTGTTCTGTATGTGGGAAACAATCATGAGGGAAGACAGAAGCTTGCAAGCAGAGCCTGTGCTCTGGATTTGAAGTCATAGGATGTGGATTGGAGTTCCACATCTGTACCTCGGTCTCCACAATCACAGGGGAGGAGAGTGGCCTAGTTCCATAATTTTGGCTTTTCATGATAGTATTCCATTATAGATAGATATAGATATAGATATAGACATAGATATAGATATAGATATATGGTAGGTAGATGTAGATATAGATGTAGATGTAGACGTAGACATAGAAGTAGATGTAGACATAGACGTGGATATGGACATGGACATGGACATGGACATAGACATAGACAAAAAGTATCTATCAGTGGACACCTGGGTTGCTTCCATCTTTGGCTATTGTGAATAGAGCTGCTTTGAACATGAGTGTACAGATATCTCTTTGAGACCCTGTCATTGATTATTTCCTAGAATTGGAATTGATGGATGGTAACATAGTAATTTTATTTGTAATATTTTGAGGAACCTTCATACTGTTTTTCATAGTGGCTGCACCATTTTATACTCCCACCATGATTGCACAAAAGTTCCAATTTCCCACTTCCTCATCAACACTTGCTATTTCCTGATTTTCCTTTGTTTACAGTAGCAGTTCTAATAGGTGTGAGATGTGCCTCACTATGGCTTTGAATTGCATGTCCCTAATGACTAGTGATGTTGAGCATCTTTTCTTGTGATTTTTGGCCATTTGTATATCCTCTTTGGAGAAATGTCTATTCAAGTCCTTTGCCCAATTTTAATAGGACTTGCTCATGAGCCAAGCATTTTTACTGTTTACTGAGATAAGTTAATAAATACAAAAGAACAGGGCGAGCTGGGCGAAGAGTTTATTAGCTCCGATTCCAAAATTCTAGCTGGTTGACTTCTCACCTACCCCACTGGCCTGATCAAGCCTCCTGCTCAGAGTGGCTGTTGACACTGGTGGTGAGAAGTTCCCACCCACCAGGAAATGGCTGGTGAGAACTGGGGCTGGCTTCAGGGCCCTACATTTCACCCACAATGAAGTTGAAAAAAGAATCTCATTCTTTCCTTTTTCCTTTTTGCAGCCCAACATGAAGTAATATTACTATAGCAGCACCCATAACAACTATTACCACCACCCTCTTCCCAATACTTCCCCTCCCCAGCCACCACCACCCTGGAACAAGTGTTCTCTGTGCACCATGTCCTGTACCCCATGCCTAGAATCCATCAGGATTCAAATCCCATAGGTGAGAAATAGCCAGCCATCTGCCATTTGATTGGCCAAACATGCTAAGCATCTGAAAATGGAAGAAAATGTGGGTGTTTCTTTCTTTATTTCTTCTTTAAATCCATACCAGAGAATAATGAAGCTGTGGCTAAGAATGCAAAGCAGCAGCTTCAGTCAGCAGGGTGGTTTATAGCGATTAACTTATTCCCTTGGAGTGTTCAGCAACCAACCAGAAGGCTCTCCCAAGCCAAGCAATTTTATAATTAAGTGATAATTGTTTTTTGGAGGTTTTTTTTCTGGATAGCCTAGAGAAAGATAAACAGCTGCAGGAATCAATAAGCATCAAGGTCATGGGCTGAATTATTTACCCAGTCTCTGCTATTCGTCTTAAACTCATCTCCCTACCAGGAAAACGTATGTCTATTTTCACAGACGTTGTAAAAACATACCTGGTTTAGTTTCACAGTTGCTGTTACTGCCTTTGCCTTTTCATGACTGAGCAACATTGCTGCCTCACTCACAGAGCCTAGAGAATGGGCACATGGAAGGGTCTAATGACAGGGCTCCTTCGTGCCCTGAGGGGGTGGGTGAAGCCTGGCTGGGCACCAGGTGGTAGGAGGTACTGGGATTAGGGGGTAGCAGGCTGTGTGCACCTCATCCCTGTCCACTTCCATGATGACCACAATAGCTTCCTAACAGGTCTCCTAACCTTCTGCTTTGTAGTTTCCCACCCACTATGATTCTGCAGTTTTCATTCTAAATGATCCTTTCTAAACCCAAATGTCAGTGCCCTGTGACAAGAACTCTTCAGGGCCATCCTTGCTCTCTAAGGATCACCTAAATCTACATGCATTTCTTAGGAATTTTGTAGCAGCATGCCAGCTGCACACACCCAGCCTCAGATCCTGTTGCTCACTGCCTTCGTGTCTAAACTCCTGCCATACTTCTTTGGGTTCCTCAAACATACAGTGCTTTCCCCCTCAGGTTCATCTCAGCTGTTGGTCCTGCTGGAATAATGTCTCTCTGTTTCTCAGGGCAAGTCCTGCTCACCCCAGCTCCATCAGCCCATACGTTTTAGTTTTGGTCATTGCCACTGCTTGGGTCCTCCCAGAGCACCCTCCGCAACCTCACGAAGGCTGGAGTCATCTGAATAAAAGGACCAGGCTTATGTGAGCATGTATTATATCACTAATAATAGTTCCATGTCTAGACCGTAATAGGTAGTAAATATGTGTGCAGTTGATGAAGGAATCTCGTAAGTTACCTTGAACCACTGAGAAGAAAGAGGGCTCCAGGCAAATGCCACCGAGTGGAATGTTGCTGTGGAATCCTAACTGTCCCTGTTGAAAAAGCATGTTGCTTGCCTTTGATTGACCCTCACACTGACAGAAAATAGCTGTGATGTTTAAAGAGAGCACAATATATAAAAATTAATATAAAAATCTGACATATTGAGAGTTGGTTATCTGTTTAGAAGACTGCTAGTCTTCTATGAAAACCAGTCCATTTAATTGTATTTTACAAATTGAATTAATTTGTATACAACCTTCAAAGAATATAACTGTTCTATGAAACAGTTAGACATCTGTATCAAAACTACGCACTATTTTGGTGAGTCACTAGCTCTCTTAGACAAGTATATACATATTGGTTAACATGTACAGGAATAAAAAGAGCTTAAGGGGACAGTGTCTAGGTAGATACATTGACCTCTACCAATTCTGAATTGAGTTAGAAACACCTACATACAAAATAAAATTTACTTATTGTTATTCACTGTCCTTTTCAGGAACATTTCCAGTTTTTCCTCTTTGGTAGGTAGGCTGATACGTAACTTTGGGTTTGCTAAAACACCTCTATATGTCTATATGGTGCCAAATATTTGAATGGAAAGTTCTTTGATAGGATGTGAACAAAATCTCTGGATAAGGAACTTGGATTTTTCCTTTTCATTTGGAGTTTTTTAAAAAAATATACTTTTTTATTGGTTTCAGAGAGGAAGGGAGAGGGAGGGAGAAAGAGATAGAAACATCAATGATGAGAGAATTATTGATCTGCTGCCTCCTGCACGCCCTCTACTGGGGATCGAGCTGCAACTCGGGCATGTACCCTTGGCCAAAATCAAACCTGGGACCCTTCAGTCCGCAGGCTGATGCTCTATCCACTGAGTCAAACTGGCTAGGGCTCATTTGGAGTTTTGAGTGCTTGCAGACAAATGTAAAAGCACATGGTTTTCTATTGGGAGGTCCTTTGGTCTCCTCCTGGGCCTTGGATGTTGACCCTGACACTAGGCCAGGGACCAGCTTCCGGCCCAGTGGTCTTACAGAACCCTGCACAGCTTTGAAAGAGCTTCTTGACCTCTCTTACGGGTGTAGATCCCAATGATGCATTCGTTTTTCCCTTTTGTCTGTCCTCCACCCCAGCAGCTATTAATGAACCCAAAATCAATCTGTCTGGTTGCTTGATAAGATTAGAGGACTTCCACTAGTCTCGAAGGCAGATGGAGCAATCAGTTTATTGTGAACTCTCTTTCTCTCCTCACTCTGCATCTCTGCTATTGATTAAGTAATAGCACCCTGGGGCTTGCTCCTGATAAAGCAGCTTTGGAGAAAGCAAAGGGATGGTCTCCACACAGTCCTGGCTGTTATTCTCTCTCCAGGAACCAGACCAGGGACAGCTTCACTTACGTAAGGCAACGTGTTAGTGCTCAGCAGCCTCTCCTGAGAATCCTGGTTTGAATCTGAGATTGTGTTTGTCTTGAGAAGAGATTTTCCACTGGTTAGACAGGCCCTAGCCTTCATAGGGGCCGGAAAGCTCAACAGATACTCCACTGGCTGGAAACAACTCTATAGCAGGAACTTGAACCAGGTTCTCTGAGTGTTCCAAAATCCGATTCTGTTATTATTCTAATCCTAGCATACAGGGACTAGGAGGGTAGCAGCGTCTCCATAATGACCACTGAAATAAAAAAGCCTGAGATCAAAAGAAAAGTGCTGGTTCGCTGGCCAGTGAGGCTCAATTGGTTGGAGCGTCATCCCATACGCCTGAAAGGTCTTGGTTTTGATTCTGGTCAGGGCCCATACCCAAGTTGCAGGTTCGATCCCTGGTCGGGGCACGTTTGGAAGGCAACCGATCGATGTTTCTCTCTTACATTGATGTTTCTCTCTCACATCTGTCTCTCTCTCTCTCCCACCCTCCTCCTCCTCTCCCTTCCTCTCTTTCCAAAATCAATTTTTAAAAAAGAAAAGTGCTGGAAGTAGGAGCAGCGGGCCCTGGGAGACAAGAAAGCCTGCATCCTAAAAACAGCTGAGTTTAGGCCCAGGCAAATGATTAGGTGATTAGAAAATACGTACTATGCGGTATGGAGAGCAGGCATACTTCTCCTTTCGTGAATTAAACAGCCAACAGAGTTAGAAGAATGATGGGCTCATCTCATTTCACACAAATTGACACTTGAATTTATATATGTGTACATAATGTGTATATATATAAAATATATATGTATGTGTATATATATCACATATATATGCTGCAATACTTTATTTAATACCTATCTCTAGAGGGTTTTCACTTTCTTAAAGACTATGAATAACTGCTGGATTTTTAGAAAATATTTTCATTCTATCAAGGATAAAGTTAGCAAGCACTAACGTAGGGAGGCAAGAGGTGGGTTTTCTTTTCAGAGTCCCTGTCCCCAGTTAAAAAGTGATAGCTTTTATTTTTTCTTATTGTTTTCTTTACATACGGACAACACAGTGATTGCACGAGAACTTTGAATTACTATGCAAAGTTACCAGTTCTGATGGGCAAAGAAAATTTAAGAGGTACTCTATTAGTCAGGATTTATTCTGAGCTGCTATTACAAAGAGACCCACTCTTGTTTAAGCAATTCTTACACAAGAATAAAAATCTCAGACTCTTTATCAAAAGTGCTTCTCAGTCAGTAGAAATTTGGATAGAAGCATGGGGCTCACACGCTATTTCTCTTAAGGCACAATCAGGGAGTGGCAGACCTTAGTCATGTGGCCACACAGCTGAGGGAGGCTGCGAAACCCACCTTCAGCTGGGCAGCAGTGCTCCCAGGTGAAAGGCAGGAGTTCTGTTATTCAAGGAGGAAGGGTCGAGCTGTATTGATGGACAATTTGCAGGCCTTTCCACAGATGCACACATAGAAGGAATGCAAGACAACGTGGAACTCAAGATAATGACCTACTGAGATAGTGAGTGAAATGAAAAAGAGGAGAAAAAGTAACTCGAGGAAGGTACAAGGGTAGTCATCTAGGACTTGGATAAAGAGGGCCAAAGACAGATGTGTATATGGAAAGGCGGAATTAGAACAGGAAAGAAGTATGCATAGTCTCCTTTCTAGTTTTCTAAAATTTAAGTTAAAACTAGCTTAGCTAGGGCTTACCTCTAATCATTTGGGATGCTTGATCCCATTCTAATCATTTGGCAATCCCACAGGCAGTTCACTTTAATTGGGCTGTATTTGAAAATCTGCAATTCCTCAGTCCTTTATTTTGAGCTACCCCTCTTTATTCCTGGTGATATCACTTGTTCTGAAGTGTATGTTATCTGAGGTTAATATCATCTCTCCAGCTTTCTTACTGTTAATGTTTGCATCACATATATTTTGAAGATCATATTAGTACCTTTATATTTAGAGGAGGTTTCTTGTGGTCAGCAAATGTTGATCTTACTTTTCTATTCAGTCTGGGAATTTCTGTCATTTACATGGTACATTTAAACCATTTACATTTAATGTATTTATTGATAGAGTTGAATTTAATTCTACCAGTTTGCTACTTGTTTCCTGTTTGTTCCATGAGCTCTTTGTTCTTATTTTATCATTTGCCTTTTGGACTAGCTAATGATTTTCTATTGTTCTATTTTATATCCAATATTGGCTTATTAGCTATCTCTTTTTTTATTTTTTGGTGGTTGTTCTAGGGTTTCTAATATGCGCTTTACTTATCATAGACTGCCTTGAAACAATATTATGTCATTTCTTGTATAATGTAAGATTCTTACAATAGAATACTTCCATTATTCTACCTATCCTTTGTACAATTCTAATAATATATTTTATTTCTACATATATTGTAAGATCTCATAATACATTGCTTTTTACTTTAAATATTCATTTAATTTTAAAGAAATTAAAACATGAGGAAAAACACTGATGATATTTTAAAATGCTCTTTATTTCTTTGTGTAGATCCGGGTTTTCATCTGTCATCATTTTCTCCTACCTAAATAATCTCTTTCAATATTTCTTGTGGGGCTGATTTACTGATGATGAATTCTTTCAGGTTTTTACATTTTTGTCTGAAAAGGGTTTTATTTTATCCTTATTTTAAAGGCTATTTTTAACTTAATATAGAACACTAAGTTACAGTTTTTTTCTCTTCCCTTCAGTTTTTAAAAGGTGTCATTGTATTGATTTAAGGCTTGCATAGTGTTCCTCTCTCATTCTTATCTTTTTCTATACATAATGTGACTTTTTTCCTCCAGGAGTTTTCGATATTTTGTCTTCATCACTGGTTTTAAGCAATGAATGATGATGTGGGTTTCTTTTTTTGGGGGGGGGGTGCTTACCCTGTGTAGAATTCATTAGCCTTATTTCATATGAATTTATAATTTTCATAAAATTTGGAAGAAACTGGAGCCATTATACAGGTGTCCCAAAAAGTTGTATATACACTTTGAATACCATTATTAATTCCAGTGGGTTAAATCTGAAAATCAAGAAACAATTAAGCTATCAGCTGCTAAATTGTGTATACATTCTTTGGGGGAAACACTGTGTTTTTCAAATGTTATTATACCTCATTCTCCTTTCTCTCTCTTTAGGTTCCCCTATCACATGAATGTTAGACTACATGATATTTTCCCCCAGTCATTGAGACTCTCTTCATTTAATTTTCAGTGTTTTTTTCTCTATTGGTTTCATTTTTGCTAGGTTCCATTATTGTCTTCCCATGTACTGATTTTTTTCTTCTGCAGTGTCTAATCTGTTGTTAATTTTATCCAGTGAAAAAGTCACTTTAAATATTATATTTTTTATTTCTAGGACAATGATTGGCAAACTGCTTCTGTAAACAGCAGATAATAAATACTTCAGGCTTTGAAGGTTATACCGTCTTTTCTATTGCCTGGTATCCAACCGAGACTAAGGGGATACATATGCAGATTTCTAAGGTTCACTTTCTATATAGCTTCCCGCTTCCTGGAACTCTGTCCTACAACTTCCAGTTGCCACAGGTTCCTTGACCTCGAGTCTTCCTCTCCTTAATTTATAAAGGCTGCTGCACTCTGGTGGGGGTAGGGGTGGGGGTAGGGGTGGCCTCTTCCTGAATGCATGGCTCAGACATTGGCTCCCTACAAGGCACATTTCAGAAATTTTACAGATGGGCACTGTATTGACAAAAGATTCATCAACAATTTTGTTAAAAGGTCAAGGCCAGTGTTGTTAATCTGAGAAGCCAACATAACAGCAAAGTGTACAACCTAGAGGCATGGTTTCTCAATTGTTCTTGGGGATTATTGAGGGACCTATGTAATTAGTAGCTAATCTTACCCAGATTAGAAAAATGATTGTTACTATTCTTATGGGAATATCTTGCACTACCTAGAAATTGGGTAACCTTGGGTTTTGAAGACATAAGTATTTGAGAGTTGAATAAGGCTTTATTTGAATGTAATTCTAAAGGGGTTATCTGGGCTGGCACATAATATATACGCCTATACTTTCCCATTCAACCAAATGAGGAGGCTCTCTTCATCTCAAAAGATGCTGCTTTGCGAGACCACATTGACAACCATTAACCAAGGTCAGAGGAAGGTTTATGTGTGGCCGGAGCCCCAGAGAAATAGCCCTGCTTAGTAGCAGGAATTGCAGGAACCCCACCTTCCCTAGAAAGTAGGAGTCTATCAAGAATCTGTAGAGTTCAAGTTCATTTGTTCAATTTTAAAGAGTGCCTTTATCTATTGGTGCGTTCCAAGAAAGCTTGCTTTTTTATTTATATTTTTTTTCTTATCTTGGAAAAAAAAATATATGCTCCTGTTTTGAGTTCATCTGAGCTCAAATTCTAGAGGAACATAGACTTATGCTGGCTTTTCCTTGTCATTAGAATGCAGAATTTGACAGTGTGTGGGAGGTGGGCTTTCCGTCCTGGTGGTAGGACTGGTGCTGAAATAGCTTTGCATTCATCCAAGAAATAGATGGAATGAACCAGTGAAGTGAAACTGCCTTCTTGCCTTCATGGAGCTCATCTAATCTAGTGATAGAGAGAGATATTTAAGAGGAATCACACACATAATTATAAGAGTACAGTTTGGATAGTTTCGGGGGGAAGGGTGTTGAAAAAGCCTAAATCGGTCAGACCTAGCGTTGGGGATTTACCTTGGTCTGCAGGTGAAGGCTGAGAAGTAAAAGAGGAGAAGTTAGGGGAAAAGGGACAAGTAGATGCGGATGCGGAGATGCAGAAGTGGAAAGGACCTTGACAAGTCTAAGGAAAGAGAAAAAGCAAGTGTGAAGGGGCCACAGTGGGAGAGAAGGAGATTTCATGGCGATGAGGTGCTGCTTAGGAGCTCAGTCATGCTGGTCCATAGAAGCCATTCTAGACCGTACCTTTATTCTAAGATCAATGGAAAACCATCACATGCTTTTCATGACATGATCAGGTTTGCCTTTGTGAAAGAGAATGGACTGGAAAGAGGTAAAATGGATGCAGAAAGATGTTGCAGAAGGGTGAACATGATTTTAATAATTTACAGATGGTTTCCACCATTCTTTAATTCTTTTGCATTCTCCAACCAAATTAAACACTCTTTTTTAACACTTAGGGAACAGAAGTCCATTTATTAGGCACGTGGACAAAGAGGAAAAGAGAGAAATGGCACAAATTACCTGCCTCCCCTCCCCCCTCATCCCCCCCCCCCACTGCATTATGCCAAATGTCTGCCAGACTCTTCCTCGGGAGGGAGATGAATATGGTGCTCACAGGTTCATGATTCCTCTGAGCATGCCCCACCTTTCTCATCCTGGAGAGCACCTGGGGAAGGATTGTGGATATCAGGGTAAAATTTTACCCTGATAAAAAATTTTAATGAATTTGGGCATCTACCAACCTCAGCAGTCCTGGTCTATGGCCAGAGTTTTATAATTCCTCCCCCACTTCTGCTTTTTTCAAACAAAAGTGGTTTTTCATGCATCTGCATCCTGGGAAACAGAGGGGTTTTTGTCTCTGGACTTACTTCCCTTTCCAGGAGAGGGGGTGGGGGACACCAGGGCCTGGCTCTCATTGGCTCAATACTTCTCTCTGACTTAGGGAGACAGGTTTCATCATTTAAAACAATCAAAAGACAAAAACAAGCACCAACCAAACACCACCACCACCACCAAAACCTCAACCCCCCTATCAGCAACACTTACTAGTAGCCAGTCATAAATTCATTTTGATTCCCATTGTTCAGAATCAAGCTTATTGAATAACTGGATGTCAACACTGACATGGCCTCTCGTGTGTGTGTGTGTGTGTGTGTGTGTGTGCGTGTGTGCGTGTGTGCGTGCGTGTGTGTGTGTGTGTGTGTTGTGTTTGCTAATTTTTTCACTTATTTGTTTCAGTGATGGGGAAAGAAGAAGATCAGGAGAGGAGAATTCCTGTGTAGAGGCTTCATGACTTTTCTTCTCATCATCCAGGGCTAGGTAACCACAAAAACACTGTTTTAGAGCACTTAGGGTAACAGATATTTTAAAAATACCCTCTTTGAAGACCTTCTCTGTGATAAGATCATTTGAGTCTAAAATTATCCTGCTGTATTCAGGCTCAGTTTCCATTTCTCTTCTCAGAAGATCGCCAGAAGAGTTTCAAGTAATGCTACTTAGGTGTGGTCTGTGGACAGGCGCCAAGCCCTGAGGCATTTGTCACTGGTCTGTGGTGAGACACATGCACAAATGGAAAGTAATCCTTCAGAAATTTGTTCTGTGGAATCTAATCATAAAGAATTGGGCTGGTATTTTATATATCTTTTTTTAAAATTTTCCTGGTAATTTATTTGTCATATTGTATAAAAGCAATTAATCAATAGCATATTGGGAAAAAAACAATGACAACCTGGTCCTCCCTGTACTATTCCAATTATTTTTTGCACCTTTTGGATCTATAGTGGATCTATAATTATTACAAAATAAAAGTAAAAGAAAAAAAGGAACATGCCAAAAAAATAGCTGGTCCTTCACTACAGAAAGAGAGAAGCACCTAGTCCTTACAGCACTAGCTTTGGACTGAATCAGCTATACATGGAAAGAGTAACTTAAAACCCTAAGTTCATGGTCAGTAGATGTGGGGAGACCCATCAGGATGTAATCTACTGCTATTTTTTTAAATATATTTTTATTGATTTCAGAGAGGAAGGACGATGGAGAGAGAGAGATAGAAACATCAACAATGAGAGAATCATTGATCGGCTGCCTTCTGCATGCCCCCTTCTGGGGATCGAGCCCACAACCCAGGCATGTGCTCTTGACTGGAATCGAACTTGGGACCCTTCAGTCCACAGGCTGATGCTCTATCCACTGAGTCAAACCAGCTAGGGCTCTACTGCTATTTTTTAAAAAAATCCATTACCTATTACTACAATAACGCTGTGTTAGTCAGCCAAACACACACACACACACACACACACACACACACACACACACACATAAAGCCCAGTGGCATAAAGTGATGAACATTAATTCAGCTTAGTGGCAGCTTTTCTGGTCTGTTCTCACTCCTGTGTTGTAGTCAGCTGGTGGCTGAGCTGGGGAGTAGCTGGTCCAGGATGGCCTTGGATGGGATGTCCCGGCTCTGGTCCAAGAGGTCTCTCAGTCTTCAGCAGACTAGCTTGTCCTTGTTCTCCTGACAGATACAGGATGCTACGAGAGCACACAGGAGCCGGCTGCAGGGCCCTCCGAGCCCAGGCTCAAAACTGGCCCAGTTCTGTGCTTACTGCCTTCTGTGGGCAAGTCAGGAGGCTGACAGATTTCAGGGGGCGGAAATGAGCTCCACTTCATAGGCTACTGGATAAAGAAAAGGAAAGAATTGGGGCCATTTTGCAATCAACTCAGCGGGTCTGCGTCACTGCAGCAGCTTCCACATTTTCCAGGATATCACAGTGATCTCAGATTTCAGAAGCTGGTGCCTGACTCCCCGGCCCTACGGGCTATTGATGAACTCATTCCCCTCTCCCTCCAGCGACCAAAATAAACACAATTAATTGATTATTGTAGACTGCTGATGAACTTGGAAGTGACTTTAGAATCTTTCGGAATTGGATTTACAAATTGAAATCTATCACTCAACACTGCGCTTCTGAGCAGTCAGAAGTAGCTCAGGAGCCACCACAGACCCGCAGGGGCAGCATGTGAGCACTGCCTGGTTAGTGATAGGTGACTCCACCCCTAGAGTTTAACCTTGACCCTATGGGTCCCACTATGAGTCACTGCAGCCAATTACAAGACCCATGATCATCTATCTACTCAACTGAGAGGCAGAAGAGCTAGGCCTTGGTCAAGGAAGGCATGTTTTTCCACATAAGGAAGGCATGTTGGGCTTCAGGCGGGTGGGGTTGGGGGGCTCCTGGGAGCTTCTCTGGGTTAAGATACAGTGTCATTGTGTTAGTTTTGAAATTATCAAGGATAGTAAATGTGGTTACAATACTAGAAAGTTTCAGGGATGGCACAAACCAAACCTGAACACATTAGGTAACATCTTGGGCCTGAATTTAGCACATGGATAAGGTCATTCTTTGGTTGTTCTCCTATAATCCTGAGCATTGGAGAAGGTGAAGGGGACTGGGAGCTGCAAGGGAGGAGGGGAGTCCCTACTGCAGGAGTGACATCCTTCCCTGACATGCCTGAGCCCAGCCAGCCCAGGTGAGCCATGGAGACTGGGCTGGAAGCAGGAGGCAGGATTCTCCACAAGGTAAAAGGTCTCGCTCTCAGCTTGGCATTAGCTAATTCTGTGTCCATTACGATAACACAGCTTCCATAGACCCATTACGGAGCCCTGGGGGTTTCAGAGAGGCAGATACAATTCATCAGCTTTTCTTCAGAGGTGTCTTTGGGCTCAAACACACGCTGTGCTGCAAACGTCACATAATCATAGTGATTATAGCCCCATTTTACAGGGAGCTGAGAATGGTGAAGTTAATTTGCCTGTGGCTCCAGGGGAATCAGTTATAGAGTCAACATTCAACCCAGACACACGATGCTAAAGCCTACATTCTTTTTATTCTTTTATTTATTTTTTAAAATATACAAAATAAATATATTACCAGATTGTAGATACAAAATAATTAGCCTTTTACATACAATAAACATTAATATTTCAAGAAAAACAATTTTAAATATCATGTTACATGCAATAAACATTACTATTTTAAGAAAAAAAGATTTTAAATATAATATTACTAAAACTGTACTAACATAGTATAATATCACAAAAGTTGAAAGGAAATATTAAGAATCTGCAAATAACAGGATTACTTCTATTATATTCTAAGATATTTTTTTCCTCTGGCTCTATTTTTTGTTCATCAATTTATGTTCATTATATTCAACAAATGAGTGACATCATGTGATATTTATCTTTCTCCGACTGGCTTATTTTGCTTAGCATAATGCTCTCCAGGTCCGTCCAGGCTAAAGCCTACATTCTTGACCACTGTTATCTATGACGTCTCAAGGACGGGAAAGCTTTGAAAAAGGTAGGGTTTGGTCTGATTTGCTCCAGGGATAAGCTTCAAGGAGGGAATGCCCACTCCAGATTACAGAGAAGAGGAAGCAGCCAGAGCTGGATTACAGGCACCACATGGATCTGAGCCACTTCCCTGTGGAGTTCCTCAAAGACACGGTGCACCCCCAGTGGCCTTCCCAGGATGCATTGGTTGGTCAAGTAGGACTCAGCTCACCAAAAGGCAGGCCCAATAGCTGGAGAGGGTAACAAGCTTCAGGGCTCAGGTGCACAACAAACCTTCAGGGGTGGGATCTGGACATGTACAGGTTACTTGGAGCTTCACAGAAGTGAGGAGTTGCCCAATGCTGCCAGGCCAGTGTGGCTCAGTTGTTGAGGGTCGACTTAGAAACCAGAAGGTCATGGTTTGGTTTAGGTCAGGGCACATGCCTGGGTTGTGGCTCAATCCCCAGTAGAGGGTGTGCAGGAGGCAGCTGATCAATGATTCTTTCTCATCATTGATGTTTCTATCTCCCTCCCTTCCTCTCTCTGAAATGAGTAAAAACATATTTAAAAAAAAAAAAAAGAGTTGCAGAGTCTAGTAAGTGGGAGCTAGTATATGGCAGAGCAGGAAGGGGAGGGGAAAAGGTTGAGGAGATGTAAACTGGTAACACATGTCCACCTGCTGTCAGTCAGGAGTGACCAGACTGGTGAGCAGGCCCTGCCATGGAACAGGGCACAGTAGCAGGGCCAGGTGTTGGGGACAGGGAAGGCCAGTAATAATAAGGCAGGCGCATCAGCAATGCAGGGAGTAAAGCAAAAAGAGAGGCTGATTGTAAGAGGCACCTATTCCTCAGCCCCTCACACCCTCAGTTACCAGACCCACGACAGACCCTCGAGGGGACAGCCTGAGAACAGGTCATTTGAGGATGCCACCGGAGGTCCCGTTAGTGGCCCCCAGGGGAGGACTGCATTGATCCTCCTCACCCAGGACTGAACCCACAGACTTAGAGTGATAATGTGTCCCTTGCAGGGAGACAGGGAATCCAGACGGTTTTCACAGTTGGCAAAGGGGAGAGATTTTATCTGCCTTGAATGTCTTTCCCTCCTGTGCCCGTTCATCTGTGAGGCCCTGCTTTCGTACACGTCCAAGATTTCAGAATCAGAGCCTGCTGGGCTCTATTTAAGTTGTTATTTTTTACGCTGTAGCATTTTGAATCAGTGAATTGTCACAGTCCCTTACTGGGATGGTCCAGAGGAACATGAAATTGGCAGGAATTACAGAGGAGATTCGAGTTGGCCACGTCAGAGAACTTCCTAGTCTGAAGGGCACTGGCAGGAGAGAATGAAGTTATTTCCATCGCTCTCATACTAGCTCTATTTCTCTGCCCTTTTCCTTTCTCTTTAGAACATTTCTATTCCTCTTTCCTTCTGTATTTCATGCATTTATTTTATTTTTTTAATCCTCACCCAAGGATATGCATATGCTTTTTGATTTGAGAGACAGAGAGAAAGAGAGAAACATCCATGTGAGAGAAGCTATCAATTGGTTGTGCCCTCATCTGGGACAGAACCCACAACCTAAGTGTCCTGACCAGGAATCGAACCCCCAGCCTTTCAGTATACAGCAAGCATGTCAAACTCAAAGACTAACACGGGCCAAATAAACAAGGTTTAAGTTTATGTGGGCCGCAAAAAAACCAAAAGCTTCAATTTTCATAGAAACATAGGTTTATTTCAATAGAGACATGCTGAATTCAAAGGGCTGAAATAAATGCGTAATCGTTAACACAAAATAATAGAACATTTTAATAAAAAGTAATATTTTTTCTTGAACATTAACTTACCAGACACTGAATAACTGCACAAATTAATAAGCGTAACGCAAATAAACCTATTTTTCTTGTTCTCCAAAAGCGAAATATTTCCTGCAGTGCACACCAAACAAGTCAGTCCAAGACTAATGATGTGGCCATCGGCTGCTAAAATATTCGCTGCTAGTATTAGTGGGGAGAACTGATGTACTTCAGAAGGTGTGGAAGGGAAATGAATGCAACACAATTATAATCATCAGTCATTAGCAAAGGTTGTAGCTCATTATTAATAACTAGAGGCCCAGTGCACAACATTTGTGCATGGGGGGTGGTCCCTCAGCCAGGCCTGCACCCTCTCGCAATCTGGGACCTTTTGGGGGATGTCCAACTGCTGCTTTAGGCCCAATCCTGTGGACATCCCTCTCCCAATCTGGGACTGCTGGCTCCTAACTGCTCGCCTGCCTGCCTGCCTGATTTTGCCCCTAAAACTCAAGCTGCTTCTTTTTTTATTTTTAATATTTATATTTCTTCTTTATTTTTTATTTTAAAATTCAAGCTTCTTGAGAACATGAGGCATTTAACAGTATTCCATATTCCTTACAGAGAGCTAAGCATGGCAAACACAGCAAACACCAGGTAATACTTATGGGCTTCTATACAAACACGTTCCAACCAGGAATGTTTTAATAGGCAGTCTCCAAAAACTCGTACTGGAAAACCTAAAAGTAGAGTGCTCAGATTTCAGGGATCAGGTGCTATTAGCAGGATTTCTATCCCAATTAAACTCTAATTCTGAGCTCTCAACAGTCTGGACAAACTGCCCTTCATTATCCCCAAAGTTTCTTATTCGTCACTATCCCATTTTCCTCCCCTTCAAACCAAGGTAACAAACGAAACCTTTAATTCTGATCTTCCTCACTGCAAGGGAACAGCAAACCTCAATCGAAATAATTTCCCGCCAGAAGTCACGTCCAAATACTACTGCGAGACTGAGGACTAGAGGGCTGACTATGCAGACGCGCAATAACAGGCCCCCGTTCCAGCCGTCAGCGCCCAGGCTCCTCCACAATCCCACAATCCCACAATCCTCTGGCCGCACACTTCCGGTTTTTCTAGCTCCTCAAGTGGTGTTTCCTTCAGTCGCATTGCAAGTCCACGGCCTCTAGTTGGAGAGGGTTTTTCTGTTCTTTGACCTTGATAGCTGTTTACTATTTGGAATCAGTGAAGTTTCGGGAGCACAGCCGCTGCCATGAACATGTGGGTCCCAAGCGGACTCATGAGACAACCTCCTGTTCAGTCCACTGCTGGCGCCGTCCTGGTTCGCAATGAGAAAGGTACTGTGCTGAGCCGTTTCCCATCGGATCTTCCTCTTCCTTCCCCAGCACACTCCATACCTACTCCGGGCCACCACCCCAACCCCGCAGACCCTTAAGACCTTCCCCCGTTTCTTCGACTTTCCCCCATCAAACTCGCACTCTATAGTGTTGCCTAGGGGCGCCCCTAACTGCTCCCTGGGGGTGGGGCCAGCCTGGGCGAGGGGCCGTGGTATTCTGGTCTCTGGTGGTTCTGGTTGTTCTGGTCACTGGCATATATATATTTATATTTATGTATAACAGGATATTGTAAAAATTAAGTTATGAACTTTTTACTAAAACGTTTCCTACATACCGTTATATTGGCTTGGCTACAAGAATATTCTTTGTGGGCTGCATGTGGCTTGTGGGCCGCAAGTTTGACATGCTTGGTGTGCAGGCTGACACTCCAACCAACTGAACCGCACTGGTCAGGGCTCGCTCACTGATTTTATCAGAGCTAAAAGAGAGCTTCATTGCTTTGAACTTGGTCGTGACTGGAGGAACAGAAAAGGAGGTGCTATAATCCTGTGCAGGGGGAGAGCACAGGGACAACAGCCTTGTATTAAATTTGTGTTCTCTTTTTTGTTGAGTGTGACTATAGGTCTGTACATTTTATTTCATCCTTTAAGCAGGTATATTCCTGTGTTATGATTAAGTGTAGTAAAATGAAATATATGAAAAGTTAAAAAAAACAACAACACCACACACAACACCGCACTTCTCTGGAGTGTTTGTTCTTTACATTTCTGTTTTTTACTCTTACCAGCCCTTATTTCGCTGTGCTCTTTTTATCTATTGGCTGCCTTTCTTTCTTTCTTTCTCCCTTTTGTTCCTTGAGGCCAGTCCTTTAATCCCAGTTCCATGTTCCATCAGGATTTGCTGGTGCAGAACACCTGCCAGGCAACGGGGATCCATTCTGGCTAGAGGATCAGCTCTCTCCTCTTTCTCTCTCCTTCCCTCTCTACCCCCTCCCTCCTCTCTTCTCCCTTCCACTCTCCTTCCTCATCTCTTTCATTGCCTTCCTGTCATCCCTTCTCTTTTCTCTTTTTCATCCATCTCATCCCTTCTCATTTCCCTATCTCATGTGATCCTCCCCATAATAATAGTTTTATCAGGAAAATGACAGCAACTGATGGAGTCAGTATACTGTCACAAGACCAGGGAAATTCAACACCAGTGGTGACTGGATATCCCTCGAGCCCATGTGCCCATCCGGTTAGGTAGGAAGAGGAGTCCAGGAGACAAGAAGAACATTCCGGGATCATCATCTCGAACTTGCAGGCAGATAATCTTAATAAAGCAAGTAGCAGTGCAAGTAAAATTTACCCACAAGGCGAGTTTGTTTGAACCTTCCACACTCAGTTTTAAATCCGTCAGAGGACAGACACTGTGGAGTGCTGTTAGAGAGATACCTCCCTACATGGTTTAATGAAGTCACCAAGACCTTGCAGAGGAGGCTTACGGGCTACACTGGACAAATAATCGTTTGTCTAAGTCCGTGGTTCCCAAACTATAAAGAACCTAAGGTTCCCTTGGTGGCTCATTAAAATGCAGATTCTTGGGCCTCCTCGCTAGAGACCCTGAGTCAGTGTGTCTACCAACGGGTCCAATAAGCTGCTTACCAGACCAGAAGCTGCATGCTAGACAAGCTTCTCAGGTGGTTCTAGAACAGGTCATTTATGGACTACACGCTGCAGTCGCTGCTTAAATGAATAAAGACTTGTTTTTCTTGAGGGGAGCGCGAGGAAAAGTTGTCAGTCCTCCTTGATAGAACACAAGTATTTGAGTCTTCGCCGTATCAAAGTTCAGTGCAGGGCATCGAGTGGGAGGCAAGGAAGCAGAAGTCCAGGCAATATGCGCTGTTCTCACGGCCTTTAACTGCTCCTCCACGTTTTAAACCTGGTAATTTCTCCATGTCATGGTATGATTGGGTTCTCTCTTCTTCTGCACTTGCTCCCAGCTCTCCTATGCTGGGTGTTGACTGTGTAAACAGCCAATCATGTCAGGAGAATAAGGCAATAAATATTTTAGTAGTTGTAGTAATAGCTGAATGCAGGTCTAGGGTTGTGTTCAGCCAGGGATGTCGTGCAGCCGATGTGAAGTGTTGCTCATCTCCTCATTTTGCAACGAGGAAACAAAGGCTCAGAGAGGTTAACTTACTGACCCAAGGTCACACAGCGAGTGACAGAAGCCCTGATTTGGGATCTTCCTGACAGCACAGTCAGTGACCTCTGCCCTCTGGCCTTTGCCCTGCTGCCCAAGCCACCCTTCTGCTGGGTGCTGCCTGGGAATCACAGAGCTGAACACAAAATGCTGCTGCCCAGAGAGGCCTCACCTGATCCTCAGGACAACTAGCCCGGCTGTAGACCAAGCTAAATGGTTACCCCACTGTTTAAAGAAGGAACAGCTACTTAGAGAAATGAAGTGAAATGACCCAGTCAGTATGAGACAGGGCTGGACTCCAAGCCTGGGTGTGCCTGCCCATTGCCACTATCATCTTACATTCCTACCGTGGGTGTTTCTACATTGACCCCCACCAGCCTGCAAAGATGTCCTACTCCCCATATGGGCACAGTTCTCCTCCAGGGTGCCCCGGCTGCCTCTGCCCTCCACGGGGCTTCCCCCACGCAGCCTCCTGGAGGCTCACAGATCGGACCTCCGGACTTAGGTGATGCTCACGGAGGTGACGCTCTCCTCCCCATTGATCACACAACAAAAAACTCTTTGGGAAAAATAAATTAAATCCAGACCAAAAACCCCAGCAACCCTTTCCTGCAAGTTAATTAATTTGAGCACTATTTTCAGGAAAAGCGTTTCTTAAATCCCGATCGCTGAAGGCAATTTTCTTGCCACAATCACTCAGCATCCCTGACAGAAAGAGCATAATCGCGCCGTGACAGAAGGGACTGTCAGAAAGAGGCTGAAGGGAAAGCAGATTTCTCCAGCCGCCGGAGGGGCTCCCTGCCTCAGAGGACCATGGCCTCCGCAGCCCCGGGAAGCTCGTGCCGATAAACACGCTTCTCTCTGCAGAGAACACTGACTACTGTGGGCGTAGGGTGTGGGGCTGTGTGCGCACGTGTGTGTGTGTGTTTGTGTGTGTGTATTGGACACGTATGTGCATAATGTACCCATGGTTGGTGTGTGCACACTTGAGTGTAGATGTGATTGTGTGCATGTGTGTGTGTGAGCGCACATGGGCATGGGCATGCATGTGGTTGTGTGTGTGGTGTGCATGTGTGTATCTGTGTATAAGTATGTGCCTGTGTGTGTGTGCGTGTGTGTGTATGTGCTGCTGCGTGGAGGGAGTAGCAGGATGTTTGCATCACAGGGAGCTGGGTGCGTGGCCGCTGACCTACAGGCAAGTGAGCCTGCACCACAGGTAGAGGCAGTGAAGGGCAGCCTGTGCATGCCCAGGAGGGCCACCTGTCTTAGCTCATCTCCATACCCACTCCTGTGCCTCAGCACTGCTTTAAGCCCAGGTACACATGGGCCCTCGAGGGAGTGGAATTGACTATTATTGATGGGAAAACTGTGATGGAGCTTTTTCCCGTCCTGAAAATAGAGGTAAAATATGGGGTCAGTGCCCTAGTTCCCTTAGCCATTAAGAGTTATAATAGCTTCCATTAATCAAGCAATCAGGCACCAGGCTAAGCACTTATGTGTTTGCATACATTATTTCTTATAATCCTTCCCCCACCCCTGAGAAGCTGCTATTTGAATCACTGGTTTTTACAGATAAGGAAACTGAGGCAACATGACTCACCTGGTTCACATGGCACAGCCAGGACTTGAGTGCCAGCCGGCTTGGTTGGCAACCCTGCTCTGAGCCCCACCCTGTCATGCAGCCTGTTATCGGGTCCCCTGCATGTTGCCAGCGGTGGTCTCATGCCCACAGAACCCTGGCGCTAGGATAGCCCTGAACTGGGAAGACAGAGCGAGGGTCCTCTCTCCTTCAAAACCTGAGGTTCCCATGGACTTCATCAGCTGGGGGGAGAACCCTCCCTCTCTGGGTGAGGGGGACACCGAGCAGGGATAGTCTTGAGTGGCAACGAGATGGCTCCTGGACCTGCTGGTGCACATTGTCACACAGGGCACGGGGTGAAGAAGGCAGGTGCCGGAGCCCAGGTCAGCGAGAGCTCCCTCAGTGCCTTGTTCCTTCCCGGCTGTGCACTCACTCATATCACCTTTGAGCCTGGAATGGTTCATGAGCAAATTGAGGATCAAAAATTTGCCTCTCAGGGTTTTGTGAGCAGTAAATGAGAGAATATATTCAAATGCCTAAATAGAGTCGCAGGCTTAAAGACTTGCTCGGGAAAGAATAACTATTATTATTATTATTTTCTCCTCCCAGTGGCAGGTAGCAAACCTGCATTTTGTCTTGTGCATCTGTACCCATAAGCCCCGGGGGGATGAGCCAGGCGTGTCCAGTTCCCACCTGGGTCTGATGCCTGTTAGGCTGTGACACCAAGCATGACACTCATCCTCTGTGAGACCCACGTCCTCATTTGCACAATGAGCTTCAGTCAGGCATAGAGGAGGTACTCAACAAATGGTAGAGTTTATTGCTATTATTATTATTATATTGTTATTATTATTGTTGTTGTATTGTTAATCCATCAAATTATGTAGGAATTCTCCCAAGCTCCCATGGAAATTCGGGCTGCAAAGAGTATTTTCCTTGCCTGGAGATTAGTATATCAGTACAATTCATAGTTCATTAGAGGAGGCAGTGTGCTGCTAAATTAGTCCCCCAGGAGTTGAGGACATTTCTAAAACTTGTTTTAAGTAAATCTGTGGAGTATAAAGCAAGGACAGAGAAGGGGTTTTTCCTCAGGCCTCTTTTGAGCTCACTGTGGTTCAAGAACATCCTACATCTGAGAGGACAGCTCTCTTCTTTCTTTTTCAAATCACATGGCCTGGAAGCATGGCTCTGACATGCTGGCATGTCAGCCGAGAAAGCATCCTGCTGGTAGAAATGTGGGGTGCATTCATGCACTCACCTTGCGCTGGGCATTAGGGTGTCTGTCGGACCAGATCAGATTCAAGGGTCCTCGAGTGTTTAGTCTTTCTTCTCCTGTCTCCTAAATTTATTTATTTAAATTCAAGGCCCCTCTCCAGTCTGCTTCGATCAGTACACCCACAAATGTTTGTCTAATGCAATGGCTCTCAACCTGGTTATAGGTCAGAATCATTTGGGGGAACTTTTAAAATATACTGGTTCCTAGAGGCTGAGGGGTGGGGGAAGGGCAGATATTGATCAAAGGGTACATACTTTCAGTTATAAGATGAATATGTTTTGGGGAGCTAATATATAGCATCATGACAATAGCTAATAATAATATTGTGATTCAAAATTTGCTAAGAGGATAGATCTCAAGTGTTCTTAACACACACACACACACACACACACACACGAAAACTATGTGAAGTGATATATATGTTAATTAGCATGATTACCATAATCATTTCACAGCTCAGACTATATTACAACACATTGTACACTTTAAATGTCTACATTTTTATTTGTCCAAAAACAATGAGAACTAGCTGGGAAGCTATACCTAAGAAATGGGAAAGGAAGGAAGGAAAGTGAGCAACATCAGCGTGTTAGATACTTGGGGTGGGTGGTCCTACAGGGAGGCTGTAGACGAGGTTTAAAACTAAGTGGGAGTGTGGGGCATGTGAGGCAGGAGGAATGGGGGCAGGAAGAGATTTTGGCAAATTGAACATAGACATCGGTTAGCCAACTGTGGCCCGTGGGCCAAATCCAGCCTCTTTCTATCTTTATACAATATAGCTAAGAATGTTTCTACATTTTTATTTTTGTTGTTGTTGTTTTGTTAATCCTCACTCAGGGATATTTTTCCATTGAATTTTAGTGAGAGTGGAAGAGAGAGGAAAAGACAAAGAGAAACATTGATGTGAGAGAAAAAAATCGATTGGTCGCCTCCTGCATGAGCCCTGACCAGGGGCTGGGTCAGGGAGGAGCCTGCAACCAAGGTACATGCCCTTGACCGGAATTAAACCCAGGACCCTTTGGTCCGCAGGCCGATGCTCTAGCCACTGAGCCAAACTGGCTAGGGCTGTTTCTACATTTTTAAATGGTTGAAAAAAAATCAAAAGAAAATACGTGTGGCACATGAAAATCATAAAATGCAAAATGTCAGTATCCATTAATAGTTTTATTGTCGTACTTATGCCAAAAAAAAAAAAATACTGGCACCTGAGTCCCATCTCCGATCAATTGAAAATGGATCTGGGTTGGGCGTGGGGAGGAGGGGCCTTGGGTACCAGCTGTTCTTTAAAAGCTTCCCAGACACTATGTAGCCCAAGGTGAGAATGAGTAATCTAGTTCTCACTATATGTTAGTAAGAACCCCAGCCTTGCAAGGTCGATGAGAAAATGCTATCGTGTGTGTGAAAATTCTTTGTGAACTAGACAGCAACACGCACACACGTGTTTCTTGTTGCCTCTGGGATCCAGATGTGGGTGCAGCCAGCGAGCAGTGAACACGGCCTCCCCTGTGCCGTCCTAACCTCCCCATGTGCACACTTTCTGCACTCTGCCTTTGTCCGCGGGCCTCCCCGGGGGACCCGTGTTGATCTGCACCTGCCTCAGGGTGTCTCCTGAGCCTGGCAGGCGTCCGAGGTGGCTTCGTACCACAGATCCATGTGGCAGGACAGGAGCCCTCAAATTCATGTCACTTGTAAATCGATTTGACTTGCCAGGTCGGAGATGATATGGTCCCCGACAGGGATTAAGGGGACCTTCTGAGTCCTATTGTGTCAGGCCCCTTGGCCGAGTCCCCTGGACAGTCACCTGCATGTGGACCAGTTCCGTGCAGCTGTTCACCAAGTCAGACAGCACCTGTATCAAATCCATTGTCCCATGTATCACCCTGTCCCTGACTCATACGTGAAATCAATTACCACACATTAGGGCACGTTTAACACTTTAATGGAGCACTTCTCTGCATCATTGTTTGCATAGAAGGGGCAGGAAACATCATCATCGAGTGGTTGGTAATGGATTTTATATGGCACAAAGGGAGGAGAGCTGGAGCGAGGTGGTTTCAGAGGGTGGGAGGGAACTCAGTGGACCCCAGGGTTCAGTAACGGAGGTGATGAAATGATTTACTCAAACCTGGAGAATGAGGGTAATTTTCTTGATTGTTTTAGGGGTATACCTGACTCCGAGGGCTGGCTTTGTCCACGGTGAGCCTCACACCGCACCCTCTCCACTGGAGGAGGTCCAGAAGCGCTCTGTAAAGCATGACTTGCTGTCAGACACCTTAGTATGCATCCCAGTCCAGCCATGTCACTGCGGGGGGACTTCACAAGTCACCCCGCTCTCTAAAGCTCCACTGCTCTGCTGTAAACGGGGTCATGACAGCACCTTCCAAACACAATTGTCGGGAGAAGCAGAAGAGGCGATGTGTGTAAAACATTCCATCCTGGGCCTGTACTGTTTCTTACACCTCCATGTCTTAGTCCATTTGGGCTGCAATAACAGAATGCCACAGACTGCGTGGCTTGGAGACAAAGAAAATTATTTCTCACAATCTAGAGGCGAAAGTCCAAGAGCAAGTGCAGGCAGATTCCTGGCTCACAGGTGCTGAGCTGTCCTTTGGTGGAAGGGGTGAGGGAGCGAGCTCTCTGGGGTCTCCTACAAGGGCACTGATCCCATTCCTGACCCAATGGTGTGACCTAGTTACCTCCCAAAGGCCCCATCTCCAAATATCATCACCTGGGTGATTAGGTTTTAGCACATGCGTTGCAGGGAGGGGGTGTAACACTTTCAGTCTATAACACTAAATAAAGGTTTTTTAAAAATATATATGTATATTTTATTGATTTCAGAGAGGAAAGGAGATGGAGAGAGAGATGGAAACATCAATGATGAGAGAGAATCATTAATCAGCTGCCTCCTGCACACCCCACACTGGGGATCGAGTCTACAACCCGGGCATGGGCCCTGACTGGGAATCATAATGTGACCTTCTGGTTCATAGGTCAATGCTCAACCACTGAGCCATGCTGGCTGGGCTAAATAAAGGTTTTAAAATGAACAATTCTCTCCCTTCTTTAACCCCAGAAACCCTTGTCCTTGAATCATGTTAAAGACCTTCTCAGCAATATCCTGTTGGAAAGTTGGCCTTTTCTCTTGCTCCCTCCTGCACACACATCAATGAAGGGCCTGGCCTTGCCTGTCTCTGCAACCCATCCTGGCTCCAAACGCCTAAGTGTGGCAGGTGAATTCAAATAAACACATACCAATACACGCAACACCCTCCTTTGCTTGCACAAAGACAAAGGCAACGGAGGAAGGTTAATTTTTTTGGCCCCTTCTCATAATGACTCATCCATAACGATTTCTACTGCTTGTATTTTCTTCTGTGACAGAAACAATTTACTGCATTCCTGCAAAGCCCATTTTCTCAGCGTGATCTAGTTGTGTGGTGGTTTGGGAAGTAATTTACTGATATTTGGCTTCAAAATAGCTTACAAAGACAAAGGGGTTCTGTTGACACCAAGGTGCATTCCTTATGGGCTGGAAAAATAGGATAAAACAATTTAAAAAGTAAAAACATGGTATTATCATCACTTTGAACTTGGGCTGTAAATCACACACCCCTAGCTGAGATGGGCCTTGCCTCCCCTTCGTTTCTGCATCTTGCCCTGCGTCTCTGCAGCAGACTGTTGTTTGCATGGGCAAATTCAATTCACGCGACATGCTGTTGGAAACAAGGTTTTCTATTTGATCATGAGCCCCTCCTCAGGATGCCAGTGCTTGTGTGTGTGTGTGTGTGTGTGTGTGTGTGTGTGTGTGTGTGTGTGTTTTACACCTATGGAAGGCAGGCAGCAATTGCAAGACCCGTAACTGAGGACTATGGCAGAGCCCTCCCTTCCCTGGCTGCTGTCCTTGGTCCTGGCTCCTTTTTTTTGCCTACCAGTGGTTCTCAACCTTCCTAATGCCTCGACCCTTTAATACAGTTCCTCATGTTGTGGTGACTCCCAACCATAAAATTATTTTTGTTGCTACTTCATAACTGTGATTTTGCTACTGTTATGAATTGTAATGTAAATATCTGATATGCAGGATGTATTTTCAGGGGTTGCGACCCACAGGTTGAGAACCGCTGGCCCTAGACACTCCTCAGCCTGGGAGTGCTGATTCTAGTCTTTTCAACCTTTCATGTGCAAACTGCAAACTAGAGAACTGCAGGGTGATCCCTGTCAGTCCCGGCTTTGGGCAGAAGCAGTGAGCCTGTCCTCACACTTGAGCTCCCAGGGAGGAAGAATCCGCAGCCGCCTCCATAATCCGCTCCAGCCCAGGCTCTCCAAATTAGACAGGATTTAGGCTTCATCTTGGTTTTAGAGTTGGCATACATTTGTTATTAGTTTTTCCCAATGTTTTATACTCCTTTTAAAATTAATAATGATTTTAGGATTTTATAATGGGCAAGGTTTATGATCATCATTCTAATCCTGTAAGCCTAAATCCTAAACCAACAGGAATTACGCTCAGAACTGCCTAGGCAGCTGCTCAGATATGATTTCCAGAGCAGCTGACATGCATAGGGGGAGAGAGGAGCAGCCATTGCTAGCTCCACACTGCAGTCTCACTGGCCGAGGGAGCCTGTGGACATTTACTTAAAGAGGGCTTTCAAGGACCTATCATAGATTACGTTTTGTTAAAAGTGCAGTTGTTCAAATTGCGTTTATAAAATTAGAACATGATCCTTTGAATTTTTAAGCAAATATTGGGTAACTATACTACATTCCTGGGCACTTCATAATTTACTCTTTAATCATTTGCTTAGTCACAAAAGTCTGTTGAAGACCTACTATGTGCCAGGCATTGTGAGGCTTCAACAAAGATTTTTTAAATGGTCTCTGCCTTGGAGGAGTCCAGGGTTGGCGGGGGATGTCCACATTCTCAAAAATGTAAGTAAGATCCTTTTTTTCCCTATATTTGTTATTTTTGGCTCCTTTAGCTAGCTAGTTGGAACTGAAAAGAGATGGGGCTTCCCAGGAAGTGCTGCTGACTTAAGATGAATAATGTTTCCATGCACATTCACTTCAGCCTCCTGACATCTTGACTGTGTTTTTTTCTTTTTTCTTTTCTTTCTGTTCCTACCAACATAAGAAAACATATGTTTATTTCAAAACGAAAGTACCCATAGCTATGACTTATAAAACCATCCTAGACAAGGTCAAGTTTCAAAAAAGTAGTCTAGAATCCTGCCTGTCTCATTTTTGTCTGCCCTGATTTCTGTTGAGTCCTGGGCATGTGCTAATTTGTACTGCATTATCATAATGACAATTGAGTTCCAAGGACAGAAAGTTAATTCTGTACTTCACAAGTCTCCAGAGCTATGCATTAAGGGTAAAGTCCAATGAGTCTTCAAATAGGGCATTTAAGGCCTGGATTGTGCCATCTTTACATTCATGGCCAGCACCGATGCCCTTGAGTAACCTAGAAAGACAGCACCAAGAAGACTCCACCCATGATTACACAGTTATCATTGGGTTACTCCTGGGCCACTTGGCCAAATTAAGGGCATTGTCTTCCTCATCCTTCCCTCATAGAAGCTGATGAGCACAGCTACTAGTGAATGGCCCTGGGACCCTGTGGAGAGGCTGACAGTCCTTTTGATATGCCAGGAAGCCCAGAAGACACACTTGTCTGGTTAATAATAGAATCTGCTATTTGACAAGGCTCTTTTAATTTATGAGAGGGATCCTTCAGATGGTAGAGAGCTAGAACCAGAAAGGAAAGAAACGGGCAAATCATCTTTCTTTGGTTTGTGGCACTGACTTCTGAAACAACCCCCACCTCCAATTTCTTTGACCCTTTTGGGGATTAACTGAGCTCCACTAATAAGAGAAGACTTAGTCATAGGGCCTCTACCCTCCTCTGAGACCAATGCCTTTTATTTAATTGACCTCACTCCACGGTACTAGAACATCTAGAATTTGTCCTTCTGGCCTTCCTTATACCCCAGGAAGGACCCTTGAGACCAACCCAAAAGGGCAGTTTTAGCTGTTGAACAGGCAACTCCATTAATTTGGGATGAACCGAGTGTCAACGAATTGAGTTTCAAGAGCAGTCCAGGAAATTGTCAATTTGAAGCAGTCTGCCGTGTGTCCAAAGAATCCTTAGTAGCTGGATTCTGGAGTCTTGTTTATGTTGGTTTGTTAATAACTACAATCCCCCAGGTAGATTAAGTAATTTCTCCATTTAGAACATCCAAAATGGTATGACATTTGAGAGATTTCCTCAACCTTATCAAGGTCAAACACTCACTTTATTGCTTTCTCTGATTCATTACCTATAGATAGCAGACTGCTTTCTCCCTCATGGTGACTAGAGGAGCAGAGGTGAGTGGAAATATCACAGATGTTTTATGATGCTCAAGCCCTTGCAATTGTACTCCCCAAACTGGGTAATAGCTTCTCTCCTGTGTTTTCTCATAGTTTCTCCTGTAATTTTTCCTCCCGTTTTCTTTCCAAATCAAGATCTCTGCCCTTCACATGCAACATAATAATACTTAGTATTCACGCAACACTGCATTTTTAAGACCCCAAATGATCATTAATTAGCTAATCCACATAAGATAATGCTTGCACAGCAGGCCAGCTGATACCCCATTGGACAGATGAGAAAACTGAGGTCTCAGTGGACCAACTCACAACCCAAAACCAGGTAACCCATCTTTCACATCAGAGCCTCTGGCTTCAAGAAAAGGCTTCCTCCACACTTGGCTCCAGGAGTAAAGACAAGAGAGAAAGATCAGTCTTGGCTGGGTAGCTCAGTTGGTTAGCACGTCCTCCTGATACGCTAATGTTGTGGGTTCGTTCAGGTCAGAGCACGTGCAAGAAGCAACCAAGGAATGCATAAATAAGTGAAACAACAAATCGATACTTCTCTCTTCAAAAACAATAAACAAGAATAAGAGAGCGAGAGAAAGATCAAAAGTTGTTTTCCCTACAGGCCTTCTCAATTAGAATCTAACCTGTTCTTATTTTCAACTATTTCCTCAGTGATCAGTAGAGCTAAAGAGAATTCTAGGCCTGCATTGCACTTTGGGCCTACCTATGATTTAATAAGCCCAGACTTACTCCTATCAGCATGTCATAAATGAAAATTGGGGATACTTCAGGGTTCCAAGAAAACTCCCAGCAAAAGCTTCTTTTGCGGTTTCCTCTGAGCGCACCCACCATCTAGCTTAGTTACTTAGGCTGTATTTTATTTGCATATTTATGAGCATATCACACTGGGAAGGATCAACAACCTTGCTGTAGTCAAGTTATGATATGTTTATTGCCTCAAATTTCTACATCTTCCTCTTTGGGATGGAAATAACGGGTTTGGCTGGACAGGATGTATTCCTTTTAAAGCCACATTGGTTATTGTTCCACATCTAGTGATCTTTCTCCCAATTAATTCTCTCATGATTTGTTTTGAAAGACTTGGTCATAGGCAAATTTGGTGTTATTACTAATCTCTGACTTTCTGACTTTTGATCTTTCTGCCTTTTTAAAAACATACATTATGTTGGTCTGTTTCTAATCTTTGTAAAGCTTATCTAATCCTTCATGAGAGCTCAAAAATGGGATTTGTTGAAACTAAAATTCCATCAGTCAGTTTTTAATGACGATATCCACCAAGTTATAAGACTCCGGATGGCAGCAGCAATATTATATTCATTTTTTTTTCTTTTTTCCCCATGGTGCTAGGACACTGTGTCCTGGAAGATTAAAAGGTGTTTTAAACTTGTGTGAACTGCATCCAGCCTTCTGGGAAATGCTACAGAACGTATTATCTTGCCCAAAATTTCTAGGAATTTTTCATTTAGGTGGGCAAACAAATCCTACATCTATAAAACTCTTAGACAGTAGTAAATGACAGTATGACCCAGGGCCAGAACAGACCGTAAAGATCATGTGTATAATGCTCCAGCGAGTAAGATAATAAGAGCAGGATCATTTCTTGACTCCAGTCTTTCTAGATCTTGATTTTCTTTGTAATTTTACACAGATTGCATGACTCACTTGCTGCTCCTCTTTCTCTGCAGCCTCCATCTCATCTGCATGGTTGCAGGTAATTTTCTTGTGCAAGGCCAGTGCCCAATGTGAGTCTGTGAGCCTCAGCCTGGAATCCTGCTGGCTCCTGGGTAACTAGCTCCCAGTCCCTGGGAAGAACAGGCCTCAGGTCTCTAGGGTTTGGAATGACTCCCTGGCTGATGTGAAGCATTTTCCCACCTACTGATTTTTTTTTTTTGAAATTCAAAGCAGGATTAATTTACATTAAAGACACTATTCTTATAAAGAGAATACAGACTTGGGTTCCAGGCCCTGCCATTTGCTAACTGTACAATTTTGGAGAAATTAAGCTCTTTGATTTTTTCCATTTCTTGTTCAATCATTTGTGGTTAAAAATATCTACCAAGCCCCAGCCAGTTTGCTTAGTGGATAGAGCGTCAACCTGTGGACTGAAGGGTCCTGGGTTCAACTCCGGTCAAGGGTATATGCCTGGTTGTGGGTTTGATCCCCAGTAGGAGGCATGCAGGAGGCATCCAATCAATGATTCTCTCTAATCATTGATGTTTCCATCTCTCTCTCCCTCTCCCTTACTATCTGAAATCAATAAAAAATACATTAAAATTTTTAAAAAATATCTACCAAATAGGGTTGTGATCAAGAAAAATGATGTATGTAAAGCACTATATTCTGCCTGCCACATAAGTTATTTTTATTTTTGTGTGTCTTGTCTTTAGGAACCAGGTCCAACCATTCATAAGTTCCCCAAAAGGGATGCCTTGGTCCAGAAGTCACTTTTCACACATAAAGAGAGCGATGCTTAAAGAACCTGCTTCTTAAGTAGCTCTGCCTGTGGCCTGTACTTTCAGACACTGCAGGGTGCTGGGTGCTGCAAAGGGTTCCAAAGACCGAGAAGTTCACAGTCTAACCAAGAGTCAAGACCAACACTAACACCTGGGACTGAGGTAGAATTTAGTGAGGGTTTAATGAGGTAGTGCAGAATCTGAGTGCGGTGGAGAAATCTCCATACAGAGGAGAAGGTCAGTGAGATCTGGGTGAGTTGGGGGGCGGGGTCCTTACTGAAGATGCCCTGAAAGCTTAACTGCCCCTTGAAGAATGATCTTGTGTGTTGGGGGGGAGAGGGGAGGGGTGATGGTAGGGAGGAGGCTGAGGGAGGCTTTTGCTGTCAGCATATTGTAAAAATAGGAGATTTTTCTGAACCAGACCTACCAGATATCTAGGGGGAGTGTAACTATAAGGCTATGCACACTACCTGCAGTCAGACCCCACCAGCCAAGGAGAAGTCCATGGTGAAAGCAGATGAAGTCTGAGCAGTGACCCCTATAGTGGTCAAGACCAAGTACTCATTGCGGGTGCTTCTGGTACAGACAACAAGGCTGTAGAGAGCGCTGCAGATAGCATGCTGGCCAGCAGGGGGCATTCCGGCAGGTGTCCAGGAAGGAATGCATAGTCAGGGCCACTGCCCTTCATAACTCCAGGGGCCACCAAGAACACATTGGGAAAGCTGCTGCTTAAAGTCAACACAAGGTGGCAGCCCCGAGTGCAGTCCACACTGTATGATGGTGTCTTCTGCAGTCAACACACACCTTGGGAAGATGCTATCTGTATTGAAATCGCCCCACATACTCCACTTGATCAGATGAGATGGGTGTTACAAAATAAATTTACAAGAGTAATTACCAAAGCATTATACATAGTACACTAATTTTGTTACTACTACAACCTTTTATATGTCTCATATGATAACACTGCAAAGTGCATTGTGTATTGTATTAATTGTAAGTTGGAATTCCTTTAAAAGTAGTTTCAAAGTAGTTGTTTTTGTTTGTTTGTTTGTTTTTTTATAGACACATGTCTGCCACTGGCTGTGTGGGTTGAGATTGTTTTAAAAGAGGGGGAGAAGGTGAAAGCTTCCCCAATTATCTTCACTAACTTGTTCATCATTTAATGTATTCTTCCTCCTTCCTTCCTTCTTCCCTTCCTTCCTTCCTTCTTTCCTTCCTTCCTTCCTTCCTTCCTTCCTTCCTTCCTTCCTTCCTCCCTCCCTCCCTCCCTCCCTCCCTCCCTCCCTTCCTTCCTTCCTTCCTTCTTTCCTCCTCATTCCCCTTCTCTACCCCTTTCCTTCTCCTTTCCTTCTTTCTTCTGTTGACAAAGGTGAAAGGTATAAGGTGCCTGTAAGGAGCTCTGGGTGTGAGAACCTTCCACTCTGGAAAAAAATAAAGAAAGGAGACAGCTGAGAGAAGACACATCTGGCATCTGTCTGCTCTCTCTGTGACACTCTTCTCTTCGCTTCCTGTATTTTATTTCTCATGGTACCTTTGATTCCTGACTTGGTTTTTCTCTATGGATTTTGTATATGCTGGTTTTTGACTGTGAGATATGGTATAAAATATATTTTACATCCTTAACTGAGCCCACATGGATATATACACACACGTACATGTAAGATAAGTATGAAACAATATTTAACGTTACTATGAATGATGCTCTCTGGCATTTATATTCTATTCTGTTCTCTTCTATTTCATTCCATCGATTCAATTTCGTTTAAAAATAATTCACTGGATCATAACCAGGTAGGTTGGTTTCATAACTAATTAATAGGTCATAATTGGTAATTTGAAAAACTCTGTTTTAAATGATTATTGACTTTTGAATTAGTCCCATCTCTGATAGTCTTTTGTTCCGACCTGATTCCAGAATATTTTTGACTGGATCTTTTTTTTCTTTTCTTGAGTTCCCAGCTAAAAGTGATGAGGCCAGTAATACGTATTGAAGAGCCTGTAAACAAGTTTTAAATGATTTTGTGGGAGCAGCCACAGGAAATTAGTTTAAAACTCAAGGTCTCACATTTTATTCAATATTTTGAATGTTTTCTTTTTTCTATTCTATTATCATCCCTACCTGTGTCTGGATGAAAATCCTGGCAGGCCCACGACTCTTTTGCTCCCTAGTAAACACGTGGGCACACTGGCCAGTGAGAACGAGCCCCGGGCAGCAAGCAGCCCAAGTGAGTGCTGCAACCCATTTTTTATATAAGTCACCAATGCGACCTGAGCTAGTGAATTAGAATACGCCGCCTACGATTTTCATCATGACCTGAACTTGCTTTAACATCAAACCAACCCTCAGCTGGCAGGACAGTAGCCTTCTCCTCTCCCCACCTCCAGCTCCTGGCAGCCCCTGCAGGGGATGCACCTGGGACTGGGGAGGGAGAGGTGGTCATGGGAACTGCCAAGGAAAAGGTGTAGACCTACTTCAGGAGAGTAACACCAGGGGTCCCGAGTGGTAGGGCTTGTCACGGACCCTTATCGTTGTGTCCCTTCTCTCTCTGTCAGGAGCCCCCTTGGGAGGATTCACACTGACTCTGGCCCACGGCTCTTTCTCTGGCTTGGCCCATGTCTGGCCCTAGGAAGCAGGAGTGCAGGCTGATCCCAGAATGGCCACCACCTGACTTACCCTTTTCCTGAGAGTCAGGCACAGGCCTTCTCTCCCTCACACTCTGACCAACAGAAACCTAGCCAGCTCTCTTGGAAAAAGAAGGAAGCATGCTCTTCCCCATCCCCCACCCCCACCCCACCCTTCAGCCAGTCCCACAGGGCTTGAATCTGTAAGCACCAAGATAGCTCTTTCTAAAAAAGACCTCATCAAATTCCCCTCTTGACCCCTTTAGGTCCTGAGGTCGGGTGAGGTGCTCAGAGCTGTGCAGGGAGCTTTCCTCAATGTCCATGGGTGGTCAACACTGCTCTGGACGCTCATGGCCAGAAATTTGAAATTTTCCACCTGCTGTATCTTCACACCTCTGCTAAAACTCAAATTTGTATGTCCTGTTACTTTATGAAAAATATTTAAGCCCGGCTGATATGGCTAAATGGTTGAGCATCGACCTCGGAACCAGGAGGTCACAGTTTGATTCTCGGTCAGGGCACATGCCTGGGTGCGGGCTCGAACTCCAGTTAGGGGTTGTGCAGGAGGCAGCCGATCGATGATTCTCTCTCATCATTGATGTTTCTTATCCATTACTCTCTCTGAAATAAAAAAATATTTTAAAAAATATGTAAAATGATGTGAGATTATAAAGAAAACATAGAATTGTTTTTATATCGCAAATCTATCTTATTGTAAGGCAGGTCAAATCAATCAGTTGCAAATTAAATAGTCAGCTGCATTACCATTGCTCCCCTTGTCTTCAGGACATACATTCCAGGACCCCCATATACCGAACCCTGTATATGCTATGTTTTTCTTATTCATACATACCTATCATAAAGTTTAATTTACAAATTAGGCACAGGAAAATGTTAACAAAAATACATAATGATAAAATAGTACAACCATAAGGACACATTGCAGTAAAAGTTATGTGAATGGCTTTGGAACCACTGTGAAGTAAAATAAGGGTTAATTGGACACAAGCACTGCACTGCAGTAATGATTGATCTGAGAACCCAGAGAGCTAAGTGACTATGGGGCAGGGAGTTTATGCCGCATGGACAAAGGGATGATTCACGTCCCAGGTGAGAGGAAGCAGGATGGCGTGAGATTCCATCACGCTGCTCAGAATGGTGCACAATTTAAAACTTACAACTTGTTTACTTCTGGTATTTTCCATTCAGTATTTTGGACTGTGGCTGACCATGGCTAACTAAAACTGCGAAGAGAAACTAGGCATAAGGGGGAGGCGACAGCATTTAATTATGTTTTGCTTCACCATAGATTTATTTTGTGTGTGTTTTTTTCAAAATTAATATAAATCTGCCTTTGGAATAATCCTTTTATATTTAGGATTCATTACCAAAATAACAGCAAAACAAAATCTGTAATCCACTCTCTTCTGTCTTCACAAATGGAATCTTAAAGCAGGGATTCCAAAAAAAAAAGAAAAAGAAAAAGAAAAGAAAGAAAGAAAGGATGTGGTACCTTTCTCCTCAGTTACCATAACAGTGTTTGGAGAGTCAAGGAAGTTCAAGGTAAACCTCCCCACCACATCATGTCACCCCCTATACCCCACCCAACCACACCAAACTATGAAGTAAGGGGCAAAGAGAGAAGACAGCCAAGTTTAGCTGTGAATACAGGGAACTGCTTCAGAAAAATAATGGGCACACCATGGTTCGTAGGCTCACGCTGGAGAGAATAGAGCTGACTGGGGAGGGGAGAGGGAGTGTCCATAGAAGTGCAAGTAGGGCCAAGACCCGTTGTATTCCAGGCCACTGCTGG